>NW_027507785.1:260076036-262476036 GCF_037356315.1 Lithobates pipiens | reverse complement strand
TGTCTCCTTTAGTTAATCAATTTCAATATGCAAGTAAGCTTATATGAAATAACCATATGTCTACCGACGATGGGAAAAATGTGTGTTAGATAACTTTATAGGGGAAAGTTGCCTCTTTGCCTCTGCTGCCTATAGACACAAGCCTGAAATGCCTAATAATAAATCCAGCCCAAGCCCAAAGGTCCTGACAGGGTTGAAATGGCGAACGCTCCAAAGCAATGCATTACTTTTTTATACCTAAGTTTTATAACTAGTAAGAAAATGCTCCAAATCATATAAATATTCTGTAAAAAGACAATGCACAATATTTCCATATAACGTTTCATGTTTACTCTAATGCTGCATACACACGGTCGGCATTTTGGCCAGCAAAAGACCAATGAGAGCTTTTCAACGTAAAATGCGACCATGTGTATGCTCCATCGGAATTTTGCTGGCCCAATTTCCGCCAGCAAAAGATTGAGAGCAGGTTTTCAATTTTCTATGAAATTACGATTGTGTGTATACAATTCCGACACGCAAAAACTCCTGCATGATCAGATTCAACTACGAGATGGAAGCTATTGGCTACTGGGTATTGAACTTCCTTTATCTAGTCCCGTTGTACGTGTTGTATGTCACCGCATTCTTGACGGTCAGAATTTGGTGTGACCGTGTGTATGCAAGACAGCTTGAGCTAAAATCCCATCGGAATTCCGTCGGGAAAACCATCAGCGCTTTTTCCGACCAAAATTATGATCATGTGTACGCGGCATTACATTTTGTAATGCAGACACATTTGGGAAAGTGAGTTTAAAATCCAAATGTAACAAAATGACTTCACATACTGTAAAAGTTATAATGGTCAGGTTTGTAGAAAATTCAGCCTTTTGTTTCAGAAACAAGGACAAATTACAACTTATTAAAGTCCTATGTTTTCATGCATAGTTGAGTTTCTTAGCCTTGTTTCCATATCATGAAAACATGGGAACTGGGCTGCAGAAAAATGGCAGCAGGTGCTCTTGATTGATGAGTAAAAATGTGAAATATTTGGCTGTAGCAAAAGGCAGTTTGTTTGCCTAAGCGCTGGAGAGCAGTACAATAATGAGTGTCTGCAGGCAACAGTGAGATATGGTGGAGGTTCCTTGGAAGTTTAGGGCTGAATTTCTGCAAATGGTGTTGGAGCTTTGGGTCAGAATCAATTCAAAATACAGTGAGTGAACAGAAGATAAATCTACCCGATCAATGGTGTCCTCAATGCTGAGAAATGTAGACAGATACTTATCCATCATACCATACCTTCAGGGAGATGTGTGATTGGCCTCAAATTCATTCTGCAGCAGTACAACGACCCCAACCATACAGCCAATGTCATTAAGAACTATCTTCAGTGTAAAGCAGAACAAGTTGTCCTGGAAGTGATGGTTTGCCCCCCCCACAGAACCCTGATCTCAACATCATCAATTCTGTCTGGGATTACATGAAGAAACAATAGGATTTGAGGCATCCTACATCCACAGAAGATCTGTGGTTAGTTCTCCAAGATGTTTGGAACAACCTACCTGCCGAGTTCCTTCAAAAACTGTGTGCAAGTGTACCGAGAATAATTAATGCTGTTTTGAAGACAAAGGGTGGTCACCAAATATTTTTGTAATATATTCGATTTTGATTTCTTTTATGCTCATTTATAATTCATTTTGTTAATTGATAAAAACTATTAATACTTATTTCTGAAAGCATTCTTAATTTACAGCATTTGTTCACACCTGCCTTAAACTTTTGCACAGTACTGTATATAAGAAGGTGAGGTCCACACAACATAAAGACCTAGTTTAATTAGCCAATACCACTTGTTGTAGTAAGGTCCATTATTAATCACCTACTTCATGTAGGTGTTTGATAATTGGTTTTCTAACATGTTGTGTAATAGCTCTGACAATGTCACTTTGCCATTTGTCAGCATAAGCACAGGAATCGTTCATTGCAGTGACATCAGCGGCCAGAGTGCCACGGTAAACCTTTCCCTGCAAGGAACAGTTTTAATTTATGACTGGGCAGGGACGTAACCACACCATCTACCAGCTCGTTTAAAGCAAATATGCCTAAAGATGTTTTATAGCAGCATATAACATTGGTGGAATTGCTCCCTTATGCTGGCTGGCTTGTTCTAGATTTACATTTGACGCCCCAGTATTTATGTTCTTTTCTGATGCTGTTATAAGGATCTGCCTCCTATTCTGTGAATGACATTCCTGTAAAACTAATTGCTTCTTTTTTCACTTTGTTCCTCTCAGCTGACATCTACCTCACCTCTCTGCCAGTGCAGCTTACATGAACAAAAATGTATTTGAATAGACACTCTGGAAATCATTTTTCAAAGGTCTAAAACTGGTGTCGCCAAACTTTCTAATTGAAGGGCCAGTTTACTGCCCTTGAAACTGTAAGGGGGACTGAACTGTGGCCCGTGGGTATAGAAAATGATATCAGTGAAAAGAATAGTGGCCCATCAATGGTTACATATATTTACATAGTAGGTGAGGTTAAAAAAAAGACACAAGTACATCAAATCCAACCTATATGTGTGATTATATATCAGTATTACATTGTGTGCTTATCTAATAGTCTTTTGAAACTATCGATGCTTCCTGCTGAAACCACCGCCTGTGGAAGGGAATCCACATCCTTGCCACTCTTAGCCCTTGTACACACGGTTGGAGATTCCGACAGAATGTGTCCTATCGCACTGTTTTGTCGGATATTCCGACTGTGTGTGGTCTGCATCGGACTGTTTCAGTCGGAATATCCGACGGACCACGTTTTCCAACTTGCCGGTAAAATTTTTCAACAAAATGCTGCTATCGGACATACTCTGATCATGTGTAGCCTACTCCGACGGACAAAGTGCCACGCATGCTCAGATCAAATTCCTAGACCAAAGCTATGGCTACTAGCTTGAATGTAGTCCCGTCTAACAAAATAACGTCATCACGTTATATACAATCGGATTTTCCGCCAACTTAGTCCGACCGTGTGTATGCAACATCACTTCCGGAGCTCTTCCGGAATTAATCCGTCGGAATTACTCCAACAGATTTGGTAGTCGGAATCTCTGACCGTGTGTACAAGGGCTTACAGTAAACAACCCTCTACGCAGTCTCAGGTTAAACCTCTTTTCTTCCAATCTTAACGAATGGCCACGCGTCTTGTTAAACTCCTTTTCACTGAAAGTTTTATCCCTATTGTGGGGTCACCAGTAGGGATGAGCCAAACACCTCCTCCTCCCCCCCCCCCCCCCCCGGGTTCAGTTCACACCAGAACATGCGAACAGGCAAAAAATTCGGACAAACACGCGAACACCATAAAAGTCAAATGTAAAATGGGACACGAACATGAAAAATCATAAGTGCTAATTTTAAAGGCTTATATGCATGTTATTGCCATAAAAAGTGTTTGGGGACCCAGGTCCTGCCCCAGGGGACATGTATCAATGCAAACAAAGTTTTAAAAATGGCTGTTTTTTCAGGAGCAGTGGTTTTAATAATGCTTAAAGTGAAACAATAAAAATGAAATATTCCTTTAAATATCGCACCCGGGGGTGTCTTTAGTATGTCTGTAAGGTGGCGCAGTGTCCCCGTGTTTAGAACAGTACCGCAGCAAAATTACATTTCTAAAGGAAATAATGCCATTTAAACTGATCATTGCTGTAATGAATTGTCGGATCCCTTCAATATAGATAAAACTCATTTTAAAAAGCGGCATGCCCCCCCCCCCCCTCCCCGCAGTCCATTACCAAGCCTTTGGCTCTGGTATGAATATTAAGGGGAACCCCAAGCTAAAATAAAAAAAAATTGTGTGGGGGTCCCCCAAAATCCATACCAGGCCCTTTAGGTCTGGTATAGATTTTAAGGGGAACCCTGTGCCAAGATTAAAAAAACGGCGTAGGGGTCCCCCTAAAATCCATGCCAGACCCTTATCTGAGCAGGCAACCTGGCAGGCCGCAGGAAAAGAGCGGGGTGAGAGAGTAACCTCCCTCCTGAACTGTACCAGGCCACATGCCCTCAACACGGGGGGTGTTTTGGAGTCACCCCAAAGCACCTTCTCCCCATGTTGATGGGGATAAGGGCCTCATCCCCACAACCCTTGCCCTGTGATTGTGGGGGTCTGCGGGTGGGGGGCTTATCGTAATCTGGAAGCCCCCATTAACAAGGGGACCCCCAGATCCCAGCCCCACCCATGTGAATTGGTAACGGGTGTATTGTACCCCTTCCAATTCCCCAAAAAAGTGTCAAAAACAGTAAAAATGACAGGACACAGTTTGGGAAAACAATAAAAATGTCCCGTGATGTAAATCCATCTCATTCCGCCAAACGAACTGAAAAAAGAAAAAAAAATGCAACAGCTCCGCTTCCATAGGAGGCTCCCGCCAAGTAATGCTTCTTCTTGATGACAGCTGTTATATAGTTAAGAGCAGGGCCACTCTTCTGATGCCAGAGAAAGCCGGGGTCCCCCGTTTATGTCACTGAGTGGCCCCACCCTCAGTTATATAACAGCTGTCATCAAGAAGACATGTGCAGTGTGCGGGAGCCTCCCATAGAGACGGATCTGTTGCAGGTTTTTTTTCCGGTCTGTCGGGAAGCGTGAGATGGATTTACATCGCGGGGCATTTATATTTATTTTATGTGGCCTGGTACGGTTCAGGAAGAGGGTGGCACTTTCTCATCCACCCTCTTTTCCTGTGGCTTGCCAGGTTCTTTGCTTGGATAAGGGTCTGGTATGGATTTTGGGGTTCCCCCTACACCATTTAGAAAAACATTTGGCGCAGGGTTCCCCTTAAAATCCATACCAGACCTGAAAGGTCTGGAATGGATTTTAGGGGGACCCCTAAGCCATTTTATTTTAACATTTGTTGCGGGGTTTCCCTTAATATCCATACTAGACCTGAAGGGCTTGGTAATGGACTGGGTGGGGGGAACCCATGCTGTTTTTTTCAATGAATTGTATCTATCTATTGAAGGGATCCAACAATTCATTACAGCTTTTAAATCACTTTTTTTTCCTTTAGAAATTTAATTTTGCTGTGGTATTGTTCTAAACATGGGAAAACTGCACCACTTTACAGGCATACTATAGACACTCCCCAGGCACGATAGTTAAAGGAATATTAAATTTTTACTCTTTCACTTTAAGCATTAGTAAAATCACTGCTCCCGAAAAAACTTCAGTTTTTAAAACTTTTTATGTATTGTTACATGTCCTCTGGGGCAGGACCCGGGTCCCCAAAAACTTTCTATGACAATAACTTGCATATAAGCCTTTAAAATTAGCACTTTTGTTTTTTCATGTTAGTGCCCCATAGACTTTAACGGGGTCCAGCGGCTTTGCCGCGAACACCAAAGAATTTTCGTTGTTCATCGAACGTCCGAACAACCAAAGTTCAGGCCGAACTTATGCTCAGGCCAAACCGTTCCCCCATCCCTAGTCACCAGTATGGTATTTATAAATTGAAATCATATCCCCTCTCAAGCATCTCTTCTCCAGAGAGAATAAGTTCAGTGCTCGCAACCTTTCTTCATAACTAATATCCTCCAGTCCCTCTATTAGCTTTGTTGCCCTTCTCTGTACTTGCTCCATTTCCAGCACATCCTTCCTGAGGACTGGTGCCCAGAACTGGACAGCATACTCCAGGTGAGGCTGGACCAGAGTCTTGTAGAGTGGGAGAATTATCACTTTATCTCTTTAGTTAATCCCCTTTTTAATGCATGCCAATATTCTGTTTGCTTTGTTAGCAGCAGCTTGGCATCGCATACCATTACTGACCCTATCATCTATTAGGACCCCCAGGTCCTTTTCCATCCAGTGGAAATTTCTGATTCCCCCAGAGTTTCTCCCCCCAGTGAGTAGATTGCATTCATATTTTTGCCACCCAAATGCATTAATTTACATTTTTCAACATTAAACTTCATTTGCCATGTAGTTGACCACCCCATTAATTTGTTCAGATCTTCTTGCAAGGTTTCCACATATTGTGCTTAGCTTAGTATCGACCGCAAATACAGAAATTGAACTGTTTACCCCATCCTCCAGGTTACTTATGAACAAATTAAATAGGATTGGTCCCAGCACAGGACCCTGGGGAACCCCACTTCCATCCCAGACCATTCTGAGTACTCACCATTTATCACTACCCTCCGAACTTGCCCTTGTAGCCACTTTTTAATACATGTACTCACCCTATGGTTAATGCCAAGTGACCTTATTTTGTACAGTAAACGTTTATGGGGAACTGTGTCAAATGCTTTTGCAAAATCCAGATGCACCATGTCTACGGGCCTTGCTTTATCTTGATGGCAGCTCACCTCCTCATAGAATGTTAATAGATTGGTTTGGCAAAAACGATTCTTCATGAATCCATGCTGATTACTGCTAATGATACCATTTTCATTACTACAATCTTGTATAAAATACCTTATCATCCCCTCCAAGAGATTGCATACTATTGATGTTAGGCTAACTGGTCTGTAATTCCCAGGGATGTAATTTGGCCTTTTTTTAAATATTGGTGCAACATTGGCTTTTCTCCAATCAGTCGGTACCATTTCAGTAAGTAGACTGCCAGTAAAAATTAGGAACAATGGTCTGGAAATTACTTGACTGAGATACCCGAGGGTTCTCAAGGAAAAGCCCTCTGGTCCCGGTGACTTATCAATGTTAAGTTTTCCAAGTCTGTTTCTAATTCTGTCCTCTGTTAGCCATGAGGTTGCTTTCTGTAATGTTTCATGAGGATAAACATTGCAGTTTTGGTTACTGAAGGTTACTGAAGCCCCCGATTCCCTCGTGAAGATTGAATGATGGTGTCAGTGAGAAGAATAGTGTCCCATCTTTGATTGTCAGTGGAGGAATAGTACCTCGTCATTGGTGTCACTAGGCAAAATAGTGTCCCAAGGGCCAGATAAAGGCAAGCTAAGGGCCACTTGGGTCCCCCAGGCTGCTATATCTATATATATAGATATAGCAAAATGATAAAAGACACATGAAATATATTTTCTGCCTAAATTTAAGTAGATCTAAACCCAACCACTAAAATGTCACATAACATTTAAGCATCATTCACACAGGCGTACAAATCCATAGACCCATGTGAAGGGACATATTTAACCATGTGGGATGTGCAGGTGTTCCATGCAGGCAGTCTGTCCAAATAAATAAATGGCGGCCAGCTACATGGACCCACACAGATCTCCAAGTGTATCCCCAACTACATCTGTGTGGGTCCAATGCACTGTGTTGTGATCTGTGCATCAGACTCGCACAGATGTACACTTTGGGCTGCACTTGGAGATCCATGCAGGTCCATGTAGTAGGCCCCTCATCACTGATTTGATTAGCAAGGAGGTCCCAAACAATCCAACACCTGAAGATACCCCTTATTGCTGGTGTTCTGTAATACAGGCATCTGCAGGAGTTAAAGTGGGTGTTGTGTGCCTCCAACACAATATACACCTGAAGCTACCCTTTATTACTGGTGTTCTGTAATACGGCCATCTGCAGCAGTTAAAGTGGGTGTTGTGTGCCTCCAACACAATATACACCTGAAGCTACCCTTTATTACTGGTGTTCTGTAATACAGGCATCTGCAGCAGTTAAAGTGGGTGTTGTGTGGCTCCAGCACAGTATACACCTGAAGATACCCCTTATTACTGATGTTCTGTAATACAGGCATCTGCAGCAATTAAATTGGGTTACAAACTCCTGATCCTGGACAACGTGTTGCTGAGGCTTCGGTCAGTCACAGAAGGAGCGGTGGACAAGGTGGCCATCTGACCGATGCGTTCAGACAATTTTTTAGTCCGCAGCCTCTAGGTGTGATCGGTTCCAGCAACCATCGCCAGCGTCTGATTTACATCATACGTAGGGGCAAGGTCAGACTTGGACACCTTTCCCACTGAATATCCTCGGGCTTAGTGGGTCTTGAGGATGGATCACTGGCCAGAGCTTGCACAGTATGCAATTGAGCTACTGGCCTGTCCTGCATCCAGCGTTCTTTCGGAACGCACCTCCAGTGCTGCTGGATGCTTTGTAACCGATCACAGGGTGCGCCTGTCCACCAACTCGGTTGATCGACTGACCTTCATAAAGATGAATCAGTCTTGGATCACCACCAGCTACCAAGCACCTGAAGCTGATGTAACCGAATATTTTTTTTTTAAATGTCACATCCCTTCAAGACTACCTATGCTGATGCTGGGTGACTGTCCTGTTATGTTGACTGACTATCCTCTTCCTCCTCAATGATCCTGCTGATAGCTTGGAAGAACATTTTTGGTTCTGGGTGATGCCACTATTGGCTAAGGCCCAATTTTTAAGCCCCTGTTTAACAGGGGCATGTAATTACAATTTTTGATGCAATGCTTTGCAGCAGGGCTCATTCCTGCACTCCAACTACAGTATCTGGGAGAGGTTGCAGTGTTGTGGTACCAGCACCAGTGCCTAAGGCCCAATTTTTCATCCGCCGTTTAACAGGGGCATGTAACTAAAATTTTTGATGCAATGCTTTGCTGCAGGGCTCATTCCTGCACTCTAACTAGAGTATCTGGGAGAGGTTGCAGTGTCATGGCACCAGCACCAATGCCTAAGGAGCAATTTTTCAGCCCCCGTTTAACAGGGTCATGTAATTACAATTCTTGATATAATATTTCACAGCAGGGCCCATTCCTGCACCCACTGAGAGTAACTGTGAGGACTTATAGTGTTGTGGCACCAGCACCACCACCACAACCACTAAAGGCCCAATTTTTCTACCACTGTTTAACAATGGCATGTAGTTAAATTCTTGATATAATCGTTCACAGCAGGGCGTTCTAGTGCCCACCAAGAGTCACTTTGAGGGCTTACAGTGTTGTGGCAACACCAACACCTTAGGCCCACATTTCTGCAGAGCATATAGGGCAGGCCCCTACTTTCAAACATCCTACTCACAAACAGAAGGAGACAACAGGAAGTGAGATGAAAAAAGACGGACTGCCCAAAAAATTATACAGGGGTGATGTTTTCCAAAAAGCTTAAAAATAGATTTTTGGACTGGAGCTACACTTTAAAAATGTACCAGTTCAAAATTACAAACAGTTTCTACTTAACACAACAAACCTAAACAGTCCCTGTCTTGTTTGCACCACCTGTATACTGCTGTTCTGGGTATATAGGGTCTGGGGGCCCACGCCTTTCCTTCTTTTAATTTGGGTACGGGGTTCCCCTTAATATCCGTACAGGTCCCAAGGGGGCTGGTAATGGGCAGAGGGGGGGCTACCCATGCCATTTTTTTCTCAATGATTTTCAACCGTATTGCCGGAACCAGACACTACATTAAAACCGCAAGCAGTTTTAGATGACTTTTTTTCAGTTAAATGTCATTTTGTGCAGGGACTGTTCTAAACATGGGAAACACGTGCCACTTCACAGGTATACTATAGATACCCCCCAGGCACAATATTTAAAGGAATACTTCAAGTTTTTTTTCACTTTAATCGTCATTAAAATTAGTGCTCCCAAAAATGCTGTTTTTTTTTTTTTTTTTAGCATTGATCCATATCTCCTGGAGCAGGAGCCAGGTCCCCAAACCCCTTTTAGGACAATATCTTGCATATTAGCCATTAAAATTAGCACTTTTTATTTTCGAACGTTCGAGTCTCATAGACTTCAATGGGGTTCTAAAGTTTGTACGAATTTCTGGTCCGTTCGAAAGTTCTGGTGCGAACCGATTTAACAATTGTAATTTTACTGAATCTGCATGACAGCCAGGTAACTTGCATTATCCAGTATAATGCCCTGAACACACGGTTGGACTTTCCAACAGAAAATGTGCGATCAGAAATTCTGATCGTGTGTGGGCTCCATCAGACTTCCGACACACAAAGTACGACAACAAAATCCCATAGTTCAAATTCCGATCGTGTGTAGACAATTCCGCGCACAAAGTTCCAAGCATGCCCAAAATAAATAACGAGATGAAAGCTATTGGCTACTGGCATCTTTATAGTCCCGTCATACGTAGTTTACGTCACCTCGTTCTGAACGATCGGATTTTCCGACAACTTTGTGCGACCGTGTGTATGCAATACAAGTTTGGGCCAAAATCCCTCGGAATGTCCGACCGTGTGTGTACAGGGCATGAAGGAATAGTAATGGTAAAAAAAACACTTGCGGGTTTAACCAATCTTTATTTTATATAATGCTCCTTTAAGGGGGCATGGCAGGGTGTGCGTCTTTTGCCTACATACGTTTGCTAATAGGTGTCCCTCGTTCCCATCTCAAAAAGTTGGGAGGTATGCAAATGATTGCCATTGTTTACATTTGTTAAAGCATATCTAAATTCAGACTTTACTCAGTCAGTAAAGTGTAGAATTGCACTACTTTTTTTACCACCTTAATCAGCCACAGAACCTGTGTAATTAATATGTGTTTAGGTTTAAAGGGATAAGGTGGCAACCATAATTCACCCTTGGTTTCTGTACTGGTGACAATAATTATCAGGACAAATACAAAGGCTGAATGTCTCTAGCTGGCACACAGCCAGCTGTAAAAATCTGATCTGTTCTGACTTTTTACTACTCTTTGCAAAACTAAAACGAAAAGCTATGACCAGAGATACATTTTAAGAAAACACCTACCCACCTTTAGCAAACTTTGCTTGCTTACCTCTGAAAGTTCTAAAATCAGATACACCATCCCCCCCAAGCTCACCTGTTTTTAATTGTGGTATTTGAACTATGACTTCCCTACTAAGGCTCCATCCACACTGGGCATTAAAATAATGTTATAAAAACACCAATAGCTTTGCAGTGAGTGTTTCAAAGTCATTTAACATTTTTTCAATAGCGTGTATTAGCATTTTTCCACGTTAGAGTCTTGATTTTGATCCATTGAAAACAAAAAAAAGTAAAAAAAACACTGGTAAGCCATGTTTTTGAGCATTTATCAACGTTTATCAGCGTTTATGAACATTTGGTGTTTTTTGTGGTCAGAAAAACGACTTCTGAACATGAATTTAGGGCGTTCAGAAAACAGCCCATAAACTCCACTGTTGATAAAAAGTCAAAAAATTTCCACGTGTGCATGGACACATAGGATAACATAGAGGGGAGTTTATGGGCTGTTAACCTCCCTGGCGGTATTCCTGAGTCTGGCTCGGGGTGAAATTTCAGAGCCAAAAGCGTTAACCCCGAGCCAGACTCGGGATCACATCGCAGGATCCAGGAAGAGCTTACTTACCTTGTCCTCTGAATCCTGCGATGTCTGCCCGCAGTGTGAGCGCCTCATCCTCCTCTCGATTCATCACGGAGCCGGGCTCCGTTCCCTGCAAGCGTTGCAACGGCGCCAAATTCAAAAAGTGAAACACACACAATAAATACAGTACACTGTAATCTTACAGATTACGTTGCTATATGACATTATTTCACATCCCTTTTGTCCCTAGTGGCCTGACCAGTGCCCTGCATTTAGTTTTATATTATAAATAGTGTTCTTTCTGCCTGGAAACTGGAGATTGTCCATAGCAACCAAAACCGTCCCTTTACATCAAAAGTGGTTTTAGACCAGCTAGAAAACAGCGATAATAAAGTAGAATCACTTGCAGAATTGAGAGATAGTGATTTGTGGGGAGATCCGTCATCAAAAATGAAAGTAATGACAGCGACAATTCTGCAACTGAGCAAATTTCAGTGTTTTTGATTTGATTACATTATTAAATAATTTTTATTATATTATTATTTTGTATAATTATTTATAGTTATTTATTATATTGTAATTTATGATTTCATTTTTCAAGCTGTCTACTAGACTCTGGTTTGGACAGATTTAAGTGAGTGAGTTATTCCTAACAATTACAGGCCTACTATATAAAACGCCAAATTTCCATGCAAAATAATGGTATCGCTTTTAGCACCAAAAATCTGAAATAATAATACTGTCAGAGAGGTTAAAATAAATGCCCAAACTCCCAAAAATGGCTGTTTATGAGCTTCAGAGTGCATGGAGCCTTAAAAGTATCCAAGGCATTCTTTGAAAAATGCACAAACAGTACGATAAAACCTAGGTCTGGGCATTAACTGCTGCTGGCACAGGATTGTGGTCATGAATCTTCTAAACATCAATATATCTTAGCATTTTATTGAGAAACTTATAGACACCATAGGCAGCATACTGACTTTGTAGACTGGTGAAGGGAGAAATAAAACACAGAATAGAATAACATTTATTTGCCTCTGGTTTATCATTTCATGTCAGGCTTCACATCTTGGCCCCTCTGTTACTGAATCAGGACCTGTGTACCAGGACAGATTCTGTATAACAGCTAGGAAGCTTGTTTATAAAAGAACTATAGCAAAAGGAAAATTGCGGTCATGCTCCTAGTAGGCAAACAGTTATATACTGTAATTGTCAAACCAAGATCTTCAGGTGGTCAAGTGCAAGACAACAGCCCCAAGAAGCAAGGCTCTTCCAGTCTGATTACTACTGTAAAAGCAGTGATACCAAATAAGATGCCCTGTGAAATTCAGGAACTTACACTAGCTGAATTTATAAAAAAAAAAAAAAAAACTGTTAGACTTTATTGATGACTACATAGCTGCATTAATATGTTTTTTTTTTTATCTGCCTGGAATCCAGCTATTAGCTAATGTTTTTTCTCAATATGGGAACCATGCATGCTTTAGATCAGGGGTCTACAAACTTTCTAAACAAAGGCCACGTTTACTGTCTTCCAGACTTTGGAAGGGCCAGACTTTGGCCAGTGGGAGTAGAAAATGTCCTGGTGTCAGTGGGAGTTAACAGTGCCCTATATTTGGTATTTGAGAATAGTGCCCCACTGTGGGTGTCAGTGGGAAGAATAGTGTTCCCACCATGCGTGTAAGTGGAAGTAATAGTGTCCCATCATTGATGTCAATGAGAGGAACAGGACCTCATCATTGGTGTCAGTGGGAAGAATAGTGCTCCATTGTTGGTGCCAGTGGGAGGAATAGTGTCCCCACCATTCGCGTAAGTGGAAGGAATAGTGTCCCATCATAGATGTCAGTGAGAGGAACAGGACCTCATCATTGGTGTCAGTGGGAGGAATTATGTCTCATTGTTAATATTAGTAGAAGGAATAGGGCCCCAAGGGCCAAATGAAAGCATGCAAAGGGCTGCATTCAGTCCCTGGGCCACAGTTTGGAGACCACTGCTCTAGATGAAAAGATAACAATTATCTGCATGCAAACTAAAAAAATAGGAAACCTCTTTTCCAGTTTTGGTTGGTTTGCAGTTCATTGTCCTGGCTAGGTCCCAATCCTCAAACATTGTGATGATTTATGTTAGCACTGACTGGAAGACAAGGGGGTCATGATGGTGCTTGAAGGAGGAATTGTTCTTGTTACCCATAAAAAAAAAGTGAGAAAAATGGGAAAGCCAGTTTGGTGAGCAAAGGATGTGATGTGTACCTAAGGATTGTAGTGACCGAGGAGAATTATGTCACAGGCGTGACATTTCATTATAAAAGAGTCACATTGCTCTGTGGAAAGACACTGTGGCAGCAGCCTTGCAATTATGAGCTACTTTGGGACCTGTGCAAAGCATCTATTACTCTGCTATAAAGGGAAATTTGATGTGCAGCTGATGCTGGGAAGCTTAGGATTTGTTTTTGTGTGTTATGGTATGTTTCTGCGAATAGGCTTTCTAATTTATGTAATGCTTTATTTATTATGCTTATCATATGCTTGAAGAGCAATAAAGTGGGTTGCAGTTAGTTTAAACCTGATCTGCTTTTTGGATTCTTGCTACCTTTAGAAAAAAAACATACTTAAGTTTGTCAACCCCAAAATATTGCAAAAGCTAGGCCGCTTGTTTGGAACATGGTGCCAGCTATCAGGCTAAGATGCGATGTCTGGCTAATGCAATAGGCGGACACATTTCCATGAACATAGAATACAGACTGCACATTCATCATTGCTCACATGTGTGGGCATGTGCGCATTCACATCCACTGCCACTAAGTGGCATAATTAAACCTGGACTATGCACCAATTATTTGCTGTATGTTCTTCAGCCTTGTCGCTGTCATCCAGTCTTGATGTGCATCCAGTTACTGACCCAGCTTCCCCTCTGACCTTGCTCTTGGATTACCTTTGCCTGCTCAAGTTTTCGGTCTGCCTCCGCTACTGATCATAGCCTGGACTACTGACCACACTTCTGCCTAGTGACCCTGTACTTCGCTGCCTTATTTTCTCTGCCTGTTCCTGATTCTGCTTATGTCCTGGTGTCCTTTCATTTGGCTGTCACTTAATCAGGTATGGGACCTGACTCCACTTTTACCTGTACTTAGCTTCTTCACAGAGCATTGCCAGCTGTACCTGTGCTTGCCAGATACCAATGCTCCCATGTTCCTGCTCACAGTGTCTACACCTTGGCATTTGTGCTCTTCCTTCACCTCTACAGTCTCTGTCTCAACATCCAGGAATGCTTGGACGGAACTGTGCAAGAGGCAACCCTCGTCATTTCAGGCTCTGCATACAGGTATAGGACACTTCTGACATTATAACTATAACTGGAATGTGTTTTATGCTTTAGAGTCAATAAAAAATAAAACAAATATAATATATAAAAGTGAATAAATAAAGAATACAATAAAAGTGTTTCCTATGAGCACCATTAACTGATTTGATCCTGTGACCTAGAATATCAAGTGCAAGTAATGGAAATTAACTAAAACTAAAACTATTTCTGGGTCTATAGTGCATGATAGGTTGAGATTTTTAGTGACCAAGGAGTAGTAGTAGGACTGCTGCTTCAAATTTGAAATTAAAATGGAAGTCCATGCTAAAACTAAAATCCCTACATCTATAGCCACCAACGTTCTAACACTAACCTATCTAGCCCTGAAAATAAGAAATCAGTACACATACATTTTCTGCAGGCAATCTCCAGTGGCGGAAGCTCTGATCTTCCGCTGAGCTGTCAGCCATGGCTTCGCTGTGTAGGCGGGTGCAGAGGACATGTCCGTCAAGGAAAGCCCCATAATAACTCTCTGGGTGAGGTCACTTCCAATTCATTTCACATCCGCTGTCGGCCGTGTCCTCTGTAGAGCTTTTACCACTGGAGATCGAGTTGGAACGCCTGCAGAAAAGGGATGTATACTGATTTTTTCTTTTCAGGGCTAGATAGGTTAGTGTTAGAATAATCGTGGCTATAGATTTAGGGATTTTAGTTTTAGACTGGACTTCCACTTTAACTAGTTCAGGTTATTTGGTCATATTATACAGTTGTAATAAAAAAAGCACTGGGTGGTGCTGTATGAAACACATCTGACTGTCTGGAGACTTCAGGGTTTAGGCAGGTAGAGTTACCCTTCCCTCTTGTAGGTGGCTCTGTGCCATTATTACAGGGGAAGGGGGGGGCTCATAAGTTATCTGAGCCCCCAGATATTCTATATAGTGTTTCGAGAGGTGAGCTGTTCTGATTGAACACTGAACTCTTAGCCCTTGTACACACGGTCGGAGATTCCGTCGGAATGTTTCCTATCAGACCATTTTGTCGGATATTCCGACTGTGTGTGGTCTACATCGGACTGTTTCCGTCGGAATATCCGACGGACCAACTTTTCCAACTTGCCGGTAAAATTTTCCGACAAAATGCTCCTATCGGACATACTCCGATCATGTGTAGCCTACTCCAATGGACAAAGTGCCATGCATGCTCAGATCAAATTCCTAGGCCAAAGCTATTGGCTACTAGCCTGAACGTAGTTCCGTCGTAACGAAATAACGTCATCACGTTATGTACAATCGGATTTTCCGACAACTTAGTCCGACTGTGTGTATGCAACATCACTTCCGGACCTCTTCTGGAATTAATCCATCGGAATTACTCCGACGGATTTGGTTGTCGGAATCTCCGACTGTGTGTACAAGGGCTTAAAAGACGTTGGCATCCATTTTGAGCGAGGGAACTTTTTTAAAAATGGAACCCATGCCACTTCTGACGAGTGTATTGTCAGCACAGAGCAGGCTCCTTGGATATTGCTAAGTCTAATTTGTTCAGAACAGATGTGGAAATGTTAAGAGGTGCTACTTCATTCTAGATACATCTGCTTAAAGTGGTTGTAAAGGCTCAAGGTTTGTTATCTTCATGCATTCTATGTATTACGGTAAAAAACCTTCTGTGTGCAACTCCCCCCCCCCCAACCCCTATAATACTTACCTGAGTCCCGTCGTGATCCAGTGATGTGCATGAAAGCCTCGACTCTCCGGGGACTCTCCCTCCTCATTGGCTGACACAGCAGCGAGAGTCTGTCAATCACAGCCAGTGAGCCAATGAGGAGCGAGAGCTGAGCCCTGGCTCTGTGTGTGAATGGACAGAGCAGCAGCTCGAGAGTGAACCTACTTTGGTGACCCCATAGCTAACTGCTTGTTCTGGAGGCACTCGGCAGGAGAGAGGGGTCGGGCCAGCAGGGGACCTAAGAAGAGGAGGATTGGGGCTGCTCTGTGCAAAACCCCTGCACAGAGCTGCTAAGTTTGACATGTTTGTGTTTTTAAAAAATAAAAAAATATTGCCTTTAATATCACTTTAAGGTACTCTACCTCTGCTAGCTAAACCATCCTCTGGTAACACAGTTGCTAAATGCATTACTGTACGATCCTGCACTGTTCTGCAAATAGTGGTTATATCCATTCATCTATACTAAAGATGGTCTACTTGTTTGTGCTGTGCTATAAGGGCACCTATAAAGGAATTGTGTTTATCCAAAGTGTGTGACTGATTACTTCTAACTTGAGGTACCCAATTTAGGCTCCGTCTACACAGATACACACAGAATATGCTAATGGGTATTCTAAAGAGAAAAAATCCCCATTCCCAAGAGCCCAAAATATCCCTCCACAGGGTAAGTGATTAGATCCCAGGGAAATGCACATTATAAGTACCCATGTTCAAAGGTAACAGATAATATATAAGGCAGTGTAAGTGATAACATGAATACATTGCATGAATCACATGTTACAAGTATGTTCTTTTTTTAAAACAATAAATTACATATACAGTAAGCAGGAGCAAGCATTCATATTAACGCAGAGGTAGGTAGGTTGCAATAAATGCCAGGTTCAAAGGCACATATATGCACAAATTAATATAGTATACATAACACTCTAGTCTTACACTATACACCATAGACAGCATAGAGTATTCAAATATAATAAAAAAAACAATAATTTACTGGCAGCACATACTAAGCAGGTAATATTTTACTAATCAGAACATGTCCCAGGAACCACGTTCAGTGGCCAGTATTGTACAGAAAAAAATATTATAGTTGGAAGGTCTGAAGCAGTAACATCTCCATTTTGGCTTAGGAACACAATGAAGTTCCCCAGAAATAGTTTGAATCACAGTGAAATTTGTACTGGCCTATTTCCAGATTTCTACTAGGACAAGGGAAATGCAGATGAAGTTGTTGATGCTGTTGACAATAATGAATGATGATAAATAATGAATAACTGATGATGTTAATTAAAATAGTGATGCGGATATTGATGATAAAAGGTTTGCTGGCCAGCTCATATGCCATTAAGTGTACACAGACCCTAATCATTTTTCTTATAGGAATATGTTGTTCCTGCCAGTATATACCATCATGTCATTATTTGTCAAAAACATATGACCCCTGCGTTCTGTTTATTCGATGTGGATAATACAATAAAACAAATGCAATTTCCTTCCATTATGTCTGTAATATATAATAGGAACATTCATTACACTACTGTGCGTTTCACGCTCGCTTAATTTTACTGCCATAACCTTTCCATAAAATCGTAAAGCAATGTAAAGGCAGGGTGTGTTTACAGCAGATGTGTAACAAATATATGTAAGACACATTTTAAAGGATTCTTGACCCAGATCAAAAATATATCTAGCTTCTATAAAAGGAACACTCCAGTGAAAATGTGAAATTAAGCCCTTGATTCCATACAGGCAGTGAAACTTATTTGCTGTGGATTTCAGTTCTGCTTGCTAGCCTAGATTCCATGAAGCAGTCCTCTGAACGAAATCTACAGAGCACTAAGGATCTCAAATAACAGGCACTTTGGCAGGCAAATGTCATCCAAATGTCATGTCATTCTGCAATAGTTTAGGACTGTCCCATCCCTTTCTGCCATTTCTGATTGGTTGTATTACATAAAGGGCAGCCTCAGTATCCTATAGGGCAGTGGTTCTCAACTCCTGTCCTCAGGACCCACTAACAGGCCAAATTTTATGTATTACCTTGAAGAGATGCAGACTAGAATACTGCAATCACTGAGCAGCAAATTATATCACCTGTGATGTATTTCAGTTATCTTGCAAACCTTTCATGTTAGTGGGCCCTGAGGACAGGAGTTGAGAACCATTGTTATAGTGGGTAGCAGGGAGGAATTTTGTTGAGAAAGTCAAGATTAGGCAAGAGGCCCTGATTTGCTACTACCCATTCGTTTAAGGGGACTTTCGAGATTTTCATTGATTTCAATTGGCAGGGATGATTTAGGAGCGATGTATTCACTGAGAAGAAGAGTGTGCACCTAAATCATTTCATGTTCATCACAACCCCTGTCCCCGTGGATAAAAGTTATGCCGCGTACACACGACAGGACTTAAGTCCGGCAGACTTTCGACGGAGTTCTGACGGAGTTCTGACAGAGTTCTGACGGACTTTCTGAATGAACGGACTTGGCCACACACAATCACACCAAAGTCCGACGGATTCGAACGTGATGACGTATGACTGGACTAGAATAAGGAAGTTCATAGCCAGTAGCCAATAGCTGCCCTAGCGTCGGTTTTAGTCCGTAAGACTAGCACACACACGAGCGGATTTCTGGGTCCGGCAGAGTTCTGGCGGAAAAATTTGAAGCATGTTCCATTTCTAAAGTCTGTCAGACTTTTGTGAATCAAGAGTCCGTTGCAGCCCACACACGATCGAATAGTCTGCCGGAATCATTCCGTCAGACTTTTGATGTTGAAAAGTCCGGTCGTGTGTACGGGGCATTAGGCTTACACATGTAAGGCTTTTAATCTAACTGTCTTTCCAATTTATCCCTTAAAGCAGACTTTCTCAACCTTTTTACCCCATAGGAACCCTTGAAATATTTTTCAGGTGTCAGGGAACCCTTGAAAAAAAAATTCATTGGTTAGTACAAAGAATACCTCTTGCATTGGTTTCTAGTAGGAAGATTGCCTCACTTAATACTGTTCAGAATGAAACCCTTACAGACAGCTAGACAGCTAGAAGGATCATTAGGTTCAGGCATCTGCCTCTGCCAAGTGGCGTTGACCCTGGAATTATGCAGGTAACATCTAATGACAGGTCAATCAACCAAAGTTCAAGGAACCCTTACCAACTTCTGGAGGAACTCTAGGGTTCCACAGAACCCTGGTTCAGAATGACTGCTCTAAAGCGTCTTAACTCTTGTAGTAAAACACCTGCCTGTACTCTGCCTCTACTACATTCAGCCTGTTCTCCTGCTGCTGGCCATTTTTACTGCTGTATTATCTGTGGTCTCTTACTTTTTAACAAGTGTCTGATGAAAATCGGCCAGTGGCAGGACAGTTCTGTATTAGCAGGGACAGGAACAGGGACAGCCTCAGGTAACTACTGACCATTTCTATCTACTAGTCAAAGCAGGCCTATTACCACATGATTAAAATAAAGCATTAGTCACTTCTAAAACTACCTGAAAATAAAAATGTCATACTTCAAATAATTGGATTGAGGTGCAGCTGCTGTATGTAAGGCTGCTTGCTCAGATAAGGGTCTGGTATGGATTTTAGGGGGGACCCCACGCCATTTTTTTTTAATTCTTGGCATGCGGTTCCCCTTGAAATCCATACCAGATCCGAAGGGCCTGATATTGCGTGGGGTAGCCTGCGGACAGCTGATGAGTCACCGGTTGTTAAGGACATGGCGGCTGGATTCCCGGCCCTCTCCTTAAAAATCATCTATTCTTCACACAGAATTAGAATTAGTTGATTCATTAGTAAATTAATAAATGAAACTAAATTAAATGAAACTAAACTAAACTAATTTAGAAACGAATTAACAAAACCAAATTGGTACCATAACGAATCGTTCCAAAACTAAATGAAATGTTTTCATTCTGTACATGTCTATCCAAAAGAGGTTGAGAAAGATTTTCTAAACTGCCCAATCAAATATTTTGATAAATAACAAATGACCAGGATGTTGAAGGCTTCTCTAGACATTATTGCACAATCCAGCCAAATGTGAATGGATTGGGCCATTAAAATTGAAAGATGAAAAGCAGTTTTCTTTCTTACCCTTAAACAATAGCTAATAACCCTAAAACTAGCCCTAATCTTAGTCCTGGCCTCGGATACAAGCAAAACAAAAACTTTGATTGCCTTTTCAAAGCAAGGGTCACACTCACTTGATCATTCCTGCTGCTAGGAGATTTGGGCTGTTCAGTGACAGCTTGATGAATGGGCTACTGATGCATATGGATGATCACTGTGTAGCAGTCTTTAGGTACATTTCTAAAAAAAAAACAACAACTCGAGGAGAGTTTGCAATGCTGTATAAATATGATTCAGATTGAAAATGGTTTAGAAAATATGACTAATGTCTGGTTTGTGAACGCTCACATACAGGGTTGATACAGACAAGCTGCAAACTAAGGGGTAATTCAGACTTCAAACCTCACAATGGATGCATATTGCCACCCTTAGTCTGCATCTTGTACTCATTGCATATTTTCAAGCACATTATCTTGTATTTTAGTGTATGTTTTTCAGGAAGAGAGATTACTTCCTGTACTAACTTGTACGTTAAATATGATGATAAAAATATGTGAAATAGCCCTAGTTCCCTCTTTTGCACACCTGGGTATGTTCAGATTACAATGAGATGGAATGAAAGTGGATCTAAACTTAGCTCATCAACACTTAAATGAAACATAAATGCTTTGGTTAGACCAAAAACCTCTTACTGCCCCTGGCAGCTCTTTGCTGTGGCTTCCACTGAGCCAGGTAAGCATAGTACAGTGCCTGTGCTGTGGTGCTTTATAGATCTATATGGACTGCTCTTAAATTAGCTTAGATAAGCAAAGCCAATTCAATTTGGCTGTTAGAAGCAGTATTGGGGGAAGGGGGAGTTACAATTTTTTTTTTAAATTAAACACAAATCTCTTATTGGCAACTTTAATAATGAACAATCCAAATACTCAAACACCAGGTTAAAATAGATAATAAAACTATATGTAAATGAACACAAAGTAACCTACCAAAAATACCTCAACATCCATGTGATCCATTGAAGGCCATTTATTATACAAAGAGCATATATAAAAATTATCATGGTAATGTCAAACCCCATTAAAACCAGACCCACCATTCCCCTCCAAGGAATATTCATATGATTTAGGTAGTGCCATTAATTCCAGGATGAAAATCACCCAATGGAAGCATTTAATTAATGTAAAATAGGGACCTACCACCGTCAAACACATATATGCATCATGGTGTGAAATATAGATAGATACAAAAAGGGTACAAACCCCTGTAGAGACACAATAAGATTATACACTGTCACGTCTTCTTTCATCAGAATGTGTGATACAGGCATTCTTATTTTGGCTTAGCACAAAGATTAGCCATTGAATAAAAATAAAGCTGGAAAGATGTTCCAGGATAAACAGGACATGTTGATAATGAAGACAGTAACATAAATCTTTTCCACTGGATCAATGTATATTGCAAAGCATTCCATGGGAATTCCTTTAAACCCAAAATGGTGATCCTCTCGGCTGGTAATATATTGTTTACATTCTTTAGGGCAACATGTCTACATGTATGCCAACAAATTCCTTAGGAACCACCACCAAGGTTCTGAGATCCAAAGAAAGCAATGTCCATGCCTCTGATAAAATCCATATATTGTATCTTACACTAAGTTAACCCCACTGGTCTCCAGAATGGGCTAAACACCCATAAGACCCATAACCACCTTCACATAACGGCTGAAATGATATGTCATGTATTAGAAACAAGAACACAATTGTATTTTAATATACAGTATTTCCATTTTGATGGACTGGTTTCAGACAGGGGCTCAGTGGGAGGATAACTTATTTAGATTCATACAGTTGAGCCTTATTTATGATTTGATGAGTGGTCTGTTTGCTATAACTGCTTTGGTGGTCTCCTATTTTGGTATTTTACATATATTTCTTGATGATGGCTTAGTCCTATTTTCTTTGCTTCTGTCTGTTATTTATCAGTGGCCTCTGGAGGGCCAGCTGTAATGTACATTATTCTAAAATAAATGGATTTGGCCAAAGGGCTGCCATCCATACCTATGTATAGATTTACCGTAATTATAGATCCAGCTGATGGGACTCTATGGACTTTGGTTTGGTGGTTACATTACCCTGTGTGTGTGCTATATCTTACTTGGCACCTTCTGCTCCTGGGGAAGCGAAATACAAAAACCTGATGAGCCTCTTATGAAGGAGTGATGGAACCCTCTACTATTTACATTATTTGTTTTTTCTAGCTGTCATTTTTATATGTTGGGTAATTAGAATTAGGCCACCGCCCTATATATTTTAAGAGTGCAGAATGCTACCATGTTTTTAAATACTTTTTAGTGCATTAATAAAGTTCTGTATGTTAACTGTATTCTGGTTGTGCCTATAAAGTCCATGAACTGGGGTTCAATTATTCCTTTTATCCTTATCTTGAGATGGTTGTATTATTGGGGTTAACGAGTGTCCACATTACCACCTGGTGGTACCTCCCTTATTTACTTTACAATTTTTTCCTGGTTTCAGAAAATATGTGGAGCACAAAAAAAAAAGATAAAAACAAAATATGAGGTGCATTAAAATAAAGTAAAAAAATAAATAAAAATAGTATACTAATATAAGCAAAAGAGTGAACCTTCAAGATTATCTTTAACCCAATACAAGTATTTAATAGTCACACAAACACACTTTATTTCATACAATCAATCAAAAATACACAACCATGACTGAAAAATCTGATCTAATAAATATTTTTTATATTCTTCTATTATGACATTTTTGCCCTTTTCTACCGTTTTTCTGCTATATGTTTGGGGGATTGTGAATTGCTTAGCCCCTCATTCAGATGTTTGGGCGATTCATTCCCCTGATCAAATTAATAATTTATATCAAACTAAAGCCAAAGAACATTTTCGGCATAACACACAAAAAGACAGCTTGTATTGGAGCCTTAGCAATGAGGTTAATATATATTTATAAAGCATTGTTTATGCAGGTTTTGCCCTATTTGAGCTAGCTATAAATAGGAGCAGGGGATAAGGGAAGAATCAGCTCATGCAGAATTCAACTCGTGATTGCTGCTCACATGTCAACCAAATTCATCCTAGGTGTCAGCTACAGTGAGCTTTCACACTTTACATAGAAATATGTGTCATACATGTGACGGGACATTCACATGGAAAAATATTGCTCAACAGTGACACCTGAACTAGTGTATTAATGGATTTCCTCTATTTTATAATATTTAGAGATTCATAAAAGCCAATTTTCTAAATGACATAAATCTTTCCTATTGTCTTAGGACCCATTCTAACTGATGTATATCCAGAATGGGCAGATGCAATTTAGTACACACATGAAAGCCCATACCCAGCAATGGTCCTTCACACTATGAGGATTTAGTGCACTGAAGAAGCAGGAACAAAGCTTTTTACATAAATTTGTATTAAACCTATTCACATTAACACACGGGGTCAATGCACAAGGGGAGAATAGATTGTGCTGGCTCACATTTTCTTGATAGTCAATTGAAGAGGGCCCTTAAACCACATAACAAAAGTTCCAACAATCTGTCACTGTATGTCACATTGGAAATACAAGACTTGTCAGTGTTGACCTTGTAAAAAAATTTAGTTGTCTGTCTATGGACTCAATATTTTCTCAGTCATTAACCTGGAATAAATATTATAAGCAGTTGTTTACTGGCTGCATGCTTGTTCTGAAACAGTGACTTTAGATCTACAGGATCAGCTTCTTATGCCGCATACACACGATCAAATTGTCCGGCGGAATTGGTCCGGCAAACTATCCGGCAAACAATCCGCCGAAAGTCCGGCGATTTCAAACGCGGTGACGTACAGCACGTACGACGGGACTAGAAAAAGGAAGTTCAATAGCCAGTAGCCAATAGCTTCCTTCTTGTGCTTGCTTCAGAGCATGCGTCATTCTTAGTCTGCCGGACTAGCACACTGACGAACGGATTGTCCGTTGAAAGCCAAGTCCAGCGGACAAATTTTGGGTCAAAACTACTTTCTAAGTCTGCCTGACTTTGCGATGAAAAAGTCCGCTGGAGCCCACACACGATCAAATTGTCCGGCGTACTGTGGTCAATTCGATCGTGTTTACTCGGCATAAGCCAGGTAACAAGGATTTTCATAAGTTAATGTTAGCATATCTTTCTCAGGACAGCTGTCAATGAAATCCTGCATCCACCAAAATGGCCATGGGTGTGTCATGAGCCCTATCAGAAATGTTGGAACTGTTAGAAATTATGCTGGAATAGTGGCCTTCAAAAACTGAATTAGCAAAAATAACCTGTTACAGTCCAGTCAGCAGAAGCCAATCAGATTTTATTCTACATCAGTTTAGTAAAATAACAATATTGAAAGATGGTTTGTAACCGGTCTAGTTATTGCACTTTGGACATTGCTATTGTTTTTTTTTGTTTTGTTTTTACAGAGTTTCTTTACAGCAAAAATACTACCTTGTATATTCTAAGCTTTATGTCATTTTTCAGGCTTGTTGCTCATCATTTGTGCGGAGTATAGAAACCAAAACTTTGGGGCAGTAAGGTTAAGGACAAACAAGAATGTATTACCAACAACTGACATGTTAAGCTGACTCAAATGGAACCTAAAATTTATAATATTTTTATCACACAAGATTTCATATTTTTAGAAGGTTTACCAAATTTTAGAGATACTTTAAAATAATTTTTTTTTTACCTCTTTTGTTCCACTCATGTCACTAATGCCGCGTACACACGATCAAACAATCCGGTGGAAAAGTCCGGCAAACTCAAGTCCGCCAAACAATCCCCCCGTGTGTAGCCTCCGGCATACTTTTTTGACCCGACAGTACGGCGGACTTTCGGTTTGCACAACAATCTGCCCGCCGTACTCGCATTTCGGCGGACAATCCGGCCGTGTGTGTGCCAGTCCGCCGTACTTTTGAAATGAGCAGACTTTTCCCGCCCGGAGAAAAGTCCGCTCATTTCGAGCGGGTCTCCAGGTAGGCGGGGCCCGCGAAGGAGACGTAGCTGGCCCCGCCGCCTGGTATGGACTTAAAGGGGAACCCCAACGCCGAAAAAAATCGGCGTGGGGGTCCCCCCCAAGTCCACAACAGACCCTTGTCCGAGCACGCTACCTGGCCGGCCAGGAAAGGGGGGCGAGCGAGCGCCCCCCCCCCTCCTTAGCCGTACCAGGCCGCGTGCCCTCAACATGGGGGGTGCCTTGGGGAAGGGGGGGCCGCGCGGCTCCCCCACCCCAAAGCACCTTGTCCCCATGTTTATGAGGACAAGGGCCTCTTCCCGACAACCCTGGCCGTTGGTTGTCGGGGTCTGCGGGCGGGGGGCTTATCGGAATCCGGGAGCCCCCTTTAATAAGGGGGCCCCTGGATACCGGCCCCCCACCCTATGTGAATGAGTATGGGGTACAATGTACCCCTACCCATTCACCTGTAAAATAAAAGTACAAAAAAAAACACAACACACGAGATAAAATACTTTATTGCACAGCTGCGGGGGTCTTCCGTCTTCGGGGGTCTTCTCGCCGGACTCCTCCGCTATCTTCTTGTAGCTCTTTTGCTAGCGGAGGAGTCTGGCTTTCTTCCTCGCCGCCGGCCTCTTCTCCCGACTTCGGGGGTCTTGTCCCCCTCTTCGGTTCTTCTGCCGGGCCACCGCGCCTTCTTATAGCTCTTTTACAGGCGGTGGCCCGGTCTTCTGTCGCCGCTGCCGCCTTCCGTTCTTCTTCTTCTTCTTCTTCTTCTTCTTCTCCTGGAGATGTTGACTCAACGCTCTCTCCGGCCACAATGCCAGGGACGCGCTGCGCGGCCACTTATATAGGGACAAGGGGCGGTGTCACATGGCTTTATGTCACATGGGTTGGTCACATGGGTTGATGTCACACGGGGACTGTGACATCGTAAGGGGGCGGGGTCACCGTGTGACACCAACCCATGTGACATAAAGCCATGTGACACCGCCCCTTGTCCCTATATAAGTGGCTGCGCAGCGCGTCCCTGGCATTGTGGCCGGAGAGAGCGTTGAGTCAACATCTCCAGGAGAAGGAGGAGAAGAAGAAGAAGAAGAACGGAAGGCACCCCCCATGTTGAGGGCACACGGCCTGGTACGGCTAAGGAGGGGGGGCGCTCGCTCGCCTCCCTTTCCTGGCCGGCCGGGTAACGTGCTCGGACAAGGGTCTGTTGTGGACTTGGGGGGGACCCCACGCCGATTTTTTTTGGCGTTGGGGGTTCCCCTTTAAGTCCATACCAGGTGGCGGGGCCAGCGACGTCTCCTTCGTGGGCCCCACCTACCTGGAGACGCGCTCGAAATGAGCGGACTTTCCTCCGCGTGTGTGGGCGAGTCCGTTCATTTCGAAAGTACGGCGTACTAAGTCCGCCGGACAATTAGTCCGCTCAAAAAGTGCCGTGTGTGGGCAAGTAGCCCGTTCGAAAATTCCGACGGACAGTTTGGCGGACGTCCGCCAGACTAAGTACGTCGGACAGACGGCTACGTGTGTACGCAGCTTAAGATTCATCGCAAGATGAAACTGGCCATTTTGGAAAGCTGAGTAGAATGTGATATGTTAAGGTGCTGTCTCTGTAAGGTTTCCTAAATTGCTCATCTTTATATTTTTGGGTTTGCTTGATTTCTAAAAATTCCCATGTGAAGGGCCTTCACACTAGACAAATATCTGAAGTACAACTTTTGTTTTTTTTTAGAGCAGGAAATAGTTAAAAACACTGTCACTTGTTTATGCCATCCATGTCTTGTCTTGTAAGATTTTCCTGTCCAGCAGACACCACAGCAAGTATGAGGAAATACTGTGTTATGGACCACTTGGCACTCCGCCTTGGTGAATCTGCCAAACAGTGCCTCTTGCCCTCCAAACCCTTCGAGCAGACCAAGAGCTGATACCAGCCCTTTACCCCAAGCATCGTATGCAGACAACATGTTGAGGTACAAATCAAAGGCATAACTCTTTATTAAATCTCAGACACATACTTTATACCCCCCAGGCGGACATTCCCCTTCTGGGGATATAAGCATGACAATGCAAACTTCAAACAACATCTCAATTAACTGCTAACAACTAACAGTGATCTTAATTAAAGCGCTTGTATAGTCATTTTTGTCACTCTTGCCTACAGGTAAGCCTATAATAAGGCTTACCTGTAGGTAAAAAGAATATCTCCTAAACCTGTATGGTTTAGGAGCTATTCCCCTCGCAATGAGCCGCTGACTTCAGCGGCACATGCGCACCGGGGATTCTCCGCTGAAAGTCCGGCAGACGCCAGACCCTGCCTGGAAGAAAACTCCTGTGTGCATGCGTGGGAGTGAAGGCATCGTGGCTCTGGCCACTCACAGAGCTGGAGCTGTGATACCCTGAAGAGACACGCCGAGGGAACATGTCTGCTCCCTCGGCGTGGACCGTGTGAGATACCGGTGCCTCGTTCTAAGGTAAGTATTTCATAATGAGCTAGTATGCGGTGCATACTAGCTCATTATGCCTTCTCCTTTAGAGGTGTAAAAAAAAAACAGTTGGGGTTTACTCCCGCTTTAAACAGTAAGCTAATCAACAACTAGTCTAGACAAGCCTAGATGACTCTGGTCAGTGCCCACCCAGACAGTTTGACACCAGTTCCCCAGAAAGAAGACCCAAGGCTATCCAAATATCATTAACCAGCTTTATTTTCACATCCATCTCACTGAGTTTCAAGTTGTCCTTGACTGCTAAATGTGGTAATGCCATCTTGAATTGTATAACAATACATCTTCCTGAATGCTTGTAGCTCCCTCAAATGCCAGTACCATAGTCAGGCAAGAGGCTACACTGCAGTCCCCTCCATAGCCCTTTATTCACCAGTTCCAGGCTACTTTATTACCCCTCCTTCTGGATGCATTGTGCTTTCACAGTTCCTATAGCATGCCCTGATACTACACAACGTAAATCGTTGTGCGCCGGTTGGGAACTGGTTAAGCAGCAACACCTATGTGGACCTATCTGTTCTGTAGGGCTATATACAGAATTTCTAACAGTGACCAGCAGGAGCAGTGTGTGATGACAATCATAGATGGCCAGAAGTGATTTCCAAGCTCAGTGAGTGAGCTGTCAGGGACAAAGTGGGTTGGGGGTGGGACCCCAACATGCTCATGGAAACATTCAGGTGGTCCACAAGGCAATACAATTATGGAAAAGGATAATGTATTATAATGTACAATTTTATATTACAATATTATGTTTAGAACAACTGCATTGGGGTTCCATTGTTTAAACAATAGCATTATCGCTACGCCGTTTTCTCTTGTGTGTATAATGAATTGCGACAGTTATTTTTTTTACATTTCCCAAAATGATAATCATATATTTTGGCAGATTCATTCTGACATATAGTGGAGCTCATTATTTTCAGTAACCCCAAACTCCACATCTGAAAGACTGAAAAATATGACAGTATGTATTTTGTATCTTTGGTTTTCTCCTCAAACCTGCCTATCTCGTATCACTAGTGTAGCAACCCCCCCCCCCCCCAGCGGGAAAGAAAACCCTCAGCGCTTGGGAGGGCTGAAATGACCCCAGAGTGAACCAATGGCTGTAGTAGAGGACTGAAATTATGTTTGGCCCAAGTCATTTTTCTTGCTCCAAGCTCACATGGAGAATGGGTTTAGGGCTTCCGATAACTGGTAACATATTTTCCTGACTGCAACCTATGTCACAGTGCATAAAGAGAACATGGACCATGATGTATTGTAAAAATAAGGAACATTAGGCAAACACCAGCAGCATTGAATTCCACAGTCAGGCAGTGGGTAGCTCCATGTACCTTGGGTGCAGTATCCTCAACCATGAAGGATAGCTTTAATATGATGTGCTAAGTCCAACAGGCTTCTGGTCTAACCAGCACAAACTACTTCAGCACCCCCTCCCCCCAGCCTACAGCCCAAGGAGAAAGATAACTCATCAAGCCACTCCCTACATATTTATATCCTCCCCTAACATGCACCACTGGCAATAAAACTCCTAGTGAATGGCCAGGGGGGACATTAATACTTGCAACCCAGCAATGCTGCAGCTCCCCTAACTATTGCCAAAAGTGCCAGTGAAATCTACTGGAAACAGCCAGGCACAGGAGCAACACTAAGCTTAGCGAAAAGCCAAGTGAGATTTTACAAATCAACTTGAACAGATTACTGCTCTACGGTAGAGGCCCATCCATCAGGGGCGCCGCCTCCCCCCCTCCCAATCCATATGTCCGGCCCTTAATCTACATGCTGGGCACCGGACACATGAATTCCTATAATTTCTATGGATTTTTCAATTATTTTTTATTATTCTATCACAACATCCAGCATCCAGTGGTAGAACAGGTCTTCCTTGAGTTTTAGTGGCTTTACCCTAGTTTAGAATTGTTCAAGAATTTAAAACTGTTTCAGAGGAAATATATAAGCTGCCATTTCTGACTTCTCCTTCAAAATGGCAAGCAAATTTACTTTAAAATTTTGGAAAAGTTTCTGCTAGAAGAATTTAAATGTAACTACATGTGTTCTTTGCAATTATACCCCCCCCCCCCCCTTCCCAGCCCTGATGCCCTCAAGTCTTCTAGCTGGTCCAGTGACATCACAGGCGACTCCTCTTCTATCTCAGCAGCAAAGGGGAGCAGGCATTTCTTCTGGAGCATAATGACACTTAAGCGTCATTCAGTTTTGTATTCCAGGCATTTGTGATTAAGCATTAATAGGGTGTGTTTCAATGACAGGCTGGGCTATCAGGAAATAGACAGAATGACAAGTCATTCTGCCTGAACAAAACCGGCAGTGCTGGACAGAGGAGAAATCAGGGGAAAGCACTGGAGCATAGGGAAGATAAGTAAAGTTTGGGCACAATATAGGTGGCAGGAGGGGGACAGAAACATGTAAAAAAAATTAAATAAATGATGTTCCAGTTTAAGTGCATGTATATACTTTATTTTATATTTTCGGATAGAGCAGATAATAGTTGAATCCACTTTCCAGTTATTCTGTTCTTCCTGTGTCCTATCAGAGACTAACCTTTACTTCCTGTCCTGGGGAGTCAAGAGGAAGTGAATTACATTTCTACAAAGTGAGGAGGATCTCCCTCTTAAACAGTTGTTTCCAGAACAGGTATTATTAGAGATGAGCCGAACACCCCCTGTTTGGTTTGCAGCAGAACTCCCGAACAGGGGAAAAGTTCTGCCCCGAACAGGGAACTCCATTGAAGTCTATGGGAGCCAAACATAGGAAATCAAAAGTGCCCATTTTGAAGGACTATATGCAAGCAATTGGCCATAAAATGGGTTCTGCCCTGGGCGACATGTATCAATTACATTTAAATCGACTCACGGTTGCAAACTCGTCTGACCCCTTCAGTATGGATTTTAAGGGGAACCCCAAGCCAAACTTAAACAAAAAAATGGTGTGGGCCCCCCCTGAAATCCATACCAGAGCCTTATCTGAGCATGCAGCGCCCCTCCTGAACCATAATAGGCCACATACCCTCAACAGGGGGGGATGCACTCCAAAGCACCTTGTCTCCATATTGATACCACCCAGGGTTGCAAGGGTCTGCCAGCGGGGGGGTTATCAGAATATGGAAGCCCACTTAAACAAGGGGGCCTCCAGATCCCGCCCCCCATGTGAATGAGTATAGGGTACCCCAATTCACCCAAAAAAGTTTCAAAAAGTAATAAAAATACAAAGACAGTTTTTGTCAATTCCTTTATTCAAAAATAAAAATCAATGTCCTCTGATTTAAATCCATCATCAATCATCCCGCCATGCCGCTCCCAGAAAAAAAAAAAAAAAAAGATCTCCACTCATTGACAGCTGACCGCTGAATGCCTCCTCTGCCGTTTGACAGTTCTTATATACGTAAGGGTGGGGCCACTTGACAACGTCACCTGGTGGCACCGCTCCCCCTTGTGACATCATGGACAGGTGCATGGTGGGACAGTTATGTCACAAGGGGGCGGTGTCACCAGGTGATGTTGTCAGGTGGCCCCACCCTTACCTATGTTAAGGGCATGTGACCTGTTATGGTTCAGCAGGGGGGGTGCTCGCTTGCCCCCCTTTTTCTGACCTGCCAGGCTGCATGCTTGGATAAGGGTCTGGTATGGATTTTTGGGGATGCCATAACTTTTTTTTTCAATCTTAGTGTGGGGTTCCCCATAAAATTCATACCAGATCCTTTGGGGGAGCACACAGTTTGTTTTACTATTTTTTTACTGGCAAATGTTATTTCATTTTATTCAGCTGTCAACGGGAAAGCCCATTGACAGCTGATGACTCATCAGTTGTTAAGGATGCGGCGACCGGCTTCCCGGGCCCCGCTTCTTAACAACCAGTTTTTACTGCACCCTGACTGGGAAAAGCTTTGCTCAATCAGGGCGCAGTGCACTGCAGGATGCCCGGGGGGGGGGGGGGTCAAACACCCGCGGAACACCCTGCAAATTTGGTTGTTCCCCAAATGGGATAAACAGCCAATGTTCAGCTCCAATTCATGCTCAGGCTGAACCACTCGCCCAACCGTACTGGAAAGGTTTCTCTTCAGTCATTATACTGGTAATGACTAAATTATTATAGTTTCCAACCCTTCCTGCTAGGTGACAATGGCCATCAGGACAAATAAAAAGGGTGAATCTACCCAGTGAGAACACAGACACCAATAAAAACTTGATAGTAAGTCTAATTCCATGCACCTCCATTCTTTTATACATACACTTTAAAGGGGTTATAAAGGCAGAAGGTTTTTTATTTGAATGCATCCTTTGCATTAATATAAAAATCCTTCTGTGTGCAGCAGCCCCCCTAATACTTACCTGAGCCTCATCTCTATCCAGTGATGTCTACCAGTGCTTCGGCCGCTTGGGAATCCCCCTTCTGATTGGCTAAGACACACCATTGGCTTCTGCTGCTGTCAAACTCGGTTAGCCAATTAGGAGAGAGAGGGGGCAGGCCGAACCACAGCTCCATGTCTAAATGGATACACAAAGTTGCAGCTCAGCTCAGGTGCCTCCATAGCAAGCTGATTGCCGTGGGGGCACTCAACAGGAGGGAGGGGCCAGGAGAAGAAGAGAATCTGGGCTGCTCTGTGCAAAATCAACTGCACAGAGCAGGTAAATATAACCTGTTTATTATTTTAATAGAAAAAAAGTTTGTTTAAGGATCTTAGATCAAGATTTATGAAGTTCATTTGGGCTGGGAAACCAGCAAGAGTACGTCGAGATATTCTAGTACTCCCCAAAGGAAAAGGAGGGATAGGACTTCCAGACCCAATAAAATATCAGGAAGCTTTACATTTAACTAGAGTAGTGGAATGGTGTAGGCTTAAAAACGAAAAACCGTGGATACAGACAGAACAAGCAGCGATAGATATCCCATTGGTAGGATTAGTGTGGATTCCAGATACAGAAATACCAATAGGAATGAGAAAACATCCGATACTTGGGGAGACATTACGAATAACTAAAAGAGTATTCAAGAAAACATCTATTTCAAGAATTCCCAGTCCGCTCCTTCCTATCCTTGGTACCCCAGCATTTCTACCGGGAATGACAGATCCAAAATTTAAAACAATACGAGACAGAGGCATGAGCAGAATTTGTCATTTCTCGGTAGGCAATCGGTTAATGACTAAAAAAGATATTGAAAAAGGAATGACATTAGGGCTAGATCCTTTCAGAATGAGGCAATTAGAAGCCTTTATTAGATCTAAATCAAAAGTATACGTAGAAATAAGGGCATTGACTGAGTTTGAAGAGATCTGTTTGAAAGGAGAGGAACTGAGACATCTGTTGTCTTATTTTTATAGTATGTTAATAGAACAGGAGACTCCACAAGATTTGCCCTTTTTGCAGGCCTGGGAAAGAGACTTAGGGACTACGTTTTCCCCAGAACAAAAAGATACGATGCTGTTGTTTAATCAAAAGGCCTCGATGGCAAGCAGATATCAAGAAGGGGGATATAAGATCCTTACTAGGTGGTATAGAACACCAAAAGTGTTACATCAAATGTACCCCCAGATATCAGAGACATGTTGGAGATGTCATGGAGCAGAGGGAACATTACTACATATATTTTGGGAATGTCCAAAAATTAGAGAGTGTTCTGGGAGATGGTAGCCGATACTATTGTAAGGATTACAGGAATTGACCTGGGAGATAAACCGGCAACTTTTCTGTTGCTGGACATCCCAATGGCAATAGAAAGATTCAAAAATTCTTTGCTGAGACATTTATTGATAGCAGCAAGGGCATGTATTCCGGTTCTGTGGAAAAAAAGCAGCCCTCCAGCTAGAGCACAGTGGTTTCAGAGAATTGCAGAAATCCAACAAATGGAAAATTTAACAATGACAATGAGAGATCAAGACGAGAAATATCAGAAGATTTGGGTTCCATATCTAAATTATAGAGAAAGTATGATGTAAAATATTTTGAAATATGATAGAGCAGGCGGGTTGTGGTGGGGGGGGGGGGGGGGGGGTGAGGGGGGGGAGAACTTTTATTTTTTTTTATTATTTTAGTTTGTGTATATCTATTTATTTATTTTTCTGGGAGGGAAGGGTGAGGGAGGGGGGAGGATGACGTGGAATTGAGGCATGGATTGAAATATTATAAGATTGTTATAGTTGTTAAAGAAGTTGTAGATGTATAACGGAATGTAATGTGAAATCTATGGAAAGAAAAGATGAAAAAATAAAGAATTTATAAAAAAAAATAGAAAAAAAATTTGACTTTACAATCACTTTAACTCTCATTAAACTGAATTCTGTAGACATGCCAAAGCAATGTTCAGACTGCACCCTACACCATGGTCTGTTCTGTTCAGTTGCTATATAAACAAGTGCAGGAGAAAAAAAAAAAAAATCATAAGAGACATGGAGACAGAAAATTCTTCTTTTCCATGTTAATACATTTACAGTGCAACAATTTGTGTCATATGGAAAATGGAAAGAATGCTTTTAGAGCATTTTAACCGAATCACTGGAGAAGGTAAAAGCTGTTGATGGAAAGTACAATTACTTGACAAAGTTAACCAACTGCTCTTGCTATGCTGGAATAAATTAAACAAATTGCACCATATTCTGAGGCGTCAGTAAAGTGCACCTGTCACTTGTACAAAGAAATCAGATGCTTTACCACAAAAGCCACACTCATGGATGCAAGTCCAGTAGAGCTAGTAATAGGGTAATTTCACTAAGCTGTGGTCATTGTTTTATTTAATCATTTTCTCATCAAATTGTTCATTTTCTATTAATAAAACGCAGATGTTCTGCTGAGTAATTGTAATATATTTATTTTTTTCCAAGTAATTATTTACCACTACAAGCCCTTATTTCTCAAGAACGCGTGAACTTTTACATTGTTTGTGTATGATTCGGCTCTATTTGCTGCTCTGCTCGCTATCCATACAATAGAACCTCATAATTATCATGAAGTTGAACCTAGTACCAGATGTATTTTTGATATGATTTTTTTACATGCATGCTATGAAATGTTTAATTGCATTCTTGGGGTAAAGCAACTACACCAAATTGTCCAAGATGTACTAATGATACGGGTACACTCATACATATGTTGTGGCACTGTCCAAAATTGCATCGATACTGGGCATATATATTTGATACATTAAATTAGGGGTGCCCAACCAGTGGCCCGCAAAACCCTCTGATGTGGCCCGCGACCTCCTGCCCTGGGATGGTGGGTTGGCAAGCCCAAATCGTGGGTTGCCAACCCCCCATTCCAGAGCATCAGTGTTGTGAATGAAGCCACCGGTAGAGGAAGCAAATGGCTGCGGAGCAGAGCCGCATAAAATTCTGCTTCCTGTATAGTGCCAACTCCTGTCACAGGCACAGTAAAACTAAATGTGCTCTGCCTGGTTCAGCAACAGCCGGCGATACCTGAATGGAAGACTGTTATTAAAGGTAAGTTTATTACTAAAATCACAGTATATATATGGGCATATCCATTCTGCAGTGATTACTGGGCTGCTTTCAAATTGATCTGCAGGTGCGGCGCAGAACACCTGTGGGTTACCTGCATTAAGTCATAGACTTCTGTTATTACCTGCGGGTTTGGTGTGCTTTCAGAAAGTGCAACACATCTGCTCCTGCATAGAAATCTATGGCAAAGTGCAGCTAACCTGCAAAAAAGCCACGGGTGCACTGTGATGCACCCTCGGTGTGGGTAAAACCCAGCGCATCAGTGTAAAAGTAGCCTTAGGTCCCTTTGACACGATCGGTCCGACCCAATCGGACCCACACCTCAATGGAGCCATGGATATAAACGTGGTGATGTTTACACTCACCTACCCCCAATCTGATCTGCAAAAAAAAAACAGAAGGGGGAATCTGTTCCCTTCTATCTGGGCAGATTGGATCGGAGGGCCCATAGAGCATAGGGCCCATAGAGCAGGCTGTGTCTGTGTCCTCTCTGCATATGCTCCACTTATTGTGGCCCGCGACCGATTATCAAGCCGCTTAAGTGGCCCTCACTGTTCAAAAGGTTGGGCACCCTTGCCTTTAATATTTTATGCTCTACACATGTTCATTCTAATCCAAATATTGCCTTGCTAGTTGTTGTTTTGGAAGATACTCTCCCATCTGAAATGCATGTGATGTGGGCGCGGTCTATGTATATAGCCCGTAAACCTATATTGCAGAAATAGATATTAAACTAATATCGCATACACACGACCGGACTTTCCAACAGACTAGGTTCTGATTGTATGTGGGCTAATCCGATCGTTTTTCATTTAAAAAATCCAACAGACCTAGAAATAGAACACATTTCAAATCTGTCCGACGGACTCAATCCCTATTGAGAAAACCATTCGTTTGTATGCTGGTCTGACGGACCAAATACGATGCAAGGGAAGCTATTAGCTACTGGCTATTGAACTTCCTTTTTTAGTCCCGTTTACGTCATCACATTCAAAACGAACAGACTTTTGAACGGACTTAGTCCGTTTGTGTGTGTGCAAGTTTGTTCAGAAGTCCATCGGAACTCCGCCAAAAGTCCGTCGGGAAGACCGTCGGACCTAGTCTGCTGGAAAGTCCGGTCATGTGTACACGCCATTACAATTCGATTTCTGGTATAGACTGAGAAGGAGACTGAGTTATCATACTATTTCAGCCTGGACAAAGTCCCTGAACTGGAGTTGAAGTACTACTTTTTAATGGTAAAGTATAGAGCTAAAAACACATACACACACATATTGCAATGCGATAGTAATTTTACATGCAGACCAAATGTAGCAAAAATGAAAGAAAAAGTGAAATACCACATATCTTAATATTTTGTGAAGTGATACTTAATGCACAAAATCACTGTCAGGCTTTTTCCTGCTGTCTGTATTATGTGTTTGAAAGATATTGTATACTTTCTGTGCCACAGACCCTGTCATTGGGATAGGAAGCTAAGAGAAATTTCCCCGGCGGGGGCACAGACAACAATAAAATCCCGAAACCTTTATCTAGAATATAAATTATTATGGGTAGAGTTCCACTTTAAATTGTAAATAATCCTGCAGTATTACACTATATTCTCAAAAGTATTGTGGCGACTGCCTTTACATTTATATGAACGTTAATTGCATCCCAGAATTGCAATTACATGCCTCTGTTAAACAGGGGCAGAAAAATTGGGCCTTGGGTGGTGGTGCCACAACACTGTAACCCCTCACAGATACTCTTGTTGGGCACAGGAACGGGCCATGCATTGAAATATTTGACCAACAATTGCAATTACATGCCCCTGTTAAACAGGGGCAGAAAAATTGGGCCTTGGGTGGTGGTGGTGGTGCTCTAAACCAAAAATATTGTTGGAAGTTAGCATCATCAAAATTGAGGAGGAATAGGATAGCCACTCAGCATAGGCAGTCTTCAAGGAATCCCACATCCATAGAAAATTCAATCAGTTACATCAGCATCAGGTGCTTGATAGCTGCTGATCTAAGATTGATTCATTTTTATGAATGTGAGCTTATTAACAGAGTCTGTGGACAGGCGCATTTAATGATCTTTTACAAACCCTCCAGCAACACTGAATGTGCGTTCAGAAAGAATGCTATATGCAGGACTGGCCAGTAGCTCAATTGCATACTGAGCAAGTTGTGGCCAGTGGTCCATCCTCAAGATCCAGTAACCCAGTGGATGCTCTGTTGGAAAGGTCTCCAAGTCTGCTCTTGCCCCTAGATATTCCAGCACTATGTAATGCAGATGCTGGCGATAGTTGCTTGAACCGATCAGACCTTTGCGCTGAGGACTGAAAAATTGTTTAAATGCTGGCTACCTCCTCCACCGCTCTTCCTCTGACTAAACAATGTCTCAGCAACACGTTGTCCAGCACTAGGAAATTGTAACATCCCAGGGTCTGGAAATGCATTGCACAAACCTTTCTTCGAGGCCTCTTGAAGATGTTTCATCCTCTGCTCCCTCTGCGAAGGCAGGATGAGTTCTGCAACCTTAACTTTGTAACGTGGATCAAGAAGGGTTGCCAGCCAGTAATTATCCCTTGCCTTGATACCAAGAATCCTAGGGTCCTTTCACAGCATTTTCAAAATCAGGGAGGCCATGCAGCGTAAGTTTGCGGAGGCCCCAACTTTCCGAATTGTATAGCAAAAACTACCTCCCGATCCTTCAAAATATTCAGAAAGACTTGAAGTCATGGTCGACAGCCCTTTTTTCATGGTTCGGTAGAACTTCAATAATTAAGATGAATATTCTACCAAAAATACTTTATGTTTTACAATCTCCATAAAACTGCCACAGGCCTTCTTTGCCTCATACCACAAATCCTGCACAGAATTTGTGTGGGGTAAACAAATTTGACAGACTAACCCTCCCCAATTTAAAAGGTAGCTTAGGCTTCCTAGACATTATCAAATATGACTGGGCATGTCACTTAACGAGAGTTCTGGACTGGAATGTCCATGCACGTACCAAGGCTTGGATTGACATTGAACACGCATTCTCACCTATACCAGTCCATCAACTTCCCTGGACAGCCTCAACGCATATCCCTCTAGAATGCAAACAACACCAACTTTAATTAGCATTACACTGCAAATCTTTAACCCCCCTAGCGGTAATCCCGATTCTGGCTCGGGTTAGGAATTTACTGATAGGAGCGGTAATCCCGAGCCAGACTCGGGATCGCATCGCTGGATGCAGGGGAGGACACAGGGAGAGTTACTTACCTTGTCCCCTGGACCCAGCGATGTCCCCCGCGCTGTGTGATCGAGCTGTCCTCCGCTCGATTCACAGTGCCGAATGCCGCCGAGCTCCATTCCCTGCGGCGTTACGGCGCACGGGAGCGGAGAACGGCGGCAAATTCAAAAAAGTAAAAAGACACAAAACACACACAGCACTGTAATCTTATAGATCACCGTGCTGTATTAAAAATTACACACCCCCTTTGTCCCTAGTGGTCTGTGCAGTGCCCTGCATGCACTTTTATATTATTAATACTGTTTTTTTCTGCCTGGAATTTGGAGATTGCCCATAGCAACCAAAACATGTCCCTTTTTCAGTGTTTTAGGATTTGATTACATTATTGAATAATTTTTATTATTCTTTATTATATTATAAACTTTATCATACCCGGGATGTCCGCTAGACTCTGGTTTGAAGAGATTTAAGAGAGTTATTCCTAAGAATTACAGGACTACAATATAAAACGCCAAATTTCCATGCAAAATAATTGTACCGCTTTCAGCACCTAAAACTGGACTGAATCATACCGCCAGGGAGGTTAAAAAAACATCACCAATTTAAAATATCCTCCACACCGGGCCCATTGACTTCTCATGGGTAGCAATTCAGACTTCCCACCAGGTAATGAGGACACCTTCCTGAACGTTGGTCCCACACCGATATGAGAGTGGTAATTTTTTCGATGGAGATGCCTTTCTACCGATATCCACATTATCAACTTAAATGACTAGACAACCCTTTCTGATCTGGAAATATATGCAACTCCGACACTTTCTCAACGACCCCCTAACCCGCTTAGATTTTTCGAGACAACGCACACAGTTCAAAATGCTTGAACCAACACAGAACGTCAACGCCATCTGATTTCAACCATATACTCCATCCTCTTTTCAGATCATAACCCAAAACCCAATAGATCTTGCGCTAAATGGGAGAAAGATCTCTCAATTAACCTCACAGACGATAAATGGGGAAAAAAAATATTCCTATTTCCACAAAGGAACAATCAACGTTTCTGCACAGGAGAATGGCTTTAAACTATTCTCTAGATGGTATAAGACCCCCCTCAAATTGCACACAATTTCCCTCACGATACCCCCCCCCAACTGTTGGAGATGTTATGCCAAAGAGTGCTCACTTATCTACTTATGGTGGAAATGCCCTCTAATCCAAAACTTCTGGAAAGAAATTCACCACCTCACGGTCCAAATCACCACATTCAAAATAGAATTCTCCCTAGCACAATTACTCCTACATCATTCCACCATTCCCAAAAAAGACTACCACCACTCATGATAATGAAGCAGAGGAGGCGGAAAAAATCTCCCTATGCCCTCTTTCCACTTCCCCCGTGCTCCTCTTAACCTACTCCCCCCTGTAAGTACTCTGTATAACACAAACTGCCACATCTCAGGTGGGTAAGAATCCCTTTTAGCCCCCCATTCACACAAGTATTATACATCACCCGGTAGAATCGCGTCAATTTCTTCCATCTTCAACAAAACTCCATCTCAGGAAAAGAAAATCCCCATCCAAGCCTTTCTCTTGACAGATCCTTTACACCATCCCCCCTGAGATTCTTAGTCATGGACTGAACCTGTTGGTCCTGCTTAGGTTTCCCTCAGAGATTGCTAGAGGTCCAACGACCGCAATGCCACAGACTTGTAGCCTATCTAGACAGAGCAGGCCACAGATCCTAGTGAGCCTCATGCATCGACAAACAGGCAAGATCGAATGTCCATCAATGGATGACCCGAAAGACATTCACTCACACAAATACAACTTAAACCCATAAACTTTGGAGCCCCTACCAGTACCTAATCCAACACAATAAAAGCTCTCCTGGGGTACCATCAACTCAACACCTCTCTACTGAGAGATCTGTCTGAATGGCACAAAGGATACTAGTGTAACACGGTATGGATATATAGGGCCTGTGAAAATGTTATAACTAAAAATATATGTAAAGACCCTACCACCCATAACGTGTATTTGCTTTCATGTCTCCTCAACCCAGTTGATTGTTTAAACACTTCTTAGAAGTTAATTTGTTGATGCCAGACATTGCACATTGTAAGTTCTCCTGTATGTCTAATGCATATGTTTTTTTTGTAATGAACAATAAACTTTGTTTTGAAAAAAAAAAAAGTGTGACAAAATCCCTGACGTTATACCCTACGACCCCATCTTTATTGGTTCCCAACAAAAATGAGTGAGGTCCAACAGGTCACCTATTTCAGGCACCAATTTTCTTCCCCCTTGTGTTTTTTCATATTTAAACTATCCTTATAATTCTTTCGTATTCAATAATTAAATTAAATTGCCCTCTCTAACCAAAGTGCCCCCCTCCTCCCTCCCATTCTCAAGAATGATAGTTCTCTAGAATTATAGATTGATGCGCATCTATTTTTATATAGATGGCTATGTACTAATTTATTTTAATGGTTACCTTTTAGATAAAGTATGTTCTTAGGAATGTACTTGATTTATATGTTTTTTTTTTTTTTTACTAAATGGCTTTGCTGTTTTTTGATTGCTGCACAGCTCCCTCCAGGGTTTTCCCCTCCCCCTTTTCTTCTTTTCTTCCCTCCCCTACTTCTCCCCCCTTTTCCTTCTCCTTTTTTCTTCGCCCTTCTTTTATCCCCCCTTCCTTGCTTGGACTCCACTTGTGGTTTAGGCTGTATTATATGGCCGCATAGCTCCATCTGACTAAGTCACTGAGTGACTGCCAGCGGTGCTTTTAGCTCCAGAAGGGAGACAGCATTGTCTCCTCCTGTTGCTATGCTCTGAGGCTGCGTGAGGCACCTGAGCTACCCCCTGCTCCCATGCATGCAGTGTGCTGGCTCGCATGCGCAGTAGAGCCTGGCTGGGCGAGTGATCATTATATCCAGCTGTGCCGGGTAGATTTCACTGCCAGGATGGATGTACAAAGAGACACCCCGGGCTGGCGTATCACATAGCTGCCCCCACTATGCCCGGTGCTGTCATTTGAGCAGAGACCTAAGGGAACCTCACTCTACAAGGTAACTACCAAATGCTCTAGTTACTGTTCTGGGGTGATTTAGGTGCTCATCAGCCTGAGATATATTCTCTGACTATGTGCACTAAAAAAAAAACTATTTTTTCTCTTTTTTTTTTCTCTCTCTCACTTCTGTTTCTCTTTCTGCCATGTTTTTTAATTAGATACCTATTGGAAACTATGCACCATGGATAATGAAGCTGCATAGTTAGTGGGGGATCCCCTAACTGATCCAGACATTGCCACATTAGTTGTGCTTAATACCCTCTAACGGTTTTGTCAACTATTACCAATTGCCCTAAGGTCTCAGCTATGAGGTTGCCTTATAGGTGAGCAAACTACCTTTGTTTTCTTTTTCTGTCATGGCCCTTTTCATTAAATAATATTTAACATCTACATATGCTTTAATATTTATATATACAGATTGATTTTAGATGTGACACTTAGATACTTTTCCCTGAATTCCCAGCTGCACTGTGAGTACTACTCTCTGCTTATTCTTCCCCACTGTTTTTTGACTAAAAATGTAAGTGGGAATATGTTTATTTATGCAATGACAAGCTCCCTTCCATTACTATAGATCAATCATTTTAATGTTACATCAGTTCCCATAATCGGCATATATACACTATGGTCGATCCAGGTTTGGTGGGGATTCCTAAAATTTTGGGCGGTGGCTGTGTGGTGATATTGAATTCACTAGGGCAACAATGTTGTATATTATTGTCTTAAATAAATAAACCATATGTGAGAAATTTTATTGCAATTTTCTATTCATAGAATACTCTGTCTGTGCTTCAAGGCATTTTTTGTGAATACTCAATGACATGTTATGCAATTGTTTTGCATGTTTTTGTAATAAATTTATTTTTAATCTAAACTTGTGTTATGCCTATAAAGTCCATCGTTTATAAACCTATTTTCTAAAATGTACCTCCCTGGCTGGAATAATATATATATTTTTTTAAATATTTTTTTGAAGTTTAAAAAAACAACAATAAAAGTTTGCAGAGGCATTCGATTCTGAGTCCTCTGGGTCACTAAGGATCACATGATCCGTAACAACCTCCTCCCAGCCACGTACAACTCCTTGGGTTTCTGGGGACTGAAAACCATCCCTTGAAGACTGCTGCTGAGTGTTATCCTCCACATCCATGCTGACACAATCCTCCACCTCCTCTCCTTCCTGTGTGTTTGGCAGGCCCCCAGGAATACTATCTGGATAAAAGGGGCCTTGAGAGGTAAGGAAGTCCTCCTCTTCCTCCAGCTGTTCTGCTGTTCATCCTCCGTTGCTCACCATCCTTGTGTCCTCCTTAAATGGTGACAGGACTGTGCATGCATCCTTGCTCAGTAGCCACTGGCATGGCGAAAAGAAGCAAAGCTCCCCTGACCCTGTCCTGATGCCATACTCACACAGGTACTCATTGATGGCCCTCTGCTGCATGTGCAGCCGCTGCAGCATTGTCAACATTGAGTTCCACCTGGTGGGCAGGTTGCATGCCCTTTGAATGTCAGCCAGTCTAGCTCTGGCATTGTATGACCGAAAATGTCCACAGACTTTACTGGCCTGCCTCAGGAGATCATGTAAGCCTGGATACCTGCTCAAAAAACGCTGCACCCCCAAATTCAGGACATGTGCCAAACATAGAACATGGGTCAAGTGTCCCTGTCAGAGGGCAGAGAGAAGTTTGGTGCCATTGTTGCATACAACCATTCCTGTCTGAAGCTGGTCTGGCATCAATCACCTCTGAACCTGCCCCTGCAGAGCTGACAGAATCTCTGCCCCAGTGTGGCTCCTGTCCCCTAAGCAGACCAATTCAAGCACCTCATGCCATATTTTAGCCTGACTGCTTGTGTAGCCCCTTGAACCCTTACAAAGCACCACTGGTTCAGAGGAAAAATCTGCAGAAGAAGCTATAGAGGAAGAAGAAGAGGACGGGGTGGAGGAGAGAGCTGTGGCAGAATAACCACTATTTTGGAGGTGTGGTGACAGAACAAGGTCCAACAATACTGTACCCTGTCCTACATCCTTCCTTCACAGTGAAGGAAAAGTAATGTCCCTGCCCATGCCTGTTTGACCACGAGTCAGCAGTTATATGCATCTTACTGCTGATTGCCCTGTCCAACAAGGCCAAAACACTGCCTTCCACATGCCGGTAGAGAGCTGGAATGGCTTTCCATCAAAAGAAATGGCGTTTTGGAACCTGCTACTGAGGTAGAGCTCATTCTACAAATTCACAAAAGGGAGCAGAGTCTATCAGCTGAAAAGGCAGCAGTTACAGTGCTAGAAATTTAGCCAAGCTAGCATTCAGATGCTGAGCATGTGGATGGCTGGGACCGAATTTCTTTTTATGGTTCAGCAACTGGGGTAGGGAAATTTGCCTGCTAAAATCAGATGGTGGTATACTGCTATCAGATTGGCTGCAAGTACTTGTGACACCTATTGCTATACCTTCATTCCTCTCAGTGCGGGTTTTTGAGAGGACTGGAGGTATAGTGGGGTTGGAGATCCCAGATGAAGAGCAAGGAGAAGTCTGCCTTTTTCTTTGATGTGGGTCTTTCAAGTGATGTTGCCAACAGACTGCATGGCAGTTTGTCATATGTCTGGTCAAGCATGTGGTGCCCAAGCAGCTGCTGTTCTGGCCACGCTTGATCTGCATCAGACATAGGTTGCGAACAGCAACAGTGTGATCTGCTGCACACATGCCAAAAAAGGTCCACACCAAGGAACTTTTAAAAGTCAGTGGGGAAACAGCTGTGCCCTGCACCTGCGGAGCTCTGTGGTGTGATGCAATAGGGTGTCTGCTCTTAAGCTGCCCCCTAGAGGACAGTTGTGCCTCCTCCTCCTCCTCTCTTCATTCAAGCACCAGTAGAATTAGTGACCTCATCATCTCCTCCCTCCTCGTCACTGGAGCAAACTTGGCAGTATGCTGCAGCTGGGGGAACATGACTGCCAGTTTCTTGTCCTTCTTGGGCACCCCCTCTCTCTAGGGTCACATTACTCCCTTCCTCAACCTGGGAACCAACATTGGAGCCTCAAATCACTGCGCATCCTCCAGAAGCATGTACCCGACACTGTGGTCGAATAATTCTGGGGACTCCTGCATGATGGTGGGGATACAGAAGGAGTGAGCCAGTGGAATAGGCCACTTGAAGGAAATCTACTCTGAGCCTGGGTGACAGAGGATGAGGAGGGCTTTGTTATCCACTCCACCAACTCTTCTGCATGTTCTGGCTCAATAACACAGCCAGCATCAGAAAAAAAGGACAAGTGTGCCCCACAGCCACCTGCAGAGGATGCACTATGTCCACCACCAGCACTGTTGACCTTAGATACAAAGGCTGCTTGCCCTCTTTTAGTGGCGTGATGTATATATTGTTTTGCTACACCACACTACACTGTATTAAATATTGTGTACACCACCAGAAGTGTAGTAGAAACTCTACACACTGTATTAGATAATGTGTATACCTCCTGCACTGTATTAGCAACTGTACTACGGCTGCACTGTATTTTATACTGTGTACACCACCAGAAGAGCACTACAAAACTATACACACAGTATTAGATACTGTGTATACCACCAGAAAAGTAGTAGAAACTGTACTGTGGCTGCAGTGTATTGTGCACTGTGTACAGCACCAGAAGTGTAGTAGAAACTGTACACACTGTATTAGATACTGTGTACACCCCCAGAAAAGTAGTAGACAAGGTACAATGGCTGTACTGTATTGTTTACTGTGTACACCACCAGAAGTGTAGTGGAAACTGTACACACTGTATTAGATGCTGTGAACACTACCAGAAATTTGTAGAAACTGTACTACGGCTGCACTGTATTGTATACTGTGTACACCACCAGAAGTGTAGTAGAAACTGTACACACTGTATTAGATACGTGTACACCACCTGCACTGCATTAACAATTGTACTACGGCTGCACTGTATTTTATACTGTTTTTCCACCACCAGAAGTGTAGTAGACACTGTGCACACTCTATTAGATACTGTGTACGCCACCTGAAGTGTATTCGAAACAGTAGACCACGGAATGCACTGTAGATATAGGCTACAGAGTATATATATATATATATATATATATATATATATATATATATATATATATATATATATATATATATATCAAATACACTGCCACTTACTAAATAACCTGCCTGTTTAATCTAAATCGAGCTATCTCTCGGTCCACACCAACAACATTACACAGGTCCGCCGTGTAGGCAGCTTTATATAGTGTTGGGCATGGACTTAGTCTCCCTGATTCATTCACTTGTGACAAAAAAATGTAATATTCAATGGGCTCAACATGCCTCTCAGCAATTTCCTTAGGGTGTCTACTTTCCAAAATGGGGTCATTTGGGGGCAGGGGGGTTGTACTGTCCTGCCATTTTAGCACCTCAAGAAATGAGATAGGCCGTAATAAACTAAAAGCTGTGTAAATTACAGAAAATGTACTCTAGTTTGTAGATGCTATAACTTTTGCGCAAACAAAGAAATACATGCTTATTGACATTTTTTTTTAACAAAGACATGTGGCTGAATACATTTTGGCCTAAATGTATGACTAAAATTGAGTTTATTGGATTTTTTTATAACAAAAGTAGAAAATATAATTTTTTTCAAAATTCTCTGTCTTTTTCTATTTATAGTGCAAAAAATAAAAATCACAGAGGCAATCAAATACTATCAAAAGAAATCTCTATTTGTGGGAAAAAAAGGACGCAAATTTTGTTTGGGTACAGCATTGTATGCCTGCACAATTACCAGTTAAAGCAGCACAGTGGCAATTTTAAAAAGTGCTCTGGTCCTCGAGCAGCCAAATCTTTCAGGGCTGAAATGGTTAAGGCATGCAATATGATTTAATCAAAGATTGTATGGCTCAGATCAGTGGGAAACAAAGTCTTAATTTGGAAGTTTGCAGTCAGGGTGTCCAAGCTGAGGTGTCCTCCCACACACCAATAGACAAACAGTCATTGAATAAAAGAAGCAGTCGGCAACTCCATAAGATCAAGCGCATTTATTTTCAGGCCTTCACAGTGAGTACAGTCAGCAGAAGACTAGTTTGTTCACAGCACTCGGTTAAAAAAAAAAACCCTTGCGGATTTAATTTGCGTTTTTTTTGGTTAATTCTCCTTTAAGGGGGTGTGACGGGGGCATGTCTTATGCCTACATACTTTTGCTAGTAGGTGTCCCTCATTCCCATCTCAAAATGTTGGGAATTATGGAATATGGTAAAGCTCTGTTGATTTCAATTATCCAATTGTGTGCAAACAAAAATGTTTTTTTTTTTTTAACTTGCACCTGATTGGGTATTGTTTACAGAAAGAAGCTTCACCACATAATCAGAGCTCTGGGGAAAATTAGTGCAATATGTACTTGCAAACTGCACAATTTGCCTTTAGTAAATCAACTCAGTTGTCTTAATAGTCTGACTATCTGTACAACTGCATTTGAAGAAAAAATTGATTTTACTGTACAGACTGTTACCTTTACTAGGCTTACATGTATTTGTATGCTTTTCATAAAAGCAATAAAAACAATTACATTTATTGCCTCCAGTTGCTGCTGTAATTTAAAAACATTTTGTAATGCCTGCAGCAATTTAATTGTGAAGGTCTAGACTACTGACATTGCTGACTCATTTTTGTCCAATGCATATTAAATACACATTTTTCTGCAATGAAAAATACCCATACGTACAGAACTGCAAAATTATTCAAATAGCTTGTTCAGTGTTAGGATAAGAGCTGTGGTTTCTAAAATATGCCCACCAAATGCCCCTGTTTTGTAGAGACAAAGAGCCTCATAGTAGGATGTAGTTTTACAAATAAAAATGGGATTTTGGGTAAGATAGGGAAAAGCAAAGTGAAATGCAAAATGATCAGTCTTTCCAAAATTGTGAATTATTTCTATGATGTTTATGGGTCAAAGGACTGGACAAAATGACACCATTTCTATTTTCAAAAATGAAAAAATGGGTAATATAAAAAAATAAAATAAAAGGGTAATATACAACTTTATTCCAATAAAAGACAGGGGAACAATCCAAAGAGTAGCCAATGCATTTCAGGGGTCCAATAAACATTTTGGGGCATTTTTGTGCCAGATATTCTTTGGATTTTCACTTCAGCTTTTATTGGAGTAAAGTTTTATCTCCACCTCTTAACAGTGTTGTGTCGCTTCAATTTCTGTTTTTGTTAGATTACACTACAAAGCTTCTTCTGAATGGCTGAGCAGTGCTCAGACCGTCTTTATTTTCTTCCTCAAGTATTTTCTTCCTCATCCCCCTAACAGAACACAGTATAATGTATGCTTGGTCCAAACAAACTATTTAAAGTTAATTAGATTAGCTTTAAAATAGCAAAATTAAAAAAAAAATAGCTTTTAGTTTCATTATTTTGCTTTCATGAGCTTATTTTAACAACATTGTAAAGAAAGTGAGGGGGAAGGCGCCAACTTAATAGATCATACTGGTTTCAATGTATTCTATGTAAGGTAAAAACTATGTAAGGTAAAAACTTAGAATTGCAGGAACCAATTCTAAACAAGCTCCAGTATCAGATGGTGTTGGAGCTTACCCAGGAAGAGATGTCAGTGTAAGTTTGAGCCCGGTGACTGGCTGGTCAGATCAAAGCACTATCACCTTGGGGGAAGTCATATGCTCCCCCATACCCGGAAGCAGTGGAGCAAGGGCTCTAATGGAGCAGTAAAGCAGCAAGGGGAAGTGGATGGGTGAGCCTACCTCACCGGTGTGTGGGTTCCTAATGCCGCGTACACACGATTGAATTGTATGACGTACTTAGTCCGTTGAAACACATTTCAACGGACAATCCGCTCGTGTGTGGGCTTCAGCTGACTTTTTCAGCGTGAAGTCCGGAGTACTAAGAAGGTCGGTTTGCACACCAATCTTCCCGTTGTACTTTGGTTTCAGCGGACAATACGGTCGTCAGTATGCTAGTCCGACGGACTAAGAATGGCGCATGCCCAGAAAGGATTTACAGGGCGGAAGCGTTCTGTCTTGTAAAACTAGTGTTCATATTGAAGCTAGCATATTCATCATGCTGCTAATTTTGTGATCTTTTAATATAGCACATTCTTTTCTTCTTCATAATGCGAGAAAAGTGAAGTTGCTTTGCTGCTTATATTCACACAGAGTTATCACAAATGTCTTTATTCATCCTCATCTTATGATTAATATTCCAATTCGAGAATAAATAAAAAAAAAAAAAACGGACCAATTAAGCTGAAGTCTGAAAAGCGCGAATCGTCTCTAACCAAACTTCCACTAACAAAAGTCAGCAGAAGGAGCCCAAAGGGTGCTTTGCTGTGTCAGGGACTTCCTATTTCTAGTCCCATCGTACGTGCTGTACGTCATCGCGCAAGCTTTCGTCGGACTGTTTGTGTATCCGTGTGTGGCCAAGTCCGTTCAGTAGAAAGTACGCCGGATTGTCCGTAGGATTGTATGACGGACTAAGTACGTCATACAATTCGATCGTGTGTACGCGGCTTAAGAGGCAATGTCACGCTACCTTGAAGAGGCAAACTAACAGTGTCTCTTTAATGCAGTATAATTGCTTAGAGAAAGATTTGTTCCAGTTTATGGAGAAGAGACCATCCTGGATATAATGAAATATGATTACAATAATGATTAGTACGAGTAATAGATGCGCAACAATGGGATGAAAGATAATGTCACTGTAAAGAGGCTTACTGGAAGTCTTTGTAAATTCAGTCATTAATCCAAAGTTGTTAAGCGGATTACATTGTACAGTAAAGCGAGAACTGTATTTGTAACTTTGTACTTCTTAATTCCTTCTGAACTTAATAATAAGCAAAAACACTTTACATAACCTTTACCGATGCATAGATACATTTCTTACCATGAGACACTCTTGTGACTGAAAGGCTTTCTACTGCATCTAAAACTATCCCTAGACATTAGTGAGCAGTCTGAAGAAAGAATCCGTTTTAGTTTGTCCATCTAGGAAAATTGTTTCATATAAAAAAAATTCATAGACAGATATTGTGAGAAAAACTGATCTTTAGGACTGGAATGGAATCCCCACCCAGAATATTTTGCCTTCACCACCTTTGTGGTCAGCACCAGCACATGGAGAGAGGCGAAATCTCTCCACGAAGGACATAAAATGACAAAAACTGTGCAGACATATTAATCTTTTTCTGTGGTTTCTAAAAATACAGGGTGCATTTTAATTTGTGTTTACACAGTGGGTGCAGTTCAGCTCATCGGTGAGGCTTTAAGTCAAGGGTCTCCAAACTACGGCCATCCAGTTGTTCAGGAACTACAATTCCCATCATGTCTAGTCATGTCTGTGAATGTCAGAGTTTTACAATGCCTCATGGGATGTGTAGTTCCACAACAGCTGGAGGGCCGTAGTTCAGAGATCTTTGCTTTAAATGAACTTGAATGAATGACTATACTCCAGCAAAATACTCCTTTATTGTAACAAATCCATAAAACAACAGAACGACAAGAGAAATGAGACTACCAATGCATTTCCTGTTACAATCTTTCTATACATGCTTCTAGGGTGAAACACGTTGGAATTCTCATCCCTCCTGACATACTGTTATTTTATGGATTTATTATGTTAAAGGAGCATTTTCATATTTTTTTTTGTTAAATAATTGTTTTTCAGTAAGTAGCTCTATGCTCCTTTTATATGTTATAGACTCTATAACTCTCTGTTAACAAAAACATGTTGCTTACATAGCTCAGTATCTCAGACTGAAATTCACACACAAGCTCAAGAGGGCATTTTATTTAAAGATATGAAGCCTAAAAGGAAGCAAATTCTACTTACTCTGTTTCTATAAGGAGAACAGCCATACGTGTTTTTATTCAAGATTCACTAAATTTTCACTTGTGATTTACACGTTTTTTTTTTACATAAGATTCACTTAGGAAAATGTATGACTCTTGGGTCACATTTGTGCAAATCTTGGGGAAAAAAAACATTGATAAATATACCTCATTGCTAACCCCGTACAATGGGCTGCCTATGATAAATGCTTTTTTGCAAAACAAATATCAACACACACACAATATTATATTACATATTAAAAGATTTATAGACCCTGAATCAACATAGTTTCCCTTTAAGGTCAATTAAATTCTGCCACGAGATTGAAGCAGAAGAGAAAAAACTGACGCAAATGAGTAACAGCTATTATGGTGCCAACACTGACATTATCAATTATCAGTGGATTACTTATTCATACTCCAGGCTTAAGCTACAAATCCAAAATTAATTGTATGGCAGCAAAGCACCAATCCAACTAGAACAAATTAATAATATTAAGACAGAAGGTAGCCAAGTCAGGGTGTAGTCAAAGAGAACCTGTGCTCTCAGAAAAAAATGTAACCACTTGCCCACTGGGCACTTAAACCCCCTTCCTAACTAGACCAATTTTCAGATTTCAGTGCTCTCACATTTTGAATGGCAATTGCTCAGTCATGCAACACTGTACTCAAATAGAGGTTTATTTTGCTGGTATTTAATCACCACAGATTTTTTTTTTCTGCGCTATAAATGAAAAAAGACCAAAAATTTGGAAAAAAATAATTCTTTGTTTCTGTTATAAAAAGTTTGCAAATTAGTACGTTTTTCTTCCAAAATTTTGGCCAAAATTTATACTGCGACATATCTTTGGTAAAAATAACCCAAATCAGTGTATATTATTTGGTCTTTGTGAAAGTTATAGAGTCCACAATCTATGGTGCCAATCACTGAAAATGTATCACACCTGATGTACTGACAGCCTATCTTGGTTCTGGAGGCCCTGAAATATCAGGAAAGTACAAATACCCCCCAAATGACACCTTTTTGTAAAGTAGACAGTAATATTTACTAAGAGGCATGGTGAGTTTTTTGAAGTTGTAATGTTTTCCCAAAATTCTTTTCTCTATAAAGATTTTTTTTTCACAAAATTGTTATAATAACAAGTTATTTCTCACGCACAGCATATGCCTACTTACAATGACACCCCAAAACACATTCTGTTACTCCTCCTGAGTATGGCAATACCACACGTGTGAGTCTTTTTACATAGCCTGGCCACAACATACAGAGACCCAACATGTAGGGAGCACTGCCAGGTGTTCTAGGAGCATAAATTACACATTTAATTTCTTGACTACCTCTTACCCTATTTTGGAAAGTAAACACCCCAATATATAATCTGTGAGGCATATTGAGTCTTTTGAACATGTGATTTTATTTTTTTATTTTTGGAAAATTTAGAAAGGAAATTAAAACTTTTTTTTACACAAAGTTGTCAATTTATAAGATATTTCTAACACATAGCATGTACGCAGCAAAAATTACACCACAAATTATATTCTGCTACTCCTCCTGAGCATGGTGATACCACATGCGTGAGACTTTTCCACAGCTGGGTTACATACAGAGGCCCATTATGCAGGGAGCACCATCAGGTCTTCTAGGGACATACATTTCAAATCTAATTTGTCTACCTATTACACTTTTGTGAAGCACTGTAGTGGCACTGATGGACACTGTAGTGGCATGGATTAGCATGGATGCGGCACAGATGAGCATTTATGTGGTATGGATGTGGCATGGATGAGAACTGATGTGGCATGGATGAGCATGGATGTGGCATGGATGTGGCACAGATGAGAACTGCTGTGACATGGATAAGCACTGATGCGGCATGGATGAGTACTGATGTGACATGGATAAGCACTGATGCGGCATGGGTGTGGCATGGGTGAGTACTGATGTGGCACGGATGAGCACTGATGTAGTATGGATGTGGCACGGATTAGCACTGATGTGACATAGATGTGGCATGGATGAGCAGTAATGTGGCATGGATGAGCCTTGGATTGGGATGAATGAGCCACGAATGGATGAGCATGAATGAGGATAGATGGATGATCCATGGATGGGCACAGATCAGTGTTGTGGGCACTTCAGATCCAGCCCATAGCGCTGCTGCATCGCCTCCCTCTTCTCTTTGCACACTGTATCGACTGGTGCCAGGAGAGGGGAGGAGCTGAACCAGACATGCTCCAGTTTGTTGACAAGTAATCGCTCCCTCATTGGACAGAACAATCATGTGGTAAAGGGCCACTGTCATTGGCCCTTTACCCCGATCTGTAATGGGCTGGGTCTAGAAGACCTGATGGTCACAGACATTTCCAGGTGCATACCTTAGGGGGAGTGGCGGGAGCACAATTGTGGGAGCATGTCATTGTGCACTCTCCCAGAGTTATCTGACCGTGCTGTAGCCGTCATTCTATGGCCTGGTCGGTAAGTGGTTAAACTAAGCTCCCCTTGTAGAGTGGCCATCATAGGGTGTAAGACTGTATATTTTCAACTGAATGGTTGTCAGAGAACGGTTCTGAGAATGTTTGGCACACCTGAAAATTCCCAGCAAAATCCGAGATTGGCACATAGAAAGTTGAGCAGGCACACAGGCGCGAACGGCCACGAGGATCCATGTGGCGTGGTGGTCCCCCCAAAATCCATACCAGACCCTTATCCAAGCACACAGCCTGGCAGGTCAGGAAAGGGGGTGGGGACATCATAAGGGTTGGGCCTCCGGTGACCCTGCCCTATGCCAATATAAGTAGTGGCACACCACGCACCCAACATTAGAACGAGAGAGAGAGTAGAGGCAACATCGGAAGAAGAACAGAGGGAGAAGACAGTGGAGAAGACCCAGCAGAGGCAGAAGACAGTGAACAGAGGGAGAAGAACTTGAGAGGGCTAGAAGACATCAGCAGAGAGTGGAGAAGACCCCATACTCATTCACATTGGGAGGCCAGGATCTGGGGGCCCCCTTGTTAAAGGGGGCTTCCAGATTCCGATGGGCTCCCCGCCCGCAGACCCCAACAACCAAAGGCCAGGGTTGTCAGGAAGAGGCCCTTGTCCTCAACATGGGGACAAGGTTCTTTGGGTGGGATGGGGGCCCCCTGCCCCAAAGCACCCACCCCCATGTTGAGGGCATGCGGCCTGGTATGGTTCAGTGGGGACTCACTCGTTCCCACCCCCTTTCCTGACCTGCTGGGCTGTGTACTCAGATAAGGGTCTGGAATGGATTTTGGGGGGACCCCTATGCAGTTTTTTGGCGTGGGGTGTCCCCTTAAAATCTATACCAGACCAGGCCTGGTATGCTCTTGGAGGGGGAACCCATGCCATTTTTCTGTGTAGAGTTCCCCTTCAAGATCATCAGAGCACAAGTCGCATGCCAAAGTTAGATCAGTCTCAACGGTGATCTGACTTTGATCCGACTTCAGTGATATTCAATGGGCTGAAGTAGTATCAAAGTCAGACCAAAGTAGTGCAGTGACTACTTTGACGTTGGCACAACTTGAAGTTGTACTAATATCAATGATAGTCATTGGAAATCATGGGGAACGACTTGTTATACGACTTTGCAGTCCCAAGTCTTAGGACAAGTCGTACTTGTGTGAAAGGGGCCTAAAGGCAAACAGTAGAGAGGGATTAGAACACATGTCAGTTTTTAGTTTTTTTTCTGTCCCCTTGTTAAGAAGATTCATCTTTTCTATTTGTCCTGTTTGCCATTATCATTGAACGTGAAAGTAAAAGGAAATCCCAAATTTTGGGTTGTCCCCAGAACAGTATTAGAAGGGAAATCTTTTAATACACTTAGGCCGCGTACACACGCGGGGACTGTTCGCCCAACTTTGTCCGTCAAACAGTTTCGGCAAACAGTCCGCTCAAAATTAGCATGGACGGACATGGCCACACACGACGGACGAACAGTTTGCTGAAACCGTGCGCGATGACGTGAACGGCACGTACGACGGGACGAAAAATACGACACTGCATTATAACTTTCGGCGTGTAAATCCTTTCTGAGCATGCGCGGAACTTAGTTTGACGAACAAGCCTACACACGAGCGGACTGTTCGCTGAAACAAGGTTTCAGCGGACAGTTTTTCGGAAATTCCGAAAAACCTTGTTCGTCAAACTGTCCGCTGAAACTGTCCGCTGAAAGCCCACACACGAGCGGACTGTCCGCCCAAACACTGTTCAGCGGACAAAGTTGGGCGAACAGTCCGCCCGTGTGTACGCGGCCTTATGCCCTGGCCTGTACACACGGTTGGACTTTCGGATGGAAAATGTGCAATCAGATCGCGTTGTTGGAAAATCCGATTGTGTGTGGGCTCCATCTAACTTTTTCCGTGGAAATTTCCGACACACAAAGTTTGAGAACTGGATCTTAAGTTTTCCGACAACAAAATCCGATCGTTTAAATTCCGATCGTGTGTAGACAATCCCGAAGGACAAAGTGCCGTGCATGCTCAGAATAAATTATGAGACAAAAGTTATTGGCTACTGGCCTCTTTATAGTCCTGTTGTATGTGATTTACGCCACCTCGTTCTGAACCATCGGATTATCCGACAACTTTGTGTGACCGTGTGTATGCAAGACAAGTTTGGGCCAAAATCCGTCGGAAAAAATCTGACGGAATGTCCGACCGTGTGTACAGGGCATTATTCTGTTGTACCCAATGACACCCCAGGATTCCCTCCTTCCTGTTTTCACTATGGGACAAGAAGTGAAGGGAAATGTCCTCAGTGGAACACAGATGCCAAATAAAAATCTGACAGGGGTTATAACTCTCCCTTACTCTATCCATAATGAAAAAAAGAAAGTTTTGCCTTTAGTTACACCTTAACTGCTTCTGGACCGTCCACTGCTCATATACTGCAGCAGGGCAGCTCGGCTGCATGAAACAACGTACCTATACATTGTTCGCTTCGTCCAGGTCCACCGAAGACCCGCTCCTGTTGTGATCTGACACAGCAGGAGCCAATCAGCGGGCCCGGCAGCTGCGATGGCCGACGGGACCTGCCGATCGTTCTGAGTAAAGGCAGAACGGTGCCAGGGAGGAAATTGGAGATCTTATGATTCTGCTGAGCAGAAACATGGATCTCTGTTTTCCTCCAGTGTCAGCCTCCCCCCACAGTTAGAAAGCATTCCCTAGGAGCACACTTAACTCTTTCACCGCCCCTGATGTTAACCCCTTCCCTACCAGTGTAATTTATACAGTGACATTGCATTTATTTAGCACTGATCACTGTATTGGTGTCACTGGTCCCCAAAAAGTTTCACTTAGTGTTGAATTTTGTCCACTGTAATGTCGCAGTCCTGCTAAAAATTGCTGATCACTGCCATTACTAGTAAAAAATAAAAAAAAATAAAAAGTCCAAAAATCTATCCCATAGTTTGTAGATGCGATAACGTTTGCGCAAACCAATCAATATACGCTAATTGGGATTTTTTTTTACCAAATATATGTAGCAGCATACATATTGGCCTAAATTGATAAAGAAATATTGTTTATTTTTCAAAATCTTTTTTGTTTATAGTGCAAAAATAAAAATCACAGAGGTGACCAAATGCCACCAAAAGAATGCTCTATTTGTGGGAAAAAAAGGTCATACATTTATATGTATGTATGGGTACAGTGTTGAATGACCACGCAATTGTCAATTAAAGCAATGCAAAAATGGCCACGTCATTAGGGGGTAAAACCTCCTGGGGGTTGAAGTGGTTAAGGCTGGCCATGCATGCTTCAATTATGCATTATTTATTTTAAAGTTAGATTTTAATTCTCAAACATAATTACTGAACATTCTCTTCAATTGCCCAATTATTAATACAACCACGGTCATCGGATATAATTAGTTAAAGTGTATGTAAACCCAAAAAAGAAAATTAAAAATTAAAATAGTAAGGCTGCTTATGCATCTTTTACTTTTAGAAGTCTTGTTTTAACTCTAGCAATTTACATTCCATCCATATAGTTATGACTTTGTCAATTGCACTTCCCATGACAACAATCACCTACGGGATTACAATGCAAATGGTGGCAATTTCACCTCTCTATGCTGGGATTTCAGGCTGCCATTCCATGCTAATTCACAACATGCCTGCAAGTTTCCTAACTTTCAGATCACCTTGCCAATGTCTTGTATCCATGGTTATTAAAAGAACTCTCTGTATCCATAGGAAGAACTTAGACAAGCTTCTATATTCAGAAGCAACAAGCTCCTGTGAGTTTGCACCACCTAACTATACGCAAAAAGGATTGTTTATAATGGTTACTTCGAAAGCTATATAAAAATATATATTTTTGGAGCCTTTTTAAACAAACTGAAAATATTTTTTTAGTATCCATCTGAACACTTGTGTTTACATCTTCTTTATTTATATGTACCAAAAATATTGAATTTAGGAAATGAATATTGAATATTGAATTAAGGAAATGTTTTGAACTGAAATTGATTTGAAATTGATTTGAACTTAAAAAAACATTGGCTTGAAAATTATTCTAAACACCCCTTGGTTTTATGTATAAAGAATCTTAATGTCAAAACAATAATACCAAATTGATAGGATTGAAGACCGGACCACATGGATTTAGACCCATAACCTATGGATTTAAACAGCTGGACAATCCACCCTTGCTAGCATAAATAACAAAATAAACTATTTATGTGGAAAATGTCTGTAAGTAGGTATTATACCATTTGTCTTTGTGTTTTACCAAGAAATATTTCCTGTGCAGCAAATTAATTTGTTCCTCTTATTTTGTTTAGAGTTGGCCAATTATAATGAGAAGAGCTGTCTTTCTTGCTAAAAACTCCAACATAATTCCCAGAAGAGGTAATGAAATAAATCTCAGGATGCCTGCAGTGCAAAGAAGCAGTTAGGATGTGGGTTTGATGTCTAAATTAGTTTACATCTTGAGTGCTAGGTTTTAGCACAGAAAGCCATGGTACACAATGTTTTCTGTTAATTCATGAAAAATAATTATTCATCAAGCTGAGAAAAAAAAAAAACTGCATAGCAGACACATGCATGTCCTACTAGTCTGAACATATGTGTGTGCTTAAAGGACCACATATTTGGATTAAAGTCAATGTAAACCAGGCTTTCTCAACCTTTTAACCCTAGAGGAACCCCAAAAATAAATTTTCATGTCTCGAGGAACCCTTACTAAAACCAAATCATCAGGGCTCAATAGGAACAATGCTCCTTATATTGATGGTCAATTGGCAAAATGTCCCCCATAAAGTGGTGTTCAGAATGCCACCCTTAAAGACAGCTAAAAAGATATTTGGTGTCATGCTGCTGGCTTTGCTAAGTGATGCTGAATCTTAAACTCTGTAGGCACCATCAAATAGGGGGTTCATCAGCCACAGCTCAAGGAACCCCTAGCAACCTCTGGAGGAACCCCAGGGTTCCACGGAACCCTGGTTGAGAATGGCTGATGTAACCCTTACTCCATGGCATACAGTTTCTTAAAGCACTGTGTATCATAAACAACTGCCATGTTTTTTTTTCCTAGAAAAAAAATCAGTGCTGCTGATCTCCTCCAGCTTCTATAACCACTTCCTCTCTACATGCATTCATAATAGATCGGCTGCACATAATTGCTCTGTGCTGGCTCACTGATAGTTACAAAGTTGGACCAAGCCTGTTTATTTTCATTTTTTTCCTGAATACAGTAAGCACCACTTACACCATGTAATGGGAACCCCCCAAGTGTGTGAATACTGCCTTGAATTCTCGCACCCCTGACTCCTTGGTAATTGGATTAAGGCAAATAAGTTTCCCACTTGAATGAGCATTAAAATGTCTTAAGCATTATTGAACAAGTCCAGTAGGCACCTACTATATAGTGTGAAGGTGCAGATCTTTAACCCTTTTGATGCCAAGCTTTGAGCTCCATGTTAAATCTTAGGTGGCCAGGTCATTTTTACAATGTTTCCAAAATTAAAAAAAAAATAAAAAATGTATTCCTCAGTTTAGGCTGATATAGATTTTTCTACAGATTCCTGGCAAAAAAAAACCGCAATAAGCATATATTGATTGGGTTGCGCAAAAATCATAGCATCTACAAAATAGATGATAGATTTATGGTATTTTTATTATTTTTTTTTTTTACTAGTAATGGCGGAGATCTGCGATTTTTATAGGGACTGTGACATTGCAGCAGACAGATTGAACACTTTTGACACTTTTTTGGGACAATAGACATTTATACAGCAATCAGTGCTATAAAAATGCCCTGATTACTGTGTAAATATCTCGTGCCCATGATCGCAGGTGGCTGGCGGGCATCGTGACCGCCAGCCAAATGCATCAGGTCCCCAGCCGTGCAAATTATATGAATTACAGCCTGTATCACTGGTCAATTCTGGTCAGATTTTTTATTTCTAGGTCCGTCAGAATTTTCAAAAGAAAAAGTCAGCTGAAGCCCACACATGATCGGAATATCCGATAGAATGATTCCGTCAGACCTTTTCTGCCGGAAAGTCCGACCATGTGTATGCGGCATAAGGCTTACCCCACATGCACGTGCTAAGGCTTACAGGAGCCGATGTACCTGTACGTCAGTTCGCTCAGGGCTGCCAACCTGCCTCAGTATATGTACATGAGCCAGTCGGGAAGTGGTTAAAAGCTAGCAGTTGCTACCAAGGACTACCACGGTTTAGCTCATAATTTATTTAGTCATATCAAAAAATACAATCCAACATATACTATTATGTATAAAGATGACTGCTTAACTCTCCCCAAAATTTAAAAAGGACTATATTGTTAACTAGAAAATGCATTTCCTGTACAAAACTGGCCCATCAAAACTGCCCCATCATATTCCTCTATTATAAATCAGTACATGGTATGTCTGTCCTCTCCCCCACCACCCATCACTGTGTATAAGAAGCTTTGGTAACCATGGAAACAAAACAGACAACAAAAGCCTGGATGAGCTAATTTTAATGATTTTTTTTTAAATGATCACTAAACCTAAACAGCTTTTTCACAAAAACTGTAAAAGATATCAAACTGAAAAGATATAGCCAGGTAGCTGAATATTTTGTGAACAATTTAAAGTTTGTTTGGTGTCTGTGGGTGAAAGTATGAAGGAGCTGAAACTTTTGGGAGTGGAAGAAGATTTTAAGGATTTTAAGCATGCTGAAGCAGTCCCACTAATAAGGAACATCCACACTGGTCTGGACCTCACACAGCCTTTAGTCTTTCATAGCAGACTTCTGCTTTGTAGTTTTGAATTAATGTAGCTAGATTCAAACTTGCAGAAGTTGCAGAAGGAGGGGGATACATTCTTCCTAAAATCCCAAATCTGAAAGTAACAATAAAGGGAGAATTTCTCCACCTCCTTCTGAAAGTTTGAATTGAATTACAAAAATTCATAATTACAGAGCAGAGGTCTGATATGCAACTTTCAGAAGAAGTTGTTCCTTATTGACAACATTGCCATGTTAAAATTTGGTGGAGGGTTAGGGTAGCATTTATTTTGTTGGATTTGTATTTTTGATATGACTAAATAAACTATGAGCTAAACAACAATAGTCCTCGTTAGTAGCTGCTAGCTTTTAACCACCTATTGGTGATATTGTATTTGAAAGTTTATGTAGGGTTAAGACAGCATCACACTGTGGTGACCCAGTGAGCTCTCACAATGGATGGGAACCCCCAAAGATATTTTACATTTTCTGCTTTTTATTGTTTGCGCACTCCAACCTATACCATTTTTAAAAACACAGGACTGCTAGCATAAAAAGATTCTACTGAAGCATGTGATACAGTTCCCCGCTTAATTTACAAATTAAGGGCTGTTGGCATGGACCTTAGCATATGTACCTGGACATGCATTAAAATGGTATTTACACAATAAAACTATATTTCTACCACTTTACAAAGTTCTGGTCCAGAGAAGGGCAATAAAACAAATAAAAGGACCTCAGTTATGAGGAATGACTATAAGCATTAAACATATTCTTTCTGGAGAAGAGATTCTTGAGAGGAGATATGATAGTGAAATACAAATACCCCAATGGTGATTTTAGCATACAAAAAAAAGATTCAGGGAGTTGAAGACGATATGTGGCCACTCAATGAAGTTGGAGGGAAAGCGGTTTAACCTTAATCTTCGTAGGGGGTTCTATACTATCAGTGTGGTAAGGATATGGAACTCCTTTTCACAATCACTGGTGTCAGTGGGAAACGTCAATAGTTTCGAAAAAACTCTTAGGTTGACATCTTAATGAATGCAATACACAGGTATATAGGAATTGGTATTGACTTCCACATGCCCACACAAGTTGAACTAGATGGACTGGTGTCTTTATTCAACCTTACCAACGATGTAACCATATGACTTTGTAGCTGCATAAATGTTTATGAAAAATTATATTTTCAATAAAATTAGACTAAAATTATAATTATTAAAATTATTACTAGCACTCACAAAAACAACATATCTTACAACATGGCTACCAAATTCCTACTAAATCCTAAGCACTGAGTTAATAGATAACATTTATTATGCAGCATGCATTTTATTGCAATGTGTCAGAATGTTTGCCAGCACATTGCAATGGGCTGCCATGCAGAGTTGAATTAATCAAATTATAAAACAATTTAAAGAAAGACACAAAATCAAGCACTGCAATACATCAGTGAAGATTGTGGGGTGGGAATCAGAGGACACGGTAAGGTGGGGTAGAGAAGGAGGCACACTGAGACACAGCCAGCAGCTGCACAAGCTGTAGGAAACCTTGTCATCTGCTGACCACAGCTATTCTTTAATCAGCAGCATTGGGGAGATCATTCTGTTATAAGGTAATGGTCAATGCAGCGACCCTGAGTTTATAACAGGAGGGGGAATGCAGCCAATGTAAGGCCTTGCAAGCTGGAAGTGGTAAACTTTTATCCTGTATTATTGTTTTCTTCTACCTATTTAATTTACCTAATCATAATGATTTAGGGGCTTGATTGCAACCGGTATATATAAAACCATAAAGTGATTATGTAATGAAAATAAATATTTAAATTAAAGTCCTCCCTGAAAAAAAAGATACTAATTACTCACACAATCTTGAACTTCCTCTGTGTCTGTTGTTCCTGCAGCCAGCCCCTGCATCACTACAACACTCAGTAATGATATATGGGCCAATGGACTGAACTACAGTGTTGGGTAAGAAAGGAAACCAACACCCCTGGAAGTGTTGGATGCAGAAGAGTATATGGATGGTGTTTTGTGTTTTCATTACAGCAGAGATTTGTGGTACAGATAGCAGGAGACATGAGCTATAACTATCTTCTTTGCCACCCTTTTTCATATGTAATTTTAGCATTGGAGTAACTTTAAAGCTGACGTACTTAGGATTATTGTTATTATGCACAAGACCAATCTTTATTCTTTTTGAAAACATTTTGCTAGTTAAAATGGAAAATAATTTTGAGGAAATAGCTTTAAGAGTACCTTTACATTTTTTCTTTTTTTAGATGTAATTGTGTTTCCCACTCTTTGTGAACACAGAGAAGCTGAAAACACATATGTGATGTATCTTTCTGGATCTCAATATGAATTGCTAATTCAAATTATTCATAGTCCCGTGTTGACAATTTACATGCAACAGCTATTTTCAGTCTTGTTTAAAATTCACATAAGCTCAATTTGTGAACTACATATGGTAAAATAATATATTTTTCATTAAAAGGGGAATCAGTTGCAATAATTAAACCCATGTGGCAAATAGTATCATGAATAATTATTTTTAAATAAAAACAATAGATCAAAAAGGCTTTTGTACTACAAATGCATTTAGTAAAAAATAAATAAAGATAGGAAAATTTCACTTTTTAAGGTTTCTCTTTGTTTTTGTGAAGTGTACGTACAGCTTCTATAAAACACCATGCTCTGATGGTGAAAGTTTAGCAATAAGTGATCGTCACAAGGTGTCATTTAAGCCAGCACATGCCAGAATGAGAATACCTTAACTTCTGCAATAGGTTAATTAATAAATTGAGAAATTGGTAAATTGGAAATTTATTTTCATAATATATCTATAAAAAGCAAGGGATTTTAGCCACATTTTACCATATTACTTAAATGCATTAGAGTCAAAAGGAAGGAAGGTATAATGTTTTTGTTTGTCTTAAAGGGTTCTTTGGGCTGTAAATGTGTTTTGAATGTCTTATAAACTCATGTTAACTGTTCTGGAACTGTCCAAATATAGAGACTGAGTCCCTATGAGCCTTGTTGTTAAATCAATTTTTTTTTCTCAAAAAAGAAAAAAGCATACAGAAAGAAGTAAAATAAAATATATAATGTGACAGTACACAAATACCAATTAAATACATAAGAAGCAAAAAAAAAACAAAAAAAAACAACACAAATTCAAAAGGAGTACCAAATACATCCAAGAAAAACTAAATAAAGCCATAAGCTGCATTCGTAGATTGATACCATGCATTTTGCACACTACTGTGAAAGTGTGGTACAACATACAGATAAACATGCACAAATAACTTCAAAATACCTTCTTTTTTATTTATGTATTTATATATATGCACACATGATCAACGTAATGTAGATAATCTTAATTATGTTTGTTAATGTAAAAACCTTCGCCCTACCTACAGCTTGAAAATATAGGAACAAAGAGGTATGTCCTTACTCCAAATACAGACTCTGGTTCTTGTTCAGCATTGCTAAGGTCATTAGACATATCATCAAATAAGAACTCATATGCTTCTTATATACATGCAACATTTTGTCATGACAAACTTTACCAATGCCTTCTGTCTGCATCCCAAAGAACTTGACTGATCATAAACAAAGTCCCAAAGCCCAAGCAAACCCTTACTTATTGGCATAAAATAAGATACTATATGCATCCTGGAGAGTAGATAAGTTGGGATTGTGCTACAAAGAATTTGGAAGAAAAAAAATCTCCTAAGCCCTAGGTCTATCGCCAAAAGCCAAAAATGACTATACAGATCATTCATAACCAATCGAGTCCGCCATTATAAAATAATTATGCCAGATGTTAACAGGTTATTTTATGACTTTGGGATGATTATTCAATTATAGAGATTCAAAAAAGATTAAAACCTCCCAGACTGCTCATTAAGCAGGGAATTAACATATCAGCTGTTGGGCAATAGAGATTAATGAAGCGGTTGCATAGGTCATTACTAAAGAAATGAGAATTCTGAAGTAAACTGAGCCCAAAGAGAAAAAAAAAATTGCCCCCTAGACTCCAATACTGAAAGGTATTGGAGTCTAGGGGGCAATGTTTTTAAATAATCATATTGTTACACTTTTCATTTACCAAATATATGATCAGAAAACTAACATAAACTCAACTGGGATTAGAACCCTAATCAGGAATACATTTTTATTAAACGTAAAAAATATGTATATACAGTATGTTTAAAAATATTAAAGTAAACTATGTCTGAAAATAAAAACTGTGAATTTGCACTTAATGAAATCTTTCTTTTCTTTACAAAACACCAAATATTCAGGGATATCACAATGCTGCAGCACATTAGTGAACTTCCAACACTGTCACTTATAGCAGTTGCATTGTGAAGGAGGAGGGTTAAGCCTAGTACACACGGGCCAAATGTCAGATGGCATTGGCCAGTTTAATAGAAACTGGCCAACATTCAGCCTGTGTGTATGGTAGCCAGTCCAACAGAAGCCAGTCAGTCCCAAGTTTCTAAGAGAATGAACCTGGAGAGGGAACTTTCTTCAAGGTTTTCATTTCCATTCTGTAATTTTTTTTACCATCGCTCTTTATTTGCAGGTTTTTGTTTTTTGTTTTTTTTATATTTTCACCTATTTGTCATCTTTTTTACCATGTTCTCTTTTTTATTTTACCTTGAGAATATAAACTGAAGACGTTTATAAAGTAATAAAGTAGTGTGAACTGCTGTAAAACTGAAAATAACAATTTCCTGATCTTTATAATAAGCCTCTTACAAGTTTATATTTATTAATTTTAAAGTTCCCCAGACATTAAGTCCCTGCTATAATTTTTCTTAAACAGTGCCAATTGATTATCTGTAACACATCATATCTGACATTTTATTTTATGTTTGTTTTTATTACAGCATTGGAATTGTAGTTAAATCTGGCATTTCAACAGATAATAAGGCAAAAATTAAAAATACATCAGCAGAGTTTTCAAATAAGCTGACGTTTAACTATAGTGGCCATACAAAATATAGGAATAGTGCTTACCCATTGCAGAACCAGTGGTAGATAAAGAATTTAAGCATAGGACACTCACCCGCTAAGTACTACTATAAAGTCCATGACATTCCAGCCATTGCGGAGGTAAGAACCTTTGTGAAATACCAGTCCTAGGGCAACAATTTTAATCCCAGCTTCAAAACAAAATATCCCTATAAAATAGGGCTCAGTCTTCTCCTGCAGGCAAGAAGGGAAACAAACAAACTCGTTTATTAAGGATTTACATTTTGGGAGAACATAAATGTAATTTTTTAAAGGAAAAGTTTAATGTATTTTTAGTGAGCACAGTTTTTTTTTATTATTACAACATTTACCTTAAAGTAGATCTAACCCCAATCACTAAATTCTCATATACGTTTTACCATGTTAAGATACAGTCGTTGTAAAAGTTGTTTTCATTCTTTTTAAATCTACAGTTTCATTAGAATTATAACTGATGATTCTGTCTTTAAATTTTGCTCCTGTTTTGGCACCCTGTTACATGTGCCATTGATGGAGAGTACAAGTGGCCATGATGATACATGATGATACATTGTGTAGACATGTTCCAATATTTTTACTATCAGGTCTACAGAAATGATGAGCTGCTGAAGCTGTTTTTAGTCACTTCTTGTCTGTATGAACTGATAAGGACTTAGATCAGCAGCACCAAGATGCAAAAAAAAGGAAGAAAAAAAAGTGTTTTATGAAAAACATGGTCGTTATGTTAAACAGAAAATTGTATATTAAAAACTAGAGGGAACAAACACACAGTTTTCAATCCCTCTGTATTCCTTCTTAATGCTGGCCATAGAGCAATCAGAATTTGGCTGATACAGATACGACTTCAATAATGGCCATTTGGTACAATACCTATAAAGCCTGAGGGAAATAGGAAGGGCCTGTAATGGCCATAAGACCCTTGAAGATCAGATCTTGTTTTTGGCGCTCATAAACTAGACTTCCACTTTAACTTGTTGTTACAGAGCATGCATTGCACACCCTTGTCTCTTTGTCCTTTTCAGAATGTTCTGAAGAGTCTGTCACAGCCTTTTAGTTAGTGTGTCACTATTGGTGAATTATAATGTACCCATTTTAATAAATTATTAAAGTAAAATGATTCACCTTGGAGTACTGTGACATCTATAAATGCATTTTGTCTAAGGCCTTTCTCCTAATCCTATGGTCATTGATCGTGTAACAGTAAATCCGGATATACTTTTAATTATATTGTACAGTCATTTTCCCTCATGTTATTATATATGCATGTATCAGTATGTCCTGTACTTCTGTACCATCCTCTGATCTTTTTTTCTTTAAAAACAAGATATGTCTAATAATGCTGTTATAAGACATAGGGGGTTATTTACGAAAAGCAAATCCAATTTGCACTGCAAGTGCACTTGGAAGTGCAGTCGCTCTAAATCTAAGGCCACGTACACACGCGGGGACTGTTCGCTCAACTTTGTCCGTCAAACAGTTTCAGCAAACAGTCCGCTCAAAATTAGCATGGACGGACTTGCCCACACACGACGAACGAACAGTTTGCTGAAACCGTGCGCGATGACGTGAAAGCCACGTACGACGGGACGGAAAATACGACGTCCTATACACTGCATTACAACTTTCGGCGTGTAAATCCTTTCTGAGCATGCGCGGAACTTAGTTTGACGAACAAGCCTACACACGAGGGGACTGTTCGCTGAAACCAAGTTTCAGCGGACAGTTTTTCGGAATTTCCGAAAAACTTTGTTCAGCAGACTGTTCGCTGAAACTGTCCGCTGAAAGCCCACACACGGGCGGACTGTCCGCCGAAACACTGTTCAGCGGACAAAGTTGGGCGAGCAGTCCCTGCGTGTGTACGCGGCCTTAGGGATAGCTCTGAAATGAGTGGAAGCTCTGCTGATTTTATGATCCAATCATGTGCAAGCTAAAATGCTGTTTTTATTTTCCTTGCATGTCCCCCTTGGATCTACAGTGACTTTATTTCCAAGTGCACTTTCAGTGCACTTTCAAGTACACTTGCAGTGCAAAGTGGATTTTGCTTTAGTAAATAACCCCCATAGGATAGGATCATCTTTACCTCCAAGATGGAGTTGGACTGCAACTACTGTTATAGAGTAGATTTGGCTGACATCAAATCAAAAATAAACACTCTTCCTACCACAGCAGCCAAGCCATATGGGAGCACAGATGGAATGATTTGTTCAAATATAATATTGGTTAACATGGCTGTTTTAGATGTACCTTTGGTTAAGGTAATTGGGAACTGAGAAGGTATCATATTATATTTAGCTGTAAAAAATGTGAGGTTACTCCTCATGCTCTTAAAACCCTTTGCTGTATCCAAGAACCCGACTTTTACTTTTGTATTAACATTCACTGAAGAAGAGGAACTGTATCAGGCTTATAAAAACGTTCTATGTGGTATCCAATTTGATTCTACCAAGTCAAAACATAAAAAGGGGCTTCAACTCTGTTTATTTTAATGGCCCATTCAATTTGTTGCAATGTGTTAACAAATGTACATAACACTCACTATATCACATATCAATACACTAAAAATTGCACCTGCATTTTTTTTTTTTTTTTCACCTTGATGTGCTACCGTGTATGGAGATACTCAAGTGTGTTGCTTTATTGTGTTGGGTGCCATTGAAAGAAAAATATCACTGCAACACCCCAACATGTGTGTTACCACAATGCATTAGTGTGAATTGGCTCTAAAAAGAAGTTCATCTGGAAAAGAAAATAATTACCTGTCCTGCTGCTGAATTTGCTGTCTTTAAAGTGATATTAAAGTTTTTGTTTAAAAATAACAAACATGTCATATTTACCCACTCTGTGCAGTGGTTTTACACAGAGCAGCCCAGATCCTCCTCTTTTCGGGTCCCTTGCTGGCGCTCCTGGCCCCTCCCTCCTGCTGAGTGCCCCCACAGCAAGCAGCTTGCTATGGGGGCACCTGAGTGGAGCCACTGCTCTGTGTGTCCATTCAGACATGGAGCCACAGCTCCGCCCCACCCGTTGCTGTGTCTCAGCCAATCAGGAAGGAGACCCGAACAGCCAAGGCTCTCGTGCAAGATCGCTGGATCAAGATGGGGCTCAGGTAAGTATTAGGGGGGACTGAAGCACACTGAAGGTTTTTTATTTTAATGCATAGAATGCATTAAGATAAACAAAAACAAAAAAACTTCTGCCTTTAGAACCACTTTAAGAGACAAACTGAAAAATCTGCAACACTTTGGATGTGTTGGATGCCTACTTCCCTCACTGCATTCTGCGATTTCATCCTATAGGACACAGGATTGTTCAGTGAAAGGAACCACAGCCAGAAGTGGAGGACCAGACATCTGATACACACAATAGTATACTGGCCCCTGAAGATATTTCAATAAGCTTATTATCTCTTCAAAACAACAAAAATTTGTGACACAGTCCCTTCTGCAAAATTCCTCTAGCCAGGCAGAATCTCAATTAATTCCTAAAACAGTCATCCATTTGTTGTCCCAGTGATCGGTCATTCCATAAAATGAAAGGAGATTGTGTCGCACTTGCACTTAAAGCGGATTTTCACTTAGTGAAAGTACTGCTAATCCAACCCCTACAACATAATTGAATTTTTTTATGACAGGTACCTGCTCCTGCTTCTGCAGTTCTCGCCTAGGTGAGAATTACATACACTTGGCCTGCCTTCCCCTCCTGCAACCTCCTGGGGCACGTTCCAAGAGGGTGCGGGACCAATCTTAGAGCTCAATTTCATGCATGGGCAGTGGGGAGCTGGATGTGGAATAGCAGAAAGTCACAGCCAGCTCCTACAATCTATATGGTGGCTTTGGGGAGCTGGATTCCTAGGCTGGTGAGTATCTGTGTCCTAAAGGTCAACAGCTACAGTATTTTTAGCCACTGAGTTTTTTTTTTTTTAAAACAACTGGAGTTTCTCTTTAAAAAGCACAGCTTGACCAAGGAACTTTTCCACCAGGCCACCCAGCCAAAATCTTGGAGGAGCAGGGCTACTAATCATAATACTTGGGAGTGTTAAAGGGATTTGACATTTTATGGGTAACTGTACCAAAATCATCTAAAAGCAGATCTACACTCAAAAGGAAAGCTCTTTTTTTATTTTCACCCCTCTCCCCCCACTGCCACATTTGGCACTTTTTTGGGGGGCGGGCGGGTACCTGGTTTTGACAGGTACCCACTCTCGCTTGCTTCTCAGATCACCACGGCAATCTAAAAGGATTTTCAGCCCCTCCTCCTCCCCCCACAGTATTCTGGGACACACACAGATCCCAGAAGACTGCGGGACCATATATAAAGTTCACGCAATGCACAGTAGGAAACCGTCTGTGAAGCCGGAAGGCTTCACTGCCATTTTCCCGTACATAAGATGCCTTAAACTAAGATCCTAAGATCCCTTACCTTTGACGCCTGCACTAAAGCTGAATGAAGAATCGGCTTGTGCGCCTACATCACTGGATCCCTGGACAGGTAAGTGTCCTTATATTAAAAGTCAACAGCTACAGTATTTCTAGATGCTGACTTTTAATTTTTGGGGGGAAGACTGGAGCTCCTCTTTAAGGGCTCCCCACATCCAATTTGCAATAGCAGGAGATTTTGACTGGCTCTCTATTCAGCCAGAAATTCAGGCTCAAATCAGACCTGAAATGGTGAATGAGACACCGAACTCCTCCTGTGAGATGCATGCGAAGATAGTGTGAACCCAACCTAAAGGGTTTTCCACATATGACAAAATGCTTGGCAGCTGACTATTTTATTCCTGCTTTGGACTCATTTAGTTGTGATGTTTATGTTTTTATTTCTGCCTTTGCCCTTATTTGAGAAATTTCCCCTCAGTACTGTGCTTACCTTCTTATTTTAATAAATATTTTTTGGGGAAAATGAATACAGATAAGGACTCTGCTTTGACCTCCATTCTGCACACTCGTTTCAAGTTAGTGTCTCATGAAGTACCGATCCAGAGACAGTCAGCCAAGCTTTAATTTTAAGAAGAAGGTCAGCAATGGTAGTCTCTGGGTTTATCTCATGACAAGCAAAGAATCAAAACTTGAAAGTTTAATTTTCTCCTTCAGTTAAGTGTATAAAATAAAATGAAATTAAATGTAAGGACACCATAAAGGAATGCCAGGCCCTGTTTTCTAACGTCATCTTTCACTGCCTCTTCAGTCCAATCACCTCAAGGCCTGACCTGGGTAGGTCAATGGCGATCTCCCTGAGAGAAGTCCCACAGGGGATACACAATTTCATTAGGTAACAAGTGATTTATTGTGCTGGCAAGCGCAGTCTTATTTCATTGTCAGAAGATTCACATATGGAGAATTTTATGGATAAATAAGTTTGTATTGCCTTCCCACTGACATCATTTCTGCTCAATACAGCAAAACTGGCAAGCAGCAGAAAAGATACTCCATCTTAATAATTGTCCCACTGTTTCAGTTTCTTTACTCAGTAGTTTTTTTTAACCAGGATTTAATTTTTGACTGTGGATATTCATTAATCATAGGTAACCCTGAAGCCCAACACCAGCAATTGCTTCATTTTGGTTTTTGATAAAATGGGCACATTATTGCTGTGTCTCCATGGCGGACAAGTCTCCTGCAAAGGTCCAAACTGCCTGTCACACCAGGTGTCACTGAGCAGGAAATGAGAGGAATCTGCTTAAGTCCAAATGCCAATTAAAATTTTTATTGAAATTTGTATAGACCAGGAAGGACTTAAAATTTCTGAAGTTTTTTTTTTCTATCTGTGACTCCATTTTGTAATTTCTTCCCAATTTCCTGTTCCTTGTGACAGGCATTCAGCAAATGAGGTGTGTGGTAGTCATTAGTACTATTAGATGGTGTACTATTTCCACGAAAATGTTTTTATGTATGTAAGGGTGGAGGAGAGAGAGTGCCACTGTCTGAATAAGAAAATCAATAAAACACTGGATCATAAATATTGCACTCACATGCACATGTATAAATTACAGCGTATCAATATGTTCAGTAGAGACCTCATAGAACGGCATATTAAAAATTCTCAGATGGATATAAATTGCTAAAAAAGAAGAGCCAAGGCAAGCACAGCACTCTAAGTGTAGTATTAATAATGTACATTGTAACGTACAGAAATTAAGAGACACACTCACATGAAAATTGTGTGACACAGATATTACTCAAGGTATCCAGAAGGTGGGGATCTGGTGGATGGTCTCATCAGTAGATTTAGAGATGCAGTGACACCAAGCAAACACCAAAAAGCCAAAAGGAAAGTGGGTGGCTCTAAGTGTGGTATTATATATAAAATACAAAAATAATAAAATAATAAAAATGTTCTGGCATGTAATTGAGTAAAATTGGAGGTTGACAAATGGGACTCTGCCCTGAAACATGTAGCCCCACCCAACATGTAACGTCATGGTCGGCCCCTCTGGTCAGAGATCTTGCTTCCTTGCTATTCACAGGGATGCATACTAGTGCGGGTTCTTCCCAAGTCTCATCCTATAAGAGATCATAGTGCACCTTGGTATACTTCTCCACCTATGGCAACCCAGGATCATACATTGGAACCCATGATATATGGCCACCTACAGGAAGTTTTTGGTATATAGTCTGTTTCTTTACTCAATTGCATGTGAGTGCACTTCTATCTTTTTTTTTTGTATTTAATAAATAATACTACACTAAGCCCTTGTACACACGGTCGGACATTCCGACGGAAAATGTCTGATCGGACCGCATTGTTGGATAATCCGACCGTGTGTGGGCTCCATCAGAATTCCATCGGAATATCCGACCGACAGAGTTTTAAAGCTGTGCTATAACATTTTCCGACAACATGGTCCGATGGGACTTTTTCCTATCGTTTGTAGAGAATTCTGATTGGACAAAGTGCCACGCATGCTCAGATCAAATTCCTAGACCAAAGCTATTGGCTACTAGCCTGAACGTAGTCCCGTCGTAACGAAATAATGTCACCACGTTCTGAACGAACTGATTTTCAGACAACATTGTCCGACCGTGTGTATGCCACACAAGTTTCGGACAAAATCCGTCGGACAAAATCCAACGAATGTCCGACCGTGTGTACAAGGGCTTAGAGTAGCCAACTCCCCCTTTGGTTTTTGCTTTGTACCACCACACCTCTACATCTATTGATGAGACCATCCAACAGTAGCAGCCCATTATCCACCCTCCATACTCCTCCACTGAGGATTATCAAAAGGATGCCTGCTTGATACCTTGAGTAATGCCTGTGTTCACAATTTTTATGTGAGTGCATCTCCTAATTTTTGCACGCTGCCTTTAATATGAGTATTAATGTCTCTACTAAACATATTGGTGTTTTACCCATGTGTATGTAAGGGCAATACTTCTCATCCAATTTTTATTGATTTTTCTACCACTACTATGTGTAGACAGTGGCATTCTCTCTCCCCCTCCCTGCATTCTGTTTTTAAATGACCAATGGTTGGAAGACTATAGAATTTGCTTAAAGGAGAGACTGCTGACACTGTAAACGTGTATTCCCTCTTTTGATTGTATATAGATAGATTGATTATATTTGGACCTTCATTTTATGAACATTGTCTTAAGAAAATTTACCAATCACCCTTTGTTCATTTACCTCTGAGGGGTGTACACTGGTTATACTCCTTTTGCGCTGGGTTTGAGGTATATTCTCTTGTGGGGTCATTCTTGATACTGATTTTCACTAAATGTTTTTATGTCCCCTTTATAGTATTTGTCATGACAGGAAGTGAGTGGAAATCTTCCTGATAGATACATACACAGCAATTAAGACTTTAATGAGGATAAAACCCTTTTCCAACTATTGTAAATGAAAATAAAATAACTTTGAGGTTTGGCTTCATCAGCAACCTTGTTTTAATCCAAGATGTTAGAACCCTTGTCCATTCTATCCATTAAAAAAATATATAATAATAAGAGTTTTGAAAACAAAGGGATGGGAAGTGAAGGGACTCCACTCAATGTTGTCACTTGAATCAAATCCTGACAGGAGATCTAACTTAAAAAAATGGAACAAAAGCATTGTCTATAGTTGAGCTTTGACAACAACCCAAGATCTCTCTTCCATTTTAGAAGGACAGCACAATGGTATATACTATAGAATACAATATTGTAATATTAATAATGAATGCCAACTGAGAAGAAGGATTTTAAACTGGAAATGCTATTCATATAATAGCTGTTAACAGTGTTTTTTTTTCCTTATAGATGTTAACCTATACTTATTTTTATTGCCTTCTTTGCTCTCTTCAAGAGATTCCTTTCACTTGGTTCCAGTGACCACACATGAAGTGGTAAAAAATCTCCCCAATTTGCCCAATATATCAGCAATAAACATGTCACAGAGAATCTAACTCTTTCCCACTCTAAATAAATTATAATAAATAAATAAATCTTTCTCGGAAGTTGCACTTTTATGTTCCCATGTACAGTATGCAAGAATTCATTAAAACCTTATCAGTTAAACAATAAAGATACAGTAATAATAATGCCTGTCTGTAAAGCTGTAATATAAATGTTACAACACTGTACAATATTGTAATCTTAATATATTTTGGAGCCACTGTACTAAACTCAAACTTTGTCTAGTCAGCTCTTCTTTTTTACAACTTTCTGAACAACCTTAAAAGGCTGAAAACGTGTATAATTTATCCCAGTTGAAGTAGATCTGTACAATTTATGAATTAACCATTAAAGTAGAACTATAGGAAAAACTTTATTTTTTTCATTTTGGATAGAGCAAGCGAAGGTTATAATCTCTGTCAGATTTTTTTTATTTTTTTGCCTTCTGTGTCCCATAGCGGAGATTTCCCATCACTTCCTGTCTCATAGCCAAACAGGAAGTGAATGTAAATCCCTTCAAATTAATATTTGTAAGATTTACCCTCCCTTACTTTTTTGGGACAACTTAAAATTTGGGATTTTCTTTTACTTTCACTTTCAATGCTAATGTTAAAGAGGACAAATAGAGAGGGCGAATCTCCTTAATGGGGGCCACAGACAGAGAAAAAACCTGACAAGTGTTGTAAACCCTCTCCACTCTATGTGAAACTAAAAAAAAAAAGTTTTGCCTTTAGTCATTCTGTAAGAAAATGTAAAGACCTCAATACTGCAATGGCTAGTAGGTAGGTCATAAAAGATGAACAATTCACAATGCACGCTGGAGAAAATACAAAGTTACCATTGCAGTGGACTCCAAATACACCCCCCCCCCCCCATTATAAAGATGACCAAAATCTAATTTCATAAAAATATCTGACAAAGAGTCAATTATACTTATTGGAAGCCTTCATTAGGATGCATAGACCCCAGGCCAAACCTTGCTTGTCAATGATTCACTTTCAGTAAGATAAAACTGCTTGTACATATTGATCCGCTGTACACTATGTCCTGGTTTGTGTCCTTTAAAATTGTGTCCTTCTTACTTCCAGAAAATTATTAAATCTACTTTTATCTAATAATACTGAAAAGAATGGTGCTCTGAAGCAGGGACCTATGGAAACCAATGTCAGCTGTTCATACTGGGCAGATTTAAGCTTATCTGTGATTACAAGGTATTTCTGCACACCAACATTCTTCACACTGGTGTACAGCATGGTGGCTAAGGTTAGCAGCCTTGCCTTGCCTTGCTGCAAGGGTGTTAATCCCACTGAGAATATCTGCATGGATGTGTATGTTCTTCCTGTGTTTAAGTGGGTTTCTTTCCACAAATCACAAACATACTGCCAGGTTAACTGGCTTTGTATCAAGGTGTCCCTAGATGGAGAGAGTATGGTGAGCACACACTCCAATGTGATCATCTTCATGGGACAGAGACTTACGTAAACAGAGAAATCAATTTGATGTAAAAATAATAGGCAGGACTGACTAGATTCATTTTCCATAGCTATTCAGTGAGTTTGATTGTGAGACAAGTGTTCTCTCAAGCTTTATCTCTATAAAATTCAATGACTTTGCCAGTGAGTGCTACTCCAACTACACAGCAATGGCCATTAGAAGTTGGGCCTTACGCTGCCTGATTTTCCTTTATTATTACTTTCCAAAGTTTGTAGCAGGAAGATTAGTACTCTTCTTGATACATAAAGAGAAGTGAGACTTTGCAATAGAGCTGGGGTCTTTCCTCAATGATGTCCTCTCCATGAGTTGGACCCATTGCTAGTTTGATATCTGTATTTTTACCATTTTTTTAGTACTTATATTTAAAGATGTCTTCTTGCCTATACCCCATCCCCACCTGCCTTTTGAATGAAAAAAAAAAAAAAAAGAAAGGAAAAAAAGTAGACAATTGAGAAGAATGATGTTCACAATAGGACTAACCAGAAACTTTGTGCTAGAGCTGAAGTGTACACTATTTTAACAAGAGCAGAGAAGTGTCATAAAAGAGTACAACATGCGACAATTTCTATGATTTTTGTTGGGTGATCCATTTGGCACATGAACTACTCAGGCAACCCTTGTACCTGCTGCATATTTAATATCATAAAGGAATACAGGCTGGTTGAATATGAGGAATTTTTAAAACAGAGAGGAAATTCCACTATCCATTCCAGACACTGCAGTATTTACTCCACCCTGGGCTCACATTTAGTTTATGAGTACTTCTTAAAATGCATTGGTTATTTTTAGGTTTGTGTGATGTCCAGTAAAAAAAAACATTAAGGCTGGGTTCACACTTATGCAAATTGGATGTGGCTTCCCTGGAATGGAGCAATGGATCCGGTTCACAAACCTCTGGGGCTGCCGCTGTCCACATTTGGAAAGGGTTCTGTGCGTCTTTGGTTTCGATTCAGGTGCAAATTCAGGCAAAAATTTGGACTTGATTCGCACCTGAATCAAAGAACAGGGACGCACTGGACCCCTGCTGTGAGCCACGGCATGTGTGAACCCAGCCTTAAGACAGGACAAAAACATAAGCATTTTTAAGGAATAGGATTCAATGGAGAATCAATGATTTGTAAGTAAGGGTTACATTTGCAGTTAACTACTCTGTTGTCTTACTTTTTCCTTTTGACGGCAAGGTAAAAACATCTGTGTACTTTACGTATGCTCAGCTTAAAGTGGTTCTAAAGCCTAAAGGTTTTTTACATCTATGCATTAAGGTAAAAACCTTCTGTGTAACAGAATCCCCCCTGCCCCCCCCCCCCCCCAATTCACGATCCAGCGATGTGAATGAGAGCTGAAGCTCTTCCTGGCTGTGTCCCTTCTCCCCAGTCTGTGTCAGTGAAAGCAGACAAGGCGGCTCAGGAGCAAGCCTGCATTTGTGCCCCCATAGGAAGCAGCATGCTGGAGGTGGAGCCAGGAGGTCCAGCGGGGGACCCCAGAAGAAGAGGATTGGGGCTGCTCTGTGCAAAACCACTACACGTACAGCAGGTATGACATGTTTATTATTTTATTAAAAAAACAAAACTGTAATATCACTTTAAATGAAACACAACAAAATCAAGACATATATATATATATATATATATATATATATATATACACATACATACATATACACACACACAGGTTGTATTTATATAAATAAACAGACAGAGAGAGCGAGAGAGAGAAAGAAAAAGCAATTCATGTGGCATAGAGACGTTCAATTGAAAGTTACATTGGATTAAAAGCTGTAAACTATGTTACGTGATTGAAATTATATGGAGGCATTGATGGAAAAACACAACACAAGAGCTCAAGGTCTATAGAAAGACATTGTAGAGGAACTTACCAATCTACGAGACATGGGCGTTTTGTCATCTCCAGGAAGGTGCTGTTCCAATGCCAGGACAATGCAATTTGCGATTATAGTAGCAAGGATCATGTATTCAAAAGGAGTATATGGAGAGTTAAGGAAAACCAGTACATATTTTGAATGTAAATATATTTTAATAAGCATTTTAATGATTTTAATGAAGGTATTGCTTATACAACATGGTGGGACAGCTGCAACCTTAGTATAGAGCTTAATGTGTCTCAGCAGACCAAGGTCAGAGACCTTGGAACAAGTAGGTCAAAATCGACAGGTCAGGTTTCACAATATTTTGTTTCTCAATAGATCGTGAGAAAAGAGGAGGAATGCAGTCAGTTAGCTGGAGTTAACAGTTATTCACCTCATACATCACAGGGAAAGCCAAGATGGCAGCAACCATTGCATTGTAATAGCCCCGTGCAGAATCCCCACAGGAGAAGATTTTGAGCACTATATACATTTTTTTAAGGTTCTTCTGTTCAATTGTTATTGTTGGTGTTACCATGGCCTGGGCCAAGTTTGCGTTAAAGTAAAATATGCAGATTATTAATAGTTTACAATTTAAACTTACAATGGCAAGGAATAGCACAAAAACATAAAAAAAATTTAGATGTGTCCACATCAGAATACTTAAACATAAGATGGAGTATGATATAAAAGCTGCTCAAAGATGCCACAATGCCAACATTTCTGGTAAAGTTCTTGACTGTGTTCATAAATGTCTGACACAAAACATCCCCTGTTGTAGTCTGTTATGTTGTGACTTGCAACTAAGTTGGCAGATTTACTAAAGGCAAATAGACTTGTCAAGTGCACTTGCTCCAGAGTAAATGAGGTAAAGCTTCACTTTACAAAGAATACACAATCACATGTAAGGAAATCAAAAAAATTAAATTTTTGCTTGCACATGATTGGATGATGGAAGTCACCAGACATTCCCCTAATTTACTAAGCTCTGGAACAACTGCCCTTGCAAAGTGCACAGTCCATTTGCCTTTAGTAAATCAACCCCAATGTCTCTGTCTGACATCTGGGAGAGAGAGAGGAGACGGATGACTTCATTTGAGCCTAAGAAAATTCAATGGAGCTCAAGGACTGCTAATTAAAGATAAAAGGTAGAACATTTCAGAAAGAAAATACTGATGCTTTATATCTTGACATTTATTAATACAGACTTTCAAAGTTACCCAAAGATCCTCTTTGAATTATTTAACTAAAAAAGTTTATTGTAATCAGTGAATGATTATCTCTGATTGGTTGCTATGGGTTACTGCCCATTGTACAATTCTCATTGTTCTGTCCCCCACTTTCATAAAAAGGTCTATAGTTATTCATATTTTACTTGCAAGAATTCCCTTCCTTCCAATTAATTACCTGGCATTCATTCTTAAGTGATTTACAAAGGCGATTCTGGGTGTCATTTCTGCCCAGCGTGTTTTGTTTTGAGGATGTTTGTTACATAGTAAGTTGGTAAGAAGCCCCTGTGGTTCTATTTTAGTTAAGCAGCAAAGCATTGCTACATACTATAGTGGAATATAAAGAATTCCGGATGGGTCCCTGCAGGCGTTCTTATTCAATGGGTTTGAATGAAGCTGCCAAAATGTCACATCAGCCAAACAGACAGTTAACGTGAGAGAAATACCTGGTGGTAACAGAGGACCCCAGAAACTATCCATTACTATGGTACTGACTACAAGTAAAAGAGATTATCATGAGTTATCTGTCAAGGAAACTGCCATTGTTATCTAGACTTAACACTAAAACACTGCAATGGTAGAATAAAGAGCTTTAAGGAAAGGTTTCTTATACATTAAAGCTGAACTCCAGGAAAACAACGAAACACTTGGTTGCAGGACATACAGCAGGGGTCTCAAACAGGTGGCCCTCCAGCTGTTGCGGAACTACAAGTCCCATCATGCCTCTGCCTGTGGGAGTCATGCTTGTAACTGTCAGCCTTGCAATGCCTCATGGGACTGGTAGTTTTGCAACAGCTGGAGGGCCACCAATTTGAAACCCCTGGCAAGCAATTTTTTATTTTTTTCCAGTGACTTTTGTGATTCCACTCTACCAGATAATCCAACCAGGAGGGTAACACCACTTTGGTGGCATAAAGGAAATGGGTGTTACTTGGGTTGTGAACAACCTCAGTCATCCCTGGGCTCTACAGAGAGAAAACTGATGCAGGGATCATAGCCTGCCATGGCTAATGATGGGTGTGGCCACAATCAAGAACAGGGAGGTTTTTTATGCAGGGAGATATTCAATGTCTCTTGTGCAATAAAGTATACTTACCTGCCTATCCATAATCCTCTATGGAATGCACACTGAGATGTGCATACACAACTCAGATCACATGACTGCACTCTCACACATGTGCAAGAGTGATGTCATTCTGCACCAGCCAATCAAAATTATCAAAGACTGGCACCCAGGGGAACCCATGAAGAACATGCTGGTATCGGAGAGGAACCTCACAGGTGTCGGACTGTTGGAACAAAGGTAAGTATATGTGCCTTTAGCTCCACTTTAAATAGAACTTGAGACTGATCACTGTATACACAGGACATATATGCCATAATTCTCATACCCACAAAATAAGTCCTTCAGACACACAAATCTCAGCACTTGGTGAGTGATGTCACAGTAGCGAACACACAAACTTTAAAAAACTATGGTGGATGTGGTCCCAGCCTCAGGACCCAGAGCAATTTGCAGGATATCTGGGGCATGCACCCCAGGGGCTCAGTGCCAACAAGGCCTATGATTAGGGATTCTCAGTGGTGTCAACTACATGCAGCCTCCTGATTGGACAATGAAGGAGCAGTAGCACACCGATAGATTACCAAAATTGACTCTCTCCTTCAATCAGCATATTTGACTAAAGGAAAAGCAAAATGGGTTAACAGTTGACCACATAGAAAGCAGAGGATTGGGGTGGAGGACTAAAGCTTTATCTGAATCAAAAACAGCAACCTCAAAAAGCAGGCCTTGAGCCCTGTGTGCTTCACAATGATTCATTTTTGATTTAGATCAGAGAATACCATTAAAAGTGACAATAAAATTGAACAGCTGGAGTAAGAAATAACAACTCTACTTTAATTTTCCATTTCCATGTCCACCAAAATGTATAAATTAACCAATAAGTTACTTTACATTTGAAGAGTATCCATCCTTTACCTTAGAATCAGTATGTATACAGGATCTTGAGCTCCCTTTAAGTCAAGAATGGACCCATCCACCCTCCTAAAACTATGACCTACCCCATCCATTCAACTGTTAAAGGAACTGTACACTTTCAAATGCTTCTGTTGTTTTAACTAGGTATTGGTGTAGTTATATTCCCTGTGTTGCGTGTAATGATTACCTTGTACCTGTTGTGGCTTCAATTTGTTGTGTCATGGCTGATGGATTCCCCTATGATGGATTCTCCTATGGTCACTTATTAGTAAATCTATCTGTCCCCAGGGATAGGTAAGTTCTTGTTCTGGATTACACAATGTCCATGTCCTCTGTATTATATCACAAATGTGGAAGTGCTAATGTAAAACATGAAAACACATCTCTTTCAGCACAGTGTGCTTTCCTTAATTATTCTGCCTATTTGTGACTGTGTCATATGTAATTACTGTTTAGCTCTCACCTGCTTCAGCACTGGACTGAGAGACCAAGGGATTGTGGGATAAATATAGTTTGTTCAGAAGAAAAGTCAGTTCTTAGACTACAAATCAAGGTCATACATTAACTTGTGCAGCGCCATGCTGATTTCCTTATGATTGAACTCTAGTTGCCACCTGGAAAGTCTGGATTTTGAAGCATATGTTTGGGTTTCAGACCGCCTGAAACCCGGACACATTATTCAGACCAGACTGTGTGCCTGGGCACACCCTATTCACCAGGGTTGCCAACTGTCTGGAGGGCTGGCTGCAGTTGTCTAAACCTGTGACACTCTCTATAACACTGCCCAGAGCCAGAACAGTTTCCCCTCCACCCTGCTGCATGAATGGGAGAGGAGAGAGGGCTAATCTGTTCCTCCACCCACCCCTATGTCTGCCCATCCACACTCCAAACCCCAGTGTGCTGTGCCTCAGAAAAGGCATGTGATGGTGGGAAATGTAAAGCCCAGCAGCCAGCAGATACTTCATGGATGAAAGCTGACGATGCCTCAGTCTTCATCCGGGGGGGGGGGGCGAGGTTGAGTGAGCTCACCATCCACTACCTGTGATTGAAGTCTCCCCCATCCCTCTGAGCAAGTGAGTGCACTAAGATAAGAGGAACTCAGATGTAAGGGGTGCTCTGCGGACTCTGATGTAAGGGGGGGCTTTGGGAACCCCAATGAAAGGGGGAATGCTGGTGGAATAAGTGGGGGCTTATAAATACTGCCATTTGACGATGAATGCCCTTTAGCATTTAGGTCTGGCTTAAAGAAAAATTTGCAACATTGGCTTGAACACTAACAGAAACTGCTGACACAGCAATGTGAAGATTTACACTGCTATATGTGCAGAACTCCAATGGTCTGTGGAGGATTTAGCATTTAGCAGTAGACTGATAGGAGGTGGGTATAGGATGGACAGGTCTTAATCTTGCCTTGCAGAAAAGAGAAATCTCCTACAGGGGTCCTGAATGTGGGGTCACTCTCCTGACTATGGAATTTAGCACTGGTGTGTGAACCATATTAATGGGTGAACACAATCACAAACTTTGCGGCTAAACAATTCACATATCTATTACAACTTTATATTTAGCCATATGGTTGGAGTTCTGCTTTAATGTTATTAAATATTACCTGTTTCATTCCGCAGAGAGCTCTTATTTTTGCAAAACTGCCAAAAAAAGGTCACATCCTTGCAACCACAGCAACACTGTCAAACGTTCTGTACACAGCAAAGAGAACATCCTCTAGAATTCTCAGCACTTGTTTGTTGGTGCACTGCTTTTCCCAGACATTTCCATGAAACATGAGGTACAATTCCAGGTGACCCCAGCACTGTCTACATTTACTGGAGCAAATCAGGTAACATTGGTGACATACAGGTCAAATATACTACACATCTAAAAAGACACTGAGATACAGGGTTTTCCTATTATCACACTGAGACTGAATGTGTGATCAAGGCAGACAAAGCCTCTCTCAAAATTCTGCATCAGTATCTCCAAGGCAAAAACAGGTATGAATCGGCAATGAAATGTTTTTAAATTCTTAAGTGTATAACATTTGTCTGGAGAAGAAGCTTTTTTTTCAAGTTTCCATAAAAAAAGCAGCTTTCCTTTGTGTACTGATAGAATTTACAGGCACATTTCCCACAAACAATGAATGACAGAAGCCTGCTTTGCCATCTGGGATATTACTATTAATATGATTTATAAGAACAATAAAGATTGCAACATTTATTCCTAACCCGTCCAGGTGATTTTCTGCCAAATCATGCCATGTCTACATTCTTCCTTTACATAGTTAGTTTGGTTGAAATAAAAGACACAAGTCCATCTAGTTCAACCAATGAAAGGGAAAAGATATCATACAGACCCATATACACAATCCCATACCTACAGTTGATCCAGAAGAAGGAAAAAAAAAACAGCAAAGCATGATCCAATTTTTTCCAGCGGGGGGGAGGGGAATCCTTCCTGATCCCCCAAGAGGCAATCGTAACTTTCCTGGATCAACTTTACCTATAAATGTTAGTATCCATTGACAGTATATTATGTAGACGTAGGAAAGAATCCAGGCCTTTTTTAAAGCAATCTACTGAGCTGGCCAGAACCAGCTCTTGAGGGAGTAAATTCCACATTTTCACAGCTCTTACTGTGAAGAAACCTTTTCATATTTGGGGGTTAAATCTCTTTTCCTCCAGATGTAAAGAGTGCCCCCTTGTCCCCTGTGATGACATTAAAGTGAATAACTCAGCACCAAGTTCACTATATGGACCCCTTATGTATATATACACGTTGATCATACACTCCTCTTCCCCAGAGAGAATAAATTCAGTTCCACTAATCTTTTCTTATAGCTGAGATCCCCCATGGGAGGTCTTACTAATGATTTGTACAGGGGCAAAATTATCTCTCTCTCCCTGGAGTCCATACCTCTTTTAATACAAGAAAGGATTTTGCTCAATTTGGAAACTGTAGCTTGGTATTGCATGTTATTATTGAGTTTATGATCTACCAGAACACCCAGATCCTTCTCCACCATTGATTCCCCCAGTTGTACTCCCCCTAGTATGTATGATGCTTGCATATTTTTAGCCCCCAAGTACATAACTTTAGATTTATCAACATTAAACCTAGTTGCCCAATTAAACAGTGCACTGAGGTTAGCTTGTAAATTGGAGACCCCCTGTAAGCACGTTAATCCACTGCATAGCTTGGTGTAATCTACAAAGACTGAAATGGTACTTTTAATCCTAGACCCAATATCATGTATTAAAAGATAAGGGTCCCACAACTGAACCTTGGGGTACACCACTAACTGTAGACCATTGAGAGTATAAATCATTAACCACTACTCTCTGAATACAGTCTTTTAGCCAGTTTTCTATCCATTTACAAACTGATTTTACTTTACGCATTAGCTGTGTGTGGGGAACAGTGTCAAATGCTTTTGCAAAATCAAAGTATACTATATAATCCACAGCCACCCCTCTGTCCAAGGTTTTACTTACCTCCTCATGAAAAGAAATCATATTTGTCTCACAACTTCTGTCTTTCATGAATCCATGCGGTCTGCTGCTTAAAATATTGTTTCCAGTCAGAACTCATCTTTGTGATCTTTTTTTAACCACTTCAATACAGGGCATTTTCACCCCCTTCCTGCCCAGGCCAATTTTCAGTTTTCAGCGCTGTAACATTTTGAATGAGAATTGCGCAGTCATGCAACACTGTACCCAAAACAATTTTTAACATTTTTTTCCACACAAATAGAGCTGTTTGGTGGTATTTGATCACCTCTGTGGTTTTTATTTTTTGCGCTATAAACAAAAGAAGAGCAACAAGTTTAAAAAAAAAACACAATATTTTTTTACTTTTTGCTATAATAAATATCCCATTTAAAAAAAAAAAAATTTTTTTCCTCAGTTTAGGCCAATATGTATTCTTCTACATACATTTGGCAAAAAAAATCGCAATAAGCGTATATTGATTGGTTTGCGCAAAAGTTATAGCGCCTACAAAATAGGGGATAGATTTATGGCATTTTGATTATTATTTTTTTTACTAGTAATAGTGGCGATCTGCGATTTTTTTCATTACTGTGACATTGAGGCAGACATATTGAACACTTTTGACACTATTTTGGAACCACTGACAGTTATACAGCGATCAGTGCTATAAATATGTGCTGATTACTGTATAAATGTCACTGGCAGGGAAGGGGTTAACAATAGGGGGCGATCAGGGGGTTAAATGTGTTACCTAGGGAGTGATTCTAACTGTAGGGGGAGGGGACTGACTAGGGGAGGATACTGATCGGTGTTCATACTTAGTATGAACACACGATCGCTCTCCTCTCCCCTGACAGGACACAGATCCACACTCCTGCTCTGTAACAAGCGATCACGAGTGCCCCGCAGACATTGCGGCAGCCGGGCACACGCAACGGCTCATCAGTGACATGGCGGGTGTGTACCCCCTATACCGCCAGGAAGCCAAGGACGTCATATGATGCCCACCCAGGATGGGAGATCCCATCTGCAGATGTCATATGACAATGGGTGGGTAGGGAAATGGTTAAACTCTCTAGTATCTTCCCAAATATAGAAGTTAAACTAACAGGTCTTTAGTTACTTGGTAAATACGTTGATCCCTTTTTAAACCTAGGCCCCACATTGGCCTTACACCAATCCAGTGGTATTATTCCAGTCATTAAAGAGTCCCTAAAAATTAGAAACAATGGCTTCAAAATGACTAAGCTCAATTCTTTAAAGTGGTAGTAAAGTCTTTTTTTTTTACTTTGATCTACAGGTAAGCCTATAATAAGGCTTACCTGTAGGTAAAAATAATATCTCCTCAACCTGTATGGTTCAGGATATATTCCACTTGCATGCAGCCGCTGACTTCAGTGGCGCATGCGCTCAGAATTTCCTGGCTGAAAGGTCTGGCAGATGTCGGACCTTGCCGGAAAGAAGTCTCCTGCGTGCATGCGTGGAAGTGTCGACATCGCGGCTCCGGCCACTCACAGCGCCGGAGTCTCCATACCCGAAAGACACGCCGAGGGAAAATGTCAGCTCCCTCGGCATGGAACGAGATCACTTGCCGATGCCTCGTTCTAAGGTAAGTATTTCATAATGCGCTAGTATGCGGTGCATACTGGCTCATTATGCCTTTTTACCTTACAGGTTTTTTTAAAAAAAATCTTCGGGTTTACTACCGCTTTAAGAACTGAGCTCAGTCATTTCGAAGCCTTCTTTTCCTAAGCAGAATGTACATTACAAGTAATGTAAGACAATGAAGTTAGAAGAAATGACTGTAAGCAATATTTTGATATTATTAAGATAGAATCAAGAAGAAAATGTACATATATTTTTTGATATCCTAAAGTGAACCTGACCTCGTCTCTAATTTTCTAAGATAATCGTGATTGAAAGCACCAAAGTGGCTGTGTTAGCCTTCAAATTGATCATTGCTTCTATCTGGGTCCACTAGCATCCTAGGCCCAGGCTGTAAAAGGAGTCTTTACTTCTGCCTGTCAGTATTAAGACCTAACCCTCACTGAGCTATTCCTGTCACTCAACAGTTAAATATCAAAGACACAATTTAGCATTGGGTAGGCTTTACCTTGACTTGGCTTTACCAGAAACCCTCAAAGGGCCTGGTCAAGGGTTCCAATGAGCAACACAGGGGCAGGGAGGTCAATTAGAAGACTAACAAAGGTACTTGCAGATACCACAAGGTGCTTGTACTCCCCCACCTTTGTGGCCTAGGAAACAATTTAGTACATATGCCACCTGTAAGTTAGTTGCTATGGGCAATAAGGTCTGTCTTCTTCTAGCATATTCTTTATACATATGCTCCACACTAAAATAGGGAATCTGGACCACAGATGCTACCAGCAAGTCTTGTTGATGGCCACATTTTAGAACAGTGCAAAGTTGATAAAGTTGTTCTTTTGCTAATTAAGGCTCCTCTAATTAAGGCTTAACTAAGAACTTCTCAATTATCAGATTTTCCCTACACACTTCCAAGTGCCAGTTAGAATGTAGGAGAACAGATCACAAGCCTTGTCCAGCCCTGATGTCTGCAATAAATGTGTTATCTGACTTGCTGAAGATGGATTTATATAGAGTACAAATAACAGACATCATTCACATTCATAACTCAGCTCTCATTACTTGAAAGACTCTTCTGTTCTTCTTTTGTGCATTCACAGAATATTTATTGTATTGTTTCCAAGGTTATTTTATGTTTTTACACAGGTAATAAAATGTAAAAAGTAATAATTTAGCTAGATAAAGTAAGCCTATGTTAGCTTCATAAAAACACAAAAACCCTAAAACTAGATTTTAGATGCCTCCTGACAAACCCCAGAAAAAGATTTGCTAAACAAGCAACAAACAGTTCCCACAATACAGTGCTCAGTGCCTGAGTGACTTATCCCCAAGCATGTGCATTGTCACACGCCTGTGTAGTATCTCCTTATAGATTACTATGGGGCAATCTTCTGAGCATCTCCTGCCTTAAGAGAAATCCCCATGGATATCTATTGTGTTCTACTGCACAAACAGACAAGGAATGTAGATCTAGGTTGAAAGGAGTTAAACTTTGTTACAGTCCACAACTGTAGGAACTTGGCACCTTGGGCATGAGGAAGCAGGTTGGTTAGAGTTGAAGGGTGTGTTGGGGTGTGGTGGTGTCAGGGGTCAAATAGCTAAACACAAATATAAAATTAATATAAGTGCATTTTCTGTGATGTGTAACGGTGTGTTAATTGGTATCGATAGATAAATTCAGTGAGCTTTCTTCAGCGACACTTCTGAGATCATTCAGAATACATTTCAGATGCACTTGGCTTGCAGCTGATCTGCATTTGACCTGCTTGAAGCTGTTTTTTGCATTTCCTAAAGACTTTCATGAACAGAGAAGCAGTTCCAACAGTAATAACATCTGTCAACTGGGTGTTAGTTTTCCATTGTTTCCCTTCAATAAGATTTCTGGTTTAGTTTCACCTTCTGGAATCTTGTACAAGAGAAGTTGTTCCCTTTTGTTCTTCTAGGGTGAAATCAGGTGGGGCACCAGTGTGCCCTCTGCTATGGATTCCTGGAACCTCCTTAAAAGAGGTTCCTGGAAAACTTGGCATTAATATTGAAAATACAACTGATCATGCCAAAAAATGTTTTATTTAAAGTGGAAGTAAACTCCCCTATCGTTTTCAGCCAAGGAAGCTGCCATCTTTGCCTCTGTTTAATCTTCAGTTGCTATGGTGCTGCACATGTGATTCGTTATGACACCAGCCATTGGATGGTTTGATAGTTTGGCTGAGAGCACAGCCAATGTGCAGTTAGCATTCCCGGCATGCCTTTTTTTTTTTTTAACTGTTTAAATCGATGGGTTTACTTCCACTTTAAGGATAGTGATCATATGAAGCCATTTATTATCACATAGTTGTTTGGCTCCTTTTTAAACATAATGATAACAGAAATCACCCAAATGGCCCTGATCAAAGGTTTACATACCCTGGAATGTTTGACCTTGGTATAGACAAACAAGGTGACACACACAGGTCAAAATGGCATTTAAAGGTTAATCTCCCACATCTGCGGCTTTTTAAATTACAATTAGTGTCTGTCAGGGCCATCTTTATCGCAGGGTAAAAGGGGTAGCTGGCCTGGGCCCTGTCTAAGCTGTGGGGCCCAAAGCAGCTGCCACTTAAGCCCTGCGCTGCCTGCAGTTTTCCCGGAGTAGTGGATGCAGCCGATCCCCCCCTCCCCTGCTGTCCCAAGCGGCAGCCACAATATGACAAGAGTGTGGGACAGCTGCAGGCTGATGTGCTTGAGCCCGCTCGTCCTGCTTCTCCCTCTGTCAGGAGCTGCAGACTGGAGTGACAGAGAATGACAGAGCAGCACTCGGTGTTCCTCCCACCCCTACCCCCGCCTGACAGACCTGTGTAGCACACAGCCGAGTGAAGTGTTCTGGCTGTGTGCTAAGGGTCTGATAGGCGGAGACTGTGTTTCACCGCCGTGTTATCAGGTGAGAAAGATCACCGTGGAGAGAAGGGGCAGGGGATTCACATCTGCCGAGAATTGGGGGTACAGAGGTGTGGTGGAGGAGGGGGGTACAGAAGTGAACGTGGATGAGGGATACAGTGGTGTGGTGGAGCAGGGGGTACAGAGGTGAATGTGGATGGGGAGTACAGAGGTGGTGGGGGGGTACAGAGGTGAACGTGGATGCTGGGGTACAGAGGTGGACGTAAGGATACAGAGATGAAAGGTGGATGGAGGTACAAAGGTGGAGGAGGTACAGAGGTAAACATAGATGGGGGGGTACAAAGGTGGACGGAAGGATACAGAGGTGAACGTGGATGGGAGGAGGGTACAGAGGTGAACGTGGATGGGGGATACAGAGATGGACGGGGGTACAGAGTTGGGTGGAAGAATACAGAGGTGAACGTGGATGGGGGTACAGAGGTGGCCGGGGAGGTACAGAGGTGGACAAGGGATATAGAGGTGAATGTGGATGGGGGGTACAGAGGTGGATGGAGGATAGAGGAGTGAGCTGGGGATAGAGGGGTACAGAGGTGAGCTGTGAATGAGGGGGTACAGAGGGGAATGTGGATGGGGAGTACAGAAGTGGACAGGGAGGGGGGTACAGAGGTGAGCTGTGGATGGAGGGGGTACAAAGGTGAGCTGTGAATGGAGGGGGCACAGAGATAAGCTCTGGATGGAGGGGGTTACAGAGGTGAGCTGTGGATGGAGAGGGGTACAGAGGTGAACTGTGGATGGATGGGGGTAAAGAGGTGAGCTGTGGATGGAGGGGATACAGAGATGAACTGTGGATGGAGGGGGGGGTACAGAGGTGAACTGTGGATGGAGGGGGGTACAGAGGTGAGCTGTGCATGTAGGGGGTTACAGAGGTGAGCTGTGGATGGAGGGGAGTACAGAGGTGAGCTGTGGATGGAGGGGGGTACAGAAGTGAGTTGTGAATGGAGAGGAGTACAGAGGTGGACTGTGGCTGGAGGGAGGTACAGAGGTGAACTGTGGATGGAGGGGGTACAGAGGTGAGCTGTGGGTGTAGGGGGGTACAGAGGTGAATTGTGCATGGAGGGGGTACAGAGGTGAACTGTGGATAGAGGGGGGTACAGAGGTGAGTTGTGGATGGAGGGGAGTACCGAGGTGGACTGTGGATGGAGGGGGTACAGATGTGAGCTGTGGGTGTAGGGGGGTACAGAGGTGAGCTGTGGGTGTAGGGGGGTACAGAGGTGAACTATGGATGGAGGGGGTACAGAGGTGAGTTGTGGATGGAGGGGAGTACAGAGGTGGACTATGGCTGGAGGGGGTACAGAGGTGAGCTGTGGGTGTAGGGGGGTACAGAGGTGAGCTGTGTATGGAGGGGGGTACAGAGGTAAACTGTGGATGGAGGGGGTACAGATGTGAGCTGTGTATGGAGGGGGGTACAGAGGTGAACTGTGGATGGGGGGGTACAGAGGTGAGCTGGGGGTTTAGGGGGGTACAGAGGTGAGCTGTGTATGGAGGGGGGTACAGAGGTACTGTGGATGGAGGGGGTAAAGAGGTGAGCTGTGGATGGAGGAAGGTACAGAGGTGAGACACACAGCCTCACCCTGCGCAAAGATTTTTCCAGCTTGCAGGACCACAATTTCGGTGTCAGCAGACAGAGCGATTGACACTGGATTTAGTTATTTATGTAATTAACCTGTTACACATCAAATAGCTGCCACTGTGCTGGTAGCCTCTCTGTGCACAGCTGAGAAGTCTGAGCCAGACACTCCCACTGCCCTTCCAGCCCGGTTCTCCAGTGAGCACTGGAGGAGCAGAGAGCAGTGACTGCCAGTCGCCACTGCTCCTACTCGGTGGGGGGGTGGTTGCATTCCCACATTTCTCCTTTAAAATGTAAAACATGCAGGATTGATGTGGAAAAGCAATCAGTTAATGTACATACCTGTAGCATATAATTCCAAAATTAAAATGGCAATTCCTGAGTTTTTTGACAGTAGCTAGGTTCATTCTGCTCTTCTAGATTCACAGCAAACTCTAAGTATTTTTATAAACATATCCCGCCCACTTCTGACTGAATGCAATGGATGAAGAAATGAGCTCTGCAGAATGCCTAGTGTAAGTGCTATATTACTCACAACTATCCTGTTTGTTTAACAAAGACGTGGGTGGTAAACATACAGTTGTGCAGATAGAGAACGAAAAAAAATGCATAAACAAAGTAGCAAAGGAAATAATGCCTTTGGTTTTGGTACCATAAGTTACATACAGTACATATTGCCTTCAGAGGGGGAACGATAAATTAGATATCAACTGTACTGTAAATCTCAGTGATGTGATGGAATGTTCCATTCCATGAGACAGTTGAGGGGGTGATAGTAGGGGTAATTATTTTAAGTTTAGTCCAAGCTCCAGCTGTTACGTAGGGAAGAGGGTACAAGTTAAAAAGAGGAGCTGGAGCATGAATAGGGTAAAAAATAAAATGTGAATTAGGTGGGTTAAGGGTAGGGGGTCCTTGGGCACACAGCTCAGCAAGTACCCTATAATTTATGCTAAAGCAAGAGTAGAGAGTGATCAAGGTTTAGATGGCTACTGTATTCCAGCCAAAGAAAAAACATTAAAAAAATGTAGGATGGGTGTTATTGAGCATTGCACTTTTCATAAAATGCATCCATTGTTTAACATCTGCAAAATTGATTGTAGGTTGCCTCCATGCTTTAGCTAGTGGTTGTCTTGCTACAAGAAACACAAAACCCACTCGTTTTTATTGGAACATAGAGAGGTCGCCCCAGCCTATGAAGCATATGAAGCAGTGCTTCACAAGGATTCCTTGTTAGATTAATGTTCATGAACTATCTAAGCATATTATTGTAGCGGCCATAACCCTTGATAGGGCGGCCTTAACTTTTGGGCTTACCGGTTACCTCCGCTTGGCTTGTTCTTCCATGTCTAGGGGTTCCCAGGGTTAGTACCCAACAACTTTGGATGCTGACACCATAAAAGTCCTTTAGAAAGGTTTTTATTTGCAGGGGTAACATCCAACAAACACAGTCTTGTATGGGAACTCAGGCACCTTGAACTGCTAATCATCAGAAAGTCTCTAAAACCACCTAGAGAGTAGCCACTCGCAGCTGGGTGCTTCAAAGCTGAACACATCTCTAGCCAGAGATTATGGCAGTCAGCACTTTGATCCAGAACTTGTGAAATCTCTGACCTTGAATAATTGGTAACAGAAAGTTAACAGGAACCTTTTCCTCAGTAGCTGGAACCAGGGCAGGACTTACCATTGGGCTTGACTGGGCTCAAGCCCATGGGCCCCGCCCAATAGGGGGCCCCGCAGGCCCTTCCCGAGATACATACGCGAGTGTACTCAGTTTGGCTCCACTCACAGTCATGCTCAGCCCCGCCCTATGATGGACATAAGACAGGGACTGGGTGTGACTGTGAGCCAAGCCGAGTACACTCAGCTACTCTTGGCTCCGCTTGGGACTGCGAGAGGACCCGAGAGCTGCTGAGAGCTGCCAAGAGGACCCGAGAGCCGCTTAAAGCTGCCAAGAGGACCCGAGAGCCGCTGAGAGCTGCCAAGAGGACCCGAGAGCAGCCGAGAGCCGCCGAGAGCTGCCAAGAAAGGACCCGAGCACCATTTTTAAACTTCAAGACTGCAATGACAAGGCTGCAAATGACACTGGGGCAAGGCTGCAAATGACAAGGCTACACTGACAAGGCTGCAACGACAGTGGACAAGGCTGCAGATGGATGGGCAAAGCTGTAGATGGACACTGATAAGGCTGTATTGACGGACATTTAAACTTACGTTTTTTTTCCTTAAAATTCCCTCCTAAACTTGGGATGCATGTTATACACCGGCGCGTGTTATACACCGATAAATACGGTAATGTATAGAAGGTAGGGCCCGAAAGTGACTCAAGCCCAGGGGCCCCCACCACCCTAAGTCCTGCCCTGCCTGGAACGTTCTCTGTCTCCTTGGCAGTACTGGAAAAGCGTGGATTAATTAGTGTCCTTCACAACCCAGCAACCAGGCACTTCTTGGGATGCCAGCTGGTTGGCCCTCCTCCGAAGAGTCCTCCCCTGGCCGCTTGCACAAGCTGCGGTGCCCCTCCAAGTCGAGAGCATACCTGGGCGCCTTAAATCCTCCCTCAGTTACTGCAACTCGGACCAGCCGGTTCCGAGACTCGGGAACAGACGGATCCTTACCCCAGACCAGGCAAGTCTATTGGGGTTAGTCACCCGAACCATGTTGAGGAGCGACACATGCTCCCGTGACTGGGACCCCTTGCAGGGCTACCCCGATCCAGAATCAGGAACAGGCAGCTATGGCCTCAGGAACAAACCTGGAACACGTGACTTCAACATCTTAAGTACCCTTCCCCAGACTCCTCAGCGGGGCCAGGTGCACCCACTGATTGGCTCCGGGGAATGCTGATACCCAATGCTTCCAACCAGGCCTGGTTCTGAGCCTGTCATGTGCACTTAACTGTACACATGACCAGGCAGAACTCTAATACAGCCCAGCCAGACTGATGTCAAAGTTAAACCTACATAATTAACCCTCAGAACCCCACTACTGTTCTGAGGCAAAGAACTAAAATTCTACATGACAGACACCTTGTCCAAAGTGTCATCGCTACATTATAAAATCAGATCCTGAATTGACTAGCTTTGGGGCACTGCCGCCAGATGTGAAGGTGCTGCATTCTTTACAGCCTCAAAATCAGTCAGAAGAGGCATTTGGGGCAAATTCAGCAATTCAGTGAAGTGTCATTTATTATCGTGAGAAAATTTTATAATGTTGCGTACACACGACCGGACTTTTTGACAGCAAAGGTCCGACGGAACGAGTCCGTCGGACAGTTCGATCATGTGTGGGCTCCATTGGACCTTTACTTGCCAAAAATCTGGCAAACTTTAGAAATAGAACATGTTTTAAATTTTCCCGCCGGAACTCCGCCGGACCGAGAAATCCGTTTGTGTGTATGCTAGTCCGACGGACAAAAAACGATGCTAGGGCAGCTATTGGCTACTGGCAATGAACTTCCTTAATCTAGTTCAGTCGTACTCATCACGTTCGAATCCGTTGGACTTTGGTGTGATTGTGTGTGTTCAAGTCCGTTCATTCAGAAACTCTGCCGGAACTCCGCTGAAAGTCCGTCAAGAAGACTGTCGGACCTAGTCCATTGAAAAGTCCAGTCATGTGTACACGGCATAAGAGTTCTTGTTAGCTAAAATGTTGGGAGAACACTTAGCTACAGTAGCTCAAATCTGCTTGATCCAAGGATTCCCCCAAGTCCTCGCCCATTTGTCTGCGTACTTTTTGTCGGGCAATCTGTGTGATTTTTTATCAAACTGTACAACTTCCCTGTTTGACATTTTTTGATGGAAAGGGGTTCCTGTGTCTAGGTCAACTATAACATTATACAGGCTCTCCTCACTTAACAACCAGGTTAGTTTCCAATGACCAGGTCCTTAAACTAATTGGTTGTTAAACAAGGAGTCACAAGTAAGCAATATTTGTAAGCATTCTTAACTACTGTACTGTACTGTATTGTGGGAAAAAAAGTCTAAACACCAAACTCCAGCTCAATAAAGTTTTTTTAATTTGCATAAGTACAGAACACAAATGAAAATTCTGTACTGTACTGTACAATACAATGATGTACAGTGTGTCATTTGGGTGGGGAGAGCTGGTCGTAAGTCCGCGTGGTCGTTAAACAGGTAAGTCATTAAACAAGGAGTATCTGTATAGTTTGAAGGTGATTTAGTCAGTTTCGTAGATTGTATTCCCTGCCTTGTTAAGTTGTGTTGGTGCAGGCTTTAAAAATATTCAGCTTTCCCATTTTGCTTGTTGGCATGTAAAAAATATCACATGGAATGATGTCTGAATGTCTATTTTGTAGACAGTTGTGCTCATGGCTTCCTCATATAAAAATGTATGTACAACAAATCACATTGGATGCAATTGGTGTATCAATAGTGTGTATGGTCAAAACTGAACAAAAGGCTGTATATGAGTCAAATTTATGAAAGACACAAACAATAATTATCTCAATTCAAGCGCTTAGAAATAATATGTTGTAGGATTGGCTCGTGAGATGTCCACTGTTGCGGAACCATATGTTACATTAGTCCACTGAAACTTGGTGTTAATGATAACCACAACGAGATTTGATAATTGGCACAAAAAGAGCTTGAAAGAACATAAGCAACACATATATTATGATATAAATGAATAATAAAAGCATCCACAGGTAAAAAAATTGCAAAAAATAAATAATCATACCATGTAAAGGATGAGCAAGCCCCTTTTTCAATTAGGTGGCAAGGTGGAGCCTTGGGAAGTGTACACAACAGGAAGCACCTTCAGCTGAGAATGGATTATCCAATAGTGGAGCCCCAAATGGAGTAATACAACAGGAAGCTCCTAGCATCCAACAGACTGGAGTTGCACCGGCCAGGGCTAGACAAGCCGGGAGTGATGTCATGCAGACTTCGCTGGAGTCTGCATGAAGCTATGAGTAAGCGCTGTTTGTAGCGTGAAACGCGTCAACAACTTTGTTCAAAAATCTTTTTTTGTTCCCTTTTTGCTGTGATGTTTTGTTCATTGGAGTTTTGCACTTGCATTTGAAGAAATAAAGGCATCTAATTTTTACTCAACCCGGAGTGCGGCTATCCAGGGTTTTGTCCTGTTTCTACACATCAGACTTCGCTGGATGCCGGACAGGGCGGCGGTGACACTACGATGTAGTGGAACACACCCATGTATGGCGGGGTGTTGATATGTCAATGCATTTTGCGTGCATGAGCTTTATCAATCGTGACCACAATAATGGGCAAGGGATTTAGAACGGAAGGGGGAGGAGGGAACTAACAAAAAATAAACCTATTGGCTCAAGTACAAGAACACCACCTCAATTATGTATACAGTAAAAGCTTGGATTGCGAGCATAATTAGGTCTGGAAACATGCTTGTAATCCCAAGCACTTGTATATCAAAGCAAATTTCCCCATAAGAAATAATGGAAATTCGTTACATTACCATTTATTCAGTTTAAAATTCATATAGAAGTATCATAGCAATGTGATAGGTTGTGTAACCATAAAATGTCCATCCGCAAATGGCAGCTTCCCCAAGGGGATTAGAAGCAAAATCCAGCAATAGCTACAAAGTATAAAAGAGAAGAGAGGTACCTCTAAGTGTAGCAATATAGTAACATTTAATGAAGGTACAACATTTAGCAACTCACATTTTTGATGATTAAAAGAGGCACATCTAAGTATGCAGGCAATCGGGGTAAAGCTGTCCACATAGACCATCCTCCGCACCGCCGGTTCTCCCCGCTGTCAGTCTGTAATTGTCACCGGGAAGGGTACCCTGCATTAGAGCGATTGAACCACTCGTGGAGCGCACCATGGAAGGGATGACGTCGATGGTGGTGAGGAGGATGGTCTACCCCAGATGCCTGCATACTTAGATGTACCTGTTTTAATCATCAACCACGTGAGTTGCTAAATGATGTACCTTCATTAAATGTAACCATATTGCTACAAATATAGGCGCCTCTCTTCTTTTCTTTTTTTTCTCTTCTAGTCAGTTGTGACGTGACGCTACTTGTATATCAAGACACCGCTTGTATAAAAGTCAAAATGTATTTAAAAATGTTGCTTGTCTTGCAAAATGCTCTCAAACCAAGGTTTTACTGTACCTTCAACACATAATTATTATTACCACCATTTGAGCAATGATAAAACGAATAATAGTAATAGAATTCATAATAGTAAGAATCTATCAAAAATAGCAAGTGGGGCTATTTTTTTTTCAAAATCACCCTTCATTTCATCGTCACTGTTCCTAAAGAGCTAAACGGGTTGCAAACCTCAGACAGGAACTATTAACAAAACATATATAGTGTGTCTCAATCCAGAGCACTAAGTGTAATTTCTGTCTAGTGCCTTGTTCTTCTGCTATCTGCACTTCTGAAAAGTTTTTCTGACAAAAAGAGGTAAAAATGTGACAGGGGAGGGTGTTCTAGCACACAGCCTGTGATTGACATACTTAGCTCTCTTTCTGCATGTCCCCCTGCTTTCTGAAATCTCAGATAAGCTGCATAAATTGTCCACTTTGAACAGATGAAGAGAAGAGAAGACTGGAGATAAACAAGGATTTGTTTGATCTCAGTGTATCACCTGAGGCTAGTCACTTTTCTGGGAATATGTAGGGGTTTAAATGTGCTTTAGCATCTGCATCTACAGTTTTCTCCTAGTTCCCATGTAAAGTCCCACAAATATACCATTTTGCCCACTGCTTTCTGGATTTACAGCATTGCCTCTGTTGCTGAAACCCTCCCACTGAGAGCTGCAGCGTCTGTCAGGGGGGAACAAGTGAGACAAATAAGGAAGACTTGGTTCAGTCTCAAAAGTAAAGGAATTTTATAAAAAATTCAGCGCAGAGTAACTGGATGTAAGAACCTAATGCTGCGTACACACGATCGGAATTCCGGACAGAAAAAGACAGATGACAGCTTTTCATCGGAAAATGTGACCGTGTGTATGCTCCATCGGAATTTAGCTGTCCTAATTTCCGCCAGCCAAAAATCCAGACGGAAAAACTTTTATCGGAAATTCTGATCGTGTGTATGCATTTCCGACATGCCAAAAATTGCGCATGCTCAGATTCAACTACGAGACAGAAGCTATTGGCTACTGGCTATTGAACTTCCTTTTTCTAGTCCAGTCATACGTGTTGTACGTCACCGAGTTCAGAATTTGGTATGACTGTGTGTACGCCAGACAGCTTGAGCGGAATTCCGTTGGAATTCTGTCGGGAAAACCATCAGAGCTTCTTCCAACGAGAATTACGATCATGTGTACGCAGCATTAGAATTAGATCATACTGAATGATAGAATGAGATGCATACAAAATAAAAACAAGCTCTGTAGTCGTGGAAGGACACAATCCAAAAAAAACCCCTAAGGGTAAAATTTAAAGAGCATATGAACTAAATATAAACATATTTAAAACCATAATGTGACATGGAAAAGTAGGTCTAACACTAAGATCCCTTTCACACTGGGGCGTTTTTCAGGCATTTTTCAGGCGTTTTTCAGGCGCTTTAGCGTTAAAAAAGCGCATGTGAAGTGCTTGAGAGAAGCCTCATCTGCAATCCCAATGTTAAAGCCTGAGTGCTTTAAGAGCCCTTTCACAATGTCAGCGCCCAAAAAACGCTCATAAAGCGCTGTTTAAAGTAGCAGCGCTTTACCAGCGTTTTTCGAGCGCTATTGGGGCGCTTTTAACCCCTAGTAGTGGCCAAATAAAGGGTTAAAAGCGCCCACAAAACGCTGCTGCCAAAATCACTTTTCAGGCGTTTTGCAGGTGCTTCCCATTGATTTCAATGGGAAGGGGCACTTTAGGAGCGGTGTATTCACTGCTCCAAAAGCGCTGCAAAGAAGCTGCTTGCAGGACTTTTTTTGATGCCCTGCCAGGGCAGCGCCTCAGTGTGAAAGCACTCGGGCTTTTACATTGGGATTGCAGTTGCAGCTTCTTTCAGGCACTTTACAGGTGCTTTTTTTTTAAAGCTAAAGTGCCTGAAAAATTCCCCAGTGTGAAAGGGATCTCAGTGTGAAAGCACTCAGGCTTTTACATTGGGATTGCAGTTGTGGCTTCTTTCAAGCGCTTTACATGCGCTTTTTTTTAACGCTAAAGCACCTGAAAAATGCCTGAAAAACGCCCCAGTGTGAAAGGGGTCTTACACCAAACCACTTTATCAAATTAACATGTAGGCAGTTGGGCATTATTCATTTACCTTATCTCCAGAGGGGAATCCTGGAGCAGTAAAAGGACTTTATCATACCTCCCAACTTTTTGAGATGGGAACGAGGGACACCTATTAGCAAACGTATGTAGGCATAGGACACACCCCCTGCCACACCCCCTAAAAGCAGAATTAAAAAATGATTAGTTAGTTAAACCCACAAGTTTTTTTTTAATATTGCTATTCCTTTATACTGGCTTTTGAGATTTACAAATGCAGCAATTTAGAAATTGGATGAAAGGTTTAGCACTGGGTAACACTTTTTGAAAGATAAAAAGTGCATTTATATACAACTATATAGATCAGACCAAAATGAGGGACAAATAAGGAGGGAAGAGGGACAGAGGGACAGTCCCTCAAAATCAGGGACAGTTGGGATCTATGCTTTATGCATATATGAGACAACTGGCATACGTCTTCGTTGTGATGCCAGTCTCTGTGACACATCATCCGTGAGTAGCAGGGCTCTCATCATTCCTCTCATACCACATCTCTCAGAACTATGATGGGCTGTAGCTTAAGGCAAGTGCTGCCACCTTCAAGAGATGGCTGAAGTATGTAAATATCTCCACTTTTATTGATTTAATAAACCATTTCTGATGTGGACTTCTCCTTCTCCTAACCTCTATATGGGGACATCTCCTGGAAACAAAACTTGTGCCCTAGAGGAAAAAATTAGCACTGTTGATGTAGGGCCTGGAGCGGGTATGCAGAGGACTATCAACAGGTACCAGTTAAAACAGAATTAGTCACCTCTCAGGCATCCCCACACAAAAGAGAAAGAAGGATAGTTCCCCTGAAAGGCCTCGTGTCCATGGTATGCTATTAAAATGCAGTCACTTACCTGGCAGAAACAGGTTAAAGAGCAGCTGTTCTCACCCACACCATTACATCATTTTTGGCTTTTTAGAATGACCATATCCAGCATATGGGCCCACACTATGCACAAATATGGGGATTGAACTGTATGCACAAAAGGAATGCCATGGTCATGATATATATATATATATATATATATATATATATATATATATATATATATATATATATATATATATATACCGTATATATATGTATATACACATACATATATACACAGTACAAATCTTTTCTATTCCTTAATTTCCGATAGTTGATATGTTTTTAAGATTGAGGAGTGGTTAGAGCCCGCTGTGTTTTTACTTCAGTCTGTGTCCCTGCTGGAGGTTTTACCATTTCTATCCTTCTTGTTGACCATTGTCACCAAAACAAAACATGATGAAAAATCCTAAATTTTACAGTTGCCCCTGGACCAGGACTAGAAGGACATTCTTCTAACATGCTCTTATGGCAACTGTCTACGGGTGATTTCCCTATACCTTGCGATTTCCTAAAAAAAAAAAAAAGCCTCACTCCTTATACTGGAAAAATCTCTCATTGTTAAAAGTGTGCCGTTTTTACATAGGGAGGTAATGTAAAGGTAGTTACAAAATTTTAAGTAGATCAACCCTAACTGGAAAAATGTAAGAAAATGGAGGCAATATGAACTTTCATGGTAGTATAGACTTACACAATGAATTTAGAAAAATATTAATTTATTATGCAAAAAATATTTGGTTAGAAACATAGGACAAGTGTATACTAAACACCGGATACTACTCATTAGAGGCACCTGATTCTCTGATGCAATCTGGGAAAAGAGGGATCAAATAAATTCTACAATATTTTCAACAGAAACAATTTTCCAGTTGTAAACTCTACATGTTTCGCAGTGACCCACTTCCTCGGGTTTATACTTGTGAGAACTTGTAAAAAAAAGGGAGAAAATACTGCGCTGAACTCAACGTGAAAAAAAAAATCTGCAAATATTAAAAAGCTTCTAACACACGAACAAACAAAGTCCAAATAGCAATATCAAATAAATAGTGTAATGTTAAGCAAATGTGACTTGGTGAAAAAATGGCAACAAACCACCTCAAATGAGATAAGATTAGACTGAAATAAATCAAAATAACCTATAAACAAAAACAGATATATGTGACATAGGGGCATACACCAAAATAATATGGAATAGTTGTAATGAACTACAATAGTCCAATAACCAAATGTCCACATGTATAGTGTCCAATAAATGGAAAACTTTCTCTTTATTTTTCAACTTAAGCAAAAAACATGTGGTCAAGATGGATGCATCAGAAATGCAGATGGATCAAGAATGCACTGGTAAACATCTAAAAAATATTCAAATGTGAGGATGGGTACTCTTACCACACCAGGTGGATGCACACACAATATGGCAGTGCGTCTTATGCGCTGGATCCCTGGTGATGAGATGATGCCAAGTTGGGTGGTAACACAACAACTGTAACTCCAATCCACTCAAGGTTGAATGATAGTCCCAAGACGATGGTTCCAAGGAACAGTAGAAGGACCGATCCAAAAAATGGGTGGTAATCAGAGGGTAGTCATCAGTGCTCAAACATAAATGAAAAAAGAAAAAAGGAAGCTACACATTGCGCAGGTCAACCAAAATGGTTTACTGGAGATAAAAATACCGTACAATAAAATGTAGGGTATGTAGTAAAAGTAATCACAAAAAAAATCATAAAAGCAATATGGGAAGCAGGAGGTACTGGCCAGCTGATCCAAATAGCCAGCACCGAAATGCTTAGGCGTCACAAGGCCTGTGAAGGCAGTCTCCTGGGCGAGTGTGGGAACCCAGTATAATAAAGATGTGTAAAACACTATAACATCTTCACAAAAGTATAGAGCAAGGCGGGGAGTAGAAATTACCCAGGAGGGCACTGTATTCCAAGGTAAATAATTGTTGCCTAAGATCAGCGCAGAAATTCTATTCAAGGATATGAACGTAGATGGAGTCACGATTTCTTGCTTTATATTAAGAAAAATAGAAGAAACACTGAGTACCAAAGGTACGGTGAGGGACCTCCCTTTATTCTTTATATTAAGGCCCCAGATAAAGTAACCTCAAGCCACCGACTCTAGCAAGAGCCCAGCAATCAATAGACATAAGTGTGGAAAACATCAGGCAACACCTCCAAATCGGGACAGGTCCAGCAAGATACCAGTGAGGCCACTCCAACTGGCGTCTCCACTGTCATGGCAGTCTGCATTGCGGTGGAGACATCCGTTGGAGTGGCCTGATTGGTATCTTGCTGGACTTGTCCCAATCATTCTTTCACAAGTATACTCCTGAGGAAGGGGGTCACTGCAAAACATGTAGTGTTTGCACTTGTCTATGTTTTTAACCAAATATTTTTTGTATAATAAATTTATATTTTTCTAAGTTCATTGTGTAAGTCTATACTGTACGATGAAAGTCCATATTGCCTCCATTTGTTTTAGATTTTTCTATTTAGTTTTAGGACAAAGGTACTTTATTCATTATCTTATCAAGTAGCATTTCATATACTCAACCCTAACTGACATTAACTAACTAACATTAATTAACTAACATTTAGTTTGCTAAAGGACCGTGCAGTCCTTCAGTTGTAGATAATCCCATTGAACCAGTTTTATGGTCGTTATTATGGTGAGCCTGTGCAATGTGTGCCAGCAAAGCCACTTATAACATCCAATGGGGGTGCATGTGACAGGGTGACAACATAGAAGTATAGGTGGGATAGACAGTTGTCATTCCATAACATGAACAGCCTGACCAAGGAGCTTGATGGAAGGATTATCAGGTAGGTTTATTTATTTTTTAGGAAAGTAACATGTTTAAAAAGATTGAAAACACTTCTTAAATGACACCAACCAAGAGATCAGGTTTAGTGACTGGTTATAGATCTATTTGAGCAAAGTAAGACTATTCAAGTTTGTACTTCTTTTACTAATGTACTTACAATGCATTTTGGTCATATAAAGCGCTTACCCAAAGCTTTAAGGTATGTTTTAAGCTGATGAATTCTTTTTTAGAAAAAGCAACACCAGGTAACAAGTAAAAATCAATGAATACATATTTAATGCTATCAAGGAAGAACTGCAGTTGTGAAGCAGCCAGAAGGTTCTCCCAGTTGACTTTGATCTGATGGTTAGGTGTGTCGTATCTACGCTACTGTACTTTACAGTTTTCACAAAAAAGGATTCTTGGCAGAACTACAGCACTGCAAAAAATTCTGACTGACACCAGAGGGGTCGAAACAAACAGCAAAAAGGAACAGAAAACATGAGGAGGACCTGGAGGAGAACATGGAGGTTCAAAACCGATGCAGCAGGGGAACAGAGAACAGCCAGTGGAGGGGTCCAAATCTGTCTGGGGGAAGCAAGAGAGGAACAGATGGTGGCCGGGAGCAGCCCAGAAGGAGACAGAGGGAGCATATGAGAATCATTGAGAATCAGAGAATCATAAGTAATGAACAATAGAAGAGGAGGTTTGGCTAAAAAACATAGGATGCTAGAATGATGGTCATCAGCATTGGTGAACACCCGCTCCACTGCAAAGTATTCAACGACAGGAGTACTCTACCATAAATTGATTAAGAGTGTTCCCAGGACACCAAATCACTTGAAATGTTTTTTTTTGTTTTTTTTAGCAATGTCTTGTTGGAAAGTTTAAAGGATATGTAAACCCAATCACTAAAATATAATAATATACAATAACATATTATATTTAACATGTTGATGTAATTTTCAAAAATAATTTTCAAACTTTTTTTTTAAATCTGTAGCTTTCATTAAAATAATACCAGTTGATCCTGACATTATGGTCCTTGATCAGGCACTGTCTGTGATAGGTTGGCAGTCCTTTATCCCCGGATCCCAGTTGTGTTCCTGCATTGTTGACCTATCACAGGGGTTTCTGATAGAGAGTACAATTGTATATGGCTGATGCAACTATGGTAAACTTCTGTAGGCATCAAGAAACCTGCTCTGAAAAATGATATGCAGCCATGGCTGCAACAAGGCTGCAGGAGATTAGCAGCACTAATAGGCAAATTAGGATTAAAAATTGTGAAAATATTTTATTAAAAAAAGAATAATTTGTTTACAATACATGATGCTTTGGAAAACACCAAGGAGCACATTTATAAAGTAGTTAATCTAATGTTCATTTAACATTCACTGCAAGTGAATCTTCCTGGTGAAAATCACTTTCATGCTTTTATAAATGTGCCCCTACGTGTCTTTCAGTTAAGATTTATGTTTATATACTGTACAGGTAGACTGCTTCATGCATTGAAAAAAAATAATATATAGCTGTAAATACAGGACCTGAGACTCTCAGTTCTTCCTGAGCCCCTTCCCGAAAAATAACAAGCAATCCACTGAACATGTAGAAATGAATTATTAAACTGATCTGGTTCTGACATTTGATGGTTGCAAGGCCTACAGAGTAAATATTACCCTGCTGCAATATAATATGATAAAATAGATTATACAAAGAGCAAAGATGACATCTGTCAGACATAAAAATAAAAGTTTGATCACATTGTCAGAGTGATGGATACTATCGGAAGAAAATGTACAAAACTCAGTGTTTCACTCCAAATAGTAAATCTTATTGATGAAACATCAACATCTTCCTAGTATCCCTTTCATAAATGACTTTTTGATCTACATTCATTTTTTTTCTTCCCTTTATTTATCTCTTTCTGTGTGTCTGCTCTTTATTCTCTTGTATTCAGCACACTTAGCTAGCTCAAATAGTGTGATTTGCATACACTAAAACACAATGCGTATGGATGTCTAAGCATATATCAGCTTACAGTATATCCACTGCTACGTTGTTTTTCACAATGCTGAAATGCATGGCTTAAAAAGCAAATGCAAAACATGGGCTAAACAATTCAGCGTAATGGTAAACTTTAGGTCAAACACAATTTTTTTTTATATAAATCGAATTTCTATTTTTTAAATAGCACCCCCTTCCCCAGTATAAAAAAAAAAAAGTTTGCCAAGCAGGACTCACCTTCTTCATGCTCCAGCACTGTCCTCCAATTCCTCCTCCATGGTCCAGGGCTTATTAAAAGTTGAAGAACTCCCAGTATCATTCAACTGACTTCCTGTAGGCCTAGGGTGTCAAGGACACTCCCCCTGTGGGTGCATAATCAAGTTGCTCTAGGCTTACAAAAAAATGCTGCACAGAACAGTGCTTATTACCTTGGCATTCTTCTTTGCACCATTCAGGACCCACCCATCACCAGAAGAGGAAGAATAGGACCCCACATTCCATGTTACCAGATCAAAGACATCAGGAAAAAAAAGGTATAAAGAAAGAAAGAAAGAAAGAAAGAAAGAAAGAAAGAAAGAAAGAAAGAAAGAAAGAAAGAAAGAAAGAAAGAAAGAAAGAAAGAAAGAAAGAAAGAAAGAAAATATGGGGGGTAGGGTGCCTTGGGAAAGAGGGGGAATAGGGAATTACAAAATGTTTAGCTCAATCTAATGGCACTTCCTATCTGTTAGATGCCATTAACATCATCCAGGCATTTACCTGGTGCAGCTGTCCCACTGTTAATCCCTATGGTGCTTATTTTTTTGATCACAAATGGTGCTTATTTTTTTAATGGCCATGAATGTAAGCCTTCATAAATATAGGGCAATGTAGTCGCTGGTTATGAGCACTTGTCAGAGAAGTAGGCTTTACAGTAAACAATGTATTAAACGAGAACAAGTTTCTTTGCCAAAGCTTTGCAATACATCTGTTAGGTGTGCAAGGTTCATATTTTTGGATGGAGAGTTGAGGACTCATTTTGTGGTGAGTTATGTTGAGTGAGAGAGAATAGGCCTCAGCAGGCTCGTGCAAGTATGTGTTGTTGGGTGATAAGGGTGGGTTTTTCATGGGAGGGCATTTATACACACAAAAAGTTGACAAAATAGATATTGGAACCATTAGTTTCTACTTCCATAGTGTGGCATGAGTAAGAGTGCAGTGGGGAAGGGAAATGTCGCTCCAGGTGAGTGATGGAAACAGGTGAGCTGAGGAATGGACTCCTCCCGCAGGTGCAAACGTCGACTCGCTGGCCTTGCAGTGAATACAAGAAGGAATGAATGGATGCACACCGAGGTAATGAAAAGTCTCTTTGTTGTAAAATCCATTAACATGAATGAGACCACAGGAACGAGAAAGCAGGTACAGGTAGGTACATTTCACACAGCAGCTAGAATCTCCAGTAAAGTGTATTGCATATTTTTTTGGGTTAGATCATATTAGTTTGCTTAGTGTTTATCTGTGCTCATCGCCTAGTAACATTGAACACAGAAAAGGCTTTACCTCCACCTCTATATTTTTTAAAATTTTCTGCATACACCCTAATTCCAATGGCTCACATAATAAGCAGGGTTCTCTTACTGTTTTGAATCTATGGCTCAATTTAAAGGTTTCACATACAAGAGAAATATATCCAGTCTAAATACTGCCAAAGTAAACTTAACCAAGAAAGCAATAAGTTAAACAAATATAGAAAGAAGAGACAGTATTAGACTTAAAACACTAATCTGATCCTACAGGAACACTTATTACGAGGTGTGGGTCCAAAGGACTGATCCAGCCAGGTCATTTTAACCTGAAGAGACTACTCAGAGTTTGGAAGGATAGTGTACTAAACACCTTTACCTCAGAGGTGTTTTTAACTTCAGGGTAGGAGGCCTGTTGCTTCTGGACATCTGCTGAGAAATTGGGGTAAATGGTAATCAGATTTCCATTGAAGCAAAGTTCTCCTAGAAGACATGCAGTCAGTCTTAAGGATAACAACTTGTTTTGGAAGTTGAGAATCCTTTCAATTAAAGGATGTGGATGAGCTCTCGGCTGGTGCAGTGGCGTATAGTAGGCACACTCTGTGATGAACGATTTAGCAAGGGCATTCTCCCATAACGCATCTTTAAGCCATGAGATAGGCGTGCAGGAGACGCTTCTACAGATTTTTCAGTGAAGCCAACAAATTACAGGTTGAATTGTTTTCCAAATCATTCAGCTTGGATCTGAGGGACACTATCTCCTGGCTTCCATTACGGAGGCAGTGTGTGGAGCAAGGGTATCCTCCAACATACCAATCTGCTCTTCTGCACTTCCAGTTCTCCCTTTTAAGTTCTGAAAGTCTTGTTTCAGGATAGAGAATTCAATATGGATGGTCAGGATTTGAGATGTCAGCAAAGCTTTACAGACTTTTATGGCATGCGCAGTTTGTGATAGGGTAGGTTTGGTGCCAGCATAGTCATTAACTTTGTCACTCTGTAGGTCTGGTGATGGTCTAGAGCATGGTGGAGAATAAAATGAGGCAGGGATAGTCCCAATGTCATCTCCTCACAAGTGTCAAAACAATCATATTAGCACATTTGTAGATAAATACAACTTTTTTGTTATCTGTAGTCTTTTTACTGTTATTAGTATATGTAGTTCTTTGTCACAAATTCTTCTGTCCAGAATATGCAATACTGTCATTTCTTCCTGGCTAAAATAAAAACAAATTGGCTAGAACACTTTCAGAAGTGTGGCCAGTTTATCACAGAGGCAATAAAAGGCAGATCCTCTTTGATCGCCTCTGTGGCCTTGTAGGGCTGGAGCGATGTCATGATGTCACTTCTGGTCCAGGGAGGAGGTACACAATTTTTTTTTAAAAGCAAAAAATCTAAATCTGTTTGACCCCAGATCTCTCCATAAAGAGAACCTGTCATCCATATTTCTATTACAAGAGATGTTTACATTTCTTGTAACGGGAATAAAAGTGATAAACAAAATTTAAAGTGTCGCCTATGGAGATTTTTAAGTACCATAGTTTGTCTCCATTCCACAAGTGTGCGCAATTTTAAAGTTAAAGGTATCCATTTACTTGGAGTAACATCATCTTTCATACTTTACAAAAAAAAGATACAACTATCGACATTTTATTCCTTTGAGTGTCTGTTAAAAAAAAAATATATATATATATATATATATATATATATATATATATATATATAATGTTTGGAGGTTATAAGTAATTTTCTAGCAAAAAATACTGATTTAATCTTGTAAACAAAAAGTGCCAGAAAAGGCCCGGTCTTTAAATAGATATAGAAATCAGATGGCAGATAGTGATTGATTCAAGGCATCCAAATTTGTCTGAAACGAGAGATGGATTCTTTGAGAAACAACAACATTTTCTCATTCAGGGGAAACCGATTTATTTTCTGCTTCACTTGGCTAAAGGTGGGGGTAGATGACCAGCATGTTTTTTTTCTAGAACTTCTTTGACTGCCAAGAAAATGTCAATAAATGAAATTGGTTTGTACAGACTTCAGGTTTAATAAAGATTCTCTTGAATTTTTTGGAAAACCATTTACCCAGTATTGTATAGACCAATTGGTATACATTTACCAGTACAGTGTCTTCAAATTTTGAGACATTCCCACCATATGGGTAAATGGGTACCTTGGACTTGATATCCCAGGAGTTGGGCTATTTGTGCCACTACATAGTAACCAGCAGCATGTGTGAGACTGCTAGGTTCCCCATTGAACATCTGGCAATTTGATTGTCAGAATGGAGCCAAGGCAGGATATTTGGTATCTCTTCCACGTCTGTAGAAGAAGGTAGAGTATCTAGCTCTAGTTGGCCAATTACAGTGTGTCATCAGAGTACTCAGGTAAGGGAGGTTAGTAAATTCCCAGCGAAAGGGGAAATCATATCTTTAGTTGATCTGCACAGTCAGTTAGCTTTTTTGGTCCATCATTTGGTCTAACATTTATTTTTGGTCCATCATATTTACATCTATGCCTTTACTGACAAATTAGGTTTGTATGGCCGATAGACGCTTACTAAGATCTGGTGAAGGAGTATGTTTGTTCTGAGTGGTGGCATTCTCAAATTCCTTTTCAAGTTAGAGAGGTTGTAAACCTCTGACATCAAATATGAACAAAGCATATCCCTTCATAGTATGTGCTTGTCTCAGTCCAAGTGCCATTTCTGCCTGCTGCCTCATTCCACTGCTTTCTTCAAGAGTCACTTCCGACAAGTATTCCTGACACCTAGAAGTAAAAAGGTGACAGTGAAGGGAGCTCCAGCACACAGCCTGTGAATGAACCTGTGAATGTCAGTGTTAGCTCTGTTCCTGTGTACTGTGTAAAGGGAGGTGTGTCCCTTCCCTCCAATCAGCCCTCACTGCGCTCTGCAGAGGGCAACTTTAGCTCTCTGCCCCCTGATTTCTAAAAGCTCGGGAAAACTGTATAAATTCTGGACTTTAAGCAGCTGTAGAAAAGAGAGGACTAGAGTGTATACGGGTACAACTTATGTAGGAGGATTTTATACATCTATGTATATCACCTGAGGCCAGTCACTTCACTTGGTATACATAAGGGTTTACAACCACTTTACATTAGGAAGATAGTGTTTCTTCATTTGAATACACTTCTATATTTGTATGTTTGGCTTAAGTTACCTACCAGAAAACCAAACCAAATAAAGGGTTTCTTATAGAGTGAACGATAACATAAAACAGAAGCCAGAAGGATTTGGCACATTTTAACTGTCAAGAGATTCGAGTGGAATAAATACTTCAAACTCCTTTTATATTCTTCTTGTAGACAAATGATGAAAACTGTAATCTAGCATTCCAAATCCTCTCAGGATTGGCGGCAACACCCTCATCTGCTAATTACGCCAATGTTTAATGTGCCAATCTCTCTCTAAAAACCCTTTTCAGGAAAATCTTGGGAGAACACATGCAGTGACTGATCTGATTTCCTTCTGCCATTCGCCACAGTTTTCCTTCAACTGCTCTGTGTATGATAGAAACAAGCGTATGAGGAGGGACAAAGAAAGAGGACCTTTCCTGTCATAGGAGCACCTAATGTTTATCTTTACTCTTTCCAGTTTAACCCCTTTTTGGGGTCTACAAACCAAGGCCTGAGGGAACATCCAGCCCTCTATGATTTAATTATCAAAATTCATGGACTTTATAGGCACAAGAAAACAGATGTAAAAAATGTAATTCCACCATTATTGATTCACATTTAAAAACAATGAACTCAGTGAACAATAACAATGTATAAAAAGCACCTTTAGTAGGACATAGTGTATAGTATTACACATTCCTATACCTGCTGGCTTAAAGCGGACCTTATTTAAAGTCCGTCCTGCCTCCCCATGCACGTCACTTACCTTAGGCGAATGATGCAGACACTGTGCCTCCCGGGATATGTAGATCACATATCCCACGAGGCGTAGCCTTTCATTCAAGAATAGGAGGTGAGGGCGGGCCTATAAGCACATCATTGACAGGCCCCCCCGCTGAACCAGGAAGAGCCAGACGGCTTTTGGATGATGTCAAAGAGAACATGGCAGCGCAGGATGGAGCTGTGCCCAGGTATAAGCCCTTGTACACACGCTTGGAGATTCTGACGGAATGTGTCCTATCGGACCATTTTGTCGGATAATCCGACTGTGTGTGGTCTCCATTGGACTGTTTCCGTCGGAGTATCCGACGGACCAACTTTTCCAACTTGTCCGTAAAATTTTCAGACAAAATGCTCCGATCGGACATACTCCGATTTTCCGACAACTTTGTCCGACCGTGTGTATGCAACAGTTTCGGACAAAATCCGTCAGACAAAATCCGTCAGACAAAATCCAACGGATTTGGTTGTCAGAATGTCCGACCGTGTGTACAAGGGCTTAGAGTTTCTCAGAGGGTCAATGCTAGACTCACTGAAAGGGTGAGTATCTGAAATGTGCAGATACCCCCATCAGGTAACTGGGGCCAAAAAAGAAAATGAGGAGGTCGGCCAGAGTTCCTCTGTAAGGTAACATATAGTATATCCTTCAATAGATGACACAATATGTTTTTTGGAAACTGCTTCTTCAGGAGCTTCTTTGGTTGCTAATAGCTAAAAAGCACTCACAGATACAAAAACATTACATTAATACAAAGTGCATATTGCATCAGGGATATAATTATCATGTATTGCTAACAGGCAAATTGCACTTCCTAAAAAAAAAACAGATGTATCTGTGGTTCAGAAGAAAATGGCAGGACTAGCGAATAGGAACTTCACCTATAAATCAAGGCATGGAATCAAACACAGTGCCACTTACATACAGTATCTCACAAAAGTAAGTACATCCCTCACATTTTTGTAAATGTTTATTCTATCTTTTCACTTGACAACGCTGAAGAAATTACAGTTTTCTACAATGCAAAGTAGTGAGTGTACAGCTTGTTTAACAGTGTAAATTTGCTGTCCCCTCAAAATAACTCAACACACAGCCATTACTGTCTACACCACTGGCAACAAACGTGAGTACACCCCTAAGTGAAAATGTCCAAATTGGGCCCAATTAGCCATTTTCTCTCCCCGGTGTCATGTGACTCGTTAGTGTTATAAGGTCTCAGGTGTGAATGGGGAGAAAGTGTGCTAAATTTGGTGTTATCACTCTCACTCTCTCATACTGGTTACTGGAAGTTCAACATGGCACCTCATGGCAAATAACTCTCTGAGGATCTGAAAAAAAGAATTGTTGCTCTACTTAAAGATAGCCTATGCTATAAAAGGATTGCCAAGACTCTGAAACTGAGCTGTAGCATGGTGGCCAAGACCATACAGCGGTTAAACAGCACAGGTTCCACTCAGAACAGGCCTTACCATGGTCGACCAAAGAAGTTGAGTGCATGTGCTCAGCGTCATATCCAGAGGTTGTCCTTGAAAAATATATGTAGTGCTGCCAGCATTGCTGCAGAGGTTGAAGGGGTGGGGGGTCAGCCTGTCAGTGCTCAGACCATACGCCGCACACTGCATCTAAGTGGTTTGCATGGCTGTCGTCCCAGAAGGAAGCCTCTTCTAAAGATGATGCATGAGAAAGCCTGCAAACAGTTTGCTGAAGACAAGCAGACTAAGGACATGGATTACTGGAACCATGTCCTGTGGTGTGATGAGACCAAGATAAACCTATTTGGTTTAGATGGTGTCAGTGTCAAGCGTGTGTGATGGCAACCAGGTGAAGAGTACAAAGACAAGTGTGTCTTGCCTACAGTCAAGCATGGTCTGGGGCTGCATGAGTGCTACCGACACTGGGGAGCTACATCTCATTGAGGGAACCATGAATGCCAACATGTACTGTGACATACTGAAGCAGAGCATGATCCCCTCCCTTCAGAGACTGGGCCGCAGGGCAGTATTCTAACATGATAACGACCCCAAACTCAAATCCAAGATGACCACCTCCTTGCTAAAGAAGCTGAGGGTAAAGGTGATGGACTGGCCAGCATGTCTCTAGACCTAAACCCTATTGAGCATCCTCAAACGGAAGGTGGAGGAGTGCAAGGTCTCTATGTGGGGCATCCTCAAACGGAAGGTGGAGGAGCGCAAGGTCTCCAACCTCCACCAGCTCTGTGATGTTGTCATGGAGGAGTGGAAGAGGACTCCATTGGCAACCTGTGAAGTTCTGGTGAACTCCATGCTCAAGAGTGTTAAGGCAGTGCTGGAAAATAATGGTGGCCACACAAAATATTGACACTTTGGGCTCAATTTGGACATTTTCACTTAGGGGTGTGCTCACTTTTGTGGCCAGCGGTTTAGGCATTAATTGCTGTGTGTTGAGTTATTTTGAGAGGACAGCAAATTTACACTGTTATACAAGCTGTACACTCACTACTTTATATTGTAGCAAAGTGTCATTTCTTCAGTGTTGTCAAGTGAAAATATAGAATAAACATTTACAAAAATGTGAGGGGTGTACTTACTTTTGTGAGATACTGTATGTAAGTGGCACTGTGTTAGATTCCATGCCTTGATTTATAGGTGAAGTTCATATTCGCTAGCCCTGCCATTTTCTTCTGAACCACAGATACATCAGTTTTTTTTTTTTAGGAAGTGCAATTTGCCTGTTAGCAATACATGATAATTATATCCCTGATGCAATATGCACTTTGTATTAATGTAATGTTTTTGTATCTGTGAGTGCTTTTTAATAATAAATCAATAAATCAAATCAATAAAATATTTACAAAAATGTTAGGGGTGTACTCATTTTTGTGAGATACTGTATATACCTATGGAGACCTACGTAGATATAAAGAAAATGAAGGGTAGCTCTAATGGAACCCAGGAACACTTGCTACATCCATAAATACTTGAAACATATATGAAAAATGGGCATTGCCAAGGCTCACCCAGTTAATAAGTACAGTACATGATACACTATATTGTCAAAAGTATTGGGGCCCTTGCCTTTACACGCATGTGAACTTTAATGCCATCCCAGTCTTAGTCCGTAGGGTTCAATATTGGGCTGTCCTACATTGTTCAGCTATAACAGCTTCAACTCTTATGGGAAGGCTGTCCACAAGGTTTAGGCGTGTGTCTAAGTTCATGTGTGTAAAGGCAGGTGTCGCAATACTTTTGAAAATATAGTGTATATGAAACTCAGTATTATATTGCTTCATCAAAGGCCAACAAGGATTCTAAAAATAGATATAGACAGATGCCACACTCACCATAGGAACAGAATATACATAATTACCACACCCAAATAAATTATATGAACTACAGCCTGTACCACTGGTCAATGCCTATAGACCACATATATCCAACATCTAAGGCTTACCACAATTCATCTTTCTCTTAGTCCTAAACTGGGTAGGCCCTTAGATATCCCTCAGTACCCAATTCTTTAGTCGATCATTCCAATATAACAACATTTATACATGGTGTATAAATAGGTACTGCTAACATGCCCCCGGGTGTCATATGTCGCCCCCTCCCCAACAGAAAGCCAAACTACATAGATCACACAATGCCATTTAGTTACCTGAGAATGATAAGGAAGGTTCCGCCCCATAGTCCCAACAAACGCACCACTGTCACCTTGAGCGCGCAAATCCATTAAATACTGGCAACAATAATAAGCCTACATACATCACACCAATTCCTGCATCTGACCTCATTGCCATCGTGCATGTGCCTGTGTGCCGACCACGCGCGCATGTGATGCTATCGGTACATTCCACGCTTGCTCCAACTCCCACTCTTGAGCGCAAAAGTGTCTGCACTTCCTTATGATGCTCAGATGTAAATAATTACCATGTATGTAGTTATCAGCCATCTCTCTACAAAATGTTATTGGGCCCACAGCAATTGTCTGTAAAAATATCCTGACTGGCTGGCAGTGTATCCGAAGGTCTGTGTATCGTAAAAAGGATTATGAATGTTGAATCGAATGCCAGCCAGCCAGCCATGAGCCTTCCCCAGTGCAGATTTCCCCCTGTTTCTGCCATGGTTGGTTGCTCGGACCCCAGGGTTTCCAAAAACGAATGACATATTGCCCTCCCCCCAGCATTTACAGGCAAACAATCTAGATCTGTTCCATCTCCCAGCTTCGCCCTGCTGCTCTGCACCCTGAAAGGTAAAGGAGGACTTTGCTGAGCACACATGGTTTTAGAAAGGGACTCTGCTGGGCATCATTTGATGTAAAGGGGCACTTTGATGGGAACTTCTGGATGTAAGGGGGGACTTTGATGGGAACTCCTGGATGTAGGAGAGGAATTTTTAAAAACAGATTTTTTTTGGCCTGCAAATATTTATTAAATATACCATGTGGCCCTTGTACTGAGAGGTTTGCAGATACCTATCTTATATCATCAGCTGCTGCTCTCCCAAGTGCTCAATACATATAACACATTTGCTCTTGAACACCTCAGGAAAGCAAGACAGTAGTGAAGATCTTATACTATCAACTACTTGGTGGCTTCCCCAGAAAAGCTGGGGGCAGCTAGACCAAGAAATAAAAGCCATGACTTCCACCTTGCCACTACAGGATTATCACTAGCTCTAGGATTCACCAGTTGTGTGGTATATATGCCAAAACAATTATATAAATATCAGAGCAATTCACAAGAATGACCTCTTCACAATTGCAGTTTCAGTACATTCATAGTAAATGTGCAGAATGAAGAATGGCATTTCTTGAGTAGCTGAAGAAAATAAGCTTTGGAAACTTAATTGATAAATCGAATTGATAGAATATCAAAGGCCACACCATCCAAATGCTAATGTAGTATTCTCATGAAACATCGCACTCTCTCTTGGTAAGAAACTCTGACTCACTAGGTGGTGTCAGGGGTTGACATTTCCCATACGAATTATAAGCTGCACAGATTCATTTTCTAATTAAGCCATAAGCACTGACAGAGCCCGTGATAGAGTGTAATGGTGACAGATCCAGCTGAAACAGAGACATGAGAAGATGACCAGAATGTTACCAAACTGCAGTAGATCTCCAGCAGTCTGAGGTTAATATAAACATGGGGGATCACAGCACTTACTGTATATTAGTGTAAAGCACATGCTAGAGACTAGTCAACATATCAGACAGTTAACTCAAAAACGATTAATAAAGCTCAATCACTAAAGCACAACCACTGTTCTGGTAGTTAGAGGAGCAAGAACTGTAAAAAAATAATTTCCACTCCAGGTTGGGCTCAGAAGGATTAGTAGTCATGTTCTCCCCAGACTAATTTGGCCAACATATATTTATAGAACTCTGTAAATAAGGTGTTTGATACTCACCTCTTTCAGCCAACCACAATTCACTCTAATGAATCTTCTATGTTGTCGTTGTGTAGTTTTAAACGTATTGGGAGGATGCGATTTTGACTCTCATTGAAGCCTTTACGACAACTGGTAGCTGATCCTCAGACACACATCTTCGAATTTTTTCCCCCCCAGATTATTACACATCACTTGCTATACCTAGATTCCTATTTTTGGTCCACAAAATTACAGCCCTAGAATGGGTCTCCTCCATACCTTCTCTGGTAAACAAGTAGATACATGAACCAAACAGATGCAATACCATGTGTTTATTTAATTATATATAGTCTGTAGCGCTACCCCCTCAGGAGCCGTTGAGTATAATGGGATCCCTGTTCGCATACTCACCCAGCCAACCTCCCTGCTAAGCTAAGTGGATCTACATAGCTTTATTAAGACAGATATTTCCCCTATATAACTCATGAACTGACATGGAGGGACATATCCCTTCTCGCTCCCCCCTTCTTTTGCCCCCCCCCTTTTTTTTTTGCTCCTGTTTCTCTTTCCCACCTTGAGCCACGGAGGTCCCTACACATCTCACCCTATGGCATTGTGACAGTTATCTTACCCGCAAGGATCCACACAGATTTTATACTTTACCCATAATTCATTGGGAAACATGGGAGCAAACTGGCCGAAGGGCATCTCACAACCGGGGCGATTTATGGTCCCAATCAACCTGGGCTCAGCTTTTGAATATAAGCTAACACCAGGCGGAACTAGAGGAACAACCCCCTTATGGCTCAGGCATAGGACTTTTTCAGAGATGGTATCGCCTGAGAATCTCATCCTGTTATCTACATCTGAGACCCACAACCCCCACGTGCTCTGCCCCGTATATTCTCCTTCCTCTCCCCCCCCCCTTTATCTCTAAAGGGCTTACCACTCAGTCCCCAGGTGCGAGTGGAAGGGGGACCTTTAGTGAGAGCTTCTGCCCACACCCACCATTTTAACTCTGCCTGACAGAACACACATGGAGCAAGCCGGTACAGAGTGACATTTCCCCACCCCTGAACTACTTAAGGGCTGCCAGTCATCAGAGCTCCCTAACAGACCACCGAATATCAGAGGACTACCTACAATGCGCACTACAGGAGATTGGGAACCCTCCTCATGTAAAAGTTACAGCTGTCAATGATCCTGATAGGTATAGAAAATTGACTATCTCTTAGCTATACCGATTCCCGATCCACCCTCAGAATCTGCTTCCATGGGTACTCCTTTATAGGCCACAACCAAAATTAATAATCACAAAGCCCAACTAAGGTTCATTTGCCCATGAGCATATCGTTAAGCAATCTACTAACACACATAGCATTCCAGAACTCTCTGACAACTTGACAGAGGAGGGAGGAGGGGGGGAGTTGAGATGAAACTAAAGGGGAAATGGTTTACATAAATAATTGACTGCTATGCGAAGGTAAACAGATATAGCCTGCATGAAGGATACCGCAGTTTGCTGGTTACGTTATGTATCTTGTTAAGTTTTTTATTCTTAGTTACATTGAAAGGTTACAGTTGGAGGGTCCTCCCCTCTTCTCCTTGTCTCATGCTTAACTTACACGGACTAATCTCCTAGAGAGATATTGTGAGAAAAAGGTGATTTATATTTGTATATGCTCTTCTTTTATTTACCAAGTTACTGTTTCACTTTATAATATTACTACTGCCCTAATGTACACCCACAGTGTCCTGAGATCCTCAAGTGACTAAGCCTAACATCTCCCCCTTGTATTACTTCTTGTAGTAGGCTCTTACTTGACGCTAAATAACGTTCAACAAGGACTCCTGTCGAACCGACTACTACACGGACTCGCCCCGGACCACCCTCCATGCCTCCACACAACGGAAGAGTGCATTGACCGTTGACCCACCCCGGACTTCGCGATCCAAACTAGGGTAAGGTAGGTGTGCTACACATCCCTCCGGTTCTTACGTCACCCCCTCCTAACCGTCCCTCTTCCTATTGATCCCTACTTTCCTCACCCCCCTTTCTACCCACACTCCTTCCCTCGCCCTCCCCTCATTCCTCTACACATACTCCCTTAACTTCGATTTCTCCAGTCTCCTCCGCAGCCCACATCATCTAATAGGCTAAGACTCCCCCAGGGAACTCTAACTCCTCCCTCCCCACTAGGAAATCCCTATCTCATCAGAACCATGAAAAACCGACACAGCCCACACAGCAAGTAATACCTGCATTGATCACGGGAACCATGACCCTCCCAAATTCAAACTTGAAATCTACTACCCTCAAAATATTGTCTCAAAATGTCAAAGCATAGCCAAATGTTAAATTTGATGTCTAACTTAAAAGCAGAAATCATTTTCTTACAAGAACCTAATTTCTGTTCAAATAGCATTACGAAACTCACAAGTCATAAGTATCCTACAGCCTCTCATGCTACCAACCTGCTAGCAAAAACTAAGGGTGTCTCGATTTTACTATCCAAAAACACTCCCTGGCAGCTGGCGTATTCACTAATTGATCCTGAGGGTTGCTACATATTTCTAAAGGGGACCATTCATAACCGTCCAGTCACCTTAGCGAATATCTACAGCCCTAACACAGCCCAGACAAGTTTTTTTCAGGTTAGTAGCTGACATTCTGGCAAGCTTCTAATCAGGAATGACCATCCTTTGAGGGGACTTTAATGCAACACGCCAACCTCTCTTGGACTCATCATCAGGCACTTCCTCCCTTCCCTAAATGTCCCTGAGACAAATCAGATCGCAACTACAAAATCTCTCCCTACACGACACATAGCATACATTACACCCCAGCATTAAAGATTACCCATTCTTCTCAAACCCACATAACAGATACTCTAGGCTTGACTATTTATTCCTCTCCCAAAAAGATCTCCCCCTGCTGAAGTCCGCCACTATCGAACCCCTACTCATAGCCGATCACCACCCGATCACGCTCCTTCTCACGCTCCCAGAAAGGAAGTGGGCCACGAAAACATGGCATGTAGACACCTCGCTACTCTCGTCAGAAATCAACACCAACCAGATTAACACCAGCCTGAACAATTATTTCCATGAGAACACCAACCCCCAAATCGCACCCCTCACAATCTGGGAAGCCCACAAATGCACCATTCGAGGGAAATTCCTAGAACTCGCTGCCACAAGGAAAAAAGCACACCAAGCTAGAATGACAGAGCTGATCAATAAAATAAAACAACTAAAACAAGCCCACAAGCAATCCCTAGCGCAAGACACCCTCCAGGAGCTAGCTGACGCTAGACAGCTGCTCCCGAAGTAATGGACTACAAAACACACTGCAAATTCATTCTTAATCAAAAGCTCTTTTATGAACAGGGCAATAAATGCGGAAGACTACTAGCCCAAGCCATCCAAGTGGAAAAAGCGAACACGAACATTCATACCATAAAGGATCCCTCAGGCACAGCACATACCTCATCAGAGGACATAGTGGCTCAATTTGAGCGATATTATAAGGGACTATATAACCTAGCACGTCAATCCGAATCTACCAAAGATCAAAAACAGAGAGAGACACTAATTACACAATTCCTTGATAAGTGTAGCCCCAACATGCTATCCAGAGAGGAGACACAAGAACTAGACAACCCCATCACAGTAGAAGAACTTAAGTAGGCAATCAAACTAAAAGCAGGCAAGAGCCCTGGTCCAGATGGCCTTTTTGGCCCCTTATTATAAAACATTTATTGACATCCTATCTACACCTTTCCTTAGGGCATTTAATTCACTGAATACAACACCCACACCGTTACACAGGCTTTTAGAAGCACATATCACAGTGATCCCAAAACAAGGAAAAGATGCCTCTTCGGTTACCAGCTACAGACTAATTTCACTACTCAACACAGATTTGAAGATGTTCCCCAAAATATTAGCCAACCACCTCCTCCCTCTCCTTCCCACAATTATTGGGAAGTATCAGGTGGGATTTGTCCCTTACAGGGAGGCCAGGGACAACACCATAAAAGCGATCAATCTACACCACTGGCTTTCTACCCAAAATCAGAGAGGCTTTTTTCTGTCTCTGGATGCGGAGAAGGCATTTGACAAGCTGGCCTGGGACTACCTAGGGGCGGTTTTACACCACCTGGGATTACCAGATAGGATGTATAACCTGATCATGTCTCTATATACCATATACCACCTTTTTATCTTAACACTAGAACCCCTACTGAGACGCCTCCAGGCAAACGAAAACATAAGAGGTATACACATAGCTGGACACAAATATAAGTTAGCGGCTTTCGCCGACGACAATTCCTATTCCGCTCCCAACATCCTTTTTTCAGACCATTAAACGTTTATCTCGACAGTTCTTGTGGAAACACAAACGCCCCAGAATAAGTTTCAACCAACTCACAAAACCCAAAAATAAAGGGGGGTTTGGCCTTCCAGACCAACGAAACTACTCTCTAGCTTGCCACATGGTTAGAATCGTAGACTGGTCAACACACGAGAAAGACAAAGACTGGGTCACCTTGGAGGACTCGTTCTCAAATCTCCCAATCAAGACCACACCTTGGGTTTTCCCTTCTAACATAACAAACACATTGAAGGAACACCCTCTAGTGGGAGCCACTCTAGGCAACTTCAAAGAGGCGTGTAAAAAATTTAGACTCTCCTCCAACCCAGGACCACTTACACCCATTCTGCTTAACCAGGCCTTCACCCCTGGAATGTCTAATAACTTTCTAAAAACCATCTGGCCACACAAGGACATACAAGCCCACCAATTCTACAGAAACAGGGACTTATTGTACCATAAAGCACTCCCTACTAATCCAGACAGGACTCCTATACCTAACTGGACATACTTTCAGATACGTCACTTCCTTAGGGCGACAAACCTAGATGAAGCTCTTTCAAGACAGATGACCCCATTTGAGACCCTCTGCTCTCAAGCTACACCTCAACGACACCTGATCTCGATGATACACTCAATGCTTTTCATGTTAATTTCCTCAAAAGAAGGGAAAGCTTGTCAGGCCTGGGAAAGAGATCTACAAACGAAATTCTCAGAGGAAAACTGGGAAAGAATTCTGACGATCGCACATAAAGGCTCCCAAAATGTAAATACCCAAGAGAACAACTTCAAAATCTTATCTAGGTGGTATCGGACACCCGACCTAATTAACAAATTCAACTCAGACGTTACAGATAAATGTTGGAGGTGTTTAAATGACACAGGGACACTCTTACACATATGGTGGGCATGCTCAAAAATCCAGCCTTTCTGGATCCAGGTACACAGAATAACCTCCATGGTTGCTGAACGCCCAATAGAGTTCACACCAGCTCAGCTCATTCTCCACCACTCCCCCATTCCAGCACACACCTATAGGAAATCCCTGGATTTACACATGCTAAATGCTGCTAAGATATGCATTCCAATCCACTGGGGCTCTACCAACATACCCTCTCTTTCGGTTTTGTGTTTCAGGTGACAAGCTGCCTGCTTTTGCAAGGAGGATTTACCTCAGCTGCTGAGCATGGGAAACATCTAGCCAATGAGTGTAAAGTTTCACTTGAATATCCTTTCCTGTCACTGGGTGGAGTAGGCATTTACCTCAGGTCTTCGGCTGGACTCACCTCTGGATTCTCTTCAGCCTTCTTTTGGATCTTTTTACCTGCTGCCCTGCCCACCATTCCTGGTTGGTGTAAGATGTTCCTGCTTGAGTCTTAGTAACTAAGCATGTTGGTCTGTTATTGGTAAACAATGATTTTATTTGGTTTTAAAGTTCATTTTAGTATTAAAACTGATTTACATCCAATAAAGGGGCTGCGGCCTAAACTTTTCTGAAATCCTTGTTGGTTTTCTTTATTATTTAGGTCTGTTCTTATGGTATAATGGGTGCTAATGGGGTGTACAATCCCATGTCTCTTGTATCCAGCAGTGCACATAATATTGCAGCCATATGCACTGCTCTTTCTGAACTACAAATTCCAAGTAACAATGAGCCTTCCCATGCGTTATACTGAAGTCCCTCTTGGGCGCAAACAGAGGATACCTTCTTAGATGCAGAGGGAGCATAGAGGGACGAATGCAGCCATCCTAATAATAGAAGTATGTATAATATTCACATCGCACACATTCCTGAAAATGGCAGAAAATAAGCATGTGTTGTAGCAACTTCCAGCTGGACACAGATATAGGTTGAAGTATATATTGGCAGCATGCCACAGAGACTTATGTGGCCTCGAAAAGTTGAACTTTACCACTGTGATGCGATCACCGGAATGAACAAAAATATAAATAAACATTATTTCAAAAGATCGGTGGTGTACTGTCAGTATATACTTTGGCTTATGGTATCGGTGTACAGCTGGCAGTTGCTATAGCATCTGCTGACTTATTGCCATTTCCAGGAGTGTGTGCAATCGAAATATTATACATACTTCTGTTATAAAGGTGGCTACATTCCTTCTCCATGGTACCACTGTACATAAAAAGGTGATCTCCTTCTGTTTTCTCCCAAGAGGGACTACAGTATATGTGCGGGAGGGCACATTGTTACCTGGAACATCATATTTTGCGGTATGCTGGTAGGTGGTACATTTAAACCTGATAATATTGTTTTTGTTTTTTATTTTGTTGACCATTATATTTAGTGACACTTTAATCCTCACAAATCTTCTTGGTCTATAATATTATCAGCATGCTAGGGGAAGGATTATAGAGCCTGATTAGGTAATGTGTTATATATCATATTCCATTATAAATGCCAGTATTTCATCCTGAAACTCAGGGGTTTCCAACCTTTTGACCTCCCTGGGCCACATTGGAAGAAAAGAAATTGTCTTGGGCCACACATATGTATGCAGATTGTAAAATGCCCACCTTAGTAAGTTAGAGGCTGGTGCAGGCTGGAGGAAAGGCTTAAGTTATGTGTGCTCAGTACCCAGGATTTTTGGTCCCAGCTAGCGCACCTGTGGTATATAAAAGAGGGAGACTGAGGTCCAGGGTTCTTGGCTCAATTTGTGGTCTTGGGACTGCTGCATTTGAGGCACCAGGGTTCTGGGGGACATCCAAGTCATGGAGAATACCAGCATGGACTACCACCTCGCAGAGGTATACTTGGACAGCCACACAACTATAGTTAGGATTAGGGTTTGGACTGTTAAAGTATTTTCATTAAAGTTGCATCAACAGTTCTAGGTCTGGTCTGAAGTTATTCAAAGGGCTTCATGTTGTTTCTAAAGAATCAGGGTCTGTAAAGCACAAAGGGGTATGAAATAGCAATACTACTAAAAGGGTTAACTGAGCAAGACAAGGAGAAGAAATGTAGTTGCTATGAGTAACAAAGCACTAGTTGAAGTTTAGCTGTTAGGCGTGGTACCTTGTAAAGCATAAGTTCCTGGTTCGATGGGTGTAGTAGCAATTCTAAGGGCACTTAGAAGGGCACTTTCACACTGAGGCGGTAGGGGCATCGTTGGTAAAGTGCTGCTATTTTTAGCAGCTCTTTACTGATGTTTTAGTGGTGCTTTTAACCCCCGCTAGCGGCTGATGAAGGGGTGAATAGCATCCGTGTATTGCCACTGCCAAAGCGCTTTGCAGGCGCTTCGGCGATGCTGCCCATTGATTTCACACCGCTCCTAAAGCGCCCCAAAGATGTTGCTTGCAGGAATTTTTATCAATGTCCCGCAAGTGCACCACTCCAATATGAAAGCACTTGGGCTTTCACACTGAAGTGACAGGAAAAGAGCTTTGCAGGCGCTATTTTTAGTGCTAAAACGCATGTAAAGCGCCTCAGTGTGAAAGTAGCCTCAATGAATTCTCAAGGTGCTCTTCGGTTTTGAAATTTTCCTTACACATGTTTTATTCTTGAAAATAGTTGCTCACAAATATAAGTACTGCCGAAAAGTGATGACACAAATAAGGCGTGATTGTGAAGAGTGGGAGATTTTTCTTTGGGAAGATAAAACGTCCAGTAAGACTGGATTCACACCTATGGCAGTTTTAGTGCTTTTTGCATCTTGCAGATTTGCACTGCAGTCCATTTAACATGGTTTACTATAGAACACGTTCTGTAGAGCAAATCTGCAAAATGCAAAAAGCACAAAAAATGCATAGGTGTGAATCCAGCCTAAAGAGACACTGTCAATTTTTTCTATGTGTTCACAAAGTGTAAACACACTTTTACAAAATAATAAATTCAACATTTTAAAGTAAATGTATGATTTTGTATTGGGCCACATTCTGCAGGTTGGACACCACTGCTATAATCAGATAGGTTTTTCTTTTTCAATGGGGGAAACATTATAATACGAAAACAAAATTGACAGCTCTAAACTTTCTAATACTTTTTTTGTAATTTTTTGTAAAATATGTCATCTGCGTGTGTCGATTTATATGTATGACATATACTAAATCAAACAGTAGTAGATGTTGCAGAGCCTCTGGACTCAATATAATGTGGTAAATAAAGATTAGCCAGTATAGTCTTAGAATCTCTTGGGTACAATTGTTCAAGCTCGTATTTTCTTAAAACAGCAACTTCAGCTAAATAATCTTATTGGCCAATACAAAATGAAGGCAACAAATTGACCGCTGCATTGTATGAATACCAAAGTATACACAGTAGTGCATGGACTGAAAATGCTGTCATAGTTTATATTGGATTTTTGTACCTCCTGGGATAACACTGACATCTCTATGTGGCTTAATGATTCATGGCAATGATTTACATTAGAGGATAATAGTAAGAGTTAACCTCCACAAGCCTGGCAAATTCAAACTAAGCTTATTCGTAAATGGACAGCTCTGTTTGTTCTCTCTAGTCCCAGAGTCTCATCATTGGCGATTACATTTTTTGGGCAATCTCATAGATTAAAAAGGAGGCTCTAAAGCTGGAAGGAGACAACCCCAAGGCCAAATGTTTTTTTTTTTTTAGGTCCCCTTCACCAATGCCCAGTGCTTTGTTGTGCCTAACTGCACACATGTGTTATTTTGCTTGATATAACATGCGTTGTTTAACCACTTCAGCCCCGGAAGATTTTACCCCCTTCCTGACCAGAGCACTTTTTACAATTTGGCAATGTGTGTCCTTCCCCCCCCCCCCCCCCCCCACAAATAGAGCTTTCTTTTGATGGTATTTGATCACCTCTGCGGTTTCTATTTTTTGCGCTATAAAAAAAGAGTGACAATTTTGAAAAAAAAAAAAAAAAAAACATTTTTTTTACTTTTTGCTATAATAAATATCCTCCAAATTAAAAAAAAACTCTTCATCAGTTTAGGCCAATATATAGTCTTCTACATATTCTAGGTAAAAAAAATTGCAATAAGCGTATATTGATTGGTTTGCAAAAAAGTTATAGTGTCTACAAACTATGGGAAATTTATGGCATTTTTATTATTTTACTTTTCTTTACTAGTAATGGTGGTGATCTGCGATTTTTAGCAGTACTGCGACATTGTGACGGACAGATTGGAGACTTGTGACGCTTTTTTGGGACCATTGACATTTATACAGCGATCAGTGCTATAAAAATGCACTGATTACTGTGTAAATGTCACTGACAGGGAAGGGGTTAGCACTAGGGGGCGATCAAGGAGTTAATTCTGTGTTCCCTCAGAATTTTTTTTTTTCGGAGTGATCATACGATAATCTGATTGTTAGTACAGAGCTTTTTGAGAGCCGATCAGGACAGTTCATCCGATATTATTTGATCGGACATGCACGAAAAAATTTTTTGTACGATGCCAGATTGTGCGATTTCCGTTTTAATCAGTACAGTTGTCGTTCGAAAAATGCAATACAAATACACTACAACACATGACATCACTTCAGAATTTTTATTCTGTCGTACGAGAATTTTCATTCTGAGAGCATGTAAAAAAAAAAAAAATTGGACAATCATTCATCCGATAATCTCATTGTGTGTACCAGGCATTAGCTGTTGTAAACTGTAAACTCTATTGATTATAATGCCATTGCACATATTACCTGAATATATTACCAACATTAAATTTTAAGAAAAAAAAATAAGAAAAGCCTTTTTCTTATTTTTTTTTCTTTCAGCAGCTTAGTAGATGCCCCCTACTTATTCTTATGTGTTAATGCAGTGACGTCAAATTTCCATTTAGTTTCAGTCATAGTCTTTTGACTAAAATGCCATTTTAGTTTTAGTTGTATTTTAGTCATCTGAATAGTTTTAGCTTTAGCCGTGTTTTAGCCAACTAAAATAGTGCTAATTTAGTCGATGCAAATATTTTTTTTGACAAAATTAACACTTCTCTAGCTTCCAGGTCCCATTCCGAGCAGCCGCCCTGGTGCATTGTGGACACAGGAGGTAGCCCGCTTTTCAAGAGCACCATTCAGAGATTGCTTTGTAATCTGGACCAATGTAGCGATGTAAAAATACCCATACCTGGAATTTTACTTTAAGGCTTCCTAGTCATTTTGAATGGACTGCCAATGTCATTATAAATATTGAACAGAAACCTTTTTCTTTTAAAGCAGTCCACCACAAAACATGGGTATTTCACATATTTGCATTGTGGGGGGCTAAAATGCACTTGAATGTAGTGCATTTGCAAAATGCATAGGGGTGCCATTACAAATGGATGATACCGCAACACACCACTCTTTAGATCACACGTTGCAGTAACATGGTAAATTGGTGTGTTTTATTACATGTTACTATGATATATAGGTGTAAAGCCTGCCCAACATGAAAAGTTGAGATTTGCATATACTTTACCTGCCTAGATCTCTGAATCTACTAATAATTTTGACATATGGTTTTCTCACCTTAGGCATATGTTCTGCAATGGGGCTCTCCTTCCATTACCGGAGCTGTGCTCCAGATATAACCTTCCTACACCTATGCAATTCTATAATCTCCAACTCTAACATGCTATTCAGGCTCAGGGTCCAGTAGTAGACTGGAGTCTCTCCCCCCAACTCCATGTTTAATTTTGTCCAGTCACTTGAAGAGACCAAAGGGTTCATCTCCCAATGCTATGCAAAGCTTTTTCACTCCTACTTGGAGAGATATCCCTGTAAGGCTAAAGAAAAATGGGAACAGGATATAGGTACCTTTGGACTACATCCTGTTCCCATTTTTCTTAGCCCTTGTACACACGGTCGGACATTCTGACAACGAAATCCGTTGGATTTTGTCCGACGGATTTTGTCCGAAACTGTTGCATACACACGGTTGGACAAAGTTGTCGGAAAATCTGATCGTGCAGAACGTGATGACATAATTTCGTTACGATGGGACTACGTTCAGGCTAGTAGCCAATAGCTTTAGTCTAGGAATTTGATCTGAGCATGCGTGGCACTTTGTCCGATCGGAACTCTCTACACACAATCGGACAAAGTCCGATCGGAACATGTTGTCGGAAAATTTTATAGCCCAGCTGGAAAACTTGGTCCGTCGGATACTCCGACGGAAACAGTCCGATGGAGCCCACACACTGTCGGATTATCTGACAACACGGTCCTATCGGACATTGTCCATCGGAATATCCGACCGTGTGTACAAGGGCTAAAGTCCAATGAGAAAGTTTGCTGGAATCCGTAACATCCAGGTCCTTAAATTCCATGCAGAGGTTCTCACAGATCTATATTGCCCTGCAAGCATTCTACACCCCTCAAAAATGGTTCTGTATAGAACAATCCCCTCTCTGTGCTAAGTGAAATACAGCTCAGGGTTATCTTATTCACTTGGTATTGGCATTGCCCCAAGCTATATCATTACTGGGTGGACACTGTGAACACTATTAATATGGTGTTTCAAACCCCTACTCCCCTGGACTCTAAATTCTGCATCTTTGGTATTTTAGATAACTGTGATTTAACTGAATCTCAGCCATACAAAGGGGGTTATTTCAGCCTTGTTCTACAACATTGCTTAGAAAAACGTATTTACCACAACAGGGATTGCCCAGGTAAGTTGTGTAGGAATTGGCTACCACTACCGGTTTTATTACCCCTAGACCTTGTTATGGATAGAATTTTCTCATACTGTAGCTTGTCTTCTGGTATTCTGTCTGTATCTTCTATCATTGCATCCTGTGAAATTCCGCTGTTGTCATTTATATTTGGTCTGTCGGACTCCTGGTCATTTTCTACCTGCACTACCTAGTGGATGCTGATTGTACGGCTGCAAATTGTACATGCACTGATTTGACTCTGGAACCATACCACTGCATTTCTGTTATGTGCAGTTTTTCTTTTTGTTCAATAAACTTTCTTCCTGATTAAAAAATCCTTGCATCAACTGTGTGCTGGAATGAAAAAGTGGGCCAATGTTGGTGTTAGAAAAAAATAAATGCCACTGCATTGGTGATGTCACGGTAGGGAAAAACTGTCTTTGCGTTGGTGAAGTGAGTGGGAGAAAAAAATGCCCCTGCATTAATTATGGAACCCGCCTCCAGATATAGATTGTTCACTCCCTTACCTGACACCATGTATTGTTGCTGGCTGTGAAAAAGTAGGGAGTGGCAGGGTGAAAGGGTCCCTTTGCAGAGAAATTGTCAATTTGCCCTGAATTGGAAGGTAATGGCATTTCTGTGCCTGTTTTTGGCAATCTTTGATAATGCATTTTCTAATCATGTAATTATTTATAAATGTTTCTTTAACCACTTAAGGCCCGGACCAATTTGCAGCCAAAGGACCAGGCCCCTTTTTGCGATTTGGCACTGCATCGCTTTAACTGACAATTGCGCAGTCGTGCGACGTGGCTCCCCAACAAAAATGGCGTCCTTTTTTTCCCACAAATAGAGCTTTCTTTTAGTGGTATTTGATCACCTCTGCGGTTTTTATTTTTTGCGCTATAAACAAAAATAGAGCGAAAATATAGCAAAAATTTTACTTTTTGCTATAATAAATATCCCCAAAAAATATATAAAAAAAATGTTTTCCTCAGTTTAGGCTGATACATATTCTTCTACATATTTTTGGTAAAAAAAAAAATCACAATTAGCGATTATTGATTGATTTGCCCAAAAGTTATAGCGTTTCCAAAATAGGGGATAGTTTTATAGCATTTTTATTAATATTTTTTTTTATAGTAATGGCGGCGATCAGTGATTTTTATTGTGACTGCGACATTATGGTGGACACATCGGACATTTTTGACACATTTTTGGGACCATTGCCATTTATACAGCAATCAGTGCTATTTAAATGCACTGATTTCTGTGTAAATGACACTGGCAGTGAAGGAGTTAACCACTAGGGGGCGGGGAAGGGGTTATGTGTGATGTTGTGTGTTTTTTTTTATTGTGGGGGGTGTGGCTTGGCATGTAATTTCACTGATTGTCTTTCCCTATAACAGGGAACAGATGATCGGTGACAGCCACAGTAGGAAGCACGGGGAGCGTTTTGTTTACACAGACCTCTCCTCGTTCTTGAGCTCTGTGATCCGATCGCGGGACACCAGCGGCGATCGGGTCCGCAGGTCCTGCTGCCACGGTCACGGAGCTCAGGACCGGGTCGCGAGTGCGCCGCCAGCAGTGCGCGCGTGACCCACGGCTGGGCACTTAAAGAGCAACGTTCCTGTACGTGCTTGTGCCCAGCCGTGCCATTCTGTCAACGTAAATGTGCAGGAGGCGGTCCTTAAGTGGTTAAAAATGGTTTGATTGGAGCAACTTTATTTTTATTTTTATAGCAACTTTGATTATTATGCCAGGGCTACATTAAATGAATCCTAGGCAATATATGAGTCTTCAGTTGTGGCAGAACCACAAGTCTCCTTCGGCACCAACTACTAGCCAGCAGCTGTCACAGGGGACTGAGACTTGAAGTTGCATCACAGCTAAGAAGGTACAGGTTGCTGAAGCCTGTTTTCCAGCCTCAGGAGGCCTGTGATTTCTCCCTGTCATATTGTCACAGAGCTGCCAGGATGCTCTGAAGACAGTTTCCGATCCCATGCCACTCAGCAGAACTGAAAACATAACTTCATTACTCCCCAGAAGCAAGGACAATATCCCTTGACAGATGCAGAAATGAAGGCAGACATAAGCACCATGGAAAGGAACAAATTACAAGCTTTGATCAATGTAAAACAAAAGACAGCAAGCCAGAATTAAAAGAGAAACCAAAGCAGAGGTACTAGGTCACCCAAATAGCGTACACAGTTCTGCAAAACTCTACCAATATTTAAAATCTAAATTGATAGCGGTGGAGAGCTATTAAGAAACAATCCTGGAAACTAGTTTTTGTTTTCTTTTGTTTTTTAACTCGTTTATTGAAACAGGTGAAAGATATATACCTCATATACATATACCATATGTAAAAGTGGCTATTGACAATAAAAACATATACAACATTTTTGGTAGATAAGGACAAAACAAAAAGTACATAATCATGCATCTGGCAATAATGATCAGGTTGGCTATCAAAAAGAACAACATTAAACTAACTAGAGTAGATCAAAACATATCTATTGTTTTGCTTACCTACCGGGAAAGCCATAATAAACACCCTAACTTTACAGTAAAACCTGAATATACAAAACAACTTCATGTCACCCATACTTTGCCACTGTTATGATGTGTTAGCAAATGCAGCAGAGAATTGTTTGTATCTTGGGAGTCCAACCAGGGACCCCAGATCATAGTAAATGTCACTGGACACCCTCTAGCCTCATAAGTCAATTTATATAATGGGAGGTTTTGATTAACTAGGCATTTCCATAAATCAATATGTAGGGATTCTGACCTAGTCCAATACAATACTTACTACTTTTCTGGCATAGTAAAGCAGTAGACATAAAAACAGTTAGTTTTGTTAGAAAATTCAACGTCATCAAATACTCCCAAGAGGCAAATATTAATATTAGGCAACTCTGCTTCTAGGACAGAGAGCTAAACCTACTTGCTCTGTAAACTTCAGATACCATATTTCTTTGATCTTAGATTTATTGGAACAAGTCAGGTGAAACTACAAATTGATAAAACAAACATCAATTAGTACAATATTACATATAATAAAGAAACAATGCTCTGTAACACAGAATGAGATAACAAGAACTCACTTTTTAAGCTCGCTGAGGAGTGATGAAGAAAGATTAGAGAAACAGCCTTACTGTCTTGATGTGCATTCCTAAAATTGTCACTGACTCACTTCCTCTAGAAAATCTCCCAGAATTCTCTAGTTTCTAAAAACGTTATTAACACATTCTAAGAAATGACAATGTGTAACTGAAACAGCAGCTAAAGCTATACCAGAAAGGAACAGTAGGTGGCATCTGCACCTGCATATAACAAGCTTGGAAAACATCAAGGAAAACCCAACATATTATTTAGGTAAATTGAATAAAGCCCAGTGTGCAAAACATACTGAGATGAAGGCAGTTACAGCTGACCTAAAGGGCCTGACCATAATACATGACCATACCATATGCATGAAATCTCCTTGTTCCCTATCACATTTATGGCAATTCGTTTTTCTTTAGCAGAAAATCAAATATGCCTATAAGCTCTTCCTTCTACTTTCATTTTATTTTTGTATTGCAGGAGGCTGGAGAGGGCTTAGTTTTGCTTTGAAGTTACTATAAACCAGTGCATCCATAGTTGGCTAAGAAGAAGAATGCCTCTGCTCAGCATGCAACATGCATATCTCTCTCTGTTCATCATCCATTTTGCTTTTTTGGAACTTGTGATAAAAGTGGTGTCATGCAATTACCCACTTTAAATGTTTTCAAATAAAAGGCCTAATTGCAGACAACACAAGATCTTCACTGTTATTCTAGTAACCAGAAAACCCTCCTCTGTGTGTTTCTCTGAAACTAGCTAGTAGTACTTAGTCACATATAACTGGACATGTTCTGTAATGTTGAAAACGTTTGGCATCTAAACAAAACAGCTTCTTCAGTTCTATTAAATTTGAGAAATATACGCCAACATTTACTCTATATCCACATGCATCGGTTACTTAGTAACTTTTATCTTTTTACCATAGAATATGTCAAGGCAGATGTTGATTGCCCAAGAACATTATGGGACTTGTGTACAATTTTGGGATCACTCTGTTCCTACTTCCCATCTCTAGGTGCCACTAGGTTTGGAGGTGTTAACAATTCAAGTTACATTGTCGAAGACTGCCTCTTATTGAAAATGAATCTGCCTTGACAAACTATTTGGTGATAGGATCTAGGTGAATGAGTTACCAGTTTGGATATAGATGTTGGGTTATGTTTTCCACACACTTATTAGAACTGAAAAAGGTGATAGGCTACAAAATGATTTCAACATTACAAAACAAGTTCAGATGAAGATGACTTAATATTAAAAGCTATACCATGGCCTAGACAAATTAGAACCTTCACAGACATACTTTTTTTGAAATTAGTTTCACTTGTTTACAAGAAGCCGAATGTCCCTGACATAAGCTTTATTTCCAACAACTGCAAATTCTGTTACAATGGGATTTCCTCACATATTGAAGCTGGCTGCTTGGATATATACAGAGTAAAGTATGCTATTCACCACAGGTGTCTATTTTAGGCATCACTCTTATTTCTAAAAGTTTAAAATAGCCGATGGGCATGTTTCAACTAGTTTGAGATACTGGAAATTCTACACATGTCCAAAAAAAGTGATCATTGTACAGAGGGCGTGTGTAGCATGTCCAGTCTCTCTGCCCCTCTGCTGCACCCCCCCCCCCCAATTGATGGCAATTCGCTGCTCTGAAAATAAAGCCAGAAGTTGCTGACTGAGCACATACAGTAGCTTCAGCAACTGCAGTTGTCAAAAAAGAACTAAGTGTTTATTATCACAGTTGAGCCACTAGAGAATACAAAGTAACATGGTTGCTTTTGTATCTACTGTTTCCTTAATCTGCAGATGAAGAAATGAACTTTGATTAGATGCTGACAGTTAAAATAACCTGACTACAATAAAAGTTTTTTTTTGTTCTTTGTTTTTTTTTAAATAAAACTTGTCTATTTAACCCCTTATTAACCCTACAGTTTGACTTTCCAAAAAAAAAGGAAGCCACACACCTTATAAAAGCCTTCAGGTCAGTTTATCGATCAACTTGGGTACAACCAGCCTGCCGGAAGTTACATGCGATTGTTGCCAGCGGCTGTTATAGCCTCTAGCTTCCAAGCCATGAGAACACAATGGCTCCACAGAAGGGATTCCCCCGTCAACACTGTCCCCTGTCAACCACCCTTGGTTGCAGGAAAGAAATTTGCTCCCTCTATGGCCGGCCTAAGGATTGTAAGGCAAAATGTAATTTTGCAAGACAATATTAACCACTTAAGGACCGCCTCACGCCGATATACGTCGGCAGAATGGCACGGCTGGGCACAATCACGTACTAGTACGTGATTCTTTAAGTGCCCAGCTGTGGGTCGGGAGCACCCCCCGCCGCCGGCGCGCTCCTGACTCAGTCCTGTATTCCGTGATCGTGGCCCGCGATCGGGTCACAGAGCTGAAGAATGAGGAGAGGTCTATGTAAACAAACTTCTCCCCGTGCTTCCCTGTGTGGCTGTCACCGATCGTCTCTTCCCTTTTATAGGGAATGACGATCAGTGATGTCACATGCCAGGCCACGCCCCCTACAATAGAAAAACACATAACGTCATACATAACACTACACTGCCCCCTAGTGGTTAACTCCTTCACTGCCACAGTAATTTACACAGTCAATCAGTGCATTTAAATAGCATTGATTGCTGTATACATGACAATGGTCACAAAAATGTGTCAAAAATGTCCGATGTGTCCGCCATAATGTCGCAGTCACAATAAAAATCGCTGATCGCCGCCATTACTAGTAAAAAAAAAAATATATTAATGAAAATGCTATAAAACTATCCCCTATTTTGTAAACGCTATAACTTTTGCACAAACCAATCAATAATCGCTAATTGTGATTTTTTTATATATTTTTGGGGGATATTTATTATAGCAAAAAGTAAAAAATATTGAATTTTTTTCAAAATTGTCGCTCTATTTTTGTTTATAGCGCAAAAAATAAAAACCACAGAGGTGATAAAATACCACCAAAAGAAAGCTCTATTTGTGGGAAAAAAGGACACCAATTTTGTTTGGGAGCCACGTCGCGCGACTGCGCAATTGTCAGTTAAAGCGACGCAGTGCCGAATCGCAAAAAGGGGCCTGGTCCTTTGGCTGCAAATTGGTCTGGGGCTTAAGTGGTTAATAAAGGAAAGCTTTATTTGTCCATAAAAAAAAAAAACAATCTATATATTACTTTGTTAGCTTAAGTCTTGGCAAAGTTATTGCCAAATACACAGGTTTAGAGCAGAATTGTAAATTGCTCTGGTTCATAGGGGATGTGCAGGTGTGAGAGGGGAAGTGGGTAAGAAGGCAATGCTCCAATTTACAGTATTTTATTAAATCGTTTTAATGCTTCTTTTCTCTCACCACAAACTGACCTATTCTGTATCAAATGTACTTGCAAAAACAAAAAGATATGTACAAAGAAGACAACCTTTGTAATATAACAATGTCAGAAGACCTGTAAAATGCCACAACGATTGACAAGTCTGTGTCCCAGGAAACTGCAAAGAGTAAAGGTCACGAACATATCTAAAACTCCTGGTTACCAAGGCTAATCATTTCAGAGCTATCACAAAGAACACGATGAAAGAGATAACATTTTCAAAGCTTTTGCCGAGATTGCTCAATGCTCGATTGATGTATACCTTCCTGTATATAATATGCAGGTCTCCTGTATTATTTCTCCTAAACAAAGCTTCTCCACAAACCAATAGTATCTTCATAATACCTAAATTCTTATCTGCTGTCAATCCTAAAGGGCAAGTCTGCTGTTTACATAATATATTTACAGGATTTTTTATTTTTTTTTTGCAAATCAGCCTTCAAAATATTGTTACCACCATCAGTGGATTGCAGGTGTGATGCCAGGGTCCTGCAGAATCTTTCTGCAGCCCCTTGTCCCTACTAAGGTATGGGCTTTCAGTTACCAAGCTGAAGAAAGTGTCAATGGATAACAAGTGTAGCAAGTTACTGCACTGGTGTTCCATTTAGAACTACAAGTTCATCATCCTTGGTGGCAGTTTGTTCATTCATTCATTCACAGATCTCAGTCAATGAATGATACAGTCGTGCGGGTGGAGCTCCGCACAGCCATGCAAATTGCAAAAGTGACTGCAGCTGCAGGGGAGAGAACCCCCGCACATTATCATGGAGGGGAGGGAGGTAAAAGGCACAGAGATGTGAACATTTAATACCAAATGCATAGCTCCCAACTGTCCCTTTTTTAGTGGGACTGTCTCATATTTGGAAACAAACCCATTGTCTCTTTTTTCTCCTCAGTTATCCCTCTTGTGGGTCTGTTGTATAAATCTCCAAGAAAAATGCACGCTTTAAAGTACGTTTATCTAGGCATAATTCTGATTTTAGGGAGTGGCTAAAAACCCTTACATGCATTTTCCTGTCTGTGTCCCACTGGGAATAGTTTCTTTCACTTTGTCTGCTAGAGCTACAACATGTATTTCTAGGAAATGGAGAAATACAAGGTTATTTTTTATTTTTTTTTGTGCACAGAATTTGGCTTTATTTAAAATCTTTACTTTACCACTTGACGTCCGCTCTATAGCCAGCAGATGGCTACAGTGTGGACCTAAAATTCTGGGAGGGTGTCCATGCATGTTCGCACGCCGCCTGTGCGATCCAGGGGGTGCACAAACGGCACACTGTGTGTTCTCCCAGTGCTTCGGACTCGGCTGGTCATAAAGCAGGGTAAATCACATGCAGGCTCTTCAGGACATGATCACGGAAGTAAACAGAAGCTGGTTACTGTTTTTTTTCTTCTTTGCGCTGTCAGCATGAAGAAAATAATAAAGTTGGTAACTGGCATCCATTAGAGGGACAACGGTCCCCTAAGTGCCAACCAGTGCTGCTAATCAGTGCCCTTCAGTACTGCTAATCAGTGCCCACCAGTATCACCTATCCATGCCCATCAAAGCTGCCAATCAGTGCCCATCAGTGCCTCGTCATCAGTGACTCCTGATCAGTACCCACCAGTGCTGCCTATCAGTGCCCATCTGTGCCACCTATCAGTGCCCATCAGTGTCGCATCATCAGTGCCCATCAGTGCAGCCTATCAGTGCCACCTCAACAGTGTCCATCAATAAAGGAGAAAAATTACCCGTTTGAAAAATGTTATAACAAAATATGAAAAAAAAAACATTTTTGGGTTTGTCAAGCAAACAAGAAGAAACACAGTGGTGATTAAAGACCACCAAAAGAAAGCTCTATAAGTTTAATATAGGTACAGTGTTGCTTGACTGCGCAATTGTCATTCAAAGTGTGAGAGCGCTAAAAGCTGGAAATTGGCCTGGTCAGGAAGGGGGCATAAGCAGACATGTGCATTCATTATCGCCCAGATGCATTTTCATCCAAATTTGTAGATTTTCGTGTTCGTTTTAGCAAAACGATAATGAACGTGCAGAATCTGATGTCCGAAAGATCCAAAATAAAAAATGCTTTATTTTCGTATCCATTATATTTTCGTATCGTTGCGACAACACTTCAATATAGATAGATAGAAAATTCAACATGACGGTGACAATAGAGTTCTGTGTCTATCGAACCTGCGGTCAAATGTGCCTAACCTAACTCTATTAGTCCAAGATTATTCGACATATAGAGAGAAAAGATTCAGCATGATAGAGACAAGATTCGACGAAGCAGCTAAAAACATACGATCGCCACGAGCGGACATTTACGGTCAAAGGCTCTGCCCATAGGCTATAGAAGAATTCTTAATTTTGTTTGACTAGTATTAATAATTAATAAATATAATTATTAATAGTCAAACAACATTAGAATTCTACTGTAGCTTGTGGGCGGAGCATTCGACCGGGAAATGTATGATCGAGGCGTCGTACAGTTTAGCTGCTTCATCAAATCTTCTTAGAACATCCAATAGACAGACCATAAGCCTTCAATTGAGAGATTCGACCTTAATTAATTTGGATTTTCTTACGAATGCATTTTTAACAAAACAAAATAAATTAAAACGAATTTCGGAAGTAACTAAATGTATTTATTTTTCGGACGAAACCAAAATTCTGAAAAAAAATATTTCAGTGTGCACATGTCTAGGTATAAGTGCCCAGTAAGCAAGTTATTAAACTATTAAACATGCGTTACTGAAGTAAACTTTTCATCAATTTTCTAAATTATTGCATTTGATTTTTTCAAAACGCGGAAGAAAAATGCTTTTTAACACATTAACCATTGATTCTCCTGCATATTGATTCTTCTTGGTCGATATTACAAAGGGTGTGGCTGGGTATGCTCTTTTCTTACATACCTAGAACTATAATGTGTCCATCTTTACCATCACTGATACTTGGGAGGTATGACAATGCTCTGCCTACATATTTTTCATTGCAGTAAAAAAATTTAACATAGTCATGCAATGGTCTAGTTTTAGTAGACTGTAGCCAGTATGTTCAGACCAAATCATTAGAATCATGTCCGCTCCAAGTCAGAGAATTTATTTAGGTCATTGCCGCCATAAATATTCCCAGCTGTCCTGCAGTAAAACAACAATTGCTCCCATAAATAAAAACATGTGAGATTGTCCATTGTGAGTCAGTCAGGATTCATATTCTCATCAATGCCTCCTCATATATTTAGGGCCATGTTTAGATATTGCATTGTCCTAGGCACACCTGAATTACGATGCCCTTTTTCTTCAAGCCCCCCATGTATCATGTGATTTTGTAAGTAAAAAACAATTCTAGAATGTGTCATTGGAAGCAACATGTGGTCTGCTTTACACACAGGATTATTTTTCAACTCTAAAATAAGAGAAATTATGGTTTCAGGTTTCCTGAACTATAAAGAGTCTTCAAACTCCTTCATGATCCCGTTTTCTTAAATTTGGAGAGGTGGCCAGGGCAACAAAATAATAAAAGAGTTTCAACTTGGTGCTGTCCTTTCTAACCCAAGTGCCTTAAAGCTTGACTCAGGAATTGGAAAAAAAATATATCCTTGCAGTGCCCATCCCCCTGCACTGCAACAGTTAAATAGTAATTATGTTTGGGGGGAAATGAATAGGTAGTACTAGTAAAATAAGTTTAACTTCCACAAGCCACATCCGAAGCACTTAAAAAAAAATGTGGATTAGATTAGGGTTAAAAGGGATCTAGTAATAGCAGAGAGAGCATATATAGAAAACCCCACCCCAGAGAAACAAAAAATATGGTTAGAGAAACAACAGGAACACAAGGTAGTGATCACCAGGAAAATAGAGAATAAAAGATTGTTCCAGAAACAAGTGGAGTATGGGGAAGGGGAAAAGGTAGGAAAGATGTTGGCACAGATTGTAAGAAGTAACTCCTCGCCATCCACCGTCCCAGTGATTAGGACTGAGAAGGGAGAAATCTCAGCACAGAGATCAGTGATTACAGATACCTTCAGGGTATTTTATGCCAAACTGTATACCTCACAGGGGACGGGGGATGGCGAGGATATGGATAGGTTCTTTGCGAATATCAAAATACCGTCCCTAACTAAGGAGGAGAGTGAGATAATGGAAGCCCCATTAACAATTGAGGAAATTCAATGCGCAGTGTCAAAAAATGGCCAATAAGAAATCCCCAGGACCAGATGGTCTTCCTGTGGAAACCTATAAATATTACGGTAAAATATTGCTTCCAGAGCTCCTCAAAGTATTTAATTGGGCGAAAAAGGTGGGGAGATTGCCTACCTCAATGACTGAAGCAACAATAATAGTCTTGCACAAGGAGGGGAAAGACCCATTGGAAACTCAGTCCTACCGACCCATTTCCCTTCTATGTGCGGACGCTAAAATATTAGCCAAAGTATTAGCCATCAGATTGAATAAAATTATCTCCAGGTTGATACATCCCGATCAAACAGGTTTTATCCCGGGCAGATCTACAAGTACGAACATAAGAAGATTATATCTTAACATGCAGGTACCAACAGAAAACGAAGGTAATAAGGCAATAATGGCTTTGGATGTAATCAAAGCCTTCGATAGTCTAGAATGGAGCTATATCTGGCGGGTACTGGGGGAATTTGGGTTTGGCCCTAATCTTATTGCATGGGTAAAAACCCTGTATAACGGCCCTAGTGCCAGAATTAGGGTTAATAATGAATATTCAGATAGGATTTTCTTAGAGAGGGGTACAAGACAGGGGTGCCCTTTGTCACCCCTGATCTTTGCCCTGGCAATAGAACCATTAGCTATTGCAATTAAATCTAATATGAATATGGTCGGTTTTCAAAGGAGGATGAGGGAAGAGAGGATAGCGCTATATGCGGACGATATTCTTCTCTTCCTGGGGGACACAGAGCACTCCCTCAGACAAGGGATGAAACTTATTATAGATTTCGGGAGGTTCTCAGGCCTGGATATAAACTGGGAAAAATCAGCTCTTATGTCATTGGATAAAAGTAGGGCCCAAAGCCCAGTGATAGGTGTGCAGCTGGAAGTAGTGGAGCGCATGAAATATCTGGGGATACACATACAAAGAGATCCTAATAAATATATAAGTGATAATGTGGTTCCATTAATAGCTAAATTTAAAAATAAAACCGAAATTTGGAAAAGACTCCCATTATCGACTGCAGGGAGATGTAATTTGATTAAAATGGTATGGATGCCTCAGTTATTGTATGTGTTACACAACTCCCCGATATGGGTAGATATAACGTGGTTTAGGAAAATGGAGGTATTATTTCGAGAACTTATATGGAGAGGGGGAGTATCTAGGATTGCTTTACAAACTTTGCAATCACCAACAAGAAAAGGAGGAATGGCAGTTCCACACCCAAGGAGCTACTTTTTAGCTGCTCAACTACAACACTTGGGAATGAGTGAGGAGATAGGTGGTGGAACTAACAGGGCCCTAATGCTAATGGAGACACCCCATAAGAATATGGTAGAAGCTCTGGAGGCAAATTCATTTCCCCCAAAAAAAATACCTACAGCAAAATTAGTAGTAAAAGTGTGGAAGGCAGTTAAGGCGATTAAAGGCCTGGGAGGCTTAACTCAATATACCCCTCTGTGGGATAACCGGAACCTGCAGGAAATGGAAGAAATAGGGGGATATAAAGAATGGGAAGTAAAGGGGATAGATAAGCTGGCCCAGTTATACACAGGGAAAATATTAAAAACATTTAGTGCTTTAAGATCAGAGTTTGATATATCAAAACAATCATTTTATAAATACCTTCAAATTAGACACGCTCTAGGGAAACAATTTAATAGGCAAGGTCCAGTGTGGAATAACTCCCCTATTTTTAGCAGATTAAATGCTCCAGTAAGGACAAAAGGATTTATAGCGGATGTATATCCAGCCATATGTGAAGGAAGTATAGGAAGTCCAGAAAGGTTTAAATGCAGAAGGAAATGGGAGGAGGAATTTGGAATCCTTACGGATGAACAGTGGATGAAAATACTGGAGGATGGATACTCAATTTCAGTTTCGCCTGCCCAGAAGATGTCACATTTAATGCTGCTACATAGAGCCTATTATACACCAAAAAGACTGTTTAGCTTTGGATGCAGAGTAGATGACAAATGCCCTAGATGCCAAGAGTCTGGAGACCTGGCACACATGTTCTGGCGATGCCCAAAATTGTTTCGCTACTGGTCAGAGATTGTTACCACTTTGAATGAAACATTTAGAGTGGCGATCAAGGGGGATGCCAGGATATGTGTGCTGGGCCTGGGAGAAGCAATAGGAAGATCGCGATATACAAATAAAGCAATACAGAGGTGTTTGTTTCAGGCAAGAAAATTGTTAGCTCAAAGGTGGCAAGCAAAAAATGCCCCTTCAGTAGCGGACTGGCAGCTAGTAATCATGGAAACAATATGGAAAGAGAGGGTGATATATTTAAGGAGAGGAAATTTTAAAGAATTTAAAAAGATGTGGAAACCCTGGTTGGATAGAATGAGATATCCAGTATGAGGCATGGGAGAGGAGGAAGATGGGTAGAGAGAGAGGAAGAAAAAGGGGAAGGAGGAATATCTGAGCAGTGAGTGAAGGGGGGTTAGATAGAAGAATTATTGACACATTATGGATAGGAACGCTTTCTAAAGGTTTTATTCTGTTCTATAGAATTACTGTATTTGTTAGGGTGAAATAAGTGTTATACGTGTTATAGAGAAATAGAGAATGTTGGTGTCCGAAATAAGGAGAATGGAGTACCTGACCGCCTCAGTACATGATTTGGTTTCCCAGTTTGATAAAGTCTGGGAACCCTGGGATCGGTCGGAATTTGGGTCCCCCTGGTCTGTACACCCTTAACGGCTCCAGTCGCCGATGGTAGTGCCTTCTTTTCGGCTTTCGCGCCCACCTTTCCCCCCCCATTAACTTTCTATATGTATCAGTCCGGGTATCTTTCTCTCCTTCCCCTGAGGACTGTCATGATGTTCTTATGGTTGTTTTGTTGCTTTATCTACCTATGGCCTCCGGCCTATTGTCGCACCGACTTTTGTTTTTCATAAACTGTATGTTATTTATTTTAACTGAAACAGGTATGCAGTTCACTTTTGTGCCTGCATCTATGGACATTAATTATCTGACTTCTATGGTTAACGTTTACGTTATAATCTATGTTTATTTCTGCTTACTGATCATTTCATTGCTTGATTATTTTGTACTTGCTTTGAAATTTAATAAAAAATACAATAAAAAAAAAAAAAAAAAAAAAAAAGAAATAGAGAATGTTTCTCTTGCTTTTATTATGTAAAATAATGATGAAAATAAATAAAGATCATGAAATAAAAAAAAAAAAAAAAAAAAGATTAACGAAGCCCGATATAACAAACAACCAGGCTTTACTGGCTCAAAATGGGAGATGGCAAATATTTTTAAAATATAACAGACTTTATTGTGCCTGTTAAAAAACACATAGATAAAAAAAAGCATACCATCAAAGACCTAAAGGTCTAGCAAGGTTACTATGGAATCACTGGAAAAGCTATATTTACATCACAAATAATCAAATATATCCATGTAGAGCTCCGCTAAGAAGGTCAAGTTGGGTGAGTTGGGCTTTAGATTGGGGTTCATGGATGCCTTATGATAAATTGATATCTGTTCAGAAGATATGTAGATATGTAGTAAGGTAAAGAGAAACGCAGGCAATATAACACTGGTTCAACACATTTCCTAACTGATATGATGTTAATGGTAAATACACTTTCCAAAATCTCCAAAAGAACATGGCTTCAGAAAAAATGCATAACTTAGCTCTAAAAGGGAAATAATTGGGGGTCTCTTTTTAATGTCCTAAAACTAGAACTACAGGACCCATTTTTAAATAATTTTAAATGTGTGGTATGTCTTAACATGATAATACCTCTGCTTTTCCAATCCAAACATATCCACTGTATTTATAATTGCTTTTAAAACTGCTTGAACAGTTTACTTCACGTCTCTCCAATGCTACTGCTTGGAAACAGCAAAGTGATAATGTTCAGTGCTCTATTCCTATCTGCAGGTATTTTCTGCAGTATTATGCAGAGAACATACCGCAGGGTACTGCAGACTACAAACCTCTAGTGCCCAACCTGCGGTCCTTTGGTACTTACTGTGCAGTCCTAAGATCCCAGCAGTTCGTAGTCAGTGGTTTCCTTTCTAAGTTCTTACACAGGGACAACAAAAGAAAATCTTAATTAATTTATATTTTAATTTTACTTTAACTGTTCCTTACTTGTTGTTTAATGTCCATTCTTACCTCTGATATTTTATATTGTATCTTGCTGAGGGCATTGTCAAATGAGGTGGCAGCAATAATTAAATAGGGCTGTAGGGGGTGTTTTTTTGTAAAGGACTCTAATGCCAGTATTTTTTAGCAGCCTCTCGTAATGTGTTCCCAGCCTTTGACTGTCTCCTGCAGCATGTCCCTAGTTTCCAACCATGCCTGTGGCACATCTACTGTAACATGTCCAGTCTTCAATTTTTTTTTACATTACATACACTGTACATTATGTGTGGCTCTTTGGTGTTATCAGGTGCCATATTTGAGGTCTTCTATATCAAGTAATTTTACAACCACTGTTCCGCAGTGCACTCTAAATAAGAATGCCTCTAAAATGTGGAGAATTTCCAGTGTCCTTTGGAGAGGGGAAACCATGGCTAGTTATAAATTAACCTCTGTGTGTTCCCCCTTACAGTCAATAAGCTTCTCCCTCCCTAATTTTCATTTTCAACCTTCTGTGGAAAAGTGATGCTTGGAATGAGATGAGATGATGAGAATGATGTCCCCAACTGCCTGAAGCCTCCTGAGATACTCACATTGGACATCTCAGGAGGCTTTAGCCCTTGTACACACGGTTGGACATTCCGACAACAAAATCCGTCGGATCTTGTCCGACGGATTTTGTCCGAAACTTGTGTTGCATACACACGGTCGGACAGAGTCGACGGAAAATCTGATCGTATGTAACATGATGACGTTATTTCGTTACGACGGGACTATGTTCAGGATAGTAGCCAATAGCTTTGGTCTAGGAATTTGATCTGAGCATGCGTGGCACTTGTCCGATCGGAATTCTATACACACAATTGGACAAAGTCCGATCGGATCATGTTGTCGGAAAGTTTTATAGCGCAGCTCTAAAATTTGTCCATCGGATATTCCGACGGAAACAGTCCGATGGAGCCCACACACAGTCGGATTATCCGACAACACGGTCCGATCGGACATTTTCCGTCAGAATGTCCGACCGTGTGTACTAGGGCTAAGCCCTTGTACACACGGTCGGACATTTCGACAACCAAATCCGTCGGATTTTGTCTGAAGGATTTTGTCCGAAACTGTTGCATACACACAGTCGGACAAAGTTGTCAGAAAATCCGATCGTACTTAACGTGATGACGTTATTTCATTACGACGGGACTACGTTCAGGCTAGTAGCCAATAGCATTGGTCTAGGAATTTGATCTGAGCATGCGTGGCACTTTGTCCGATCGGAATTCTCTACACATGATCGGACAAAGTCCGATCGGAGCATGTTGTCAGAAAATTTTATAGACAAGTTGGAAAACTTGGTCCGTCGGTTAGTCCGATGGAGCCCACACACTGTCAGATTATCCGACAACACGGTCCTATCGGACATTGTCCATCGGAATATCCGACCGTGTGTACAAGGGGTTAGAGTACTCTAGCGCACAGCTGCATGTCATTAGGAGGCCAGCTGAAAGAACCCAGAAGATAATGGTGCCAGACATGGCTTGCAACAGCCTTCAACGGATTTCGGCAGGTCAACACTTGATTTGTTGGATGTATGAGTATGTGTTTTGGGGATAACTTGGAAAACAATTAATAGAGGTATGATCAAAATAAATTAACAGTTTAAAGTGGAACCATGGGGTTGATTTACTAAAACTGGAGTGTGCAAAATCTGTTGCTGCTGTACATGGTAGCCAATCAGTTTTTAATGCCAGCTTGTTCAATTAAGCTTTGACAATAAAACCTGGAAGCTTCTATGCAGAGCTGCACAAATTTTGACAATCTCCAGTTTTTGTAAATCAACCCCCATGCTTCCTAAGAATGATACAGAGTGCTTCAGCAAACTAAACTGGTCTACTCTGAGGCTTGGTTCACACTACTGTAAAGTAAATTGTAACAACCTATTTTAGATAATTTGTATAACTATTTAGAAAGTGTTATGGTTTTACAAGTATGTTAAAATAGGATATGTTATAACATATTGACAGCCACATTTTATCAACATATATGAAATTCAATCTGTCTAAATCAGTGGGATTTTCTAACAGTTTTGGCCACAGTCCTGATCACTGAAAAAGGCTGCTGGGCATTGGTTTAACAATAAGAGAACATCAAAGTCAAGTTATCAGTTACTATTCCACCGAGATCCAGTCTGCTGGTTGTGGTTTTATAAAATTAGACCATCCTGGACACTGACACAGTGTCCTTGCAGCAGTATACCCCATTTAGATGTCGCTGAGCAATGTTGATAGCTCAGAATGATCTATTTATTGCATTTAACTCTAGTACATGCAGTATTATTTATGTTGCAAAAGCAGACAAATGAAGGCTTTGAGTGTGAAAAATATTATACGTGAGGATGAAACAATTGATCTTACCTCCATCTGTGTTCAATCATATTCAGTCAACTGAACTAAGAGATATTTGTAAAACCTAGTGTACAAATAACTGTGCCATATACAGTATGTACAATGCCTTTTGTATTAGATCTGTTAGACAAGGGACCTTTTTATCAGAGTGCATAAAGAAGAAACTGTCTTATATAGTCAGTATTTGTCCAATGCACCTAATCAGATTCTTCTATAGACAAACTTAATTTGCAGCTTATAGTAAGAGAATAGTGGTACAGCAGGTATTGCAGTACTGGGTTATAACAGCTACAACAGTCTGGTTTATGTGGGCAACAAGAACATTAATATTCTTCGGACACTTCCATATATGAGGTTCTCTTCTAAACAACAAGGTTTCTTGTTTTCTAAAATGAAACTTCACCTGACTTTTTTTTGTTTGTCCAGAAAGGCCATTTGGATTCTAGCTTTCAAGTTTGCACTGTACTAAAAAAGGCAGTTAATTGATTGCTATGGGAAACACAAATGCCTATATTGCATATTAATAAGAGCCTTGAAAGAATATATACATGTGTAGCACCCTCCTAGGTAGGTGCTAGGATGAGTGTATATTTGTATAATATTTTTTTCTGTTTTTCGGCTTCACAGAGAGCGGTGATTGGCTAGTGTAGGCTTCTCAGTATGCTCTGGTACTGCTCATGCTGTCTTGAAGTTTCACTGTCCTAGCAACTCTGGAAACTGCTGGATAGTAGGCATAAACCATGCAGACGGGAGCATGAACATTCATACAGCCCTGGCCAATTGCAAGGGGAGGTGACCCTCGGCATGCTGGGTGCCCTTTTTTTTACAGTTTCTCACAAAAGTGAGTACACCCCTCACATTTTTTAAAATATTTTATTATATCTTTTCATGTGACAACACTGAAGAAATTACACTTTGCTACAATGTAAAGTAGTGAGTGTACAGCTTGTGTAAATTTGCTGTCCCCTCAAAATAACTCAACAAACAGCCATTATTGTGTACACCACTGGCAACAAATGTGAGTACACCCCAAACTGAAAATGTCCACATTGGGCCCAATTAGCCATTTTCTCTCCCCGGTGTCATGTGACTCGTTAGTGTTACAACGTCTCAGGTGTGAATGGGGAGAAATTTGGTGTTATCGCTCTCACTCTCTCATACTGGTCACTGGAAGTTCAACATGGCACCTCATGATAAAGAACTCTCTGAGGATCTTAAAAAAAAATTGTTGCTCTACATAAAGATGGCCTAGATTATAAGAAAATTGCCAAGTCCCTAAAACTGAGCTGGAGCACGGTGGCCAAGAAGACCATAGAGCAGTTTAACAGGACAGGTTCCACTCAGAACAGGCCTCGCCATTGTTGACCAAAGAAGTTGAGTGCACGTGCTCAGCATCATATCCAGATGTTGTCTTTGGGAAATAAACATATGCATGCAGCCAGCATTGCTGCAGAGGTTGAAGGGGTAAGGGGTGGTGGGTGGGGGGGTCAGCCTGTCAGTGCTCAGACCATACGCCACACACTGCATCAAATTGGTCTGCATGACAGGCTTCCCAGAAGGAATCCTCTTCAAAAGATGATGCACAAGAAAGCCTGTAAACCGTCTGCTGAAGACAAGCAGACTAAGGACATGGATTAATGGAACCGTGTCTGATGAGATCAAGATAAACTTATTTGGTTCAGATGGTGTCAAGCATGTGTGGCAGCAACTAGGTGAGGAATATAAAGACAAGTGTGTCTATACAGTCAAGCATAGTGGTAAGAGTGTGATGTTCTGGGGCTGCATGAGTGCTGCTGGCACGGGGGAGCTACAGTTCATTGAGGGAACCATTAGTGCCAACGTACTGTGACATACTGAAGCAGAGTATGATCCCCTCCCTTCTGAGACTGGCCCATAGGGCAGTATTCCAACATAACGACCCCAAACACACCTTCAAGATGACCACTACCTTGCTAAAGAAGCTAAGGGTAAAGCTGATGGACTGGCCAAGCATGTCTCCAGACCTAAACCTGATTGAGCATCTGTGGGGCATCCTCAAATGGAAGGTGGAGAAGTGCAAGGTCTCTAACATCCACCAGCTCCATGATGGCAACCTGTGAATCTCTGGTGAACTCCATGCTCAAGAGGGTTAAGGTAGTGCCTTAATAATAAAATAATGGTGGCCAATATTGGGTCCCAATTTGGACATTTTCACTCAGGGGTGTACTCGCTTTTGTTGCCAACAGTTTAGACATTAATGGCTGTGTATTGAGTTATTTTGAGGGGACAGCATTAATATTTGTTTTACCCTTATGCCCTGTACACACAGTCGGACTTTCGGACAGAAAATGTGCAATTGAACTGTGTTGTCGGAAATTCCAATTGTATGTGGGCTCCATCTGACTTTTTCTGTCGGAATTTCCGACACACAAAGTTTGAGATTTGGATCTAAAATTTTCCAACAACAAAATCTGATTGTTTAAATTCTGATCGTGTATATAGAATTTCGACGCACAAAGTGCCACGCATGCTCAGAATAAATTACGAGACAAAAGCTATTAGCTACTGGCCTCTTTATAGTCCCATCATATGTGGTTTACCTCACTTCGTTCTGAACGATCAGATTTTCCGACAACTTTGTGTGACCGTGTCTATATAAGACAAGTTTGGGCCAAAATCTGTCTGAAAAAAATCTCACGGATTTTGTCATCAGAATGTCCGACCGTGTGTACAGGGCACTAGGAATGAAGGAGTTGATGCATTCTATACATTAACGTAAAATCATTTCAGTAGACATTTCTGTCCCTCCACCTCAAATACTTACCTGAGTCTTGTATGGATCCAGCGCTGTGCTCATCTGCAAGTCAACTCTCTCCTCTCCCATCTCTCTGAGGCTGGGCTGAGAGCAGCAGGAGCCGTTGGCTTGGCTAAGAGCAGCAGGAGCCGTTGGCTTGGCTAAGAGCAGCAGGAGCCATTGGCTTGGCTAAGAGCAGCAGGAGCCATTGGCTTGGCTGAGAGCAGCAGGAGCTATCTCACATTGGGTTGCAGCAGGAATTTATACTGTTATTATTTACATTATCACTTTTAGATTTTGTTTTCACCGGCTCAGGCCTTGGTTTGATTAATTGAGTTATCGTTTGGACAGCGCTGTTTTCCAAAAAGTTTTTTTTAGCAGGAGCTATTAGCTTGGCTGAGAGCAGCAGGAGCCATTGGCTTGGCTGAGAGCAGCAGGAGTCATTGGCTCTTGCTGCTGTCAGAATAAACCAGTGAGGAGGGAGTAGGGGGCATGGTCAAGCCATGTTATGCATGTCTATGGATGAACACAGCCCACCTCAAGATCAAGCCCACTTGTGTGGCACCATAGAAAGCAGCTTCTTTTGGTGGTACAAGGACAAGAGGAGGAGGCTAAACCACTGGTGTGGGATCCCAGCGGACAAGGGGGTTTGAAGCTGCTCTGTGCAAAATTATTGCAGAGAGCAGGTACGTATAACATTTTTTAGTATAACATTTTGCCTTAGGAAAAAAACATTTTTAACGTTAACACTGTTTTAACTGGATGTATTTGGTGTTTACAAGAGCTTACGGTAGTATTATATATAAAAAAACATGTTTTTTTTTTTTTTTTAAGTCTTATGTTTCTCTAGGATTTAAGTATAGAAATAGATTGTCTGGTATGGGTGACTGTACTTTTTCAATTGTGCCTTCAAATATTCTATGTGTCATATTTCATAGAAAAACATATTTGTTTTGTATGTATCTGGGATTTTGCTCTTTTATAGATACGGCAGGCTGCAGAGGCCATAAAGCTTAGGTTAAAATAGAAACAAACCAGGAATGCGGGAGATTTGTTCCAAATCACAATTTCTTAAAGCCTAATGTTAAACTAATGACATTTCATAGTGTAAGAGATCACTGATGGGGTATTACAAAGAGGAAGTTTTATCGAGACTGAACAAACATACCTTCAAAAAAGGCCACGTCAAAGAAACATAACCACTAAAGAAACAAAAAGAGCCTTTTTCAACATAAGTGCTATTGGGGAGCGGATATTACTCGCTTGCAAAAAGTGTTAAATAAAAGGAAAAGTAAAAAAAAAACACTTGAAGTGCCATTCGATCATTAAGCTGCTATTCTGCACATCTGGTGGCACCGCATGTAAACATATCTACAAAGCAAACTGTCTTTACATAATAACAAATGACTTTGTATCTGCAGTGCTCAGTAATAATTCTAAAATACCCTCTCGACAAAACCACACAGATGTACTCTGCCAATTCACGGCGATGTAAATAGCGTTCCCTCTGAGATCTGAATTGAAATAAATTGTATTCTTTAGATGTTATAATCAGACTTCCTGATCTAGTATGTGCAGGTTGTTGAGACGGGTGATATATGTAAATAGAAGCAAAGGGAAAGTACGACTGTTGATTGCAATTGCACATGGAGCTGCAAAGGTTAGACCTCTATACTGAGGGCTCCAAGGAAACTTGATGAACTATCCTAATGAAAACCAGTAAAAGTAGTTCTAAAGGCATAACTTTTTTTTTTTTATCTTAATGCATTCTATGCATTAAGATAAAATACTGTCTGTGTGCAGCATCTCCCCTAATATACTTACCTGAGCCCCATCTCAATCCAACAATGTTACACGAGAGCCATGAAGTCCAGGGACTCCTTGCTAGGTGAGACAGCAGCAGGAACCATTAGTTCTCATTGCTGTCAATCAAAGTCAGTGAGCCAATCAGGACAGAGAGGGAGCGGGGCCTAGCCATGGCTCAGTGTCTGAACGAATACACAGAGCAGTGGCTCAGCTCGGGCGCCCCAATAACAAACTGCTTTCTCCAGGGGTACTCGGCAGGAGGGAGGGGTCAGAAGCATCGGCGAGGGACCTATGAAGAGGAGGATCAGGGCAGCTGTGTGAAAAACCACTGCACAGGGAAGGTAAGAGCAGGGCAAGTATGACATGTTTGTTATTTTTAAACAAAAAGAAAAAAAACAAGACTTTAATATAATTTTACATTTTGGAGCTGGGAAGAATCCCCTTCATTAGGGCAGGAGGGGACACTGGATTCAGGAAGTCCTAAAAAGTCATATTCGTCCATATGGTGACCTATCATATGTATAAGGATCGCAGCCGCCAGGCACGTGCATCGGCTCTGCGCAACCCCTAGTGGTCTTAAAGCAGTAGATGTATACCTACGGTGATCTGCCCAGGCAAGCCAACCTGCCGCAGTTTAACCGGGGCGGCTGGTCGTCTACTGATCAAAGCAGTAAAAAGGGCAAGCGTAAGGATTTGAGTGACTTTGACAATGGCTAGATGACTGGGTCAAAGCAACCCCAAACTGCAGCTCTTGCGGGGTGTTCCAAGTCTGCAGTGATATGGAACTACCAAAAGATGTCCAAGCTAGGAAAACCAGTGAACCAGCAACAGGGTCATGGGCAGCCAAGACACATTAATGCAAGGCTGGCCTGTGTAGTCCCATCCAATAGAAGAGCTATTGTAGCCTAAATTGCTTTACATTTATTGTTAGTTCTGACAGAAAAGATGTCAGAACACACAGTGCATCACAGTTTGTTATATATGCGGCTGCATAGTTGCAGAATGGTCAGGGTGCCCATATTGACCCGTGTCCATAGCAAAAAGCACCTACAATGGGCATGTGAGCATCAGAAGTGGACCACGGAACAATGGAATAAAGTGGCCTGGTCTGATGACTTCAAGAATGGTTTGAGGAATGCAACAATGAGTTTGGCATGTTAATTTTGCCTCCAGAGTCTCCAGATCTGATAATCTAATCAAGTATCTGTGGGATGTGCTGGAAAACCAAGTCTGGTACATGGAAGCTCCACCTCACAAATTACAGGACTTAAAGGATCTGTACTGACAGCTTGGTACCATATACCTAAAGCCCATGAGGGTTGATTTACTAAAGACAAATAGACTGTGCACTTTGTAAAGTGTAGTTGCTCTAGAGCTTAGTAACTGAGGTAAACCTTCACTTTCCAAAAAGAATACCCAATCACATGCAAGGGAATTGAAAAAAAAAAGCAGTATTATTGCTTGCACATGATTGGATGAGGAAAGTCAGCAGAGCTTCTGTTCATTTTCTAAGCTTTGGAGGAACTGCTCTTGCAACTGTACTTTGCAAAATGCATAGTCTTTTTTCCTTTAGTAAATCAACCCCCATGCCTTGACAGGTTCATATGGGGGGGGGGTCATAATATCGTAGATGATTTGTGTATATGTTGGATACTGCTATGACTAAGTTTGACAAATAAAATAAAAAGCTACTATCATTGCTGATACCTATTAAACATCTATGGTACCCTCACCTTTTGAACATTGAATATGTGTATAGGTCATGAAGACTACATAAACAATCCTTTCCCAAAGAAGGGGGCATATGCAAGCTGTTATGATGTGGTGCTGTTTGTAACTGCCTGAGGGTTAACCTTCCTTATTTCACATATTAGCATACATTGCTGTAAGGCTGTTCATTCATGTTGAATGGACTACCAACTCACAACAATGCATATTTTAAAGGACATGCACCATTTTTTAAATACAGAGCATCATAATGCACCATCTGTGTACTTGAGTGAGATGGGCGCTGCACTTCCAGCCAGCCCATGTGAGATGAAGATAAGGAATGGACTCAGCCTATGCTTCCCCACAAACCATGCCCTCCTGACGTGTTGCGCCCCACCAACCAGGGCTTAGTCCTTACTGCCTATTTGTCAGTCAGTGACCAGGAAATATTGAGCTCCGGTATAAACAGTCAGGTACTAATTTCTAAGGAGACCAACAATGGAAGCCCTATATTTCTCTCAAGACAGGTGTTGATGATACTTTTAAAATCAGAGGTATGCCTGGTAACCCAGGGACTGTCCTTGGAACCCTCTTACTACTATGTTAGTGATGTTAACATGACAAGAGGAGAATCCTAATAAGCAAGGTTGTTTAATATAAATACTTACAAAGCACTATACAGTCATCAGTGCATTTGCATTTGATAGTGCTATACAGTAAATGAGCCCTGCACATTGATGTGTTTACTCTGAGGGGTCTACCCTCATTATTGACTCCATAGTTGCTGGTCTCCATAGCAACACGAGTCTACAGAGGTTTCGCTCCATCTGCACCTGCATTTCCTTTGCTTTCTTTGCTTTGTTCAATTGCCTATTGGTGAAAGATGAGGCCTTGAAGCAAGGTGAAACTATCAGGAATCGGAACCTTTCATTGCCCGAGAACAAGAGACAGCCTGCTGTTCACAAATCATCTCAAGCTGCTTGTGTGCAATTTTGTTTGGCCAGTGATGAGAATTTATGAGAAAAGAGCAGCAATGATGAGGACACTAAATTTTTATATGTCTTACTTTTTTATGGCATTGACATTGTGGTGGTTTTTGAAGATATTTAAATATTCCTTTAGGATGTAGGAAACTTTGCTCATGTTTGTCATTGGATTCCATGGTGGAGCCCCTCTAGGAGGACCTTTTGAGATGTCATCTGACCCAAGAATTTTGTTTTTGCATATGCTTATCCTAATGTGCTTTGGTATCCCTGCCCATATAATTCCGCTTTTTCTGATATGTCACCAGGGATAGTAAGGGATGTCTATCTGAAAGAAATAAGTGGAGCAACATCAAGGGTCACATTTTATTATGTATGTCTTAAGCCATAGACTCTTATTTTCATTGAAGAGCAGGGAATGGTGAAATCCTTGTGTGATTGTGTCATGAGTCCCATTAAGGAAATTTCACTTCTTGTTCAAGAGGAAATATCTCCAAAGTAAAGGAAATCCTCTCTTAGACAGCTGCCATGGCAACACATGTCCTCATGGGAACACTTCCCTTTAGTCCTTCTGTGTTGATAAGTTAAATGTTTGAATTATCTCTGACTTTCAGTTCTGGTGACAATGGATACTAGGACAAACCGAGGAATTAAACCTTCTCTAGAGGGACAATGTTGGAAAGCTGCTGCAGATATAACTTGTACCAGAAGGTGCTAGACACATGGCTAGGCCCTTCTTGTTGTAATAGAAAATAGGGGTATAAACAGGGACAGGAAATGACATCATAATCATATATTTCCACAACAGTGAAAAATACATGACTCAAACATTAACCCCTTGGCACCAGCCGTATTCAAATATGCGGCCTCTCAGCACCTGGTCCTTAGCGCCAAGGGGCCGCATATTTACGTTAATTTCTGCCTATAGACTTGTGCTCCCAGCACAGTTACAGTTGGCTAACAGAAAGCTCACGATTGCTCATTGTGAACGTGAGTTTTCAAGCCACGTGACTGCCATGACAGTCACAGTGGCAGGGTGGATAAAAATCGATAAAAAAATAAATAATATATATATATATATATATATATATATATATATATATATATATATATATATATATATGTATATATATATATATATATATATGTATATATATATATATATATATATGTATATATATATATATATATATATATATATATATATATATATATATATATATATATGTGTGTATGTATGTATATATATATTATATATATATATATGTATATATATATATATATATGTGTGTGTTTTTTTTATTTACTCTAAATATTTTTTTCATTATTTTTAATTTCAAATTTATTTAAATAAAATGCTTTTGGAGTAAAAATCTATCTAAAGATAGTTTTCTGTTCAAGATACATAAAAAAATTGTGTTTATTCAGCATGAACGGGAGCTTAGTTATGTAGCATGAGGCTGTATATTCTGCAATATTTACATTTTTGGTAAAATCATTCAATGAATCCAAGCTTTGAAAGCTGAGATAACATACACTGCATTGATGCATTCATACAATTTCACAGTAAGCATGAGATAAAACAATGTTCAGGAATATTCCTTCATTTCATTGTTTTGCAAATCTATGTACACTACAAACTGTATGATTGAATCGGCTCTATCACTGTTTTACTAACCTGACAGCCTATTATTCTAAATAGGAAAACTTAATTTTGTTTGCAAATATTAAAGATTCTATCTACCAGCAAGAATAAGTCCTTACATTTAAAGAGCACCTGTCATTTCAAATCCATCGTGGCAGTGCCTGTTAGCGGGCATCCACTCACCTGTTGTCGTCACATCCCTCGCTTTGTTGTGTCTCTGCTGCATCAATAGCTGTCCCATTAAATTGAATGAGACTGTCGGTGGTTCAACAGCGGGTCAGAGGAGGAGCCACTATGGGACAGAGATGACAGTTGCTCTTTAAAAATTATGATTTAAATCAAGTTGATTGAAATCAAGCCTTTTTACTAATGATTTAAAGAGGAACTGCAGTCTGCTCACAAAATTTTTTAATAAAAACGTCTTTGTCATTCTGAAGCTTCCCACCAACCACTTTGCATATTATTTTATATTTACTGTGATTCTGTACTTGCCAAATATGATGCAGAAATCTCGTTCCACTGAGTCTGGCTGCAATCATTTTAATCGTGGACAGCTGAAGCTGCTGCCTGTTCACTTTCTCGATTTACACAGACACACACCTCCAGCTCTGCAGCTATCATTGGCCCTCTTATGGAATCACCCCCCCCCCCCTCCCTTCCTGGCAAAATCTCAGGAGAGTGAGAGAGAGAGAGAGATGTGCATGATGTCATAAGCCTAGGCTTTTTTCTAGATAAGAAACAGGAAGTGGGCTGTATAAGGTATTTACTGGCAGAAAAAAAAAATGTTTTACTATCCAAAGTTAAAACAACAAGGGCAGAAGATTTAATAGATGGAAAGATGAAAAACAACTGGTTTCCCTTTAAATCATGACTTAAATCGTAATTTAAATCAACTTGATTTAAATCAAATCCACCCTGCACTGTGGTCACATGATCTTAAGCCCCACCTCCCGGCATCATAAATCTCTTAAAGGGTCGTGAGGCGCCTGCGCCAAAAGGTTAAAGTGATACTACCATATTTCATACAATACTTCTGTGTGAACAGCACAGAACAGACAACAAAAAAAAAGATTCTAACCCACCCCCACGCTATAAAAAAAATGGTCTGGCTAAAATACATGTTATAAAAAAGTTGAATCCAAGATTGACAGGTCTTTCCTTCTGCTTTTTAAGGGCCTGTCTATACAAGCATTACCCTTGTCAGGGGATGTTTGGCAGGTGGTGTGGAAGCATTACGTTGTCTCTAAAATCCCCAAACCACCATTCTTCAACCTTGTGCATTGCACATGGTCGTGGCACGGCCCCATTCACTTGAATGGGTCGTGTTCAGGAAGTGGTACTGCCCACCAAACTCAACAGCAGGGATAAATGTTGCTTTGCGTGGTAAGTCTGTACCACTATACAGATGCCTTTGCACCTTAGGAGAACAGATTGGGAAATAGACATGTGCGGTTCATTTCGTAGCATCCGAAATACGAATTTCTATGCTTCTGAATTGTATACAAAATTTTGTTGACGAATTTCGGATCCGAATTCCATTACAAAGGAAATGTGACTGGTGTTTTGTTGACCACTCAGAGGTTTTCTTCTGCTGCTGAGTGAGGGTTGGGAAAATTACCTTTTTTAATATGGGAGTGGGAGACTGGTACTGGTAGTCAATGGGAGATTCAGAATCGGACAAAATAAGAATGTTTGTTAATATCGTTTTATTATTGTCATGATAATTATGATTATTCGTTATGATGAAGTTAAAAACCCAGGAAGTCAGGACAGCACAGGGATGGTGGGAGCCCCTCATAATGAGCACAGCAGGGGTACAGCCCCAGGAGGAAGTCAGAATAGCACAGGGATGGTGGAAGCCCCTCATAATGAGCACAGCAGGGTTTAGCCCCAGGAGAAAGTCAACACAGCACAGGGATGGTGGGAGCCCCTCATAATGAGCATAATAAGTCAACGACTACCATATTGAGAAAGGTATTTTTTGCTTTTTAAATTCATCATAACGAATGTTCGTAATTGTTCCGAAAAGTTAATGAACCTAACGAAAATTCGTATTTACTACGAGTCCAAATTAAAATTTCGGACACAAATTACAAAATACGAATTAACAGCTAATATGAAACGGAACAAAACTAAACGCTTCTCAATCATGTGTTTTTACCACCCCCAACTACAAGTCTAAATTAAGTCTTAGGAAGTTATTGCATTTTCTCTTCACTTTCAGAACATAAAACATGCATGTTAGGTAGACACAATGTATGAAGTAGATTTGGGCTTGGCATGTATACAGAGAATCATTGATAAAATCATTCTTTTAAAACTGTGCATGCTTAATATCAATCACTACTGGCAAATGCAACATGGGCTGAATTATAAAAACAGCACATGGTGCACATAAAATAAAATAGTTATCATATTTTTCATCCTATATTGTATTTCAGTGCTGCTGATCCCTGGCAGACATTTTGCAGTCTCGTCATGTCTTTATGCATGCACTCCCGCATTAGCTGCATAGTGGTGATTTTTTCTGATGATGATAACAGTAGACCATGCCTGTAGCCTCCACTGAAGACCCATATGACAGAATGACAATGCAGTAGAAAAATTAAAGTGGTTGTAAAGGCTTAAGATTTTTCACCTTAATGCATTCTATGCATTAAGGTGAAAAACATTCTGTGCTCCAACTCCCCCGACCCCCCTTTCTCTTACCTGAGCCCAATCTGATCCAGTAATGTGCAGGGGCACAGCAGCTCCAGCCACTGTCGCTCTCCTCATTGGACAGATTGATAGCAGCAGGATTCATTGGCTTTTGCTGCTGTTAATCAAATGCTGTGACACAGGAGCCAAGTCCCGCTGTCTGTATCAATGGACGCAGCAGTGGGACTCAGGAGCGAGCCCACACGGGTGCCCCTATGGAAAGCGACTTTCTGTGGGGGCACCCGATGAAGAGGAGGGGCCTGGAGGGCCAGAGGGGGACCCCAGAAGAAGAGGATGGGGGCTGTTCTGTGCAAAACAATTTAATTAAGCAGGTAAACGTAGACAAATTTGTTATTTTTATTTAAAAAAAAAAAGTTTTAGTATCACTTTAGGAGACAGAGACAAAAGTTGTCACCCTACACCAAGAAGTGCTTTAACAAGGACTTTAATGGCAGAAATACTAGATATGATTTTAATGAAAGCCACAGATGTAAAGATATTAAAAAAAAATCTTTTAAAATGGCATTAACAGGTTTAATCTTTTATGAGATTTTATTTTTTGGATTTACAAATACTTTAAGTCCTGTAAATTTTACTTAGTACAACATCTGCTCAATTAGGTGCTTTTTGTTCTTCCAGATTTACATGTTTTATTTTTTTGTGCCAGAAAAATAATATGTGCTTTTCCAAAATGTTATTAATATTGAATTTTTCCCTCATTCCTGGAGCCATTCTCAGGCTTGTTTTTATTTAATTATTGTCATCCTGAAAAAAGGACAGACAGATTAATACAGTAGTCTCTACAGTGACCTATGTGTAGGTCTTAATGTTATGTGAATTTATGATCCAGAGGACCATTTGCTGATCTTATTAAGCTAAGTAACATTTGTTTTTGTGTGTCTTCTCTGAGATTGCTGAATAATTCTAATCATTCATGCTCAGTTATAGACACGTTCAAACGTGCCCATGCTTAATCTTCTAATTGTCTGGGTCTTCTCAAGGTCCCTGAACTCTGCAAAGAAGAGTTCTAAGAGGCATGATAAAAGGTAAAAAGTGTTCAGTTGAGTATGCAGAAGCATACCTTTGTGTCCAAAACCAAATAAATCCCAGATTCAGAACCTGTACTGATAAATTCCTTTTAATTATATACTAGAAAAAACTGAAATATAGCTCCATATACACAGTCATGTGAAAAAGTATGCACGCCCCATGGAAATTGTTGAGCCAAAAACATTTGATTATTATTCCTGCCTACAAATACAGGTTATAGACTTAAACAGAACATGCTTTTGCCTTTTCAATCATTTAATTAATAAACGATCAATAGATGTAATTGTGCACTGTTCACAAACGTCTCAGAAGCTGGTATTTAGCCATTTGACAGAAGTGGTTTCTTTTAGGTAAATTACATAATTGCCAAGCATGCTTCTGACATTGATTTTTTTTTTTTACCCCTCTGCCATTCAAAGTTCCTTTATTTACAAGATTTTTTGTTGGTTTCCTTGCATGAAGTGCACATTTCAAATTTCCCCACATCATTTCAATGGGATTTACCCAACAAATAAAATTCAAAGTTCATACACGCTATCAAAGTTTCTGCTGATTCTTTCCTTCAGATTTACCAAAACCATATAATATGAGGTCAAACCTTAGGAGTTTCAATTTGTATGCAAATGTATGGCAATTTGTATGGTAAATCTGAAGGAAAAAATCTGCAGAAAATCTGATAGTGTGTATGGGGCTTTAGAATAATGTACAAAGCCATCCACAACTCTAGAGCTACATCACTAACCTAGTCTCAAAATACCAACCAAACCGCTCTCTTCTGTCCTCCCAAGACCTCTTCCTCTCTAGCTCCCTTGTAACACCTCCACCCATGCTCGCCTCCAGGATTTCTCCAGAACTCCCAGAGCTTTCTCCAGGAACTCCCTACCCCAATCTGTCCGACTGCCCCCTAATCTATCAGTCTTTAGACAATCCCTGTAAACCCTGCGCTTTAGACCCCATTCACACCTGAGCGTTTTGTAGCTTGAAGCCTGAAGCTACAAAACGCTAGAGGGGAAAAAATCTATTATTCTCAATGGAGATGGTTCACATCTCCACTCCATGTCGCCTGAAGCCATACACCTGAAGCTCAAAAAAGTTCCGGACCCTTTTTTGTCGCTCGAATTGAGCAGATTTGGGTGTTTTTCTTCTTTTAACATTGGTGACCTTTTGCCCTGCACAAAATCGCGGCAAATCATGGTAAAAAACGCCACGAAGCGCGGTAAAAAAAAACGCCGCAAAAAACGCTACGCTCAGGTGTGAATGCAGCCTTAAAGAAGCTTATCCTGCTTCTAACGAATACACTGTTTTACTTTCTCCATCAGCTCATCCCCCACAGCTATTAGCTTTTGTGTCAATTGACCCTCCCTCTTGTAAGCTCTAACGAGCAGGACCCTCTGATTCCTCCTTTACCAAATTGTAATGGAGCTCCAATGTCTGCCTTCACCTTGTGAAGCGCTGTGCAAATTGTTGGTGCTATATAAATCCTGTATTATAATAATAATTTAACATTATTGCATTACTGGCAGATATGCTAGTGCTCTTTGGATCAATAACATGTTGAAACATCCACACTCAGTTAAATTTTTGCACAGATCACTTCACATTCCCATCAAGTACATTTTTATATGATGTAGAATTCACAGTTGATTCGATGACTGCAAACTACCAAGGCCCTAAAAAACCAAAGTAAGCCCAACCCATAGCATTTCCTCCACCATGATTCACAGTTCATATAAGGTCCTTCTCCTGAAATGTTGTCTTTAGTTTTAAAGTCAGAAACTGTATACTATTATATAAGATATTTAAAAAATATACCCAAAACTATGTACACAGGGATAAATCACACACTCGATGATAGTCTGAAAGATTTCTCGGTTTATTCTGAAATTGACAAGGACTTTTCTACAGCTAAGAGATAAGGATAGATCAAATATCAGTAATGAAAACATTGCTCCCACAGCTTTTAAATGCAGCTAAAAGCCTCATACCTCGACATTGTCAGGAACCAAAAAGACCCACTATGAAGAACCGGTGTAACAAACTAAATGAGATCCAAAATGTAGAGTACCTTAGGTTTTGTGATAGAGATTTGGAGGAATTTAAAGAGAAATGGCGGGAATGGGTTAACTACAAGCTAACAATAAGATTTGCTGAAGTTATGGGAGCATAAGGTAAAAATTATGGTAGAAGAAAAGATTAAGCTAGATACTTAGAGGGAGAGGAGGAATAGTTGACTTTAAGTGAGATTGGTGGAAGGGAGGGTATTGGGAGGTGTGGGCGGGGGGTGGTTGGGACGGGTGGGGGGTGGCGGTTGGAGTTTTTGGTTTTAGAACGTATTAAGCATATATGGATATGGATGTTAGCCCTTGTACACACGGTCGGACATTCCGACGGAAAATGTCAGATCGGACCGTGTTGTCGGATAAACTGACTGTGTGTGGGCTCCATCGGACTGTTTCCGTCGGAATATCCGACGGACAAAGTTTTAGAGCTGGGCTATAAAACTTTCTGGCAACATGATCCGATCGTACTTTGTCCGATTGTGTGTTGAGAATTCCAATCGGACAAAGTGAATATAAATATTGACAGGGAAAAGGGGAAATGAGGGAAAAAAAAATAAAAAGAAGAAATGAAAGAACCTTCACACAAAAAGACCTCAGAAAAAATGTGGGTTCAGTTGGACTTTTTAGGCATACAGAAAGTTGTAAACACAACCAGTATGAAAAATAATTATTTCTATTTATTTAAAATAAAAAAGACAATTTAAAAAAGAACAGGAAAAAGTTCAATTTCCCTTTTACACAAAAAAAGGGAAAAAGTTTCCTCCTTAAAATTGCACAATTAAGACCTAATTGACATCCTATCAGACATAATAACAACCTTTTCAAATTTCCAAAAAGGAAAAGAAAAAAACAAAGTATGTATCTATACAAATGAGGGATCAAGGATATCAATCATACAGTCAACGGTTACATATATTTTTGGTGCTCTACATGTTTCGTGTCTACAATGACACTTCTTCAGGAGCTGATAATAATGTTCTGAATTATTCCTTCGTAAAAGGGTGTCCTAAATAGGGAGATCACCGTTTCCAAAGGAGGAAATTGGTACGATTGATTACACAAAACTCATAAAGATTAGATCTTCAGTGTGTTTAGTAAAAATTCTTGAGGCGTAAGTGAGCACAGATAAATCCGTGATGGATACTCTTTGGTATCTCCTGAGCTCAAGTTGCAAAAAACGGATCAAATGGCGGACATCTTCTACACACAAAAAACAATATGAGAGGGGTGAATGGGCCGATTAGTCTGCCTCTTTGATTCCCCCTTTACTTTCCTCCTTTACCCAGTGGGAATTTGATCCGTTTTTTGCAACTTGAGCTCAGGAGATACCAAAGAGTATCCATCACGGATTTATCTGTGCTCACTTACGCCTCAAGAATTTTTACTAAACACACTGAAGATCTAATCTTTATGAGTTTTGTGTAATCAATCGTACCAATTTCCTCCTTTGGAAACGGTGATCTCCCTATTTAGGACACCCTTTTACGAAGGAATAATTCAGAACATTATTATCAGCTCCTGAAGAAGTGTCATTGTATACACGAAACATGTAGAGCACCAAAAATATATGTAACCGTTGACTGTATGATTGATATCCTTGATCCCTCATTTGTATAGATACATACTTTGTTTTTTTCTTTTCCTTTTTGGAAATTTGAAAAGGTTGTTATTATGTCTGATAGGATGTCAATTAGGTCTTAATTGTGCAATTTTAAGGAGGAAACTTTTTCCCTTTTTTTGTGTAAAAGGGAAATTGAACTTTTTCCTGTTCTTTTTTAAATTGTCTTTTTTATTTTAAATAAATAGAAATAATTATTTTTCATACTGGTTGTGTTTACAACTTTCTGTATGCCTAAAAAGTCCAACTGAACCCACATTTTTTCTGAGGTCTTTTTGTGTGAAGGTTCTTTCATTTCTTCTTTTTATTTTTTTTTCCCTCATTTCCCCTTTTCCCTGTCAATATTTATATTCACAAAGTGATAATTAGGACGCGGCATTTTTTCTATCAGTGTATCCACAGACACCACCCTGTGATAGATACACAATTGTTCATTTTTCCAAAATCAATCGGACAAAGTGCCATGCATGCTCAGATCAAATTCCTAGACCAAAGCTATTGGCTACTAGCCTGAACGTAGTCCCGTCGTAACGAAATAACGTCATCACGTTGACAACTTTGTCCGACCGTGTGCATTCAACACAAGTTTCGGACAAAATCCGTCAGACAAAATCTGACGGATTTTGTTGTCGGACTGTCCAAACGTGTGTACAAGGGCTAATAGTGGTTGTATCACCCCAAGTGTGATATGCTTTGATACTGACAAAAATTACTAAAGAAATTGAAATAAAATAAAAAAAAGATCAAATATAAATTAGCTGCTTAGCAGCCAAGGTCATTCCTGGCCATATGAATGTTATCTCAATTTTTCCCATGAGAGTGTGGATGGAGCAAAGACAACTGTACAGGAGATCCTTATGTGTATAACAAATATACAAATGGAGTCTCTAAAGCATAGCTCTGACCAAAGCACACTTGCTCATTGGTTCATGTAACACGTGTCTACTGCTACTGGCTAAACAACTCTATGTTTGATTTGTCAGTCCAAAGTGCATTGTTTCTGAAGGCCTGGCCTTTGCCAAAATGTTTAATGGCAAATTGTTATCTTGTTATATTGTTCTTTTTGGACAGCACTGTTTTTATATATTTTTTTAAAATTTTAGGTCACACAAACGCAATAGATTACCCACGTTTTTGATAAAATATAAAAGATGAGGTTGCACTGAGTAAATCCCAACATGTAACCCAACATGTCAAACCTTTAATTTACGCGCACACGTGAAATGGCGACAAACTTCATATTTTCTATAGGAAACACTTTAAAAGTCCCCTATCGGTCATCAATTTAGCCTCATTGAAGGAGGTATGGTACTAGAAATATTGCTCTCTCTCTCTGGCGTGTGCTGCAATATGTAATAAGTGTATCGCAAGTGATGCCACTTTCATGCGCCCCGTCAGATGCGTTTACTTTTGTATGTACATAAATGTGGGGGCCTCCAAAAAAAAAATTGGAAGTAATTTGTATGTGTTTTGGTGAGACTTTTATTTTTTACAATTTAAAAACATTATTTTTTTACTTAACTTTTTTTCCATCACACAGGGGACAACATTTTCTCTATGTTATGATTTTTTGGTGACAGGTTCACTTTAATAAGACATTCAGGGTCTTAACCACTTCAATACTGGTCATCCCCCCCCCCCCCCACTTCCTGCCCAGGCCAATTTTAAGCTTTCAGCACTGTCGTAATTTGAATGACAATTGCGTGGTCATGCCACGCTGTACCCATATGACATTTTTATTTTTTTTCCCCCACAAATATAGATTTCTTTTGGTAGTATTTGATCATCACTGGCTTTTTTATTTTTTGCACTACAAATAAAAAAATACAGACAATTCTGAAAAAAAAGTTTTTCATTGTTCCTGTTATACAATTTTGTAAATAAGTAAGTTTTCTCCTTCATTGACGGGTACCAATGAGGCAGCACTGATGAGGCGGCCCAGATGAGATGACACTGATAGGCACTAATGAGGAGGCACTAATATGCAGCACTGATAGGTGGCACTGATATGCAGCCCTAATGGGCACTGATCGACGGCACTGATGGGTGGCAATGATGGGCGGCACTGAGGAGGGGGCACTGACAGGCATTATTGATGGGCACTGACAGATATTACTGATGGGCACTGACTGGCATTACTGATGGGCACTGATTTGCATCACATGTGGGTACAGATGGGATCTGATTGGCATTACTGGCAGGCACTGGTGGGCATCACTGGTGGGGCACTGATGAGCATCACTGGCAGGCCCTTGTGGGCATTGCTGATGGTTTTGCACTGATACTCAATGCGCTGATTATCAGCACAGACCCCCCCCCCCCTCTCAGGAGAGCCGCTGATCGGCTGTCCTCTACCTGCACCTTGTCAGCGCGAATAGAGCAAAGCCAATAAACGTCACTTCCTGGTTACCATGTGATCAGCTGTGATTAGACACCCAGAAGTGACATCAAACACATCGCTTCCAGGTCACCAACAAGGAGGGTAAAAAAAGCATTCATGTATCTGCTCAGCTACCTAGCCCCTACCATGTGGCACCCGCTATACATGGCAGGAGCACGCAGGGGGGGGGGGGGGTGATACCATTACCGGAAGGTGTGAAAGTAATCCAGCATGGACGAATGCGGCAGACTGCTGTCATCTGACAGGCGGCAGTCTGAAGGCTATATTTACATACAATAAAAAAACCCCACTGTCAGGTCTGTACAACATAGACCTGGCAGCAAAAGGTTAAAAGATGTTCTAATCGTTGCACCTAATACGGAATACCTGGATCTAACTGTATTGATTTGAAATGGCTGTAAATGTAGGGGTGTACAAATCTGCATTTCTGTTCATTTTGATTAAGCGAATGAATACATCATATTAATTTTGTGTGTCATTTGTTCAGGTGTATTGACTTTATCTGTAGGCACTGTTTGAAGAGGTTTGCCTGTGCAAATATGTTGAAAAAGTCAACAATTTCCATAGAGTGTACTTATTTTCACATAACTAATTTGGATTTACAGGTATGCTTGGGTGCCTACTTTTTTTTTTTAACCCCAGGCATGACAAAATGTCATTTTAGCCAAACGCCCAGACCTGATTTAGCAGTTTAACACGACAATAAACTCAATGGACAATTAAACTTCTTTGTAAAGGCTTATAAGGCTTATGTTTGGTACACAGTTTTTCTAACACTGATAAATGGACACATACAAAAGATACATTTTCTTTTACACCTAACAATTGTTAATGAAAATTTCAACTCTTTTTAAAATAATTTTTACACACTATGTTATATTTTCTAACCCTATACTTTTTTTCAGTGTATATAGTAAATTTACAGATGTGGCTAAAAGTTTTGAGAATGAAACAAATATTAATTTTCACAAAATCTGCTGCCTCAGTTTGTATGATGGCAACTTGTAGATATGGCAGAATGTTATGAAGAGCGATCAGGTGAATTACAATTAATGGCAAAGTCCCTCTTTGCCATGAAAAGAATGTAAACCCATAAAGAACATTTCCACTGCATTTTTGAAGAAAGCTACAGTTGATTCGGCTGGGGGATCGGGGCACCACCAGGGCAGAGCTTGCTCAGGAATGATAGCAGACATGTGTGAATGCATCTGCATGCTCAACGGGGTGAAGACTTTTGGATGGCCTGGTGTCAAGAAGGGCAGCAAAGACAACACTTCTCTTCAGGAAAAACATCAGGGACAGACTGATATTCTGCAAAAGGTACAGGTATTGGACTGCTGAGGACTGGGGTAAAGTCATTTTCTCTGAAGAATCTTCATTCCGATTGTTTGGGGCATCCAGAAAAAAACCTTGTCCAGAAAAGAAAAGTTGAGAGCTACCATAAGTCTTCTGTCATGCCAACAGTAAAGCATCCTGAGACCATTCATGTGTGGGGTTGCGTCTCAGCCAAAGGAGCGGGCTCACTCACAATTTTGCCTAAGAACACAGCCATGAATAAAGAATGGTACAAAAACATCCTCCGAGAGCAACTTCTCCCAACCATCCTTTTTCATGCCTTTTTCTGCATGATGGAGCACCTTGCCATAGGTAGGACTAAAGTGATAACTAAGTGGCTTGGGAAACAAAACATTGACATTTTAGGTCAATGGCCAGGAAACTGCCCAGACCTTAATCCCATTGAGAACTTGTGGTCAATCCTCAAGAGGACAAAAAAACCCCCACAAATTTTTACAAACTCCAAGCATTGATTATGCAAGAATGGGATGCCATCAGTCAAGATGTGGCCCAGAAGTTGATTGACAGCATGCCAGGGCGAATTGCAGAGGTCTTGAAAAAGAAGAGTCAACACTGCAAATATTGACTCATAATGTAATTGTCAATAAAAGCCTTATGCCGCATACACACAACAGTTTTTTCTGTCAGAATAAACTCTGGCGGTTTTTCCGATGGAGTTCTGCTGAAACGGACTTGCCTACACATGATCACACGAAACTCCGATCATTTAGAACACGGTGATGTACAACATGTACAACGGGACTAGAAAAGGGAAGTTGAATAGTCAGTAGCCAATAGCTGCCCTTGCGTCATTTTTGGTCCGTCGGAACAGCATGCAGACGAACGGTTTTGCCGATAGGAATTGATTCAGGCGGAAAGATTTAAAACATGTATTTCTAGGTCAGAATTTTAGACAAAAAAAAGTCCACTGAAGCCCACCCACGATCGGAATATCCAATGAAATGATTCCATCTCACTTTTTCTGAAAGAAAGTCCGGTCATGTATACACGGCATTAGAAACTTATGAAATGCTTGTAATTATACTTCAATATACCATAGTAACATCTGACAAAAAGATCTAAAAACACTGAAGTATCAGACTTTGTGAAATGTAATATTTGTGTTATAATCAAAACTTTTGACCACGGCTGTACAGCGAGAGAGGCACAGTGCAGGCTAAAGAAGTCTCTAAGCAATTATCCACCCTGCATGTGATCACCACAATAGGCTGCCAAAGTGATTTCATAAGATCACATTCAGGCAGGCTAATGAGGGTGGCAAGACTGCGTCATTCAGATGCAGCATGTGGACATAACAGCACCCTGTGCTCTGGTCCCTTACAAACTGGATTATTAGCCATGGCCAGTTTGTGTGCACTGAAACAAACCATCTGTGTGCAGGACCAGTCAGTGGCAGCCACATTAATTGATTTGCATAGGGCCAGGGTCTCCAAACTGTGGCCCTAGGGCCAGATAAAGGCTAGGAAAGGAGACCCCTGCCCTATTTAAATTAATGGATGCCACTGACCAGTCCTGGATGCAGATGGTTTGTTTCAGTGACAAGGTTTCTGGATGCACGCAAACTGCCCATGGCTAATTATCCAGTTTGTATGGGACACTATTCCTGCCAATGATATGTGCCAATAGTTCTCCCACTGACACCACTATTTCTTCCACTGATACTGATGAGGGGGCACTATTACTCCTACGAATACCAATGATGGGGCACTTCTCCTCCTCTTATTGACCACAAACCTTGAGGCCAGGTTTATTCTGACTGATGCTGGGCCCAGGAAATTTTCTACCAACACTGGCCACAATCCAGCCCCCCTAAAGTCTGAAGGACAGTAAACTGGCCCTTTGTTTGAAAACTTTGGAGACCCCTTTCATAGAGTACAAATCTGGCTAAAGCCATTTGCACATTATGTGGTTTATGTACTAAAGGCAAATTGACTTTGCACTTGGCAAGTGCCGTTGCACTCATCAAGGGCATTTGCTCCAGAGCTTAGTAAATGAGTGGAAGCTCTACTGATGTCCATCACGTGCAAGCAAAAATGCAGGTTTTTTTTTTGTTTTCCTTGAATGTGATTGGGGATTCTTTGCAAAATTAAGCATCACCTCATTTACTAAGCTCTGGAGCAAATGCTCTTGCTGAATGCAACTGCACTTGCAAAGTGCACAGTCTATTTGCCTTTAGTAAATCAACCTTATTGTGTATGTGCAGTTACTAGTTCCACTGGCAATAAGCACTGATCCCCGTCTGCCTGTGTGAATGAAGCCTAAGCATAAACAACATTGATTGTTCCCAATTGCTAGTCTGAGACCTGCTGCAGCTAGCTGTCAGTGACAATACGATCACAGAACAAGGAGTGTGCATAGGTGGAATGTAGATTAATATTCTCTCTGCATTGGAAAAGGTGACAGCGAACTTTAACTGTCAGACTGGGTTTGTCTGGGTTCAAGCAGACCTCCTAGCAAATAGCTAAATACTTAATTAAAGGAGAAGTACAGTCAAAAATCCTTTGGCTGTCCTCCTCCTATGGATCGCAGGAGTGCAGTTCGTTCTGTACTCCTGTGACCCATTTTTAACAAACAGTGGGCTTCTCTTCTAAATTAGGGAAATTCCCATGTTAGACATAATAGACAGTTGTCTCCGTAACAGGTGTCCCCATTGGACGATCACCTCTTGTTCTGGTATCTCCTATAACATTTTGGATTTCCCATCCTACCTAGCAGGGACAAGGACAGCAATAATACCTGACAGGGGCTCTAACTTTTCCACACTATCCAAAACTTAAAGTACAACTAAAGGCAAAACTTTTATTTTAGTTTTGGATAGAGTGGAGGGGGATTAGAACACCTGTCAGATTTTACTGATCACTGCGCCCCCGTAGGGGAAATTCATGCTCTCTAATTGTCCTGTTTACCATTATAATTGAAAGTGAAAGAAAAGCCCAAATTTTGGGTTGTCCCGAAAAAAGTAATAGAGGGAAAATCTTCCAATTGGGACGCTAGTTCTGATGACCTGGGAGTCCCCAAGGAATTTCCTTCATTTGCAGGGATTTCCTCTCACTTCCTGTTTGGCTATGAGATAGCAATCAAAGCCTATTTTATAGGTACAAGGAAGCCCAGGTTTTGTTTAACCAGGGCCCTTAAAGTGGAAGTAAACCCTCCTATCATTTTCAGCCAAGGAAGCTGCCATCTTGGCCTCTGTTTAATCTAAAACTGCAATGATGCTGTGCATGTGATCCGTTATGAAACCAGTCATTGGATGGTTTGACAGTTTGGTTGAGAGCACAAGCAAATGTGGCAGCTAGCATTTCCGGCATGCCAGGAATGTTAACTGGTATTTCAAACTATCAAATCGATGAGTTTACTTCCGCATGAAGCTCCTCCGACAATCATGTTTGGGGACACACACTTTCTACTGCGGCGCTTCTCCCTGAAGTGTCCCTTATTCTCAAGTTCAACAGTTGGGAGGTATGCGTATACATGGACAGGGCAAAGGGGGTGGAGTCAGCAGTAGAGCCAAGGCGGGGGCAGCAAAATAAGGTTTCACCTAGGGCAGTGATGGCGAACCTTTGCACCCCAGATATTTTGGAACTACATTTCCCATGATGCTCATGCACTCTGCAGTGAAGTTGAGCATCATGGGAAATGTAGTTCCAAAACATCTGGGGTGCCAAGGTTCGCCATCACTGACCTAGGGTGTCAAAAATCTTTGCACCAGCCCTATTACCATCCGCATTATCTGACTATTCGTTCATTGTCCATTGTGCGGGTAGGTCAAGCTTGAAGCTGTAAAGCAAAGTCAGAGAACAGTGATGTTATCCTGTGAGTAACAACACTAGCTGAACAGAATTACCAATCCTTTACATATGTGCCTGGAGTTTCAAATAATGTCCCTTATATGCATATGCAATGGTGTTGAGCTGCTGTAAGCATCATTTACGCAAGTCTTTGGGATGCAATTGCTGGCAGAGAATCATCATGTTCTACATACGTTTTTGGCCTGCAGAACTTCACAAAATGAATGCCTGAGATTCTGGCAGTTGATGAAATGTTCTCCACTATCACTAGAGTTTGACTTGTTCTGGTGACTTCAGGCAATGGCAGTGGGATGTCAGTTGTGATTCTTTGCAATTAGAATTATGTAAACACTCAATCACATTTTATTTTAAGAGCTCTTTCATGCAATTGCTTTTAAACTCTGTCTTGGCTGCATCCCAAGCCATCATTTATCATTATGATGCTGTAAAGTTCTATTCACATGGGTAGCAATTAAAACCAGAGCACAGACATTAATGGAAGACTATACAGAGAGGGAAAGGCAGTGTAAACGGAAAGTACATTTAGGTCCAATAAATTTCCATGCTGATACAACACTGGATGGGAGTGGGAAAGTTGGCTATTTGTAGTAAAGTAGGGAGAAAACTAAACTAAACAAGTTGGGTTAATGATCCTTGTTTCATTAGCCTTTTCATGACGGTAATATGTCTTTTAAATGGAAAATGTCCCTTGATATGGGAACTTTGATTAAACTTGCAGCAAAAAAATAGAAGTGTGCCACTGTGCGTTTTCCTAGTTCTAGCGAACATTAGTCAGAGAGTTATTGTTAAATTATATGACGCATACTGACCCTGCTAAGCTTGGTCTGAGCATTTAAGCTTAAAAACAAAACAAAAACTGGTCTTGAAAGGTTAGGGACATGTATTCAATATTTATGGCAAATTTCCCAAAAGTGTTCTGACTGTCCATTTTCCATTTGTCTGTTGAGGGATAAAGGACAGGAGGCAATGCATTACTATGGGCAAGTGGATGTAAGCCCTTGTACACACAGTCGGAGATTCTGACAGAATGTGTCCTATCAGACCATTTTGTCGGATATTCCGACTGTGTGTGGTCTCCGTCGGACTGTTTCCATCGGAATATCCAACGGACCAACTTTTCCAACTTGCCGGTAAAATTTTCCGCCAAAATGCTCCGATCAGACATACTCCGATCATGTGTAGTCTACTCTGACGGACAAAGTGTCACGCATGCTCAGCTCAAATTCCTAGACTAAAGCTATTGGCTACTAGCCTGAACGTAGTCCCGTCGTAACGAAATAACGTAATCACGTTATGTACAATCGGATTTTCCGATAACTTTGTCCGACCGTGTGTATGCAACAGTTTCGGACAAAATCCGTCAGACAAAATCCAACGGATTTGGTTGTCAGAATGTCCGACCGTGTGTACAAGGGCTAAAAGGATGATGATATGTTTACATCTGTGTCTGTTCTGGTCTGTTTTTTTCAAATGGAACAAGTTCCTATTTTTGTGCCATTTAAAAAATGGAAGTGGACCTAAATGGATGTCAATGAATGACATCTCAGCTTCTCCCTAGTAAACCTCATTGACTATATATGGATATGTTCATTGTTCATCGCGATTGACATGAACCTACTCTACATAGCTGGATGGCATAGTTACATATATACTGTAGTTACATAGTTAGTCAGGTGGAAAAAAGACAAGTCCATCTAGTTCAACCAATAAAAAAAAATAAAACATACAATCCCATATACACAATCCTATACCCACAGTTGATCCATAGAAAGGTGAAAAACTCCAGAAAAGCCTGATCCAATTTGCTACAGAAGGGAAAAAAATGTCTTCCTGATCCCCGAGAGGCAATCGGAAATTCCCTGGATCAACTTTACCTATAAATGTTAGTACCCAGTTACATTATGTACATTTAGGAAATAATCCAGCCTTTTTTTTTTAAAAAGCTGGCCAGAATCACCTCTGGAGGGAGTCTATTCCACATTTTCACAGCTCTTACTGGCAAAAAACCCTTCTGTATGTGGAGATGAAATCTCTTTTTCTCTAGATGTAAAGAGTGCCCCCATGTCCTCTGTGATGACTTTAAAGTAAATAAATACAGTAAAACCCCAAGATCACTATATGGACCAATTATGTATTTGTACATGTTGATCATAAGTGAGAATGAATTCAGTTCCTCTAATCTTTCCTCATAGCTGAGTTCCTCCATGCCTCTTTTCAGTTTGTTGCTCTTCTCTGCACTTCCTCCAGTTCCCCGGTATCCTTTTTGAGAACTGGTGCCCAAAACTGAACTGCATGTTCCAGATGAGGTCTTACTAATGATTTGTACAGGTTGATGATGGATGTACATCGGGGGAACTTTTTTTTTTTAAATAAAGGACTTGTCAAAAACGGTGTTGTGTGTTTATTGTACTTCACTTTTCTTGGTAAATGAGTAGAGGTACTATGTCTCTACACCCATTCACACAAGGGGCTGGGATCTGTGGGCCCCCTTGGTAAAAGGGGCTTTCAGATTCTGATATACCCCCAGCACCCCCTCAACCACCGGGCCAGGGTTGTGAGGAAGAGACCATTGTTCTCGTTCAACAAGGGTAAAAGGTGCTTTGCCGGGAGGTGCTCCCGCACAAGGTACCCACCCAAATCCAAAGCCTCAAAGTGCCTAGGTATGCATTGAGGGGATACCTGCACTACTTTCTTTTTTTTAAAGGTAAGCTTGTTTGTTTCTCTTTTGCTGTCTGCTATCAGCTTTATGCTACCTAGAACATCCCATTACACTTTGCAGTGTTTTGATGCTTTCTGAAAGTTCTACTCAGACCCTCTGTAGACAATACTGCTGTTTGGTACCTTCATGAAAATAAAAATGAAAAAATTATTGAAACGGAAAAAAAAAGGTGAAAAAAATGTTTTTAAAAATGTAAATGTGTTTAATATCCAGTTCTGTAGCAAACTAAATACAGTTTAGCTAAGTTTACATGTGTTTGAAAATCATATATGCGTGTGGCAGGTAGGCAAACCTCAGAGCCTTGCAAATATACAGGACTTTCGCTGCATGTCTCATAGATGTCTCAGGGCTCATTTACACTTACATAAGCCCTCTGAAGAGCAATGTGCAGTGGATCACTTTTCATAGGGTGTCTGACATACAGTGAGTAGGTGTTATGTTACATCCTCACCACCTGTCTTAGCTTGAATGGGTTGCTTTCAGTGGGCAGTATTACCACCAAATGTGTCATTTTTTGTCGTTGTCACAATATGTGCATACCCCATACAGCTGTCTCTTCAGCATACGGGGAGCAGTTGGAGGGGGTGGTTCACATTGCTCAACGGTGTGTTTTTACCGCTCTTGACCACAGTTGTACATTAAGCTTAGGTTGCTTATTTGTAGCTCTTTTCAGGCTGCCATGCCAGGAGGAGGTAATGAGCATAACAACTGTTAATTTACTATAGGCTGAGCATTCTTTTGTTTTTATCTTAACTGATTTTGACACTGAAATTGACATTAACAATTTCAAATCATTTCACTAAGGGTTTACAATAGTACATCTGATATAGATATACATCTGTTTCCTGTAGACACGACAGGTGTGCCTTTAATAGCTTTAGAGAATGTAGGCAGGTCAGTCTATCAGTCTCTTTCTTTAACACCTTCATCAAAAATTCAACACAGCTTCCATAGAATGATATATTTACAGGATGATAAACAGATTGATGAAACAGCCTCACATGTACCAGAAACTATTATGATTCTTCACAAAATGCAAAAATAAAGTAGATGTAAACTCTAAATGAGTGGCATCTAGTGTGCTAAAGCACAGTCATGCTATAAATAGGTTGTTTTTAATAAAATACTAATTCTATTTTAATTTCAATTTCAAAAGTATAATGCTGCGTATACATGACTGGACTTTCCAGCAGAAAAGGTCAGACGGAGTTCCGACGGAATTTCAAAGGAGTTCCGACGAACTTCCATCCGAACGGACTTGCCCACACATGAACGGACCAAAGTACGTTTGTTTTGAACGTGATGACGTATGACGGGACTAGTAAAGGAAGTTCAATAGCCAGTAGTCAATAGCTGACCTTGTGTCGTATTTGGTCCGTTGGACCAGCATACAGATGAACGGTTTCCCGATAGGAATTGATTCCGTTGGACAGATTTGAAACATGTTCTATTTCTAGGTCCATCTGAATTTTTGAAGAAAAAAGTCAGATGAAGCTCACACATGATCATAATATCTGACGGAATGATTCTGTCTGACCTTTTCTGCCCGGAAAGTCCAGTCGTGTGTACGTGGCATAACAGTTACAACAATGGACAGTAGCAAGAGCCACCGCCAACAAATATACCCCCCCCCCCCACCAAAAACAAACAAAAAAAAGGGACCAAAAGAAAAATTATATATATTAAACAGCAGGACTCTAATTATTGCTCCATAAATATAGTCTCACATTGGGTGCTTCAGCTATCAGTAGTGGGCGCCAAGAAGACTGTTGCATCTCAGTGCTGCCGATCTCTGTCTACATGCATTACCTTTTTCAAGGTGGATTACCTTATGGTGACAACAGAGAATCATACCTGCATAACATGGGTAAAATGGCCATTTGTAGTCTCTCTTTGAAGCCAGTCTGACAGGGTGACAATGCAGAGGACCAAGTAGGAGACTGGGCAGAGTGTGGTCACCCTATAACAGAAGTGCCTGAACAGAGACCTTCATGGCAGAATCACCAGGTATTAGTTTACTGAAAGCTACAGACCTTAAAATATTAAAAATTACTTTTGAATCAGATATATTAAAACAACAAGGATTCTTGGAATGCTAGGTCTCCTCCAGAGGTTGTTAGGGCTTCCTTGTCCTGGTTGATTTCCCTTCAGATTGATGGTGCCTGCATAGTTACAGTGCCAACAGCACTTAGTAAAGCCAACGGCATGACACCAGTTATCTCTATAGCTGTCTGTACGGGTGACATTCTCATCACCACCGTAAGTGGGGCATTACCACTAATCACCAATGTTAGGGGCATTATTCCTATTGACCCCTAATTTAATTCAATTTAGCTGGTGTTTTCTGAGACCTGAAAATTATTTATTCGGGCAAAAAGTTTGAAAAAGACTGTGGTAAAGTTTGTTTAAAATTTTAGTAATTGAGTTTACTTTGATTCTCATTCATAGAAATGGAAATTAATTCATATGCCGTGCATAGTCCTGGTAATAATACTCTCCTTCATTTTAAATTAGTCCACAAGTACAATTTGGTTAGTCGTACCTATACACAGGCACAAAAGCTTGTGTGCAATTGATGATTCTGTTCTTTTTGGACGACGGTGGATCTATGCATGAGGATGAATGATCGAAATTAAATTAAAAAGGTTGTTCATTCATCTTCAAGCTAAAACTATAAAGATGTCTCCAAAAGATGTCAGATTGTTTGATTAAATAGCCATGCACACAGAGATTGAGGAAGAGATCACAAGACATAATTAATTAACATCATGCTTTTTATGCCCGTGATTGAAAATAAAAATGGCCTACTGTCATTCCCCTGTATACAGGTATATTACTCAAAGGAGAAAATATGGACAGCTGCCTGAATGGTCTCCTTCTTGTCTGCATATGTTACAGGAAAAGACAGGAGGGTGCTTAGTGTGCCAGATCGTAGTCCTAATAAAGTCCCCTGTGCCTTGCCACACATCCTTAACCCAGCTCCCTCTGCACTGACCTCCCTCACTCCTCCTCCTACACAGCTTCAGTATTACAATAGGTCCTATTCATTCATTTTCTATAAATCAGCACCAGAGACAGTTTTTATTTGAATGACAAGTATCTCCCATTCTGCTGGCTGCTTATTTCTTTTGAGTCGAATGGCCAAAGCAGCCATTTTATTGTGAATACAAAACAAAATAGACTTTAATAGACTTTATTTATAAGTATAAAAAAAATAAAAGAGAACAAGTTATATCTGAAAAACGAACCTCCTACCTGTTCTAAGGTCTTTGAAGGCATATATAATCAGAAAACTGTCTGTATCTACCACAAACCATCTATCAAGGCCCATCCTCCATTCACAGAGTGCTTTTCATTGTGGAAGTGATAGTACAGCTTCTATAAATGCATAAATGGAGCATGTGGGTGGAAAGGGCAGTCATTGTCAGACATTTTGATCTGTAACAAGTGAAGTTACTTGTATTGACCCCTACGGCACCGGAAGACAGGGTTGCTGAAAAGGCAGTACAGCCAGTCCTCCTGTACTGGGCCCAGGCCTCCTCCGTTGAAAATGGGGGGCCCGGGCACCTGCCAAGCAGGGGGGTCGACAGTACTGCCTTATAGTTGACATTTGCAACTCGTGTGCAGAGCAGCCAGGATCTACTTTTCTTTTCTTCCTCTGGTTGCACCACAGTTGAATCAGTTCCAGTATTTGAGACCCCCTTCCCCCTGCTGTCTGGGACCCCTGTGTGTCCCTTTCCCCTCCAGTGCTGCAATTCCCCTCCCACCAGCAGCTTCTGAGGGCACACAGGCAGGTTATTGGGTTAGTTCAGGATAGTGAGTGGGGCTCACCATCCTGAATGAACACACCATCCTAAATGAACACTGTGGGGGTACAGACATTGCCTCCGTGACACTATTCACTTGATTGGGTCTTCTGCCATAGCTGCAAAGCGTAGCATCGAGGCTGTTGCATTTTAGCAAGCAGAGCAATAGTTCAGTAGCATGAATGACAATATTCAGTTCTGTAAGGTGGAACCTGTCCTTAAATTTCAAAAAGTTGTCTGTGAGGACACCAGTTTCAGGAAACGACCAATGAACTGGACCTCATATTTAAACTGGCTGAGGGCCGTAGAAGGAGAAAAGGGGTCAAGACCCCAAATTGTAAGATTAACCAAATTCAAGTGTCAGATGATTACATTAAGTTAGATAGGTTAGAAGATCCAAGCCTTTAAAGGTGGGGGCGATCAGGGAGGGCCATTGTTCCCAGATCTTTGTGCCTTCGTCTTGTTCTGGGTGGGGGGGGGGGGGGCGAAGGGCGTGCGGGTGGTGGTCTCTTGGCGGATCCTGAAGAGGAGGAGAACGTTTCCATATCTGAGTCCTGATCAGAAAAAATTCTCCTGTTGAAAAGTTGGAGAAGGCCTGGTTCTGGCCTTTGTAGGAAAATTTCACAATAAACGGGAATGACCACTTGTATTTGATGTCCTTCTGGGCCAGAGCAGACAGTAATGGTATCAAGGTGCACCCGCGTTGGATGGTGGAAGGTAATAGATCAGCAAAGATCTGCAATGAGTGGCCTTGGCAGGTCACCTGGAGCATTGTGTGGGCTTATTTCATGACCACTTCTTTTACTGCATAATAGTGTGGTTTGACTATTATGTCTCTAGGGGATCCATCCTTCCTGGTGGGTCCCAGGGCTCTGTTGGCTCTATCAAGCTCTAGACACTGTGGCTGGACATTCGGCAACAGGGTTTTTATTAGGTCTTGGGTTGCCACCCTTACATCCGTGATTGATTCTGGTAAGCCCTTGATCCTGAAATTGTACTGTCTAGATCTATTTTCCAGGTCATCTATGCGTGATAAGGCAGTGTCTAGTTGATCATGAAGGGTTTGGATTAGATCTGAGTTTTGATTAGAAACTGCAATGGTTTGCTCCAGTTTATTTTCAATTGCTTCCATCCGGGAGCCTATTTTTTGCAGATCTAATTTTATGTCCCCTATGATTTTGGCTGCTGTGCTGTAGTGGCCAAACCCCTTTCCAGAAGGGCTGACAGTTTGTGATAGAGATCCGCTGCATTAAATCTGTGATCCTGGGGATGAAGGCCTGGCGAAGTAAAGTTAGTGTAGTAAGGCCTGTTAGGCCCCGCAGGGGAGAAAGCCTGGTCACCATGTGTGTGGCTGATGAGGGATCCTGTTGAGGTAGGGGAGGGTGTCACAGCCTGCTAGCAGCCCCCATGAGTGAGAGGAGGTAGGTCAGAGTGGCTGGGGTGAGCACTTGCCTGTGATCCGAGGCTCCTTCCACGCTGGGAGCATTAGGGCGAGTTCCAGCAGTGGCCTCGTGGCCATCTTGGTAGCCCTGGGCTGGGTGGAGGCTTTGAAATGCGGCCCTATGTCTCGTTGAACAGTTGATCATCCGGGGGTGTTTTCTGGTAGGGGAACCGATCCCCTCGCCATGCGCTGTCCTGGAGCGTGTGGGTGAGGTACTGTAGGGGCCATTGTTCTGGGGAGGTGCGGAGGTCCGAGTTAAAGTGGTCATCTTGGATCTCTCACCCATGCGCCATTCCGCCCAGAGGGTATTTAGGCAGCCTACTCGCCCATGCTCTTTGTCGGTTCCAGTGCACAATACACTCCCGCCCTTCCCTTTTTCAGGGCACTTCTCAGCACATCCTTCTCCATAAACTACCCATTACTTATCTTGTGTATACCCCCTTTTCTTGGCATACCGACCAGACCACCAAGGCACACTTCAGGTCTATTTATGTTGTAAGTCTTGTTGTATGTTCACGTGATCCACATCTCACTCATCATAGGGCCACGACCATAAATATATATTACATGTTCTGCCTTTAAGGGTATGTATGCTCTGAGAGTTACAAGGCCCTGGCAGTGACAGTACAGCCAGGCAGATGCACCATGAAACCACTTTCTCTGTTATAGTTTAAGTGGATCCTTAACCTCCAAAGGTAGAAATTCATGGTGCATGCAGCATTTTCTTTTTTACTTCTTGCAAATTGCTAAATAGCACTTCCAGGGGCTGGTGGCATAGCCAGTGTCTTATTTTGCCCCCCTGGAAAGGTTACATCACCATTGCTTTCTTCTTATCTCACAAGATTTCACAAAATCACAGGAAAAGGAACTTCTTTTTTGACAAGCGTTGGTTTCCTTCTTGCAGGCGCAATATTGCAGACATTATCGATGGGCTGGCTCAGAGAATAAGGAGGAGGACGCTTGCCAACTGATACCTTTTTTTTTTCTTTAAATTTTTTATAAATAGTGGTGCAGGAAGCAGAGGATGGCCAGGATGGACCAGCAGCAAAGTGGCAAACAAGTACTAAAGAAGATTAGTATGATAGTCAACTTTCACTATGAAGATTTCAGTGGCATTGACAATATATTGGTAAAGTTTTAAGCTGAATCCATGGATCTTTGAATCTGGATCCCATGACCCAAACCGGACATCAGGTAATGTTATACTCTGTACTACGGGTGACAAGGGCAGAATTCTCCATTCTATATTATTTTAAGTCTCTATTGATGTCAGTGTCCCAGTTGTAGCTTTAGGTCATGTTGCAGGAAACTAAATACCACAGAGCCTAGGTACCTAGTGCCTAACCCGTGATCCTTTGCTTCTTGTGCGGCCCTTGGACCCCAGCGGTCTTTAGTGGGAGTATTGATTTCTGGAGGGATACTAGCAGTAAACTCAACTAGCCTCACATACCGTAGGTCCTAGGTTTCTCACTTTCTTCTTTATCAGGTTTCAAGTCTCCAACCATACCAGTAGCATTTCCACAGTCTCTTATCACTTCCCCTAGCATGTCTATAGTCTCTAGATGACTTCTTATATTACATATATTGAACATTACATATGTTCCTTTGGTGATGTCAGATGCCGCTATACCTAGTAACAAGGACTCGCCCCACTCGACTGGGGGGTGGGTATTCAAGAGCATCTAGTATAAAAGTTTCATGTCTGTGGCATGAACTTTTGACATGATCTACATCTGTGGCATGAATTTTTGTATTAGGAGCTCCTCAATACTCATCCCAGAATTTATTATCTGCTCTGCACTCAATATCCTTCTTACCTTCATTATGATTCAGCTCCTCTGTGGGAAGATGCACAGCACTTTATTGTATATCCATCACAATCAAGCTTCACTTTATTGGCCTAGCACCATCACACACACACATCAGACAACCACTGGCCTGGGTAATGCACATAACCGGCACATTTATAAACATTCTAACAACCCACAGTCTTAAAGGCAAATAGGCTATTCACTTTGCTAAGCCAATTATAACTTAGCTTAGTGAATGTGGTGGAATTTCACTTTCAAATATTATCCATTACATGCAAGGAAAATAAGAAAAACAGTATATATGTATACACACGATTGGATGATAGAAGTCAACTGAGCTTTACTTCTACAGGTAAATTCCCTTTCAAAGTGCAGATTCACTTGCAAAGCGAACAGCCTATTTGTCTTTAGTAAGTCAACCCCTTTAAGCCTAGGGCTGCTATCAGCATGATTGTTGTTGTTATTATTACTTGCAATTTGATCTTTTTGAATAAACTGTAAAACATATCTTACTCTTTATATATATATATATATATATATATATATATATATATATATATATATATATATATAATATAATCCGCGACACTTTTGATAAGGTGTCCGCTATGTACAAATTTAGTTTTTCCTCAGAACAGTAAAGGGGTTCTGAGGGTTTATTGTGCAGGTTTAACTTTGGCCTCAGTTTGGCTGGGCTGTGTTAGGGTTCTGCCTGGTCATGTGTACAGTTAGGTGCACATGACAGGACCAGAACCAGGCCTGGTTGGATGCTTTGAGTATCAGCGTTCCGCGGAGCCAATCAGTGGGTGCGTCTGGGGAAGGGTACTTAAGAGGCTGAAGTCACGTGTTCGGGGTTCATTCGTTAGGCCAGAGCTGCCTGTTCCTGAAGCTGGACCGGGGTAGCCCCGCGAGGGGTCCCGGGCATGGGAGCATGGGCCGCTCTTCAATATGGTCAGTTTGACTAGTCCCATTATACCCGCATGGTCTGGGGTAAGGATCCATCTGTTCCTGAGTCTCGGAACTGGCTGAGGGAGTATTTAAGGTGTCCAGGTGTGCTCTCAACTTGGAGGGGCACCGCAGCTCGTGTAAGCGATTGGGGGAGGATTCTTCGGAGGAGGGCCAACAACCTGGCATCCCAAGAAGTGCCTGGTTGCTGGGTTGTCAAGGACACTAACGAATCCACGCTTTTCCAGTACTGCCAAGGAGACAGAGAACATTCCAGGTACTGAAGAAAGGTTCCTGTTCATTTTCAGTTGCAAATTTATTCAAGGTCAGAGACTTTGCAAGTTCCGGTGTTCTGGCAGATAGTGTCCTGCCATCATATAGAAGAAGCTTTGGAAAATTTCGGAAGATGAACGGCGCCTGGGAAGCGGACATAGGGTTGTGAAAATTAGAGGGCCCCTCGCGGGCGAGCTTCGCTCGCCACGCTTCGGGCTCGGCCTCACTGCGCTCGGCTCTTTTATATTCCTACTCTATGTTCACTTGGATGGTGGGGATAGAACCTGGACTCATGGCACAGGCGCCGTTCATCCTCAGCTATTTTCTGAATCTGTGTGTGCTGTGTACTGCGCATGCGCAGTACACAGCGGGCACTATCCGATGGGGGACCATATATGATAGGACACCGGATCAAGGTGCTGACTGCTATAATCTCTGGCTAGAGATTTGTTCAGCCTTGAAGCTCCCAGCGGCGAGTGGCTACACTCTGGGTTGCATTAGAGACTTTCTAACGATTAGCAGTTCAAGGTGCCTGCGTTTCTTCACCCTTGGCCTCTGTTCCCATACGAGACTGTGTTTGTTGGATGTTACCCCTGCAAATAAAAACCTTTCTAAAGGACTTTTATGGTGTCAGCGTCCAAAGTCGTTGGGTACTAACCCTGGGAACCCCTAGACATGGAAGAACAAGCCAAGTGGAGGTAACCGGTAAGCCCAAAAGTCAAGGCTGCCCCATCGAGGGTTATGGCCGCTACACATTTTATATATATATATATATATATATATATATATATATATATATATATATATATATATATATATATATATATATATATATATATATACATATATATATATACATATACACTCTTTTTAGCATTGAATTCTCTGATTATCCACTTTCTTGACAACTCTATCTTTACAATTCCTGGGAAGAGAAAATTAATTACAGCCAGATGCATCACTAATTTCAAGCAGCATCCTAGGATGCAATGCAGACTCCCACACTTAATCGGGGTCTAGCTTGAACACAGCTAACAAGCGCTTATAGGTATTTGCGGTATTAATGGATATTAAGCCTGCTAATGGAAATCTTTCTATGCAAATCTTCATTTGTGTAACATGAACGTTGCATGCCTACTGATATAAACCAGCGTGCGCTGCACCTCTAAGAAAATAATCACTTGAGATTATTATGATTTGAATGATGCTCAGATTAGCTGCCACCAACAAGGCGAGAGAGACGCGCAGGAGATGGAATAGCGATTGTTCTGTGGCTGGGCTTGGGCGGAATTGTGAATGCAGCTTCTGTACACAGACAATTTGCAAAGCTTACATCACGCTGCTGTCACATCTTGGATAACGTGAGCTAAATCACGGAGCGAGCCCAGCCAGGACTGCAGGGTAATAGTCCTGTGCCATCAGACTTTCTCCGTCTTGGCTTCTGTTGATGCTCCACTTAATGACAGCAGCACTAGAACTTCACATTAACTGTTACTCTTTATTAAGAGAATAAATATTCCTGACAGCACGCCAGAGATTGAGAACATTTAGGGGTTATAGTCAGCCACTTTTACAGCAATCTCAGCACATGTAGCTTTCACACTTGCATTTCATAGTGAGCGCAAGGCTATAGAGTTTATCACAGCTGGTACTTTGAGGCTAAAAATGACAATTCTTGCTGTTTATGGTGAATTAAAGTGGATCCCCAGTTACTTTACAAGTGTACATGAAACGATTCCAGCCTTCGCACAATATCCAGCTACAGTTAAGCCCCGTACACACTATCGGATTTTCCGACGGGAAATGTTGGATGTCAGGCTGTTGGAGGAAAATCTGACCGTTTGTATGCTTCATCGGACAATTATTGTCGGACTTCCCACCAACAAATGTTGGCTAGCGTGTTTTCAAATTTTCCCCCCAACAAATGTCTGTTGTCGGATTTTTCGATCATGTGTACACAAGTCCGTCGGACAAAAGTCTAAAGTACAAACATGCATGCTCGGAAGCAGAAGCTGACGGTCTTGTAAACTAGCGTTTGTAATGGATAATTAACATCCGTGACGTGGCAAATTATGAAATCTCCAAATGCAGCGCACATTTCTCTTCGTCTTTAACCACTTAAAGTGGTGTTGCCACCAAAAAATAAAAAAGTGTTTAAAATTCTTTAAAAAAATGAAAAATAAAATAATTGAAAAAAAAAAAAATTTCTACTCACCTCTAAATACCTGTTGCTAGGGGGTCCCTCGTAGTCTGCCTTCTTCCTTGCTTGGGCTGGTGACATCACTTCCCCGGGTGCCCACAGTACGATCACTGTTCGGCCGGGTGCCCACAGTACGAATGACAGCGCCGCAAGCGTAGCAGGGAACGAGGGGGGGCTTAGTTCCCCCGCATCGCTGGACCCTGGGACGGGTAAGTGTCCGATTAAAAGTCAGCAGCTGTAGTATTTGTAGCTGCTGACTTTTATTATTCTTTTTTTTTTAGGGGCACCCCACTTTAAGGACCGAGACTCTTTTTCGGATTCATTGTTTACATGTTTAAAACTGTTTTTTTTTTTTTGCTAGAAAATTACTTAGAAACCCCAAACTTTTTGAATAAAAAAATAAGACACCAGTAAAATTAGCCCATTTTTTTATATTGTGAAAGATAATGTTACGCTGAGTAAATTGATACCCAACATGTCACGCTTCAAAATTGCACCCGCTCGTGGAATGGTGTCAAACTTTAACCCTCAAAAATCTCCATAAGCAACATTTAAAAAATTCTACAGGTTGCATGTTTTGCGTTACAGAGGAGGTCTAGAGCTAGAATTATTGCTCTCGCTCTACCGATCGCGGCCATACCTCACATGTGTGGTTTGAACACCGTTTTCATATGCGGGCAATACTCACATATGCGTTTGCTTCTGTGCGCGAGCTCGTTGGTATGGGGTGTTTTAAAAAAAAAAAAATGTTCTTATTTATTTTACTTGATTTTATTTATTTTTACACTGTTTTAATAAAAATGTAATCACTTTTATTCCTATTACAAGGAATGTAAACATCTCTTGTAATAGAAAAAAGCATGACAGGTCCTCTTAAATATGAGATCTGGGGTCAAAAAGTCCTCAGATCTCATATTTGGACTTGCAATAAAAAAAAAAAAAAAAAATGTCATTTGTAAAAATGACATTGAAAAATTGTCCTTTAAGAGCTATGGGCGGAAGTGAAGTTTTGACGCCTCTTCCACCCTTCTATGGTATAGAGATGGGTGGAGGCCATCTTCCCCTCACTCGTCTCCATACCCAGCAATGTGAAGGACCCGATCGCTTCTGCTGCTACCGACGGTTCCGGTAAGCGGCGAAGGGTACGGGAGAGCGGCGGGAGGGGGGTGGCACCTCTCCTGCCACCGATAATGGTGATGTTGGGTGAACCTGCCGCAGAGACCACGATTATCGTACACATGACCGGCGCCTGAAGAGATGGATATCTCAGTTGTGGCAGCAGCTGCTGCCGTTACCGAGATATCCCTCTTCAAAAAATGGACGTACATCGTCGCGCGCCGGTCGTAAAGTGGTTAATGGGATAATAATGAAGCTGCTTTGCTGGTGATACTGATGGAGTTATTGCAAAGGTATTTTCAAAGGATTTTTTTTTTCTAGTGATATCAAGAATAATATTATTATGTTTTTTTGTTTTTTTTATTTGTGCAACACCATTATCCCGTCATTTTTAAGAACAAAGATACAACTATGTTGGTGTCCCTTGTCAATTTTACATTGTATTTTTTTTAATGTAACTGCCTACACCCAAACTGTCATTTGTTCTGTAAAACACATAGCCAAGTATTATTCTGCACAATTTTTTTATTGTGCATTAAAAAAAATAAAAAAAAAATAAACATGCTATCTACCATTAGAACGTAACCGAAAATTATATGCATCTAAAAATATAGAAAATATACCAAACCAAATCATTATTCAACCAAAAAAAAAAATGACAAAGCAATAACTCAAAGGCCAATAATAAATAATATGTTATCTCCTCCTATTTCTGCAACATGACTGGTTGATGAACTGAAAAGCGCTAAATCAAAAATGCGAAAAGAAAAGCGCAAATCAACACTCACCAAACTTCTACTAACATGAAATTAGCAGAAGGAGCTCAAAGGATGGTGCTAAAGAGCTGAAAAAACACGTAGTACGTCTAGTACATCACTACGTTCGTAATTGTTGGCCAACATTTGTGTGACCGTGTGTATGCAAGACAAGTTTGAGCCAACACCCTTTGGACAAAATTCCGGTTTTGTTGTCGGAAAAAGACCGATTGTGTGCACGAGGCATGGGGCTTTAAAAAAAAAAAAAGTTTTACTTTTTCTCATTAAAATTGATGTCAAGTACATTTTTTTTTGTTTGAATACAGTAATGCCCCATGGACACTAGACAGCAGGTGTGGGCAGAGGGCACAGGTGTACTGTCCAGCCCCACTGCCAGCAGCATGTCCAACTCTATAAAAGTCTGTGTGCCTAGCATTCATCCATGGGCCCATCTTGCCCTAAGCATTAGTACTACAGGTACTCTTCATTAAACGACCAGGTTCCCTTCCAATGACCAGGTCGTTAAACAAATTGGTCGTTAAACGAAGAGCCATAATTAATTAATGTTTTAAGCATTCTTAACTACTGTACTCTATTGTGAAAAAAAGGTCTAAACACAAAACTCCAGCTCAGTAACGTTGTTTTAATTTGTGTAGGTACAGAACCCCAAAAAAATGTCTGTACTGTACTGTACAATACAATGTGTATAACGCATTGTTTGGGTGGGGAGAGCTGGTCATAAGTCCGAGTGATCGTTAGACAGGTAAGTTGTTAAACATGGAGTATCCGTACTAGGAGACATTATATTACTAATATTCACCACACTCTCCTATCCCCAGAGGTAAAACAAAAGTTAGGCATACACCATTTAGACCTATAATCTCTGATTAAAACTGACCTTTTGCTGATCTATTTTATACTGCTGTATTTTACACAGTACCTTAATTATTTTAGAAAAGCCCCAGCCTGTGCTTTATATCTCTATTTTTGCCTAGCCTTGCTATTTATAATTGTTCTACTGATGGCCAATTTTACACTGCTATGTTATCTGCAGTCTCTTCATTCCTGTAGAAATACACCTGCATGTACTATTTTTCTCTAGTACATTTCAGCCAACTCACTCTCATTAAAAATGTCCTGCTACTGGCTTGTTTTACACTGTTGTATTATCTGCAGTCTCTTATTTACTTATGACAGCTTGAAAGAAATTGGCCAGTGGCAGGCCAGTTTTGCATGTTCAGTGAGAACAAGGACAGCCACCATTAAAGTGATATTATAGCCTTGTTTTTTTTAACATGTTATACTTACCTGCTCTGTGCAGTGGTTTTGCACAGAGCAGCCCGGATCCTCCTCTTCTCGGGCCCACGCTGTCGCTTCTGGCTTCTTCCTCCTACCGGGTGCCTCCACAGCAAGCATCTGCTCTGCGGGCACCCAAGCAGGCGTGCTCCCGACATGTGCCTCTGTGTGTCTATTCACATGGGCCCACTCCCTCCATCTCCTGATTGACTCACTCGCTGTGATTGACAGCAGCAGGTGCCATTGCCTCCCGCCCCTGCCAAAAGCCCATCAGGAGTGTGAGTCCCTGGAAAGACAAGGCTCTCATGGACATCGCTGGATCGAGAGGGAGCTCAGGTAGGTATTGGGGGGGGTGTCTGGGTGGACTTCTGCATACAGATTTTTTTTTTTTTACCTTCATGCATACAATGCATGAAGGTAAAAAAAAAAACCTTATACCCCCACAACCACTTTAACTACTGGTTAATTTCTATCTGCCAGTCCTATTATTGCTCAATAAAAAAAAGCATGTGCTGCTGCTAAAGCTACATGAAAAGAAAAACTTTTTTTCAAACTGAAATGAATTAGACTGGGGTGCTGCTGCAGTATTTCAAGTGTCAAAGTCAAGCTCATGGTAAAAGAACTCCACGCCTACATATGCGCTGCCAGTGTTCGCTGTCGCTGAAACCGTGAATGAAAATTATACTATTCTAAAACACAGCTTTATAAAGGAACTTCACCTGTATGTTAAAAGTATGGCCAAAGCTTTTTTGGCCATACTTCTCTTGTAGGTCACAGGAGTAAAACTGCTTCTGTCCTCCTCTGACCAAGATAACAGGCTTTTGTCCCCCATAGCAATGCCCAGTACCCCATTGACAGTAGTGTGCCCGTTAGTCCTAAAGAATGTAACAAGATTCACCCCCCACAGACTTCTAAGTATCCCCCCCCTAAGTTTGGGCATGGCAAATTTTAAGCAAGATTCACTGAAGCCTTGACAAATGTAACCTGGCAGATTTGCTCTTCACTATGGGGCACTGTTCCGTATGCTGTGTGTTATTCTCAGTATCTGTTCTTGTTTTGCAGGGCGTCGGACGCATGGATTTCAATGGTGTGGCAGACCTAGCTAGCACAGAGGCTTTTGAAGAGGACTGAATGCCAGCCTCTTACCTTGCGATTATGGGCCCTGGCATTTGGGAGAATGGTGCTCTTTGTGAGCTGTATGCCTAGGGACCCTGGAGGTGGTGTTGCTTTAGATTCAGGTCCATGTCCCCCAAGACACACAGACTCTGGGAACCCTGTATATGCCCAAAGACTATTATTGGTTGTTAATTCTGAACAATGCACAATCCTTGAAAGAGCTGATCACATTGACCTGCGGAGATGGACTGTCTGGTCACCTAGGCTGCCTTAGGTGCTGTGTTAATTAACATGTTAATTATGTAATTGTCTTTTAAGTTGTTGCTATAGGGTAGGGGGGAGTGTCCATGAGCAGCCCTACCTCATTGTCTAACCCCTTGTGTTAAAAGTGTATAAAAAGGCTGTATTCTGTCCAATAAAGCATTCAAGATTCTACAAGCTATTTTCGGCTAGACTTGTAATCAATGCAGCTAGAATAATATATCTCTCTGATGGTCAGACTGGAGGAAGCGGGATATACTGACGGAAGCACTCAAGCAGAGCATGGGATAGGTTCCGTCACAAATGGGGTGTTTTTTTTTTTGGAAACACATGGTTAGAGCCTGAGGCTCTAATTGGCTTCAAAAAAGGGTGGGCTTGGGGCCAATTAAGTAATTAATACATTTTTGCTAGCGTCTTCCTGTTTTTGCTCCCGGCCAATCGGCGAGTCCTGAGACCTGATTGGCTGGGAGTCCTAAGACCTCATTGTCCAGATTCAAGGACTCCTGATTGGCCAGGAGGAGACCGCTGGGACTCAGTGAGAGAGACGCAGGGATGAAGGTACATGCGGGGGGTTCGTGGGCGACAGGCGAGCAAGAGAAGTGGCGCTCGATGGGGTGGGTAGTGGTAATGGATCAAGGGGGGTGGGAGGATCGCTGGCTGGGGGGGGCGGGGTGGTTGGCTGGGTGGGGGCCACGGGTCCCCTCCCCCAGGAAATGTAAATACCAGCCACTTAACTGTGCTGGACCCTTTTTTACTGGCAGCCCACATACACACGGTCGGAGATTTTGCCAACCAAATCCGTCAGATTTTGCCCGTCGGATTTAGTCCGACGGATTGTGTCCGAAACCGTTGCATACACACGGTTGGGCCAAGTTGGCGAAAAATCCGATCTTTCAGAACGTGATGACGTAATTTTGTTACGATGGGACTACATTCAGGCTAGTAGCCAATAGCTTTTATGTAGGAATTTGATCTGAGCATGCGTGGCACTTGGTCCGATCAAAATGCTCTACACATGATCGGATTAGGTCCGTCCGGCCCAGTTGGTCGGGAAATATTTCCAACATGTTGGAAAATTGGGTCGGACGGAATCAGTCCGATGCATACCACACACAGTCGGATTATCTGACGACGCGGTCCAATAAGACGCATTCCGACAGATTCTCCGACCGTGTGTACAAGGGCTTACACCCATAAAAGTATCAGTTATAGCTTATAAGCTGCTCTCTCTGGTTGATATTTCAGTGTGTGTCCTAACAATGATCATGCAAGCACATATGCACTCTGGGGCAAGTATGGTCAGAGACCAGTTAATTTTTCATCAGGTGAGAAGTGCAGCATTCGATGTAAACCCACACAATCATCAGTAGAATATAGAAATGCCAGCAATCTCCATGGTCACAATGCAGTACACCCCCACTTCTTTAAAGTACACTTGTGCTGAGAGTAATATCTACAACACCATTGCTGACCTCTCTTTGGGAAAATGTTGATTGCCTAGAGGTAATTCTGATGCCTTGGCTTCAATTGCTTGATAAAAAGATGTAAAGAATTGCGACTTTCCAGTTGCTTCCCTACTGCTTTCACCCCTGCTTCAGGGGTTAAATTTCACATTAATAGCTTTGTTACTAAGTAATGATTCCACGCTGTAATGAGCTGCATTGTAAAAAATAGAGAAAGGTGTTTTTTTTTTTATCACGCTTTGCGGCATTGAAAATTGATTGGACTGCCTTAATGCAACAGACTGACAGTGAGCTGTGGGTGGCAGTCCTATTGAAAGCAATGGGAGGCTTGCAGCTCTCACAGTTAATCATGGCCATGCTCATGGATTGATTACCTGCGAATGATCAGCCCTGGACACAAACCGTCATGAGCAAGAGAGGATTCTACGTTCCTACATACATTGTGACCACAGAGAACCAAAGTTGCCTCTAACAGGAAGTCAGATCACAGCACAAAAAAGGGAATTTTAAGATTTGGAGAGGCTGAGAGCATCAGAAGCTACTTTTCACACAAAAATTGAACTTTTGCTTTTCGGAAACCCCCCGGTGTCACATTTGGCACCTTTCAGGGGGGAGAGAGGAGCAGATACCTGTCTAATTCAGGTATTTTGCTCCCACTTCCAGGCATAGATACCCGTGCCACCCGCGGATATCTACACCACTTCCCGCCCCCGCTTTCTTCTAGGAGAGACACGGGTCCCAGGAGACAGCAGGGACCAGTGGGAACGTGCAGCGCGACTCGCACATGCGCAGTAGGTAACCGGGAAGTGAAGGCTTCACTTCCTGATTCTGTTACCGAAGATGTCGGCGGAAGCACCCGCATAACTCCCAACTGTCCCTGATTTCGAGGGACTGTCCCTGATTTCGAGCAATGTCTCTCTGTCCCTCTTTCCCCCCTCATCTGTCATCCCCCCCCTCATTGTGGTCTGATCTATATAGTTGTATATAAAATGCACTTTCAAAAAGTGTTTCCCAGTGCTAAACCTTTCATCCAATTTAAATTGCTGCATTTTTAATTTTTAAAGGGCCAATATACAGGAATAGTAGTGATAAAAAATATAAAAAAAAAAAGCCCTTGTGGATTTAATTAACCTTTTTATTTGGTTAATTCTCCTTTAAGGGGTGTGTCTCAAAATGTTGGAAGGTATGGCACCCGAGAGCCGAGGGACAGATCGGCTTCGGGTGCTGACATTGTGGGTGCCCTGGACAGGTAAGTGTCTATGTTTTAAAAGTCAGCAGCTGCAGTATTTGTAGCTGCTGACTTTTAACAAACAAAAAAAAAAAAAATCAGCAGAACTCCGTTTTAAGAATACATAATTGGCTTGAATAGAATTTCCTTTTTTAACCATTTAAGGACCACCCTATAGCAGATTTACTGCTACAGGGTGGCCCTTCTGTGTAGAGTCACATATACACACTATATTACTAAAAGTATTGGGACGCTTGCCCCAAAAGTATTGGGACCCTTTGACTACACACCACAAAAGCTGAGCTACAAATGCCTGGCACTGGATGTCCGCCGACACCCACTGATCGTCAGGCAGAGACACAGATATATGTAAACATGGCAGATGGTTCTGATGGGGGGAAGGGATGGATTTTGTGTCTCAGCAAAGCAGGGAATAAAATCCATCTCTTCCCTGATGAAAGGCAGCACACATAGTACAGTAAAACACAGGCTAGGAACACAGTTAACCCCTTGATCACCCTGTTTACCCCTTCCCAGTGTCATTAGTACAGTGAAAGTGCATATTTTTACTACTGATCACTATATTAGTGTCATTGGTTCCCACAAAGTGTCAAAAGTGTCAGTTAGTGTTGGAATGTCCACTGCAATATCGCAGTCCCCCTATAAGTTGCTGATTGTCACCATTACTAGTATAAACTAAAAATAATTCCAGTATGTGCACCATTTTGTAGATGTTATAACGTTTGCGCAAGCCATTCAATATACGCTTATTAGGTTTTTTTTTTTTACAAAAAATATGTAGCAGAATACATGTTGGCATAAATTATTGAAGAAATTAGCAAGTAATATATATATATATATATATATATATATATATATATATATATATATATATATATATATATATATATATATATATATATATATATATATATATATTTTTTCAAAATTGTAAGTCTTTTTTTGTTTATAGTGCAAAAAATAAATAACCCTAGAGGTGAATAAAGAAAACTATTTGTGGAGAAAAAAAATTACCGTATTTATTGACATATAACACATACCCCAATTTAAGAGGGAAGTCTCAGGAAAAATGTTTTTATTTTTTCTTCAGATAAACCACTTTGAAGCAAAATAATGGTCAGTGCCAATCAATGCAGCCTGATTAGTGCCCATCTGCAGCATCAATGCAGCCTGATGCCCATCTGCAGCCTCTGTGCCCATCTGCAGCCTGATCTGCACCCATGCAATGCAGCCTGATGCCTATCTGCAGCCTCACCATCTCTCATGCAGTGCAGGAAATCAGGAGGGGGACGAGCGCCACCAGAATCACAGAGCCGTCATATTCTGTTTACAGTACTCGGCTCTCAGTCCCGCCTCCGCCATCGCCATTGGACCAGCTCCTGTGATTGACAGAACACTGGTCCAATGCCGGTGGCGGAGGCGGGACATGTGTGTGACATCAAAGCCGAGTAAACAGGACATGTCGGCTCCCTGTTTCTGGCAGCACTCGTCCCCCTCCTTCTCCCCCAAGTACGCTATCGGCGTATAACACGCACCCGTGATTTTCCCCCTATGTTCAGGGGGAAAAAGTGTGTGTTATACCGTATTTATCGGCTTATATCATTTTTTGAGGGTACAGAATTGCATGACCACGCAATTTTCAATTAAAATAATGCAGTACCGTATCGCAAGAAATTGCCTGGTCACAAAGTTGGGTAAATCCTACAGAGATCAAGTACTTTGCGCGAAACGCGTCAAGGTTTATTTTTTATATATTAATCAAACAACAGAATGAAGCGGTTTCACTTTACTGTCATTTTGTTGACTATACCAGGACCAGGCAAGGTCTCAAAGCGGCAATTCTTGAATTGTGGGATATAAATACCTTGCGGCAGCAAAGTCTTTGTAGTAAACATTACAATAGCTGAAAGTGCCAAAGTATTTGTTGACTGAAAAAAATCACATCTTCTCCACATGCTCTATCACACAAGAAATCCGATAACCACAAATACGATATTATCTGTTAAGCAGTTGTACGGAGATGAGCTGCTATGGCGATGTGCATTGCTACAAGAAATATTTCTAGGAATATCTTTGCTGGATGCACAAAATGAAATAACGTGGTTTAAGGCCCATTCGGTTTTAACTTTAGTCTCCATGGCGATGAGATGCAACATTGAGTTGCCATGAGAACACCTGACTGTTTTAATTCAGCACCTGACTGCTAAGATTCTCTACAGCCGTCAAGAATGTGAAGAAGGATGAGAATGCCCTCCAGTCACAGCTGAAAGATGCAGCAAGATGTGGGGGATGAGCTGATGCTGTGATTGTGATGAATCTAGATGAGAGGCCAGCAGTAAGCAGGATCACCGCTCCACCGATGGCCTTGTGTGGTCAGACTTCCATTCTGCATTGTCTGCTCTTGGACTTGCAAGTCTGCCTTAAAAATCTTGCAAAATCTACAGCAATAGTAACAGTTGTAAATACTTGGATTTTTTTCATGTATTTATAGCAAATGTTTTTTGTCAAATTTGGCAAATTTTATGAAAGTGGTTGTAAACCCTTTACAACCACTTTTTACTACATGCAAGCCTATAATTAGTCTTACCTGTAGCTACACTGGATATCTTCTAAACCTGCATGGTTTAGGAGATATCCCTGTATTTGCATGTACCAGCATCATTGGCACATGTGCACTGAAGCAAACTGAAGCAAATGCACGTGCGTGCCGGTGCTTCAGTTAGACTGTGCCGTTACCGGTAGCTCTCGCGTCATTGCGGCTCCGGTGTCAGGTGCCGGAGAGGTGAAAGAGGACCGCTGCGGGGGGCTTCAATCTCAGGTAAGTAATTCATAACGAGCTAGTATGCTATGCATACTAGCTCATTATGCCTTTGTCTTGCAGGTTTTTTTTTTTTTTTTTTAGGGTTTACAACCACTTGAAGAACTCCTATTTAGCACTATGGCCTTGTCATGGTGGGGTGCTCAGTCTTGCTCATATGTGTGTACTGTGAACACATGCAGGACATTCTGAGCTTTTATAGATCTCCTTGGCTGGAATGTACTATTGTGTTTGTGCTAGGAGGGGAATTTTTTGTTTGGGTGGGGATTTGTGCTAGGAGGGGAAATTTAGGGAGATAATTTGTGCGAGGTGGGGGGATTTGGAGTGGAGAGGGGAGGATGTGTACTCAGAGGGAAAAATTGAGGGGGTAGAGAATTTGTTCTAGGAGGGGTGACTTTTTTGGGGAGGTACATTTGTGTTGGGAGGATTTGGGCCATTTCTGTAGGGGGTGGATTTGTACTTGGTTAGGGGGTAAGCATGCAGATTTAATGCTACATTTGTTAGGGGGAGGGGATCTTTACTGGCATATAATGCTCATATAAGTTGAAGGGGGGGGGGGGGCGCAGTAGGGCATGTTTGCACTGGGCTTTGGATGTCCTTGTCCTGGCACTGCTCCCTACTATCACTACCAGAATCACAGCAGAAAGTAGAAGAAGATCTTTCCAAAGCATGGGTGTCACTAGCTCCAAGAACCTGGGGTACATGCTGACATGTTTTGCCTGGTGCCCCAGATGTTGAGGACACTGATGCCAATCTTTCTGCTGCAGTGCTGGGGTCACCCGACATGTTGCTTCTAGACTTCTGTGAGCAACATGAGAAGGATGGCCTTAAAATAGTTCTCAAGCCAAAACCAATTTAATGCATTCGTTGCATTAAAGTAATTTTTTTTTAAATATTTTTTGGTCCTCCCCCCTTCCCTGTTTGGAGGGAAAGACAGGGGAGAAGAGATCCATCGCTGTGCAGGGCTGCATCTCTTCTTCCCTCTCTTCCTGTTCACACAAGGACTCAAGCAGCAGCAAGAGCCATTGGCTCCTGCTGCTGTCAATCAAATGCAGTGAGAAGGAAGTGGCGTCTATGGAGTGGCTCAATAGTCACACACAGCCTGGCTTGCTATGGGGGCAAATGAAGAAAAGCAGGAGCCAAGATCGCTGGTAGAGGATCTCAGAAAAGGAGGATTGGGCCACTCTGTGCAGGTGAGTATAACTTGCACAGAGCAGGTGAGTATAACATACTTGTATTTCTTATTTTAATTTTTTTTAAAACATTCAACTTTAGTAACACTTTAAACAGGGCACAGTCCATCATGCTGTTTCTCTTCAGCATCACCAGAGGGATTGTCTGGCCAGGAAGATGGATGACTTTGTGTGATGTGTATGTATGTAAGTGTACTGAGTTGCATGTTATACGGTACTTCTGACCAAAGTGTTCATTGTCACAACCTTTGCTGGTTAGTAAGTAGGTCCTAACTATTTTAATGAACTTCTTCTTTGTCACAGTGTTAGTTATTTGACGCAAAAGGAAATTGGAGGAAAGTTCTCAAACAATTAATGGAATTCCCTTCCTAAAGATTTTTCCTAGTAACAGGTTTTACCATTGGAAACATTTCCCTCAACTTTTTTCTCTGATGAGAACTCCAAATTGTTGGATTTCTCCTCACTTTTTTGCTCTGTGACAAAGGTAACCAGGACAAACAAAGAGGTGAGTCTCCCCAGAGGGTATGTGTGCAGTTTATACATCAAGTAGGCTCTCATTCAATTTTACTATTCCCCTGTAAGCCACTCTCACCCACCAAGGCTCTGCGCGCTGCAAACGTTTGCCACTTTCATGTGCCCTTGGTATTTCCCAATCCTAGCAAGTCCCTGCTCCAAACCATGGGGATATACCATCTTAGCCCTTGTACACACGATCGGACATTCTGATGGAAAATGTCAGATCGGACCGCGTTGTCGGATAATCCGACTGTGTGTGGGCTCCATCAGACTGTTTTAGAGGTGGGCTATAAAACTTTCCGACAACATGATCCGATCGGACTTTGTCCGATTGTGTGTAGAGAATTCCGATGGGACAAAGTGCCACGCATGCTCAGATCAAATTCCTAGGCCAAAGCTATTGGCTACTAGCCTGAACATAGTCCCGTCGTAACGAAATAACATCATCACGTTACGTACGATCGGATTTTCCGACAACTCTGTCTGACCGTGTGTATGCAACACAAGTTTCAGACAAAATCCAAAGGATTTTGTTGTCGGAATGTCCGACCGTGTGTATAAGGGCTTAAACTGTTGTCACAAGAACAGGCGCCCTCAGCAGAAGAGATCTCACTAGGACAAATAGTGTAAATCTTCCTAGAAGAGACACAGAAAGCAATACAAACTTGATCGGGAGTTCTAACCTTCCTCACCTCCCATCCACCTTCCAGTGACAGTTAATTCCCTTGCTGGCCACTGTCATTATCTTACCAGGTGCCAGATTTTCAGTCTATTGATTGGGTTGGTGGGGGGGGGGGGGTGACATCATCCCACACATGCTCACAGGGGCCAGTCTTTTGAGCACATCCGGAGTGTACCTAGAATGCACACTGACCTGTATAAGCGCAGGTCAGTACACATTCAATCGAGATCTGAGAACACACAGGTAAGTGTATATTAGTGCAGAAGAGACATAGCATTACTTTCTTGCAATAAAAAGCTAGTTAAGGCTCAGTTATGATTTAAGTTGAATTTGCAGTTAGAGTTTACATGGGGCTAACTTCTTCCCAACACTAGCACTATCCCAAGGGGTGAATCACATTCTCCTTTCATACCTGAAGGTAACAGCTAATTCCATCGCCCCCGGCAGCTGAAAAGAGCAGCAGGAGAGTGAAGGAGAGATGAATAGATGTTGCAGAGGGACAAAGTTTAATGCATAGATGTTATTTATGGTTATTTCAATTCATTTTAGACTTTTAAAATTTAAAGTACTACATAGGAGCAAGCATCATTACCACAGTTTAACGGAAAAGCCTTCTATGTGCATCCTAATCCTAATTTCACTTTAGTATTTAAGCTTCAATTTACTTGATTTTGGGGCTAAGCCTTAAATGAGAAGTTGGGCTTTTTTTTTGTCAAAATTCATACTTACCTATGTGGATGCCACATCGGTCCCCCATCGGCTCTAAGACTGAGAACCGAGTGATCAAAGATGCTCAGATTTCAGAGCTACATGAGCAGAGAGCTGGTGACTATCAGTCACTGCTCTCTCCTCTGCCTCCCACTCTCACTAAAGTGCTGTGGAGGGGAAAGAAGCAGCCGGCTTAGGCTGAGAGGCTGAGCCGGGTGGCGGTCCAGGCATGTGGGCAGATCCCTACTTTATTGTTGTGACTTTGCCCGAGCCTGGACTGGCTCTGTGACAACAGCAGACAGCTGGCTTCTGCTGAAAACGGGTCACAGGAGTGCAGAATGAACTGCAGCTCCTACTGCTGTCAGAATACATTGATCAGCGACTGAAGCTGAATGACTGCAGCTGCTAATCGATAAAAGTTTTCCAGCATGTCTGTTCAACAGAAGTTAAACTATCAATCTAAGAATTGAATTCTATCGATTCTGTGTGAGAGGACCAGACACAGATCAAAATGTGGCCAGTTCCTGCCCCAAGGGCTTTGTTCTTCCCCACTGTTTCCAATGAAAGCAACTCAGTGGCCAGTAAGGGCGTTCTCATGGACAAAGGCATGGCAAGTGGGCAACAATGAGCACCAAAATGATAGAACTTGAGCCTTTTTTGATACAGGGTAACCAAAATCAGAAGGAATCACAGAAGGCTAAAAGGATAGTAGCATACACTTTGTGATCCATACTCTTAGCCCTTGTACACACGGACATTCCGACAACAAAATCCATCGGATTTTGTCCAAAACTGGTATTGCATACACACGGTCGGACAAAGTTGTTGGAAAATCCGATCGTTCAGAACGTGATGATGTAATTTATTTACGACGGGACTACGTTCAGGCTAGTAGCCAATAGCTTTGGTCTAGGAATTTGACCTGAGCATGCGTGGCACTTTGTCCGATCGGAATTCTCTACAAACGAACGGACAAAGTCCAATCGGATCATGTCGGAAAATTTTATAACCCAGCTCTAAAACTTTGTCGGTTGGATACTCCGACGGAAACAGTACGATGGAGCCCACACACGGTCGGATTATCCGACAACACGGTTCGATCGGACATTTTCCATAGGAATGTCCGACCATGTGTACAAGGGCTTAAAGCTAAATCTATATTTGAATCTTATGTGAAAAAGTTAATGTTACTACATAATCTCAAGAGTGTACTAATTCCACATTTACAAAAAATTTCTTCTACATACTTTGCAAACCACTTTACAAATTATAATGATACTCAACATTTTCAATATTCACATAAATACATAAAAAATGTAATAAAAATAATTTTAAAACTAAAGAAAAAAGAAAAAAAAGAGTGTACTAATTTAAAAGTATATTTTCCCTTTAAATCATTACTCCTAGAACTGTGTGACAAACAACTGCAAGTGGTAAATATGTGTATGAAAGTATGATGCATAATGGTGTAATCTCCAGCTACACGTCACGGGTGGAGGCGTCAGGAGTCTTGTAGGGCACGGATCTCTCCATCAACATCTCTGCTTGTCATCTGATAGATTATGACCGTTTTGTTTAAAGGACACAGTATCACATTAGTAGATGCGCAGTACGTTTCCTGACAGATGTTACAATTGCCTCTGTAGGTTGTTGATCACGATCTTACAAAGTAGCTTCAAAAAGTCTAAGTTCTTTCATGCATATGATTAAAATTACACATTATCTTCTAGCTGTGCTTGTGTTGGAGCGCGGTAGGGGATTTGTCGGCACTGTACTAACTATCATTTTCCTATTACAATGCTTTTAGGTGACATGGCTTCATATTTGGATACCGTTATTTGCACGAGAGGACTCAGCAGGAATGAAGTATTAAATGCTTCTTTGCTTACAAGAGTTTAACTTTTTAGCTGCTGGATTCTAAATGCCCGCTATACCTATAATCAGCTTACTACAGTCAATTATGTGAAGAGAGAAAGGGCAAAGGCCTATGATGTGGACTTAACAACAACCAATTAGAAATTGGCATTCAAAAATGTAGTATGGACAGACCAATAAAAGCCTAATTCTGGTGCTTAAAATTTCCAGGAGGATATAGGATGTACAAATAATGTATTATAATAATTTTACATTATTATTATTATTATTACAATATTTATCAAAATATATATTTAATTTAAATGTATTTATTTTCATTTTTTTCATTTATTTAAAAAATACTTTAAAATGAACATATATTTAATTTAAATATATATTTATAAAAAATATATTTATTTTATATTAATTATTATTTATATAATTATATTATTACGGTAGTAAAAAAAATGATAAGAAATTAAACAATGCACAGCAGTGTGTTAATAATATACAACTTTTAATCCCCGTCACATGTAGTATGAAAGTATTGGGACAAGGAAGATTCCTTACAGCTCCACAGTGAAGGCAATGTGCAGCCTGCCAGTGATCTGTCAAAAGCTAGCACTATTGGATCCTGTATTATCAGTGATGTTGAGTAGCGTCAGCAGCCGCAGAGAGCACACATAGAGAGGAAGGGGCTGGCAGGCAGGCAACACATTTCAGAGTATAGTGCCCCTGTGCTAAGCCTCAGATGGACTATTTATGGACTTTTATTCTTATGAATGTAGCAATGTGGACCCCTGAGATGGTGATCCCCATCGATCGATTTGGGTATAAAAGTCAGCAGCACAATTGCAAAGTGTGGTGATCCTGCGTTGTTTCTGTATATCGTGTTGTCCCTCTAATGCCCAGCATCACTAAATGACATCATATATGTGAGCCAGACCAAAGGGATTGTGGGATGAGTACCGTATATACTCGAGTATAGGCCGACCCGAATATAAGCCGAGGCCCCCAATTTACCCCCAAAAAAACTGGCAAACTTATTGACTCGTGTATAAGCCGAGGGTAAGACATGCCTGTCCATCCCTGTGTGTGTGTCCGTCCATCCCTGTGTGTCCGTCCATCCCTGTGTGTCCGTCCATCCCTGTGTGTCCGTCCATCCCTGTGTGTCCGTCCATCCATCCCTGTGTGTGTGTGTGTCCATCCATCCATCCATCCCTGTGTGTGTGTGTCTCCATCCATCCATCCATCCATCCCTGTGTGTGTGTGTCTCCATCCATCCATCCATCCATCCCTGTGTGTGTGTGTCTCCATCCATCCATCCATCCCTGTGTGTGTGTGTATCCATGTGTGTGTGTGTGTGTGTGTGTGTGTGTGTGTGTGTGTGTGTGTGTGTGTGTGTGTGTGTGTGTGTGTCCAGCCTACCTGTGTCCCGAGCCTTTGTCCCGAGCCTCCGTCCCGTGCCTTGCCTCCTTGCCTCCGTCCCGTGCCGTGCCTCGCCGCCGTGCCTTGCCTCCGTCCCGTCCCGTCCCGTCCCGTGCCGTGCCTTGCCTTGCCTTGCCTCCGTCCCGTGCCCTCTTCGTCGGCGCCTCGGCGGCCATTGTAAAATTCAAAAGCTGCGCCGCCGCCTTCGCCTGTGATAGGCGGAACACTGAATTTCCCAGCAGCCTGTGTTCCGCCTATCACGTACATCGTATCATCCTCGTCCGTAGTACGAGGATGATACGATGTCCGTGATAGGCGGAACACAGGCTGCTGGGAAATTCAGTGTTCCGCCTATCACAGGCGAAGGCGGAGCCGGAGGCGCGGCTTTTGAATGATAGAATGGCCGCTGTCTGTCTGCTCGACACGCTGATCGAGCGGGCAGACAGCGATTACTCGAGTATAAGCCGAGGGGGGCACTTTCAGCCTCAAAAAAGAGGCTGAAAATCTCGGCTTATACTCGAGTATATACGGTAGTTCCTTTTGAATGGCAATTGCTTCACATTACTATACACCTGGACCACATATTCCAGGGATCTTTGCTACCATCAGGGAGATTGCTGGGAGAAGCTATAAAAGATGACCCTCCTCAAGCGTTCTTCCTTCTGGGCCTTGTGCATGACAGACCTCTCCGTACAGGGAGGGTGAGGTCATGGCCTACCACGCAGGGTACAACATTCCAACCCGAACGAGAAGGACCTAACACTGCTTGCTGTTTATCAGTCATCCTTCTAGCACCATTTTGGTCACCCGACAACCCATGCCGCGAGCTTCGCAATGGGAGATCATCACAGCGGATCCGCCACAAGGACATTGCTCTGGGAGCTGCTGAAAAGCAGGCATTGTATCGGCCTTGTCATTAGTGAGAGGGCAATTGCCCACCTTTGCAAACCTTTTCTTATTGTTTTACTGGGACACTGTGTACAGACAGCTTTACCTTGGGAATACTTTACTGCACCTATCTTTGAACACTGTACATAGACATCTTTAGCATCATCTATTCCAAGAAATACCATTGTCTTGTTACTGCATCTTATTGGATATAGATAATGAGCTCCGGCTGCCGGTGAAGACCATCAGGCCTGCAACGTGGAAATTGCTGTCATTACTGCTTAAAGGGCCTTCATATCATTCTTATTAAACTTGATTTCTTATTAGGATTAAAGGTTATTTAGGCCAGACTGGGTTCCCCCTTTAGAAGTTTTGCCAGAATTAATGCTCAACTCTTGCTTATCCTTTCAGGTCATGTCCCAGTGGTATTCCTTTGTACATACATGTATATACTATACTGTTACAACCAAATGATCTTCACTTGTGTTATTTTAGAGGGATTTCTTTGCTGATCTAGGACTGTTAAACAAAGCTCAGAGGATCTATTATCTCCTCTGTGTAACAATATTTTCTTCTGCGCAGCCCAGCACTCCAGAGAGTTCTGGAGGAGGAGACCAGGGAGATGGTGACTGACAGTCACAGCTCTCTGCTCACTGAAGGGTGAGAACTGAGCGATTAGCGGTCTTTGATCGCTGCATTCTCAGTCTTAGAAGCGAATATATATATTTTTTTTGAAACCCATAATTCTCGTCTAATTCTCGTTTAAGGTTTTAATTCTATCAAGTTTCAAAATGAGATAAGCCATGAATTAAATGTGTCAAACTTTCAAACTCAAGAAATTAATTGTACGTGTTAAAAAGTGAAGCCGGAGTGTAATAGTTTCTATAAGTAGCTATGTGTAATAGAGAATAAGAGAAGACATGTAGTAGGGAGGGAGGTATTGGTATGACAGGGCATGCTATAAAAGAAAACAATAAAAAAGGGTCCTTATGAAAAAAGGCTACCAGCTGTGACAGGGTGCCTGGATGTGTTTGCCACTATTTTTTGTGTAAATCCAAACACTTAAACCAGTGGTTCTTAATAGTCATATCATTATTTTGCCTGATATGTCCCAATTACTCCTTCACAAGACTGCTAAAATCATCATCATCCCCAGTCCTATTCGTTACTACCATCATGATTTCACAATGTCAATAGCTTACATTTATTATGCATATGGATAACTAGGAGCAGGGGAGAAAAAAAAAGGTTAAATCGTGCAGTTTAATACTAAAAAAAGGAAATTAACACACAAGCTCGCTACAACTGGGATTTGTGCTGTTGTTTTTGAAGTTGCAGATACTGACAATGTTAATTACATGTCATCTGTCACACTTCAAGCTGATTTCTTCACTTTGATTTTAGTGTTAATAATGCAGATAATGCCGTTTCTCTTTTTTTTTTTTATTAGAGATCCATTTCCATACCCTCGTCATTTGGTGTATGTGCTCTTACAAATACTTCTTTATGCATTGAAATACAGTACCTCCCTATTTCTAGTCTGTCCAGACAGTATGGTCGTTTGCTGATTTGGCACTATCCACAAGCATCCTAACTCTTTAATAAGACACAGAAGTTGAATCCGTCTAAATTGTTCTCCAGCTATTGCAGTCCAGAGGATGTTTTTCCAGTCTTTTGAAGTCTAAGCCCTTGTACACACGATCGGAGATTCCGACGGAATGTGTCCGATCGGAGCGTTTTGTCGGATATTCAGGACTGTGTGTGGTCTGCATCGGACTGTTTCCGTCAGACAAAATCCGACAGATTTGGTTGTCGGAATCTCTGACCACGTGTACAAGGGCTAAGAAGATGATGACTTTCCAATCAAGCCCTGTCTCTGTGAAATACTAACACAGGCTGAGGGAACTTTGAAGAAGTGGGGAGGGTCTAGACAGGACTGAACTAAATAGCCCTAAACAGGAGGGGAAGACAGCATGAACGTGTAGCAGTGTAGCACAAGAAGCATACTCCTTGTGCACAGTACCTATGCACAAGGAGTATGGGGAAACACTTGGTTAAGAACCTGCGGCCAGGCTTTGGACATTCAACTATTACCATGTTCCTGAGAAGCAATGAGTAAATTTTAAACAAGCCCTTAATGACCACTGTAACTATAGGCACTGTGGAATAATTTACCCGCAAAATGTCCAAATAATATTTGTCTTTCTTTCTATAGCTCAGCCCCCTCTCCCAGCAGTAAGTTGGCAGTCTGCAGTCCTTCTAACCAACACAGAGCAGGTACACATAAAAATGAAAGAAATAAAAGTGCAGAGACCAGACCTGAAGGACTATCCTGCTTTTACTCTTTGTTTTGTAGATGAATTGTTCCACAGATTATGTATTTTAAAGGACATTAGTAATATGTAAATATTTGAACACTCATAGCTTGTGGACAGTTCCAATTTAAGCCAAATATGTTGCTGCACATGTTCCTGTTATGTCACACATTTTAAAATATAACCCAAAAGTTACTATAGAAAAGAAGATCAATAAGTTATTTTGGCTGGATGGTGAGATTTTCTTCTTGAAGTTTACATGCTTTGCCCAGGTTAATTTTAAAGCACAACTTTGGGCTCCAGGCTTTTCTTCTCAATGCTCCCTTTCCCCTTGAAGGCCAACCCACCAGGCACTATTTGTTTTTTAACCATTTCTCAAAGTCTTGAGGATGATCATGTGATGCCATAGGTTCCTTTTCCTTTTTACCTAATTTTCTGGACCATTACACAGTGAATACAGGGCACCATGGTGATGTCTCCTGAGGGTCCAGACCATGATGTCCAGTACCAACAGTCCTTAATCTTCCAGACTGAGTGATGCTGGGTGTCCTTCAACCCCGAAGGCTGAGGACATCTTGTGGTGAAAAGAGGTTACTGTGGAGGACACATACAAGGAGAAGGTAAGCACTAAACGGTTTTATTTTCTCTTTTTTTTTTTACATCTGATGGGGGCAATAGGTCTCAAAAATAGCACATACTTGCCTTACTTTCGCTTATCTACCCCACTTTTCTATTTGAGAAAAAGGCACACATAAGCTTGATGGTATTGACAAAGCACTTTCAAGGCTGCCGCAGGGGCATAGAGCTGGAAACTCGGCTGCAGGGAATTACTGTAGATGTTTCAATCCTCCAGCATCTACCCATAACTGAAATACCTGCTTTATGTGAAGTGGCCCTTTAAACTGAATAATATTACCTAACAGCATGATAGCCTATAACACACATGCCTTGATTGACAGATACACTTTGTCAGTAGACTAGTAGAGGAAAGAACATGCTTCAACAGGAACATGTTGGAGCAAGGTACTGCAGGATAACACCCAGTTTATGACAGGTTAGTGCTTAGAAAACGCTCAAGTTAATGGATGGTCTCTCAGGGCTTGTCTGGCACTGTTTAGCTACTGCCGAGAGAACAATTTGCCATTTGGAGCTGGCACTAAACCGGCCTACTGGAAATGACAATATTTGATTCTCGTGAGTGGCCTGATACAGCCGCACATCTGCAAATCAGTCATTGAAGGACATGAATATTCTGACATCACCTACTGTCTCCAGAGAGCTGCACTTCTTTCCCAGCAAGCAAAACACTCACAGCTTTAACTGAGGAGCTCAGCAATGGAACAAAAACTTAAAGGAAATATTGTGTTTGTGGTGTACAGTATATCCCTAGGGATGGAGTTAGCTCCATTTTAACACATATTTCCACTTTTGCAATTAAGTTGGAGAAAACCTCACTACATGTTTGTTGTGTTCCTCTTTACTTCTTTTATAAAACATTTTTTACCTGGTAGATGTTTCTTAGAGGAGGTGTCATGGCTGAATGCAAGGTTTTCTAAACAATGTTGGAATGAGCCTGTCCAAAGTCTGTCCTCATTAACACACAATATGAGAAGCCCAGCCTCTACACATGTAACCCTTTGTTAGGAAAGGCAATGTCCAAATCTACTTACACCTGATCATGAAGATGCATGCACAGTATAGAGCGGGATAATTGTGGCACACAAAGCTGCCCAGCTCATAAACAAAGAGCACTACCTAGGATTTTTCCTTGCTGGGGGACCCAGCATAGTGAATCTAAAAAAGAAAAGCTGCCGTTTTAATTTTTTTTGCAAGTTATACTATGGAAATGGGGAAATATAATAAAAACACGGTAGGTGTTATCCCAATTTGAATACAAAAAGGAAATACACTTTGAAGTTTAACTGTAAATCCTGCCACCTTAACCTCCAAAACATCTCCAGAATTCGACCCTTCCTGACTAATGACACCACAAAGCATCTTATTCAATCCTTGATTATTTCCCGCCTTGACTACTGCACCTCTGTCCTTAACGGCCTACCCTTAAGCAGGCTATCCCCCCTTCAGTCTATTATGAATTCTGCTGAATTTCACTGGCTCCCCCTACCCCACCGTGTAAAATTCAAAATGCTAACCATAACATACAAGGCCATTCACAACATCGCCCCCATCTACATCACCAACCTCATCTGCAGATATCGCCCAAATCGTCCCAGGACCTCCTGCTCTCTAGCGCCCTTGTTACCTTCTATCATGCTCGCCTTCAAGACTTCTCCAGAGCCTCTCCCATCCTCTGGAACTCCCAGCCCCAGTATATCCTATCAGCCCCTACCCTGTCCCCCTTTAGGAGATCCCTGAAAACTCATTTATTCAGGGAAGTTTATCCCACACCCACCTAACTGTCCCTGAGCCACCCCCATAAAATCATTCTCTGCAGATTACCTTTTGTACCACCCCCTCCCTTTTAGAATGTAAGCTCTACGAGCCGGGCCCTCCTGTACCTTCTGTATTTAACTGTAATTGTGTTGTCCCCCCTATACATTGTAAAGCACTGCATAAACTGTTGGCGCTATATAAATCATGTATAATAATAATAATAATAATAATAATATAACTTTTATTCCTCAAAAGTACACTCCAGGCAGAATGTAATACTTTGTATCTGTACTGACAAAGTCCACCTGTTGGATGTCTTGGGTTTTTATCCTGACTTTTATCCACTGTACCTACCTACCAACTAGCTTTTACTTAAGCTGGCCTTACACGGCTCAAATTTCAAAGAAATCAGACAGAATTCAAGCCATGGGGGACCCTGCTGACACAGCTTGACAAACTCTGATTGGGAAATCAAAGTAGCTTGGTGTAAAAAAGGTGGCCAAAGAGTGAATGCAGCCAATTAGCTTTAGTCACTGGTAAACTGACAGCTAAAGGTGTCAGAATGAGACAGCCGGCAGAGGAAAATTCTCTTTGTTTAGCGTGGATGAGGAAAGCTAAGGATTTCTCTTGTTTACCCCGCTCCCCCTGTGATTGGACACAGTGGGAGCCAATCAGCGGGTCTGGTGGACCCGATGTCTGCCAGGACCCGCCGAATATTCTCGAGGCAGACAGAATAGCGGTCTGCCTATGTAAGGCATATCGCAATTCTGTGAAAGGAGAAGACAGAGATCTTGTGCTTCTAACTAAGCAACCCTTTGGTTGACCCTGATCTCAACCCCTTCCCTGACAGTGCACATTTTTTAGCACTGATCACTGTATTAGTGTCACTGGTCCCCAAAAAAGTGTTAAAAGTGTCACACAGTGTTCAATTTGTCTGCTGCAATGTCTCAGTCCTGCTATAAGTCATTGATCGCCCCCATTACTAGTAAAGAAAAATCAATAAAAATGTCATAAAAATATCTCATAGTTTGCAGACACTACAACTTTTGTGCAAACCAATCAATATACACTTATTGGAATTTTTTACCAGAAATATGTAGCAGAATACATATTAGCCTAAATCAGGCATGTCCAAACTCTGGCCCATGGGCCAATCGCGGCCCATGTTCCGGTTTCAGAGGGCCTGCCTGGTAATTTTGACATGTATATCTTTTGTGACCCCCAACGAATACCCGAGTGCCTCAAAAGATATATATGCTGGCTGCCTTGGAGAGGACGGGGAGGGGAGGGACGGGTGTGCCGTACATACAGGAGTATTTCCTGTTTACACGGCGGCTTGTGTAAAAGGAAGTCCCGTTTCCTGCACTGTCATTGGGCAACTGTTCTGTCCATCATAGGAGACGGGAATTTCTATTAAAGAGGCCACAAGAAAACAGGAGTTTCTCCAGTATGTCTGTTAACTCTCGTTCCGCCCCCTTCCTGTCCCCTCCAAGGCTGCAGATGGACATGAATCAGGCTGCACTGATGGCAATGGTGATTCATGGCAATGGGGGTGCTGCATTTATGTCAATGTGGGTGCTGCCTTCATGATAATGATGGGGCTGCATTCATGGAAATGGTAGGGCTGCATTCATGGCACTTGTGAGGCTACAGATGGGCTCTGATTAGGCTGCATTGATGGGAACTGACCCTTATTTTTCTTCACAGTTCTTTATTTAAAATGTAAGACTTTTTCCTGAAACTTCCTTTTTAAAGTTAAGGTGCTTGTTATAAGCCAATAAATACGGTATATACAAATAACATGCCCAAGCTTGTTTCTTCATCACACACAGCCACAAAGGCAAGAGAATTCTTGTTGGGCAGTGTATTAGTGTTCGGACAAACACACTTAGACTGAATTTTAATGGTTTAAAGGATGTCAGGAAAAATGGTCAGCTCTCACGCATGTTCACTTTATCAAATCTAGCCCTCTTTGAAAAAAGTTTGGACACCCCTGGCCTAAATTTATGAAGAATTTTTTTTTTCCCATTTTTTATTGGGTATGTTTTATATCACCCCCTCCATAGCCCAGCACTCCAGTGAGCGAGGAGGGGGAAGAGCAGAGAGCTGTGACTGACAGTCAGCAGCTCTCTGCTCACGGAGCTCTGAAAACTGAGCGATCGGCGATCTTAAATCGCTCTGTTCTCAGTGCAGAGACACCAGGGGACAGATGCAGTATTGCACCAATTCGCATCCACCTAGATAAGTATGAATCTCACAAAAAAAAAAAAAACTTTTACTTCTCTTTTAAAGTTATGTATATAGGCTGGGAAGAAGCGCAGAGAGACTAAAAAGTAAAGGTATTAAAAAGTTTGTAGTTTTAGTTTTGTAGCAGAGATAAGAATGGTTCCGCACTATGAAGGATGAGGGGGATTAGAAGGAAGACTGTCGTAGAACAGAGGTATGTGAGTCAGCCCATCTGTTTCTCTGTAAAGATGAACTTCTCAAAAGAGCCATATTTGGCAAATAAAGTTTATTAGAAAATTTCAACGTGATTTGTGAGTAACACATTTCATAAGACTAGAGGGCTGTCACAACATATTGACAGTGAAAACTTTGTTTTTCTTTAAATATACATTAGAGCACCAATGGGCTATACTCACCTAAGCCTTTTTCAAGCCAAAAATAGCAAAAATAGACAGAATGTATTCCTATGGATTTATGTAATATGCAATGTGTTTTCATTTTAATGTTCTGAATGTGTTCATACTGGTCAATAGTTAGATTTTTTCACACTTTGTAAATGTAATGCTTTTTAAATTACAATGAAGGACCCTCAAACCCCTTAAACTAGCCATAGATTAATAAAATTTAGAGAAAAAAAATCTTAGGAAAGTTTGTACAAAAAATCTCAGCATATTCATATGTCTTTAAAAAGACTTTGTTTGCCTTTAATATTTGATTTTAACATGAATGGACATTACCAAAACAAAGCCACATGCACTGTTAGAAATATATTTGTTTAAGAAAATTTTATCCATCCTTCTCCTTCAAAATTTTCTCATCACTGTGGTCAAAAACGAACATTGATGATTTAACCCACTAACAATTTAAAAAGTGAACAAACCTTCCTAGAACCTTCTTTTTCCAAGAATTAGCATTAAAAAATTCTACCCATCCATGGCCAGCTTTAGGGAGAGGGAGCCTTGACAGATGGAAGCGTGACTATACAAAGGGCAGTGAGGGCAGAGAGGTTAAATGGCTCTATCAGGATTAGAAACAAGGACGTGAGGTGGAGGGCAGAGTCTGAGCTCTAGAAAAAATTCACCCTTTAAAAGAGTTGCCTGTCCACCTGCTCACTCTTTGCTAATTTGTCACATATTGGCAGTTGGACCTTTCCAGCAATTAACATTACTTTAATGGATTAAGCCTCCAAGTTATACTTTGGGTCAGTCTAATGCCTGTCTGGCACTGATAAGGGCCGGCCTAGGTCAGGTTATTGTTTATATGTGCTCACTGTATATCTGACTGGCACAAGTTATTTGTTATGTTGTGGTCTTACCCTGCCCTTTTCCAACTTAATCAGCCTCTGTTTAATTTTTGGGCAAAGTATAGTTTTTAATTGGCCTCAGCAGTCATGTAATGTGCATGGTTGGCAGCTGTTACACTGCATTTGGTCAAACATGTTTCCCCTGCATACTCCTGGTGTCCATTATATCTACTGCGTTATTTTAGGGTTGAAAGACTTGAAGGGCATGAAATGTACCTTTTCTATTTTAAATTTATGTTCTTTCAATGTATTGTGATAGTCCTGCACTATTAAGGACTATGGGGTGGAGTGGACCTCATGGATGTACATGTAATATCTCTACTTACTGCCATTTAAACCTCAATTGCATCTACTCTCTACTTTTTGCAAAGTTGGAGGTGTCACAAAAATCAGAATCCAACACTTGCAAGTGTGTGGGATGCCTCTGTCTTCCTGCTGCCCACTGTGATGCCATTTGTCTTCAGCCACGACATCACTAGTGAGTCCCTGCAACTCTGAAAGTGGCAGCAGGCAGTAGTACAGTGGGAAGATACAGGCAACCAACACCCCTAGAAGTGCAGCACGTTGAGGATTTTAGTTGAGTGCCCCCAGCCCTGCAAGAGAGTGAAGACTGGATACAATGGAGATTTGGTATTCCTAGTGTAGCTTAGAAATGCACCCCCACCCACACTATCAAGCTGAATCTGAGGACATATTAATACCCTCTCCTCCCTCCCACAGAACCTTCTGGCTTCTTCCCACATTTGCTGATCACCTGTCCCTATCTTATCAGTCAGGTGGCTACTTCTCTGCACCATGGGCGGCATATCTCTACAATGCTAACATCAATTGGTATTGCAAAGTATGATGATGTAGTTCCACCAAGAAGCACTATTACAGAAGTGGCTCAGAATTGAAGATTAAGATTACAATAAACTAAGGGAACCCTCTGAATGTCTCACAGTTGCAACATTTCCTGAAGAGCATTAGTTATTCACTAGTGGTTTCACTTTATTCAAATAATAAGTGTACTTTCAGTAATTATCTATAAGGCTGGAAACATGCCAAGCTTTTCAGCACACCACAACACACAGATGGGAACCATCTGCACAATGTAGAATGAGGCGTTGAAACACAAAAGGTTCCTGTCCGATTTTTCATTCGTTGCGGTGTGTTCATTTCAAATAGGCTGCCCTAATGCAACATACGTTAATGAGCGAAATAATGCACATTAATGCGCTTGTGATGATGCAACACAATGCAGGTGCAAACAGAAGCCTTAATTTGACCTCAAAGTATTTGGCATTTTGCATAGTATAGGAACTGGCCAGAGAGGGATTGCTTTCACACAATTGGCCATCTTAAACATGTATTGGAATTTATTTGAATTAAGAGTTCCTGTTTACAGAAGGTGAATTACAGTAGGAATTGTGTGAATTAACAGATAAGGTGGCAGTATTGACCTCCCCACCCCTAAAACGGACATTAAAAGGATTGCAAAGTCATTTATTTTTTCAATAGTAAACAGATTTATACTTACCCACTCTGTGCAACTACTATGGGTGGACGACAAGTGGTTAATAAGGATTACACTAGGAACAGAAAATTTGCCCCATTTGCATTGCCTTTAGTGACATGCGCCACCCATCAGTCTAACATACATTAAAGGGGCTGTGAAGTCCAAACATTTTTTTTTTTATATTATATTATTATATAATGCCAATGGTCCTAAAAATGTGTCAAATTGTCCGATGTGTCTGCCATAATGTCGCAGTCACAATAAAAATCGCAGATCGCCGCCATTACTAGTAAAAAATGAATAATAATAAAAATGCTTTAAATCTATCCCCTATTTTGTAGACACTATAACTTTTGCGCAAACCAATCAATATACGCTTATTGCAATTTTTTTACCAAAAATATGTAGAAGAATAAATATCGGCCTAAACTGAGAAAAAATTTGCTTTTTTAAAAAAAAAATGGGGATATTTATTATAGCAAAAAGTAAAAAAAATATTTTTTTTCAAAATTGACTCTCTTTTTTTGTTTATAGCGCAAAAATTTAAAACCGCGGAGGCGATCAAATACCACCAAAAGAAAGCTCTATTTGTAAGAAAAAAAATACATCAATTTTGTTTGGGTACAATGTTGCACAACTGCACAATTGTCAGTTAAAGTGACGCAGTGCCAAAGCGCAAAAAGTGCTCTGGTCAGGAAGGTGGTAAATTCTTCCGGGGCTGAAGTGGTTAAAGGTTTACTTTATGGCCTGTTTAAATTGTCAGTAAGTTCAGTTTCCATAATACTCTCCTACCTAAGACTACAGTAAAGCCATTCGTCTCACATTAGGTTGGTATTATAAGATTCCACTCTGAACTTGGAATAATAATAACTGAACAATTTGTTTTGCTTGAATGCCTAAATGTTTGATTGTAATAGGCAAGAAATGTGATGAAATCTATAACAAAGAGTGGTAGACAAGTGTATCAGTACCATGGAGAGGTCAGCCAAACATTTAACACATGGCGCAAAAGCTAAGAACAAATCTGTATAAAACGTTACAAAATTATTCTTAATGGGGAATTCCACCTTTTGCTAAAAAGATTTAAAAAAAATGCATCCATACAGTATTGCAAAAGGCAAAGACGTGCATTTGTTATTTTTTTGCATAGGAGCCAGCAAAGCATTGTGACTGTGTTTAGTGAATTGTGGGTACAATGCTCAGGGAGGAACGGAGGTAAGACCCTTCATTTAAGGAGCTGGAGGGAATGAACTTCTACTCCATTGAGAACTACAGTCCTTCTGCCGCACAGCCAGGTGGAATGTGACATTTTTGAATTCACAGATCTCTGTGAATGAAAGACCTGGGGGTAATGGAGAGAAGAACCCCCTTAAAGGAATTTGACAAAACTAGAGCCACCTGAATCTGCAGCATAGCAACCAATTATCTTCTTTCTCTCATTTTCAAAGCCTAACTTAATAAGCTGAAGTTAAAGACTGATTGGTTGCCATGCCATGCCACTGCTCCAGATTCTGTCTGCTGCTGTTTTGATAAATTCCTCCTCCTGATTCTGTAAGTTGAGGGTTTCATGTTACAGCCTAATTATGAGTGTAGAACTAAACATAATTAGAAAGATGGACCGAACTTTTAAGGCTACATTCACATCGGGAATTTAGGCTGGCAGGATCTGCAGTGTCACAAATCTTCTAATTCCTGCTGCAGCTGTCAACAGCTAGGTGTGGCCACCAGCCCTGTTAACTACACTGACAGATCACCGGTGACTGCAGATATTTGTTGAAAAGCCAGCAATTACCTCCTGTGCCCAGCAGCGCTAAAAAAAATATAATATAATGTTTGGTGGTTCTAAGTAATTTCCTAGCAAAACAATTATGATTTTTACATGTAGGAGAGAAGTGCCAGAATAGGCCCGGTCTTGAAGTGGTTAAATGAGAGCTGTCTATATTGCTCAACAGCAACTGATCACATTCAATTATTTATTTTTCAACTGCTATAACAGCACTTCCAGCACCACTGGTCATTAAGAAAAAAAATAGGTTTCCTTAACTGAAATACACATTACGTTTTATTTGTCTGTATTTATTGCATTTCAAAGTATGTTAAATTTAAACCCAATCGCTAAAATATTCTATCAGCTCTAATATTTTAATTTAAATGCAAAAGTAATTTCAATATTTATAAATCTGCAGCCTTCATTGCGTTACTAAACTCAGGTCCCTGCATTCACTGTATCTGGTCTCCCACAGTACACAGAACATGGAAATTCAATTGTTTTAGTAAATATAAGCTGCTAAATATCTTTTTTTTCTAATGAGCAGTAAGCAGTCTTGTGATTTCTAAGAGTGTCTGGCTAAAGCTTGTAGGAGTAGTTTTCATTCTATTCTGACTGTCCTATGAGGCTGCAGGACCCCTGACCCTCTGTCTGGACAGTGTTGACTAGTCCTGTGCTGATCACATGCACCCTCCCAAGAAAAAAACAAAACTATCTAGCCATACACACCAAACTGAGCATGTGTGGCATGCTCCCAAGGCTCTGTACTATCGAGAGATGAATTGGGGACAGTGGAAGAAGGGGCAGATCAGAGGATATAGGCTCGAACAGCCCTTTTTACACACTGCGCAGGATTAACCCCTTAGGTTTCACAGTGAGTATAGCAAGCATGCTTTACTGCCTATACAGACTGATTTTACTGTTGTGGGTTTAGTATCACTCTGTTTTTAACATGCATCATTATACAGGGTCATTTTGTTTTTTGCAAGCTAGCTGGTAAGTGTGCTAGGAAAAACATGATGTTTGTTTGGAATGTGCAAAGGTTAGTTATAAATTGGGGTTATAGCCATCTTCTTGTGTAGCTTGCTCACTGGAGATTTGTCCTGGGGACATATTGAAGGCCTTCAGCTGCTATTGTGCTCTTGCTGGGATTCTAATGTGTCCCTGTGTCTTTAAAGCGGGAGTCCGCCATTTTTTTTTTTTTAAAAGCCAGCAGCTACAAATACTGCAGCTGCTGACTTTTAAAATAATGACACTTACCTGCCCAGCGCACCCGCGATGTCGGCACCCGAAGCCGATCTCTCGATCGTCTCTCGGGTGCTGCCGCTGCCGCCATCTTGGCTATGGGAATCAGGAAGTGGAGCCTTGCGGCTTCATTTCCCAGTTCCCTACTGCGCATGCGCGAGTCGCGCTGCGCAATAAGGATGGTCCCCGCTGTCTCTGGGATCCGTGTGTTTCCCAGCAGACAGCGGGGGACCTTCGGAAAGGGGCGTAGATTCTGCGGAAAGGACCTTCTGCAGATATCTACGCCGGAAGTGGGTGCAAATACCTGTACTGTACAGGTATCTGCACCCCCCTCCCCCCTGAAAGGTGCCAATTGTGGCGCCGGAGGGGGGGAGGGTTCCAATGAGCGGAAGCTCCACTTTAGGGAGGACCTCCGCTTTAAGGAGTGTTGGGGTCCCCCGAGGCCTTCAATTTATCCACTGCTATATTCAGGCATGTTGAAACTCTCAAATTATAGAGTTACGACTGCACTATGCAGAGGAGCCTTGAAAAGGCAATGAGGCTTCCAAACAAATTTGCAAATGTAGCAACTAAACCCTTTGTTTTTAACGTGCATAGACAGTGCCAATTTGTTTTGTTTTTTTTGCAAGCTAGCTGGGAAAATTTGTTTTTCTGTTTGGAATGACAACACTCCTCATCTCCTAACTGTGCTCCTGCATTGCCACTCTGTCACATAGATTTTTAATGGCTTTTTAAATTATTTTTTAGATTTAAATTTAATGGCTAGAAATGGTCTATTGCCTTGTCAAGAAACCCACCCTATGAAATGCCAAGCAGCCATCTCATAAGTTCATGTAGACAGTACATAGCTGTAAAGAGACTAGAGAAAAAATCAACAAAAGGAAAAAAATAAATAAAACAGGTATTTTAATAAAGAATACAATTGTTTCTGACATACAGTGCTTTAGCAAAAAAAAAAAAAAAAAAAAGTGTATGTAATATATATATATATATATATATATATATATATATATATATATATATATATATATATATATATATATATATATATATATAATAAAAATAATCAGAATGGAGTGAGCCCATCCTGCTTTGGCTTGAATCGATCACACAGGGATCACATCAATAGCGGACTCCCAATATACCACCAAATAAATAAAATAAAAAAAGGAGGGTCTGATTTCCATATATTGCAATGATTTTTTACATCTTCATACAAAGTTAAAGACAAATAAGCAACTACAAGTTTCAAGCACAGCCATGCTCTTAATTAAGCTGTATTTGAACATTCACTGCTGTTAATCTACTATATGGACCTATACAGGGTGTCACTACACAGGTGTATCCCATTTATTAATTTAATTTAATTTTTCAGGACAAGCTTTTGGCGTATGTCCCCTTCGTCAAGGTCCAAGCAGTACTGATTTACACATTTTTAAGCAGTAAATCAGTTCTGCTTGGACCTTGAAGAAGGGAACACATCCCAAAAGCTTGTCACAATTGCACTAATACGGCTACAATCACATCAGAAAAAATACATTGTATAACCCCCCACCACATGCTACATTTCAAGAGTCCATCATTCTGCCAAAATAAGGCTCAGTTTATTCTTCATTATCTAGAAAAGTTTAAACCAATAAAGGTATTAACATATCCCAAAAGCTTATACATCAAATAAAATAAATACAAATCATAATCCCTATTTAGACCATATGGGTGTAAATTATTCAATTGGTTAATCCACCATACTTCCCATTGTTTTAGTTTTAGAATTCTGTGACCTCCTCTCCTATCTTTAGGTATTTCTCCAGTACCATACATCTCAAGTCAGTGTCCTTATGATCCTGTTCCATAAAATGTTTAGGAACAGGTAAACCCGGTTGTCTTCCCTGGATAGAATAGCAGTGTTGGGACATACAATTTTATATTTTTTGTGTTGCTTCCCCAACTTACATTAAATTGCATGGGCAAATCAATATTCTGTACAAACAACATACAATGTCTGACATGGAAACCCCAAATAGTGTATTTTTGGCCATTATTAGGGTGAAGAAAGCTATCACCTTTGTCCATCAGATTGCATTGCATATGAGTGAAGGACAGAAAACATCAGTTTCTTCCACTAGCCAAGAAAGTTCTCTTTACTTGACCTTTTGCTGTTCTAACATAACAATGTACCAATATATCTCACAGGGTTCTATTTCTGCAATAGGATTTTAAAGGTATCTGCTGAAAATAATCAATCTCAAGATATGCTCTTTACAATAAGGGCAAGTTTTTTTATGATCTTAAAAATGTCCTCACTGTAACTGATATACTGCATGGAAAAAGGTACGTTTTTTGATGTTTTTTCTTATCCCTATGGGAGGGGTTCCCTGCTCCTGTTGGTAGCTCAAGTTCCTCAACCCCTGTTGTATAACACCCAAGTATTTTCTGTTAGGAAATCCCTCAAACCGGCTATCTGGGACACAATTAGTGTAGCTTCCTCCTATGAAAACAAAAAGCTGCTTCCTAAATTTGATTAAATTCACACCACAATTCTCGTGTTAGGTGCTATAAATGCAGCATGTCTACATTTTTCTGCAGTGCACTGGATGGCACTGCATGTCACAGCACAACAGCGCAATGCTGTGCAGTGATGTTCTGAAACATGCATTGCCCTGCTCAGGAGCAGACAGTGGCACTAACCAGCATAGTAAAATGTTGCGTTTTAACCTGCGGGCTAGTGTAAACTTACATGATAACTCTTAGTGGTCTAGTCTGACAAACCAAGGCTCCGGTGCAAAAAATAAGCATACACTGCTTCAGACTTTGTCCCCAATCCATTTGATTTCCCTTACAGCCAATATCCCTGCCCAATTAGCTCCTGTACCAACCCCCCAACCCTTGTAACCTTTGCTCCTAACCCCCCAATCCCTATAACCTTCTTCAGCTTGCACATCATGTCCTCCATATGCCCTCAATATGCCAAGAGAAGCTATTTATCTACACATTTGCTCAAGATCATGGTAACAGAGAGGGTGTCTGGATTCAGCTAGCAAAACTTTAGAGTGGTTGTAAACCTCTGAAATGAACAAAACATATCCTTATATATATTGTTCTCCCCTTTATCCATAGCACCTAGTGTGATTTCTGTCTCCTCTTCCATTCCTCTGCTATCTGAATCAGAGTCACTTCTGACAGACTATGTCAACACCAACAAATCTGGGTAGTCAACCCCCCCCCCCCCCCCCCCCAAGCACATAGCAGTTGTTGATAGCCTCAGCTGTACATGTTTCATTATGAGACTGTATAGAGAGGGGGTGTGTCCTTTTCCTCTACTTAGTTCCCAGATTACACTCAGCTCCCTGATCTACTCTGTGTAGTGTGTGACTAAGTGCCCCATAGTGGTGTGAAGCATGTCAGCTTTTCATTGATCCTGTGCCTCTGATGTCTTTGTACCAGAAGAATTTTTAAACCATCTTCAATAAAGGTGCCAACAGAGTGCGGCTGTCCAGTCTTTTCTTCAATTCAAAGTGAATTATTTACTTCCATGATTATCAAGGAAGCTGTAAAAGGTAAAATTTCAGCATTAAAAACTGTTTGAAAAACTTTGAAAAAAAAAAAAAAAAAAGAGAGGATGCACACCAAGATATGACTGAGTTTTCAGCTGTTCTCCTGCTGAAATATCCTTTAAAAAATGAAAACCAATAGCAAGAAATTATCATCAGCCAAGAAGAAAACCAAAATGTTGTCAAAGAGTAATTTAATAACATATATTATATGTCCGCTGACATAATTGCCAGCACCTCCAGATCACTAGCTAATGTTCTCCGTCTCCATGGTTACTGCTTGAAACAAGAATGTGACCATAGAAACCAGACCAGCTCCATCCCCAGTTTTCCAATTTGCATACACTGCAAAAAATAATATACAGTATGGTTTAGAAGATGAAGGCAATTACTTGTAAGTAATTATGAGAGACGTAGCACAATAGAGATTCAGCAACATGTAGAGTATGATTTATTTATCCATCAAGTTATTTGATTATTATTATTATTATTACATGATTATCTGAAATGATTATCTAAAACAAAAAAATAAATTCTTTAGCTTTACACTCTTTACACAGATTCACAATCCAAAGCTAAGGAGAACTCCACAAGCAAGGAGCAAAACGTAACAACCAAGAGCAATCAGAATTCTTCTTAAATTTTTCTGAGTCACATATGATTAGCTGCCATATAATACTTTGTGTATCATCGTCGTCGTACTCCCTTATTGTACTGCCACAAAGCTTTTCCCACTCCTCAGAGACCTCCAGACACCTTCTGTCACCTAAACTCACCTAGCCATCTCAACTCTCTCAATCCTATGGTCAAGGAATCTCTCCTCCAACAGGAACTGCTCTTGAGCAGAGCAAACCTGTCTCCTAATGGGCCCCTGAACTATGTCCAAGCCTGTTATTATGAGAACTGTGTGCACTGTTGGAGATTTCTTCCCTACCAAAACTCTTTGAAATCTCCAAATTCCGCAAGCCATCTGGCAATACCAAAATTCGTAGAAAAACTAAAAAAAAAACAGTTTTCCTTGCTCACAATTGATATTCCAGATCTGCACACTCTTTTGCCTACTTTTACACAGTGGCAGGGTCTCGTACTGTCACACCTGGTTTGGATAGGAAATAAGAACTCTAGTGTTAGCTACCCACGTATCATAAAACTTCTAAAAAATTTAGATTGTAGATCATTATTGGTGCATTAAGAAAATCTGGTTTAAAGGAGACGTATAGCCAAAATTCAGTTTTCACCAGAGAGCGGACTGAAGTCTGCTCTCTGCTGACGTCACCAATGTCAGTCCAGGCACCAACCTGACCACGGAGCCTGGATCCACCAGACGCCTGGACTGACACCCAGCTTAGCCTCTCAAAAGCCACTGAGAGCCTAAGGCGGTTGCTCCGTCCCCTCCAAAGCACAGTGCCCCAATGAGTGAGGAGGGAAAAGAGCAGAGAGCCGACAGTCTACAGCTCTTTGCTCACAGAGCTCTAAAAATCGAGTGATCGCCGGTGTTCGATGGCTCGGTTCTCAGTGTAGAGGCGCTGGGGGACAGATGTAGCATCAGATCAATGCTGCATCCACTGAGGTAAGTATAAATGTGCAAAAAAAAATAAAAAATCCTTTGCTTCTCTTATAAGAGTCCATGCTTAAAAAATGCTGCTTCTAGAGGAGTTTTCTGTTTTGCCTGTAGAAGCTGTTCAATGTTATTCCATGTGACCGTGTATATTAGGACATTTAGAGGCATATTTTAGGGTCAGCATTTATAGGCAGAAAAAAAAAACTCTTTCAGCCCCATGCACAAAGCAGCTTCTTCAGGCCTTTGAACTTTTTTTTTTTTCTCTGCCTATAAACGCCCCTCCATGTTAGCCTGTGTCAATGCACACTATGGGCATTTTCAGGAGTTTAGTGGCTGGGGAGTTTACAGGCAGAAAAAAACCCCATCACTTGTGTGTTTTGGAGAGGAGCTCTTTCTGAACACAAACAGCACTCAAAAGCTCCTTAACACTCCTTAACTCATGAACGTGAACATGAACACTAGGCACATTCCCACATTAATGCATTCTAATGGATGGCTAGAGCTCTGGCCAAGAGAATGTTTTAACACCAGACATGGAAACATGCATTAACGCTTTTTGCTGCTGCTAAACTCCTGTAGGAGAAAAAAGCATCAAGACAAGAGCATAAAGTAATAAAGTGTGCATGAGGCTTTCTGGTTTGGGTTTTTGAGAGAAGTTTTCTGGCAGAAAAAAAAACGAGAAGCTCCTAAACAATACCTGTACAAAAATGCTCTACATGAGCGTTTTTTTCTGCCAAAAAAATTGCTTTTTTATGCCTAGTGTGCATGGACCCTAAAAGAAATTTGGGGCTGACATTTTTTAACTTCATCTATGAATGTCTGTTATCCGTCAGTCACCAGCCAGCAGGTATACATGCCAGTTTTCACCAGTTTGATTTCCTTTTCTTCACAACACACACACACGCAAAACTGAAAGATGCCAAGGATGGACATCCCCACTCACTAGATCATATGGAAATATAATATATTGATTCCTATCTAGAGGCAGTCTACATGTGAACAGCTTTTATTCTTATTAGAAAGCCCATTATGTTCAACAAACAAACTGCGATACCAAGGAAAATAAGCCTAGAAAAAAAAAATCGAATGTAGCTACCACATTTAGGGATTACTAACGTGATATATTTTAACATTTTCTTTGGGGTTTAACATTGCTTTAAGTAGAAGTGAGCTGTGTCTGAACAATTCCACTGGCCTGGACCTTCAAAGGGAACCAATTGTCATAGGATGCGCACGGTTAAAGCACTCCGGCGCACAGCTGTGTGCAAGAGGAATAAACGAAAGCACACAAGCACACACACACAGGGTGTGACCCCTCGCTGACCTATAAAGGAAGTGAGGTCATCCAAACACACTGCTGGTTTGTCTTCAGCTTCCTGTGATTCCCACGTCTGCTTCTGTTATCTGTATTACCCGTTGTGACCCGGATTGCCTTATCGACCTCGCTGATCTTCTCCTGACCCGACCTCTGGCTTGATCTTGGACTCCTGCTTTCTAACGTGTTTGACCCTCAGCCTGCATCTGGACTTACCTGCTGTCTCCTGTGTTCGACCCCCGGCTTGTCTTGGATTATCCTTCTGTCTCAGCGTTCCTGGTACTTGTCTTCTGATCTGGACTGTGTTTGACCCCTGGCCTGTCTCCTGGATTCTGTCTTTGCCTTACGGACTTGCTACCATTGCTTCCGGACCTTCCCACGGGACATCACCTCTCAGCTCTGCTCAAGCTACCTGCTGATCTGCTGGCAAGTGACTGTCCTACTGGTAGCTTGTGCCTCTTGGTGCAACCACTCTCTGTGCCACTTTCAGGGGTGGTCTGCGCCGAGTCGCAACAGCGACCGCTCTCGGCATCTTGGCCTCGGTGAGTACATTTATATGATAGTACAAACCAGCCATGACAGAGGCCAACAGAGCGGGTTCGCCATTAGAAGTCCTGTGGCAACAAGTCTCTGCACTCACAGAAGCAGTACAGAGACTACAGGATGGCTATGCGCAGATCGACAGCAGGCTTCAGCGACTAGCCACAGCTCCGGCACCCACAAATCCTACGCAGGCCTCAGTCAGCGATGCCTCCACACCTCATGTCCAGCCTCCACCCGGTATGATGATGGCAGTACCCGAACCACGAGTACCCACGCCTGAGCGATTTTCAGGTGACCGAAAGAAATTCAGAGCCTTTAAAAATGCATGTTCCTTGTACTTGGCTTTGCAACCCAGGACCTTTTCTTCAGAGATTGTCAAGGTCGGGTTTATTATCTCTCTTCTGGCTGAGGAACCCCAGGCCTGGGCCCATAGCCTTATGGAACAGAGAAGCCCCTTGTTAAACTCCACGGACACCTTCTTTGAGGCTATGGGACAATTATATGATGACCCTCAGCGTACTGCCACGGCTGAGGCTACCCTGCATGCTCTCTCACAGGGGAGAAGACCGGTGGAGGATTACACCGTTGAGTTTCGCAAGTGGTCAGCTGACACCAGCTGGAACGAGGCGGCCCTGCGTTATCAATACCGGTTGGGGCTCTCCGAGAACCTAAAGGATGAGTTGGCCCGAGTAGAGACTCCTGCCTCCCTGGAGGAATTAATCCAGTTGGCTACAAAACTGGACAGACGGATGCGCGAGCGGCGCTCCGAACGCCTCCAGGCCCCTCGGCCTAGTTGGATGCTTCCTAAGGCCACTATCCTGTATCCGCCCATCCCGGTTCCTTCGGGTCCCTCAGCTTCGGAAGGGGAGCCCATGCAGCTAGGTTTGGTCCGTCCTCGTCTCACCCCAGAAGAGCGACAACGAAGACGCCAAGCCAATCTGTGCTTATACTGTGGGGGGCTTGGACATTTCATTCACAGCTGTCCCGTGAGACCCCGTAAGTTGCCCCCACGGTGTGTAATGAACTACCAGAGTGTTGGTCCTGCTCAAACTTATGTGACTCTCTCTGTTTCCCTACAGCTGGCAGAAGAGAAGATCCCACTCCCAGCCGTGATTGATTCAGGGGCATGTAGTTGCTTTTTGGACATCTCCCTCGCACAGCAACTACGCATTCCAAGCCAGAATAAAGCAACACATCTTCTAGTTCATTTAGCAGATGGATCTCTGCCACTCTCAGGTCCAGTAACACAGGAGACACTACCTTTGCTCACTATTACAGACTCTGGCCATAGAGAACTTCTACGCTTCGACCTAATATCATCTCCCATGTTCCCTATCATCCTGGGACTTCCTTGGTTGCAGGCTCATGATCCCCAGATCAGTTGGAACAAGAAGGAAGTGTCCTTTACATCCGCTTACTGTATGCAGCATTGTTTTGATTCTGTTCCAGCTCCTTGTATGACCGTGGCCCCCACCACTGATCACCTGCAGCACATTCCTCAGGTCTATTCCGAGTTTAAGGACGTCTTCGATAAAAAGAAGGCTGACCGTCTACCACCACACAGACCATATGACTGTCCCATTGAACTGTTACCTGGTTCTGAGATCCCTTTTGGACGAATTTTCCCCTTATCCGAGACTGAACTAAAGGCTCTCAAAGCCTACATTGATGAAAATCTTGAAAAGGGGTTCATTCGCCCATCTTCTTCGCCAGCAGGGGCAGGTATTTTCTTTGTGGGAAAAAAGGATGGATCCCTTAGGCCATGTGTTGACTACAGGGAACTTAATAAAGTCACAATCAAAAATCGCTACCCACTTCCACTCATCCCTGAGTTATTCCAGCGCTTAGGATCTGCCAAAGTATTTTCCAAACTGGACTTGCGGGGGGCCTACAATCTCATTAGAATCCGTGCTGGGGATGAATGGAAGACAGCCTTCAGATCAAGATTTGGCCACTATGAATATCTTGTTATGCCCTTTGGCCTGTGCAATGCCCCGGCCACATTTCAGCATCTAGTAAATGACATCTTCAGAGACTATCTTGATAATTTTATAGTGGTATATTTAGATGATATCCTTATTTTCTCTGCTTCTCTTGAACTCCACAGGGTCCACGTGCGGAAAGTCCTCACCATCCTCCGACAACATCGGCTGTACCTTAAGGCGGAGAAATGTGAATTTGAGATAACTACAGTTCAGTTCTTAGGATTCATCATTTCTACTGAGGGCATCTCCATGGACCCCCAAAAGATCAAGGCAATCTTGGAATGGCCTGCTCCAAGGGATAAGAAAGCCGTGCAAAGGTTTATAGGCTTCGCTAACTTTTATCGCAGATTCATCGCCGGGTTCTCTTCAATAGTCGCCCCCATTACTCAGCTGACCCGCCAACATACCCGATTTCAGTGGTCTCAAGAAGCCCAAGTAGCCTTTACCAAACTAAAGACCTTGTTCACCTCAGCTCCTATTTTACGGCATCCCGATCCAGTATTACCATTCGTACTGGAAGTAGATGCCTCAGAGACAGCCACAGGAGCCATCCTCTCTCAACGACAAGGGCCTAAAGCTTTGTTACACCCGGTGGCTTTCGCATCTCGGAAGCTAACCCCACCGGAGAGGAATTATGACGTAGGCGACCGAGAACTATTGGCCATCAAGTTCGCCCTGGAGGAGTGGAGATACCTCTTGGAAGGAGCCACTCATCCCATCACAATATTCACAGATCACAAGAATCTTGAATATCTGCGGACTGCCAAACGCTTAAGACCCCGTCAAGCCCGTTGGGCGCTTTTCTTTTCAAGATTCCAGTTCCATATCTCGTACCGGCCCGGATCCAAGAACAACAAAGCGGATGCGCTCTCGCGCATGTTCCCTGAGTCTTCCCAGGTAACGGAGCCTAGTACGATCTTGTCTCCTCACAACTTCCTTCTACTCCCACAGCCTGACTTACTTACGGCCATCAAAACAGCTTCAGTCCATTGCAATGACCCAGTCCTATCTACCTTGGAAAAACGTGACAATCTGTTTTGGGCCCGAAACAAGGTCTTCGTTCCCCTTGAGATTAGGACTCAAGTTCTAAGGATTTGTCATGATCACAAATTGGCCGGCCACTTTGGGACACAGAAAACAGCGGAACTGATCTCTCGTTCTTTCTGGTGGCCATGTTGGAGACAGGACTGCCAGACTTACATTGCCTCTTGTGTACCGTGCCAGCGTAGCAAGGGTCCCAAGATCAAGCCCTGGGGTCTGTTAAGGCCTTTGCCCATTCCTGACCGACCTTGGGCAGACGTGTCAATGGATTTTATTGTGGAGCTACCGCCCTCGGAAGGTTTCACCACAATTCTGGTAGTAGTCGACCGTCTTTCAAAGATGGCCCATTTCCTACCTATGGTCGGTACTCCCTCTGCTCTGGAAACTGCCAATCTCTTTATTAAGGAGGTTGTCAGGCTCCATGGGGTTCCCAGCAGTATCACGTCTGATAGAGGTCCACAGTTTACCTCTAGATTTTGGAGAGAACTCTGCAAGATACTGGAAATCAAGATCTGTTTGTCATCGGCATATCATCCCCAAAGTAACGGGCAAACGGAACGGACAAACCAAACCCTTGAGCAGTATCTTCGCTGCTTTTGTTCAGGATCTCAGAATGATTGGTCGGCCCTATTGCCATATGCAGAATTCGCCTACAATAATTCTATTCATACAACTACCAACCAGACTCCCTTTTGGATCAACTGTGGGTTTCACCCTTCTTTCCTCCCCAACTCCATCCCAGAATCCACTGTTCCTGCGGTCCAAGATCGGATAGCCGCCATCCAATCTAATTTCCAAAGGATCCAGGAGACCATACAGAAGGCCCAGGATGATTACAAAAAATACCATGATAGGGGAAGGAAGGAGAACCCTACCTTTAAAATTGGCGAGGAAGTCTGGCTATCTGCCACCAATCTCAAACTTCCTTGTCCCACACGCAAGTTGGGTCCCAGATTCATAGGACCATTCAAAATCAAAAGGGTAATAAATCCTGTAGCCTTTGAACTAGCCCTCCCTGAATCATACAGGATACACCCTGTTTTCCATGCCTCCCTTTTGAAGCCATTGGTTCCTAGTCCTTTTCCTGGAAGGGAAGTGCCTCCTCCTCCACCCATCAAGATCGATGGAGAAGATGAATTCGAAGTAGAAGCTTTACTAGGATGCAGGAAAGTCGGTAGACAAATACAATACCTGGTAAAATGGAAGGGGTATCCTTCAGAAAATAACTCCTGGGAACCATCCAAGAACCTTCACGCTCCCAAATTAATAAAGACATTCCATCAGCAACATCCGGAATTGATGGCTAGCTTGGGCGTCCGGAGGCCGCCCCTCGGGGGGGGGGCACTGTCATAGGATGCGCACGGTTAAAGCACTCCGGCGCACAGCTGTGTGCAAGAGGAATAAACGAAAGCACACAAGCACACACACACAGGGTGTGACCCCTCGCTGACCTATAAAGGAAGTGAGGTCATCCAAACACACTGCTGGTTTGTCTTCAGCTTCCTGTGATTCCCACGTCTGCTTCTGTTATCTGTATTACCCGTTGTGACCCGGATTGCCTTATCGACCTCGCTGATCTTCTCCTGACCTGACCTCTGGCTTGATCTTGGACTCCTGCTTTCTAACGTGTTTGACCCTCAGCCTGCATCTGGACTTACCTGCTGTCTCCTGTGTTCGACCCCCGGCTTGTCTTGGATTATCCTTCTGTCTCAGCGTTCCTGGTACTTGTCTTCTGATCTGGACTGTGTTTGACCCCTGGCCTGTCTCCTGGATTCTGTCTTTGCCTTACGGACTTGCTACCATTGCTTCCGGACCTTCCCACGGGACATCACCTCTCAGCTCTGCTCAAGCTACCTGCCGATCTGCTGGCAAGTGACTGTCCTACTGGTAGCTTGTGCCTCTTGGTGCAACCACTCTCTGTGCCACTTTCAGGGGTGGTCTGCGCCGAGTCGCAACAGCGACCGCTCTCGGCATCTTGGCCTCGGTGAGTACATTTATATGATACCAATAAAGCATAATGGCTGCATAAAATAGCAATAATAGCTGCTCTTGCATAAAAAAAAAGGCTATCAAGGAGTTGTGTCCTCCAGTCAACAGTGAAACCTTGAAATGCGTGTAAGAACATAATCTACCTGCTCAGGTTATGAATTTGTCAACCAGAAATAGCTATAGTGCAGCAGGCAACCAGCTCTTGTGGAACGTCATTCTGGTACTCTGTAAATACTTTTACTTAACCAGTTTGATAGTACAAGAAGGTGCTGCCACCCACACACTTCCCTGTCCTGAAGATCAGGGGAAATTGTTATGCCATTCCATATGCACAACTTGCTCCCATCTATCTCCTTGACTAGACCGGCTCCCATGCACTGTTCTTTAGCATTATGTTGCTCCCTTTAAACTGCAAGTCACCATTTTTTTATATTGCAACCCCAACACACTGCTCCTGATCTTAATGCTCTTCCCTGGTCTTCTCTTTGCATAGCCTGGTACCATCACAATGTTTTCTGCATGCCATCCACTCCATTCTGCTAATACCCCTTACACTGCACCATTTCACTAAGAGACATGTTCTGACAAAGCAACCCAGCAAAGGTCCAGGAACAAAAAGTCTACAACAAGGCAATATGTTCACCCAGTACAAGATCACATCAGATACATTTTATAGAATTATGGGTTTCATAACTATGTGCATTCTGAGTATCATTAGGAGATTCTGGATTTTTTTTAACACATTACCTGGAATTGCTTTTAATGATGCATTGCGGCAAAGGTTGATGATCTGCAAAGTGCAGTAACACACAGTAACCACTAAAAACAAAATCGTTTATCAGTAAAGAGAAGATGCCAGGGTAGAATTTGCTTTAGGCTCCTTGCTGTGTATTAGTCTGTAACCATGGTGATGTGGAAAATTAGGGGGTGCAGTAAAACAGCAGGAATTCTTGTTATCAGTATAGAGTGGTAGAGATGATATATGTAAAGAACAACTGCGCAGGGTATTCTTCTAACTCTATAAATCTAAGAGCAAGATTTCTGATAATCCAAAGAGAACGACAATAAATGTTTCTATAGCGCTATAAACATGTTTTATCTATTACAATGGTTGCGAAGAGTAAAAATATAACTGCTTCATTTTCTAGTGCTGAATTTCTTGTGTGGCAATCTAGCCTCAAATCTATGTAGAATTATGTTTTGTGCCTATAACCAGAATTTATGAACAAATGAGTAATACTGATTTGTACAATGACTGATACTACACCAGGCAAAGAAGCACATGCACTGGACTCCTGTGCCCTTATAATGGGCATGTCGATGTGGTAGTGTAGTAGAAATCATCTTACTGGCCATGGCCACTGTTACTGGTATAGTGCTGCCTTCATTAGATCTAATGTCATCTTGTATGCAGAGACTGGAAGCAAGCACCACCATCAGTACATATTTAGTAGGCCCACGGTGTCCTAAATCTCTCAATAAGCAAAGAGAGAAAAAAGAGGTTGAGAGCCATTATGTATGTGATCATGCTTGGAGAGCTGTGCATGCGCACAGAAAGGTCCACAGACCTTTGCACAGGATCAGAGCTATGTGAAAATCCGCGCTGAAGTGTGTGCATATTTTGGTGCCCAGTGGAGTATTTAAAGCACTACAAAGCTCAAGATAGTTGCTGAGTGGTCATCAGCTCCTGTAACCCATGACCAGACCCTGTTTGCTATTTCTTGTGTGTTTGACCCAGTTTGCCTTCTGACTTCACCTAATCTTGATCTGGCCTCTGACTTGTTACCTGACATTGTATCTTGATCTTTTCAATTCTCCTGTCTATGTGATGCTTAGCTTGGCTTTCATTTCTACCCTTGCCTCTTGAATCTCTACATCTACTGCCCAATTGCTGCCAACTTCTGCTCGCCTGACCATGGCTCTGTCTACTGTATGTGCAAATCCCTGTGACAACCTCCTGTGCAAGCTCCTGCTCGACATCTGCTATGCTGCATGATTCAGATCTCCTTCTGCCCAGGACTTACCACAGGTATCTGTACTACTTTGTGTCCTGTCATACCCTTTCATCAATCTCAGGGGGAAAACAGGACAGGAGGTGTAAGGGAGAGCCCTATCATTAGCTATGCATCTAGCTATTAGATACATGACAAAAAAAATATAATTTATATGTATTTTAGGTTATGAAGACTTCAGCATGATGATAGGGAAACATTCATGGTTCCTGTCACACATAGAACTCCAGGTCACGGAGAAGATCCAAGAGCTAACCAAGAAGCAAATAAGTATACAATCATTGACGTGTTGTGACAACTGGACTGCATACTTGTTAAAAGTCAATGACTACCTATATAGTGAAACAAAAAGCTTATATCTTTACATACAAGCTGGCCAGCTCCCATATTTCCTTCCTTTAACTAAGCATATCACAGGTACTCAACTTATTTAATGCACCATGTGCTGTAGTCCCAAGTTGCAGTACATCATTTTCATGGTACCCCAGATTGTATTTGAGACATTAGCTATGTAACTCTCATTAGCCCCTGTCAAATCTCATTGTCTGTAGGGATGAACAGTATAATTCAGCAAAATTAATTTAGCTTTGATTAAAGTTTTCTAATGTGCATTCTGCTGTTGACTTCAATGTAATTTGCCAAAATACCATCTAAAAGGGGAACTATACGTTTTAGCAAAATTTATTTTGTCACAATATTCACTAAAATGCATTGGAAGAGTATATTTCTGAGGAATTATTTTTTCCACCCATCCCTAGGGCCTCACAAATGTACTGTGAGTTGGTTCCACCCACAGACCCCATGCCTAGGATGTATACAATGAAACTAGTGATCCCTAACGTCTAATAAACCACAATAAAGCTGTAAGTATTGGTGTTCTTTTCCCATTTCGCTGTTCAAAAGTCAGAAAACACGTATAACACCTCTAATTGATTCAGCAGTAAACAACTTAATAAAACTATCAATCTATAATGCCTTTAGCAATCTCAGGTTGTTCGAACAAATCGACAGCACAAAGGCAGGATGCTAGGTTAGCTTATAATGTATAGTTTGCAGAGTATTTAGAAAACAGGAGAACTGTGACTAGTCTAATGAGTTTATGATATATTTCTAAATGCGCCTCCTCCACATTGTACTCAGGGAACAGCACTCAGTTCACAATCTGTCCTAGATTACCAGGCTGTTGATGTAATGTCACTCAGCAGATCATCTGTGCTGTCGGGAAGCAGGTGAAATCATTGACAGAGAGCTGAAACACCTACAATACAGCTCAATAAATCTGCCAATGTAACCTTACCATGATGTTCACTGGGAACAATAGTTACAATCACTAGTGTTGTGATAGTTTAGGATTAGCCAACTTTCACATCCATGGAGCCACAAGGCAAAAGAACATGGTCTCTCCTTAGCTACTGGAAAAGCCTTCTATGGGCACCATAGATATCATTTTCTTTTGGATCAAACACAACTCACGTACTCCTTAGAAGCACAGTATATTACGCCCCATACACAAAATCACCTGGTACAAAATAAGCCCAGCCGATAATAGAAACTGGCCAACATTCGGGCCATGTGTACAGGTCCTTGTTCTACAGAAGTCAATCTAATTCTGTCAAATGAGCATGCTGGAAAAGCAGCAGCTGATCGGCAGCCGATAAGCCCATGCATCCAATGGCTGCGAGCAATGACCGGTGTGCTCTGGTGGGGGGGGGGGGGGTGATCCCCATGTCGGAACACAGTAGCACAGCGGGGAGATCGCTATACTAACACAATATAGTTGGTACAGTAAGCTAATTTTTTTGTTCAGCCCACTGAGTTGAACAAAAAAAAAAAAAAAACTTACTGTGTGTATCAGTCATAAGACTCACCTTATACATGTTTGCTCAATGGCAGCAGCTATATTCCCATATCTATATGCTTCTGTAAATTAACCACTTTCCTTATTTAAAATATTCACTTTGAATGGAACGATACTTCATCTGAGCACCGCAAGCCAAAAATATTATATAGTGTACAGGATAGAGTGTGATTTCAATCATTCTGCCAAAATCATATATATCAATGTAACAGAAAGTCTGTGCACCACAAACCCTCATGGACTATGGAGGCAGAACCACATATCAAGCTATGTTAAAGATAGTATTTTTATTGTAGAAACAATCCATTAAAAGTAAAATGACATGACAAAAAATAGCAGTACATAAGTTGATATATCATCCTAATACCGTACTTAGTATACCTACCGTACTTAGTAAACCCTACAATCAGTATACAAAGGGTCGCCAATGCAGAAGGCAAGGTCAGCCCAAATGAATTGATTTGATGATACCTGACATGTTTTGGACATGTAGTCCTTCCCAGGGGAGATAGTGGGTATTTTTTACTTAGGAACCAACTGTATAAATGCAAAAGATCAATAGAACCAAATCCTACTTGCTAGGGTCACTGCATGCCAACACTTAATGAGAGACGGGGGCACAGAAAAGCGGCCAAATACGCATACACAAGGACCCTAATGGGGGCAGGGAAGCCCCTGTGGCGTCAGCACACTGCAGCAGGTTTCTTGTGGTAAGATTACTGCAAGTGAGCATAATCAGCCCCTCATAGCTATGTTCTTCTATGAACGGGCTGATTGTGGTCACTTGCAAAACAAGTGTAAACAAGGCCCAGGGCAGGTGCTTTATTATATATTCACAGAACTAAATTGCTATATATGGCACACCATTCTAAACAACTAGAACTGTTGATAATGCTGCGTACACACGACCAGACTTTTCAACAAACTAGGTCCCACGGTCTTCCCGACGGACTTTCGGTGGATTTCCGACAGACTTTCCGAACAAAAGGACTTGGCCACACACAAGCACACCAAAGTCCGACAGATTCTAACGTGATGACGTAAGACCAGACTAGAATAAGGAAGATCATAGCCAGTAGCCAATAGCTGGCCTAGCGTCGGTTTTTGTCCGTCGTACTAGCATACAGACGAATGGATTTTTCGACCAGACTCGAGTCTGTCAGGAAGATTTGAAACATGTTTTAAATCTAAAGTCTGTCTGATTTTTAGACAGCAAAGATTCGATGAAGCCCACACACAATTGAATTATCCGGCAGATTCATTCCGTCGGACCTAGTCTGACAAAAAGACCGGTTGTGTGTACGTGGCATTAGGCTTAAATTCAGAAATGTGCCGAGGATTCATACATCCTTCATTTTTTCTAAAGTTACTGAGATGAGTACTAGAAATCATTGAATTAGGTTCTTTTGCAAGGGGAAGAATACATGAAATTTTTTTTCAGAACCCATTTAAACCATTTGTTTGATGCATTGTGTGTGTTCATACAAACAAACTAACCTCCACAAAAATAGCTGTATGTTCTTCAGCCTCATATAAAGGGAACTTGACTGTGTGGCTATACAGGGACTGTGACATTAGAAAGTGCACGTTGATTACCAGGGAACAAAGAAAGGGCAGCACAACGGAAAAACTCTGCACAGCAGGGTCAAACCATGTGCCACTTGAGACAGTCAATACTGGAATAGCAGGAGGCTGTGTAAAGTAGGCTTAAGGTGAACTTACAGTCCATGGGACAGAGATTTGAAAATTGACCATGGAGCCATTAAATAGTTAGGCCTGGAGGGAGGCAAAGCCTCAACTTTAAGAAGGAAATATAAACCTGAGAAAATACGACCTACAACTAAATATATTTACTGATCAAACTGGAAACTGCACAAAGCAACTCTTCAGCTAATGTGAAGAAAAGAATATCTGATAGATGTAGGAATCTCTATTAAAGAGGAGCTCCAGAAACATTAAAAGTCAGTTTTAACATAAGGATGCTTACTAGTCCAAGGATCCAGAATTGTCCGCACCCAAAGGGGTTCTTCAACTGACTTTCAGTCCAGGAGCTGGCACCTCAAGTAAGAGAAACTGCTAGTGAAGCCTTGAGGCATCACAGCTGGTTCCCAATGTGCATGTGCCAGCCATGCTGCGCTTTCTGAATGGTCCCACAGTCTTCTGGGACCTGTGATGTGTCCCAAAAGGCTGCGGGGGAAAGTGGGAGAGGACCACAGCGATCTGAGCAGAAGTGGGAGAAGGTTCATGTTCATGTGAAAACCAGGTACCCCTATCCCCCACACCCTAAAAAGTGCCACTATTTAAAAGGGGGCAAAAAAGTGGAACTTCCCCTTTTGGATGAAGTTCCGCTTTAACTTATTTCCTCAATCCTACATAGATATGGAGCTGTGGTTTAATATATCATGTGTAGCCCCAATTGTAGCTGTATTGGAATTGTATGTTATGTTGAATTTCATACAGTATATACAGTACTCCATATCTAGATGTTATACTACAGAGGTAGTTCATTTTAAACCAATTGTGAAACAGATAATTGGGAGGAGTTCAATGAAACAGACCCAGGCAATGGCACTAAAAGCCAAATGATAGGTATTAACAAGCTGAGAAGCCTATTTTACGTGTACATAATTATTGATTTAACATACATTATTATCCAAATTAGAAATATATATATATATATATATATATATATATATATATATATATATATATGTACATACATACATATACATACACACACACACATGCTATCTTTCCAAAATTTTACATGCACATGAACTTTAATGGCATCCCTGTCTTAGTCTGTAGGGTTCAATATTGAGTTGGCCTACCTTTTGCAGCTATAACAGCTTAAACTCTTCTGGGAAAGCTGTTCACAAGGTTTAGGAGTGTGTCTATGTGAATGTTTGACCATTGTTCCAGAAGCGCATTTGTCAGGTCAGGCTCTGATGTGGACACAAAGGCCTGGCTAACAGTCTCCGCTCTAATTCATGCCAAGGGTGTTCTATCGGATTGAGGTCAGGACTCTGAGCAGGCCAGTCAAGTTCCTCCACCCCAAACTCACTCATCCATGTCTTTATGGACCTTGCTTTGTGCACTGGTGTGCAGTCATGTTGGAACAGGAAAGGGCCATCCTCAAACTGTTCCCACAAAATTGGGAGCATGAAATTGTCCAAAATGTCTTGGCACTAAGGGTCCAATCCAACTGTCGAAAAACAACCCCCCACCACAATCGCCCCCTCTGACAAATGATTTGGACCAGTGCACAAAGCAAAGTCCTTAAAGAAATGGATGAGCCAGTTTGGGTTGGTAGTGATTGTGTATGTTTATATTGTAAAATAGCATAGCTCCCAACTGTCCCTGATTTCAAGCAATGTCCCTCTGTCCCTCATTCCTCTTCATTTGTCCCTCATTTTGGTCTGATCTATATAGATGTATATAAAATGCACTTTTTATCTTTCAAAAAGTGTTTACCAGTGCTAAACTTTTCACCTGATTTCCAAATTGCTGCATTTATAAATTCCAAAAGCCAATATAAAGTGATAGTAGTGGTAAAAAAAGCACTTGTGGATTTAACCAATGTTTTTTTTTGTACAATCCTCCTTTAAGGGGGTGTGGCAAGGGGTGTGTCCTATGCCTGCATACTTTTGCTGATAGGTGTCCCTCATTCCCATCTCAAACAATTGGGAGGTATGAAATAGACTGTATTTAGAATAATAATAGTAACAACAACAGATTATATAATTATAATTATTCACATCATTTAGTTGACCATATACCTAAGACAAGACTTTCCAGTGCTTTCATCCAAAAATACGATTTTTGACATGATGCCAGTAATCATGGATAGGACAGAGAATATGAGAGAATATGGATATATATCTATGTCTACAGTTTAATTGAGATTAAAAAAGTATAATGACTTTAACATAACAAAAACATTGTTGAAATAAATTACGTAAAGCTTGTCTGTATCTCTACTACTCAGATCATACCAATAATTAAATTCCATTTTATATAAGGGATACATTGCTGCATAATAAACACATAGGGATTCATATCAAAATAGGGGAGAATGGCGACAGTCAACTACTTTCTTAACAGCCAATTGCTTAGAGTATAGAAATCTAAAGCCTGGCCCGTTCCCATATTCTTTTTTAATGTAAAATAAGTACTTAGTGATATATTTATCATATGTCTATACATATCTTAGCACACAATGCCTGCTTAAAGTAGCTTTAATGTCTTTTTTTTTTCCTGGAAATTTATGTCACTTCTAAGCTGTTGAAAAACAATAATCATAGCCCTTGATGATTAATTAAAGAGCATCTGTCACAAAATAAGTCACGTGTGTGAATAAGATTAGGCTTTCATAAATTCAAACATTCCCACTACAATGACTTCACTAAAAAGTATACAGCAGATATATGGAATAGCCAAACACTAATTTTGCAGCATACTTATTCTGGTTCTGAGATGTAAAAGATCTCAAAATGAGGCCAGCAACAGGTGTACTTCGACTGGATTTGATCTGTCACTAAGGCTGCTTTCACACTGGGGCGGGAGCGGCGTCGGCGGTAAAGTGCCGCTATTTTTAGCGCCGCTTTACCGTCGTTTTAGCGGCGGTCTGCAGGCGCTAGCGGGGTGGTTTTGACCCCCGCTAGCGGCCGAAAAAGGGTTAAACCCGCCCGCAAAGCGCCGCTGCAGCGGCGCTTTGCGGGCGGTATTGCCGCGGTGTCCCATTGATTTCAATGGGTAGGAGCGGTTTAGGAGCGGTGAATACACCGCTCCTTCACCGCTCCGAAGATGCGGCTAGCAGGACTTTTTTCACCGTCCTGCCAGCGCATCGCTCCAGTGTGAAAGCCCTCCGGCTTTCACACTGAAGTGAAAGGGCCGTTTTTTTTCAGGCGCTACACAGGCGCTATTTTTAGCGCTGTAACGCCTGAATACCGCCCCAGTGTGAAAGCAGCCTACAGATCCAATAGGAAACATAGGAAATCATTAAAGCAGAGCTAAACCCTTTTATCCTTCTGCAGAACCTACTTAGACTTGTAGCTGACATTTGGGGACTTTGGTTGAGATCTGGCATAAGCACACAGGCAACTGTGACAGTTATCACCAAAGGCATGCCTTGTATGCAGCATATGCTGCACAGGTGATAGTAGATTTTAATATACGTGCATTAATGGAAGCCCAGATCTTCAGTTAAGATAAGAACCTTGAATGGACTCAAAATAGAGCTTTCCAGTGTGAATCTGTGCAGGGAAGCTAATTTCTGGATCAGAGAGTAAGCCCTTGTACACAGACATTCCAACAACAAAATCCCTCAGATTTTTTCCGACGGATTTTGTCCGAAACTGGTGTTGCATACATACCGTCGGACAAAGTTGTCGGAAAATCCGATCATTCGGGACGTGATGACGTTCGTTCATTGCGATGGGACTACATTGCGGCTAGTAGCCAATAGCTTTGGTCTGGTAATTTGATCTGAGCATGCGTGGCACTTTGTCCGATTGGAATTCTCTTTGTCCGATCGGATCATGTTGTCAGAAAATTTTATATCCAGCTCTCAAACTTTGTTGGTTGGACATTCCGACAGAAAAAGTCTGATGTAGCCCACACACGGTCAGATTATCCGATCAACATGGTCCGATCAGACCTTTTCTGTCGGAATTTCCAACCGTGTGTATAGGGGCTTAGTGGCCAATAGTACCTGTGTAAGCAATCAAGATTTCAAGTGTGTCTTGCTCATGCAGATACTGTTGGCCAGTAATTCTCCTGATCCACCAAATAGCTTCCCTACATAAATTCACACAGGAAAACTCTATTTTAAAGTCCATCTAAGCTTCTTATCCTAACTGAAACCCTAATGAAGCGGGAGTTTTTTCGGACATGAAACTTGTTGGCTAGTTTTTAGTATGCGTTAAAGAATGAATTTGGACTCATCCATTGGTCTGGCGCTTATTCCATTAAATCAGGTTTTTCTCCTGGTAACCTGTTGCAGTACCCATCGGAGGGTAACCTTGTCGGTTGTGAGCAGCCTAACCTGCGTCAGTGAGCTCTCCAAATGTTTTTGTTCTTTCACTACTGTAAGAACACCAAAGTCCCAGGGCCACTTGGATGCTTTTTTTGGTGTGAGTAGAATGATGGCAGCACTGCAAAAAAATATCCTAATATGCTTGCTTAAGGGTTTAATAATATTTATTGACATTTATGACTTAAAGTGATTGTTAAATCTAGTTTAAAAAAAAAAGAAATAACAAGCATGTTATACTTACCTCCTCTGTGCAGTGGATTTTCTCAGAGCAGCCTGGATCCTCCTCTTCTTGGGTCCCTCTTTACTACTCCTAGCCCCTCCCTCCTCTCAAGTGCCTCCATAGTCAGAAGCTTCCTATGGGGGCACCGGAGTCCGGATATGGCTCCGTGTGTCCATTCAGACACGGGACCCCGGCCCTGCCCCACCCCCTCTCTCCCTTGATTGGCTGACTGACTTTGATTGACAGCTGCAGGAGCCAATGGCACCATTGCTGTGTCTTAGCAAATCAGGAGGAGTATCCTGGATGGCTTAGACATTCGTTGATATCGTTGGAGAGAGATGGGGCTCAGGTACATAATTAGGGGGTGCTGGAAAGGCTGCTACACACAGAAGGTTTTTTTTTATCTTAATGCATAGAATGCATTAAGATAAAAAAACCTTCTGCCTTTACAACTCCTTTAAGCATTCTTTTTGGAAACCAGTGGGTTTAGTTCCACTTTAAGTAAAAAATATATGCTCTGCAAAATTTTATTTTCTCCTGTTATCTGCAGAATTCTCAAGTTAGATAACTTCCACCAAAAGATTAAAGAGGAAGTAAACCCTTCCAAACAACTTGGACCTATAGGTAAGCCTAGATTAAGGCTTACCTGTAGGTCCAAGCAATATCTCCTAAACCTATATGGTTTAGGAGATATTTGCCCGAAAATGGGCACCGCTGTCTACGGCGCATGCGCCGTAGACAGCGGCGCGCAGGCGCACTAAATGCGGCAAATCCAAGAATGGATTTGCCAAATTTGTCGACTCCCGTGCGCATGCGCGGGAGTGACGTCATCGCGGCTTCGCCGTATGACAGCAACGGAGCTGCGAGGCGCGACTCCCGTGCGCATGCGCGGGAGTGACGTCATCGCGGTTGCGCCGCTGTCATTGGTCGGAGCTGCGAGACGCCACCAGCAAGATGGACGCGGCGGACTACAGGGATCAGCGGCGACTTCGCTGGCTCCTGTGTCAGGTAAGTGACACATAATGAGCTACTATGCGATGCATAGTAGTCCATTATGCTTTACCTTTGCAGGGAAAAAAAGAGGAAGTAAACCCATCAGGGTTTACTTCCTCTTTAATTTTGCCAGTTAGAAAGCAAAACGTTTTATTGAAAATGTAATCATTTTATGGATTACTAACACCTGCCCTCCTTATCAATTTGGGCTAACATACAAACAAGTAAAGCTGGCCATACATCCTAAAGCCCCATATACACTATTAGATTTTCTGCAGATTTTTGTCTTCAGATTTACCAAAACCATATAATATGGGGCCAAACCTTAATGCCGCGTACACACAACCGGACTTTGACAGCAAAGGTTCGACAAAACAAATCCATCAGACAATTCAATTGCGTGTGGGCTCCATCGGACCTTTGCGGTCTGACAGACTTTAGAAATAGAACATTTCAAACATTCAAATAGAATGTTTCAAATTTTTTCACCGGACCCAGTTCCTATCGAGAAATCCATTTGTCTATATGCTAGTCAATGGTCAAAAACCAACGCTAGGGCAGGAATTCTATTCTACGTCCAGTTGTAGGTCATCACGCTCAAATCCGTCAGACTTTGGTGTGATTGTGTGCGGCCAAGTCCGTTCATTCGGAAAGTCCATTGGAACTCTGTCGAAAGTCCGTCGGGAAGACCGTCGGACCTAGTCCGTCGAAAAATCCAGTCATGTGTATGCGGCATAAGAGTGTCAATTTGTATGCAATCAGGCAGGCCCATGCTCTACATGGTTTTGGTAAATCTGAAGACAAAAATCTGCAGAAAATCTAATAGTGTGTATGGGGCTTTGGATTTTTTGTTCAACCTACACTACCTAGAGTGCAGGTGGACAAATCTCCTGCTTCAATGATTGTATTCTGGCAGGTGTCTTCTTCAATCGAAGGAAGTCTGGCAGAAGGGTGGCACCACATATTTGTGTCTCAGCAGCTTTCTGATACATTAAAGCCATTCCATCATGGAAGATATTGAATAAAATCCTTGTTACCTTTCTTGGTGCCCATCAAACACTGCTCAATTGATAATTTCTCATCCCCTAAAATCTGTTGGGAAACTGACACTTCAGGATGTGTCAATATCCTAGGTCCTTGCAGCTTTCACTGTATTTTCCCTCTGACCTCACATCATTGCTGTGTACAGTAGCAATGTGGAGGTCATCAGGAGTAACCAAAGAGTGCAGGTTGTTACCACTGTGTCCTTCTTCCACAGTGTGATGGTGCAGACAGCAGTATTATGTCAGTGCTATTTTCTGCATTAGTGAGGACCCCCAGCACAGAAAAGGCATAGAAACAACCTTGTGGTGTCGCAGGACAAGCATAAAGTGATTGTAAAGGTAAATAAAAATAAATAAATAACAAACATGTCTACACTTACCTGCTCCGAGCAATGGAATTGCACAAACCTCCTCTTCCTAGGGGTCTCCGGCTGATGCTCCTGGCCCCTCCTCTCTCTCCAGTGCCCCCACAGAAAGTCGCTTCCCACGGGGGCACTCATGCGTGCTCATTCCTGAGCCCCGCTGCAGCAATCATTCACACACACAGACTGAGGAACTCTGCCCCACTCCCATGTCACAGGCTTTGATTGACAGCACTTGGAGCCAATAGCTCCTGGTGCCCCAGCAAAGCCAGCGAGACTCGGAAATGAGTGGAGAGAACAGCTGCTGGGGGCTCAGATAAGTAAAAGGGGGGTGAAGGGGGCTGATGCCTAAACATTTTTTACCTTAATGCAAGGAGTGCATTAGGCAAAAAATTGTTTTGCCTTTTAAATCACTTTAAAAAAAAATTCTGCCAGTGGGGGGCAGGGCACAAAGCAGAGTCATTTGGGGGGCAGGGAGGGGTAAAGGATTTCCATAATTGACTTTAAAGGAGAAGTTCGCCTTTCTGAGCATGTTACACCTGTATTTAGGGTGTAGCATGTTCAGCAACCTCCCCCTGCCCCCGATGGTGTGCAGGGATTCACACACCACAGCAGATGGACTTGTAGTTTGAATTGGTCACAAGCATGCTGATCAGTACGCTCATAGTCCATTCACACTCCCTCTAGCTTACAAGCTTACAGCCTGTACAGGGGCATGGGCTGAAAGCTGGAGAGACAGTGTGCAGGATCCTGAGATTGCACGCATGATCTGCTGTATGCGGATGCAATTCTTTGCAGGCTCCTGTTTAAAAAAAATAATAAATGCACATGCAAAAATATGTGCATTTTTTTTTTTTTAAGGTGAACTCATTTTTACCAAGCACCCGACATGAGAGTTATACGTATGGCTTTTGTTTCTGATCTCTCCTTATAGTTACATAGTTACATAGTTAGTAAGGTTGAATAAAGACACCAGTCCATCCAGTTCAACCTGAGTGTCTACAATTGACCCTATCCCAGTACATTGCACACTCACATCAATCCCTACCCTCAAAGAGCCCAGGATCCAAGGTCCCCATTCATATACTAGGGTCAATTTTGGACAGAGGCCAATTAACCTACCTGCATGTCTTTGGAGTGTGGGAGGAAACCGGAGTACCTGGAGGAAACCCATGCAGGCACAGGGAGAACATGCAAACTCCAGGCAGGTAATGTTGTGGTTGGGATTTGAACCAGCGACCCTTCTTACTGCTAGGTGAGAGTGCTAACCACTACACCACTATGCCGCCCAACACCACTGTGCCGCCCAACACCACTGTGCCGCTTATGAATAGAATATTTCCCTGAATATCATGTCTAACCTAAGACAGAGATAAGGAACCTCACTTTTCTCTATCATCCATTTGCTGCATGCTTGTACGGAGTCTGTGACTCATGCCACGTACACACGACCGGACTTTCTGGCAGACTTTCCGAATGAACAGACTTGGCCACACACGAACAGACTAAGTCCGTTCGAAAGTCCGTTCATTTTGAACGTGATGACATAAGATGGGACTAAAAAAGGAAGTTCAATAGCCAGTAGTCAATAGCTGCCCTTGTGTCGTATTTGGTCCGTCGGACCAGCATACAGATGAACGATTCTCCCGATAGGGATTAAGTCCGTCGGACAGATTTGAAACAGGTTCTATTTTCTAGGTCCATCTGATTTTTTTAATGAAAAATGATTGGATTAGCCCACACATGATCGGATTGTGCGGACTGATTCCATCGGACCTAGTCTGCCGGAAAGTCCGGATGTGTGTACGCGGCTTTAGAAGTAGTGAAGCCAGGTACAGCCAAGCCACGAGCATTTTCACAAAGGTAGCAAGCCACCACATATACATATATACACATTATATATATTATATATACACACACACATACATATATATATATATATATATACATATATATATATATATATATATATATATATATATATATATATATATATATATATATATATACACCCATGACAGGATTACTTTAAAGAACGCATTCAAAGGAATTGTAACTAGCAGAACTAGATCATAATGGCCTGTACATATACAGACAGCAAAAACAAAGACATAACTGAAATTCATTGTATTGAATAGCTTATTTTCTCACTTACACCCACACACACACATCCATATATTCACAGGCCAATTATCCATCATTGCAGGCAAAGAAGGTGGATAACACTAGTTTACTCCTTGCTACCAGTAGTTAGTCCTATAAAAGGATGCCAAGTATCTCTGGCAGTATGAAAGCAGGAAGCAGAGTATTGGGGAAAGCACTAAATCTGCTTCTACAGACCTGGACAGATGGCAAGATCTTCTCTCCAAGATTCTTCATTTATGATTAATTTGCCTATTTTACAGTTTTGGGGACCGGCTAGTCAATAACCTTTTGGACATATATTGTAAAATGACTGGCTCCCAAATGGAAGAAAATAAGCAGCGGGAGGCAAGAGGTTATATTTGAAGCTTGTGCTGCTACTATCCATCTATCAAACCTACAGCTTCTATGGCTCAGTAACTGTATTAGTAGGCAGCGAGTGGAGTTTTCATCTAAAGCTTCCAGCTCTTTGTGAGAAAGATAAATTCAGCCCCTTTCTTCAATTTAAAAAGTATTGTATTAAATGGAAGTGAAGGAGCATAAATAATGCACACAGTGTGGAAACCCAAAGCAACCAGATTTTACTGGAAACATGTAGATTGTCTAGGTGCCTGTAGCCGTATTATGTTCTGGATCACTAACCCAGAAAAGGTATGCAGAAAAGTAAAGCAAAACTCTGGTCTAAATTTTTATTTTAATATTTAGTCCCACAGGCAGGTAGAAAAGCAGCCCGCCACATAACTGCTTCACTATATTGTACCCTTGAAAATGTTTGAATAAACATACATTTAGGCCTCTTGCATACTATACTGATGTATGAGAATCAGACATTCCTGGCAGAAAAAATGTGAGGATGGCCTGTATATCGCTTGCGCATATTTGCGAATTTGCATACACAAGCAGGAAGCATGGATTATGTGCGTATTTGCAAATATACATGCAAAAATACTGACCAGCAACTCCAATTTCAGTTTGTTTTTTTTAGTGATCAATGTGCAGTGCATGTTTATTCACCTGTGTGTACAGGAACATTGAAAACAATGGGCTGCATTTAGACCATTAAAAAAATGCATGCCTGCATGTCTGAAAACTGAGTTTTCAGTCACTAGTGTGCAAGAGGCCTTAATTTTGGAGTGCTTGTTCGAAATCCCACATGCCCAATCCTGCCAGGAAGCCGACACTGCGATCACAGGCAGGCAGTGAGACATTTCCCGATCTGTGCCACTGTGGAAATGTCTCCCTTCCTGTGATTAGCGCTGTGTAGTGTTTGTTCCCTGGCAGGATCGGGCATGTTGGATTTCAAAAACCCCTGAGCCAATCTCTACCTAATTTTAAAAAAGAAGCAACCCTGGCTACGATACTTCCCTTTGGATCAGAGTTGTCCTCTGCAGTACCTCTTCTTGGACTAAGGATGTCCTCAGTCTTCCAGGTTGAAGGAAACCCACTGCCACCCAATCCAGAAGATTGAGGGATCTTTTGTAAGTACAGGGGGTCATGGATCCACCCTCTCGCTGGGTGTCACCACAGTGAATTTCATTAACTGTGAATTAAAATAGATTGGTTCTGACATCATCATATCAGCATCCCTCTACATTTTGGAGGATGGCCCAGTGTTGGGAGAGGACAGATGAGGAAGAGGAAGAGAACTCAGAATATCACCTGACCAGTCTGACTACTTGGGAAAAAGTATAAAACACAGCAAAAAATATACAGCTGGGAGTAGAGGGGAAAAAGGTTGATCAGCCATTGACAGGCTGAGCCCAAAGTTTGGCTTTCAGTCATTGAGCAACAGTGTGCATATTTATTTAACCAAAACTCCACTTGTGGGTGATCTATGTACATTGCAGGGATTTTAACAAACTTTGTTGTAGATTCCTACCTTTTGTTGTTCTGAAGAAATCCATGTGTGTTTTTCTGTGTCCATGTGAATTTAATGGGAGTGGCTTCATAATGATCAATCAGCTGCAGCACTTGCAGTGCACTAATGAGAAAAACTGGTGGGCCTGCATCCCTTTAGACATGATTTCCTACTGGGGGTATCTTACCAAAAATGACATGTATGTTGCAGGGGGTGCCAAAAATCTGACATGTATCTTAGTGGAGACTTCTGAGAAAAGCAGTGAGCCAATCACACCAGCAGGAAATTATATTCCTGGGGGGAATTCACTCCAGGCAGCCATATTGCATTGCATTTTAAGAAAATTACAGAGCTACAGATTGAAAAGGAAAGGTAATTTTTAAAAACATTCAATTACAATGACTTGTGTTGCAATTGTATATGCTATAATATTTTTTCTTTATTTGCTTTTTTTTCCTACGAAAGTGGAGTTACCCTTTAATGACAGACTCTTTTTAAAAAGATAAGAATAACCAAAGCCCCTTTGGTTATAATTCTCCTATGGAGAAGTTTTCAGTGTGACAGTGGGTTAAAGCCCGCTGTTGGCTGATGTCACTCAGCCAGTCTAGGGCTGGGCCAACAGCTGGCTCAACTTCTCAGTATGCCACTGAAAGCCAGAGCCTGAGCCAGCCCCTCCAGCCTCCTCCACAGCCCAGCACTCCAGTGAGACAGTCACCACTCTCTGCTCAGAGCAGAGGGGGGAGAACTGAGCGATTAGCAGTGTCTGATCACTCAGTTCTCAGTGTAGAGGCAGCAGGGGACAGCAGCAGCTGAGATCTGTGCTGCAGCCCTCTAGGAGAGTATGACTTTTTATTTTTCTGTATTTCCCGCAATTCTGTTTTAAGAGGCAATATCTAACTGGCTGCTATTGGGTATTTCACACAAATCCATTGAGTTTTTCACAACTTTTTTAGCTATGGAAAAGAGATCAAGGAGCGAGCCTCTCTGCATTTCTGTACTGTACCGAAGAATATGAAACCTGCAGCAAACTGGTGTTCGTAGGAGACACCATAACTTTAATACAAACTGTATGGAAACAATATATCTCACACTATAAATACATAATAATCTGCCCATGAAGTTCTTTGTAGTGATCAGTTTGAAACCCAGCTTGCGGTCATACATTTTGTCAACTGCACTGATTTAGGAGAATTCTTTTTATGGGACTATTATGTGTTTTATGTTTTTTTAAATGTTTTCATTGGGTAAAGGTTTGTTTGTTTGGTAACTGTAGGATATCTAAATAAAATAAATGTCTATTGATTATACATGACTGTGCAGTTGTTGTGCTGGAATCTTATTTTTGGTCTGTGTTATGTACTTATTACTTCCAACACTAGCATGCCTAGGGGTTGTTTGTTCATAAATATATTTGCTTAATTTAGAGCATTTAGAAGGCAATCCAAGAACCCTTTATGTATTTGACCATTGCTAACCAGGTGCCAGGGCTTTTATTGTGTCGGGAACCTGAACTTTTGGCGAGTTCCGTGACCAGTCCGCGGTAGCAAAGCGGAGTCTACATCTCCACATTTAATATTGCTACAGCTGTTCCATGTCAGTCCTTTGAAAGTTCTCAAGCCACTGATCCAAAATGCCAACCAGGTAATTAGCATTTTCAGCAGACATCAGCAGCTGGTAAATGATTTAATCTTCCTTTTTCAAAATCAGAATTTAAAATCATACACAAACGAACAATACAAACAAAGCACACAATACAGGACAGAAAAGCAAAAAGGAAGAAGAAAAAAAACAAAAACGTATAAATGTATCCAAGGAGTGTAGCTAAATATCATTATGACCATAAATAAGTGCATGACAATGTATCAGCCTGCAAGTTAGTGGTAAACGTGTGGTTCTCTGGGGGGTATGCTAGACGGACTTTAGATATGATGGCTCTGAGGGACTAATTAACCTGACCTAATTTGACTTCTTCTTTGCTGATTGCCGTCTGGGCTCTTTGCTGAGTATTCATGTATATGTGGCTGGCTTTAAGTATATGTTTATACTAATAAGACTGCTGGCTCTCATTGTCCAAGTCCATAATACCACCACCCCCACCATCCTGTTTTTGTCTTTTTGAGTCTTTCCACCTCCCTTGCAAGATAGTGAGACATGTTTTCTCCAACAATCCCTGAGTATGTCCTGATGAAGCTAGACAGAGAAATGCGTTGACGCACAGGGGCTCACTACCATGTATACTATGCATGTTCTACTTTGTCATGTATTGTGTATAGAGTGTATCATATGCTTTTGATCCTTCATCCTTTTTTGCTCTTCTGTATCATCTATTGTTACAAATAAAATATATATTTGTTATACCTACTACTGTCCACTGTGCCTCTAAAGTCCAACCCTGGGCTATTTCATGCCCAATTTTTTATTTTGCTCTATCAATCCCTACACTGATTGTGGCCATAGGAGTGCTTCCTTCGTATTTGACCATTGGTAACCAGGTGCCAGGCCTTTTATTGTGTCGGGAACCTGAACTTTTGGCGAGTTCCGTGACCAGTCCACTGTAGCAAAGCAGAGTCTTCTTTTATTTCCTGAATCTCTGCAGTATCCACATTTAATATTGCTACAGCAGTTCCAGGTCAGTCCTTTGGAAAGTTCTCAAGCCACTGAACCAAAATGTCAACCAGGTAACTGGCATTTTCAGGAGACATCAGCAGCTGGTAAATGATTTAATCTGCCTTTTTTTTTAATCAGATTTTGTTTAACACAATTTAAAATCATACACAAACAAACAATACAAACAAAGCACACCATACAGAACAGAAAAGCAAAAGAGGAAGAAGAAAACAAAACAAAACATATAAACGTACCCAAGGAGTGTAGCTAAACATCACCATGACCATAAATAAGTGCATGACAATGTATCGGCCTGCAAGAGCTAGACTACACAATAAGACCGCACTTTTAGCAGGCTAAATGGTACAGCTATGAAAAAAAAACAATAATAAAAAAACAAAACAAAGGGGTCTAGGTTGATACTGGGCTCATATGGTCAAGCCAACATGACCAGTTTTGCATCAAACCTCTTTAGTAAATTTCTAAGAAAAACTATGTCTTTTGTAAGAAATGCACTTATTGGAATTGAATATCCAACCAGACAGGTTTGGAGGATGCAGGGAAGTACACTTAAGTGCTATCTGTCTACAGGCCACAAAAAGTGCAGGTAGGACAGTGATCCACACAGGGGGCCTAAAGGTACGAAGAGCCAACATAGCCCAATAGGCACGTAAGTGGATCCGCTGATAGATTCACATCTAAAATTTATATTGTAAAGCGCTGCGTAAATTGCTGGCCCTATACAAATCCTGAATAATAATAATAAAAAGCCCATTAAGTGTGCCACTGCAGACTGATCCACTTCAGACTAAAGAAGCCTTTCTCAACCAGAGTTCCATGGGTTCCTCTAGAAACTTCTAGGGGTTCCATGAACAATTGATAATTTCTGACTCTCAGAATTGTATTTACAGACACCAACAATCTTTTGAATGACCTATAAGGGGGGCATTCTTCCCACTAACCGGCAACGTAAGGAACATTCTTCTTAGTGACCACCAGTGTAATGGGACCTTTATTTCAGTGATCAGCAATGTAGAGGGCTCCTTCTTCTACTGATTACCAGTCCAAGAGGGCCCTTCTCTGCTGACCACCAATATAAGGAACCATTTCACTGACCTTTAGAAGAGGCACCTTTACATTGGCCATCATAGTAAGTTGCCATTTTTTTTCTGCTAATAGAGTAGTTATTCCTGCGCTGCCACTATTATGAGATAGATCGTGGAACTGCTGCGTTCACCGAGATGGATCAAACCAAATCCACTTAGTTATAACGTGAGGGTAGGTTGGTGTCGCGCTGTTCTGGTTTAAAATGTTACACGAGAAGGGATGGTTCCCTATATTTCTCACTCAGCAAATATGAGTGAGAAAGGTATTTCTCATTCAAAGGTATGGGGGAGGGGTATTATCCCCTAACACAATATGAAACTCTTCCCCTCTAGCTAAAAGTACATGTAATATGGTTATATTTATATAAATTGTCAGACACAAAAATAAACCCAGGCTTTTAAAAAATTAAAAATTAATAAACGCACAACAGGGGTGCCTACACCTAGACACCACACAGGAAATATAATACTTGTTTAACCAGAAAGGTAAGCTTAGTGTAATCGTGGTACACCAATAAGAACAATGTAGTCAGAAGAATTATCAGAAAAGTAAACACACTGCAGAGCAAGCTATGGTCAGCTGACTAACTATGCACCAGATTGGAAATATAGGCTTAGCTCCGTCACCTTCAGCAGTCCCAGCAAGCAAAAAAGGTGCTATGTGCTAATAAAACCAGGGTAAATAAATAACAACTAAATGTCTCTTGGTGCAATGTATAAAAATTAATTAAAATAAAAGTGAAATCAAGTGGCCAAAATAGATTAATAAACGTGCTTATCATAAGGTAGAACAATCATGATGTGAAAAAAATGATATAGTTATAAAATGTGTTTCTAAAAGAAAAATAAATACCCTACAGAACCTCTATATCAGGTATGTAAGGTTAAGCTCGTTGAGAAGTGCTAAGTGCAATAAATTAATAAATGTGAATTTCATAAGGTAGACCAAAACATAGTGTGGGAAAAACAAAAATATGATAAAAGTAAATACCCTACAGAGCCACTAAATCAAGTATGTTAACCACTTAAGGACCAGGCCTCTTTTTCAGATTTGGTGTTTACATGTTTAAAACTGTTTTTTTTGCTAGAAAATTACTTAAAACCCCCAAACATTTTATATTGTTTTTTTTTTTTTTAACACCCTAGAGAATAAAATGGCGGCCATTGAAATACTTTTTTTCACACCGTATTTGCGCAGCGGTCTTACAAGCGCACTTTTTTTGGAAAAAATTCACTTTTTGAATAAAAAAAATAAGAAAACAGTAAAATTAGCCCAATTTTTTTTATATTGTGAAAGATAATGGTACGCTTCAAAATTGCGCCCGCTCGTGGAATGGTGACAAACTTTTAGCCTCATAAATCTCCATAAGCGACATTTAAAAAATTCTACAGGTTGCATTTTTTGCGATACAGAGGAGGTCTAGGGCTAGAATTATTTCTCTCACTCTACCGATCGCGGCAATACCTCACATGTGTGGTTTGACCACTGTTTTTTATATGCGGACGCTACTCACGTAGGAGCTCGCTTCTGTGTGCAAGCTCGTCGTGACGGGGTGTTTTTAAAAAACTTTTTTTTTTATTATTTATTTTAATTGATTTTATTTATTTTTACACTGTTTTTAAAAAAAAAAAAAAGGATCACTTTTATTCCTATTACAAGGAATGTAAACATCCCTTGTAATAGAAAAAAGCATGACAGGTCCTCTTAAATATGAGATCTGGGGTCAAAAAGTCCTCAGATCTCATATTTGGACTTAAATGCAACAAAAAATAAAAAATGACATTAAAAAAAAATATACCTTTAAGAGGTATGGGTGGAAGTGATGTTTTGACGTCGCTTCCGCCCTCCTATGGTATAGAGACGAGTGGGGGCCATCTTAGCCTCACTCGTCTCCATACCCAGCTAGAAAAAGGACCCGATCGCCTCCGCCGCTACTGACGGCTCCGGTAAGCGGCGGAAGGTGCGGGAGGGCGGCAGGAGGCGGCAGGAGGCGGGGTGGCACCTCTCCCGCCGCCTATAGTAGAGATCTCACAGCAAATGCGCCGCGAAGACCACCGTTATCGTACAGACGACCAGCGCCTGAAGAGATGGATATCTCGGTTGTGGCAGCAGCTGCTGCCGTTACCGAGATATCCCTCTTCAAAAATAGGACGTACATCGTCGTGCGCTGGTCGTTAAGTGGTTAAGCTTTTTGAAAAATCACACAATTCCAAAAAGTGCTAAGTGCAACAAAAATTAGGTACCGATACGCTGAAAAAGGCTCTAGAGCAACATATGTGAGAGCAAATGTGCATAAGTACCAAAATAATAAACACACTACAGAGCCAAGTTCATATGTGCAGTGAGCTGCACGTGGATCAGCAAACTGCTGTATCTACTTTAGCAGATTAATCCAACACACAGGTGATGGGAGGGAACAGTGAGGGCACTTCAACAGTATATATATATATATATATATATATATATATATATATAGTTCCTCAAGGTGTTCGTGTTTTTGTTGTAACTGTGCAATCTGATTGGAGAAACACCTCTTCCCAGTGGATTCCTTTTTTTCCTGACCATACACTCAGGTGGGCAGTGGCCCCTTACCTTGTGGTAACGCAAAAAACGCCTTAAGCTGGAGGTCTCTTTAAGGTTCTTCCCACTGGGTTAAAACTTCTCCTTTCCAATGTGTTTGGAGCTCCAGGGGACAAGATGATAGAAGATGCATGCTCATCAAAGTAAAGTGCATGACCCACATGACCCACCGTTGTTCCGAATAGCTGGAGGATTGGGCAGCTGGCTGGAATGGATCACAGTGTTTCTCCAGGAGCAAGAAAAAAGGAAGCTCCACACTGACCAGCATGGACTGTGGAACAGGAAGTAATGTCACAGGAGTCTGATTGGACCAAGGCAGGGCTGTAATCTTGTCAATCAGGGCTGCAGTGGTGAAGGCTAAATGCTTGGAGCTGGCTGCTTCTTCTATTTTTCTGACCACCAACGTGAAAGAACACTTTAATTTCCACCTCTGCATTTATTTTCTGGTCATATTATTCTTAGTTGCATTTGATTATTAATTATTTAAAATAAATCTGTTGTTTAGAGCGGCCCTGTGTATCAAATACACTAAGTTTGCCACATTCTTTCTTTTTATTTGCATTTTAACTAAGAATAACTTACTCACTAGTGTACAATGAGCTATAAACTTAGTAACTATTAGCAGGAGTTCCCTGAGACCTAAAAGTTATTTCAAGGGCCCCTCCAATGTTAAAAAAAAATGTTGAGAATAGCTGGTCTATAAGGAAGCATTACATTTAATTCCAGGAAATAAGTGTGTATAAAAAGGCACACTTTGGCAGGAGGATGCAGCCTCACCCAGAAGCACCATGAAAGCCCTCCTCAATTTCGATACAAGATATCATTTGGGAATTTATATGAATCTCAAGATAAATGAAGAGTACTTTCTTGCTTGCAGTGCATTAGTGTATTCCCAAAGGTCTTTACTGTGCTTAGGGCTGCTTTTGAGGCCTGCTGGATATCATGGTACTTTCATACAGTAGCTCAAGGCAACCAACCACTGATCAGCTTTTGGCAGTCTACACTAAATTAGCAAAAAGATGATTTCAGACCATTTGCCATGGTTACATTACACTGCTGCTCTTTGTACTATGCTTCTACCCTTATACATATATTAAAATAACAACATATGTCTGCTTTCTGACATTTCTAGAGCTGGAGAATGTAGGCTGCATACTTGATGTGAAATAGGTATTTAGTGCTCCAATCTTCCCCGCAAAACACGCTATTAATCTCTTTAATACATTATTAATCAGGACAGGCTATTGCTTTTATTATTTAAAGGATAGTAGTGTTCACACACAAACTGTAATGAGAGTGTGTACATGTGTTCTGTGATCTGTCCCAGTTCCCTCTCTCCCCACTGGGATTTATTTAGTGTAGGCTGGTGTGATTTCACGGCCTTTACCCATTTCACACCATTTTGAAATGGCTAAATAATGAGAGGAATGACTGGTGACATGTAAAAAAACACTTGCTTCATGAAGTTTCACCTTATTAAAGGCCACAAAAATAATCATAGGTTGGTTGCAAAAGTGCTCCTATAATGAAACGTATGAATTTATGAAGCTGGAAAACAAAAAAGAACCAGTTTATGCTGCATTTTGAATACAGAGATCAGAAGAGCCAACCTTACAGGATGCACCTATTTATTAAAGTCTTGGTTCTTAAGAAAAAAAAACATTCTACAGATTTATTCAAAATTATCTCAAATTATCTATGACATTTAACTTATTTCAGCTGGATGTGCAAATTTTAGAAACTTTTGGAAGGGGACCAGGGATGCAGAGATGCTTTCTGTGGAGGTGCCCTGATGATACCATTGCCCTTGTTGCCCAGCCTTAATAGTCATTGATGTGTGGCTTCACATGCATTTAAAAATACATGCAACTGTTTGACATGTGTTCTCTCACTTCTCCCCCGCGTTGCTATTCCATTTTGATGGATAATCGAGTGCATGCGCAATGGGGTAGCACTGTCCCTTCTACTGATACAAGGCATTATTTCTTCTACACCAACAATGGGGCATAATTCCTGTCACTGATACCAACAATAGGGCACTATTCCTACCACTGACCCCAACAATGGGGCAGGATTTTTCCCACTGACTCCAATAATAGGACACTATTCCTCCAACAAACACCAACTGCTGGGCCCAATTCCTCACACTAACACAAACTGCAGGGCCAAATTCCTCTCACTGACACCAATGATGGGGTACTATTCCTTCCCCTGATACCAATGGGGTAACATTCCTTCCAAAAACATCAATTATGAGGCACTATTTCTTCCCCTGATACCAATAAAGTGGCACTATTCCTTACAATAATACCAATGATGGACTACTATTTCTTACCATAATACCAACAATTAGGCAATATTCCTCCCACTATTACTAATGACGGGGCATACTTTACTCCCATTAATACCACGCACATTGGCCAGTGTGGCTCCCTCAAAGTCTGAAGAATAGTAAACTGGCCCTCCATTCAGAAAGTATAGAGACCCCCTGTAACGATATCCTGTACTGGACACGCAAAAAGCTGTAGGTAGTGGCCATGTTGAGAACCTTAGGGCAGCCATGACAGCTTGGCTAACAGTTTAACATTGCAGTAGAACTCCCTCCCTCCTCCCTTATGTTCAGGAATTTATAGGATTTATACTTCAAGACCTGCTATCTCAACAGAGAAAGCAGAACCAGGCTAGGTCTGTAAAAACAGCTAATGTCGGCCTATTGTAAAACTGTCACCCTCTCAATTCAGAGAACCAGATACCAGTCATAAATACCTTAGTGCACATAAAGCTTAAACAGTGGAATAAGTATGAAATTTCAGCATGTTTCATAACTTCCAAAGTCATAATATGGACATATTTTGTTTCCTCAGATAATTTGTAATGTTTCAAGTCCAGACACCCCTATGCCAAGTCATATGGGAAACCACTGGTACCCCTTATTCCTCCTAGGTAAATTAGGCCATGAAGATCTGGCATATGTGTATTCCTTTTGAAGCAAATGTCACGCTGAACAATAATATGGATATTCACAGTCTGTAAACAGTAGAGATGCCAGAGATATGAATGTGTATCACAAAGTGTACCTGGGACATGGTCATGAGTGTAGACAACTCCCAGCAACCAACCTCTAAGCAAGATGACCAGACGATTGGTCGCTGGTCGCTGTCAACACCCCTTTGATCTGACAGTAAAGTAGGAATGCCAAGACAATGTTGAGTTCTCCTTTTACCATCCAAGCAGGAACATCTGCCAAGTTTGAGAACCGATTACCCAGCTCATTGATCAAACTCTAATCAACCCTCAGACATTAATTGCAAGTATTCTTCTTCCCTGATTCTACCTTATTTCTTTGTGGCTGTATATTATCGTTATCTCTTTGAAATATATTTTTTCTGTAAATATTTTATTTGCATCAACTTTGACCCTTTCATTTTTAAACCCTTATGTTGAAAAGTGTTAACCTTGTGTCTAAAGCTCTTACTGCAAGCAAAAAATGAACCTGCCTTTTGAAGAGCACTACTTTTTTAGAGAAAGGCCTCTGAGCAGACCCGTCTGTGGTGGCAGTGTGTGTTGCAGACGCTTATTCTGAAATCATAATTGGTATTGCTAAATTGATGGCAGTCCTTACCCTTCCTAAACAAATGTCAGTGGTGGCAGTTAAAGGGTTAATTGGCCCAGTGACAATTGCTCTCAGGCTGCTGGCACCCAGATTGTGGTCCCGCAAGCTGGAAAATCGTTGTGCTGGTGCAGCTGAGAGTGGCAATGTTACATAAGTAACAGCGTGTTGTGAGGTTGGCCAGTTCTTCATCGTGTGTTAGCGAGGAGGGCAGGGATCTGATATCCGCATTAGTCACACCCCCGTCCTAGATAGTTGGATTGAGCACTGAGAAAGAGTGCAAAATCTGGTGCAGCTCTGCCTAGAAACCAATCAGCTTCCAGTTTTTTTTTTTTTTTGTCAAAGCTTAACTGACCAAGCAGAAGTTAGAAGCTGATTGGTTACCATGCATAGCTGCACCAGATTTTGCCAGCTCCAGTTTTGGTAATTCAACCCCATAGATTGATTTGAGCAACTTACACTTTCTTTTTATGCGGTATATAACCTAATGACACTTCATTGATCATGTAAGATACGTACATGTGCTACTGAATTAGACTATGTCTTCTTCTTGCATGATTCTGTGATGTGCAGCTTTCATTTTTCTCTCTGACCAAGCAGCCTACAATAGGAATAAGGAACACCCATGCTGAATACTCACATTGCCTAGAAAATAGTACACAATACCAGCAGCATGGTAGGATAAACTGGTGCAGTACAGAAACATCTTGGTGAAAAACCAGGGCCAAGCTAGGTAGTGTGCAGATTTTAAGATTTAATTGTCACTTTTGACTGGGGGGCACCACAAATTTGATATTAAATATATTTTAGACAGAGCTTTTTCAACTAAGGTTCCATGGAACCCTAGGGTTTTTGCGGAGGTTGTTAGGGTTTCCTTGAACATTGAGGAAAGAATGACAGATTGATCTCCCTCAATGAGGTTTTTTTTTCCCACTGACCACGAATGTAAATGGGCAATTTTTTATCGACCAACAATGTAAGGGGGCTCTTGTAAACTGACCACCAGCATAAGAGGTATTTCTATAATGATCACCAATGTAAGGGGACATTTCTCCACTCACCACCTATGTAAGGGGACATTTCTCTATTCACCACCAATGTAAGGGGACAGTTCTGCACTGACCTTTAATGTATAAGGGGACAATTCTCCACTGACTACCAATGTAAGGGGACATTTCCCAACTGACCACCAATGGATGGGGACAAAATCCACTGACCACAACTGTTAGGAGGGCTTTCTTCCACTGGCCACCAATATAAGGGGACATCTTTCAACTGACAGTTAGAGCCCATTCACACAGGGGCAACTCGGGATCCGACTTCAGATCGCCCCAAGTCGCGATGTTGAGAAAATCAATGTTAGTTAATGGAACCGTCTTAATGTATACTACAGCAGTCGCTACAACTTCAAAAAAGGTTCTTGTACTACTTCAATCCGACTTCTAGGCGACTTGCACCCATTGATTTCAATGGAAGTCACCTCCAAGTCAGATATCCATCTATATTGAAGCGACACTGTCGCCTCTCTCACAAAATAATCAGCTCTCGAGGGGGAACTCCACACCAAATTTTAAATAAAAAACCGGCATGGGTTCCCCCTCCAGGAGCCTACCAGGCCCTTAGGTCTGGTATGGATTTTAAGCGGAACCCCCTAAGCAAAATCCATACCAGACCCTTATCCGAGCATGTAGCCCGCCGATCAGGAAAGGGGGTGCGGCCTGGATACGATTCAGGAGGGGGGCGCTCGCTCTTCCCCACCCCCTTTCCTGACCGGCTGGGCTGCGTGCTCAGATAAGGGTCTGGTATGGATTTTGGGGGGACCCCCACGCAGTTTTTTTGGTGTAGAGGCGGTTCCCCTTAAAATCCATACCAGACCTAAGGGACTGGTATGCTCCTGGAGGGGGAACCCATGCCGGGTTTTTATTTAAAATTTGGCGTGGAGTTCCCCCTCAAGAGCTGATTATTCTCTGATTGGCCACGGCCAAAGTCGCCTGGCCTGGGGTGACTTAAAGTCGTGTTGTAAGTCACCCCAAGTCATGTTGAAGTCGCTCCAAGTCGCGCTGTTATTCATACTCAAGTCGTGTCCAAGTTGCCTCCAAAAGTCGCGCTGGAAGTCGTGTTGCCCCTGTGTGAATGGACTCTAAGTGTAAGGATGCACTACAATTTCACAGTGTGTGTTTCTTTTCTGGTTGTTATTAATATTTTTTTTAATGATTATTATTGACTTATGGGACAAGTACAAAGAAGGGGGAGGGGGGACAAGGAGGGTGGGACTTTATATGAAGCACATGATCGCAAAACACAGTACCAGTTGAACAGAGGAATTTTATTCACACAGCAATATAATACACTTTTATAATCGAATAAAATATATAACATGGTAACAATGGTAGCTATAGTGACAACAGGGATATCAAAAGACATGACCACTGGTGTTGGAAAAAAGGTAAATATAATAATAAACATTAGACATTTTAATGACAATGGTATCACAGATATGATCAATGTAAAACTCCATAGTTCAACAGGGGCGGACTTGGGTAAAATCAATATTGCACAATACTATCTGCAGGATCTATGGCCTTACTGAGCCGGATGGGGTAAGGATCAAGTAATAACTAAGTAGAGATAAAAATAGATAAACACACGGCAACAAATAGCTCTACGCGTTTCGTGGCTGATGCGCCACTCATCAGGAGCATGCACGTGGATGTCTAGAAAAGAAAAAAACAGAAAGAAAAATAGTATAAGGTAATCAAATGAGGCCTATAAAGCGGGGGTAAGATAATACCCCTGACAGGACTGAAGTACGAACTTACTCATTAAAATGGCTAGCTAATGATGCAGCAGGAAGGCGCCAAAGACATCCGGAATGGCCTCCAAACGGGGGCCGTGGCAGACAGCCCAACAAAGGTGACCCAAACCGGGCTACAATCAGGGCGGGCAAGGGACCACAAGGATACTCTGTAAGAAAAGCAATCAAGATTGCAATAGGAAGTCACTCAAGGTGGCTACAGTAAAGATGTGAAGTGAGACACCCTTGCTGGTGAAGATAAAGTAATGATTTAACAGCTGGCAGTTGTAAACTACCAAGAGAATAGTGACAAGAGCCGAATTTTAAATGGTGATAGATATAGAGACTGATAACCAACCAAAGGAAAGTGCAACAAAAACAATTACCTGTGCAGACAAAAATCAGCTGGAGAAAAGGAAGAGTAGCACGGTGTAAGGTGAAGTGTACAGGAAACCAAAGGAAAGTGCAGCAAAAATAATTACCTGTGCAGACAAAAGTCAGCTGGGAAGAGAAAAGAGTAGCGCAGTGTAAAGTAAAGTGTACAGGAAGCCTTGAATGCCAAGAACGCCCGGAAAGGCGCCCATATATGCGTCACCGCGGTACCGCCCACCATCGTCACGCCGTGTGGCATAAACGAGGGGGAGGAGAGGCGCCGCTAGTCGGAGAATCATCTCCAGCTGAACGGGACCATAATCACTCCCCCCTTGCCCACGAGTGTAACATATCTGTAGCAGACGTGCGGCTATCTGAGAGACGCCGCACGTATTGCACAGCAAGCGTGACGTTGACACGCAGAACGGAACATATGCCCCCTCCAAACAGGCACAGCCCCCGGGAGAGGACAAGGGGCCGGACACCATGGCAATCCAACCAACTGTACTAATGTCAGCAGTATTTAATAATTATTATAAATATGATAGAATTAAATTAACACTTATTGTTAAAGGGGTATAATGAGATATTAAAGGAATGTCTATAAAGGGCAGAGAGGCTAAACATAAGATCTTAAATGGCAGAGGTATAATAATAGTAAACCATATGGGACAAGTAAATATACAACAAATTTTGTACGCATGTCATATTTTTTACTTTATTAAAAGCTTTCAACAGCTTACTGATCATGCTGTGTCACCGTACAATGTAGATATGATAATTTCCAGCTCGGTTCACAGAGAACTTAAAATTATTTAAAGGGTTCCTCCTGGGTGAAAAAGATTGAGAAAGGTTGTCTTCGACTGTCATAGTAACATATTGACACACATTTGTTACTCAGGTCAAAAAAGGGCACAAGTCCATTGAGTTCAACCAATAGTAGAATAAACAATACCCAAAGTTGATCCAGAACTATCATCCTTTAAAAAAGACAGGCAGTCAAGTTATGACAATTTAGAGATGACTGTAAAGTTATTCACATTACATTTTATGGCAAAACAATAGATTTGCTAAGTGAAAAGGAGGTGAGTAGATGAGATGAAAAAATAAGAACAGATGGTGAATTTTTTGTTAGATTGTAACGTATGAGTTTGAATGTAAATTAATAAAGTACTTAACTATTGAACAACTTTAGTAAGTTTGAAACAAAGGTCTGTAGCAAAGGACACATTACTGCACTCTCCTTTCAAAAAATGCAAGTTGCATGGCTGTCATGCCCATCTTCCTTCTTAAGTACTTTGAACCACAGACCTGAAAAACATATGGCTATACAGTATGCTAGTTCCCGATCACTTACTATGATTATCCATTACCTAGTATGTCATTGACTTCAAATGGTTGTACCAGGATGATTCCTGCAGCTGCAGGCATCACCCAGGTATAGTTTTTAAGGAGCCAGATGGTCGGTTCTCTTGTAACATCAATCGGAGCGGCTAACTAGCCCCTCGATTGCTATAATAAGCAGTTGGAAGGGACCACCCCACCCACCGCCTTTTGATGACCCCCCTCAGATTCGGAAATACATACAAAGGCGGGATCGGTGATACCAATGACATGACATCATTTCCAGTTTACCCAGGTGTCAACAGCACCATTTTTTGAAAAATTTAAATTATTAAAAAACACAGATCTCTTTTAGACCCCAAATCTCTCCATAAAAAATACCAATCACAGCCTATTGCTGTCACAAAGTGTCACAGCCTATTGCTGTCACAAAGGAGGTTTACATTCCCTGTTACAGCAATAAAAGTGATCAAAAAAAAAATTAAAGCAACAGTGCAAAAAAATAAATAAAAAAATTATATTAAAAAAGTAAAGTGCCCCTGTCCCCCCATGCTAGTGCGCAAAGGCAAACACGCACATCAGTTACGCACACACGCAAACATCAATCATCCGACACATGTGAGGTATCTCCACAAACGTCAGATCATGGGCAGTACTTCTAGCACTGGACCTAAATCTAAAGTGGTAACCTGTAAAGGCTTTCAAAGCGTTGCGTATGGATAATAACATTTACGTTGTTTCCTGCCGCTGCAAGGGTGTGCGCAATTTTTAAATGTGACATGTTTGGTATCTATTTTTACTCAGCGTAACATCGTCTTTTATATTTTACAAACAAATTGGGTTCTGAACTGTGTTTTTTTTTTTAAACATGTAAAAATTGCATTTGAAAAATCAATGCGCAAATACCATGTGACAAAAAAAAATAGCAAAACCCACTAATATATTCTCTAGGCCGGGCCTCTGCTTTAAAATAATATATATGATGTTTGGGGGTTGTAAGTAATTTTCTAGCAAAAAAACTGTGAACAAAAAGTAGTCTTCAAATAGTTGAGATGACAGCCCTTATGTCTGTATGCAATGGCAGTTACTAATTTTCTGTCTTCCAGTTGACCTATAGCCCCAAGGGCATATAAAACCTGCTTCAGGGTTCTAAATAAAGCAGAACATAATGTCCAGTAGTGCTGATTAGTTAACTGCTGCATATTGAATGTTTTCTTGTGTCATTTGAAACAGCATGTCAAGTGCTACTGTCAATGCCACCTGCAGTATGCCCCACCCATGAGGATCAGGGCCATCATTGCTTCTTCTGATAATTTGTAAGAATATGCATTCCTACAGTTTCCTCAGTGCTCACAGGTAAGTACATTTCCAAACAGCTTTTCATGAAAATCTTTATATATAAATAGATTTTTTATTATAATTACAGAAGAATAAGTCAGGCATGTAATTTACTGCTTCTGACCATTTATGCATTGTACAGCGACCAGGTATTTCTGTTTGTCATGTACATCAGCTGTCCAAAAGGATGGCTTTTTTCAGGCAGAAAAAAAGCGCTCTTCTTCCTGGCAACAGAATAACGCCATTCCCAGAAAGGTTAAAAATATAATGTAAAGTAGCTGATTCTATATCACTTACATTGCTCCAAGTAATAGAGAGTTGTGAAGGAGTGTTAATTCCAGTGTGAACAATGAATAATTATAGAGAGCATGATCTGAATTGTAACTCCTTCATCTAACGTTTTTTGCACACCAGTAATTCCAGAGAATACGTGCTGCTGGCCAAAGCAAAGCAAGACTTAAGGACCATTATGAGGACATGTCATCTGGATCCTTTCACTCACAGTTGGCATAATTAGAATAAGCATTTAAAAATGCTAATACCAGGTGTTACATCTCTAATGTAGTTTAAAAAACACAGTAATGCAGCTCTGTTATTCAATAATACATGCATTTTGCCATGCAGCATAAGTTCCAGAATGTAACCTGGTATCAGCTTCTTGCAGTCCCTTTACAGTAGAGCTCAGAGTTGGAGAGATAGAAGCAGCATAGGTAGCCAACTAGCACTCCTGCACTACAGGGGGCATGCTAATATAACAAAAGATTAGAGTGTTATGGCGCGTACATGCGACCGTTTTTTCCGTCAGAATTTATCTGACGGTCTTTCCGATGGAGTTCCGATGGAGTTTCGCTGGAATGGACTTGCCTACACATGATCACACCAAAGTCTGTTCATTTAGAACGTGATGACGAACAATGGGACTAGAAAAAGGAAGTTCAATACCCAGTTGCCCTTGCGTTGTTTTTGGTCTGTTGGAATAGCATACAGACAAACGATTTTCCCAATAGGAATTGATTACTTCGGGAAAATGTAAAACATGTTCTATTTCTAGGTCCATCAGAATTTTTGAAAAAAAAAGTCAGATGAAGCCCACACACGATCGGAATATCCGATGACATGATTAAGTCTGACCTTTCCTGCTGGAAAGTCCGGTCGTGTGTACGCGGCATAAGTGAGATGAACTTATTAGTCTGCTGCTTCTCCTTTCACTGTCCAGTCAAAGGCTAGGGGAAGGACAAGACCTGCTAGTGTTATTCAACATAATGGAGAACAATCAGGTCACCTGGAAACCAAGTTAGACCTGGAAAGGGGTTGGGCTGTGCAGAGATACTCTTGCCCAAAGATCTTTTATAGAGGAAAATTGGGTAGGATGATGTCACCTGAACCTGGAAGAGGGATCTTTGCCGATAAACTCTGGAATTTTTGTATGTATTGTAAGAGACAGGAGTCAGATATAGGACCAAGTAAACACTATATACTGCTCTCAAAGAGCCACATATTTATCTGGCTGTCCTCTGCCTATCATCATCTATTTTGGAGGTGCTGATTTAGTATATCTGTTCTCCTTTTCTAGAGCTTTTTTGGGGTGTCCCGCACCCCTAAACCCTCTCTCCAGCTTGAATAGTACAACAAATAGTAAAAAGATCCTAGAGACTAGAGAATGATTTTTGCCAGAGGAATTGTTGGTCAAGATATAAAGGAACGGGTAGGAGAACCCAAAACATTTAGTTGAGGTTTCCTTTCATGAATTTGTTTTAAATTTATTAAAGTTACCTAAAATATATCTTATCATGAGTTGCCACATGCCACATTAAATGTTAAAATTAGGTTTACAGTGGCAGCAGCTGCTTTAAAGATTGCCAGGTAAGAGTTAGGCCTCATTGACACTTGCAAAACACACATCCGAGCTGTGTTTTTACTGAGCCAGAATTGCTTCCCATTAAACTGCAAAGGCAGCGGATCATGGTGTACATATTCTGTGGCCTGGCAAATTTTCTCCCCACTGTCATGCTCGGTGGGCAGTACCACCCTCTAAACGCAACCCAGTTAACTAAATTGGGCCATGCTGCAACCATGTGTGGAGTGGTGGTGCCGGTATTTAGGGGTTAAAACAGGCAGTGAAGAGGCAACTTAAAGTCTCCTCACTGCCTGTAAAACACCCTCTTAAGAGCAAGCCACTGCAGATCGCTCTTTAAAGGACAACTGTAAACAAGCACTTACCTAGAAATACTTACAAAAAGCAAAGAGCTCAGGGTGGGTGCCACCAATGTTTTCATATTGACTAGTACCCCAAATACCAAGAATAGGATTAAAGCCTCTGAAAAGTATTGCATCCTAAGCTGGTCATACACTAACAGATTTTCATAGGAATATTTCATGACTTGATAAATGTCATTCAAAAGTACTTCAAAATATCATTTGAATTAAATTTTGGAATAAATGAGCATTTGATTTGGAATTAATGGACTTTCCCGAATGAAAACCACATACATTATTACAAGTTTGTTTTAGAAAAAGTTTCCATCTTGCTCTTATCGCTGCATTCGAACACAAACGTTATTGTGGGCTCCTTGAGGGTAGGGACTGATGTGAGCGTGCAAAATACAGGGATAAGGACCATTGTAGAAACTCACTCAGGTTGAACTGGACGGACTGGTGTCTTTATTCAACCTTACAAACTATGTAACTTTGTAACGTTAATTTGACTCCATTAACAATTAGAAAGCCAACAATTCCAAATAAAATTATTTTAGTACTATACTAAGCTTTACAGCACAGATATTTCAAAAACTATGCAGATATTGACTTTCAGAAAGCCAGTATGAATCACAATGTGGATGTCTATTATAATGGGTGAGTGCCTTTTAACGTGAGGTGCTTGGTGGAGGTATGAGAACAAGGATTTAATATACAAAAAGGTATGTATAAAATGTATAAAATAATAAAATGTAAAAGGATTTATCAAAAATGTTGCCATTAGTGCTTCATATGTCTAAGGTCAAATTGTATATAATATGTTTCATTTTATGATGTTACACTGTCTTATAAGGTTTGTATTGTAAGTCTGAGGAGAGACTTTGAAATCCAGAGTTAAGAATCCCTGGAAAGCATCGACTATACATTAGGCATTAGGACAATGACAGCATTTTACATTTACTGCATTTTACATATGACACATATACATATACATTCTTGAAGGACATCTACAGCCTGGATAGAAATTTACAGTACATTAGCATAATAACAGGCTATGGCTGTGTTCTGTCATTCTGATCTGTAGCTATATTTGCAAAGAAGGTTGCAAATCAGGTCCATTACTAGATACTTTGTGAACGCAATTGTAATATATTGGATATCTTTCTTCCTGCAGCTCACCAGACACTACAGGTCACTCTACAGAGTATGTCACAGTCCAAAAGTAGAAAACACGTAGAATAAGTACAATATTTAGGATTATCCCTCTATAATTGACAGCATCCTCATTTTGCCATCACTTAGGGAAGATTTAGTATATAAACACACAAAATAACCCTTTAATAACCCTTTGACACTTTAATATATTAGACTACTATCTATTAAAACTATGTATGTTTAAATCTCTATTTGATCTTTTTGGATTGCAACTTGTAATATATATATTCCTTCTTTATATTTAAGAGTTTTTTTGCGCCCCAGAAGAAGCATCATTGGAACGCAAAACATGTCGGGCAAAGATTTGGGTGGCTATATCAGCACATCATTTCAGTGAATATATATCTGAATGTCTATGCAACTTGGTTTACATGTACCTACTACACATTTAATATTTCACTATGCTGCATTGTGATGTTATTGCTGATGTAGATCCCAGTGAATGTATATAATCTCTGTCTACGGCTTTTAAATCTCTTTTTTGTATATTTTCTTTCTTAAATAAACTTATAAAAATCGTTTACTGTATGTTAGTTTATACTGGTGCCTCTAAAGTCCTCAAGTCTCATTTAGCTCTTTAAGTTTTGTACTCATTATGGATGATGGCACCCTCCCCAAGTAATGATATTGAGATATCCACTCCTTACCACAAAGTGTTATTACTGATATCTCTTATGTCCCATTATATTCCCCATTTAATAGACTATATTTAATTTAAAAGACAGCAGGGACATGCATCTTACTATGAAAATTCATTGGTAATAACCTAAGTAAATTAAATATCACATTATTAGCCATAGCATGATAGCCCTAGGATCAGAGATGATCTGTCTGTTACACACCCCGATTGTATTACAATATAAATTCAATTCCTTTGATTTTTATTTTACAGATTATTGAGGGGCGCTGCTGTGTTCCTCCTTTCTCCTCCCCCTATCTTCTCCCCCAGTGTGCGATAGGAGGCGACTCCTTGCAATTTGTACGAGGGCTGTGGAGGGCCTGTGTCCCGGTTGAGTGTACGGGAGCACTTCCCCCCCGGGGAGGTGGGATCGTCCGGGCTGGAGATGTTTTTAGAAGAATGGCAATTCATTTTACTGGAAATATAGTTCTCTCATCAAGAATTGGTAAATATACAATTTTTTTACACTTTTTTACAATAAAAATGAAATGATGTAGGTATAAAAAATGATGTAACTAGTGATAATGCAATTTTAACTTTTTCTTTTTCGCATTGAGTATATTCCCCTGAAGAAGACCGCTACATACATAGGTCGAAACGCATAGGGTCATAATGTGAAATGATAATTAAATTGTTTGTCCTTATATGTAAAAGGAATGTACACATGTGTCTTTCTGCAATGTTGATGAGAGAGGTGTTTTTATGTTAGGATCAGAATTGCCTTTTATAACTCCTTTGCATTAATGCATTATACCTCTTTTTTGATACCAAAACTTTAATAAAGAAAAAGCAAAAAAAAAAATGTTTTAATTATTGTTGTTTGCCTAAATGTATTTCTTTGCTGCTAAAAAAACCCCTTGAGGGAACTTCCATTCAATCACTTAGGGAAGATAGCCTCATGTGTTTTTTTTTTTTTTTTTTTTGGACAAGTGTAAGAGTTCACACAACAGACATCCTCTGAAAAAATGAAAAGAACATCCCAGCAGTGGCCTAATTTCCCTTGATAACTTCATGCTTCTGTCACATTCATTCACTTTCTGTCATTATCATTTTGGGCTTCATGACATAGCCCAACTTTGCATACCCTAGCCTAAGGAATTGAGCCAAATATTAGTTACGTTCCTTGAGTTCTCTACTTTTGGATTTACAGATAATTCCTAATAGTATCTGAAGGCAAATCTTAACCTAAAGCGATACTAAACAAACACTGTTTAATGTACATTGTCCCTTCTATTTCTGTATGTGGATGATGGCGCTTTAATTATTTTAATAAAGATAAAAAACATCTAATTACAATTTTTTCTAATCGATATACAACTGTCACATGACCCAGCTCTCTCCCAGCCTGTCTGCAGGGAAGTAAAACCAGGAGGAACGTCTAGTCCTCTGCTGCTGGTCACGTGTTCAACATGAAAAAATGGCATTTAAAACATAGAGTAAAAATAAGTAATTTATATCAATAAACTGTTTTAACTTGGCATACAAATACATATTTGAAATCAAATGTTTATTATTTTGTGAAAATAACATGGTGTGGGCAGATTTCTGATGTCACAGGCTGTCTCATGCTCCTCCAGCCTATGTCTTAGAATAATAGGGAGGTGAAGCCTCCATTAACCTACAAGTAACATCCCACCCTATTGTGTTTAGCTGGTTAGTAAGCATGGAGGAAGAGGGAGTGGGCTGTCATTTACCACTGTGTATACGCCCACATGTGTGACTCTATAGTCACATGGGCTGCTCAGATGTGAGGAAATGCTCAGAATAGAAACTCAGAGAAAAATGAGCATGTGCAGAATTGCCACCACAGCTCCAAAATCCCTAGCTGAATTGGGGACATGACAGAAGGTGGAGGTAGAGAGCAGTAGGATCAACCAGGATTTTTTCAAAATACAGAAAAACAACCCCATAATGATTAGGTGAGTATAAACAACATGTATTACACCATTTATCGATAATGTGTTTTATACTGTGGGTTTAGTGACACTTTAAGACATTTTATGTATGTGAGATGAGGCAATGGATACAATTGCATTGTGTGTAATAGATAGTTTTCAAAATACATAGAAAAATGGCATGGCTCATGGTCAGGTTTCTTGCTAAAGTCCAAAACTCTATCAAACATAATATGAAAAGCAACATCGAAAAGCATTTATGGGTAAATAGCTTTTCAATACTTCATGTTCCTTGCTAAGCTCTGAGCTCCCCCTGGAGTTCTCCTTTCACATTTGTAGAATTAGAGCATATGTTTTTAGCTCAGACTGCAGCACAACACTTTCCTTTTGCAAAGTCACATTGATTTCCACCTTCAAGATGTGAGAAACAACTTTTAACAAGATTTTTAAGACTACAAATGAGACATCCTCATTTTCTGATTTACTAGTTTTAGACTGTTACAGGATAATGGCAATGAATAAAGTATGTAGGCTGCCATTGCTAACCCAATGGCTTCAATACTTTCTGGGCCACGAGTCTGGAAGAAATATGCATGGGGTTACTCTGATTTTCTAATGATTGTTTTTGAGTCAGTTATTCAAAAACGACTAAAGCCAGAGAAATATCAGATATAGTTGCTCATATGCAGATTCCCATTATGGACCTCATTCTGGAGAATAGCTCACTAATCTGCCAAGTCTGGGTCCAATTTTTTATAGCTACATGCTTGTTAAGGGTCCTGTTCCTCTCATGGAAAGGACTCAATACTTACTTGTTCCCAAGTCAGTATCAACCAATCTTTACTCTCTATCGCTGCCAAATAAATCTTCTGCTTCCAACACACTTCTGGTTGTGTCAGATGCCTGGTCCTCTGCTGCGTGCTTTGGTTCCATCCACCAATACTGTATGCTATAGAGACATTGGGACCAGTGGAAGGAACCATATTGTGTGGCAGGGGACACAAGTATCCGACACCCACAAAAGTATCAGATGCAGAAGATTCTTAGGGCAGCTTGAGATATTTAAGAGAGTAAAGATCAGTGGCATTAACAGTGGAACAGATCAATATTAATTGTATTCTTTAACAGACATGTCTTTGTTAATATTTTCAGAAGCAGCAGAACCAAGCTGTGTTTTGCATTAACCTGCTCAGTTATTCTTCTACTTATAGCAGCTACAAGTTAGACCTGGACTGTGAGCTCTGAATGAGAGGAAAGAGCTAAAGCAGTATGGTATGGAAGATAAATAGATGGCGCTGACACTGATATGATAAATAATTGCCTTCAGTACTAAAGCAGATTGCAGTGCACTACTCGTCAATGAATTTGGGCCTCTGGGCATCCAATGCAGCAATAAGACTCTTTTATTTGGCTTTGGTCTGTTTCTTATTTATATTTTTTTCCCGAAATCCTAGCAGGGTCATTACATAAATTGTAAATCCAACCAAGAACAAAACAGAAATTCATATTCTACAGCTTAATGCATACATGGTTTGTCATAGGATTCAAAGGCTTAAGTCTCTAAGCTGAAGCATATAACATTTTCCATAATGACTGATAGCTTCAGGTATGTGCCATTTTTTTTTCCAAATCAATGTTTATTGTATATAAGTTGAAATACACAATATCGGTACAGAAAGAGAAAGTTGAGGGAGTATATCAACGTGTTGGTACAGAGTATGAGGTACAATTAACAAATATGCTCCCAAAGCAATGTACATTTGTACAAAGTATGTTTAAGCAAGAAGAAATCATAAACGTATAACCAATAATCAGAACTCAACAGGGGCAATTAGCCCTTTAATTATCTAAGTAGATGAGTCATCACGGGTTTCCCATTTGGCACGTGTATTGTCTTTATCTCAGCACCTTGACATGTTCTAAGGAGCCTATCAGAATCTCTGTGAGATTCCAAACCTCTCAAGGCAATTCCACAATATCTATGTATTTAGGGATCAAAGGCCAATGGGAAGTATGGCAGCAATATCTTGAATATGTAGACTCATTGTTAGAGAAGTAAACTTGAGAGATATTCATTTGGGGCTGTTGTATAACTGTATGAGTTTAAGTATGTGCAATTTTTATTTTTAATTCGTATTTACAGAAAATAACAATCATTGTGGCAAACAATGATCATTATAGCTTAATGAACTGAGCCTTCAGCTACATACATGCTAATATGTACAAAGAGTCCTACTATAATATGAAATTGAACCCACTCAAATGGATAGGATTGAGCAATTCACCTAACAATTTATTTTATTAGATACTAAAGAAGTAAAATATCAGAATTTGAGTTCCCAGCTCTACTCATCATTTTACATTGCAGAAAAGGAATCGTCAAGAAATGAAGCATTATTGATCAATAAGGTCGACCAGCATCTCCGGCCCATTTGTTTACATACAGAAGCTGATCAGGGATTTGACATTTATAAAAGGAGTAGCAATGGGTGAACATCGTTGTGGAACACCATCTCCATGAGTGAACATCGTTGTGGAACACCATCTCCATGAGTGAACATCGTTGTGGAACACCATCTCCATGGGTGAACATTGTGGGGTGGCAGGTGATCGTGATGAATTTGGATCTACATCGTTGTATGACATGATTGACATTGGATTTACATCAGGGGTTTATGTATTCTAATTATGGACTTTTTACATCAGGGGTTATTGTATTCTAATTATTGACTTTTTTTTTGATGGTGTGTGTGTTTTTTTTCATATTCTAATATATACCACCACAGACCCCCACATGCCTTTAGAGTGATGGGAAGTACCAGATGTCTGGAAGCCCCCTTTTTCTATAGAGGTCTTTCAAATTCTGATAAGCCCCCCTGCAGATCATTACATAGGATGTGGGAATGAGGCCCTTGTCCACTTATTACTTCAGACAAGGTGCTTTGCAAAGAGGGGAAGGATGTCTATAACCCCCCCCCCCCCCTGCAAGGTGCTCTCCCAGTATATGGTAGTGCTTAAGGAGGGCACTTTCTTGCTTCCCCTCACCTTTCCTGGCCACCCAGGTTGCACCCCTGGAAGTGGCTCTTTTATTATTTTTAGCTACTGTCCTATTTGTTAAAAAAGTAAACAAACAAAAAACGGCCTGGGGTCTCCCTTAACATCTACAAAAGATTCTTATCCAGACAAACAGCCTGAGGTGGCCAGACAAGGAGGGAGGCTACAAGTGAGCACCCCCTTCGTTCACCCATCCTTATTAGGTCACATACCTGCACAGCAGATATCCGCCCCTCCTTCCAACCACCATCACAACTATATGGGTTAGTATTGTGTACATAGGAAACCACACATACCCTTTATTACTCATTGTACTTGTTCACTACAACAAAAAGATAAAGTAAGTAATGTCCCATGAGCCAAATCCAATGTTAGTCATGTCAGCGTTGTAGATCCATATCAATTACAATGACCACCTGCCCAATAAGGTTGACCCACGAACACAATATTTACTGCTTGACAATGTTCACCAGCCTCTAGTCCCACGGCAAATGAAAAAGCTGGCTTCTGTAAATGAGCTGGGATGCTGGGTGATATCATTAGTCAAATATGGTCATGACTATATTTGGTCAGTGATGACACTCAGAATCCCTGGCGGGTGAGCATTGCCTTGTTTACAGAAGCCAGCAAGGGATTTATCATTTAGTGGAGGCAGTGCTACTGATGCAAAATTACAAAACCTTTACCACTCTCTGTGAACAAGCAAGGTTACTTTTAAAAAAGATTATATCTCGTATCCAAAATTTCACATGGAGGTTTAGGACATTCCCAAAGTATGTTATTTAAAGCATTTGTGTAATTATAGTGTTGCCCTTCAAGAAGCATTAAAAACAGTCTCCCTGTTAAATGGTACATTTTTGTATTGCATTGGTACACATCTCTCATGGCCGTGCCCAGGTATCCAAGCCCTTTTTTAATAAAAGTTTTCAAATATACCTTGAAAATGAGCAGAAGAAAATAAAATTTTGTTCCAATAGGCTTTAATAAGGTTCAGGGTTTGCAAACGTCCTTCTGGGTTTGTTGAGCATTCAATGAACCAAACTTGGCCTGGTTTGCCTATCGCTATGGATAAGGGAAAAATGAACTCTCCATAGGACTGAATGGAGGTTGCAGCACACTAGGGTAGGGGGGGAGGCTGGATTGGGCAGAGAAGACTATAAAGATGAAGCTGTGTGTTGACAAGCAGACTGCGTAGCAATGATCTCAGTGGAACAGGAACAGTAAGTATAAGATTTGGAGGGGGGCTGGAGATACACTTTGGAGCTCACTAATATGCAGTTACACATTACAGATTTTTTTTTTTAACAAGTAAAGCCTTTTTAATCATATAATAAAAATGCAACCAGGGTGCAAAGAAGAAGTGTCATAACACAGATTATATGCATATGCTAACTAGGTGCTAGAAGAAAACTGTTAAAGCTGAACTCTAGACAGATGTAAAAGACAAATGAATGCAGTTCTTTAATCACTAATACATCATTAAATATATATTTTATTTTTATTATTTTTTTATATATTTTTTATTTTTATTTTATTTAAATTTATATTTTAAACACAAGCAGTGTCTTTATGGACCTTGCTTTGTGCACTGGGGCAAAGTCATGCTGTAACAGGAAGGAGCCATCCCCAAACCGTTCCCACAAAGTTAGGAGCATGACATTGTCCAAATGTCTTGGTATGCTGACACCTTAATGCCCCGTACACACGAGCGGACTTAAGTCCGACAGACTTCCAAAGGAGTTCCGTCGGAGTTCTGCTGGAATTCCGACGGAGTTCTGACAGACTTTTCGGCCGAACGGACTTGGCCACACACAATCACACTAAACTCCGACGGATTCGAACGTGATGACGTACGACCCGACTCGAATAAGGAAGTTCATAGCCAGTAGCCAATAGCTGCCCTAGCGTCGGTTTTAGTCCGTCGGAGTAGCATACACACGAGCGGAGTTTTCGAAGGGGACCGGGTCCGGCGGAGTTCCTTCGGGAAAATTTGAAGCATGTTCCATATTCTAAAGTCCGTCAGACTTTGGTGAATCAAAAGTCCGTTGCAGCCCACACACGATCGGATAGTCTGACGGACTCGGTCCTTCGGACTTTGGATGTTGAAAAGTCCGCTCGTGTGTACGCGGCATAAGAGTTCCCTTCACTGGAACTAAGGGGCCAAGCCCAACCCATGAAAAACAACCCTACACTACAATCCCCCCTCAACCAAATGATTTGGATGAGTGCACAATCAAGGTCCATAAAGACATGGATGAGCGAGTTTGGGGTGGAGGAACTTGACTGGCCTGACCTCAACCTGATAGAACACCTTTGGGATGAATTAGAGAGGAGACTGCCAGCCAGGCCAACATCAGTGCCTGACCTCACAAATGCACTTCTGGAATGGTCAAACATTCCCATAGACACACTCCTAAACCTTGTGGGCAGCCTTTTCAGAAGAGTTAAAACTGTTATAGTTGCAAAGGGTGACCCAACTCAATATTGAACCTACGGACTAAGACTGGGATGCCATTAAAGTTCATGTGTGTGTAAAAGCAGACCAATACTTTTGGTAATATAGGGTATATCTATCACTGCTGGACACATGCTGTAACTGACATTATCATTCAGGGACCATCAGGTGGTCATCTCAGGATTCAGTTGGCTGTGTCTGCATTAGATGGGCAAGGATTTTATTTCCCTTTCTGGGCAAAGAAGGCCATGAGGATGAATGAGGAAAGTGAAAAAATAGCACTGGACATGTAAAGTTATCTTAGTGGTATTGTTATTTTAAAGTATTGAAGTTAGCGTAAATTATCTGCTTCTGGGACAGACGGCATCTACATCCCAGATGATCTCCATGGTCTCTTTGGCTTTTATATTAATGTAACAAAAGTGAAAATTGATGCGCCACACCACTGATAAGAGGTCAAGATACAACTTGTGAATGGACTACAAGCGAACTGGACCTTTAACATTTTTTTTCTTCTAGTGGGATTTCAAACACAGGCCTTGTCAACAGCTAATTTCTGGCATTGGGCTTTAATTTAACCACTTGCTGACCGTACAACTTACATATACAGCGGCAAGGTGGCTCTCCTGCGCAGGATCGCTTACCTACATCCTGCACTTCCGAGTCTGGGACATGCATGCACGCCCCCGGGAAACCACTCTCGCTGTGATTATACACAGCGGGAGCTGATCTGTTGGTACCGTAGGCTCTATGCCCGCTGGCATCCACTGATCATTAGGCAGAGAGCCAGAACAGTGATCTATGTAAACAAGGCAGATCTCCGTTCTGTCTGTAGGGAAGGCTTTGATCCTGTGTTCCTGCAAAGCAGGAACATGGATCAGTGCCTTCCCCTAGTAAAAGCACCTTCCCCACAGTACACAAGCACCGGCTAGGCACACAGTTAACCCTTTGATCTCCCCTGATGTAAACCCCTTCCCAGCCAGTCATTAGTACAGTGACAGTGCATATTTTTTTAGCATTGTTCACTGTATTATTGCCACTGGTCATCCAAAAAGTGTCAGGTAGTGTCCAATTTGTCTGCCACAATATCACAGTCCCACTATAAGTCTCTAAATGCCGCCATTACTGGCAAAAAAAAAAATCCATAAATATATCCCATGGTTTCCCATGGTATCAAAAAAACATGCCCCGGAAAAAGTTAATTTGTGCCGAAATCGTCTGACATCGCATTTGTTTTATCGGTACCGATTGCTGCTGTTTTTCTATTTTTGTGCACGGTTTTAAACACTTGTTTACATGCATTACCATTGAAATAAACACCTAGAAGAAGGTTTTTTTACACTATTGGAGACCCTTGTTTTATTTTTGGTACCGCTGGGTTATCCGGATAATCAGATCTCAGTGCAGGAGGAACAGTTTGTGAGGCGCACTGTATCTTCCGTGCTGGGATATCCAAATGCCTATTTGACCTTCCATAATAGAGGGTCCATTATTTGGGGTAAGAGCACATGCTGACTTTACTATTGGTGACGTCACAAGGTGGAGGATTCCTTTTTGGATTTGCTTTGCACAAGCATTTTAGATTGATGTTCATTCATCCAATTAATTGTTTTCTCTTCATTCAGCCCTTGTTGCTGAATGGATTTATATGAGCACTTTTTGGATTTTTTTGTTTGTTTCACAAGTAAAGTATAATAGAACAGGTTACAACATAACTTTTTGGATTTTAATGTTTATGTTATTTATTTATTGATTCTTGAGTGCAACTTTTCACTTTTCTTACTATTATTTTGTTGTGTCATTTCTCACAATATTTGTTGCAGCCATTGTTTTATTATTATTCACACAAGCGTAATATTGTTTTGATGTTTTTCTTTAAACATATTAAAGCATATCTAAAAACGTTTACGAAAATAAAAAGCATACTCAAGCCAGAAAAGCCTCCCCTTCACTATATGCACATATTTGAACATTGGCCCTTTATATAAGTTATTTTGCAGAGGTAATTACCTTACCAATCTGCTTCAAAACCAATGGCATATATTAGCCAACTTGTTTCCCTACAGTGGTTGTAAACCTCTAAAATGAAAAATGAACAAAGCATATACCTCTACAGTGTGTACTTGCCCTATTCAAAACACCTAGTATGATTTCCATATTCTCTTTTATCCTTCTGCTATCTGCATGTGTCCCTTCTAACATTCTATGCTGACACCAGACACTCTTGGGAGATTACCCCTTTCAGCACACAGCAGGTGATTGACAGCCTCAGCTGTGCAGGTTTCCCTATGAAACTGTATAAGGGCAGTGTGTCTATTCCCTCCACTTAGATCTCAGATTACACTAAGCTACCTTCATTATGCTGCACAGTGTATGAAATCAGATCCTAGCCCCCTGTCTTATGGAGCTGCGAAATGCTGTTTAAATGCTGTACTTTAAATGGCTGTAAAAAAGGGAGGGCTACAGATAAATAGGTACAACTTATGTAGCAGCATTTGTTTTATCTCTCTGTATGTGACATTGTAATGTCAACATGGAGCATGGCATGAATTTCATCACAATCTGCAGGCAGAGAAACGAAGGAGGAAAGTCACGATCTCAAGTCAGCTAGACCTAGGAGCCGGGTTATCTGTCTGTTAAATGGGCTCCAGGGAAGCCCGATGGTCCCCCAACAGGAGATCTTTTGGTTACACCATTCCATATACAGGCTTTGCAGAAACTGGATATTTTACATATGCATTGAATAAGGGGACAAGCTGGATGGCATAGGACATTGGCGTTAAAGCAAATCAGCAAGCTAGCTACTTCTGCAATAAAACTTTTGAAAAGGTTCAGGGACCAAATAAGTGCACAGTCAGACCTTATCAGGCTTGAGTATGCTTTTGATATATGTTTTTAAAATACTTGTCAAAAGTATTGGGGGGGCTACCTTTACACACAAACGAATTGTAATGGCATCCCAGTCTTAGTTTGTAGGGTTCGATATTGCGTTGGCACCCCATTTGCCTTACAACAGCCTCAACTCTTCCGGGAAGGCTGTCCACAAGGTTTAGGAGTGTGTCTATGGGAATGTTTGATCATTCTTCCACAAGTGCATTTGTGAGGTCAGGCACTAATGTTGGACGAGAAGGCCTGGCTTTAAGTCTCCTCTCTAATTCATCCCAAAGGTGTTCCATCAGGTTAAGGTCAGGACTCTGTGCAGGCCAGTCAAGTTCTTCCACCCCAAACTCGCTCATCCATGTATTTATGGACCTTGTTTGTACAGTTGTACGCAGTCATGTTGGAACAGGAAGGGGCCATCAAACTGTTCCCACAAAGTTGGGACCATGAAATTGTCCAAAATGTCTTGGCATGCTGATGCCTTAAGAGTTCCCTTCACTGGAACTAAGGGCCCAACCCCTAAAAAACAACCCCATACCATAATCCACTTATTTGGTGGACAAATGCACAATGTAGTACACAAAGCAAGGTCCATGAAGACATGGAAGAGCGAGTTTGGGGTGGAGAAACATGACTGGCCTGTACAGCACCTTTGGGATAAATTAGAGCGGAGACTGTGAGCCAGGCCTTCTCATCCAACACCAGTGCCTAACCTCACAAATGTGCTTCTGGAAGAATAGTCAAACATTCCCATAGACCAGGGGTCTCAAGCGGGCGAACCTCCAGCTGTTGGGAAACTACAAGTCCCATGAGGCTGTGCAAGGCTGACAGTTACAAGCATGACTCCCACAGGCAGAGGCATAATGGGACTTGTAGTTTTGCAACAGCTGGAGGGCCGCCAGTTTGAGACCCCTGCCATAGACACACTCCTAAAAATTGTTGACATTCTTACCAGAAGAATTGAAGCTGTTATAGCTGCAAATGGTGGGCCAACTCAATATTGAACCCTACGGACTAAGACTGGGATACTTTTAAAGTTCATGTGCATTTAAAGGCAGGGTCCCAATACTTTTGACAATATAGTATATGTTTTATTATGTTTAAGGGCCCATTTACAGTGCATTTTAATGCACGTGTTGCAACATGTTAAAACAAATAGTGCCTGTTCCTATAGCCGCGTTGCAGTGCAGTACATTTTGAAGAATATAACATTACCATATTTTTTGCAGTTTAGTACATTTGGGGGCCCCAATGGCAGCACATTAAAATGCTTATGCAATGTATACCCCAATGCGTCTGTGTGCATGAGCCCTAAGGGTGTTTTTTGCCGCCATCTAGATCAGCAAGGCTTTCTAAGGATAAAGGTGTTTGTTTTTCAGTTTTTTTTAATGGAAATGTAAATACAAGTTTGAGAAATGTAACAAAACAGCCTTACAAATGTAACAAGAGCTCAATGGGAATAGAATTAGAGGGGGAAAAAAACATTTTTAAGTGTTTCCATAGCAACCGCAGAATCGCTTTGTTTTTTAGCCTACCCTAGAAAATAGGCTTCTGTGATCTAATTATTTGCTATGGGCAACACAGACATTTTTCTTTGTTCTATTTTAGTCACATTTTACTGTATCTAATGTGCACTGTTATGGTCAAACGTATTTCTTCTGATCTCTTTTAGTACTGCCACTATCAACTGCTGATCTGCGGAAGCCTGACAACACACAGAGGCAAGGCATGAAATCTGTCACATGGCCTCCCAACAGCTGCCACTGGGAATGGGTTGTGTATTACCGAGCAAACGCAAACTTTAAAAAAAGTCAGATTTGAGTTTCAAAAAAATGTTACTTAGAGCAAAATAGAAACATAGAAAAGTGATTACAGAAAAAGTAGTCCATCGAGTCTGCCAATTTTTTTCTTTTTCGTTAACTTTGTTGTCTGACTATAGATCTGTATTTGTTCAAAGCCGTTAAATGTCCATTAAATGTTAAATGTCTCACTACCTCTGCTGGTGGTTCATTCCAAGCATCAACTACCCATTCAGTAAAATAATACTTTCTAAAGCCTCATACACACGACCAGACCTTGTACAAACGTTCCTGTGTATTTTTGTACAAAGGGCGTCAGCCGAGATCTTGTATTGCATACATACGGCAGGACTTTTTCAGCCAACTTTTACCAAATCACGTGGTTTTTCTGCTCTTTACCACCACCTTTGGTCAACTTCTGTATTGTTGTCTGATCTTTTGCATTGGTTCATACTTTGTACAAAAGTCCGATGGTTTTCTGTACACACAATCAGACTTTGCTCCATCGGACTTTTGTTGCCAGAAAGTTTGTCTGTTCGCACAGCCAACAAAAGTCATATGAAAACCGAAAAAGTTTGTCCGATGGAGCATACACACAGTCGGATGTTGCTCCAAAACTACTAACTTGCATGTTTGTTGTCAAAAAGTCTGATCCTGTGTACGGGCCTTAAGATTCGTTTTAAACTTCACTCCAGTTCGTTGGAGCTCATGTCCCCATGTTCTTGGGTTTGGTTTCATATTGAAAAAGCTAAACCCTATGTAGCGCCCTGCTCCTGATGGGCAGACACTATTGTTCTTTTTCAAATTTAATTGTCTGAAGCTGTAGTTTGGCTCAGACTAATTTCTCTAAAAGTTCTGGTTTCTGTACCAGTCCAGCTGGGTTGCACTGATTCCCACTTGACCGTAGGTGTCGCTATCACCATCGGTGGGTGGGGAACAGCAGCAGGCTGGATGCATTGAATGCCACCTATTGCTCGGAAATGGTTCAGTGGGTGTGGTTTCCCTGCCGTGCATTCTGGGAGAGGGTACGTAAGGTACCAACGCCATTTTTCTGGGTCTGTCTGTTCCCAGGTCCCTGTCTTGGGGTCCGCTATCCCGACCCCATGGCCCTCCTGGCCTGGGGCCTGTGCCGCATGGATCTGCGCCCTGGAGCCGGCTGGCCCGAAGCCTCGCTACTGAGAGTGTAGGCCCAGGAATGTCTTGGGGCCTACTGATCCAGGGGTGGTCCTGTGCTGTCTGGCCTGTGGGGAGAAGCCAGGAAGACTGGAGAATCCAGGGGAGGACTTCTCAGGTGGAGGACTGAGCGCAAGGCTGGTGTCTCTGGAGGAGCCTGGAAACTCAGTTGAAGGACACAACCTGGATCAATATCCTTACAGTATAGCCGGGTTGGCTGAAAGAATCGGGTACTGTATGGTAGTTCTTCCTAAAACTCTCAAAATCTCTAAGTTTAATTGACAAGTCTGTGGGAGAGACTTTGGCATTTCATCGGCTGCTAGGTCAAGGGAGAGGGACCTATGACTGCTGGATCCAGTCTGTGGAGCTGTTTGTCCTCTGGATCTGACTAATACCTCTAAGCCGCAATTACTAGATGCCTGAACTCCCCCTTATCCTCTAACCCTCTATTGAAGGACTGTGTCTTTTGTCTTTCTTTGGTGTTATCCCTAAATAAATCTTCAAAAAGGACTAAGTGTCGGTTTCATCATCATTTGGGCTACTTTCCAACGGGACCCCCCCTAAGACTAGAAGCCGAGCAGGTGCGGTAACGGTAAGCCCAAATAAAACCAGCAGCTCCTTCAGGGGTTAGTGCTACACTTATTCAGCACCTTGATGTATTTAACCACTTGTTTACTGGGCACCTAAATCCCCTCCTGCCCAAACCAATTTTCAGCTATGAGAGCTGTCACTATTTGAACGACAATTGCGTGCTCATACAACACTGTACTCAAATTACTACGGTTTTGAATAAATCTTTTAAAGTGGAGTACTACACCATGAAGCCTCTTTTTTCTTATGAAATACCCCACGGGTTGGAGATCACTTGGAGAAAGGTTTTCTGTCTTATCTGTGAGGAATATTGCACTTTTGGAGAGTCCGCTATAGGAGAGAGGATCCCGTTACTGGATGAGCCTGTGGAAACCCCCTGTGTGTGCCCTTTTGATCTCTATAATTTGAGATCCAACCATTCCGGTAAGCGGAGTGGCCTAGCCAGTCTTCAGACCTTTATGGAGGGAACAGAAACTTCAAGTTGCCAAGAGACAGCCAAGAAACCATTAAGGATTTAGAGAATATCTGTAAAGAAGAGTGGACCAAAATCCCTCGAGATGTGTGCAAACCTGGCCCCCAACTACAAGAAACATCTTACTTCTGTGCTTGCCAACAAGGGTTTCTCCACAATGTACTAAGTCATGTTTTGCTTATTTTACTCACTGAACTGCAACTCAATTTATAATATTTGTATCATATGTTTCTGCATTTTTGGTTGATATTCTGTCTCTATCATTTAAAATACACCTTTGATAAAAATTAGAAACCCTTCATTTCTTTGTGGGCAAACTTACAAAATCAGCAGGGGATCAAATGATTATTTCCTCCATTGTTGATAACAACAGCACCCTAGGCTGGTGAAACATGGGGGTGCAGACACCGTGGGGAACGGACTAGCTGTGCGGAGGAGCAGAGGATCAGATAAGTATATCCCCTTTTACTATTCCTCTAGACCAGCATTTATAAACTTTTTTACCCCTAACCTTTATAGTGGTGCCACACTTACAGATAGCTAAAAAAAGAATTGGATCATTCTGTTGATTTTGCCAAGTAGCGTAATGAAAGTTATAACCTCTGTCAGTTTTTTTTTTTTTGCCATTGTGAAGATGTCCCTTCACTTCCTGTCTCATAGTCAAAACAGAAAGTGAGAGACAATCCCTCCAAAGTGAGGGAATCATGGAGTGTCCCAAAGATTACCAAAACTAATGTCCTCATTAGAAGATTTTCACTGTTCAGATGACAACCCAAGATTTGGGATTTTCGTTTACTTTCATGTTCGATGGCAATGGTAATCAGGACAAATAGAGAGAATAAATCTCCCTAACAAGGACACAGACAGTAATAAAAACTGACAGGTGTTCTTCTCCATCTCCACTCTCTCCAAAACTAAAAAAAGCTTGGCCTGGAAACCAGGAAGTAACTGAAGAGATGTAAAAAAAGAGAAAAACATACTTTACAGCAAAACAATTAAAAATAGTCAATGTTATTTGAAAGAGTGAAGATCCACCTTAAAGTATATCTTAGGCTTGGTTCATACTGGCCCTCACCATGCGTTCCTGGGTCAGGAAATGCATTGATTGCGCTCCGGCAAGCACCTGTAGCAGAATCGCACTACTCTTTCAAGACTTATGGGCTACCATTCATTCTGAATGCCACCCCCATGCATCTCAGCTTGTAGCACGATTGGGGGTGTGGAAACTGCATGGAAACTGCATGATCAAAAAGACCACGCATTTCTCCTCCAGCAGTGTTTTTAAAAAGGGGCATGCACCTTTTTTCTGTGGTTTACATGGCAGATGAATAGCCTGTAGTGCCCGAGCAAATGGAACTGAGCCTAGGGACTAGTTCACTCCAGCCTCCATGCCAAAATGATGTGTTTTAGCACGTGGGCTGGTGGTCATTCTGCATGGGCAGTGTGTGTGGGGGGAGGGGGGGAGATGCCCTGCATTTTTGACAATACAAAGCACTGTTTACCTGAATAGGTTCAAAACCAATTATGGTTCCCAGTGATTAGCTGCAGGAGGCAGCCCTATTGAAAGCACTAGAAGCAGCTATCGTTTGTGACAGACCCCAGACTGAGGACACTGTTCCCAGACCAAAACTTTGCAGGGTTGATCTTGGGTGGGTGCAACATGATCTAGGGCAGAGGGGAGGCACACAGGGTAAGTCCTACCTGGGTCCCATAGGGGCTTGGGCAAGCCCTACCTGGACCCATAGGGGCTTGGGCAGGAAGGGAGGGGAGGGAGGCAAGTGCCGCAGGATTACACAAAGGGGGGAACTGCCGCTTACCCGGCTGTCAGAAGAAGTCCCTCCTGGGTCAGCTCATCTATCACAGAAGGCAGGACTTTGTCTGAGAAAAGCGGCTGCGCCAGGTAAACAGGAGATCATCTACTCTCCTCTAATACCTATGCACTGGTCAGGCTGCATTGATGACCACAGGTATGGCTGAGCTGATAGTCACTGAAAAGGCTGCATTTATGGGCACTGAACAGGCTGCATTTATAGGCACTGAACAGACTGCATTTATAGGCAATGATCAGACTGCATTTATGGGCACTGGACATACTGCATTGATGGGCACTGAACAGGCTGAGCTGATGGGCACTGAACAGGCTGCACTGATGGCCACTGAACAGTCTGAGCTGATGGGCACTGCACAGGCTGCATTGATGGGCAATGAACAGGCTGCATTAATGGGCACTGAACAGGTTGAGCTGATGGGTACTGAACAGGCTGTATTGATGTGTACTAAACAGGCTGCATTTATGGGCACTGGACAGACTGCATTTATGTGCACTGAACAGACTGCATTTATAGGCGCTCACTGAACAGGCTGAGCTGATGAGCACTGAACAGGCTGCATTGATGGGCACTAATCAGGCTGAGCTGATGGGCACTGAACAGGCTGAGCTGATGGGCACTGAACAGGCTGCATTAATGGACAATGAACAGGCTGCATTAATGGGCACTGAACAGGCTGCAGTAATGGGTAGTGAACAGGCTGCATTGATAGGCACAGAGCAGACGACATTGGTGGGCACTGAACAGACTACACTGATGGGCACTGGTGAGGCTACATTGATGGGCACTGGTGAGGCTGCATTGATGGGCACTAGTGAAGCTGAGCTGATGGGCACTGATGAGGCTGAGCTGATGGACACTCGTGAGGCTGCCTTGATGGCCACTGATCATGCTGCATTGATGGACACTGGTGAAGCTGAGCTGATGGGCACTGGTGAGACTGCATTGATGAGAACTGGTGAGGCTGCATTGATGGGCACTGGTGAGGCTGCATTGGATGGGCACTGGTGAGGCTGCATTGATGGACACTGGTGAGGCTGCATTATTGGGCACTGGTGAGGCTGCATTAAATGGCACGGGTGAGGCTGCATTGATGGGCACTGATGAGGCTGCATTGATGGGCACTGATGAGGCTGCCTTGATGGGCACTGATGAGGCTGCACTGATGGGCACTCATTCACACCATATACTTTTATATCATCCACCTGCACTCCTCTTCTGCACATACTACCTGCCCCTATACCCTCCGCACCCCTCTAATACTTTATAAAGTTTTGTCTCTATCTTATCTTAACATTTGGTACTCATATTCCAAACAAATCTAAGAAGTATCTTTTTTTTATCTCACACATTCCACATACAGTATCTCACAAAAGTGAGTACACCCCTCACATTTTTGTAGATATTTAGCCATTCTCCCTCCCCGGTTTAATGTGACTCACTAGTGTTACAAGGTCTCAGGTGTGAATGGGGAGCAGGTGTGTTAAATTTGGTGTTATCACTCTCACTCTCTCATACTAGTCACTGGAAGTTCAACATGGCACCTCATGACAAAGAACTCCATGAGGAGCTGAAAAAAAAGTTGTTCTACATCAGTGTTTCTCAAATCCAGTCCTCAGGCCCCCCCAACAGGTCATGTTTTCAGGTTTTCCATTATTTTTCACAGGTGATTTGATCAGTTTCACTGCCTTAGCAATTACCACAGCCGTTTCATCTGAGGGAAATCCTGAAAACATGACCTGTTGGGGGGGCCTGAGGACTGGATTTGAGAAACACTGCTCTACATAAAGATGGCCTAGTCTATAAGAAGATTGCCAAGACCCTGCAAGTGAGCTGCAGCACGGTGGCCAAGAGAATACAGCGGTTTAACAGGACAGGTTCCATTCAGAACAGGCCTCGCTCTGGTCGTCCAAAGAGGTTGAGTGCACGTGCTCAGCGTCATATGCAGAGGTTGTCTTTGTGAAATAGATATATGAGTGCTGCCAGCATTGCTGCAGAGGTTGACGGGGTGTGTGTGTGTGGGGGGGGGGGGGGGTCAGCCTGTCAGTGCTCAGACCATACAATGCACACTGCATCACATTGGTCTGCATGGCTGTCATCCCAGAAGGAAGCCTCTTCTAAAGATGATGCTCAAAAAAAGCCTGCAAACTGTTTGCTGAAGACAAGCAGACTATGGATATGGATTACTGGAATCAAGCCAAACTTATTTGGTTCCGATGGTGTCAAGCGTGTGTGGCGGCAACCAGGTGAGGCTTACAAAGACATGTGTGACTTGCCTACAGTCAAATATGGTGGTGGGAGTGTCATGGTCTGGGGCTGCATGAGTGCTGCCGCTACTGGGGAGCTACAGTTCATTGAGGGAACCATGAATGCCAACATGTACTGTGGCATACACTGAAGAAAAGCATCTTCCCCTCCCTTCGGAGACTGGGCCACAGGGCAGTATTCCAACATGATAACAACCCCAAACACACACATCCAAGATGATCACTGCCTTGCTAAAGAAGATGAGGGTAAAGGTGATGGGCTGATCAAGCATGTCACCAGACCTAAACCATATTGAGCAACTTTGGGGCATCCTCAAATGGAAGTTGGAGGAGTGCAAGTTCTCTAACATCCACCAGCTCCATGATGTTGTCATGGAGGAGTGGAAGAGGACTCCAGTATTAATCTGTGAAGCTCTGGTGCACTCCATGCTCAAGAGGGTTAAGGCAGTGCTGGAAAATAATGGTGGCCACACAAAATATTGACACTTTGACCCCAGTTTGGACATTTTCATTTAGGGGTGTACTCACTTTTATTGTCAGCGCTTTAGATATTAAAGTGGAGTTCCACCCAAAAATGGAACTTCCACTTTAAGGGAAGGTGACCCCCTGACCTGCCACATTTGGCATGTAATTTTTTTTGGGGGGGGGAGCGAAAGCCCACAGTGACAATGCTAGCACTGCAGAGAGGAGGGGGAGACAAGTGGGGCTTTGTTCTCCCCCATCGCTGGACCCTGAGACAGGTAAGTGTACGATTATTAAAAGTCAGCAGCTGCAGTATTTGTAGATACATTTTTTTTTATTTTTTTATTTGGAACTTTGCTTTAATGGCTGTGTGTTGAGTTATTTTGAGAGGACAGCTAATTTACACTGATATACAAGCTGTACACTCACTACTGTACACTGCATATATCATTTGAGGAAAATATGCTTATAAAAAAGTTTACAATTTGCCAATAAAAAAATAAATAAATATGTCCTTGGATTTCATTTTAAATATCTGGTCGCCTTATGTTACTGGGAATATTACCAGGTGAAAATAAAGAAGCAAAAGCCTGAAAAGAAAGTGACTGCAGCCACCACATTGAAGGGTTGGTAAGCTACAATATATTACATTTGTTCTTTAGGTTTAGACACGCTTTATTGAATCATATATGACTTAGCTTGGCAGACAGCAGGCAGCTTGAAGTGCATGAATCTCTGAGGTGACGTCCATAACAAATGATTAAGATAACAAGAATATGTGTATCATCTGCGCTGTCAAACAGCTGAGGGCCCTGTGGACCTATTAACCAGCTAGGAAAGCGTACAGAACAGATCTACATGATAACCAGAATGACTTTAAACTTGTCATGTATTCATCAAAATACATGGTGAGTAATTATGCCTACGACATGTACTCAAATATTTAATAAGAATACTTACAGTATACAGGATACAACAGCTGTAAATAGCGCATATTGGAATTAAAACATTCATTTTTTCCGCCTGAAAACTCCTCTCAAAAATGCACTAGTATTGTTTTTTTTTTTTGGATTACCTCTAAACTCTGAGGAACACCCTAATGCATATACACATAGGATAACACTGAGCTGCTTCTACAGGCAGGAGAAAAAAAATGTGAAACCCCTGTAGAAGCTAAGTTTAAGCCCATTGTGCATGGACGCTAAGTGGACTAAATCTCATCAGATAGCTGCATCCATAAAGTGCTAAAGTGCTATTTCATATGTTTATGAACATACCCCATTCCTTGTAGAACCACACAAGCCAAAATAAGTGTCTATGCCTGGCTTAGATCACCTTAGCTTAGATGCTAGCCTGGGCTTAGACATTGGAGGAAAATGGAAATAAAGCGCTGGACCCGTGGGGTTGTCTTATAAGTATTGTTATCCTAAGGTATTGATGTTGGTGTAAATGATCTGGTTCCTGGCAAGGGGGCATCTACATCCCAGAGTATCGCCACAGGCTCCTTGGCTTGTAGTGTAATGTAATGAGAATGGAAATTGAAGTACCACACCACTGCTAAGAGGTCCAGAAACAACTTTTTTCCAATAAAAGCCAGGGGTACAATCCGAAAAAGTAGCCAACACACTCAGGAGTCCAAACGCCCCTTCATCAGGGCTTGACTGCCAGCAATGTGAACAACAAGCACAGGACTTATCAGCAGCTTGTTTGGCTGGCAAACAAGCTACTGATTGGGCCTGTGCTTGTAATTAACACTGGAAAAAAATACAATTGTAGGTCCAGTTCACTCCTGTTGTTTTCACATGCTGCCAGTCAATTCCTGATAAAGGGGTTGCTTGGACCTCCAAAACACCTTGGATATTATTTTTGGATTGTACCCCTGAATTTTAATTGAATAAAGTTGTATCTGAACCTCTTAGCAGTGCTGTGGCGCTGAAATTTCCATTCTTGTTACATGGGCTCAGACATGACGAATGACAGATTGCAAAAGATAGCAAGACAAACCCCCAAATAATTCTTCAAATATATTAATAGTAAAAAGGTCAGGTCTGAGCATGTAGACACATTACAAAATAATCTAGAGTGGGTGACTAGGGACAAGAAGAAGGCAAATTTATTCAATACCTTCTTTAGCTCTGTGTATACAGAGGAGCTCATGGCCATAATGAGGCTGGTATTGACACAGCTCCAAATGAGCCACAATAGCTCCAAATTGTCCAGAAATATTTATACAGATTAAAGGCGAATAAAGCACCTGGACCTGATGGCATTCACCCACTGATCCTAAAAGAATTGAGCTCTGTCATTTCAAAGCCATTGTTTCTAATTTTTAGGCACTTTTTAACGACTGGCATCGTACCACTGGATTGGCATTAGGCCAATATGGTGCCTAGATTTAAAAAAAGATAAAAATATTTACCAAGTAACTATAGATCTGTTAGTTTAAAACGTAACTCCACTTTTGTTAAGAAAAAAAAAACATTCCTCTCTGAGTGATCTACGTACTTTGCAAAGATTTTAACAATCTTTGTTACAGATTCCTACCTTTTGTTATTCTGAAGAAATCGCTGTTTGTTCATCTGTATCCCTGTGCTCAGTGAGTCTAATGGGAGTGGTTTCAGAATTATCAACCAGCTGCTACAGAATCAGGGCTCTAATGTGAATAATTGCAAGGTCTGCATCCCTTTTGATGTGATTTTCTGTTGGGAGTATCTTACCAAAAATGACATTTTTGTTACAAGGGTTGCCAAAAAATCTGACTTGCATCTAACTGTAGACTTCTGGTAAAATCAATGAGCCAATCACACAAGCAGAAAATTATGTTTCGGGGGGGGGGGGGGGTGTTCTGTACACATTCTTTGTACAGAACACCTCCAGGTAGCCATATTGCATTGCACTTTACAGAAAATTACAGCATATGGAGATTGAAAAGGAAAGGTCATTTTTAATAACATTCAATTACAGTTTGACTTGTGTCACAATTGTATACGCTACATTTTTTTTTTTATTCTGCAATTTTTTTCCCATGAAAGTGGAGTTACCCTTTAACTTCTATATTGGGAAGATACTGAAGAGTTTAAAAAAAGACCAGATAGATGAGTTATTGCTGGGGAAAAAATATTTTAAGCAACAGACAGCTTGTATTCATGAAAGACAGAAGTTGTCAGACAAATCTGATTTCTTTTTATTAGGAGGTAAGTAAAACCTTAGGGTCCTTTCACATGGGCAGTCCACTAGAGACTCCGCTTTGCTCAGCGGGGGATCACTCTGCTGATCCCCACTGAGCAGGCGGATGACAGTTCTGTTTCCACTCACTGTGCAGAGAGATCAAGATGGACAGAATCCTGTTCTCCCCTATGGGGAAATCCACTTGTCTGTTTTCACCCGATATTATCCGATCCGATCCTCCAGACAGATCCAAAATAGGGTAGCCATCTGTCTGAATTTAGCGGACAGTATAGGATCGGATAGCAGCGGGTGTCAGAGGACATGTCACTGCTGACATCTGCCGCTCCATAGGGGAGAATAGAGGGTCCTATCAGGTCTGCCTGAAAAACTGACAGGCGGTCCTGATCGGACCGCCCATGCGAAAGGACCCATAGACAAAACAACATTTGACACAGTTCCCCACACATGGCTAATGTGTAAGGTAAAGTCTACAGGCTTGAAAAAATCAGTTTGTAAAGGAACAGAAAAAGACAGAATTCAGCGAGTGATGGTAAATTATTCATACTCTGAATGGTCTAAGGTTATCAGTGGTGTACCCCAAGGTTCAGTGCTGGGACCTTTACTTTTTATTATCTTTATAAATGATATTGGGTCTGGGATTAAAAGTACCATTTCAGTCTTTGCAGATGACACCAAGCTATGCAGTTGAATAACGTCCTTACAGGATTTCTCCAATTTACAAGCCAACCTCAATGCACCGATTAATTGTGCAACTATGTGGCAGATGGGGTTTAATGTTGATAAATGTAAATTATGCACTTGGGGACTAAGAATATGCATGCATCATACATACTAGGGGGAGTACAACTGGGGGGATCAATGGAGAAGGATCTGAGGGTTTTGGTAGATCATGAGCTTAATAACAGCATGCAATGCCAGGCTGCAGTTTCCAAAGTGAGCAAAATCCTTTCTTGTATTAAGAGAGGTATGGACTCCAGAGAGAGATATCATTTTTCCCCTGTACAAATTAGTATTACGACCTCATCTAGAATATGCAGTTCAGTTTTGGGCTCCAATTCATAAAAAGGATATCAGGGAACTGGAGAAAGTGAAGAGAAGAGCAACCAAACTGATAAAAGGCATGGAGGAGCTCAGCTATGAAGAAGGATTAGAGGAAGTGACTTTATTTTGTCTAGAGAAGAGGAGATTAAGGGGGAATATGATCAACATGTACAAATACATAAGTGGTCCATATTGTGAACTTGATGTTGAGTTATTCACTTTAAGGTCATCATAGGAAACAATGGGGCACTCTTTCCATCCTGAGGAAAATAGATTCACTCTCAAAAGCTGGTTCTGTCCAGATCAGTAGATTGCTTTAAGAAAAGGCCTAGATTCTTTCCTATAGGTACATAATATAACTGGATAGTAACATTTAAAAGTTATGTTGATCCTGGGGATCAGCAAATAATTTTGTCCCCTGCTGAAGCCAATTAAATCATGCTTTGCTGTTTTTTTTTTGCTTTCCTCTTGATCAACTGTGCATATAGGATTGTGTATATAGGATTGTAATTCCCCTCCCCCCCCCTTTTTATTGGTTGAACTGGATGGACTTGCATCTTTTTTCAACCAGACTAACTATGTAACTATGACAGTGGTTGGGTCTGCTATAGGCTGCTCAGACCTCAAACACCATAACGTGACAAACGTGGTGATGGGGAGTTCTCTTTCTTTTTAATGTGGGTTTTCTTGCAGGCTCCGGAACTGCTTGAAGGAGGGGGATACTTCCCATGAAGGTATCACCAAGCCTTGCTTACTACGGAAAAGAAGGTGTAGTTTAAAACTAAACTCCAGGAAAAAGAAAGCAATCTTGGGGCATTTGCTATCTGAATGGGTTGTATTACAAGGTAGGCTTCACATATACTTCAATGCAGTGCTTAGCCTTTTTGCTGATCAGCTGAGTCATAAGAGCCAACTTTTTGAAGATAACCTCCTTTCTATAAATGGATGGGTTCTCAGCAGCCATATTGTCTGTGTGTGTTGTTGTAGGAATGCCGATCTGAAAAATTTTGTGTAGGGATAATGTTTTTTTTTTTTTACATTGACAATTATTTTTCATTGGTACATGTCCCTTGTGGAATTGTCCATCTTCCCATGCCCTTTGTTTAACAATGGCTTCTTATTACACGAATGCCCTGTATACATGGTCGGACATTCCGACAACAAAATCCTGATTTTTTTCATTTTTTTTCGTTCGGAACATGATGACGTTTGTTCGTTATGATGGGACTACATACAGGCTAGTAGCCAATAACTTTGGTCTCGTAACTTGATCTGAGCATGCGTGGCACCTTGTCCGATCGAAATTCTCTACAAATGATCGGAAAAAGTCAGATTGGATCTTTTTGTCGGGAAATTTTAGATCCTGCTCTCAATTTTTTTCCATCTGAAAAAGTCCAATAGAGCCCACACACGATTGGATTTTCCAACAATATAATTCGATCGGACCTTTTCCGTCGGAATTTCCGACCGTGTGTACAGGGCATTACAGATGGGCAGAATTAAACAAGATTTACGCTCCTATAGGCTTCAAAGGGGTTTGCAACAAATTCAAAAACTGTATTTTGAGCAAGATTCGCAAATATGAAAACTGTACCCAAGCAGATTTACTTATTCGTCATTATTATTTGATAGAAACAGGATAGAATACTAAGCTGACTGCTAAAAAGAGAACTTTCGTAAAACATACTGTAGTCACCAGTAACTCCAGTAACCAATACTTTACTGAAAGAATTCCTATTTAGTCAAACTCACCCACCTAACATCGGTGCTGTAATGGGGGGCACAGGCGCTCTATCTCTATTCTATTTATCTTCTCATTGAACGTTGTGTGGACCATTACTCCCACCCTTTCTGTTTGTTTTGTCTTTCACTACATCCTACTGTTTTCTACTGTAGGTTATTACGACCATGTGGAAAACACATTAATAAAGAAATCAACAGTGGCTAGTACTATTATATTGAAGCAATAGGGTTCTAATTTTGCTACTAGGTAGGAAACTTCTTTTATGAAGCTTGTATATTCTCCTGTGGTTTATGTGGCTTCCTCCAGGTCATCCAGACTCTCAGAACAATCCAAAAATATACAGCCATAGGATTGGCATCTCCTTAATCAGTATTTGTGCTTGTGTGTGTGTGTGTGTGTGTGTGTATGTGTGTGTGTGTGTAAGAAAAAATATAAAGGCACTTACAGAACGTCTAAAATATTAAGTTGGAGCAATCTTATTGGGTAACTGACATTTGGGGAGGCCCACCTTGCTCAGGGTGTGATCTTTTGTACATGCTTTTACTATGTCACTTTTGGAATTTGCTACTAGTGACACTATTGTCACTTGACACTATTGTTCTGTAGTTTGCTCTATTGATGGTTTGAGCCACTACTACCAGTTTACTTATATGATTTGATATCTCCCTATGTCCAGTCCTCCTGTTTAGTGCTAGTTAGTTTAGTTCTAGCTAGACCAGCCCTGTTTCTTCTACACTCATTGGCCACGTTATTAGATACACCTGTTAGATACACCTCTAGGGTATACAGAGACTGGTCTGAAAACAAGAAAATATCCAGTGAGAGGCAGTTCTGTGGAGGAAAATGCCTTGTTGATGTCAGAGGTCAGAGGAAAATGGGCAGACTGGTTTGAGATGATAGAAAGGCAACAGTAACTCAAATAACCACTCAATACAACCAAGGTATGCAGAATATCATCTCTGAATGCACAATACATCGAACTTTGAAGTAGATGGGCTACCTTCCTACACTTCCAAAGACTGGAAAAAACATCCTCTGTACGGGAATTAGCTGAAATAAAATTGCATTGTATTGTATTTTTGAAAAGTAAAGTGAATGTAAATGTTTTGTTTTGTTTTTTAAATAACAAAATAACAAAAATATACTTACCTGCTCCGTGCAAAGGTTTTGCACAGAGCAGTCAAAATCCTCCTTTACATGGATCCACCTCTGGTGCTCCTGGCTCCTTCCCCCCTGCCGACTGCCCCCATAGCAAGCCGCTTGCTATGAGGGCACTTGCTCATTCTCACTTCTGAGCCCCCTTTGTGTGTCCATAAGACACACAGAGCGTGGCTCAGCCCTACCCCCACTCCCTTCTCACTGGCTGTGATTGACAGCAGGAGCCAATGAGGAGAGAGAGAACAGAGAGAGCCTCTGCTCTAGTACACATTCCTGGATTTAGGTTAGGCCCAGTAAGGGAGTTGGGGGAGCTGCATACTGATTTTTTTACCTTAAAGTGGTTATATCTGTAGTGTTTACTTATCGCTCTCCAAAGCCCTAAGTCCTGTATATTTCTGCTGCTCCGTTCCTCTGTTATCAGCATAATAACTTCTGACAAGTTCTCAGAGATAAAAGCAGCTGGAAAATTTGTGTCTGGGAGGAAACTAGAGATAGATAAGCAGAGAGCTTGTCTATTCACAGTACAGCTCTTCAAGTTTCTTTGTTCCTCCGCCTTTGTGGAGGGGGGTCATGGCTTTCCTCCAATCAGCTCGCACGTAGTATATGCCCAGACTCCACACCCACTGCTAAAACAGGAAGAAAAATTTCTAACACAATGTGCATTTTATAGCAGTATATAAAGCTGAAGACAGCAGATATACATGTAAAACTTATGTAGGGAGATTTGTTCCATCTCTGTGTATCATCTGGGGCTGTTCACTTTACTGGGTATAGGAGAGGATTTGAATCCACTTTGATTAAAAGAATGCATTAAGGTAAAAAAACAAAAAATCTCCAGGCTTTAGAGCCACTTTAAAGAGGAAGTAAACCCTGATGGCCCATTATATGACACTTACTGCACACTTTGCAGGCCGCGTCCACCTTCACCCCTCTTCCTTCCAGCCCCGCAGACCCCGGCTCTGTGACTGGCCGGAGTGACGTGAAGTCACTCCCACGCATGTGCGTGGGAGCCGTCAGGTGCAGCACAGCTCATGCACTGCAAGTGAAATATCTCCTAAATGGTGCTTGTTTAGGAGATATTTCCACTATCTATAGGTAAGCCTTATTCTAAGCTTACCTATAGATAAAAGACAAACACAAGGGTTTACAACCACTTTAACCACTTGCTTAATGGGCACTTAATCCCCCCTCCTGCCCAGACCAATTTTCAGCTTTCGGCGCTGACGCAAATGAATGACAATTGCGCGGTCATACAACACTCCACCCAAATTACATTTTTATAATTTTTTTCCCACAAATAGAGCTTTCTTTTTGTGGTATTTAATCACAGCTGCCCTAGTGGTTAAACTGCCTGTGACTGGTGCCAAGTCAGCAAGTGACCATGCTGTCTGAACAGACTGGGGTTAATTTACTAAAACTGGAGAGTGCAAAATCTGGTGCAGCTGTGCATAGAAACCAATCAGTTTCCATTTTTATTGTCAAAATGTAACTGAACAAGCTGAAGTTAAAAGCAGATTGCCTATCATGCACAGCAGCACCAGATTTTGCACTCTCCGGTTTTAGTAAATTAGCCCCACTGGATCTAAGGAGGCATGTCAAAGCGAAAAGTGTCATTTGAAACAGAGTAGCAATAAAAAGTAAATAGGGAAAGATCCCCCACAACACATGGAACAAAGGCAACACATAAGGGTTACCTTCAACCATCTGGTAGGTATTGGATTACATTTTTTTAAGCTGCACCAAAGAAATAAAAAGCTGAATACTTTTGAATGCTATAGATCAGTGATGGTGAACCTTGGCACCCCAAATGTTTTGGAACTACATTTCCCATGATGCTCTGCTACACTGCAGAGTGCATGAGCATCATGGAAAATGTAGTTCCAAAACATCTGGGGTGCATCTGGGATGCCAAGGTTCGCCATCACTGCTATAGATGAAAATTGCTGTATATGGGAAAGTTTTATAAACCGTCTTATGTTGCAAAAAATGGAAAACCAAAATGGAAAACCAGAACGGATTTTAACTGGCTACTGTGCACAGGCAAGTCTGATGGAAAAACATATATTTTTAACTTCAAGCTGGTGTAAGGATTATGATCTCACTCAGACCACAAATTAACATAAGAGACATTTTCAGCATATTCATGTTCAAAGAAACAATCAAAACCAAAGTGATTTGATCTGATTATCTTTTTTAATGCTGTTCAATCACGCAATGTCATTACTTTCTGTGACATGACATTTTATGGCTTTAGACTGATTACCTGATCTCAGCAAACAGTTTATGTGAAGTATAAACAGATGGATCCGCCCAACAACATATGGTGGAGGGATGCTAAAAATGCAGAAAAGATGTCACTAAGGAAATTGCAAGTATGTGTAAATAAATACCAATTTATGTCAGTCTCTTGCTAAAGTAATTCAACTTGAACAGAAATCTTATAGACTAACTCCCCAAACATTTTTTTCTAATGAAATCCCATTCCCAGAACCTAATCCATACTGCCTATAAGCTGCCGATACTATTGGAGATGGGTAAATATGCCTCAACTCACCATAGAAGCCAGCCAGGGGGATTAAAACATAACTAACCCCACTAATTTTATGTTTTCCCAAAAGGAATCTCAAAAAACATTCAATAAATGTTATCGAATCCTTACTCATACATACCAAAGTTGTTTCCATTTCCATTTTGCCTACTAGCGCATGTGCAGCTTTTGCTATATTCATAGCATGCCTCTCGGGATCAACGCAATGTCAACAAGCCTTAACCACTTTAAGACCGGACCATTTTGCTGGTAAATGACCAGAGGTCTTTTTACACTTTGGCACTGCGCTGCTTTAACTGGTAATTGCGCGGTCATGCAATGTTGTACCCAAACAAAATTTGCGTCCTTTTCTTCCCACAAATAGAGCTTTCTTTTGATGGTATTTGATTGCCTCTGCGATTTTTATTTTTTGCGATATAAACGTAAAAAGACCGCAAATTTTGAAAAAAAATGATATTTTCTACTTTTTGTTATTAGAAAAATGCAATAAACTCAATTTTAGTCATACATTTAGGCCAAAATGTATTCAGCCACATGTCTTTGGTAAAAAAAAAGTCAATAATTGTATATTTATTGGTTTGCGCAAAAGTTGTCACATCTACAAACTAAGGTACGTTTTCTGGAATTTACGCAGCTTTTAGTTTACGACTGCCTATCTCATTTCTTGAGGTGCTAAAATGGCAGGGCAGTACAAAACCCCCCCAAATGACCCCATTTTGGAAAGTAGACCCCCTAAGGAAATTGATAAGAGGCATGTTGAGCCCATTGAATATTTTATTTTTTTGCCTCAAGCGATTGAATAATGACAAAAAAAAAATTTTTTTTTTTTTTTTACACAAAGTTGTCACTAAATGATATATTGCTCACACATGCTATGGGCGTATGTGAAATGACACCCCAAAATAAATTCTGCTGCTTCTCCTGAGTACGGGGATACCACATATGTGGGACTTTTTGGGAGCCTAGCCGCGTACGGGGCCCCGAAAACCAAGCACCGCCTTCAGGCTTTCTAAGGGCGTAAATTTTTGAGTTCACTTCTCACTACCTATTACAGTTTTGAAGGCCATAAAATGCCAAGATGGCACAAAACCCCCACAAATGACCCCATTTTAGAAAGTAGACACCCCAAGCTATTTGCTGAGAGGCATGTTGAGTTCATGGAATATTTTATATTTTGCCACAAGTTGCGGGAAAATTACAAACTTTTTTTTTTTTTTTTTTTTTTCACAAAGTTGTCACTAAATGATATATTGCTCACACATGCCATGGGCATATGTGAAATGACACCCCAAAATAAATTCTGCTGCTTCTCCTGAGTACGGGGATACCACATATGTGGGACTTTTTGGGAGCCTAGCCGCGTACGGGGCCCCGAAAACCAAGCACCGCCTTCAGGCTTTCTAAGGGCGTAAATATTTGACTTCACTCCTCACTACCTATTACAGTTTTGAAGGCCATAAAATGCCAAGATGGCACAAAACCCCCACAAATGACCCCATTTTAGAAAGTAGACACCCCAAGCTATTTGCTGAGAGGCATGTTGAGTCCATGGAATATTTTATATTTTGCCACAAGTTGCGGGAAAATTACAAACTTTTTTTTTTTTTTTTTTTTTTTCACAAAGTTGTCACTAAATGATATATTGCTCACGCATGCCATGGGCATATGTGAAATGACACCCCAAAATAAATTCTGCTGCTTCTCCTGAGTACGGGGATACCACATATGTGGGACTTTTTGGGAGCCTAGCCGCGTACGGGGCCCCGAAAACCAAGCACCGCCTTCAGGCTTTCTAAGGGCGTTACAGTTTTGAAGGCCATAAAATGCCAAGATGGCACAAACCCCCCCCAAATGACCCCATTTTGGAAAGTAGACACCCCTAAATTTAGGGGTACACTAGTGAGACTAGGTAATAAATGGCGGGTGCCCTGAAACTATAAAAAAATAACTAACCAACCAGCGTCACCTGTAACAGTTATATGGTGATCACTGGTGAAAGGGTTAACTAGGGGGCAATCAGGGGGCTTTATGCGGTAGTATATGGGGGTCCCTGGCGCTATAAAAAGCTGCGGCGAACCTAAATACCTACTTGCCTAACTAGCGTCACCTGTGACACTAATACAGCGATCAGAAAAACGATCGCTTATTAGGCTGGGTTCACACTGGAGCGATGCGGGAACGCCACGAATGCGCGGCGGGTTCCCGCATCGCATGCCTCCCGGCGGCAGTTCACACTGCCCTATGCGAACTGCTGGGAGTGTCAGTGAAATGTTACTGACACCCCCAGATCAGTTCGCATATCGCAGTGCGATCTGAAAACTCGGATCGCATGGTGTGAACACCCATGCGATCCGATTCTGCTGCGGGCCAAAAAAAGGGTCCCGTGCGAATTTGCGGCGGGTGCGGCGGGTGTGGCGGGTGCGGCGAATGGCTGAACTCGAATCGCACAGAGATCGGATGTGATTTGCACTGCAGTGCGGTGCGAATCACATCCGTTCTCAAACCGCTGCAATCTGAACCCAGCCTTAGTGACACTGGCGACGGGGGGTGATCACGGGGTTAAACCTTTATTGGGGGGGTTAGGGGGGTACCTTAGAACTAAAGGGGGCTAACCCTAACTGCCCTAACAGTTATTAGTCACAAATGACACCCGCCGGGTGATCAGGGGGTTAAACCTTTATTAGGTAATAAATGGCGGGTGCCCTGAAACTATAAAAAAATAACTAACCAACCAGCGTCACCTGTAACAGTTATATGGTGATCACTGGTGAAAGGGTTAACTAGGGGGCAATCAGGGGGCTTTATGCGGTAGTATATGGGGGTCCCTGGCGCTATAAAAAGCTGCGGCGAACCTAAATACCTACCTGCCTAACTAGCGTCACCTGTGACACTAATACGGCGATCAGAAAAATGATCGCTTATTAGGCTGGGTTCACACTGGAGCGATGCGGAAACGCCGCGAATCCGCGGCGGGTTCCCGCATCGCATGCCTCCCGGCGGCAGTTCACACTGCCCTATGCGAACTGCTGGGAGTGTCAGTGAAATGTTACTGACACCCCCAGATCAGTTCGCATATCGCAGTGCGATCTGCAAACTCGGATCGCATGGTGTGAACACCCATGCGATCCGATTCTGCTGCGGGCCAAAAAAAGGGTCCCGTGCGAATTTGCGGCGGGTGCGGCGGGTGTGGCGGGTGCGGCGAATGGCTGAACTCGAATCGCACAGAGATCGGATGTGATTTGCACTGCAGTGCGGTGCGAATCACATTCGTTCTCATAAACCGCTGCAATGTGAACCCAGCCTTAGTGACACTGGCGACGGGGGGTGATCACGGGGTTAAACCTTTATTGGGGGGGTTAGGGGGGTACATTAGAACTAAAGGGGGCTAACTCTAACTGCCCTAACAGTTATTACAGTCACAAATGACACCAATGCAAAAAAAAAAAAAAAAAATGACATTGGTGTCACTGTGACTGGGGGGCAGGGGTAATTGGGGGGGTGATCGGGGGGTAAAGGGGGGGTGTGAGTGTGCCTGGCATGTTCTACTGTGTGTGTAGAGTGTTGGTGCAACTCACCGATCCGCTCTCCTCCGTGTCGGAACGGAAAATACCGACACGGAGGAGAGAATACATCACTTCCTCTCCTGTGTTTACATTACAGGAGAGGAAGTGATGTCACGGGGGATTTCCATTCGTCGAGAGCGATCGCGAGGGGGTGGCCATGAATGAATGGCCGTCCCCTCATCCCTGATCTCTCCCGAACGAATGCCGACCGCCGCAGGCACCGGGGGGGGGCCCGATCGGGCCCCCCACCCGCGGGCAGGCATGGACTTATATATACGCCAATATGCCTGCCCGTGCCATTCTGCCGACGTATATCGTCGTGCGGCGGTCGGCAAGTGGTTAAAGTGGTTGTAAACTTCAGATAGGAAATATGAACAAAGCATATCCCTCTATAGTGTGTACTTGTCTCAATTAAAGAGGAAGTAAACTCTCTCACTCTGATGCTTGTTTTCATTTAGTCCATTATAATAAGTAATTATCAGACTATAGCCACTGTAATCCAGCCCAAATCGCATACTACTTACTGTTTAAAGAAACTTTAAAAAAATTGTTTTCAGGGGTTAGGCAGCACCATCTTAAGTATTGTTTTCTAGTCCACAGTGTAGTGTATTTCCGCCCTTACATTGAGCACTTCCTGTACTGTTAACCAAGCCTCCTTCTCAATCCAACGTTTCTATGGCAACCCTGCTTCCCTGTTCATAGCTTAATTTCATAGTATTTACTTGTGCCGATGTCTAATGTTTGCCTTTGTCAGACTTATCAGTTTCAGCTGATAAGACTGCAGTAATGGCCAAGTTTAGACTGTATGTGAGGTCACATGGTCACATGGTGTGTAGGAGGAAGCTCTGAGTGATTAGCAGAGTTCAGTGTTGTACCTAGGAAGTCCTGATAACAGATATATAAGATATAGAGAGTTTGCCATAAATCAGGGGAGATCTGGGCATGCTCAGTGACTTAATTCTACAGAACAACAAGGATTACAACAATACTAAGCAAGTAAGGAGATAGCTACAAGCAGTGTTAATTAGGGTTTTTTTTATGCTGATTTACATGGGACAAAGATGTGGGGGAGGGTTTACAACCACTTTAAGAGCACTAAGGGTCATTTCTGCCTGCTGCTGCATTCCTCTGCTATCAGTATGAATCACATCTGAGGAGTTTTCCCTGACACCAAGAAAAAAAAGGGTGACAGGGGAGTGATCTCCAGTTGATTGACAGCCTCAGCTTTGTTCTTGTGTGCTGTGGGAAGAGGGAGTGTCCCTTCCCTCCAATCAACCCTCAGAGCTCTCCTCAGTGAGCTCAGCAGAGTGTAACTTCAATTCTCCGCCAATTTTTTTCTTGTTTATAGCGCAAAAATAAAAACCACAGAGGTGATCAAATACCACCAAAAGAAAGCTCTATTTGTGGGGGAAAAAAGTGATGTCAATTTTGTTTGGGAGCCACGTCGCACGACCACACAATTGTCAGTTAACCTCCCTGGCGGTATGATTATTTCAGATTTTAAGTGCTGAAAGCGGTACCATTATTTTGCATGGAAATTTGGTGTTTTATATTGTAGGCCTGTAATTCTTAGAAATAATTCACTTAAATCTGTCCAAACAAGAGTCATCCTGGGTATGATAAAATTTGAAATAATAAATTATAATTATTTTTTAGTTATTTATTATATATTTCCCCACAAATTACTATCGCTCAATTCTGCGAGTGATTCTAATTTATTATCGCTGTTTTCTAGCTGGTCTATAAGCACTTTTGATGTAAATGGAATTTTTTGGTTGCTATGGACAATCTCCAGTTTCCAGGCATAAAGAACAGTATTTATAATATAAAACTGCATGCAGGGCACTGGACAAGCCACTAGGGACAAAGGGGATGTGTAATTATTTGATACAGTACTGTAATCTGTAAGATTACAGTATACTGTATCTATACTGTGTATTTTACTTTTTGAATTTGGCGCCGAACTCCATCCCCGTGCGTCGCAACGCTTGCAGGGAACGGAGCTCGGCGATGTGACAGATCGAGCAGAGGACAGCTCGCAGGTCACAGCGGGGAGACATCGCTGGATCCAGGGGACAAGGTAAGTAACCCCATCCAGGGATCCAGCAATGTGATCCCAAGTCTGGCTCGGGAATACCACTTATGGTATTTAAATCTTACCCCGAGCCAGACTCGGGAATGCCACCAGGGAGGCTAAAGCGATGCAGTGCCGAATTGCAAAAAGTGCTCTGGTCAGGAAGGGGGTCAAATCTGTGGTTAAGTAAATATAAGGGCGAATAAGGGGCAATGCTAATATCTAAGTATTTTTTTTACCACAATGCAGGCAATGCTTTGCAGTAAAAAATCTTTAGGCTTTTCAACCACTTTAATAAAACTGCACCAATCAAGTATACAGAGTTTTGAGCCAAATTCTTTCTAAAGCAGACATCACATTGACCCATGTCCTAGCACTAACCATATTCCTAACATGGCTTGTGTTATGGAAGTTAGGAATCTAATTTTTTCCCCCTTAAAGCTCAATTTCTGCACAGTTCGAAGACCAATGGTGTCCATAGCAACCGTTAAAAAATAATTTCATGATTTTCATTGTTGTACACACTATCATATCTCATTTTGTGCTTTGTAAAGTGTAAAAACAAGAATATATGAAACATTTGCAAAACGCTTTTGCGAGAAAACCAAGAGTAGATAGGAGATATTTGAAAAGTCAAATTGTCAGATAACTGAGAAATAGAATATAGTATATCCACTCCCTTACTTCTCAAGATTGCAAGCTAACAATCTTAAAAAGAAAGAGTGGAAACAATAGGCAAGGGAATGAGTATGCTATATTATCTTTCTAAATGATTTGACAGTTTATGCCTTGTCAAATAATTGATAAATAGGCAATGCTGGACCGCGTGACCTAAAGTGGATCAGAACTCAAAAAGTGAAGATGCCATGTTATAGGGAACATTATAAAATGTTAATTGTGCTTAAGAAATACTACAGAAATGTACATTTTGTCTGAAATTTTATCTAAAATGTAGTAGTGCACTGCCAGTTATGTGATGGTGTGCAGGCACTCCTGTGCCGGCAGTCCTATAGCTGTATATCTACAGTACAAGGTGAGATCTAAGGCACTGCAGCCACAGGCTGCTAGTCCAGTGTTTTTCAATGAGGTCCCGCCAGGAGTCCTGGGGGGTTTCCCAACAACAGCCCGATGTTAGAAATCCTCTTGTTAACTCCTGTGTATAGAGCAGAGGCAGAGAGCTCTGCTCTACACCCCCCCCCCCCCCCAGCACTCTCCTCCTCCCTGTACTATTTCTGGCAAAACAGAAAGCTGTGTTGGCTGTCTGACCGCATCCTACCAACTGATGACATCATTGGCTGCTAAAGACTAGGGATAAGCCAAATACCCCTCAGTTCGGCTTGCACCAGAAAATGCGAACAGGCTAATATGCACGTTATTGCCATAAAAAGTGTATGGGGACCCAAGTACTGCCCTAGGGGACATGTATCAATGCAAATAAAAGGTTTTAAAACAACCATTTTTTATTTTCAGGAGCAGTGATTTTACTAATGCTTAAAGTGAAACAAACAAAATTAAATATTCCTTTAAATATCATGCCTGGGGGGTCCCCTTAGCCTGCCTGTAAAGTGGCGCATATGTGCAATGTGTAGAATAGCGCCACAGCAAAATGACTTTTCTTAAGGAAAAAATGTAATTTAAACTTGCTCACAGCTGTAATGTATTTCCGGCCCCTGGCAATATTGATGAAAAATTAAGGAAAAAATTGGCGTGGGTTCTCCCTCCCCAAGTCCATACCAGGCCCTTCGGCGTACCTGTTGGCCACACCTCATTAACTACTCTTTGTTCCCTGTGGGCCTTTGAGCTGTCTGATCCTAGAACAGCCTTTCTCAACCATTTTTTCCTGGAATGCTAAGGGTTCCTTGAGCAACTCCTGCCTCTCAGATGAATAACCACTGGTAACAATGCTCTTTTTAGCCATCTGTAAGAGGAATCTTTTCCTATGAACCTAGATGCAAGGATCATTTTTCCCAGCGACCATCACACTACTGTACTGCAACCTGTAGATATAGTAATTATTAGTAGTGTTTTTATGAGCCTGGAAAGTTAATTAAAGGGTGTCCTCCTGTCAAAAAGGTTATGAAAAGCTGTCGTAATAGCTTTCTTTCTTTCTCCCTCTCAGCTGTAAGAGTCTGCTGTTGGGTGAAAAACCTGGCTAGAGAATCCATTAAGAAGCACCCTGTTAGTCAGTATCTGACCTGAGTTCAGTTAATGGCTCAGATGTCTTATTGTTTTATGCTTTTCACTTGCTTTACAAATCCCTCCTGCATTGAAACTGTGCTGGTTTACTGCCTTGCTGAATAAAAAGTACAGGACAAACTTGCGTGTTCATCGGACTCCCTCTCTCTTGCATAGTTTACCACTTCCAATTCCAGTTGAACCTATCACCCTATACAATCATTGTTTAATGCAGCCAGCTAGGATTTTGTAATGCTGCCAAAAACATTCAAAAAGTTCCTAGGTGCTTAGAGTCTAGTTACAGATATCTCCTGCAAATGGAGTCTTGAGTCTCATGTAAAGGGATGCTGTCATGGCCTATATCAGTATCTAAAGAACAGAAGAAGACAAGAATCTCAACATTACTGTGGCAAGGTCCCAGGCTTCCTTCAGTCTAATAGGAACCTCCAGAGCCAAGAGCTGCAGACATCCTTCCATACAGAGTGGGTTGTAAGGCATGGAGGGTGTCATGTAAGATAGATTCATGGGCACCAGACACTTCTTGAATGCAAAGAGATTTTATGTCTCTTGAACAGAACTGTGGTAGAGAGGGTTTAGAGCCAGGACACACTTAGGTAGTTGCAATGTTAATTGGCAGACTCAGAGACTTCTACACGTAGACAGCTATGCAGGGAAAGGCATCCAGCAAGCACTGTCTCCTATGGCAACAGTCTTAGAATAGTTCCTAACACAAGTTGTAATGAACTTCTTTATTTCCTTTACTTTCACTCCTTGTAAATCTTTGCTCCACTGAGCTCCCAGCCTCTCTCACTAGACTGACTGATCAACTACCACTGAATCTCCTGAGCTCTTCCAATCTTCACTCTCAGTATCTTCCTGAAGCATCACCCCCACTTTCCTGCTGGGTCCCTAGCTTGTCACTCCAGATACTTCTCAAGCGTCGCCCCACTGGCCTTCTTGGTCCCTGGCTTGGCACACAAAGCTACTATGCAAGCATCACCTCCGCTTGCTGGGTCCCTGGCTTGATACCTGCTGAAGTTTCCCAATTCTTCACCGTGCCCAGTTAGTGAGAATACTGCACCGGTACTTGCTTCAGCTATTCACTGTGGTCTCTGGTAACAAGGTGGTTGGTCCCAAAGTGGCGACAGGTTCCCTTCTACCTCTGACCACGACAGGTTCTTCGGCAGAACCGTCACTTCTGGTTGGACTGCAAGCCCCAATCCCAACCCTACGCTGCTCTCTTGCTTCTGGATAGGCCCTCAGACAGCCTAGCAGCCAGATGTGCCTGGGTTAGGCACAAACTCCCGCCTAGCAGCCAGGGCAGCATAACACGTGTCCACCCAGACAGCCATCCAGGTGGCACAGAACACTGATCACCTGACTCCACCCAAATATATAGTTTTTTTTCAGCAGGCCAAGGTATTTAAGAAAACCCCCGCCCATTGGATGAAAAACCCCATATACTCCTAATCTGCCCTTGCTTTGCCCTCATTCATTTGGGTGGGGTAGGAAATGGCTAAAACCACTGTCTGAATTTTTTTTTGTCACCGGTGATTCATAAGAGAGATTTACCTTCACTTCTGATCCTGTAGGCACAATAGTGAAGGGAAATCTCTCCTAGGCAGGGTTACTCCCGTGTTGGGCAAATGTCCCCATTGAATGATTTCATCTCTATTTCTGTTCTGGTGAAAATTCTAAATTTTAGACTTTCCCTCACTTTTAGGGCTCATTCAGACAGGGCAAAAAAATGCAGAAAAAAAACTTGAAAAAACGCCCATAAACACTATTCAAAAACGTGGCCAACAATGTGTTTTTAGTGCTGCTTTTTCCTAGAAGCAGCGCTGCCATTTTTTAAACCTGTGTGCATGAGGCCTAAGTCCCAGTGACAATAGTCATTAAGATAGAGAGTGAATCTCCCTAGCTGGGACAAAGTCAGGTATAAAATACAGATAGGGGTTCTAACTTCAGTTTTTGCCCAAGATACAATTTTATAACACACTTAAAATACTCTCCATAATTCACTTAAAATATTAACACTTTTCTAAAGTTTAAAACATTCAAATCTTGAGTTAAAAGCAAGGTTCCATTTTATTGATCTATACATAGTGCACACATAACCTTAGGGGCCTCTAAACTGTTCAGTATGAGGGCCTCATCAGACAGTATATTACAAATATTTGTCGGCTGAAAAATGTCAGTTTTGTAAATCAAAGAATAATAAATTAATGAAATTTTTTTATTTTGATCTTTTATTTTAGAATCAGCATGATGTCATTCAGAACAAAAGAGAAAGAACTTTGATATGGGGTCAACAAGACCCCACATCTCACCTCTAGGCTGGGAAGCCTGAAATAAAAAAATAAAAATAAAACAATCTCGGCTTCCCAGCCGAGGCAGTGCCATTTGTTTGAATGCAGAGGCCGGCCGTGACGTCATAACATCGCGCCCGGCCTCTGAATGATCATAGAGACTCCAGCGACCATCTGGTCCGCTGGAAATCTCTATCGTCACCATCTGGGGCTGGCGGATCCTGTGTCTGACTCACAGATGGAAGCGGTGAGTCAGTAGAAGCACCAGAGGGAGGTGGGAGGGGGGCATCCCCTCTCTCCGTCCGTAAGAACGATTAAGCAGTGGAACAGCTGCTATGATTGTTTTTATGGTGCGGAGAATCGCTGGCTGAAAAAGCCAGTATCTCTATGATGCCTGTAGCTGCAGTCAAGGACGTCATATGAGGTACCTTGGGCGGGAAGTCGTTAAAAATCTCCATAGGCGATGCTTTAAATTTTTTTACAGGTTACCAGTTTAGAGTTAAAGAGGAGGTCTAGTACTAAAATTGTTGCTCTCGCTCTAATGCACATGGCAATACCTCACATGTGCGATTTGAAAGTCGTTTACATATGTGGGCGAGACTTACGTGTGAATGAACACACGGGGAGGGGCGGGACTTTACTTTTTTTTTATTACTTATTTTTTTGTCACTTTTATTCCTATTGCTAGGAATGTAAACATCCCTTGTAATGGGAATGGTGCATGACAGGTCCTCTTTATTGAGAGATGTGAGGTCTATAAGACCCCACATCTTTCCTCTAGGCTAGAAAGATTGAGATCTTTGTTAACTTCCGTGGCCCGGACGTGACGTCATAACGTCGTGCCTGTGCCTCCGATGGTCATAGAGATGACTGGGGACCATCTGGCCAGCAGAAATTTCTATGATCATCGGCTGGCGCCAGATTCTTTCTCTGGGTCGCCAATGGCACAGGCGAGCCCGGAAACGCACCGGAGGCCGCGGGAGGGGGGAGTGCCTCCTTATATCAGTGTCCTCATTAGACTCCCCTTTACATTAGGGTTCTTTTAACACCTTCCTGCCCGGCCTATAGCAGAATGACGGCTGGTGGGGGCTTCATTGTCCTGACTGGACATCATATGATGTCCTTTAGAACAAGCCAGCACGGCAGTCAGTGGTGCAGTATGTCGCCCGGATCATGGTAAAGAGCCTATGATGTAGGTTCTTTACCATGTGATCAGCTGTGTCCAATCACAGCCAATCATAGTGTAAATAGGAAGTGGCAGTTTTCCCATACACTGACAGGGCGTGAGTAGAGGAGAGCCGGTAAGTGGCCCCTCCTGACGGGGGGCGGGTCTGTGCTGATAATCAGTGCATTGATGATCAGTGCAGCCCCATCAGCGATGCCTGCCAGTGCCCCCTAGTAATGCCCACCAGTGATGCCAGTGATGATGCCCACCAGTGATGCCAATTGGTGCTCATCATTGATGCCAATCAGTGCTGCCTTTCAGTGCCCAACAATGATGTCTGTCAGCGCCTCTTCATCAGTGCCTATCAGTGGCCCATCAGTGTTGCCCATCAGCGCCTATCAGTGCTGCCCATCAGTGCCGCCATCAGTGCTGCATATCAGTGCTGCCTATCAGTGCTGTATATCAGTACTGCCTATCAGTGCCCATCAGTGCTGCATATTAGTGTCTCCTCATCAGTGCCCGTCAGTACAGCCTCATCAGTGCACATCAGTGAAGGAGAAAAATTACTTACAAAATGTTATAACAAAAAAAAAAATTGTCTTTTTTAATTTAACAAAAACTAAAAAAAATCAGTGGTGATAAATTTGGTTAGGCTTGATTTCAAGTGTAATTGGTGCGTGATCTGACCAGATTAAGTTGTGGATGTTAGCATTTGTAATTTTTGGGAGGAGATTTTTGTCTGTGATGAAGTTTTTCATTACAATGATATGTACCATTTGCAACAATCTTAATTTTTATGTTCTCTTTTGATAAAATAAAACATTCATGGAAAAAAAAAAAAACTCAGTGGCGATTACCACCAAAAGAAAGCTCTATCTGTCTTAAAAAAATGATAAAAATGTTGTTTGGGTAAAGCATTGCATGGCTGCGCAATTGTCATTCAAAGTCGACAGTGCTGAAAGATGAAAATTGGCTTGGGCAGGAAGAGGGTGAAAGTGCCCAGTATGGAAGTGGTAAAATTAGGGTCTCCATTAGAGTCCCCTATGCATCAATGTCCACATCAGAGTCCCTCTTAGATCAGGGTCTCCATCAGAGCCCCCCATCCTCACCCTTATCTCAGGGTCTCCATCTGACCTGGATCCTCTGTCTATGTGCATCTGTAGACTGGATACCTTCTTGTAGCGGCCCATAGTTTGCAGAGCCTTGCCATAGACTCTTTTCTGTTCCAGTAAAGGACCACTGGCATTTCCATATAAGACAAGGATTTACAACTCAGCTGTGAACTTTACATGCATTTTTTATCTCTATGCCGTATACAATAAAGACATAAAAAGCTGCTCTGCAGCCAAACTTATATAAATATACTAGTAAACTTTTCTTTGTGTGTTTTCTATTCAAACCACAAAAAATATCACCAAGACATAACATAGCTCTTAGCTAGACATCTGACACAAGGCGCAATAAATAAGCAAAGAGTTGTAAAACCTTTCATGATTTAATATATGTCCTTTCCAGCCAAACCATGGCAATCCCAGACAGTCTCATGACCCTTAATCTCATATATATCTCAAAAACACAATGAATGCCCAAAGCTAAACCTGCTAAATAGTGCAAGATAAATGCAAAAGACATCAATTACAGCTCAATGCTAGTTTTTTGAACTAAGGAAAGCTGCAGGAGCTCATTAACAATGCCTTTTTCTTTAACCAGTGTTCACTGTGATCATAAGCATGTTAAGAATGCTTAACTTAAATTAGTCTATGATTACTGTTCTTTGTTTTAGGTAAAGACAGAAAGCAATTCCAAGGTTTTTTTTGCCTTAATTTAGCTTGTTGTTGTTAACAGTACTCGAGGACATAAAGATCCCTGGTGTGTTAAGCACAATTATTTATATCCAGCATTAGTTCCCTAAAATTCAAGCGGAAAGTGAAGCAATTTAGAAGAATAGTGCATCTATAAATGGCAAAGTAAAATGTTTCTTACACTTCTGCCACCTACGGCAAAATATTTGCATCCCCAGCCTGCTCTATGCTAATGCATTCTGAGTGAGCTTAGTTTATTTTTCACACGTTGCCTCAAACAAAGTGGCCCATACGATAGTAATATTAAGTTCTAATATGAAGCCTTTGGGAAGTTAGTAATTCATTACAATAGATAACTTAAAATCAAATAGCCACATTAATGTTTATATTCTATGCAATGCCTCATGTTATATCACATCACACTGTGCCAACACAGTGGATTCCAGTTAGTTGAAGGGAAAAGAGTCACATATTTCAGTTTTTGGCTGGTCGCTGGTGAGTTGAACTTTTAATGCCAATATTTCTGCACTTGAGTTCCCTGGTACTGCCACAACCCACAAAACAAGGCGGTCATGGAATCATTTGCCCAGCACATCTGACATATGACGTTTGGGATGGCCCATCCTGGTCATCATAGTACCAAGCAGGGGGTGACACCAAAGAAGGTTCTTGCCTCATGGCCTATAGCAGTGATGGCGAACCTTGGCACCCCAGATTTTTTGGAACTTCATTTTCCATGATCAACTACACTGCAGAGTGCATGAGCATCATGGGAAATGTAGTTCCAAAACATCTGAGGTGCCAAGGTTTGCCATCACTGGCCTATACTGATTCCTGCTGCTGAAGGAAGTTACAAAGGGGAGATTTACTAAAACTGGAGCGTGCAAAATCTGGTAGACTCTGCATAGAAACCAACCAACATTCAGGTTTTATTGCCAATGGTTAATTAAACAAGTTGAAGTTAGAAGCTGATTGGCTACCATGCACATGTGCACCAGTTTCTGTGCGCACCAGTTTTAGTAAATCTCCCCCAAAATGTCTTCAGTATATATTGAGGCAAGATTAAACCACTTACTGACCTCCCTATAGCACATTTACTACTATAGGGCAGATGCACTGCACAGGTATATGTACGTGATACTGCACTTCCGGGTATCGGCGCAAGTGCGTGCCGCTGGTGGCTTGCTCCCGCTGTGAATCTACACACCGGCAGCCTATCAGCGTGTCCCGTGGACCCGATGTCCACCGTCACACACTGTTCGTTCTGTACACAGTAAGTAAACAAGGCAGATTGATGTTTTGTCAGTACAGAAGGTGTCGATCCTATGTTTCTGTAAAGCAGGAACAACAATCCATGCCTTCTTCCACTAGTAAAAGCACCTCCCCCACTATACAGAAACACCAGCTAGGCACACAGTTAACCCGTTGATCACCCCTGATGTTAACTCCCTTCTCAGCCAGTGCCATTAGTACAGGGACAGTGCATATTTTTAGCATTGATCACTCTATTTGTGTCACTGGTCCCCAAAAAAGTGTCAAAAGTGTCAGTTAGGTGTCCTATTTGTCTGACGCAATATCTCAGTCCCGCTATAAGTCACTGATCAGCACCAATACTAGTAAAAAAAAAAAAATCCAATAATATATCCCATAAAAAAATGGCCTACTCAGGAAGAGGGGTAAATCTTTCGGAGCTGAAGAAGATACCTAAGATGCCAAGTGGGCAAGGTTTAGTGTTAGAGGAAGGATTAGCATGAGCATCTTCAGGCAACATATTTGTGCTATCTTCAAAAGAGAAAGTAAAAGGTTGTCTGACCCTTTAAATGTATCCTATAAAAATTTCTAAAGTAAATAAATGCATGTAACATTATGTACATGTATTTTTATGTTTGCATATAACAAATATTTTAACTGTACTAATCAAAATCTGGGTTGGAATGTATTGTTTGCATATAATGAGCAGCACATAAACTTTGAGGGTCATTTCATTTTATAGATGCATGGTAATAATTCAATAATAATTTTTCTTACAGGCTTACAGGGATGAAAAAAAAAATATGAGAAAAAAAAATGGTACGTCTCACTATACTGGTTAGCACTATTGCTTGTAAGATATTTTGAATTCACATGTGTAACAAAGGGTATTGCCCACTACCCCAAGAGAATACCGAATTGTAAAGCATTATAGGGATTTTGAACTAATAAGTACACTGTTCTATATTAATCTGATCATTTTTAGACACACGGTGTGAACTCCCTTGGACCAGTCCATGCAATGGAACGCTACTACATTAAAATTATTGTAAATTATTGTAACAACACCATATTATTGTTGGTATATAAGTGGTTATATAGAGTGATGGAAATCATAGGTAAACAGTTAAGCATCCATGGTTTTATTTAATAAGTCAGAAAGCCAACCAAAAAGAAATCATGTATCACTGATTCAGCTACAATTAATTAAAATTAACAATTGCACTTGCACTGCACTTTCCATATGACTGGAGCATTAATTAAGCTCTCTTTCTTTTTAAAAACAAAATTAAACAGAAAGTGTTTTGTGCAAAAATGGAAGATGCAACTAAATAACAGCTTTTAGTAATTTAGTAAAAAGAGGCCAATGATAGCTAACTTGAATAGTTACTCTAGATAACTTTTTTTGCACCGCACTGCTCTGGCCATTATTTATAATAAATATAATTTGTAGGGCTATAGCGTGCCTAGAAATTATTTCCGATCATACTAGTTTAAAATCCCAAAGGATGTATAGTGGATTTTTTGTATAATTGTATTTGATTCTTAACTATACCTTCTTAATCATAACAATTGTCAATATATGTCCAGAGCTTCAAAGAGAATAGCCTGTTAAGAGCTATATCTGATCATTGATTCACAAGCTCTTGGTCAAATTGTTCATCGGAGCAGGTGTGACGCCTTGCAGCTCCAAACCTCTTGGGGCCCCTAATTAAAGGCATATTATTTGTGGACTAACAGCAATAAAGATAAATAGGAAAAACTGCTGTAAGTAACAATATATGACTAAAGGTGTCTAGAGATATTAGAGAATGATTTCTCAATTACAGTTAGCTCAAGTAATGTTCACATGTCTGTAGGCCATCCTTGACCACAGCAGGCATTCCCTACTCATGTCTTCTAGGGAAAAGAGTTGACTGGCTGGTTCGGATTTGTCCCAGCCAAATGCTATTGTGTTCTGCCAAAAGAGGTCAAGGATGTCTAGAGAGCACTGTAAGCCCTTGTACACACGGTCGGAGATTCCGACGGAATGTGTCCTATCGGACTGTTTTGTCGGATAATCCGACTGTGTGTGGTCTCCATCGGACTGTTTCCATCGGAGTATCCGACGGACCAGGTTTTCCAACTTGTCCGTAAAATTTTCAGACAAAATGCTCCGATCGGACATACTCCGATCATGTGTAGCCTACTCCGACGGACAAAGTGCCACGCATGCTCAGATCAAATTCTTAGACCAAAGCTATTGGCTACTAGCCTGAACGTAGTCCCATTGTAACGAAATAACGTCATCACGTTATGTACAATTGGATTTTCCAACAACTTTGTCCGACCATGTGTATGCAACAGTTTCGGACAAAATCCGTCGGACAAAATCCAATGGATTTGGTTGTCAGAATGTCCGACCGTGTGTACAAGGGCTAACACCTTTCTCAGTAGACACAATCATGGACATTGTTCCAATGTGAAAGTGCAGATTTTTGCTGTAACAATTTGCTGGAAAGAGCTGGGGCAATAATATAACATATGGACATTTCACATATTTTGTGAATGTCCTGGGACATTTCACATTTTTTTTAATAATCAGGAGACCACAGCACACGTCGTCTTAGGTCCCAGGTGTGAAAAAAACAGGACTTGTGCTCATGCAAAACCTTGATCTAATTTTATGGCGGCTGAATGAGGTCTTGATAACTGCTTGCCCTCAAAATTAGGACTTTAAAAAACATTTCCAGTAACACTTTGAGTTCAATCTGGCTAATCTAAGCTCATTAGTAATACAATGCTATAGAAGCATCGTCCATAATGTATCTAATTATCTCTTGGAAAATAAAAATGTATTTGCGTTTTAGATAATGTTTGTAGTTACAGCGTAACTTTAAAGTCATTATTAAAAAGATGATAAGAACTGAAAAAGAACTATACTAAAGAAAAGAAATAGATGACCATAATGTTGTAGAGATTGCAGGAACTCATATCAACCAGTAATAGCTCTACTTACTACTGTCAGATCAGTGAAAGATACATTCTGATTGGTTTTCTCTGGGTAACTGCACTTTGCTTAATCTAATAAAACCAATAGAGGGATTTCATAGCATATCCATTCAGTCCTGTAAAGCATGCACATTTGTATTAGCCGAGGCAATAATAAATAATTGATATAAACATTTGCATCAATTTATGTGGCATTTTCCATATTTACTTCTAGCAGAGAAATAACATTAAACTTCACCTTGAACTGTATGCCTGTAGAAACCAGTTCTACTGCTTTTACACGATAGGGCTTTAGTTCTAATGCAGATACATAGACTTGACAGGTCTGGCTAACCCACTACCATAGAAGTTTAGCATTTAAAAATGTTTTCAGGGACACTTTTCTGTCAAGTAGGACAAGCTGGCTAAACTGAAGGACCGTCCAACAAATCGCTTTGCTGTCCATGGTGCTGAAACCTAGACTACCACCCCATCTGAGCACTGTTCACGCATTAGTTCATGGTTCTGAAAGTGGACAGGCTCTCCTGGGATGGGGTTAGCTGTAATGCAGGGTTCACCCTAGTTGACCTATTCACCCAGTCAAATGTATTGCTGAATGCAGCAAGAAACCATCTGCCATGCAGACTGCTAACATCATTGGTTGCTAAGACTCTAGTGACCACACCGCATCGTTAGTTGTTAAGATCTAGATGGCCACCGGAATCCTAGCAACCACTATCCTGCTGCCTTTCAGCTTGCAGCCATCCAAAGTGATGTCATTGACCAAATATTCCATAGGGAATATTCATATAGGGGGTGGATAACACAGACCCCCCCACCCCACCCACATCCACCGGGCCAGGGATGTAGGGAAGAGGCCCTTGTCCCCATAAACCAGGGTTAAGGTGCTTTGCCAGGGGGGACCCTACTTATCTTAATGGCATGTAGTCTAGTATAGTTCTGAGTGGGGGGGTGCTTGCTCACTGCCCCCCCCCCTTCCTGGCCAGCCAGGCTGCATGCTGGGATAAGGATTTGGTATTCATACACTGTATTTTTTCTTGGTTTTCTTTTTTGTGTGAGGTTCCCCTTTATAATCCAGACCAAATCTCCATCGAGGATTAGGGCCTGGTATTAAGTTTGGGGGTCCTCATGAAGTTTCTTACATGAAAAACCAAACCCACATGAAAACATCATTTAGTGGCAAATGTTTTTCTTTTCTACAATGTTTTCTTCCAATCATGTCATCGAGTGATATAGATCCATGTCAATCATGATGAATGACACCCACCCATCCTACATTTACACCCCTGATGACTGCTTTCTGCCAATGACAGCTGTCACTGAATGTAACTAAAGGGACTGGTTATGCCAGGTGATGTTATTGACTAAATATGGACATGGCAATATTTGATCAGGGATGTCATGACCCCCCCCCCCCCCCCATTTCCTAGTCAGCCAGCTGCATGCTTGAATAAACGGTCTGGTATGGATTTTTAGGGGAAACCCCATGCTGTTCTATGTGGGGTTCACCCTTACAATCTATAGAAGACCTTCACTTGGGATAAGGATATGGTATTGAATGGAATCTTTGGGTGCTTTGTTTACAAACAAAACAAAGTGGCTGGGAAATATTAATTAGCACCACTTCACAAGCCAGTTTCTGCGTTCCCCAAGTATGTTATTTAAAGAAATTACATATTTTTTATGTTATCCTTTAAACCTTATTAGCCGCTCCCTGCCAAAATGTATTGAAAAATCTTTTTTTATTCCCCATGGCAGTGTCCTTTTGACATTCCCTTTTCTATTAGCCTTGAAAATTGAAAGAATTGATTTTTAAGACTTCAATGGGGTTCACATTAAACTTTGCAAATTGCAAATTTTTTAACATGTTTATTGAACCTGTCCCCAAATTGAACCCTAGCAGATTTGCTCATCTCTGCTGGTAGCTGTCCAAACATCGAATCCCCATAATAGGAACCTTTGCACGCACAGCAAATCTAACTAATGTTTCCTTTTCATTTTACACCTGTTGGCAAGCATGATTTAATCTGAAAAGAGGGAGATTTGTCATCGTTGCTGTAAAGAAATCATGGTGTAGCCGTTGAGAAGGGGGATCTGTCAGCATCAGTCTTTTAATAATTAATCATTGCGATAGGAAGAAGGGGGGCTGTGAAGAGACTGAGCCCACCGCCTCTGTGCTAAAGATATTGTACACAGAGCAGGTGAACTTCTACTCCACAGCGCTAACAGAAGGGCAGGGAGGGGGTAGCTGACTTTCTCAATTCATTTTCAGGACAGGGAGTCCTACCAACTCCCAACTGTTCAACATGACAATGTACTAAGCCTTTTCCTCATATACAATACAATCATCATCATCATTAATCCTAGACCAACAGTCATCAAAAGCAAACAGGATCAACACAATTTATGGGGCTTGACCATGTCGTTCCACTGTGTCTGTACACAATTCAATGTTCTTACCTTAGACGTTCCAGCTGATGACCTAAAGATGCTGCCATTATCTGCAGCAGCATTTTTTTTTTTACCGGGGCTTTAACCCCTACCTTTCCAGGAGCTGTGGATTCCACCATAAACCAGGTTTTTTTTTTTTTTTTTTCACGTTGCATTTTTAAAAAAAAGGATATGGCCAGTCGATGAGCTTCTTAGCATATTTCCTGACAATATTGTCTTCTCCAAAGATGAACAGCGACCTGTTCACGGTGAAGCAGTTCTGCCGGACTGGGATGGGATTGTATAAAGCCATGGTCCTCGCTCTTTGGGCTTTAGATTGCTTGAAGGCTGCTTGGGTCCCCACTGGTGCAGCCGGAGACCCTTGCAGAGTCTTACTCCTCTCCGATCCTCCATCCCCGGACCCCAATCTGCCAGCCACCGCCTCTCCAAAACGAGCCATCCTGGAAGTTAAAAGAAAGAAAGGAGATCAGAGGTAATCCAAAAGGTGGGGGGGGGGCAGATGAAGGGTATCAAACAGCTTTTAGTAATAGCATACTCACTCAGTATAGAAGATGAGTGTATATGAATATCCCCCAGCCTTAAAACGTCAATAAATCCAAACAAATCCTATGTGTATTACAGCTACAAGGAGAAATATGGATCAGCTAGTAGTAGCCAAGCCACCTGATTAATTCATTGGCACTCTGCAGCCCGAATGAACATCACATAGTGGATCAGCACTGCGCACACATGAAGATCTGTTCATGATTATTGAGTTGGGAAGCAACAAGATCCTATTCACATAAAGACATGTCCGAAAGCCCAAGGGGGGCAGGCAACGCTATGAAAACGTCTCACATCGCATGTAGCTGCCAATCAATAGGGAAAAGAAAAAGGGAATACCGTGCCCAGTTCTCTTCTTCTAGCCCCCAATAAAGAAGAAGAAAAAAAAATTAATTAGCATGGCATTCAAAGAAGGAGTGTAGGCAGGTAGCACTGCAGCACAGCGATCTGTTGCCAAGGCTGTGAACTTCCTGATAATAAAGCTTTGTGTTGGCGAGCCACATGCAGGAGTGCAAGGGGATGACTACACACCGAACGGATACAAGCAAAACAAATGATCAAAAGAGAAGGAAAGAGGCTCTACATATCAAGAGCCTTGGCAGCATTGGGCGGGGAAAAGCAGACATAATTAAATCACTTTCAAATGGGCATTGTAACCAGAGAAGCCATGGAACAAATTGGGATTAAAGGCATAAAACAATCAGCACCATGCCCTGTACCTTAAGCACTGGGGTACAGCAAGTATAAGAGTGGCACACCAAAATATCCTACATACATGGTGGAGCTGGTGTCTGGTTCCTCCTCCGTATGGATCTGTGTTGCAGCCAGAATTAACATGTAAATGCCCTACTGCCAAAACGCAGCTCTGTTTCACACACAGACACACACACTAAATTACTTCTTCCTGGAGACAGCACAGCGCAGCCCTACAGCCCCCACCCCCTTCCCTTTCATCTCTTTTAACTGAAGGTGCTTCTTGCAGATTATAATGTTGCCTTGTATCCAACACAGCTACTGGCTTGTCTCTCCTTTATTCTCCTTTTTTTTTAAGTGTTACCTCCTCCAGTGTTTCCTTATGACTTCATCTACCCTTCATGAAGCCAGCTTACAAATCAGTTTGCGTTAATAAATGCAAGTCATTAAGAGATAAGACATGTTTTGACACAAAAAGGAAATACATTCCAGAATGGATTGCAAACAAGTTGATGAGAAAGCTTCCCAGGTGTTAAACGCTAAAAAGTTTTTTTTTATTATTTAATTTACATTTTTTATATTTTTTTTTTATTTTAGGCATACAGAGAGATCAACAATTTTGAAAAAAAAAAAAAAGTTTTACTTTTTGCTATAATAAATATCCCAAAAAAATAACTAAAAAAACACGTTTCTTCCTCAGTTTAGGCCACTATGTATTCTTTTACATATTTTTGGAAAAAAAAAATTATATTACAATATATTATAATAAATATTACAAAAAATAATTAAAAAAACAAGTTTCTTATTCAGTTTAGGCTACTATGTATTCTTCTACATATTTTTGGTAAAAAAAAAATCCCAATAAGCGTATATTATTGATTGGTTTGCGCAAAAGTTATAGCATCTATATTCCAGAATGGATTGTAAACAAGTTGATGAGAAAACTTCCAAGGTGTTAAACACTAAAAAGGTTTTTTTTGTGTTTATTTAATTACATTTTTTTATATATATTTTTTTATTTTAGGCATACAGAGACAATTTAGAAAATTTTTTTTTTACTTTTTGCTATAATAAATATCCTAAAAAAATAACTAAAAAAAACAAGTTTCTTCCTCAGTTTAGGACACTTTCTATTCTTCTACATATTTTTGGTAAAAAAAATCCCAATAAGCGTATATTATTGATTGGTTGTGCAAAAGATATAGCATCTACATTCCAGAATGGATTGCAAACAAGTTGATGAGAAAGCTTCCCAGGTGCTAAACGCTATAAAGTTGTTTTTTTTTATTTTTTTTATTTCAATTATATATATATATATATATATATATATATATATATATATATATATATATATATATATATTATTTTTTATTTTTTTATTTTAGGCATACAGAGAGAGCGAATGTAAATGGTGCAGTTTCAAAAAGGTCTGGTGCATTTTTGGGTCCCTTCAGGTGCGATTTCAGGTAAATATTCACACCTGAATCGCACCTGGACCAGTGAATAGAAATGCATCAGACTGCCGCACTGAAACCGAGGCCGCATTTGTGTGAACCCAGCCTAAGATCCCTTTAACACTGGGGCGCATTTCAGGTGTTTTAGCACTAAAAATAGTGCCTGAAAAGCACCTCACAAGCCACCCCAGTGTGAAAGTCAGAGTACATCCACACTGGGAGGAAAAAAGTCCAGAAAGCAGCATCTTTGGGGGGCGGTGGAGGAGCGGTGTATACACAGCAAGGCTGACACCGCTCCTCTACCACGGCTGCCCATTGAAATGAATGGGCAGCACTGTCAAAGCACCCGAAAAGCGATTTGCAGCACTGCCATTGGCTACGAGTTTTGACCGCTGTGTACCGGCTGGTCCCCGTGTGAGAACACAATAGTTCAGCAGAGGGAGATCTCTCATCACATAGTCAGTACAGCAAGTTCCTCAGTTTTTTTTTTTGCCAGCCCGCTGGGTAGGGTGAAAAAAACTATAACGTGTACCAGGCTTTAGACTAGCTGATTCAGATGGATTTGACTAACAAATACTTTACAAGTAGTTAAAGCACACAGTTTCTTTCCTTTGGGGATAAAGGTTTTACATAAATGAATAAAAGCTGATCATTGTAAGCATCCCTTTCAGTGTTAACAGTTTGTCTCAACCCTCTATCACTTTGTCTGGACAGCTTGTTAAAGGAAGTTGAAATATAACAGACTTACTGACTGGATCAGTAGGTTTACTAAAGTAAAAAAACAGAAACCAAAAAAAAAAAAGAAAACGAATGCAGCCACCACATCTAAGATCTGTTTGGCTGCAATATATAGAATTTCTGTTTTTGGGGTTAGATACACTTTAGGGTGAAACTGAACTCAGAAAGTGAAGTAATATGGGGCATCTGTGTTAATTGTGCCCAAACATTACAAAAATATACCTTCTACATACCTCCCAACTTTCTGAAATGATAAAGAGGGGCATCTTTTAGCACACTTTATATAGGCAAAGGGCACATCCGCGCCACAGCCCAATTATATGAACCGCAAACATCTAATATGCAGAAAATTGTTGTCTAAACCACAAAAATGCATTTTTTTACCTCTATTTGTCCTTTATATTTGCTTTTCAAAGTAACACATGCAGTAATATAGAGGATGGATAAAACGCTTAGTACAGCATAATACTTTTGGTAGTAAAATAGTACATTTTGTATAGAGATGTACACATCAGATCAATAAAATGGAATAATGAGGGACAGAAGGATTTAGTCTTATAGAGGGACAGTCCCTCCAAATAAAGAGCTATGCCTTTTGTCTTAAGCCTAGTACACATGGGCCAAATGTCAGATGAAGATTGGACGGCTGGCTTCTATTGAAGGGGCATGACCGAAAAAGGTCTGCCACCCAGCGCCCATTGGGTGAATGCCAATGGCTGAGAGCGTTGACTGGTGTTTTCCGGCGGGGGGGGGGGGGGGGGGCGTCCCCTTGCCTGAACCCAATAGAACAGCAGAGGAGATCGCTGTACTAACATCGGATTGTTAGTACAGCAACTCTGCCCTAAGCTGTCAGTTTTTATTTTTCATTCTGCCCATTGGGTTGAACGAAAATAAAACTAGTAGTGTGTACTATGCTTTACATTTCTCCTAAAACCCCGCAGTGCACTTCCTGATTCGTGATAAGCAATCTGTTTGGGTTGGATTTAGAGCGGGTTCGACAAACGCAGTCGGCAAAAAATTTGCAAATTGTAGAGTTTATTGCAAATCCCATTGAAGCCAATGGGAGAGGAATCTTTTAATCAAGTATCCCTATTTTCAGGGATAATAGGCAAGGAATTGTCAAACAAAGGGCATGGGGAGCTGGGCACTGTCAGGGTGGGCATGTACCAATGCAAAAAAAAGTAAGATTCATGTTTGGCAGGCAGCAGCTTTATAATAAAGCTTAAAGTGAATCATTAAAAATGCACAATTCCTTTAAAGCTGATTTTTTTTTTCTTTTTTTTAATAGCAAAAGAGACGCTACTTACCAGCAGTGAGGTGTGTCCCACCTGATGGTGGCCCCTACTTACAGTAGAAACCCTCAGTGGTAGCAGAGTAGATGCCCCCCTGTAGCAGACTGTGACAGGCATGTCAAAAGTGCCGTCTATGCTCACCCTTTCCAACCCTGTTCTCCATTCATAGTGACAGGTTCCCACAATGCAAAGCGTTCCATGATTGGAGCAGGGCTGGTGCAAAGATTTTTGACACCCTAGGCGAAACCTAATTTTGCCACCCCCATTGGCTCCACCCCTGACTCCACCCCTTTTCCCTGCCCTGCAGAGCATGCAGACGTGGAGGAAAATCAGCAGCCGGGTGCCCCAAGGCAGCAGTGCGCCCTAGGCGGCTGCCTAGTTTGTCTAATGGTAGCACCAGCCCTGGATTGGAGGACTGGTGGATGCATGTACTGCCTCCTGCAATAAAGGAGTGCTTTGCAATGTGGGAACCTATAGTATAGTGCTATGACTGGACTATCAGGGAGTGGAAAGGGTGGGCAGCACTTTTCCCCACATGCCTGGCACAGACACAACCATTGATATTAACCCCCACAGCACCAGAGTATCACCGGGGGGGCGAGGGTTAAGGATTTCAACTGTAAACTGCAGACACCAGCACTTATTCCCTAGTAAGTAGTGTTCCTTGTGCTGGTTACATTTTTTTTTTTTTTCACTAAACTTCAGCTTTAATTCTTTTGCTGTGTTTTTTTTCTACATGTTAAATCATACCTCCCAACATTTTGACATGGGAATGAGGGACACCTACTAACAAACGTATGTAGGAATAGGACACGCCCCCTGCCACACCCCCTTAAAGGAGAATTAACCAAAAAAAAAAAGGTTACTTAAATCCACAAGGGATATTTTTTACCACTACTATTCCTTTATATTGGCTATTAAAATATACAAACACAGCAATTTAGAATTTGGATGAAAGGTTTAGCACTGGGAAACACTTTTTGAAAGATAAAAAGTATATTTTATATACAACTATATGGATCAGAGCAAAATGAGGGACAATGAGGGGGAATGAGGCACAGAGGGACATTGCTCCAAATCAGGGACAGTCGGGAGCTATGGTTAAATAAATAATTTTAGGCTAGAGAATTACAGTATGTAAACTCCCCAACCATTATATATTTTCTGAAAGCAAACACCCTAGAAATGGGGTCTCAAACTGGTGGCCCTCCAGCTGTTGCATAACTACAAGTCCCACCATGCCTCTGCCTGCGGGAGTCATGCTTGTAACTGTCAGCCTTGCAATGCCTCATGGGACTTGTAGTTTCACAAGAGCTGGAGGGCGGCCAGTTCAAGACCCCTGCCCTAGAGAATAAAATATTGGTAGTTCCAGTTTATGTCACGTGATATTAGCTCAACAGTTTATGAAATGCTAAATTTTGGTAACAAAATATACTAAATTTTATTTTAAGGCACATAAACACAATAGTAAAACCTTGGATTGTGGGCATAATTTATTCCAGAAACAAGCTTCTAATCCAAAGCACTTGTATATAAAATCGAATTTCCCCATAATAAATAATGGAAACTGAAATGATTCGCTCCACAACCATTTAGTTTATAGTCCATTTAAAATGTAATGTGGTTGTGTAACCATAAAATGTCCATCCACAAATGGAGGCCTCCACAAGAGGATTAGAAGCAAAATCCATCAGGAGCTACAGAGTATAAAAGAGAAGAGAGGCGCCTCTAAGTGTAGCAATATGGTTACATTTAATGAATGTACAACATTTAGCAACTCACATGGTTGATGATTAAAAGAGGCACATTTAAATATAAAGGCATTGGGTTAAAGCTGTACACATAGAGCGTCTTCCGCACTGCCGGCTCTCACTGCTGGCAGTCTGTGATGGTGACCGGGAAGACTACCCTGCAGTAGAGAGATCTGAAATCGAGGCTTGAACTGCTTGTGGAGTACAGAGTGGAAGGGATGACGTCAATTGCGGTGAGGAGGATGGTCTATGTGGACAGCTTTACCCCGGGTGCCTGCGTACTTAGATGTGCCTGTTTTAAGCATTAACCATGTGAGTTGCTAAATGTTGTACCTTCTTTAAATGTAAAAATATTACTACACTTAGAGGTGCCTCTCTTCTCTTTTATACTTAGTTGTGACATGACACTACTTGTATATCAATGCATCACTTGTACATCAAGTCACCGTTTATTAAAACATTTTGCTTGTCTTGCAAAACACTCTCAAACCAAGTTACTCTCAAACCAAGGTTTTACTGTATTTAACTTCTTGGTAAAAAATATAATATGAGGTTGTGCCAAGTGAACAGATACAACATGTCATACCTGCACCCATGCAAAGATGGCAAAACTTCAGTACCTTATATTTTATATAGGTAGGGTCGTCTTTAAGGTAGGGCAAAGGGGGAAGCTGACCTGGGCCCCACCGTTGTTGTGGGGCCCAAAACAGCTTGCCAACTATCCCAGTTTAAATTCCCTTGTCCTTTGAAGTTTTAGTCCTGTGCTGAGTCCCGGTATCTCAGTGTGAAGTTCTGTTTCTAATGCTGCCCATGCTCTGCCTTATTGTCATGTACAGATGACTCACCTGCAGACACTGTGTTTATATGTAAATAACCAGCATGATGTTATGACGTCACGCCCGGCCTCTGCGTTCAAAAAAACGGCACCGCCTCGGCTGGGAAGCTGTAATTGTTTTTTTATTTTTTTATTTCAGGCTTCCCAGCCTAGTGGTGAGATGTGGGGTCTTATTGACCCCACATCTCAATGTAAAGAGGTCCTGTCATGTTATATTCCTATTACAAGGGATGTTTACATTCCTTGTAATAGGAATAAAAGTGATCAATTTTTTTTTTATGTAAAAATAAAAATTATTATGTAAAATTAACAATATATTTTTTTTTTAAGTGCCCCTGTCCCCGTGTGCTTGCACGCAGGTGCGAAAGCATACGTAAGTCCTGCCAACATATGAAAACGGTGTTCAAAGCACACATGTGAGGTGTCGCCACGATCGGTAGAGCGAGAGCAATAATTCTAGTCCTAGACCTCCTCTGTAACTCAAAACACGTAACCAGTAAAAAAAATTAAAGCGTCGCCTATGAAGATTTTTAAGTACTGAAGTTTGCAAAAAAAATGCTTTTGAAAAAATACTGCGCAAATACCATGCAAGATAAAATGTTGCAATGACCACCATTTTCTAGGGTGTCTGCTAAAAAAACATATCTAATGTTTGGGGGTTCTATGTAAATGATGATTTTTACATGTATGAGCGAAGTGTCAGAATTGGCCTGGATGCGAAGTGGTTAAACCTGCCTGTAAAGTGGCACTTCTGTAGGATATATTACAACAAATGTGACATACATAGGCTACAAAGAAAAAAATATCATTTAAATTGTCAGCTGTTAAATGACATTTCCCTGACATCTTTTTTCTATTGTAGACGGAATGGGGAACTCCTCAAATCAAACAAAAGGCATGGGGAGATGGGTGCTGCTCTGTAAAACGTGTACCAAAAAAAAAAAAATCAAAATACCATTTGCCAACAGATGTTCTTTTAATAAGGCTTAGAGGGTACAAGCTGTGCAATGTACACAAGAGGGACATTTACAAAGAAACAAAATGTACACAATGCTAAAACGATATTTCCAAGCCACTTTTTTTTTTTCTATTTGTATAGCAAGCAGCTGGAGATTCCCTTTATTTTTTACCAGACCCTTGTTGTGGATGAGGGTCTACTATGGATTGTAAGGGAGGACCCATGAAAAACAAAAGTATTCAGTCCCACCCCAACTTTTATACCAGACCCTTCAGGTACTATTGTGCCGTTCTCTGGTGCCCACCCTGTGGCCTGAGGTATTATGTGGTCATTTAGCAGGTGATGTGCGGCCCTCAGACCTCAGTAGTCTGTAGTGCAACAACAAGAAAAAAACCAAGGGCTATCAGACTGTACAGACCAGAAAAGAGCATACATAAAATTCAAACAAATACATATTTTATTTGGAATATCACAATGTTTAAAAAGACAAAAAACATGGTGTCTTACCAATTTTCTGTTTTAAAAAAAACAATGAATAGGTGGAAATACATTACATGGAGTTACATTACAAGAAAAGACAAGAGTACTATTGTAATCAATCCTCGTGTTCCAACATGTTTCACCAACTAGTGCTTTATCAGGGCCTAAGAGGACCATATAGTACTCACCTCAATGCAATACCATGCACACGCCTCTATGCAATGAATGCCATATAATAGTGGATGTTCCTATCCATGTTTTGATGCTGCTGTTCCCTGGGGGATACCTGTTAGACATGTGCAGTACATTTGGTTCTGATTTGAAATTCTGACAAATTTTCGTTTTTTGGAAATTCGGATATATTCGAATTTCCAAATTACAACAGTACCGAATTTCAACTAATCCGAAATAACAAAGAAATTTTTTTAACAGAATTCAAATTCGAATCGATGCACAAAAGCAGCTGCCTCATACTTGCCAACTATCCTGGTTTAAATTCCCTCGTCCCTTGAAGTTTTAGTCCTGTGATGTGTCCCAATATCTCAGTGTGAAGTGCTGCTACTAATGCTGCCCAGCTCTGCCCTATTGTTGCATACAGATTACTCACCTGCAGACCCCGTGTTTACATGTCAATTACTGGCATTCGTATGTAAATAGTGGCAGCCATCGGCATTGATATGTATTCATGCCCCTCCTGAGGCCATATCCAAAGTAATCTCTAGCAACCAATCAACAAGCAGAAACCATGTGCTGTAACCACTAGCAACAAATCAGTGAGCTGTAATGTGTGCTGTAACCTCTAGCAACAAGTCAGTGAGCGGTAATGATACACTGTAACCACTGGCAACCAATCGCAATAGCTGCCTGATCTGATTCAGTAAACTGATTTTGAGTCTAGCTGCTATTTATTGTATGTCTCAGAGCAGGTGGAGAGCGAAAATGCATGGGGGGGGGGGGGTTTGCCCAGGGTCCAATTAATATTAAAGACGGCCCTGACAAGAGCACAGACAGAATTGCAGGGAACTTTGAAAATTTCTACATTGGTCATTGCATAGGATGGGGAACAGTGATGTATAACAGCCTGAAATAAAACAGAAACCACTTTTTAAATTCATGCTGCAAATGGTGTATGATGCTACACTGGTGTGATTTATTAGAACCAGCAAGGCGTCCAGAACTGGGCAATAGCAGCTTCTAGAATTGGATGGCAGTCTTAGCTGTGACAGGCAACAGCTGCAACCAATCCCTTTAATTTGGACACTGACACCGAGTTGCTATAAGCATGGTGCTTAGTGAACTCCTGCTGGTTCAAGTACTTGATGGCAGCCTGTCAAACTCTGGGAGCGGCTGACAACTGCTGTGGCTGGATGGGGTTGGGCAGTGCACTCAATGGTACAATGTTTTAGGGCAGTATGCATCCAATGACAAATGCCTAGAATGCAGACTATTTACGTTCTGGACATCCATCCCTGGGCACGGTCCTAAACATGCATACTCCTAGGTTAAGGTGACCAGATTTTTAAAATGAAATCCGGGGACATTTTTACATTTTTTTTATATTGGCAAATGGTCAACTATTTTATACGCATATTTTCCTCAAATTATATATGCAGTCAGAAGTGTAGCGTGGGTTGTCAGCGCCCGGGACAAGGCAAGAAATGTGCACCCCCACCAGACTTTTAGCACTCCCTGAATCCCTTCCACTAGTACAGTAAAACAGACCAACTTGATTCCTACACTGAACTACCTGCCCACTGAACTAACCTACCTGATTTCCTACCCTGAGCACTACACGGACCTACCTGACCACTACACTGACCTACCTTATCCCTACATTGGCCTACCTGTTTCCTACACTGACCACTACACTAACCTACCTGATTCCTACACTGATTTACCCGATTCCTATACTGACTACTACACTGATCTACCTGAGTTCTACACTGACCGCTACACTGACCTACCTGATTCCTGCACTACTTACACCCCCCTACATGAACAGCATAGATTGGTTGATTTTGCTCACCTCTCCATGGCCTCCATGATAATCTATCAGAGCAGGGCTCTCCCCAGCACCAGGTACTGTTCCCAACACCCAGCTGCTCCTCTGTATCCCCTGCCAAGAGCTTCTCCAATAGCCGCCGTATGCTCTGCACTGCCCCTCCCCTCGGCTGTTCTCAAACACACGGACCACCCTCACCAGAGGGATCGTGGGGGACAGGCTAGACTACAGGAGTCCCTGGGCAGGGGGGCAACACAGAACACTTGGGGGGGCACAGTAATGATTGTGCGCCCCCCCAAATGTTTCACCCAGGGTGAGAGTAACAGATGCCCCCCCTCCATATCACTGCAATCCGGGGCCAAACCAGGGACAGACTGGCTCCGGAGGACAGTGTCCTCAATCTGGGGAAACCGGGTATGTCTGGTCACCCTATCCTAGGTGCACACCAACCAACCTTTTTCCAGTTGCAGCAGCTGTCAGCACCTCATAGGGTTTGACAATGCCCGTGTGCCCTCTGCTTGCATTGAAATGCCAGAGTCCCATGCAGCAGGCTAACAGAATCATAGATAGTATGATAGGAGGGGATAGGAGGGGTTCTAATTCTTCCCCACATTATCATAAAACTAAAAACCAAGTTTTGACTTGTAGACATGTGGTAGCCTGCTAGCAGGGGAGTGTTGCTACCACTCTGTCAGGCTAGCAGAGCAGGGAGCGATACATTGACCTAAGATTGCTTAGCTACTTCCTAGTTTTTGCATGGTGGTAAACAACAATCATTAGTGTGCTGCTTACTAATGGAGCTAGGGAAGCTAGTATATTCTTTACCATGATCTTCAGGCACCATCTTGGGAAGCCTGTGTTTACTTGGACACAGAGATCTCTCAAGATTTCCGCACCCTTCTTAGATGCAGGAAGGTTATATATAGTCCCGCTTGTGACATTAAATGGGCCTGAAGTGTAGGAAGCAGAGGTAGGGACCCATAAGAACCCAAAAGAAGGGACAGCTTTCTATTGAGGAGAGATAGCTCAGGCTTCAGACAGGTGATCTCTAAGCCCCTGTACACACGGTCGGAGATTTCCACAACCAAATCTGTCGGATTTTGCCTGACGGATTTTGTCCGTCGGATCTTGTCCGAAACTGTTGCATACACACGGTCGGACAAAGTTGGCGAAAAATCCGATCTTTCAGAACGTGATGATGTAATTTCGTTACGATGGGACTACATTCAGGCTAGTAGCCAATAGCTTTGATGTAGGAATTTGATCTGAGCATGCGTCGCACTTGGTCCGATCAAAATTCTCTGCACATGATCGGAGTATGTCCGATCGGCCCATTTGGTCGGGAAATATTTCCAACATGTTGGAAAATTGGGTCTGACGGATATTCCGATGGAATCAGTCCGATGCATACCACACACAGTCGGATTATCCGACGACACAGTCTGATAGGACACATTCCGACGGATTCTCCGACCGTGTGTACAAGGGCTTAGGGGACAGCGGTGAGAAGAACAAGGTTTAAGATTTAATAGCCAGTGTGGCTATGGAATTTGCAGTTTATCCTCCATCCAGTAGGTGGTGCTGGGCCACTCTACAGCTGAAGCAGAGGCTCAGAGTAAAAGTGTCCCTTTATAGAATCTCTAGGTGTATCAGAGGGAGCAGCTGTCTAATTGGACGCTGAAACCTTTGGTGACCATTGGCAGCATTCTTGAGTGAGGCAACCCTTTTTTAAATAAAGATCCCCAGGTAATTTTGACACACCTGGAATAAGTGTATAGATGAGGGACAGAAAAAACACTTGTTTCAGAAAGTAATAGCGCAGGGAGAGGTTCTTATATGAGGTAGGATAGTTCAGGAACATTACTGCTGCTCGGTTAACATTCCAGTTTCTGGCACAGCTTCTGGGAGACCGACAGAGGACAGAGGTGCCGCTATTTTATAATACAGTCCACCACCCCTCTAGCAGAAGCCATCCTGCTAAAAAAATGAAGTTCAATAGCTCTTCTGCTGGAACTTTGTGTGTTGGAATTGTGTATACACGATCGGAATTTCCAACAACGGATTTTGTTGTCGGAAAATTGGTGAATCAGATCTCAAATATTGTGCAACGGAAATTCCGATGGAAACTGTCCGATGGAGCCTACACGCGGTCAGAATTTCCGACAACAAGCTCCGATCTCGCATTTTACATCGGAAAGTCTGACCGTGTGTACATGGCATAAGTGTGCAAACAAAGCAGGACCCGAGGATTGCTAACTGGGAGTTTTTCAATAATTCCGCATACACACAACTGGAGTTTTCGACGGACTAGATCCGACGGAATGAATCCGTTGGAAATTGCGATCGTGTATGGGCTCCAGCGGACTTTTTTTCCCCCAAAAGTCAGATGGAGCTAGAAATAAAACATGTTTCAAATCTTTTCGATGGACTCGAGTCTGGTTAAAAAATCAGTTCGTCTGTATGCTAGTCCGACAGACGAAGACTGACGCTAGGGCAGCTATTGGCTCCTGGCTATGAACTTCCTTATTCTAGTCTGGTCGTACATCATCACGGTCGAATCCATCAGACTTTGGTGTGCTTGTGTGTGGCCAAGTCCGTTCATTTGGAAAGTCCGTCGGGAAGACCATCGGACCTAGTCAGATGAAAAGTCCGGTCATGTGTACGCAACATAAGACTTCCATGGGTGTGCAAATAGCCTACAGGTATGACAACCACTGAAAATGGTACAACAAGCAATTTTAAAAAAAGGGTGTCAGGAGGCCGCATTTGCACCTCCTGAATGCCTGTAGGCTGCTGCTATACTGCCCTCTAATGCCGCTTATACACAATTGGAATTTTGGTCAAATTAAGCTCGAATGGTTTTTCTGACGGATTCTGTTCAAACTGTTATGCATACACACGGTCACATAAAAGTTCTCTGAACTTTCGACCGTCAAGAACGCAGTGACGTACAACACTACGACGAGCCGAGAAAATGAAGTTCAATGCTTCCGAGCATGCGTCAAATTGTTTCCGAGCATGCGTAAGAATTTTGCGTGTTGGAATTTGTACATCAACATGGGGACAAGGTGCTTTGGGGTGGGGGGGGCCGCAGGGCATGTGGCCTGGTATGGTTCAGGAGGGGAGGGCTGCTCGCTCGTCCCCACCCCCTTTCCTTACCGGCCGGGCTGCGTGCTGAGATAAGGGTCTGGTATGGACTTTGTGGGACCCCCATGCCGTTTCTCGGCATAGGGGTTACCCTTAAAACCCATACCAGGCGACGGGGCTTGCAAGGTGTTAATCTCGCCGATGGAGGCAGCGACATTGACTTCCTTCTGTAGTCCCGTCGTACCTGAAGTCACGTTCAAAATTATTGGACTTTAGTCCGTGTGTGGGCAAGTCTGTTCATTTGGAAAGTCCGGCGGACCTCCGCTGGAAAGTCCGGTGGATTGTCGCGGGACTAAGTCCGCCAGATAGTCCGATCATGTGTACGGGGCATAACTGTGTTTATTGCAGGGGGACTCAACTTTTATTCCAGTGACAGAGTAAATTTCAGGCAAAACTCCAGCCAATCAGCTAAAAACCTCGACCCGATATACATTTATATTTACTGTATTATCATCCAGATTTGTAATTATTTACAGTCTATCTTGTTATTTACACCCATTTTCCACACTGCACAGACATATACTATTCCCATTAAAGGTATATTGCAAGCAAAATGAACAGAGTGCATTTAAATTCACTCAGGGGACATCGCCTTCCTGCTAAGTGGCTCTGCGTCTCTTCCTGGCATTCATCTTCTGCATCTGGCGTCCCCTCTAGCTAATTAATAATTTCCAGGATCCTCATCTTCTGAATGGTCCTAAATCTAAGCCTATAAAAATGCATGCCAATGTCTTCCCTGGTTCTGTTCAATGATCACACTCTGTCTGAGTCTAGGGCATCCTTGTCCATATTAACTGAGCATGAGAAAAAGGTTGCCTGGCTCAGAATCATGTGTCAAGAACCTGCAGTTCTAGCAAAAATTTCTGTGAGAAATCTTCTAAATCATAACTTTATATAAAAAAAATAAAAAAATAAAATAAAAAAAAGCATGTATTTATCTACTTATTTTCATCCTGCTCCAGATTGGTCACGTGATTTACTGTGTCAGCTACCTGCTGCAGGGAAGAAAAGAACACTAAACAATGTCTGGGAATTCAGACACTCATAAGTTCCTATGTCCCAGCCATTGTTGAGTGCGTCCTCCTCTCCCCTGCAGCTGCCGCTGGCTGACACAGAGAGACCAGAGACCAGATCATGTGACCAGACCAGAGTGGGCTGAGAATAAGTAAGTATAGTTTCCTTTTTCTTTTTTTCACACAGGTTAATCATTATAGTAGGATTAGGGAAGGGACATTTTTAAGACTAATTAGGTTTAGACTGGAATTCTGCTTAATGTTAAAGGGATTGTAAAGGTTTGTGTTTTTTTTTTTCAATTTAATGCATCCTATGCATTAAGGTGAAAAAACACCTGTCAGTCATCGGCCCCCTAGCCCCCCTTCCCCCCGTTTTACTTACCTGAGCCCCTTCATTCAGTCAGCAGGGACATGCTTTCTCTCTCCACGGGCTCCCGGCTCTTGATTTGATAGATTGATAGCAGCGCAGCCATTGGCTCCCACTGCTGTCAATCAAATCCAATGAGGCGGCGCTGGGGGCGGGGTTGAGTCCGGCGTTCTGTGTCTATAGACGCAAATGCTAGAATCGAGAGCATGCCCGCAAGGTAACCAACTGCTCGTTGACCCCATCAGGGAAGCGCTTCTCAGAGGGGGTTATCAGATGTGGGGAGGAGCTGCGAGAGCCGCCGGGGGGACCACAGAATAGGATGTTTGGGGCCACTGTGTGCAAAACAAGCTGCACAGTGGAGGTAAGTATGATATGTTTGTTATTTAAAGTGCCTTTACAGTCACTTTAAAACACTATGAGGTTTTCTGAACTTCGGTCAGCTGGCTTAGAGTGGCAAATAATGGAAATATTAGGGTCTTTGTTTTGTGCCAGCCCCATCTTTATAAAAGCGGGGACACAGACCAGCCATGCTGTCATTATACTGGAAGCTGTTTCAAGGAAAGGATGGGGGAATCTGTCAAACTGCATAGGGAAAGATTCAGGGTGATTTCAAAAAACATTTTAACCGGTTTGCGACCAGCGCACACTGATGTACGTCGGCAGAATGGCACAGGCAGGCATATTGGCGTACAGGTACGTCCAATCTTTAATGCCGCCCTGCCCGGCGGTGCGCTCGCGTGCTGGTCGGGGCCCCCGTGAGTCCAGTCGCGGGTCCCGCGGACTCGATCGCTGTGGGCATACCCGCGATCTTCTCACGGGGTGGCTGAACAAGGAAATGCCATTGTAAGCAGAATTTCCCCGTTCTGCCTAGCAACTAGTGACGCTGATCTCTGCTCCATGTGATTGGAAAAAAAAATGCCATAAAACTATCCCCTATTTTGTAAACGCTATAACTTTTGCGAAAACCAATCAATAATCGCTTATTGCAATTTTTTTACCAAACATATGTAGAAGAATACTTATCGGTCTATACTGAGGGAAAAAAAAATTTTTTTTTATATATTTTTGGGGGATATTTATTATAACAAAAAGTAAATAATAATGCGTTTTTTTCAAAATTGTCACTCTATTTTTGCTTATAGCGCAAAAAATAAAAACTGCAGGGGTGATCAAATACCACCAAAAGAAAGCTCTATTTGTGGGAAAAAAAGGACGTCAATTTTGTTTGGGAGCCACGTCACACGACCGAGCAATTGTCAGTTAAAGCGACGCAGTGTCGAATCGCAAAAAGTGGTCTGGTCTTTGACCAGCAAAATTGTCTGGGCTGAAGTGGTTAATTTATTTGAAGATGCTAGCTTTTAGGACAATCTTCACCCTTTCAGCATTTTTGTTTGTTATTATTATTTTGGGTATATATATATATATATATATATATATATATATATATATATATATATATATATATATATATATATATATGTCCTTTTTAGCATGCTTTTACATTCAAAGCTATTTATTTTTGTTTTTTTCTGCAAGGCTTTCTCAAAAAAAGTGTGAGGCTTTTGTTTCAGAGGTTCAGTATTTTGGGGTATTTTTTAATTTTGGGTATATATATATATATATATATATATATATATATATATATATATATATATATATATATATATATATATATATATATATATACATATATATACTTAATATATTTAAGATAAAAAGTTTTTTTTTCATGTTTATTTTGGGGATGTATTCGGTTTTATTGTATGTTGATAGACCTTTTTATTTTAGGTCAAACTACTTTTCTACTCTTTTTTTTTGCTTCCCTTTAAAAAAAGGATGCTGGTGGACCACTGTCCCTAAAGGAAAGTATGATCTGGTATGATTTCTAATCTTATAATCTCTAACATACAGGAAAACTCCTTGGGTACCTACAGCTATAAAAAAAAAAAAAATAGATATACATACTGTATATTTTTCCATTGGTTCTTTTCTTATGTTTGACTTTTTTAACACCTGATAACGTTGTTACACTTTTTTTTATGCAATAGATTTTAGAACTCCCAACTTTTACTTCTATGCGCTGATATTGTTTTACATTGCTATGTTTTTAGCCCTAATGATGGGGCAGCTGTGAGCCCTGAAATACAACTGCTTTACCTTCTGAACTTTTACCATGATCAATACATTTATATTGTACTACAGTAAAACCTTGGATTGCAAGCATAATTCGTGCCAGAAACATGCTTGTAAACCCAAGCACTTGTATATCAAAGTGAATTTCCCCATAAGAAATAATGAGAACTCAAATGATTCCTTCCACAACCAATTATTCATAGGTCCTTCAGTTTATAGTCAATATAAAAAGATTATAGCAATGTGACCAGGTTGTGTAACCATAAAATTCCCATCCACAAATTGAAGCCTCCACAAGGGGTTTAAAAGCAAAATCCAGTAGGAGCTCCAGAGTATAAAAGAGAAGCGAGGCGCCTCTAAGTTTAGCAATATGGTTACATTTAATGAAGGTACATTTAGCAATTCACATGGTTGATGATTAAAAGAGGAACATCTAAGTATGCAGGCACCCGGGGTAAAGCTGTCCACATAGACCGTCCTCCGCACCGCCGGCTCTCACCGATGTCAGTCTGAAATTGTGACCGGGAAGGCTATCCTGCAGTAGTGAGATCAGAAATCAGATCTCTTTACCTGCCTACTTAGATGTGCCTCTTTTAATCATCAACCATGTGAGTTGCTCAATGTTGTATCTTTGTTAAATGTAACCGTATTGTTACACTTAAAGGCGCCCCATCTTCTCTTTTATACTCGGTTGTGACATGACGCTACTTGTGTATCAAGACATCGCTTATATATCAAGTCAAAATTTATTTAAAATGTTGCTTGTCTTGCAAAACGCTCTCAAAACTAAGGTTTTACTGTACTTATATACTTGTGTCACTCTCATCCTTTCTTGTTAAAAAAGGGGGGTTCCCCCATCACACTGATAAAATAAAAGTTACACCAATTAGACTTATTGTCCCTGATTAAGACCCCTTTAACACTGGGGCAGTGCGGTAAAGTGGCGTTAGTTTAGCGGCACTTTACAGCCGTTATAGCAGCGATTTTCGGCCGCTAGTGGGGCGCTTTTAACTCTCGCCAGAGGCTGAGGAAAGGGTTAATAGCGGCCATTTTGCAGCACTTTGGCAGCGCTGCCCATTCATTTCAATGGGCAGGGGCGGTGCGGGAGCAGTGTATACACCACTCCACCCCAAAGATGCTGCTTGCATGACTTTTTTTCCTGTCCTGCAAGTGCACCGCCTCAGTGTGAAAGCACTCGGGCTTTCACACTGGGGTGACTTGAGATGAGCTTTTCAGGCACTTTACAGGCACTATTTTTAGCACTAAAAATGGCTGAAAAGTGCCCAGTGTGAAAGGGGTCTAAAACTGTTCTACTCCTGGAAAAAATGTATACTGCTGAATGGATAACTGTACTCTTTTACACTAGTAACTTTTGGTCAAAAGATATTTAAAATTGTCCTGCTGCTGCTATTTATGGTACTTGTATTAAAGATAAATGTCACCCAATTCACTTAGGCCCCAATTCACTTAACCACCCCCACACTGGGGTGGTTAAGGTGCCGGTGGTAAAACTGAGCTCTTTTCAGCGCCGCTTTACAGTCGTTTTAGTGGCGGTATTCGGCCGCTAGTGAGGTGATTTTTCCCCCCTGCTAGCGGCCGAGAAATGGTTAAAACCACCGCAAAGCGCTGCTCCAGCGGCTTTGCCGGTGCTTTGCCGGCAGTATAGCCACGTTGCCCCATTAATTTCAATGGGCAGGAGCAGTGAAGGAGCAGTATACACACCACTCCTTCACCACTCCAAAGATGCTGCTAGCAGGACTTTTTTTTTACAGTCCTGCCAGCGCACCGCTCCACACTGGACTGTGAGAAGAGGCTCTTTCAGGGAGCTTTGCAGGTGCTATTTTTAGCGCTGTAGTGCCTGCAAAGTGCCCCAGTGTGAAAAGGGTCTTAGATATGTGAAAATTCGCCTTGCCAACTGAAAATTAACTTAACCTAGTGAATGAAGTGATGTCATGCTGATGTTAATCATTTAATTAAAATTAAGTTCCACCCAAAAGTGGAACTTCCGCTTTAAGTACTCCTAGCCCCCTGACGTGCCACGATTGGCATGTCTTTTTTGGGGGGGGGGGGGGCTGGGTACTTGGTTTGAAGTGGGATTTTCTGTCCCACTTCCTCCTTCCTCCTTTCCGACCGCCTAGGTGATTCCAAGGCGGCCCCTCCCTCCCAGCAATTTTCTGGGACACGTGACAGGTCCCAGAACATTGCCTGGCCATTTATGGAGAGCAGTGTGGCTCACGCATGAGCAGTGTGCACCCGACTGTGAAGCCGTAAACTGTCACAGCCGGGCGCCCACACTCACAATGTCAGCGCCATGAAGAGGAGGGGGAGAGAACAAAGGCTTCGGGCGGCCGCATAGCTGGACAGGTGAGTGGCTGTTTATTAAAAGACAGCAGCTATACTTTTTGTAGCTGCTGATTTTTAATAAACTCAAAAACCAGTGGAACTCCGCTTTAAGTACAACCGAAAATCCTGTTTTTTTTAAATGTATTTTAGTTGTACATGAGTGGGTATTGTTTGCAAAGAGAATTTTCAGTAAGCTTCACCCCATTTATCAGGATAAGTAAAAATTCATTATACAAACTGAAAATTGACTTTGAAAGTGAACATGCTCTACTCTTTTAGTAAATCACCCCTCTGTTTGCTTTAGGAGCCTTATAGGTCTGCATTCACACCTGCGCAGAGATAAGCAGAGCATATTCCTGGTGACTTTGAAGAGTTCTTTTGGGCGTTTTCCAAGCGTGTTTACGCATGTGTCAAGCTGCAGGCATTTATTTCCTCCTGGGCTAGGCAAGCAGAGGAAAGCAGTTCTATATGAGAAAAGGAATCCTTCAACTGTAAAAGCACTTGCATTATAACTTCACAGGCACTCTAATTGAGGTCTATGGGGCCAAAAACACCTGAATACACTAAAACAAAGCTCATGCACTTTTTTGAGTATAGGACATTGAGGGAAGGGCGACTGACTGCAAAAGTGCGAACAGGGGCAGTTACAAAGAGTAGGTTAGCGGATGTTGAGCACAGTCAGGAATAAGCTAACCGAAATAAATGAGCAGAAAAAATAAGTGTGAATGGGGGCATAAAGAAAAAACATGCATGCATTATATTCAAAGGAAAGGAAACAATGTAATTATATAAGACATCCTGTCAGTTCCAAGTAGCAAAACAAAGTTCAGTGCAATACCAGTTACAAAAATAAGTAAAGGATACAAACGATTAAAAAAAATGACCTACATCTGCTACAATTTGCAATTAACTAAGAATAATGTAGGTAAGCGCATTCATCTCCCTTCCCTCTGTAGGAAACATGTCTCAAGAGGCTGTAGGATATCTTAGTTTAGCTGACAAGTAGAGATTGAGAACCCCAAGCTGTAATCTTCTAGAAGCTGAAGTGGAGCAGTACTTCTGATAAATACTGCTTTAAAAAAATATCAAAAAACTCTGCTTAAACTGGACTATATTGGCATCGCATGAGACGAGAGCAGATTTAATAAAAAATATATTTACATCATTTAAAATTCTAAAAATTGTAAAGTACATTTTATTATAGAAGCATCAAAGAACATGGCCGAATATGATACAAATGGTCAACTAACACCTCCTAGCATACTTATTGGACACAGCAATAAGTTTGAGGTATATAAGTTGTTCAATTCTCCAAGGGTCAAAGCGTTTCGCTAATTGCATAGCTTCTTCAAGACCCGTTAATTAAATATCAAATTAGCAGCACCTGGAGAGACATCAAAGGCATCGAATATCTGTGAGGTGGGCACAGGGGCGAAGCTCCTTCTTAAGCAAACTAACTGGCATATAGGTCAAGATGAGCCCAAACAGCCTCTTTATAGAGTGGTTTATGCTGTAGAACCGGTAATCTTCCTTGGGTGTATATGGCTGTTGTATTAGCATTCAACCATCAGGAGGAACTATATGCCAAATGTCTTTCACTAATCTCCATGAATGCATAAGGGTATATAACCTAGAAATAGCCCTCTGAAAAGACTAATCCCCATGGAAGTGTCAGTCACTTTACGATGAATAAAGATTCTCTGCGTGTGTACTCCCGCGAGATACCGGCATATGATGCCACCACCTGGGTTATACCCCTATATGCCCTTATGTTGAAGTTCCGGCCCCCTGAAGAAGCTGGGGAGAAGATGTCACGAGAAACCTCCCAGGGCATCTATCCACTTGAGCTGAGGTAAGTATTCCTGACTTTAGTTCCACTTTAATAATGACAGTGTTGTCTGAAATTGCCCACGGGAAGGATTTTTTTCCCCTGCTGGAGAAAATTGGAGAATGCTTTGATGGGTTTTTTTGCATTTCCCTGGATCAAATGTGGGTGTAGGATTGTGTTTGTGTACATGGGATTGTATGTTTTTTTTGTGTCCCCTTTTATTGGTTGAAATAGAAGGACTTGTGTCTTTGTCAACCAAACTATTACTACACTAGATACCTGCTTAAAAACTCTTAACTGGAGTTTGCCTTTTTGTTATTAGTCAAGTCTATTTAAATCTGCTAGTACAGCTGATACTACCCTCTCGCAAGATTGACAATGCTGCTGACCAAAAGTGTCTCCCCCGCCCCCAGAGTGGAGATACTCTAAGCCCTTGTACACATGGTCGGACATTCCGACAACAAAATCCGTTGGATTTTGTCTGACGGATTTTGTCCGAAACTGGTGTTGCATACACACGGTCAGACAAAGTTGTCAGAAGATCTGATCGTTTGGAACGTGATGACGTTATTTAGTTACGACAGGACTACGTTCAGGCTAGTAGCCAATAGCTTTGGTCTAGGAAGTGTTGCTGGCTAAATCACCGTGTGAAAAATATAGCGGAAAAAACCTAATGCAGCTACTACATATAAGGACAGCTACGTTGCAATATATTACATTTTTGTTTTTGTACTTTAAATGTTAAATTTTTTTTTTTTTTTTTTGTACAGCTGTCAAAGGTTATTAGGAATTCCCAAATTTCTGTACTGAATGTTGTGTTTTGCTGGGTTGTGATTGACAGATAGCATGCCTAGCAGAAACAGCACCTAACTCAAAGTGCATCCACTGACTGATGAATCATCATAGGCTCAGCTTACAGAAAGCATACCTATACAAAGAGTTACTGACACTGCTAGGCATAACCTTGTGTTTCTGTTTATTTTCTATCTCTCTGGCCTCCTCAGATACTTATCCCTGAAGGAATGCTGTATAATGCATTCCACGCATAAACTTAAATTGCTCTCAGATAAATGGAACTTTATCTGTATCATCAATATATATATATTTAATGCAAGATTAAAGAGACGCTAACTCTTCCTTATTCCAATGTACTGTATATTTAAAGCACAAATTTGTCCTTATATTATCTTCTGTCTGTCAAATATTTCCCATGTAGTCCATGTTCTCAGTTATATTTAAAGAGAAGTATGGGTTTGGGGTTTTTTCCCCCATCATACTCACCTAGGTGGATGCAGCATCGGTCCGATGCCGCATCTGTCTCTCGCCACCTCTACACTGAGAACCGAGCGATCCAACACCACCGATGGCCTGATTCTCACCGCTCCCCGAGCAGAGAGCTGCTGACTGTCAATCACTGTTCTCTGCTCTTCCCCTCCATGCTCACTGGAGTGCTGAGCTGTGAAGGGGTGGGGAGTGGCCGTCTCAGGCTCTCAGTGGTTCACTAAGCCCTTGTACACACGGTCGGAGATTCCGACGGAATGTGTCCTATCGGACCGTTTTGTCAGATATTCTGACTGTGTGTGGTCTCCATCAGACTGTTTCCGTCTGAATATCCGACGGACCAACTTTTTCAACTTGCCGGTAAAATTTTCCGACAAAATGCTCCGATCGGACATACTCCGATCATGTGTAGCCTACTCCGACGAACAAAGTGCCACGCATGCTCAGATCAAATTCCTAGACCAAAGCTATTGGCTACTAGCCTGAACGTAGTCCCGTCGTAACGAAATAACGTCAACACTTTATGTACAATCGGATTTTCCGACAACTTTGTCCGACCGTGTGTATGCAACATCACTTCAGGGCCTCTTTCGGAATTAATCCGTCGGAATTACTCCGACGGATTTGGTTGTCGGAATCTCCGACCGTGTGTACGGGGGCTAAGAGGCTGAGATGGGTCTTAGTTAAGGCACCTGGTGGATCCAGACTCCCGTTGATGGGATGACACAGTGCCTGGACTTCAGTCTGCTGTCTGCTGAAAATAGGTCACAGGAGTGCAAAACGAATTACACTTATGTGACCCATAGGAGAAGCCCAGCCAAACGAGCTTAGGCTGGTCTTCTTTAAATTACACTTTTGTTAGTTTAAATATATCTTTATTTAAAGGGGTTGTAAACCCCCGTGTTTTTTCATCTTAATGCATCCTATGTATTTTGGTGAAAAAACTTCTGACACTGAGCAGCCCCTCAGCACCCCCCATTTTACTCACCTGAGCCCATTCGTTCCCACAGCGGAGACACATTCTACCTCTCTGCCCGTTGTCTTGGCTCTTGATTGGATAGATTTATGACAGCGCAGCCATTGGCTCCCGCTGCTGTCGATCAAATCCAATGATGCGGGCGCCGGGGAGAGGGGCTGAGTTTAGCATTCCGTGTCTATGGCCCCCAGAACAGAAAAGGTGGAGTCCGGCCAGGGGTGGACTGACAACTCATGGGGCCCCCAGGCAATAGGAGATTATGGGCCCCCTAGGCAATCAGAAATTATGGGGCCACACAGTATACACACACACAGTATACAATCACACATTATACATATACGTGTGCATACAGTATACACAGACATGTTTCTATTGGCTGAGAAGGTACTGGAGAGGTGGGACAGCTATAATCTCGGGATTTTTAGACCAAAAGGATGTCAGTAAGGGACATTTCAGAGACAGATGTAAAAAAAACACAGATTTTTACATACTGTCCCTGGTTTTACTGAGGCTGATGGGGCCCCCTAGTGGCTCGGAGTCCTCGGGCAGTGCCCGAGTGGCCCAATGGTCAGTCCACCCCTGAGTCCGGCATTCTGTGGCTATGGACCCCAGAACAGGTGGATCAGGGCCACTCTGTGCCAAACGAACTGCACAGTGGAGGCAAGTATGACATGTTTGTTATTTAAAAAAAAAAAAAAAAAAAAACAAGGGTTTACAACCCCTTAAACCCTGTAAAGGATTGTGGATGACAACGCTCTGGTAAAATCAACTTTTTTTATTCTAGTATATCAATAAAATCATGTACAACACAGGAGAAGAAGTAAGACTGCTCAAGCATTTCACTGCTAATGCATTTTACACTCTATACCCTGAATGCCAGGGTATAGAGCGTGCTCTGGATCAGCGTGTTGAATTGCCATGGTGAAGACAGGCTGGCCGCAAACACCACAGCAACAAATGGTGCCACTCGTACTGCCCTGGAGCATTGATATAGTCCTGGTTGCCAGCCTACTTGCACCTTGACAACAGATGATGCTGATCCAGGGCAAATTGTGTCTAATACTTGTGGGAACCCAAACGACACCCGGGGGTGCCATTGCATCCTGGTGGAGAAACATTGGCTTAGACTATTCTCTTTTCTGCATGTCCCTGCAAAGAGGGAACAGAGACCGGGGAAGCAGTAGTGGAGTATGTGCAGTGTCAATGGGCTGGAAGGTTCAGAGTCAGGTGTACAGTGGTAGGGGTGTTATCAGGCAGGGAGGTTCAAAGTCTGCAAAGTCAGGGGTGCCAGGAGGTGCAGTGATAGGAGTGCTGGGTACTTTCCCATAGGTCGAATGCAAAAACTATCAACTTGTAAGCCTATTGTGGGCCACTGATCTAAGGTAATGTCAAGGAGGGTTTAGGTAAAATGTACGGGGGGGGGGGGGGGTCATAAGGATAATGATATTTGAAAGTATAGTTAGTCTTTAAGGCCCCTATATATTGCGTAAAGTGCGTGCACCAACAGTATTAATTTAGAATGGTACCACAATGTACAAAGTACTACAAAGTACAATAGGTGCCAATAGACTCTTTGCGTTGTAGTGCACTGCATTAAGAAAAAAGGAGCAGGTGTTTTCCTTTTTAAATTGCTTTGCATTAACAGCCCATTCTTGATGAAATGGCTGCCCTAATCCATCACATGCTGAATTGTGTGCAATAACGCAATAGAATGGCATAGCGTGAAGTGGGTCTTAATATTTTAATCAGCACTACTGGAGATGGGGAGTGCGGAATATAAGAACTTGAGAGGGGGTTTCCCACAATGGTAGGGAGTAAGTGCTTTGAGCTGCTATAGTATATGTTTAGAATATTATTAAATACATTTTAAAGCAGTTCAGACTTTATTAGTGGTCATAAAGCTTTAAAAAAATCATACTCATACTTATCTGCTCTGTGCAGTGGTTTTGCACAGAGCAGCCCCGATCCTCCTCTTCTGGGGTACTTCTGGCTTCTAAACCCTCCCCCTGTTGAGTACCCCTGTAGGGCACTTGTGCATGCTCAATTCTGAGCCAGACTGTTTGTCTCTATTCTGCCCCCCACTTTCTGCTCACAGGTTTTGATTCACAGCAGCAGGAGCCAACAGCGCCCGCTGCTCCCAACCAAGCCTGTGAGACAGGGAAGAGGGGAAGAAGAGCTAATGCAGACGTGCATAGTGACGGATTGAGATCGAGCTCGGGTAAGTATTTAGGGGGACGGGGGGAGCTACTATTAAAAGTTTTTTTACCTTAATGCAGAGAATGCATTGAGGTTACAAAAAAAATAAAAAATTACCTTTTGAACCACTTTAAGTTGGACACTTTTATTGTTAAAAGAATAGTCAAACAAAATATTGAAAAGCACACAGTGGGTATAGAAAATAATGAATCAAAATAACCACATTGTGTTGCTTTGCAGCCTGAAATGAACTCAGTCAACAGCTTTTGTTTTAACCAGCTGTATTTATCCGGCTGTGCAACTTATAACATACAATTAAAAGATATAACACCAACATGTCAGAAAACAGAATCACTGAGTTGTAAAAAGGATCACCCCTCATGTCAGTATTTTGTTGAACCACCTTTTGCTTTAATTACAGTCTTTAGTCTGTTGGGATATGTCTATACTAACTTTGCACCTCTAGACTTTGCAATATTTTCCCACTCTTCTTTGCAGAACTGCTCAAGTTCAGTTAAATTTGATGGTGACCATTTGTGGACTGCAGTCTTTAAGTCATTCCACAGATTTTTTATGGGGTTTAAGTCTGGGCTCTGACTAGGCAATGCAAGGACATTCACCTTTTTCTCTTTCAACCATTGTGTGGTCATTTGTGCTGTGTGCTTTGGTAAACCTTCCTCCCATTGACATTTTTTTGGCAGAGGGCAACAAAGAGGGTAGGTGAAGGTCTTTGTGTAGCAGCAGTAAAGGGTAGTCTTTATTCCTAACTCCTAAGCCGAAGAATGTTGGGGCCTATTTTACAGTACTAGATGTCTGTATGGTCAGTTCCTAAAGGAGTCCGTTTCTCTAGCAGGTGATATTTCCCATAGCAGCAGCTTACCAGTCCCAGCAATATTACAGCTCACCATCCGGTCACACAATGAGTTTGCACCTTCATTGCAAGTGGAAGTTGTTTCCTGTACAGTCTGGGAAAATGCAGCTCTTTCTCCTCCTTCTGCTGAGTCTGGTTGGGGCTGTAGTTCAGGCCCCATTACTTTCAGTGGGCAGCGCTCCCAAGAGAACGACATGTCCCATGATCCTCCACCAGACTTTCCTAATTGGTCCCTCTGCTGCTTGCCAGGAGGGAGGGGTGCAAGTGGGGGACCACACGCAGAACTGCTCTGAAGCTGCACAGCAGGGATGTTCAGGTTGAGAGGCAGCTTCTGCACACACAGCCTGCTGTTTACACAGACCCCTGCAGCGGGAGGTGGGGGGTGGAGGAGCTAGGAATCAACACAGCCGGCAAAGCACCTGGCTACATTAGTGACAGATACTTCCTGTACTGGGAGCAGTTTGTCCGTATTTGCTACAATCACTGCAGGTTAGAAGAGATCAGCAGCACTAAATGCCAGGTCCAGTCTAGGGGTAGTGTAGAGTCAGGCACATGTGTAGTAGTGACATAAAATGTATAATTTTGTTTTGCTACTACTTATCTGTGGTGGCATTGACATTTAAAAGTATACCAGTGCCATCCACAACAGTTATACCCAGTGGAAAGCAAATCCAGAGTCGTGCCTGCAGCCGGTGAGTCTGCGTTAGAATGAGACATAACCTTCTAATTTCTGACCCCATCAGCTCACACCATCTCCCTACCCCCCCAGCTTCTGCAGTGCCTTACACAGAAACTGTCATCTCTGGTTTGAAAGCTCACACCACCAACTGATCTGCCTGACTGCTGCATCGGGGGTAACAGCTGACAGCTTGTTGTGAAGTTACCACTCCCCACCATGCCTACAACCAAACCCCCATACCCCCACTGCATCAAAATCTCCCCCATTACCACTGTGCCTGCCCCCCCATTCTTTTCAACACCATGCCTGAAGCCTCCATAATGCTCCACATACCAACCTTCACACAACACTGCGACTGATTCACATTCTCCTCCTCCCACACTACACCTGCCCACCGACCTCCACGCTCAACTCTGCACCTGACCCCCAACCACCCCCCTATTTCCACCACCTCTCCCACATGCCCCCACTTCACTTGTCACTACACCAACACCCACCTTCGCACTTGCTGCCACTACACCAACAAAACCTTTTTTTAATTAAATGACAGTAAAAGCATATATACCAATCACTAAATGAAAAAATGGTCTGTGTTTGAATCTCTGCACTCGCTCCTGTCTGCATGTCAAATTTTGATATTCGACTGTGTCCATGCAGCTGCTGCTCCTGCATCCACTTCTATGAGCTGGCTGCCCACAGCTCCAGGGTGGATGCACAAGCAACAAAAAAGCAGCTTAACATGGAGGATGGGTCTCATCTAAAGGCCTGGATGGTAATGGCTTAGACTTCAATCAAGGATGCCAGAAACCATAAGTCTGGGTAGGGATACACCGGCGTGGGGCAGGGAAGGAATAGTTCAAGAACTGGGTAGGATGGATAATGATATCCAGCAGAATGAGCGGATGGATCTCATCAACTGTCTAAATGAGCCCTTAGAGAATCTGGAAATTGATATACATTGCCTTAAAGGAAATCCAAGATATAGCATTGCCACTGAAAGTCTAATGACTCAATAAAACCTCTTTCCTATAGCAGCAATCACCTAGAGACGATATTGAGCCACCACCTCCTTAATAGGTTGAGACACCAAGTCTAGTACTGTCCTCTTTGAAATGTCAACCAGTGCTCAGGGCTTGTGAAGAAGGAGAACCAAAGACCTAGACAGGGAGGGGAGAAGGAAGATGTATTGCTATCTATGGTTACCAGGATCCGTTTAACCTCTTTAATTAAGCCATTTCAGTGTTCAGAAGAAATGTGAACAGAACTTATTTCTAACGTATAAAAACTCCTATCATAGTGGTGACTTTATTATCACATAATGACAGGTCAATTAATGCAGATTCTTTTTCTCCCTTTCTGCTCGCTGTTGTAAAGCATCTACTTATGGACAGAAACCCTTCAAAGCCCCATTGGCTTCAGTCTCTAATTGCCAGAGATAACTGACCCTATGTACTCTCCTGAACTCTGACCCCAATTATATGGCAAAAGAGCCTCTGCACCCACCCCTACAGAAAAGAATGTTTCAATACAGTTCACATTAGCTTTAACATGTTTCTTGCTGGAATAACATCACTGACTTATCCTAGAAACATTGGTGGCCATGCTCAGAAAAATAAAAAGCACTCTGTGATAACCCCTAGCAACCCTTTAAATCTAAATTTGACCAGTTTGATCACAGTACACAGGATCGGTTTCATTTCTATGAGTAGATTTCACATTTTTATTGCAGGAGTGCTTTATTGAAAAAGCTGGAAATTAGAATTGCTCAGTGATGCCAATACACAGGAGATTATGCACACTAATTAGAGCAAAAGTGCAGCAAGTACCCAAAGAATCCCAAAGGGATCAGTAATGAAAACTTACCGACCTTAAATATAAGTTTAGCATATTTTTTAAATTAAAAAAAAAATAGAGATGTGATAGATATTAGAGTGTATTCATACCCCAATGGCATTTTTTACTTTTGTATAGAGTACGGAATGATTAGAACCTCTGCCAATGTTGTCTGTGTCTCTGTTGGGCAGATTTATCTGTTTGTCCAAGTGACTATTGTTACTGGGACAGAAAGTGATGAGAAATCCAAAATTTTACAGTTGTCAACAGAGAACAAAAGGTAATGGGAAATCTTCCAAACAACTGTCAAAGAGGGTAATTCTCATCACTGTAAAGATTTCATCTCACTTTCTGTTGTTTCTTTGGGACAGGAAATGAATGGGCATTGAAAGTGGCAGCGGCAGCTTTTACACACACTCCCAGTGGCTGAATATGTGTTTACTTTACAGGCCAACTATTATCTTTCTCCTAGAGGTGATTTGGGTTAGGACCAGCATTGAGGGAGTTGCTGGGTAGGGTAGAAGGGGCTCAGCAAATTTCCTTTTGCTGATTCTCCCTGTGACAGACCCAACCAGGATAGAGGCTTTTGGAGGCTTTTGGAGGGGACTGCAGGGTGGCCTCTGGCCTACTGACTATGGGCCCTGACTTTTAAGGGAGCACTACTCTTTGGGAGGTGTGTGCCTGTGGAACCCTTGGCATGGTCTTGCTTCAGATTTGGGCCCATGTCTCCCTGAAACACACAGATGTGGGTCCTTTGTGCCTAAACCAGCAATGACTTCTTTAGACTATGAGACTCTGAGTATATGTTAATATAATCAGCTCAAAACAACCTGATACCGGGGTCTCCTGCTATAGTCTGTTTATTAAAGTGTTATGTGTCTGAGTTTTAATAAAGGGAAGTGTCAGTTCCAGTTTGCAACTAAGCTAGTGTTGTCTAGATCTTGGGTGCAATATTCAGCTTTAAAGTGGCTGTACAACTTTGTCCCATGTGAATCAGCATAAAAAACCCAAATGAACACTGCTTGTAGATATCTCCTTACTTGCTTAGTATTGTTGTAATCCTTTTTGTTCTTTAGAATGACGTCACTGAGCATGCCCAGATCTCCCCTGATTTACGGCACACTCTCTATGTCTTATTTGTTATCAGGACTTACGGCACACAACACTGAACTCCCAGGAGGCTGCTAATCACTCAGAGCTTCCTTCTACACACCATGTGACCACATGACATCACATACAGTGTAAAGCAGGGCATGGGACAGCAGTACTGCAGTCTTATGAGCTGAAGCTGATAGGACTCATACAGGCAAACACTAGGTAATCAGCACAAGTAAATACTATGAAATAAACAAGTCAGCTATGAACAGGGAAGCAGGGTTGCCATAGAAACGTTGGATTGAGAAGGAGGCTTGGTTAACAGTACAGGAAGTGCTTAATGTAAGGGCGGAAATACACTCCACTGTGGACTCAGAAAACAATACTTAAAATGGCGCTGCCTAACCCCTGGAAACAAGTTTTTTTTAAGTTTCTTTAAACAGTAAGTAATGTGCGATTTGGACTGGATTACAGTGGCTATACTTTGATAATTACTTATTATAATGAACTAAATGAAAAGAAGCATCATTTAATACCTGGTTCCAGAGTGGAGGAAGCTATATCTTAATAGACTAGGTGCTGGATGGTGTATTCACATTTGATGGAAGCAGTGGGATCTGCTTCCTCCCTATGAGCAGTCCAAACCACCAGCTGGACCCAGTGTTGGGTGATATTGAAGAAGTGTTCCAGGAACCAGTCGCCATGGAAGCGGAGTTCCAGTTCTAGTTTTGCACCAAAGCTAGAGTCGTCTAGACCTTGGGTGCAATATTCAGCTATCATACCTGGTTCCTGGTTCCAGACTGAAGGAAGCTATGGAGGAACCCAAGCTGGGTGCTGGATGGTTACGTCACACTCCCTCTAGTGGATGAACTAGGAAGTGACCTGTATTATGTCACTTCTAGGTTTAGTGCTCAAATTCCCTGGTATTGCTGGCTAATAAAAAAGCAAGCTTCAGTGGAGTGCATTGGAGACACTGGAGTTCACAAGCTTTATGCTATCAAAAAGGGGCCTATTGATTCCCTATGTGAAAGCAATAAAAATTTTAACCCAACTGGGTCTCATACTCTAAAGACCTTTAAGAGTTTTTAAAGCTATGGATAATTTTGGGTGTCAAAGTTTGTCTTTGTTTTATGTACAATTGTAAGGGTTGACATGTTGGGTATCTATTTTCTTAACACAACCTCATCTTATATATTTTACCAATGAATGGGTAATATATTGTGTTTGTGTAATTTAAAATCAAACTTAGTGTATATTTTAGAGAAAATATTCATGATAGCAAACTGTTCCTCTAATATTCTGTGACATAAAACGTTGGAACTACCATCCTTATGTTCACCAGGGTCTCTGCTTTCATAAACTATATACAATTTGGGGGTTGTAACTAATCTTCAGGCCTAGATGCGCACTGCATTTTATCATACCAAATACAAAATGACAGCGAAAGGGTTAAAGCAGACCTTCACACAGGAAAATGACTTTGCACCTTTGTAATACTTCATTCACTTCTGTGAGCAAGAAGCTTTTATTTTCAATCTTATTTTTCTTCATGGTTCAGGCCACCCCTCACCTCCATTCTCACCTATCTTAAATGAGGTGGACCCTGCTCCTGGTGTCCCCTAGGATATTCACATCACATATCCCAGAATGCATCAGTTTCCACACTGTGGCCAGAGGAGATAGGACTGGTGACACTGCCTTATGGGACCGACTGCTAGAATCCTTTGGAGGCATTTGGCTTCCGGTGACATAGGAAATAAGATGGGGGAGCAAGACCAAATGTATGGCAGCAGAACAGCATATTATGGAAGGTCAATACTGGAATTGTTGGTCTTCTGGGTATGTTTACAGTGGATACCCTAGTAAAAAAAGGTAAGAAGGGGATTATAAAAAGAAAATCACAGCGGGGAGCATGTGAAGTTCCACTTTAATATCTACATACACCAGTACCAGGTGCATGTCATCATAAAAACCAACTACCTGTGCATCTCAAAGCCTAACTTAGATCTCCTCCTTCTCTTAGCCCTTGTACACACGGTTGGACATTCCGACAACAAAATCTATCAGATTTTGTCTGACGAATTTTGTCCGAAAATTGTGTTGAATACACACGGTCGGACAAAGTTGTCAGAGAATCTGATCGTACGTAACGTGATGACGTTATTTCGTTACGACGGGACTACCTTCAGGCTAGTAGCTAGGGATGAGCCGAACACCCCCCGGTTCGGTTCGCACCAGAACTTGCGAACGGCCCCCCCGCGTTCGTTACGAACGTTAGAACCCCATTGAAGTCTATGGGACTCGAACGTTCGAAATGGAAAGTGCTAATTTTAACGGCTAATATGCAAGATACTGTCCTAAAAAGGGTTTGGCGACCTGCCTCCTGCCTCAGGGGACATGGGTCAATGCAAAAAAAAGTTTTAAAAACGGCCGTTTTGGCGGGAGCACTGATTTTAATGACGATTAAAGTGAAAAAAAAAAGTGAAATATTACTTTAAATATGGTGCCTGGGGGGTGTCTGTAGTATGCCTGTGAAGTGCCACGTGTTTCCCGTGTTTAGAACAGTCCCTGCACAAAATGACATTTAACGGAAATAACACCATTTAAAACTGCTTGCGGTTTTAATGTTATATCTGGTTCCTGCAATATGGTTGAAAATCATTCAGAAAAATGGCATGGGTAGCCCTCCCTGCCCATTACCAGCCTATTTGGGTCTTGTACGCATATTAAGGGGAACCCTGTACCCATATTAAAAAAAGGAAATGCGTGTGGCCCCCAGGCCCTATATACTCAGAACAGCAGTATACAGGCGGTGCAAACAAGACAGGGACTGTGTAGGTTTGTTGTGTTGTGTAAGTTGAATCTGTTTGTAATTTTCAACTGGTACATTTTTAAAGTGTAGCTCCAGTCAAAAAAACTATTTTTAAGCTTTTTGGAAAACATAGGGAAGGGTTATCACCCCTGTATAATTTGTTTTGCCATCCGTCTTTTTTCATCTCACTTGCTGCTGTCTCCTTCCGTTTGCAAGTAGGAGATGTTTGTAAGTTGGATGTTTGAAAGTAGGGGCCTGCCCTATATTATAGCGGTATGTACTGGGTACAGAGCACGCAGACAGCACGCACTATCTCCTAACACTACTGACTGCAAGCTCTATTATTAACCACTTGACCACTGGGCACTTAAACACCCTTAATAACCAGACCAATTTTCAGCTTTTGGTGCCCTCACATTTTGAATGACAATTACTCAGTCATGCAACACTGGACCTATATGAAATGTTTGTCCTTTTTTTCACACAAATAGAGCTTTCTTTTGGTGGTATTTAATCACCTCTCAGTTTTTTTATTTTTTGTGCTATAAAAGAAAAAAGACCGGAAATTATGCGAAAAAATGAATTTTTCTTTGTTTCTGTTATAAAATTTAGCAGATTAGTAATTTTTTCTTCATAATTTTTTTTTTACTGGTTACATGTTTTGAGTTGCAGAGGAGGTCTAGGACTAGAATTATTGCTCTCGCTCTAACGTTCTCGGCAATACCTCACATGTGTGGTTTGAACACCGTTTTCATATGTGGGCGGGGCTTACGCATGCGTTCGCTTCTGCATGCGAGCACATGGGGACATGGGCGCTTTAATTTTTTTTTTTTTATTTATTGTTCATTTTACTTTATTTATTTTAGTTTGACATTTTTTTCCCCAAAAATATATTTTTGATCACTTTTATTCCTATTACAAGGAATGTAAACATCCCTTGTAATAGGAATATGGGGTGACAGGTCCTCTTTACAGTGAAATCTGGGGGTCAATATGACCCCACATCTCACCTCTAGGCTGGGAAGCCTGAAATAAAAAATAAAAAAAAAGATTCTGGCTTTGATCGTACTGGCGAGTTGGTAGAAGCACCGGAGGGCGGTGAGGGGTGGGGGGCGTCTATGGCTGGGTATTTCAGGGTATCACCGAGTATGGCTGGGTATCTCCGAGTATGGCTGGGTATGGCAATTTATGGCAGGGTATTGCAGAGTATTGGCGGGGTATTGGCGGGGTACTACAGAGTAATAGCAGGGTACTGCAGAGTATTGGGGAGTACTACAGAGTAATGGCAGGGTACTGCAGAGTAAAGGCAGGGTACTGCAGAGTAATGGGGGGTACTGCAGAGTAATGGCAGGGTACTGCAGAGTATGCACTGGTATTGCAGAGTATTGGCGGGGTATTGGCGGGGTACTACAGAGTAATAGCAGGGTACTGCAGAGTATTGGGGAGTACTACAAAGTAATGGCAGGGTACTGCAGAGTAAAGGCAGGGTACTGCAGAGTAATGGCAGGGTACTGCAGAGTAATGGCAGGGTACTGCACTGCAGAGTAATGGCGGGGTACTGCAGAGTAATGGCAGGGTACTGCAGAGTATGCACTGGTATTGAAGAGTATTGGCGGGGTATTGGCGGGGTACTACAGAGTAATAGCAGGGTACTGCAGAGTATTGGGGAGTACTACAAAGTAATGGCAGGGTACTGCAGAGTAAAGGCAGGGTACTGCAGAGTAATGGCGGGGTACTGCAGAGTAATGGCGGGTACTGCAGAGTATTGGGGGGTACTGCAGAGTAATGGCAGGGTACTGCAGAGTAATGGGGGTTACTGCAGAGTAATGGGGGGTACTGCAGAGTAAAGGCAGGGTACTGCAGAGTAATGGGGGGTACTGCAGAGTAATGGCAGGGTACTGCAGAGTATGCACTGGTATTGCAGAGTATTGGCAGGGAATTGAGGGGTTAAATTCGGTGAGCAGCGATGTGGGCACTGCAGATGCAGCCCACATCGCTGCTGACACCGATCTCTTTCCCCTCCGCTGTACCGATCGGTACAGAGAGGGGAGGGAGGAACCGGCGTCATATATGACGCCGGTTTGTTTACAAGTGATCACTCCGTCATTTGACGGAACGATCACGTGGTAAACGGCCGCGACGAGCGGCCGCTTACCGTGATCCATGATGCTCTCGAGAGGGGGCGCGCGAGAGCAGAATTCTGGGAGGCCGTTAATTAATGGCCTCTCAGAGTTAAACAATCGCCCTGAAGCCGTTAATCGGCAATGGGCGGTTGTTAAGTGGTTAAAGATAGATCACTAGCTAGCTATATAGGTGAGGTGAATATAGTGTAGTGGTGTATACTGCGGTCAGGGCACAGACAATAACCACTACACAAGAGCAAGATAGGAAATCAGCCAAAAACGATTGGTGTGTAACTGTGTTGAAGGTACACAGAACACCCACTGCTTCAGATTCTAACACACTACACGAGGCCGCCTCAAAGGCGGCCTTATATAGTGTGGGGCGTGCACTACACAGCCTGAGCTATGATTGGCCACAGGCAGGATGCCTGTGGCCAATCATGGCTCTCCTCGCTGCTGGCGCTGCGATTGGCCAAGCATGCGGGGTCACAGTGCATGCTTGGCCAATCATGAGCCAGAAATGCACTGCGCCATCGCAGTGCATTGTGGTCCGCGCGCGCCATACGAATTTTGACGCGAACGGACCAAGAGTTCGGATTTCGCCGAACGCCCGAACAGCCAATGTTCGAGTCGAACGTACATTCGACTCGAACACGAAGCTCATCCCTACTAGTAGCCAATAGCTTTGGTCTAGGAATTTGATCTGAGCATGCGTGGCACTTTGTCCAATCGGAATTCTCTACACACAATCGGACAAAGTCCGATTGGATCATGTTGTCAGAAAGTTTCATAGCCCAGCTCTAAAACTTTGTCCGTCGGATATTCCGACGGAACCGGTCCGATGGAGCCCACACACAGTCGGATTATCCGACAACATGGTCCGATCGAACATTTTCCATCGGAATGTTCGACCGTGTGTACAAGGGCTAACACAAGTGAGCAAGCCTATTGGACCTAACTGAATAGACAGCAATAGCCTAAGGTGCTTTCATACAAGAACATGCTGCTCACATTTAAGAAAGTGAATTCATAACAAGAAACAAATGCCAGCACCTCAAGGGGCCTGTACATACTTTTAGCTACCCCCAGTGTGTTCTTTTATCCAGTTTAGGACTTCCATTCCCTAACTGGAGCGCTAACCCACTTTCTTACACACCCATTATTGATCTGTTCTGTATTGGTCTCTAGATGCCTACATATGTTTTCTGCTATTAGATAACATTCTAAGTAAGTAAATCCCCATACACACTATCAGTTTTTCTGCTGAGTTTTTCCTTCAGGTTTACCAAAACCAGGGCTCAAGTCCTGCGGGAACGGAGTTCCTGTACTTTTTCCACAACAGGAACTCAGTTCCCGTTAGCAGCCGCGTCCTGCAAGACTTTGAAGTATGCGAGCTGTGTGGCAGGTGCTACACCAGCAGCTGCCGACACAGCTCGCCATGGTAAGTGCCACACATCTGACCATTCAGGCATTGCCAGTAGGGGGCTCCATGACAGCTTCCCCTTTGTTCTACCTGTCAATCACAGCTAGCTGACAGGTAGATCAGGTCTAGCTGAGGGGTAGATCAGCTATTCTGCTCACAGGACATGCAGGGAGAGAGGTAAGCTGAGGGAGGAACATTAATTTGGGGTGGTAAGCTGAGCACAATACCTGGCAAAGTTTAATGCCAGGAGGGAAGTTTATGTGGAAATATGTGAAGGGTTGAAATAGCAGCGATGGTGTGTTGGAGCCCTGCAGTTTGCAGCCCCCTCCCCAAGCTAACATACATCTCCTAAGCAGGAACACATCACTATCTCCCCAAGCATTCTGTCCAGATATTGTGTAGTTCATTTATGACCTTTCCGTTTAACCCTGTGTTATCCAAACTCTGTTCAATGAAAAGTGTAAACTCACCACATAAACATTCTACATACAAAATAACATTCCCCAATAAAGATCAGAACATGATGTTCACATTTGCATGGAAGCACAATTGAACGAATGCTGATTATTCAGGGAATTACCGTATTTATGTTTATTGAGGATTGTTTTTTTTTATGTACTAACAGTTAGGCTTCATACACACAATACGAAAATTGGATGAAAAATACCACCTTTGAAGCGTTCGTGCATATGAGCGTATAATTTTTTATTTTTTTTGGTGGGGGAGTGGTTCTTGGGTGGGAGTTCCCACACTTTTTTCCCCAGGACTTGACCCCTGACCAAAACCATGTAGTGCAAGGGCCTGCCTGATTGCATACAAATTGAAACCTCATATTATATGGTTTTGGTAAATCTGGAGGAAAAACTCAGCTGATGAGTATGGAGCTTAACTCTTTGCTAAGGCTGGATTCACACCGATACATTTTTTGTGCTTTTTGCAATTTGCAGATTTGCACTACAGAATGTGTTCCATAGGAAACCATGTAGACTGTGGTCTGTAGTGCAAATCTGCAAAATGCAAAAAGCATTAAAAATGCATAGGTGTGAATCCAGCCTGAGAATATGTGAATATTTTAATGTGCAGAACCTAGCCACCGTTCTGCTTTAGGTTTTATATAGCATAGTAGAGGTTTTAATGTATCAAGGATTGAATTTTCCTCAATGGGTGGGACTTGTAATGCCACGCACACATGATCAGAATTTCGGCCAGCAAAAGACCGAAGAGAGCTTTTCATCGGAAAATGAGACCGTGTGTATGCTCCATCGGAATTTAGCTGGCCGAATTTCCGCCAGAAAAAAATGATAGCATGTTCTCAATTTTCCCGATGGAAAAACTTTCCGATCATGTGTATGCAATTCCGACGCGCAAAAACTCACGCATGCTCAGATTCAACTACGAAATGGAAGCTATTGGCTACTAGGTATTGAACTTCCCTTTTCTAGTCCCGTCGTATGTGTTGTTCGTCGCCGCGTTCTTGCCGGTCGGAATTTGGTGTGACCGTGTGTAGGCAAGACAGTTTGAACGGAATTCCGTTGTAATTCTGACGGGAAAACCATCAGAGCTTTTTCCGATGAGAATTCCGATCGTGTGTACGTGGCATAAGATGCAAATAATAATAATATTTTCAAATCTTTCAATTTAAATAAAATTTTAATGTAAAATACATTTAAATAAAAATAATAAAATGTAAAGATTTTAAAATATTATTATATGAGCCGTAAAAGTCCTACCCAATGGGTGAAATTCAATCCTTGATGCTTTAGGTTTTGAATAATTCCCTACTAGTGGTGGACCAGCAAACATGATAATTCCATTGCTGTCCACTGGAATATTGAGGCCGGGTTCACACTATAACCTGCGGATCACACAGGAGCGCTGTGTGTCCCTGTTCCTCGTTTCAGGGACGAATCAGGGCCAATTCTATGCCTGAATTCGGCCCTGAAACGGAGCCAAAGACAGTGTGCTCCGCAGCCACAACGGAGATATCTGAACTGGCTCCATAGGGAGCCTGTCACATTGGCTGCTTTCACACTGGGGCGGTATTCAGGCGTTACAGTGCTAAAAATAGCGCCTGTGTAGCGCCTGAAAAAAAACGGCCCCTTTCACTCCAGTGTGAAAGCCGGAGGGCTTTCACACTGGAGCGATGCGCTGGCAGGACGGTGAAAAAAGTCCTGCTAGCCGCATCTTTGGAGCGGTGAAGGAGCGGTGTATTCACCGCTCCTAAACCGCTCCTACCCATTGAAATCAATGGGACACCGCGGCAATACCGCCGGCAAAGCGCCGCTGCAGCGGCGCTTTGCGGGTGGGTTTAACCCTTTTTCGGCCGCTAGCGGGGGTTAAAACCACCCCGCTAGCGCCCGCAGACCGCCGCTAAAACGACGGTAAAGCGCCGCTAAAAATAGCGGCACTTTACCGCCGACGCCGCTCCCGCCCCAGTGTGAAAGCAGCCATTCTCCTGCTATGCGAACTGGATGCAAGAAAACCTGATCTAATTCACATAGGTCTGAACTGGGCCTAAGGTCAACTTAAAATAATAATGATCATTAATAATCATTGATCATTCTTATTGATCATGAACAATGATCATAATCAAGCCTTGGTATAAATGAATATTTTATAAAGTGGATTTGTCTACTATATATTTTCCCATCCCCCCCCCCATGTTTAATCAGTGGGTGTTTATTGCTACCATGTTCTATTTCTATTTTATATGTTTTTGTTACAGTGTGAAATTCACAGATGGCTCCTACCAGTACACTTAATTAAAAAAAAAAAAATATGTATTTGTAGATATGAATGTAAGGAAGCCTTAGGTGTACAAGATGTACAAGAATTGTATTTATGAAAACAGTACTAACATAATAAACAATAATTGTTTCTCATCTGTAAAAACGTCACGATTGTTCAGAGCTTTTACAAGCTGTAATAACTTAGGATCATCAATATGGACAGTTAATAAGATACTATTTATTTTCAACAAGATAGTCACTCAAAATGAGTGGTAAATTATTGCGCTTCATAGCTAATTTCCATAAGCAATTACATGAAAAATGCATTTTACAAAAGGTAGATAAACCATATGCAAAACAAAAAAAAAAATCTGATGAAAAAAAAATGTTTACATAAAATGCTTCACTGAAGCTTCAGCGCATCAGGCCCAATGGGCTTTTTATACTAGCATTGTATAAACATCAATGGTTTTCAAAGAACCCACAGTAAGCAATTAGGATAAATTATCAGTAATTCATTGCGAACCTGGACAGCATTGGATGATCTGGGTTACTGAATAGTGTAAAATGGATGATAAGGCTTGCTTAATTAGGTAAGAATTATGTGGAAAGTGCAAGGGCCAATGGGAATGAATCAGAATTCTTCTTTCACTGAACTGACTTTGCTTAACTGAAATATGAATCTCTACTAGAGATTACATCATTCTACAAATAAACATTAGGTTTGTGTCTTGCCATGCTATCTTATGGTCTGTCTGTCCTCTGTGTGTAGCTGCAAGGCTACTAACTGTATTATCCTCTAGAAAATGTAAAAAAAATAAAACATACATCTTTTATGACATTTATGGATACAATAGGGAAAAACTGGAGGAAAAAAAATAGCAATAGCCATGTTGCTCATAGATAAGGTCTGTTGCTTTCATATACTGTCTAGTTAATTGTCTAGTATGATTGGTTCCCTTGGGCAATTTCTCCTATGGTTTTGTTTAATACCCTATTCCTATAGAGTTAGTATGTTACGTATAATGACCATTGTTTTTCAAGCCTATGTTCTAACACAGTAAATTGTTTCATTCAGTCCTTGAAGGAAGAATGTCTCTTGACTGTCTATAAAGCTGGAATTTTGATAGAATCTCAGGAATTTTCTCTCCAAGGAATAGATTTAACCTCACAGACTTAATAGAACTCAGCACTTTCCTACACAATCATTGGGAGTAGCTATGGTCAGAAAAGGCTACGATAATTACTCCCTTGGCAGATATAATTATCCCAAAGGAATGTGTTTTCTATCCTCAGGTTCTCCAAGAATAATTAGAATCCATCTAAAATCACACATTCCAGGACTAGTCTCCAATGATAGAAAAATAACCTCTATTAGACTTCTCTGTTATTATGAGATGAGAAAATGTAATTGAAGTTTTAGGACAATAATTATTCTGCAATTTTTTTCTTAGAACCTGGGCTGTGGTAAGATATTAGTTTGCCCAGGGCAAAGATTTCATTAGTGGCCCTTACATTAAATATACCCAAAAAGTGCATTTTAAGTATATTGCGATGACATACTCTGTATAGGAGTGTGCAGAGCCCAAACTGCAAACAGAACTAGCATACAGTATGTATGACCAAAAATGAACATGTAGTATTTGCAGCTTACCCCTTATGTGGTAGATTCATATTTTTCCTCTTTCACCTCTTTCCTTTCTTTTTACCTGGTAATCCAGCCAAGGGACTGTAGAGTCATTTACTTTTGTTGAGTGAAAATAAGTGAACATCTTTCCAGGCAGGAGGAGCATTGTCATCTTATGATGTCCACTTTAGATTACAGTTGTCAGGGACGATGCATGCATATGTGCAGGTGCATGGTTCCTATAGCCATTTTCATGGACATTTAGCAGGGGGATTGGCGCTAGACGGGCTATTTAAACTGCACTAGTGCTTTGTGTCAGTGCTTTCTGGTCTATTACGTTTCTAAAGCATCTATATGTTCCTGTATCACTCACCCATTGCCGACCCAATCTGCTCCTGACTTTGGCTGAACTCTGCCTGCACCGACCCCTGGACTACGATTTTGCCATATCCTTCTGCTTGTCTACCTTATTGTTTACCAAATCCGGCCTGACTTCTGACTAGTCTTCTGCCTGCTAGTTGCTGACCTGGACTGTCTGACCTTGCCTTGGATCTTCTCCCTGCACCTGATCCAGCCGTAGTTGTGTCTGTCATAAACCAGCGTGCTACCAGCCAGCTGTTCCTGGACATCCAGGTGCACATCAGCACCCTCCAGCAGTAGTCTTATCAGGCACTCATGCCACTCTGTGCTCCGGTGTTCCCTGTTATATTAACAGGGTTCCTGAGCCAGAGCTGTAAGAGGGGCCTTCCTCTACACCAGTGGTTCTAAACTCCTGTCCTCAGGACTCACTAACAGGCCAGATATTAAGTATTACCTTGGGGAGATGCAGACTAGAATACTGCAATCACTGAGCAGCAAATTATATCACCTGTGATGTATTTCAGTTATCTTGCAAACCTGGTCTGTTAGTGGGTCCTGAGGACAGGAGTTGCTGCTCTACACTTTGGGCTCCATCACCAGGTACGTTACAACAGGCTGACGTACCAATGAACAGCGAGCTTGCATGTTCAACCTGACCCCATTGTCTATGCCCTGCATAGCTGTATTGTGCAAGGCTTTATGGGATGTGTGGTCCAGCAGGAGCTAACCACATCATCAACAGAAGACTAGCACCCTTGGGTGGAGTATGGAACAGATGGAGGGATCCAGTCTCAGAGCTTTTATACCTTACATTAAAGTCCACTCCAGAGGGGTTTCCCTCCTCTGTGCTACCATACAATCCACCCAATGTTCATATCCAGTAGAGGTTAACATTATGTGATGATTAATGGAAACCTGAAAGAAATCTAGAGGGTGCCATTGTTGACCATGCTATCTACTTGCATGCAGTGCGGATTCTCTGCCTTCAAGATATTTAGAGCTACAGACTGAAAAAAAGAATGCATCAGTGACAGCCATTAGGTCAGCATGACAGTCAGTAACTAGCATTTTCAGAAAAAAGTACAATGGCTGCCTTCAGGTTTTTCTCAGCAGAAGATATCTGCAGTGTTTCCTGCAAAGCATTAGCAACTCACAAATTGATTTTACTTGTTGCTCGCCATTGCTTTTTATTGGGTATTTTATTTTAGAAATTACCCTAACTAAATTATTTTCTGAAATAACACACATACACTTTATTGTCAAAAGTATTGTAATGCCTGCCTTTACACGTACATGAAATTTAATGACATCCCAGTCCTTAGTCTGTAGGGTTCAATATTGAGTTGGCCTACCCTTTGCAGCCATAACAGCTTCAACTCTTCTGGGAAGGCTGTCCACAAGGTTTTTAGGAGTGTGTCTATAGGAATGCTTGACCATTCTTGCAGAATCGCATTTGTGAGGTCAGGCACTGATGTTGGATGAGAAGGTTTGGCTTGCAGTCTCCACTATAATTCATCCCAAAGGTGTTCTATCGGGTTGATGTCACGACTCTGCACAGGCCAGTCAAATTCCTCCACCCAAAACTCATGAATCCATGTATTTATGAACCTTGCTTTGTGCACTGGTCCAAATCATTTGGCGGAGGGGGGATTATGGTGGGGGGTTGTTTTTCAGGGGTTGGGTTTGGCCCCTTAGTTCTAGTGAAGGGAACTCTTAAAGCATCAGCATACCAAGACATTTTGGACAATTTCATGCTCCAAATTTCCAACTTTGTGGTAACAGTTCGGGGATGACCCCTTCCTGTTCCAACATGACCGCACACCAGTGCACAAAGCAAGGTCCATAAAGACATGGATGAGGAAGTTTGGGGTGGAGGAACTTGACTGACTTGTCCTTCAAATAAAATAGGTTTTTTTACTTCCTGTACAAGAAGACGCATCAGGATATGAGATAAAATCTATCCAACAACAGTCCTTATGGGAGAGTTGTCAAACAACAAATTTATTCAATGGACGATTCCACTTGTATTCCATTGGATTAAAAGAGAGCATTTAACTCCGCAGTGGGGACATAGATAGCAATAATATCCTTGTTAGGCAACCCTCAGCTGAAAGTGAGGATGTCATATCAATATCACACCCACGTTAAACAGCTTGTGGTTGGCTTGCCATTACACAGCTTGCCAGTACATTTTTGATAATGTCAAGACTGAGCTGAAGAAATGTCTCTTCCAAATGGTATAAATCAGATACCTGCAGGTGGGTGCAAATTTTTAATGAAAGCAGTTTGTGGGTGTAGAGAGGGTTCTTGTTGAATCCAATGCATTGTAAGTTAATGACCGGCCCACCCATCCTACTTCACATGTCTTGATATTGAGTACTAAACTTGTTCAGATTACACCATAACCCAATGCACGGTTCTTAAGGTAGGCGATATGGGCCAGGCATCAGCTTAGTAAAGAAATATCAATATCTGCATATCTGTGCAATTTGCCATTAAAGTTGAACTCCAGGAAAATATGTTGGATGATAAATGTAAAAATCAATTACTTCTAATGATGGATGTCCCATGCATTGATGCTACTGCATTAGTGAAATCACTTATCTTCATTCAGTCCTTATACTACTGTAAGCACAGAACTTCTGTCACAGAAACCTATATTTCTTGCTTGTGTACAGTGATAATAATGGGTTGCCTGGTCTCCACCCTGTCTATTCACAAACTGTCTTGTATTCTTTTTACAGAATACACAGTGCTCTGTGAATGGATGAGGTGGTAATTGTCATGTCCACCCCTCTTCTCCTCTTGGTCATTTACAGAACACCAAGTGTTCTTTAACCACTTCCGGACCGCCGCACGCCGATATACATCCTAACATTGAAGTGGAATATCTTTGTTATAGCAGCAGATAGCTGCCATAACCCCAGTATCCACTTCTTCAGCGGGCGATCCGCTTTCAGATAAAAGTGGTCTCAGTGGCAGATTCACAGCGAGATCACTTTTAAGGGTGGTGGGAGAGGGGCCCCCCTCCCGCCACGCTCTGGTGCCCTCCGCCGCTTACAGGAGCCACTGGTGGCGGCAAAGGCAATCAGATCCTGTCCCCTGCTTGGCTGACTGCCGAGTGAGGGGAAGATGGCTCCCACCTGGCTCCATACCATTGCAGGGCAAAACGCCACTTTCGCCCATAACTCTTAAAAGGACTTGTTTTTTTTTAAACATTTTTTTCTTTTTTTTTTTTATTGCATTTTAGTGTAAATATGAGATCTGAGGTCTTTTTGACCCCAGATCTCATATTTAAGAGGTTCTGTCATGCTTTTTTTCTATTACAAGGGATGTTTACATTCCTTGTAATGGGAATAAAAGTAACACAATTTTTTTTTTAAAAGAACAGTGTAAAGATAGATAATAAAAAGTAAAATTAATAATAAAAATAAAAAAATTAACACGCACCGTCCCGCCGAGCTCGCGTGCAGAAGCGAACACAAGTATGTAAGTAGCAAAAGAGAGAAAACCACCGCTCCAGGATAGCCCTCCAAGGCGGATGTCCTTCTTCCTAATGAGGAGCTCCAGGTGCTGGCTAATACATGTGCAATAGGCAGGCAATGGAAAAAAACTCTGGACAGCCGCACACCAGAAAAAGGCTTAAAATCCTGTGTTTTTATTGTCACATCACATCAAATAATCCACAGCAAGGAAAAGGGTACAAAAATGCTAAATCATTTCGCACTGGAATCAGTGCTTACTCATAGCTTATTATTATTGATTATTTGATGTGATGTGACCCCTGATTTTAATAAAAACACAGGATTTTAAGCCTTTTTCTGGTGTGCGGCTATCCATATGTGAGTAGCACCCGCTTATGAAAATGGTGTTCAAACCACACATGTGAGGTATCTCCGCGATCGGTAGAGCGAGAGTAATAATTCTAGCCCTAGACCTCCTCTGTAACACAAAACATGCAACCTGTAGAATTTTTTAAATGTCGCCAATGGAGATTTTTAAGGGTAAAAGTTTGTCACCATTCCACGAGCGGGTGCAATTTTGAAGCGTGACAAGTTGGGTATCAATTTACTCGGTGTATCATTATCTTTCACAATTTAAAAAAAAAATTGGGCTTTACTATTGTCTTATTTTTTAATTCAAATATTTTTTTCCAAAAGAAGTGCACTTGTAAGAACGCTGCACAAATACGGTGTGACAGAAAGTATTGCAACGACTGCCATTTTAATCTCTGGGGTGTTAGAAAAAAAATGTATAATGTTTGGGGGTTCTAAGTAATTTTCTCACAAAAAAAAACTATTTTTAACTTGTAAACAACAAATCTCCAAAAGAGGCCCAGTCCTTAAAAAGAATACAATACATTTTGTGAATGGACAATGGACTACTGGCCAAGATTGGAACCATGTAGGCTGTTTGTACCCAAGCTGATCAATCGATCATCTATAGGCGCTGGCAATAATCACTGTGTGTTCTCCCAGCAGGGATGACACCCCTGCCTGGAGAACACGCTAGTTCCGTGGGAGTTCCAGGAAAGAAAATCTCACCATCTATGGCCTGCATAAGATATAATATTTACGCGGCCCTCTAGATCCCCCTAAACAATCATTTAACCTTTGCAGCATTGGTAAGGCCCCACTACAAGGGAAAATGGGCTTTAAGTAGCTCAACTGAGCTATTAAAATATTAGCGAATATGGCAAGTGACCATATGATTAAGTGATAATGACAAGGGATCACTAAACAAATGGATCCCTATGGAGCAAATAGCGTCCAGTAGTATTTAGTATGATCATGGGAGACTGATCACTACTACATGCACCACCACTGTTAGCACTGTGACCTTTGCACACAGCTAATCACAGATCAGAGTAAAGGGCCAATCACAGTGTCCCTTTACTATGTGATCAGCTTTGTTCAATCACAGCTAATCACATGTAAACAGACTTGCTGGTTAACGGCTCTTCTTTCCTCACACACTGTCTCTGTGTGAGGAAAGGAGAGCCAGTAGTTGGCAAGTCTGACAGGGCACAGTGAGTACATTGTTTACATTGATCATCATCAGTGCCCATCAGTGCCCATCAGTGCAGTTAACAGTGCCCATAATGAGGCTGCACTGATGGGCACTGATGGGTACTGATAAGGCTGCACTAATGGGCACTGATGAGGAGCCACTGATGAGGCTGCATTGATGAGATGGCACTGATAGTTGGCTCTGATGGGCACTGATAGGCCCATCAGTGCCAACTATCAGTGCCGTCTCATTAATGCAGCCTCATTCAGTGCCTCCTCATCAGTGCCCATTAGTGGAGCCTTATCAGTACCCATCAGTGCAGCCCCTTATCAGTGCCCATCAGTGCAGCCTCATCAGTGCAGCCTCATCAGCACACATCAGCACTGATAAAGAAGAAGATAAATTACTTATTTGCAAAATTTTTCAAAATGTTCTGTCTTTTTTCATGTATTTAGCAAAAAAAAAAAAAAAAACAGTAATGATTAAATACCACCAAAAGAAAGCTATATCTGTCTCAAAAAAAAAAAGATACCGATTTAATTTGGGTACAGTGTTGCATAATCATGCAATTCAACAGCACTGAAAGCTTAAAATTGGAGCCACAGGCGTCCCTTTGGGACTTATTGTGCAGCCCTTTTGAGCCCCTGTATACAGCAGTCTGTGTTTTTTTTACTTAAGGTATAGAAAGCAAATTATTCTTTAATAGGGATGCAGTGAGGATCACAGGCAGTGAGACATTCCCCCGATGCGTGGCTGCAGGGATCGGGCAATGTCTCACTGCCTGTGATTAGCACAGCACTATGCTGACTTCCTGGCGGACTCTGCACGTGTTCCACGTGAACACGCCTGAGCTCATCCCTATTCCTTAGACTGGCTTCTAGTAGTTAAACTGTTTGGGTTAATTATTTTACGTTGACTTTTCTCTTTGCTGGCTATCATTTTTTTTTTCTCCCTCTGATCTTTTATAATGGATCCAGCTGTGCCATAGTTATATTTTAGGAGGGTTTTAGGAAGCAGAATTAAGAAAGTATACATTTGTAAAGGGGGGGGGGGGGGGGGAGGGGGTAATATCGGTGCTCTCTAGCAATCTTTTCTAATGTGTCCCTAGTTTTTGACAGTCTCCCGAAGCAAATCTACAGTCTCCAACCAATCCTATAGTGCAGTGGTCATCAACCCTGTCCCCAGGGCCCACTAACAGGCCAGGTTTGCAAGATAACTGAAATACATCACAGGTGATATCATTTTCTGCTCAGTGATTGCAGTATTCTAGTCTGCATACTACATAAAACCTGGCCTGTTTGTGGGCCCTGAGGACAGGAGTTGATGACCACTGCTATAGTGTATCCAAGGTTTCTGACCATCAGTTGCTGCTTGACCATCTCCTAAGGCATGTCTGAAGATTCTGCCTGTTTTTTTGTGATATTACATCTACTGAATATTATGTGTGGACCTTTGGTGATGCCAGGGACCACAGGCAAGGCCCCCTTTATCCATAGAGATGACCACAAATGATATAAAAAAAAACATCCATGACGGGAATAGGACATCTCATAAAAGGCTATGGTAACTATGTAGACATTGCACCAATGGGGTTCTTGAGACACATGAAATCACCTTTGGGTGTAGTAATCCTTTACCAAATTCAGTCAGTTGTGAGATGCAGCTATCTATGCCAAACAACTGCATTTCAGATTCTCTACAGAGATGCCAAGCCTATGAAGGTTGTGAACCTTTGAGTGGCTGTTAATGGTCACTGCACTTTGCAAATTGCTCTTTGCTTCACTATGTAAGTTAGTGGACTGCTTCTTGAACGTAGAATGTAGACTAGACCGGGCAGAATTCTTCAGCACTGACATTTTCAGTAGTTATTGTACATGTGGAGTGTGCGGTACTTTACTAAGGCCTATAATTTGCACCCTGCTGTTATAGAGATAGAGGCTTCCGGACATATTTCTTCTACATATTCCCTCAGGGTAGAGATTCAAGGAATTATACAAGAGAAAATCTTCCTAGATTTACACACTGGGAAGCTTAACATTAGTCTGTGATCTTTTTCCAGTACTTTCTACTACATATTTATCTCTTCTACAGTAACTAGATTGATTCATGTTTTATTAATAATGCCATAAAGATGCCCCTTGGGCCACCGCCGTTTCTGTAAATGACAGCTGGCACTGAGAGAGTGAGAGTGCCTCCATAAATGCTACACATATTCATTCAAATATTCCTGAACAATGTAGTGAATATCTTTATTTAACTGACATCATTGGCCTATATAGGCAATTTCAGCGCAAATGGAAGTTACTGGCATGATTGTCTAGCAAAAGGGTTCATGTTCTGCTAAATCATTATGGGTGCTTTCATTCCCTGTTTTACTGTTTTATGGATCTAGTGCTGTGCTGTTATCCTACAAAAGGAGAAAATTGGTAAAAAGGCACTTCGGGGAAACGCCTAGCTGAAATGCATTTATATACTAAACTATTCATGCAGCCAAGAGAGGTATGATTCTCTTCAGCCTGTCTTATAATCCAGGCATGCCTGCCATACAGCACAGTCAGGTCGGTTACCTGACTCGTACAGCTTTGTGAGTGAATCACCCCCATCCTGCTGATTGGAATGAAGGCACATTACCCCACCAATTATGTTATCACTCTACTGTCTCCTTCTACAACCAAGATCCTAGTGTTACACTGGGTACACATGTTCAGTTTTGTTTGTTGAACCAGCAGTTTAGATTAAAGGAATCTACAATAAAAAACAAACTTAGTAGTTTTATTTATTTATAGCCATGCTTGCTTTTTGGGTAATACTTAAATGGATTCATGGTGTCCTTCATACCTAAAATCTTGCGGTGAAATGGCCTACACCTCTGCATTCTTTTACCCATTCTCCAAACACAGTTAAAGAGGATGTAAACTCTCCCAATCTGATGCTTCTTTTCATTTAGTCCATTATAATAAGTCATTATCAGACTATAGCCACTATAATCCAGCCCAAATCGCATATTACTTACTGTTTAAAGAAACTTTAAAAAACTTGTTTCCAGGGGTTAGGCAGCACCATCTTAAGTATTGTTTTCTGAGTCCACAGTGGAGTGTATTTCTGCCCTTGCATTGAGAACTTCCAGTACTGTTAACCAAACCTCCTTCTCAATCCAATATTTCTATGGCAACCCTGCTTCTCTGTTCATAGCTTACTTGTTTATTTCATAGTATTTACTTGTGCCAATGTCTAATGTTTGCCTTTGTCAGACTTATCAGCTTCAGCTGATAAGACTGCAGTAATGGCCAAGTTTAGACTGTATGTCATGTCACATGGTCACATGGTGTGTAGGATTAAGCTCTGAGTGATTAGCAGAGTTCAGTGGTGTGCTGTAGGAAGTCCTGATAACAGATAGATAAGACAGAGAGTGTGCCTTAAATCAGGGGAGATCTGGGCATGCTCAGTGACTTCATTTTACAGAACAACAAAGATTACAAGAATACTAAGCAAGTAAGGAGATATCTACATGCAGTGTTCATTAGGGATTTTTATGCTGATTTACATGGGACAAAGTTGTGGGGGAGGGTTTACAACCACTTTAACCTGTAACTATCACTCCCTACCAAGTCCATATCCATACTCCTTTTTCTTGGAGCCAAAACCAGCTGTCTGTGTTCAAAGAAAAGAACAAACAAAGAGCTGGATTTAGATTTTCTAACGATGGCAGAAATTGTCACTTGGCACACTGGCTCTGGTTTGCAGCACTCCACAAAACAGGGACCACCCTCAGGAAAAAGGGAGAGGTCCCAGAGTTGAGAATCTACATAGAAAAAATCCAATGAGAGCGGCAAACAAATGTCCAAAAATCCAAGGTGATTCAATGGTGAAATGGATTCATAACAGAATAGAGCCAACATGTTTTGGGGGCCCCAGAACAATATAGGGATATGTGCACCTTCTAATGTGTTGACACATACCTAGAAGTAGTATATAATAATGGTTATACTTTCCCACCTTAGTTTTCTTACTACTGTATACATGGTAAAGGGCATTATACAGAATACTTATCACTGGATAGAATAAAACATGAAAAAGTGTGTTACAAATTAGGACAATGTGGGTGATGTAAAGCAGGGGAAATCCATGGAGACTTGGGGCAATTAAAACTTGCAGCAGATAGAAATTATAGTATACATGGCCAACACAACTGCCAATGTCTAGTTAAACAAAAAAAATTTAGTTTCTTTGAAATGTTCCTTGAAGTACAGGTTTACTCAAAAGTTTGCATACCCTGGCAGAAATTGTGAAATTTTGGCATTAATATTGAAAATATGACTGATCGTGCCAAAAACATGTCTTTTATTTAAGGATAGAAATCACTTGAAGCCATTTATTATCACATTGTTTTTTTTTTTACTAAAATAATTACATTTCCATGTTCTGTGTACTGTGGGAGACCAGATATAGTGAATGCAGGGTCCTGGGTTTAGCAACACTTTAATTAAAACCAATATATGTCAAAGATATTTATTTGAGTTTCTGTCTTAATGGCTCAGGCTCAAACCCTGAAAAGTTCAATGAACCTATTATGATTTACTTTGAATACATAGACATATACTGTTTATGTGTGTGCATGTTTACATATATATATATATATATATATATATATATACATCAGTGCTCGACAAAACCCGGTCGCCAGGTCGCATTGGCGACTAGAATCAGCGACCTTGCGCCTGGGGCAGCATAGCTGGGGGTATCCCGTCTCCGTGGACCCCCCAACCAGCGCGCGATCGCGTCGGGCCGCGCCGCAGGCGGCCGGTAATTGAGCCCCCGGCTTTGAGGCCTTCTGTGATCCTATGGTTCCTTCTGGAATCTGGCGCCCTCTTGTGGTGGCCGTTGGAATTACAACCAACAATGCTAATCGGATTGCCTGCCAGTCTTTCTCCATCCCTTTACTTAGAACCCCTAAACAAAAAAAAAAAAATTATATATATATATATATATATATATATATTTTTATTATTTATTCTAACACCCTAGAGAGTAAAATGGTGGTCGTTGCAATACTGTCTGTCACACCGTATTTACACAGCGGACTTACAAGCGCACTTTTTTTGGGGAAAAAAATTTTATTTAATAAAAAAAAAGACAACAGTAAAGTTAGCCTAATTTTTTTTTTTTATATTGTGAAAGATAATGTTACGCCGAGTAAATCGATACCCAACATGTCACGCTTCAAAATTGCGCCTGCTCATGGAATGGCGACAAACTTTTACCCTTTAAAATCTCCATAGGCGACGTTTAAAAAATTCTATAGGTTGCACGTTTTGAGTTACAGAGGAGGTCTGGGGCTAGAATTATTTCTCTTACTCTACCGATCGCAGCGATACCTCACATGTGTGGTTTGAACACCGCTTTCATATATGCGTTCGCTTCTGCACGCAAACTTGGCGAGACAGGGCGCATTTAAAACATTTTTTTTTCTTATTTTAACTTTTATTTTAATTTTTTTCACTGTTCTTTTAAAAAAAATAAAATGTGTGTCACTTTTATTCCTATTACAAGGAATGTAAAAATCCCTTGTAATAGAAAAAAGCATGACAGGTCCTCTTTTATATATGAGATCTGGGGTCAGAGAGACCTCACATCTCATATTTACACTAAAATGCAATTTAAAAATGTCCCTCTAAGAGCTATGGGCAATGACTTGGAGACAGGTGGGGGGCTGGGGGCTATCTTCCCCTCACTCGTCTCCATGTCAGGCCAGGGACAGGTCCAGATCGCCGTCACGGACCTGGCTCCTAACTTTTTTAGCTGGCTCCTAGATTCCAAGCAAATTTGTCAACCCCTGATATACATACACACACACACACACACACACACACACAATATATAAATTTTTTTTAAAATACTGGGTGATGCTTAAACACCAGACAGTCTCACAGCTGTCACTCGCCGATACAAGATTCATTGATTGCTTGTGACATTTCCACATATTATAGATCTATGCAAGATCAAAGTGCATTCAGAATGATTCTCCAATAAGATATAGCCAGAAAAAAATGATGTCTATATAAAGGGATGTTTGTTTAAGGGAAAAGGGCTGTTTTTCAATTCATTGTGCCGTGTAGGCTGTTCTTTTTTTAACATCTAAAGGGACAACACACCAAAACCTTATTCTTCAGTTTTGATTAATTGCTGAAGATTTAGATTTATTCACTTATTGCTTTATCACAATTTTCCAAAATCCAAAATCAGAAACGCGATCTTTGCACTGCAGAACTCGGCATCTCTAATCGACACCATGAGCGGCGTGTTTCAAACAATGATACAAAGTGAGCTTTTGCACCTCCAGGGGCAACAGCAGACATGGCCCCACCACGCCTAATTGTCCCATATGAATGCTTACTGGTGCTAAAAAAAAACACCACTAAGATGAGGGCCTCTTGACCCCCCCCCCAGGGAAAGAGAGACTTGACTGATGGGGGCATGCCCAAGTGCAGGACAAGGTGGCTGAGTGGTCACCAGGGATGGATGGGCTGGGCCTGACCTCAGAAAAGTTTTGTTCCCATGGAATGCTGGGTCTTTTGAGGAACATGTGTGGAAGAGCTGCCCACCCATCCGCCCCTTTTTTCTATGGTATGTCACCGCTTGCTGCGGTTTCTTGACCTTGCCAGCATAAAAGTGGCTGTAATTGGCTATGCCCTGGATGGAAATTGGAAGTAGGCGGTCTGTCCAGCACTTATGGTAATGACAGGCCCAACCCTTTGGAATTGTGTGCTCGCAGTACAAATGTGACTGGTACTGGTTTAAAATGTTAACGTTATGTGTCAGATTTTAATAAAGCGGTGGCCTTGCCGTTTCTAACCTAAAGGTTGTGTGTTGATTTAATGGGTTAAGGGGCAAGGGTGAAGGTTTTCTATACATTATGTTACATTTAATTTGCACTGGGCCCAATAAGCCTCAGCAGTCATGATTAGGTTGCTGTCAGAGATAGACTTTTGGCAGCAATGCTTGACATGCTATTGCATGCATGCGGGGCGGATTGGCGCTCCGGCACATGCGCGGCCCGATGGTGCGGCGTGCACGTGTGTGCACAGTGGCTCGCGAGTGTGCTTGAGTGTGCGCCATGGTGCACACGCTATGGCGTGGCTATTTTAGACAGTTTTGGCATCCAAACGGGTTGCTGGTTTGTTGTCAGCTTCCCATTTGTGCCTGTTTCCTGCTGTTATACCTGATTGCCTGTTTTGACCCGGACCGCCCCTGACTACGTTGCTCTTCTCCTCGATTCGACCCTCGGCTTGCTCAAACGGACCTCTCCTGATCTGCCTTTACGGACCCTCTTGCTTGATTACACGGATTTGACCCTTGGCCTTCCTCACTGACTTTTTTGCTTGATACACGGATCTGACCCCTGGTCAGCTTCACGGACTTGCTACCCATCTTGTGCCTGATCTCTTGCTACTTCCCGGATTGTTTATTACTCTGCACGGGACCCTCAGCTAGGTCCAGAACTTCAGTAACCCTCTGCTCAGCTCCTCAACCCTCTTCAGGAACTTACACCTGCTGGTGGCCAGTGCTTCTGCGTGCCACCCGCTCCCTGTACAACCTCCGGGGGACGAGGTGCGCATAGTTGCAATGGTTAACCGCTCTCGGCATCTCGGCCTTCGGTAAGTACTTGTTGTGACAGTTGCAAAACAGGAATTTTGGTTTATTCTGGCTGGAGCAACAAGCGTTAATTGTGGAAGCTGATGAAAAATCACATGACCTTTTCCAAGTGGCAGTTAATGACAGATCGCATTACCTATTCCTCTCTTGTACTGTTTCTGTCCTTTTTCAGCTGTAGTAAATTTGCGCTTCTGTATTCAGACTTTAGAGTACTGCACTCTTACTGCATCAGAGTTAGCTCAATTTAGTCAAATATGCTTGAAAAGCTGTGCAGAACATATACCCAGAATCTCAGACTAATTGATTCAAGGAAATTTTAATTATACTGCTCTATTTACAATGAACCTCAACATTAAAGCACTAACTACACATCACCTCTTTATCTCAATTACATTGTACTCCAAAGAATTGTTTGAAGTTTGTGGATTACACGCTGATGAGGCTGACAAATTCTGGATCATAATTGACTTGTTCTTTTCTTTTATGGGTTGCTTACAACAATTACACAATAACTATAATTTGGATAGGCTATAATCTTATCCTTCAGAACTCTCATTGTCATTGTAACCATAATGATCTTTTGTACAAATAAGTTAGAGGGCATTATAAAAGTAATGATCCAGATATTTTATGTTGGGAGGACAGGTTCATCATGAAACAAAGGCTTGGAGGGGATGTCTGAATGCTTCATAAAAGAAGACTAATTATGAAGCAATACAATTTTTGTCCAAGGCAAAATAGGTTGTATTTATGAGAAGAGGTCTGTGTTCGGAAACAGATTTTCAAGGTGCTTTAGATCCACTAGAGTGAGTCATAGTGGAGGCATAGCTGTTAGCAGCCAATCAGATGTTTTGAAAATAAAAAGGTATCATCTGTTTCCTCAAAGTTTTAATTTGTGGAATAACTCCAAATATATAGACAAAACGTTTTATAAGAAATGTGGCCTGTAACTCCTTATAAAAAGCTTGGCAAAATGTACCAATAACTTTTAGAAATGAAAATGTTCACTTCGTATTGTATCCAGGCTATGTGCATTAGAGTAAAATGCAGTAAATACATTTTAAAACCTACCTTCAATAACTTTGCAGCTGTAGGCACTTTAGAGCAATTCATCCTCAATTTTCACAGCTCTGCTCCCCCCGGTCCCCTTCTCAGAGTTCCTGCTCTGTGTTTGCATTAGAAATGAAAAGGCTGGTAAGAATCTGAGAGGGACAGTAGGGTAAGCTGAGATGCTGAAAGGAGGATTTGAACCAGGGCCTGATCTAGCTAGCCAGATGTGTGGGTGCAGTAAAAAAATGACAGGGGGGGTGAGAGGTCAACAGGGCAGTGTATAGGAATCAGCAGGCAGTCTACAGGGCATCAGCAGGAGAGAGCATGGAAAGTTAGCAGAGGAATGTGCAAGAGTCAGTGGGGCAGTGTTAAAGGGGGTCCATAGGGTAGATTATAGGGGTCAACAAGGCAGGGGACAGGGGTCAGCAGAGCAGAGGACAGGGGGTCAGCAAGGCAGTGAACAGGGGTCAGCAGCAGAGGACAGGGTTGTACAGGGGTCAGCAGAGCAGAGGAAAGAAGATCAGCAGGGCAGTGGGAAGAGGGTCAATAGGGCAGCATACAGTGGTCAGCAGGTCAGTGTACAAGAGTCAGCAGGACAGAGGACAGGGGTCAATAGTGCAGATGATAGGGGTCAGCAGGGAAGAGGACAGGGGCCAATAGTGCAGATGATAGGGTTAAGCAGGGAAGAGGACAGGGGTCATAATGGCAGGGAAAAGGGGTCACAAGGGCAGGGGACAGGGGCTTAGCAGGGCAGTGTACAGGGGTCATTGGGGCATGGTATAGGGGGTTAGTAGGGCAGTGTACAGGGGTCATTAGGGCATTGTATAGGGGGTTAGTAGGGCAGTGTACAGTGGCCAGCAGAGAAGAGGACAGGGTCACTCAGGAGATCTCCTCCTGCCTACATGGCACATAGCTGAGATTGGATTACCTTACAGATGGAACCTCGATCTGCACAGTGTGAAGCTGGCTACTGCAACTGCCATTTTGATCTGGAAATTTCACAGGTCAGAACTACAACATTGCAGCCAGCTGCACACTGTTCAGATCAAGGCTGTGTCTGTAAGGGAATCTAATCTCAGCTCTGTGCTGTGTGGGAAGGAGAGGGTCTGTTGAGTGCCGGTGTGCAGCCCGGGGTCAAGAAATCCTCCTCAAAACCCCAGAACTCCTCAGGATGCTGATTACTTAAGCACAAATTCCCTCTGCAAGCCAAATTTTCCCCAAACAAAAATGCCAAACTCCCCTTCCTCCCAGTCCTAACTTGCCTCTTAGCACAATATTTCCCCCAACCCCCGCCTCCCAGCTCAAATCCCCCCTCCCCATTCCCCTCTCCTAGCACAAATATCCCTCACCATAAAAATCACACTCCTAGTACACATCCTCTTTCTCCTCAAACTTGCCATCCCACAGTCTGATTACCCACCCATAATCAAATCGTGTACAGTTCAATCTGAGACCAATCCTCTGTGTCATCTACTGTATGGAGGAGAACTGTTCTGACAGGGGAAGGGGGAGAGCACAGCAAAGCTCACACCTATTCCCAGCTCTCTCCTGTCACTGTCACTTCTCCTGTCCAGTCTTTACTGTTTATTTTAGTTCACTGCACCAAGCTCCCCCTCCTTGTCCCATCCCTGAATGCGGGGTTAAGGGGAGGAGCTCAGTGGGCCAGGTACTACATCCATAGTGGGGGGTACAACTGATATCTGGGGGTCACAGACTACCCCAGCACCCGGCTAAATCTAGCCATGAGCTTTGCCACTTCTGCTGGGAACTTTGAGGAGCAATTGCTCCACAGTGCTTTCAGCAACAGATGTCACCAAGGATTCAATTTACAGTCCTTTTTCTGTTTGTTAAGCTTGGGCAAACTTATATGTCCATTGCCTGGCTACAGGTTCGCTTTCAGGGTGAAAGTACTGCTGGAATCTCATAATAAAATACAAAAACTGTGCATAAACACTATGGGGGCTATTTATGAAAGGCAAATTCCCTTTGCACTGCAAGCTCACTTGGAAGTGCAGTTGCTCTGAATCTAAGGGGTAAATCTGAAATGAGGGGAAGCTCTGCCGATTTTATCATCCAATCATGTGCAAGCTAAAATGCTGTTTTTTATTTTCCTTGCATGTCCCCCTCAGATCTACAGCGACTGCACTTCCAAGTGTACTTTCAGTGCAAAGTGGAGTTTCTTTTAGTAAATAGCCCTCTATGAATGTTAATTGTTATTTTTACCCTTACCAGAGTTTTCCTGTATTGAAGTGTACGTAAACCATAATCATTTGCTTCTCTTATTTGCTTCTTTTTGTTCTTTTAAATATTCCATTGAAAGTAATTTGTTATATTATTTAATAAGTGCAAGAAAAGTGTCTCTTTATCGTGCAAGGAATTCAGAGCCATCCTTCCTGTTCTTATCTAAAGGAGAGTAATTAGCCCCTTCACCCCTTATCTGGGAGATGGAATAGTAGGTGGTTCTAAGTAGTTTGGCAAGAGAAAATTAGGCAGGGCTGACACCACTCAGCCCACAAAAATGCTGTGTTTTTTTAGCTCACAACTAGGGATGAGCCTGATGTTCAAGTCGAACGTAAGTTCGACTCAAACATCAGGTGTTCGCCTGTTCGCCGAACAGAGAACATTATGCGATGTTCGCGGCAAATTCGAAAGCCACAGAACACCGTTAAAAGCTATGGGACATTAACATGAAAAACCACAAGTGCTCATTTTAAAGTCTTATATGCAATTTATTGCCATAAAAAGTGTTTGGGGACCTGCTCCAGGGGACATGTATCAATGAAAAAAAAAAGTTTTAAAAACGTCAGTTTTTTTGTGAGCAGTGATTTTAATAATGCTTAAAGTGAAACAATAAAAATGAAATATTCCTTTAAATATCGTGCCTGGGGGGTGTCTATAGTATGCCTTTAAAGTGGCACAGTTTTCCTTTGTTCAGAACAGTACCACAGCAAAATGACATTTCTAAAGGAAAAAAAAAAAATTTTAAACTGATTGTGGCTGTAATGAATTGTCGGGTCTTGTCAATATAGATAAAACTCATTAAAAAAAATGGCATGCATGGGTTCTCCCCCCCACCCAGTCCATGTCCAGGCCCTTTTTTTTTGTTGTTTTTTTCGGCTTGCTGGGCGGCGAGAGATGGATTTACATTGCTGGACATCTTCATTTTTTAATAAAGGACTTGTCCCAAAGTGTCTCCTGTCTTTTTTACTTTTTTTGGCACTTTTTTTGTACCCGTTACCAATTTACATAGGGGAGGGAGACGGGATCTGGGGGTCCCCTTGTTAAAGGGGGCTTCCAGATTCCGATAAGCCCCCCGCCGCAGACCTCCACAACCCCTGGGCAAGGGTTGTGGGGATGAGGCCCTTGTCTCCATCAATATGGGACAAGGTGCTTTGGGGGGCTACTCCAAAGCCCCATCCCCATTTTGAGGGCATGTGACCTCGTACGGTTCAGCAGGGGGAGTGCTTTCTCGCCCCCCCACTTTTCCTGCGGCCTGCCAGGTTACATGCTCGGATAAGTGTCTGGTATGGATTTTGGGGGGACCCCTACGCCATTTTTTTAAAAAATTTGGTGCAGGGTTCCCCTTAATTTCCATACCAGACCTGAAGGGCCTGGTATGGATTTTGGGGGACCCCCAAGCATTTTTTTTTCTAAATTTGGTTTGGGGTTCCCCTTAATGTTCATACCCATACCAGGACCAAAGGGCCTGGTAATGGACTGGGGGGAACCCATGCAGTTTTTAGAGTTTATGAGTTTCATCTATATTGCCAAGACCCGACAATTCATTAGAGCCGAAATCAGTTTTAAATGACTTTTTTCCTTTAGAAATTTCATTTTGCTGTGGTACTGTTCTAAACACGGGGAAACTGTGCCACTTTACAGGCATACTATAGACACCCCCCAGGCACGATATTTAAAGGAATCTTTCATTTTTATTGTTTTACTTTAAGCATTATTATAATCACTGCTCCTGAAAAAACGGCCGTTTTTTTTTTACTTTTTTTTTTTTGCATTGATACATGTCCCCTGGGGTAGGACCCGGGTCCCCAAACACTTTTTATGACAATAGCTTGCATGTAAGTCTTTAAAATGAGCACTTTTGATTTTTCATGTTCTTATCCCATAGACATTAAAGGTGTTCGTCAAATTCTTTGCCTGTTTGCAAGTTCTGGTGCGAACCGAAGCGGGGTTGTTCGGATGTATGAGCTGAGTGCATTTCTTGCAGATCATAGTTTCATAGTTAGTAAGGTTGAATAAAGACACCAGTCCATCCAGTTCAACCTGAGTGTCTACAGTTGTCCCTATCCCTGTACATTACACACTCACATCGGTCCCTACCCTCAAGAAGCCCACAATCCAAGGTCCCCATTCATATACTAGGGCCAATTTTGGACAGAAGCCAATTACCTACCTGCATGTCTTTGGATTGTGGGAGGAAACCGGAGTACTCGGCGGAAACCCACGCAGGCACAGGGAGAACATGCAAACTCCAGGCAGGTAGAGTCGTGGTTGGGATTCAAACCAGCGACCCTTCTTACTGCTAGGTGAGAGTTCTAACCACTACACCATTGTGCCGCCCAAATGGTATTTTTTCATATTTGTCTCTACATTGAGAATACAAGGGGAATGTGCATATAGTGTATAGAAATTATTTGGTCAAAACAACTTTTTTTCAGCAAGATCTAGAACTGACATTACAATCCAAGCAATGTAAACAAGGCCTTCATTCATCATCAACATTTTATTGGGTTTGGATGGTACGTAAAGCTCTATTATTTTCTATAAGTGACAACAAGGCAGCTGTGATTACTTTGGTGCTACTGGTGCTATGAATTGCAAGCCAAGGAACAGAGAACCCAAACCAATATAGAACAAGTAATGACTCCTGCTTCTCTTGTATGGCACTGATAGAAAGGGAAGAGGAGCTCACAAGAAACAATATTTAAAGAAAACGAAAGTTATTGGCTTGCCACCATGTACAGTATATTGCATTATAGCACATACATCCATATCAAAATGCTCCTGCATTGGTGTCATAGCAACTCCACCATCATTTGCATTTTCCCATTGTCTGAACATACCTGGGATGTGTGCATTTTTCAGTGATCAGATGTAGATATTATCAAACACTGTCCAATTAGAGGACGCATGAATGACAGTTGATTCCATTATTATGCTCTGACCTCACCACCATCACCGAACAAGCTTACACAGGGCAGATTGTCTGAAATGATCAGGATTGTCAGTATTTGAGTCAATGTATTCATGCTTTAAAGCAAGCTATTGTCTTTTTTCCTTATTTTGGACATATGCAGTATGTAAAGTGTGCAATTCATGTGAATAATATTATCAATATGCAGTATATGGTTTCAGAAACCTTGTTTCTATGTGTAATGTTTAAAGTGCCTCTCCAGGACAAAATTAAAAACTCTGTATAGCAAGGTTCCCATAATCGAATAATACGTATGCGCCTATACATTAGGCTCTGTTAAAATCCATAAATTACCTTTTTGGTCTGCTATTTCACTGTTTATGGCCCTAGTTCTGGTATGGGTCCAACAATGCTATGTTGTCTATATACAATTGGCTTCTCCCGCTAGCGTTGTTGCTACATGGAAGTAGCTACTTGCCATTGCCTATTGTTCCATTGCTCATGCATTGGATCTGTCAAACAATGCTCGGTCTGGAGGGCCAGGGACAGCTTCACTTCCATGACGATGGTACTCTTGAAAGTCCCCACCTGCTGCTCACCAGGGGAAGAGTCGAATGAGAAGTTAGAGGTTACATAACCACAAGTAACTAAAGAAAAAAAAAAAAACTTTTTTGTTGATGTATTGGGGGTCTCCAAACTTTCTAAACAATGGGCAAGTTCACTGTCTTTCAGACTTTAGGGGGGCTGGACTGTGGTCATTGGGAGTAGAAAAGGTCCAGACGTCAGTGGGAAATAGATAATGCCCCATTGTTGTTTCAGTGGGAATAATTGTGCCTCACCAGTGGTGTCAGTGGGAGGAATTGCACTCCATCATTGGGGTCACTGGGAGGAATTGTGCCCAATCATTGGTGTCACTGGGGAGGAATAGTCCCCCATCATTGGTGTCATTGGAAGGAATTAAGTCCCTTCATTGGTGTCAGTGGGAGGAATAATATCCCATTGGTGGTATCAGTGGATGAAACAGTGCCCCAAAGGCCAGATAAAAGCAAGCAAAGACCGACATCTGGCCCCCAGGCTGCAGTTTGGAGACCACTGTATTAGACATAAATATTATAATCATATTATTATCCAGAAGGAGGATCAACATATCTATATCTGTAATGCATATAAAAATGTGAAAGTAACATAAAAAAATGACTGAAACAAAATGTGGGCGTCATTTCCGGCACGACGGCGATTGTGTAGTGACTTCAAAGTGTCCTCACCCTGTGTTTGGCGCCAAATTTGGGTGCCAAACGGGGCGGAGAGGGCTATAAAAGACTATTGTGGTCAGTCTTTATGGCTGACCAATCTAGGAGGGAATTGCTGTCTAACAACTTGAATATAAGGAGCATATCTATAGGTAAGGAGCCATATAACAAACCCACAAAAATTCCTTCTTTCTTTAGGTTTTTTTATTTGTTTATTTAAAAAAGTTTTTGTGTTTGTATTTTAAGTTGGGGATCCCGGTATGTTTATACCGTTAGGTCCCCTTTTTGTGGACATTTCTCTATGGATTATTTGGGTTACAACTCTTTAACATCAATACATAGAAGTCCAGGTTTCCACCAGAAGTTTGGGCATTTTGACTTAATTGTAGGTATGCATTTTTTGGTTTGGCTACTTTCTATTGATATATTGGATCTCCCTTATATATATATATTCTTTTTATTAAACAGATGGATCCTGAATGATGTAGTTCTCTATAACATGTCCCTCTCTATGGTATCACCATATGATCCTTGCTTTTATCCAGCCAAGTGTGGATTATCCATATCAGTTCAAATGAAATGTACAGGTCAGCTCTTGAGGTCTAGACTTTTTGTCTCTATGATATTCTGTGTGGTGGCAAATTGTAATTAAATTGACTAGTGTTTTTGTGTGTTTTTTTATTTCTTTTAATTTATTTCAGTGATTATACGCTTATGCGAGATAAATGAATTCTCCTGAAGAAGTCCTATGATATATGGCAAAACATGTTGAGATGTATCCGCATTGCAATTGTTTATTCTCATCTTATACCATTTCTGTACTAATTCCAATTATGTATTTATATGTTTTTTTCTATATTGTATTAAAATTAATATTTTATATAATATGGTGTTATTGCGCTTTAAAAGTCCCTTCAGAAACCTTGTATTTATTGTATAGATAACGGGATGTGGCGCTAAAAGTAGGTTTCAGTATTTCAGCTCGTTTTTAATACCCAAAATTGTAGTTCAATGTAGGTTTTATATGCCTTGGTGCAAACTTTCTGTACTTGAGTTCCCAAGACTTCCATACATTTTTTATTAAGAAGAATGCAATAGGAGAAGTGGGAACACCATAAGTTAGGGCAGAAACACCAACGATTGCCAACCCTAACCCTAACACTAACTCTAACCCTAAAGAACTACAGCAGAGAAATATCCCTAGATATATGAGAATACAGGGATGATTCGGAATTTTTGACTTTTTGGGCATTCCGACCCAAGGCTGGTGCAAGGATTTTTGACACCCTAGGCTAAACTTAATTTTTCCGCCCCCCTTGGCTCCACCCCTGACCCCACCCCCTTTGCCCTGCCCATGTATACACTACCTTTTTTATGAAGTGCCCATCAAATGCAGCCTCCCCAGAGCCCATCAAATGTAGCCTCACCGGTGCCCATCAATGCAGCCTACCAGCACTCATCAATTCAGCCTCACCAGTGCCCATCAATGCAGCCTACCAGCATCCATCAATGCAACCTACCAGCGCCCATCAATGCAGCCTCACCAGCACTCATCAAATTCTGCCTCATCAGCGCCCATCAAAGGCAGCCTCTCCAGTGCCCATCAATGCAGCCTACCAGCGCCCATCAATGCAGCCTCACCAGCGCTCATCAAATTCTGCCTCATCAGCGCCCATCAAATGCAGCCTCTCCAGTGCCCATCAATGCAGCCTACCAGCACCCATCAAATGCAGCCTCACCAGTGCCCATCAATGCAGCGTACTAGTGCCCATCAATGAATGTTTGCTTGCTTCCATCCATTCGGGAGTTGGGACACAGACACAGTCCTCCGCCGCTGGGGCTCTGACACTATATGAGAACGGAGTGGCGGCAGCCTGCTGATGCTGAGACTTAGTTGGTAGCTGCAGAGAGAAGAGAGTAGGAACACCAGTGGCTGGGTGCCCTAGGCAGCAGTGCGCCCTAGGCGGCTGCCTAGTTTGCCTTGTGGTAGCACCAGGACTGGTCCAACACATTAACTAGCACAACTCTTTACAATTAAATGTGTGCTCATTCAGATATAATTGTATTTATTTATTTCAGTTATTTATATAGTACCGACAATATATGCAGGTCTTTACATAATGTACATATGCCTTTAAAGTGGCACAGTTTTCCTTTGTTCAGAACAGTACCACAGCAAAATGACATTTCTAAAGGAAAAAATTTTTTTTTAAAACTGATTGTGGCTGTAATGAATTGTCGGGTCTTGTCAATATAGATAAAACTCATTAAAAAAAATGGCATGCATGGGTTCTCCCCCCCACCCAGTCCATGTCCAGGCCCTTTTTTTTTTTTGTTTTTTTCGGCTTGCTGGGCGGCGAGAGATGGATTTACATTGCTGGACATCTTCATTTTTTAATAAAGGACTTGTCCCAAAGTGTCTCCTGTCTTTTTTACTTTTTTTGGCACTTTTTTTGTACCCGTTACCAATTTACATAGGGGAGGGAGACGGGATCTGGGGGTCCCCTTGTTAAAGGGGGCTTCCAGATTCCGATAAGCCCCCCGCCGCAGACCTCCACAACCCCTGGGCAAGGGTTGTGGGGATGAGGCCCTTGTCTCCATCAATATGGGACAAGGTGCTTTGGGGGGCTACTCCAAAGCCCCATCCCCATTTTGAGGGCATGTGACCTCGTACGGTTCAGCAGGGGGGGTGCTTTCTCGCCCCCCCACTTTTCCTGCGGCCTGCCACGTTACATGCTCGGATAAGTGTCTGGTATGGATTTTGGGGGGACCCCTACGCCATTTTTTTAAAAAATTTGGTGCAGGGTTCCCCTTAATTTCCATACCAGACCTGAAGGGCCTGGTATGGATTTTGGGGGACCCCCAAGCATTTTTTTTTCTAAATTTGGTTTGGGGTTCCCCTTAATGTTCATACCCATACCAGGACCAAAGGGCCTGGTAATGGACTGGGGGGAACCCATGCAGTTTTTAGAGTTTATGAGTTTCATCTATATTGCCAAGACCCGACAATTCATTAGAGCCGAAATCAGTTTTAAATGACTTTTTTCCTTTAGAAATTTCATTTTGCTGTGGTACTGTTCTAAACACGGGGAAACTGTGCCACTTTACAGGCATACTATAGACACCCCCCAGGCACGATATTTAAAGGAATCTTTCATTTTTATTGTTTCACTTTAAGCATTATTATAATCACTGCTCCTGAAAAAACGGCCGTTTTTTTTTGACTTTTTTTTTTTTTGCATTGATACATGTCCCCTGGGGTAGGACCCGGGTCCCCAAACACTTTTTATGACAATAGCTTGCATGTAAGTCTTTAAAATGAGCACTTTTGATTTTTCATGTTCTTATCCCATAGACATTAAAGGTGTTCGTCAAATTCTTTGCCTGTTTGCAAGTTCTGGTGCGAACCGAAGCGGGGTTGTTCGGATGTATGAGCTGAGTGCATTTCTTGCAGATCATAGTTTCATAGTTAGTAAGGTTGAATAAAGACACCAGTCCATCCAGTTCAACCTGAGTGTCTACAGTTGTCCCTATCCCTGTACATTACACACTCACATCGGTCCCTACCCTCAAGGAGCCCACAATCCAAGGTCCCCATTCATATACTAGGGCCAATTTTGGACAGAAGCCAATTACCTACCTGCATGTCTTTGGATTGTGGGAGGAAACCGGAGTACTCGGCGGAAACCCACGCAGGCACAGGGAGAACATGCAAACTCCAGGCAGGTAGAGTCGTGGTTGGGATTCAAACCAGCGACCCTTCTTACTGCTAGGTGAGAGTTCTAACCACTACACCATTGTGCCGCCCAAATGGTATTTTTTCATATTTGTCTCTACATTGAGAATACAAGGGGAATGTGCATATATTGTATAGAAATTATTTGGTCAAAACAACTTTTTTTCAGCAAGATCTAGAACTGACATTACAATCCAAGCAATGTAAACAAGGCCTTCATTCATCATCAACATTTTATTGGGTTTGGATGGTACGTAAAGCTCTATTATTTTCTATAAGTGACAACAAGGCAGCTGTGATTACTTTGGTGCTACTGGTGCTATGAATTGCAAGCCAAGGAACAGAGAACCCAAACCAATATAGAACAAGTAATGACTCCTGCTTCTCTTGTATGGCACTGATAGAAAGGGAAGAGGAGCTCACAAGAAACAATATTTAAAGAAAACGAAAGTTATTGGCTTGCCACCATGTACAGTATATTGCATTATAGCACATACATCCATATCAAAATGCTCCTGCATTGGTGTCATAGCAACTCCACCATCATTTGCATTTTCCCATTGTCTGAACATACCTGGGATGTGTGCATTTTTCAGTGATCAGATGTAGATATTATCAAACACTGTCCAATTAGAGGACGCATGAATGACAGTTGATTCCATTATTATGCTCTGACCTCACCACCATCACCGAACAAGCTTACACAGGGCAGATTGTCTGAAATGATCAGGATTGTCAGTATTTGAGTCAATGTATTCATGCTTTAAAGCAAGCTATTGTCTTTTTTCCTTATTTTGGACATATGCAGTATGTAAAGTGTGCAATTCATGTGAATAATATTATCAATATGCAGTATATGGTTTCAGAAACCTTGTTTCTATGTGTAATGTTTAAAGTGCCTCTCCAGGACAAAATTAAAAACTCTGTATAGCAAGGTTCCCATAATCGAATAATACGTATGCGCCTATACATTAGGCTCTGTTAAAATCCATAAATTACCTTTTTGGTCTGCTATTTCACTGTTTATGGCCCTAGTTCTGGTATGGGTCCAACAATGCTATGTTGTCTATATACAATTGGCTTCTCCCGCTAGCGTTGTTGCTACATGGAAGTAGCTACTTGCCATTGCCTATTGTTCCATTGCTCATGCATTGGATCTGTCAAACAATGCTCGGTCTGGAGGGCCAGGGACAGCTTCACTTCCATGACGATGGTACTCTTGAAAGTCCCCACCTGCTGCTCACCAGGGGAAGAGTCGAATGAGAAGTTAGAGGTTACATAACCACAAGTAACTAAAGAAAAAAAAAAAAACTTTTTTGTTGATGTATTGGGGGTCTCCAAACTTTCTAAACAATGGGCAAGTTCACTGTCTTTCAGACTTTAGGGGGGCTGGACTGTGGTCATTGGGAGTAGAAAAGGTCCAGACGTCAGTGGGAAATAGATAATGCCCCATTGTTGTTTCAGTGGGAATAATTGTGCCTCACCAGTGGTGTCAGTGGGAGGAATTGCACTCCATCATTGGGGTCACTGGGAGGAATTGTGCCCAATCATTGGTGTCACTGGGGAGGAATAGTCCCCCATCATTGGTGTCATTGGAAGGAATTAAGTCCCTTCATTGGTGTCAGTGGGAGGAATAATATCCCATTGGTGGTATCAGTGGATGAAACAGTGCCCCAAAGGCCAGATAAAAGCAAGCAAAGACCGACATCTGGCCCCCAGGCTGCAGTTTGGAGACCACTGTATTAGACATAAATATTATAATCATATTATTATCCAGAAGGAGGATCAACATATCTATATCTGTAATGCATATAAAAATGTGAAAGTAACATAAAAAAATGACTGAAACAAAATTTGGGCGTCATTTCCGGCACGACGGCGATTGTGTAGTGACTTCAAAGTGTCCTCACCCTGTGTTTGGCGCCAAATTTGGGTGCCAAACGGGGCGGAGAGGGCTATAAAAGACTATTGTGGTCAGTCTTTATGGCTGACCAATCTAGGAGGGAATTGCTGTCTAACAACTTGAATATAAGGAGCATATCTATAGGTAAGGAGCCATATAACAAACCCACAAAAATTCCTTCTTTCTTTAGGTTTTTTTATTTGTTTATTTAAAAAAGTTTTTGTGTTTGTATTTTAAGTTGGGGATCCCGGTATGTTTATACCGTTAGGTCCCCTTTTTGTGGACATTTCTCTATGGATTATTTGGGTTACAACTCTTTAACATCAATACATAGAAGTCCAGGTTTCCACCAGAAGTTTGGGCATTTTGACTTAATTGTAGGTATGCATTTTTTGGTTTGGCTACTTTCTATTGATATATTGGATCTCCCTTATATATATATATTCTTTTTATTAAACAGATGGATCCTGAATGATGTAGTTCTCTATAACATGTCCCTCTCTATGGTATCACCATATGATCCTTGCTTTTATCCAGCCAAGTGTGGATTATCCATATCAGTTCAAATGAAATGTACAGGTCAGCTCTTGAGGTCTAGACTTTTTGTCTCTATGATATTCTGTGTGGTGGCAAATTGTAATTAAATTGACTAGTGTTTTTGTGTGTTTTTTTATTTCTTTTAATTTATTTCAGTGATTATACGCTTATGCGAGATAAATGAATTCTCCTGAAGAAGTCCTATGATATATGGCAAAACATGTTGAGATGTATCCGCATTGCAATTGTTTATTCTCATCTTATACCATTTCTGTACTAATTCCAATTATGTATTTATATGTTTTTTTCTATATTGTATTAAAATTAATATTTTATATAATATGGTGTTATTGCGCTTTAAAAGTCCCTTCAGAAACCTTGTATTTATTGTATAGATAACGGGATGTGGCGCTAAAAGTAGGTTTCAGTATTTCAGCTCGTTTTTAATACCCAAAATTGTAGTTCAATGTAGGTTTTATATGCCTTGGTGCAAACTTTCTGTACTTGAGTTCCCAAGACTTCCATACATTTTTTATTAAGAAGAATGCAATAGGAGAAGTGGGAACACCATAAGTTAGGGCAGAAACACCAACGATTGCCAACCCTAACCCTAACACTAACTCTAACCCTAAAGAACTACAGCAGAGAAATATCCCTAGATATATGAGAATACAGGGATGATTCGGAATTTTTGACTTTTTGGGCATTCCGACCCAAGGCTGGTGCAAGGATTTTTGACACCCTAGGCTAAACTTAATTTTTCCGCCCCCCTTGGCTCCACCCCTGACCCCACCCCCTTTGCCCTGCCCATGTATACACTACCTTTTTTATGAAGTGCCCATCAAATGCAGCCTCCCCAGAGCCCATCAAATGTAGCCTCACCGGTGCCCATCAATGCAGCCTACCAGCACTCATCAATTCAGCCTCACCAGTGCCCATCAATGCAGCCTACCAGCATCCATCAATGCAACCTACCAGCGCCCATCAATGCAGCCTCACCAGCACTCATCAAATTCTGCCTCATCAGCGCCCATCAAAGGCAGCCTCTCCAGCGCCCATCAATGCAGCCTCACCAGCGCTCATCAAATTCTGCCTCATCAGCGCCCATCAAATGCAGCCTCTCCAGTGCCCATCAATGCAGCCTACCAGCACCCATCAAATGCAGCCTCACCAGTGCCCATCAATGCAGCGTACTAGTGCCCATCAATGAATGTTTGCTTGCTTCCATCCATTCGGGAGTTGGGAAACAGACACAGTCCTCCGCCGCTGGGGCTCTGACACTATATGAGAACGGAGTGGCGGCAGCCTGCTGATGCTGAGACTTAGTTGGTAGCTGCAGAGAGAAGAGAGTAGGAACACCAGTGGCTGGGTGCCCTAGGCAGCAGTGCGCCCTAGGCGGCTGCCTAGTTTGCCTTGTGGTAGCACCAGGACTGGTCCAACACATTAACTAGCACAACTCTTTACAATTAAATGTGTGCTCATTCAGATATAATTGTATTTATTTATTTCAGTTATTTATATAGTACCGACAATATATGCAGGTCTTTACATAATGTACATTAAAATCAGTCTATTTATTCTCTCTTCTATATTCATTTACATTTATATTAATTCTCTCATCTAACTTCCTAAGGTGTTGGGGTCTTGCCCTTATACCCTTGTATACAGTGCTTAAAAGAGGCCATGTTACCAAGACTATAGAAGAGGGTTGATGATCTGTTACCTCGACAATGGAGCCATCTACTGTCTTGTATGTCTCTGCAGCATGCCAGGATTCTACCAGTACAGAGCTTAATTATAAGTGATGACTTTTTAAAATTACTTAATAGAACTATAATAATCAGGTTGACATGCAGCTAAATTTATACCACCATTTTTAAATATAACATGTATCTTAAAATTGTAATGACTGCAGAAAGACTGAACAACGTCCCTTAATATTATTGTCACTATGAAGTGAACAGTGATGTTTAACTGAGTTGTCAAGAAAAATGAAGTATATTTTCCCAGAATACATTTCTTATTTGGAAATAGTTTCTAGCCATGAAGAATTCATAACTCACTGCTCACAAGCCTCATTGTCTCCAACTACACTCATAGAGCGCCATCTGCTGGATGTTGGGATGTCTGAGCAAAAGTCATGGCATAATGTCATTGAAGAAATTGTGCCACCTTTTGTAGGATTTGGATTTCTTATTCCATACAGATGGCTGACTGATAGAAAGATGTTGCTTGTACTCGGTCATTCATCTTCTCTGCAATCTACAGATTTATATCTTTTTTTAAAGTTTGCTTTGTTGATACCAGACAAGACATTCATAAGGGGATTGAAATGGCAATACATGAACCTATTACTTTTGTATTATTATTCTATTCATAGAATTCAGTATCTGTACACAATACTGTATGCAATCATTGTAATCATGGTATTATTAGACGCTATTTTTAATCCCTTCCCTAGGACATTCAAAAAGTTTAACCACTTGCTTACTGGGCACTTAAACCCCCCCCTGTCCAGACCAATTTTCAGCTTTCAAGGCTGATGCACTTTGAATGACAATTGCGCAGTCATACAACACTGTACCCAATTACATTTTTATATATTTTTTCCCACAAATAGAGCTTTCTTTTGGTGGTATTTGATCACCTCTGCATTTTTTTTTTTTTTTATGTAAAATGAAAGAATTTTTTAAAAACAAATTTATATATTTTTTATATTTTGTTATAACATTTTGCAAACAGGTCATTTTTCTCCTTCATTGATGTACGCTGATGAGGCTGCACTGATGGGCACCGATAGGTGGCAGTGATGGGCACTGATCAGTGGCAGTGATGGCCACTGATAGGTGGCAATAATGGGCACTGATCTGCACTGGTAGGTTGCATTGATGGGCAGCACTGCTAGGTGGCACTGATTGGCACCACTGGTGGCCATTGATAGGTGGCACTTGTGGGCATTGATAGGTGGCACTCATGGGTATTGATAGGTGGCACCGGTAGGCACTGCAGGCACTGGCAGGTGGCAATGGTAGGTGGCAATGGCAGTGGATACTGGTGGGCACAGATGAGGCAGAATTGCCTCTTCCTCTTCGAGACCGATCTCCCTTGCACATAAACAGGTGATTGGCTTTTTTTCTGTCAGCGTGAGGAGGAAAAAAAAAGATATCCGAGCTTTTGTTTACATCATGTGATCAGCTGCCAATGGCTGACAGCTGATCACATGGTAAGGGGCTGGAACCGGCCCCTTACTCGGATCTGGGATCACCCGAGTCTCAGTGACTCAGTGATCACAGCGGGCGCGCAAAGGGGAGGCCGTCATATGACGGCCTCCCAGAAATTCAGGTCTGCGCTGTGGCCATCATTCAGCTATAGTGTGGACACCAAGTAGTTAAAATATGTTAAAACTATTATATAAATCACATACAATAAATCCAGGGACCAAAATCAGTACTTGAATAAATAAAACAAGCAAGATAAAATATTCCCTACATGAGCTCTGAACTAAAAAAAGTTGCAGGGTGGGAAATGTGGGAAATCACAAAATTGGCTAAGAAAAATTACAAATTCCTTGGCAGGCAAAACAGTAAACAAATATGCATTTTAACTATATACACTATATTACCAAAAGTATTGGGATGCCTACCTTTAGCCGCACATGAACTTTAATGGCATCCCAGTCTTAGTCCATAGGTTTTAGTATTGAGTTGGCCCACCCTTTGAAGCTATAACAGCTTCATCTCTTCTAGGAAGGCTGTCCACAAGGTTGAGGCGTGTGTCTATGAGAATGTTTTTTCCTGAAGCACATTGTGAGGTCAGGCACTGGTTTGGATGAGAAGGCCTGGCTCAGTATTCACCCTAATTCATCTCAAAGGAGTTCTATCGGGTTGAGGTCAGACTCTGTGCAGGCCAGTCAAGTTCCTCCACCCCAAGCTCGCTCATATATGTCTTTATGTACCTTGCTTTGAGCACTGACGCGTAGTCATGTTGGAATGAGAAGGGGCCATCCAAAACAAAGTTGGTGGCATGAAATTGTCCAAAATGTCTTGGTATGCTGATGCCTTAAGAGTTCCCTTAACTTGACTGGCCTGCACAGAGTTCTGACCTCAACCTGATAAAACACTTTGATTTATAGTGGAGACTGTGAGCCAGGCCTTCTAGTCCACATCAGTATCTGACCTCACAAATGCACATCTGGAATAATGGTCAAACATTCCCATGGACACACTCCTAAACCTTGTGGATAGGCTTCCCAGAAGAGTTGAAGCTGTTATAGCTGGAAAGGGTGGACCAACTCAATATTGAACCCTATGGAATAAGACTGGAATGCCATTAAAATTCATGCGCATGTAAAGGCAGGCATCCTAATACGTTTGGTAATATAGTGTGTTTCATATATTGTGAAGTTGCTTTTCAAATTCAAATTGTGAGCTTATTTTTTTTTGGATGATGATTGAAATTTTTCATCATTTGACCCATTGTTCATTTGTAGTCAGGAGCAATGGCTATACCCAAAAGAACAAAAGTTTGATTTCACAAAGCAGACATGAAGGAACTCTAAATTATTGGGCTTTGTTTTACCAAAAAAAATGGCTTGGTTAAGCAAAATAGATTAACCACTTGGGATCCGCGCTATTGCCAAATGACGGCATTAGCGCGGACCTACATTTCCGGGACTACGTCTATTGACGTCGTCCCGTGTACGAGCGGCCTGCGCGCCCCCTGAGGGGCGCGCGCCGCGCGCTCTGTGATCGGCGAGTCCATAAGACTCGCCTGATCACCGATCCGTGCAAGGGGTCGATCCCAACCCCTTATCACGTGATCAGCTGTCAGCCAATGACAGCTGATCATGTAAAAGAACGGAGCCGGTAATCGGCTATTATTCCTCCTCGCGCTGACAGCGCGAGGAGAAAAAAAAAAAGCCGATCACCGGCGGCCGTGATCGGGACATTAGTCCTGATCACGGCCAGCAATACAAGCAACCACCTGCCCCCTGCCAGTGCCCACCTGCCCCCCGCAGTGCCATCCTGAATAAAAGTAAGTGCCCCCCGTCAGTGCCCCCCGTCAGTGCCCATAGTGCCCACAGTGCCACCCACAGTGCCACCCACAGTGCCACCCACAGTGCCCACAATCTGCCTCAAAGGTGCTGCACCCCAGTGCCGCCCATCAGTGCCCAGCAGTGCCGCCCATCAGTGCCCAGCAGTGCCACCTATCAGAGCCACCTATCAGTGCCACCTATCAGTGCCCATCAGTCCCATCTATCTGTGGTACCTATCAGTGCCCATCCGTGCCACCCATCCATGCCACTTATCCGTGCCACCCATCCGTGCCATCTTATCTGTGCCCATCTTTGCCCATCAGTGCCGCCTTATCTGTGCCCATCGGTGCCGCCTTATCTGTGCCTATTAGTGCCGCCTTAACTATGCCTATCAGTGCCCACCAGTGCAGCCTATCAGTGCCCACCAATGCAGCCTATCAGTGCCCACTAATGCAGCCCATCAGTGCCCACCAATGCAGCCTATCAGTGCCTCCTAATCAGCGCACTTCAATGAAGGAGAAAAATGACCCGTTTGCAAAATTTTATAACAAACTATTAAAACATGATTTTTTTATTTATTTTTTTTGCATCTTTTTTTGTTTGTTTAGCAAAAAATAAAACTCCGAGCTGTAACTAAATACCACCAAATGAAAGCTCTATTTGTGGGAAAAAAATGATAAACATTTCATTTGGGTACAGTGTTGTATGCCCGCGCAATTGTCATTCAAAGTGCATCAGCGCTGAAAGCTGAAAATTGGTCTGGGACTGAGGGGGGTTTAAGTGCCCAGTAAGCAAGTGGTTAATGTACATACATTTTTCATAGAGGTGGCAAACAACAATAACTCCATCCACATTAGAGTAAGATCATAACATGTACTTGTAGCCTTAAAAACAATTAAAACTGCAGCTTACATTGGGCAGTGACAATACCTCCCAGTTACAGCACATGGGCTCTATGATTAGTTACAGCCCTAAAATTGAGTTGTAGTCAATTAGGAGCCAGCTCCTGTGATGGCTAACAATACCCATACATCTCTTCCCTGAACCGTGTTGGGCCAATAGAATGGAACAGGAAGCAGCAGGCGGTGGCAAAACTGGTGACCAAAAAGCTCCTTGCATATCAAAGTTCTAGGGCACGCCAATAATAACTAGACCTAACATACAAACCAGTGGCGGCTGGTGTTCAAAATTTTTGGGGGGTGCAAACAAACTGAAAAATTCAATCAATTGCAGCCTCGCTGTGACATCAAACGTAGCCACTGTGCCCATCAAACACAGCCATTGTGCCATTAAATGCTGCCACTGTGCCCCATCAAATACAGCTACTGTACCCATATTATGCAGCCTCGCTGTGCCCCATCTAATGCAGCCTCACTGTGCCCCATCAAATGCAGCCACTGTGCCCCATCAAATGCAGCCAATGTGCCATATCAAATGCTCCCACTGTGCCTCATCAAATGCAGCCGCTGTGCAGCATTGAATGCAGCCAGTGTGCCCATAATATGCACCCTCACTGTGAAACATCTAATGCAGCCTCACTGTCACTGTGCCCCATCAAATGCAGACTCACTGTGCCCCATCAAATGCAGCCACTGTGCCCCATCAAATGCAGCCACTGTGCCATATCAAATTCTCCCACTGTGCCATCAAATGCCGCAACTGTGCCCCATCAAATACAGCCACTGTGCCCATCGTATGCAGCCACTGGGCCCATCGTATGCAGCCACTGTGCCCATCGTATGCAGCCACTGTGCCCATCTTATGCAGCCACACTGCCCATCAAATTCAGCCTCACTGTGCATCTAATGCAGCCTCACTGTGCCCCATCTAATGCAGCCTCACTGTTTCCCATCAAATGCAGCCTCACTGTGGCCCATCTAATGCAGCCTCACTGTGCCCCATCTAATGCAGCCTCACTGTGCCACATCTAATGCAGTCTCACTATGCCCTATCAAATGTAGCCCTGAGTCTCACTTACTTACCTTAGAGTTAGCTCTGCTTGGGCCGCGCATTCCATGGAGCTGCCAACGTCACTTCCAGGTTTCCTGTGGAAGAGGGAACCTGGAAGTAACCTCTTCACTTGAACAACAAAACTCCCACCCATAGTAATACTACGGTGGAAGCTGTTTAGCGCTTTGGATTGCGCCGCAAAGCAGGTCAAAAGCCTGCAAATAAAGTGCCTCATCTGCAATCTCACGATTGCATTGATGTGGCGCTTCCCATAGTACACTGTGTCTGGCGCCCAAACACAGTGCACTTAAAGAACATTTTTTTCTATTTTTTTTAAAGGGACCTTTTTAATTTTTTTTTGGGGGGGGGGGCAGCGCCCATGCACCCCCTATGGACGAACCGTCAGATTTAAAGATTAGGCTCAGTTCAAGTTTATTTTCAAAGATGCCAGTTGAGTTGGCTTGTACCCCCAAGGAAAATGTCTATGGCAACTAGTCTGCACATGTCCACTTGAGAAGAGCTCAAAAGACAGAACTAGAACACACTAGAAAGATGATGTCTTTCAACTGTACACCTCAGATTCCTCCAGCTGGAGGCTCAGAAATCTAGCTAGGCTGTTAGATTTACTGACTCACGCACTGTATACAAGAACCACGAGAATTATATTTTAGCCCCAAATAGAATACTTTGTTGTAGGACAAAGGTTATAGCCTATTTTATATATCTGATGCATATCAGCATTTTGCTTTTAAAATGATCACAGAACCCCAACTTAAATCTGTTTTGACAAAAATACAAAGCATCTTCTTCCCATGGGCTATACTTTTTTTTTTAATTACACATAGAATGTTGTCATAGAGCAGTGATGGTGAACGTTGGCACCCCAGATGGTTTGGAACTACTTTTCCCATGATGCTCATGCCCTCTGCAGTGTAGCTGAGCATCATGGGAAATGTAGTTCCAAAACATCTGGGGTGCCAAGGTTTACCATCACTGTCATAGAGGGTGGGCTCAATAATCCCTTAGTTCTCTAATACAAATACTGTAGAGCTAAATATCTTGTTACCCTTTAGTACTCTGCAGTTCTCAGAAGTCTGCCTGAGGCAGTCTAAATAAAAACGTGGCATAATTATGAACTTTTTAATCACATTATATCTCGAAGTCTCACCAAAATAAAAGGTTGAATAAAAACACCAGTCCATCCTGAGTGAGTGTGGGTGCATGTCTACAATTGTCCCCATCCCTGTACATTGTGTCTCATTAAAATGCTCATCTAGCACTCCACATATACATTGCACACTCACATCGGTCCCTACCCTCAAGGATCCCACAATCCAAGGTCCCCAACTCACATTCCTATACTAGGGCCAATTTTGGACAGAAGCCAACCTACCTGCATGTCCTTGGAGTGTGGGAGGAAACCGAAGTACCTGGCGGAAACCCATGCAGGCACAGGGAGAACATGCAAACTCCAGGCAGGTAGTGTCCTGATTGAGGATTCAAACCAGCAACCCTTTTTATTGCTAGGTGAGAGTGCTAACCACTACACCACTGTGCCGCCAAGTTTTAGTCTCATGCCCCATACACACGGTAGGACATTCCGACCACAAAATCCGTGGGAATTTTTCAGACGGATTATTGCCGAAACTTGTGTTGCATACAAACTGTCGCTCAAAGTTGTCGGAAAATCCGATCGTTCGGAATGAGGTGACGTACAAAACGTATGATGGGACTACGTAGAGGCCAGTAGCCAATAGCTTTCGTCTCCAAATTTTTTCTGACCACGTGTGGCATTTTGTGCGTCGGAATTCTCTACGTATGATCAGAAAAAGTCAGATCGGATTTTGTTGTCGGAAAATATTAGATCCAGCTCTCAAACTTTTTCCATCCGAAATTCGGATGGAAAAAGTCTGATAGAGCCCACACACGATCGGATTTTCCCACAACATAATCCGATCAGACTTTTTCCGTCTGAATTTCCGACCACGTGTATGGGGCATTAGTCTTTTGACTAAAATGGCATTTTAGTTTCAGTCCCATTCTGCAATTGTTTTCGTTTTAGTCGTATTTAGTTGACTACATCTCCAATAGATTTTACTCCACTAAAATGTCCAGTACATTTTAGTCGACAAAAATCTCCAGTACATTTTAGTCGACTAAAATCTCCAGTACATTTTAGTCAACTAAAATCTACAGTACATTTTAGTCGACTAAAATCTACAGTACATTTTATGCCGTGTACATACGATCAGAATTTTGGTTGGAAAAAGCTCTAATGGTTTTTCTGACGGAATTCTGAGGGGATTGCGCTCAAACTGTCTTGCATACACATGGTCACACTAAAGTTCTCTAAACTTTCGACAGTCAAGAACGTGGTGACGTACAACACTATGATGAGACGAGAAAATTAAGTTCAGTGCTTCCGAGCATGCGTCGAATTGTTTCCGAGCATGCATAGGAATTTTGCACGTCAGAATTTGTACAGACGATCGGAATTTCCAATCGGAACTTTTTCCAGCCGAAAAATTGAGACCCTGCTCTCAATCTTTTGCTGGCCGAAATTTGGCCAGCAAAAGTCCGATGGAGCATACAAACGATCGCATTTTCTGACCAAAAGCTCTCATCTGACTTTTGTTGACGGAATTTCCGATCATGTGTACGGGGCATAAGTCGACTAAAATAATTTTGGTCGACTAAAACTCATTTTAGTCATCTAAAATCTAATGGGTGTAGCTAAATTGTAATGCATTATTTAAGCATTTCTCTACAATTTCCAAACTCATTATATACTGCTGGAGTGAAAACTCTAATATGTTATTATTTATGGTATTTGGATTTGGACATGCACTACAGACTAGTGTTAATTTTGACGTCAAATTTCAATTTAGTTTTAATCATACTCTTTTGGCTAAAATGCCATTTTAATTTCATTCGTATTTTAGTCTTTTGACTAAAATGCCATTTTAGTTTTAGTATTTTAGATATCTCAATTGTTTTCGTTTTAGCTGTATTTTAGTCGACTAAATGGTGCACGTTTAGGAGATATTTACATAATAACCTTACCACAGTAAGTATACCATGGTTATAATTTTTATAGAAAATAAAAGGAGACGTTACACAAATTTACAATGATTTTAAGGCTTTGTTATGGGGGAAATGAACATGGTGCCCACAGCAAACATTCATGAACTTTCCTCTTTTAACTGGCACTGACATAAATCTGGTTGGTTGCTATGAGAAATGATTTGGTTTGCTTTTGCTTTGTTTTCATATATAACTCAGTTGTGTTTTGATATTCTCTATCTAATCTAAATGCATGACGCTCAGCAGAAATAAAGAAAGTGTAGACTGGCATAAGGATAATTTTCAACGTATTTTATTAGTGACTGTTAATGCTAGCATCTATAAATGTGACAGAGGAAAAACAGCTGTTCCTGTAACTTACAAGTGCAGCTGCAGCAAACAAGATAATATATGCGCTAAAAACAGCCAAGATAATGCAGAACTGGGATTTTATTTCAGACATCATTTCCAGTAACTGTTACCCTTGTCTGAAAAACAGCCCTGATTAAAAGTGATGCTGTTCTTAAAAGAAATCTGTCCTAAAGGAAGCTTGGAGGAATGCCATTAGGTATATGTAAATCCAATCTTTAGGATCTTATACAAGGTTTACTATGTTATCGTAGTATCACACTTCATTTTCAATAATGATAAGTAATGATAAATGCTCTTGCACTTCATGTTATATAGTAAGTTGACATCACTACGTCCCTATCTCCTATGTACTCCTGCATTGGCATTCTGTCATAGGGGCTTCCAAGTGGCCATTTCAACAAATATTATGCAACCATAGCTACAAAGAAGTTGCAGGTAAATTGCTGCATCAAGGTGCAACAAAGGAGCTTACAATCTAGGGTTCTTATCACACGTGTTAGGACCAATTTAGACAAGAGATAGGTATACGGGTATATACTAGCATATAAACAAGCACAGGAAAAAATGCACATAGTGGAAGTCAGACCAAGGACCAAGGACCACAGTGTTCGCAGTAAGTGGCTTATGAGCCCAAAAAGATAGGAAACTGGACACTAAGGCCGCGTACACACGCGGGGACTGTTCGCTCAACTTTGTCCGTCAAAGGCCGCGTACACACGGGCGGACTGTTCGCCCAACCTTGTTCGGCAAACAGTTTCATCAAACAGTCCGCTCAAAATTTGCATGAGCGGACTTGCCCACACACGAGCGGACTGTTTGACGAACAAGGTTGGGCAAACAGTTCGCTCAACTTTTGAAATGAACGGACTCGCCCACGTAAGGCGGAGGCAAATCCGCCCATTTCGAGCGCGTGTGCAGGTAGGCGGGGCCCGCGAAGGAGACGTCGCGGGCTCCGCCGCCTGGAATGGGCTTAAAGGGGAACCCCAACGCCGAAAAAAATCGGCGTGGGGGTTCCCCCCAAGTCCACACCAGACCCTTGTCCGAGCACGCTACCCGGCCGGCCAGGAAAGGGGGGCGAGCGAGCGCGCCCCCCCTCCTGAGCCGTACCAGGCCGCGTGCCCTCAACATGGGGGGTGCCTTGGGAAAGGGGGGGCCGCGCGGCCCCCCCACCCCAAAGCACCTTGTCCCCATGTTGATGAGGACAAGGGCCTCTTCCCGACAACCCTGGCCGTTGGTTGTCGGGGTCTGCGGGCGGGGGGCTTATCGGAATCCGGGAGCCCCCTTTAAGAAGGGGGCCCCCGGATACCGGCCCCCCACCCTATGTGAATGAGTATGGGGTACAATGTACCCCTACCCATTCACCTGTGAACTAAAGTACAATAAAAAACACAACACAGAGAAAAAATATTTTATTGCACAGCTCCGGGGGTCTTCCGTCTTCGGGGGTCTTCTCGCCGGACTCCTCCGCTATGTGTGTGTAGCTCTTTTGCTAGCGGAGGAGTCCGGCTTTCTTCCTCCCCGCCGCCGGCCTCTTCTCCCGACTTCGGGGGTCTTGTCCCCCTCTTCGGTTCTTCTGCCGGGCCACCGCGCCTGGTCCGGTGGCCCGGTCTTCTGTCGCCGTCTTCCGTTCTTCTGTCGCCGCCTTCGGTTCTTCTGCCGGGCCACCGCGCCTTCTTGTAGCTCTTTTACAGGCGGTGGCCCGGTCTTCTGTCGCCGCCGCCGCCTTCCGTTCTTGTTCTTCTTCTTGTTCTTCTTCTTCTCCTGGAGATGTTGACTCGACGAGCTCTCCGGCCGGAATGCCAGGGACACGCTCCGCTGCCACTTATATAGTGACAATGGGGCGGTGTCACATGGTATATGTCACATGGGTTGGTCACATGGGTTGATGTCACATGGGGACTATGACATCGTAAGGGGGCGGGGTCACCATGTGACCAACCCATGTGACATATACCATGTGACACCGCCCCATTGTCACTATATAAGTGACCGCACAGCGCGGCTCTGGCATTCCGGCCGGAGAGCTCGTCGAGTCAACATCTCCAGGAGAAGAAGAAGAAGAACAAGAAGAAGAACAAGAACGGAAGGCGGCGGCGGCGACAGAAGACCGGGCCACCGCCTGTAAAAGAGCTACAAGAAGGCGCGGTGGCCCGGCAGAAGAACCGAAGGCGGCGACAGAAGAACGGAAGACGGCGACAGAAGACCGGGCCACCGGACCAGGCGCGGTGGCCCGGCAGAAGAACCGAAGAGGGGGACAAGACCCCCGAAGTCGGGAGAAGAGGCCGGCGGCGGGGAGGAAGAAAGCCGGACTCCTCCGCTAGCAAAAGAGCTACACACACATAGCGGAGGAGTCCGGCGAGAAGACCCCCGAAGACGGAAGACCCCCGGAGCTGTGCAATAAAATATTTTTTCTCTGTGTTGTGTTTTTTATTGTACTTTAGTTCACAGGTGAATGGGTAGGGGTACATTGTACCCCATACTCATTCACATAGGGTGGGGGGCCGGTATCCGGGGGCCCCCTTCTTAAAGGGGGCTCCCGGATTCCGATAAGCCCCCCGCCCGCAGACCCCGACAACCAACGGCCAGGGTTGTCGGGAAGAGGCCCTTGTCCTCATCAACATGGGGACAAGGTGCTTTGGGGTGGGGGGGCCGCGCGGCCCCCCCTTCCCCAAGGCACCCCCCATGTTGAGGGCACGCGGCCTGGTACGGCTCAGGAGGGGGGGCGCGCTCGCTCGCCCCCCTTTCCTGGCCGGCCGGGTAGCGTGCTCGGACAAGGGTCTGGTGTGGACTTGGGGGGAACCCCCACGCCGATTTTTTTCGGCGTTGGGGTTCCCCTTTAAGCCCATTCCAGGCGGCGGAGCCCGCGACGTCTCCTTCGCGGGCCCCGCCTACCTGTACACGCGCTCGAAATGGGCGGACTTTCCGAGCGGGAACAGTCCGCTCATTTCGAAAGTACAGCGGACAAGCCCACACACGGGCGGACTGTTCGCTCAAACACAGTTTCAGCGGACAGTTTTTCGGAATTTCCGAAAGACTTTGTCCGTCCAACTGTCCGCTGAAACTGTCCGCTGAAAGCCCACACACGAGCGGACTGTCCGCCCAAACACTGTTCAGCGGACAAGGTTGGGCGAACAGTCCGCCCGTGTGTACGCGGCCAAACAGTTTCAGCAAACAGTCCGCTCAAAATTAGCATGGACGGACTTGCCCACACACGACGAACGAACAGTTTGCTGAAACCGTGCGCGATGACGTGAACGGCACGTACGACGGGATGGAAAATACGACGTCCTATACACTGCATTACAACTTTCGGCGTGTAAATCCTTTCTGAGCATGCGCGGGACTTAGTTTGACAAACAAGCCTACACACGAGGGGACTGTTCGCTGAAACCAAGTTTCAGCGGACAGTTTTTCGGAATTTCCGAAAAACTTTGTTCAGCAGACTGTTCGCTGAAACTGTCCGCTGAAAGCCCACACACGGGCGGACTGTCCGCCGAAACACTGTTCAGCGGACAAAGTTGGGCGAACAGTCCCCGCGTGTGTACGCGGCCTAAGATGCACACTCACAAACAGCATGAGAGACAGATCCCAGCTGTTTAAAGTGTATATACTATTCTGTGAGCAATGCGTTTCTCAGCTTCTCCTTCAGATTCAGGAGCGTCTGCTGACACCAGTTTCCAATATTTTGGGGCTCATAATCCTCTTTCTGGAAAAACAACGGAACCCTGGGCCTGCAGAGCGCAGGATTGTCCGGATCACCCCACCGAGCATCGAGAGCAACCTTATTTTGTGTAGGTATAGTCAGGCTGCAGGCTTACATGCCAGATTGTCTGATCCCCCATTCGGGAGCTCAGCAACCTCCCAAATGTGAGTTCACCCATGCAATTTACCTTTTCATCATATATTTCATTCAATTATCAAACTAATACACCATAAGGAACTCTCCTGTGACCTCTGTCTCTTTTTTCTCCTTTTTTTGGTGGTACCACAGTTAAGGACCACAGTGCTGCAAGGCAGAATTGCTATCTGATGTTGCACCCTGATGTTTAGGCAGGGTTGCTATTAATTTTATTTGCCAAGTGATAGTTGCCTTGGCCAACTGTTAGGAGGTCAATTGATTTTGCTCTAATTCTGGAATTGCTGCACTTCTCTCTTTTGTCACTAGATGGTCGGATATCTGGTGATATTAGATAAGACAAGGGCACTGCAAGGACAGATTAGGAATGAATGGGGTGTTTCATCCAATGGGCAGGGATCTTATTGGCTCCCTTGGCCTGCTGAGAGAACCTATTTATTTGGGTGGAGTCAGGTGATTGGGGTTCTGTGTCATCCGGACAGCTGTCTGGGTGGATGTGTGTCATCTTGCCCCGAGCTGCTAGGTCAAAAATCGAAGGCCTATCCCGGGAACATCTATGTTCTAGGCTATCTGAGAGCCTATCCAGAAGTAGTGCAGGGTTTGGACTATGGGCTTGTAGTCCAACCTGAAGTAACGGTTCCGCCGTACTGGGAACCAGTCATGGTCAGTGGTAGAGGGGAAGCTGTTGCCATAAAGGGACCATCCACCTTGCTACCGGACACCACAGTGAGTAAGCTGAGGCCAGTACCAGAGCAAACTTCCTGCCAACCGGAGACGGTGGAGAAGTAGGAAAGCATCAGCAAGTGCCAAGTCACGGACCCAGATGGACAACAGAGGTGACGCTTGTGGAGTGTCAAGCCAGGGACCTAACGTGTCAGCAGGGGTGAAACTTGAGGAGTATCTGTGAGTGCCAAGGCAGGGACCCAGCAGTGAAGCAGGGGTGATGCTTGAGGAAGAGATACTGAGTGCTACAGTGAAAGAGCTCTGGGGATCCAGTGGCTAGTGGATCTGAAGTCTAGTGAGAGAGAATGGGAGCTCATTTAGTGAAGACCCACAGTGAGTGAGTGTGGGGGTAAAGAGAACTGTTTGTGTTTCAGAAAGTTCAATACCTTTACTGTTAGTAACAGCTACAAGATTGTTGCTATAGGGGACAGCGGTCCAACCTATACAGAAATGGTGTCCGGCTGGAGGCCTTCACCTGTATAGCTGTCTACCTATAGAAGTCTTGGAGCCTGCCAATTAACAGTGATTCTATTTAAGGATGTCCTTGCCCTAATCCTCTCTCCCACAGTTCTGTTTAAGAGACAATAAATCTCTTTGCATTCAAAAAGTGTCTGGCGCCCACCTGTTCATCTTACGTTACACCTACCATGCCTTGTAACCCACTCTACACTGAAGGATGTCAGCTGTCCTTAACTCTGGAGGTCACCATTGGGCTTCAGGGGCCCTGGGACTTTGCTACACCACTATGCCACTGAGCCTAGGTTGTCTTCTTGTCATGCTGATCATATGCCTTTAGAATTTAAAGGCATTAACCCAGACAAGCATAAAGATAAGAGCCTCTGACGTTTCCTAGTCTTCATACATATGGCAAGTCACTGGGTCAGGAAGTATTGAACCCAATGGATTAGCATAACAGCAACAATTTTTTTTGGGTGGAAGACACCATTGGTGTGTTGTCTATATCTGTCATGATCCATCCCCTTTTTCTCATCCATCCATCAAATCAAAATGCAGAAGTGATATCCCCCAAACCACAGATTTTAGTTCAGTAATTCAATTAAAGACTAATTCCAGTGTAGCGGATAACATTTGGGATCAAATGTCACACACCTGAAAATTTAGTTTTTTGGCCTCAGAACAGTAAAGATTCTGAGGGTTGATTATGTAGGTAGGCCTTAACACCAGTCTGGCCAGGCTATGTTTGGAAGTTCTGCCTGGTCATGTGAGCGATGAAGTACACATGACAGGCCAGAACCAAGTCTGGTTGGATGTTTGGGTATCAGCCCTCTCGGAGCCAATCAGCGGGAGTGGGTACTTAAACAGGTGTGTGTGATGTGTTCGGGGGCGCCGGAGTTGTTCAAGAGACCCGTGTGGTCTGGTCTGGTTCCAGGACCAGTTAGCCCCGTGAGGGGTCCCAGTCATGCAGTGTTCGACACCCCACAACATCTTACTGTCAATGGCCCCTGATAGACCTGCCTGGTCTGGGGTAGGGATCCGTCCGTTCCCGTGTCTCGGAACCTGCTGGTCCCAGGCGCAGTAACTGAGGGAGGATTCAAAGTGTCCAGTGTGCTCTCGGCTTGGAGTGACACCGCAGCTCACGGTTGCCTTAGTTGTTTGTTCAAGTTTGAGTCAATGTGCTGAATGCCATGATCTCTGGCTAGAGATCTGTTCAGCCTTGAAGTACCCAGCTGCGAGTGGCTACTCTTTGGGTGGAATTAGAGACTTGCTAGACCTGCAGTTCAATGTGCCTGAGTTCTTCACCCGTGCCCTCTGTTCCCTAAAGCCCCATATACACTATCAGTTTTTCTGCTGAGTTTTTCCTTCAGATTTACCAAAACCATGTAATATGAGGTCAAACCTTAGGAGTTTCCATTTCTATGCAATCAGGCAGGCCCTTGCACTACATGGTTTTGGTAAACCTGAAGGTCAAAATCAGCAGAAAATCGGATAGTGTGTATGGGGCATAAGAGACTGTGTTAATTGAAAGTTCTACTGCAAAATAAAACCTTTTTGAAAGGACTTCATCTGTGTCAGTGTACAAGTTGTTGGGTATCAACCCTCGGAACCCCTAGAAGCGGAGGAGCAGGCCAAGAGAAGGTAACCGGTAAGCCCATTCAGTCAAGGCCACCCTGCAACGGGTTATGGCCGCTACACCAGTAAAAATGGTATGTGATCTTATTTAGATTTTCCCTCGGTTCCTGTTTTTGTGACACAGGGATGAAAAAAATCAGGATGTTTTGATTTTCAGGAAAAGGCAGCAATAGAAATTTTGGCAGATATTCTAACCCTTCCACATACTGCTAAAATTGTGTTTTTGTGTGTTACTACATTAGAGAAATTTCCCCATATTTCCTGACCAACAGGAAATAAATGAAAAGCACTGAAATAAGAACCCACATAGACACAGGCAGCTCTAATCCTTTTTCACTCTATCCAAAACATATAGTGCATAGTTTGCACAAGTCTGCACCTGCATTTGACTGATAGTGTAATGTAATAAGCTTTACTGCAGGACCACCAAGAGTGTACAATGAAGGTTATGAGTTTTTTGATAGGCCTATGCCGCGTACACACGATTGGAATTTTGGTCGGAATTCCGACGGGATTTTGCTCAAGCTGTCTTGCATACACACGGTCACACTAAATTCCGACCATCAAGAACGTGGTGACGTACAACACGTACGACGGAACTAGAAAAAGGAAGTTCAATACCCAGTAGCCAATAGCTTCCACCTCATAGTTGAATCTGAGCATGCGTGAGTTTTTGCGTGTTGGAATTGCATACACACAATCGGAATTTCTGATAGAGAGTTTTTCTGTCTGGAAAATTGAGAACATGCTATCAATTTGTGCAGGCGGGAATTCGGCCAGCTAAATTCCGATGGAGCATACACACGGTCGCATTTTCCGATGAAAAGCTCTCATGGGTCTTTTGCTGGCAGAAATTCCGATCGTATGTACGCAGCATTAGGTTATCCGCTGGGTCCCAGTAAGGGTTGGCAACCATCATAAATGTATGGATAGTTTTCAAAAATAGGCCGATTTTTACACTGTCTGTAAATGTCTACTATGTAAGGTGGCTGCCCTCCTCCTTCGGACTGGCAGCATTGTTCAGATTGAAGATCACCTCTGACATGGAGAGATTGGAGCTGGCAATGAGCACATCTCCTGGACTCTTGGCATCTACTCTCTTCTACTGGGGTTGGTGTCTGGATGTGGGCAATGCTCAATGGGAGGATTAGGAGTCGCCTCTGGAACAAATCTGGTGCTCTGCTGCCTAGAGACAGGAAAGCTCTGCTGGGTGACCAATGCTGATCTTCCCAGGAAAGACACACCCAGTGCTCTGGACTGCAGGGCTCTGGAGTAAATCTTGCCCGGTCAGTATTATGGTGTGGGGGAGTTACTGTATGCCTGGCACTCCTATCAATAACAGCTCTGTGATGAAACCAGTGAGGTTCCATCAGCAATGGTATCAAACACATATTAAACTGGGTTTGTGCTCTGTGTATAAATCCCAGGGTATCGCTGATGTAAGGGTGGACTCAGTAGGAGTGAATACACTAGGGTATCACTGACTCACCATTACTTTAGTGTATTCACTCTGCAGAAGGTTATCTGTGGTCACCAGACTCTCCTCCACATCAGAGTTTCTGGCATTCCTCCTTCAAACAGTGTCCCCAGAGTTCCCCTTTACATCAGAGTCTGCAGGACTCCCCCTTACACTGTCAGGGGGAACTCTGATGCAGAGTGCAGACCCTAATGTAAGTGGGAGCTCTGATACAAAATGGGAATGCTGCAGACCATTATGTAAGGGGGAATGCTGCAGACTCTGATGTAAGGGGGGCTCTGGTGACCAGAAACCATTTTACATCAGAGTTCCACTTTACAGCAGAGTCCAGAGCATTCCCCCTTACATCATGGTCCACAGTGATCCCCTTTATGTCAAAATTCCCCTTTACATCAGGGTCTTCAGAGTTCCCCCTTATACTGTAAGGGGGAATCCTGCAGACTGTGATGTAAAGGGGAACTCTGATGTAAGGGAGAACCCTGTAGACTGTGATGTAAAGGGGAGCTCTGTGGGTCATTTTGCAAGGAGGAAGGCAGGGCTCTCGTGACCAGAGGCCCCCTTGCATCAGAGTTTCCCTTTATACCAAAGTCTGCAACATTGCCCCCCCCCCCCCCTCAGACTCCACAGATTTTTTATTTTACATCACAGTCCACAGTGTTCTCTTTTACATCAGAATCTGCAGAGTTCCCCCTTTTTTTCAGGGAAATGGCAATAGGAGAGCTGGCAATGTTGCCAATACTGGCAATGTGTGCATCCGACGCAATCCCGTGTGCACTGGAGCAAAAAGGAAGAACAGGCGCATGCAAGTGTGCAACGGCATGAATGGGCTAATGCACATGCACAACGGCACTAATTGGTGAGCGTGCATGCGCAACGCCAGGCACATAACTTTACAGATGCGGCCACTCACTGGTTTATATAAGACGGCTGCTGAGCCCATCAGATTGCTGGATTTTCGTCAGCCTTCCTGTGTTCCTGTGATGGCTGGTGCTCAATTTTTTTTTTGGGGGGGGGGGGGGGGGGGAACAAAAACATCAATTGCAGCCACTGTGCCATCAAATGCAGCTACAGTGCCCATCATATGCAGCCACTATGCCTATCATATGCAGCCAACTGTGCCCAGCAAATGCAGCCACTCTGCCCATCATATGCAGCCACTGTGCCCATAATTGGCAGCCAACTGTGCCCATCATATGCAGGCAATGGCTCCTGTGTCCTCCCTGGGTCTCTTCTTCCTGTTCTGCTAGGCGGCCAATGGGATCACCTCTACCTTCAGCCAGTATTAGATCCGCGCCTCCTGATTGGGGGAGAGGCGGTTCAGTGTTAGAAAAGCAAATATTCATTTGCTTTGCTAACACACCTGGGTGAACTTCGAGCACAATGCTCTGTGCTCGCAGATCCCTTTTTTTGAAGTCTGAATAGGGGGTGTCTATAGCAGGCATGGATAGATTCATGCAATGTATGAATCTATCCCTTTTACGTAGAGAGGGTGGGGAAATGGCCCTTAATGGACGCACCGCTACTGGTTCCTGAGCCTCTGTGCTTATTCCCTTGGATTTCCTGTTATGATCTGGCTTGCTTCTGACCTGTCTGATCTGCTCTCCTGGCTTTGACCCCCTGGATTGTTCTACTGACCCTACTGCCTTCTCCGGTGTTTGACCCCGGTTAGTATCACTGACTTTGCTACTATTACCTATTCCTTGCTTGCCTTCCTGTGTATGACCTTGGCTAGTTCCTGTTCCTGCTACCTGCCTCCGCTTCCTGACGGATCCACTGCGTTTGACCCCTGGCCTGGCTTTCACTACTGTCTTCTGTGTGCATAGCTGCCAAGTACTACTGGAGTTCCCTAGGAGATTAGCAATCTCTTAGGGAAGAGAGCTGTGTACCCAGCTGTGTATCCTGCCTCATCCAGTATACATCGGGTGATCACCAGTCCTACTCTTCAGTACCCATCTGGCATTCTGTTGACCTTTGGGCACTGTAAAAGGAGAAATATGTTGTGTTACCCTTTTGTTATACCTTAAACACGTTGCTAATCGCACTGTCTACACTTCTGTAGCTTAACTATTAATATTTGAAAACTGCAATTTTAGTTGATTTTTTAAACTGTCAGTAAAGAATTTGTCTGTCAGTAAATGTTTTGTCGTTTCAAAAAAAATTGGCTATGTCAGGAAATTTGTGTCCTGTTTTACTTCGGGAGGTTGACATCCCTGGTCCCCAGTATTTGTAGGTATCCATTTCTCACTAGTGATAACTATAATTTCAAGGAAATATATCAACAGTATCTCCCATGCATGGGCTGTACCAAGCAGTCAGAAACACACAGTATAAGGAGTAATGCAGTATTCAGGACTATAAGAAACTAGTATAAGTAGTGTGACAGCTCTGCCACAGGGTTCACATGTATGCAGAGTGCGGGGTAATGATTATGAATAGAGAAAACTGTTTTTACAACTTTTACAGATTTGGGTACTGTATTCACAAATTGGGCTCTCGAATTTATAGATTTCAAAGTGCTTTGGGAGGGAAGAAATCTCCCACCCAGGTTCCAGTTCTTGCAGAAGACCAGCAGGCTGTTTAGAAGACAGATGCTCTCCACCCAAATGCTAGGAAGTCTCAGGCTAGGAGACAGGAGGGCTTCTGATGGGTGCCAGGAGATGCTCTACTGAGAGGCAAGGGTGTTGGCCTGTGTAGCAGGGTGCTGCAACTAAAGGCTAAAAGCCTGGAGGACCCAGGAAGCCCTAAATGGCCTGATGAAGGAGCATGCATGCTCCGAACATGTGCCACGTCCACTGCTTCCTGTTCTGACATAGCTTCTGGCTCCGCAAGGGACCTGGACCTACCAGGAAGTGCTGGGAGTCACCAGCACTGCCAGAAGTTCCTTTCAATATCAACAAGGGATCAGCAGTACTAGACCAGCTTTTACCTCCATTACAGTGAGTTGCCATTTCCTGGTTTCCAATAAATGTTTTGATGCTACACTTAGAACGGCGCTGCTCTTCTTTCCTGTAGTCCCAAAGCAGAGTCCCTCCTAGCTCTTCAGCAGCGGCAGCCACTGAGTCAAGCATAGTGACACTATTTGGACTTTTCCTTTTTCTTAGATTTTTTCTTTTTTGCCTTAAACTACTATACCCACTTGGACTCCATTTCTATAGACTTTCCTTTAAAGACCCGAAGATGTTACCCACTGGAAATTCAGAGACAGGAAAAGGGTGAGGTATCCCTGCAGTGAAGATTTCTGCAGGATCCAGCTAGAACATATTTTATCACAAGTAACAGGTGACAGATGATGTGACTGAAGATTATTTTTTTACGCTAAACTTCAGTTTTAAATTATAAAATAATTACCGGTACAGCAAATATTTCAACACAACTTACATTGTTGATGGAAAGCCTTCAAAGATGCTTTGAGGCTTGCTAAACATTTTGATCTCCTATTAATAAATGCATGCCAATAATTTCATATTGCTGTGGTGTTAAAATATCAGAGAGGCTCAAAAACAGCATTCAAGCCTTTGGGTGCTGAGAAGGAATTAATGTGTGCTGCTTACAAGTGCATCTGGAGGGTGAGGATGAGATGTGTATCTAAGCATGAATATGTGCTTGACTGAAAGTGACATCACTGAATCTGCATTTCTCTAAATGGTTGGAAGGGCCGTTGCTTTCAATTATTTGAGTCAGTGCACAGACCTGACAAATTGGATAATGTGCTGGGCATCCTATAATGAAGTGCTATTGACAATTTTTACCTTCTGGAGCTTGTAATTATACAGCTCAAAAGACCAAAGCAGACTTATAAAAGTTATTTTAAAGGGTCAATCTGTTAAAAGACATTTTTTCAATTTTCAATTACATGTGTCCACCTGTGTTCTATCTCATGTAAAAAATACAATGTGGGTTGGCAACCCACATAATTGTCACAGCAGGTTAACAAACTTGGGTACTTATCCACAGGTATCACACCAGTAGGGACCTTCAGAGACAGAAGCCCTGTTTACCTAAACCTGAAATATCAGTTTTTGGTGTAGTGAACCCTTAAAAGGTCAATACACTTATGTAGCACCGGCTCCTGAAGAGCACGCGCTATATGTTTTGAAAGTTAATGTTTCACCTGAACTGCAGTTTGGTTTGGGTACAATTGTTCCAAATTTTGACCTCAGCATCAGTCTGATTGGACTATAGGGTGTTCAGCCTGGCCATAGGGGGGCACTGTATCTTATGGCAGGCATGGAACCACAGTTTGGTTAAGGTTACCTTCTCTCAGAGCTCGCCCAGTGGGAGTGTCACTCTTGCTGTGCTTTCTGGGAGAGGGTACTTAAGATGTGGATGTCACATGGTTTGGGGTTCCGGTCCAGAAGTATGTTCTGACTCCATGGTCCTGGTCCTCCTGACCAGCCCCCAGGAAGGTTATGGCCTGGGGTGCGGATTCACCCGACTTTGTGTCTCGGGCTGGCTAGCCCAAGGCAAGGAAACTAAAGAAGGGATTCTGTGGTTCGGTGCTGTTTCCGGACGTGGAGAAGCCCAGTAACTTCATAGCTATCCAGGGGAGGACTCTTCAGAAGAAGGCCACGTACGGGTTGGCTTCTTAGCAAGAGCCTGGTGGGGCTGAAGTACCTAAGTGAATGCAATCTCGTGGGTATCGCCAAACTGTCTGAAAGATCCAGGTATCACATGAGTGTTCTACAAGTTTTAGTTTCCTGCATGTTCTACAACAATGTCTGTGACAGAGACTTATTTCTACATGTTCTACAACAACATCTGTGGCAGAGACTTGTTCCTGATTTAAGCACCCTGTTGGCTGCTAGGCCTTGTGAGAGAGGGACTATCCAACTGGAGTGAACACCCAGTTGTGAATGGCTATTCTCTGGATTTAGTCAAAGTAAGCAAGTCCTTCGTTATTGACTTTGACACTAAGCCGGAGATTCACACGGTCGGAGATTCCAACGGAATGTGTCCGATCGGACCGTTTTGTCGGATATTCCGACTGTGTGTGTGTGGTCTACATCGGACTGTTTCTTTTGGAGTATCAGTCGGACCAAGTTTCCCAACTTGTTGGTAAAATTTTCCAACAAAATGCTCCGATCGGACATACTCCGATCATGTGTAGAGAATTCCGATTGGACAAAGTGCCACACATGCTCAGATCAAATTCCTACACCAAAGCTATTGGCTACTAGCGTGAACGTAGTCCCGTCGGGACGAAATAACGTAATCACGTCGGATTTTCCGACAACTTTGTCCGACCGTGTGTATGCAACAGTTTCGGACAAAATCCGACAGGCAAAATCCGACGGATTTGGTTGTCGGAATCTCCAACCGTGTATACAAGGGCTAAGAGTACCTGAACATTCCTCCTAACCCTCTGATCCTATTTTAAGAGACTGTTCGTTAACTATGGTTTTTGCAAATAAAAATCCCTTTAAGCGGATCTGTCGTCAGTCTCTAAAGTTTCTGAGCCATCCACCATGGGAACCCCTAGACACAAATTGAGGTGAAGACGGTAAGCCCAATCAAACCAGCAGCTCGGGGGTTAGTGCTACACTTATAACCCCTAATTTTACTAGAAGGTGAATAATATATACGAATATATTATGGAGGTCTCTAGACTCTCTAGACTCTTCAACTACAATCCTTGGGGTATACTATTTGAAATCCAGGATTCTTATCATGTTTGCTTTGGTTTAGACAGTCTTCCAGTGATTCCCAGTGACTAAGGATACAGGAAATATGCCCATATCCCAAACACTTCTGATTTAGGTAAGCAGTGATATCATCCCTGTACCAGTGCCCATTACAGTTACAATTAAACTACTGACCCAGGAGCTACTTAGGACTATATTTAGCGATAATGACCATCCAGCAAATCTGAATGATAATCTTTTTTTTAACATAAATTATATCATGATTGCTCTTACACAAAAGCTGAATGTGCAGACTATAAAATGTTAATAGTATGTGAACAAAACGTCAGATTTTCATATAATTAGTATGGTTTTCGTCCAAAAAAATAAATCATAAGAGCAAGACTATGCATGACCAGAAGCGAAAGAATGCATACAAAACAATGCAACACGTGACATCACTCCGGAAGTTGAATTGAGAATTTTCGTATGGTGAGTAACCTCTTCACTTTCGACAATTTTATTAAAATTTACAGTTTTACTGCACTTAGAAGGTGCCGTTCCTCTTCCATTTGGCTTATATGCAGTCTACAGATGTGATTATGAACCCCATGACTAAGCTCTGGGGGGTGGAGTGAAACGTGTTGGGAGCGTGGCACGGTCAGAGTTTAGGCAGAGGTTGACACTCCATTCATTGCAATAGGACACCATAGATGTGAGACTTCCAGGGGTTACCCTTCCTTTCTTGTACAGATTTGATTATGGCAGAGTAAAGAAAGCTATGCTAATTATGTGATTATGTCAGTCATGCCATGTGATTGTAAAGAAACTTATGCTAAGTTGCAAAGTAGAGGTCAACCAATATTAATTCACAGATGTCAATCCTTACAGAAACTTTGCTTCAAATGTTACTAAACCCAGGACCCTGCATTCATTATATCTGGTCTCCCATTGTACACAAAACATGGAAATGCAATTATTTTAGTAAATATAAACTGCTAAATACCTTTTCTCGTCAGCAGCATATAGCAGTCTTGTGACTTCTATCAATGCCTGGTTAAAGCTTGTAGGAGGAGTTTCCATTCTCCTCTGTCCAGTGAGGCTGCAGGACCCCTGACCCTCTGTCTGGAAAGTGCTTATTGGTCCTGTGCTGATCACATGCACCCTCTGAAGAAAAAACAACTCTCTAGCAATACACACCAAACTGAACATGTGTAGAGTGACTCTAAACTCTCTGTCTTATAAGGAGATGGATTGGGGACAGTTGAGGAATGGGATGATCAGAGAAGACAGGATCAAACAATTATGTTACACAATGCAGAGGATTAACCCCTTAGGTTCCACAGTGAGTATAACAAGAATGCTTTACTGCATATACAGACTGATGTTGCTTGTGTGGGTTTAGTAACACTTTACCAGTGGGTTCATATAAGGCCTACAAACCTTGACTTGGAACACGTTTAAGAAAAAGCCACTGTTTAATACAAAGGATGGATCACATGAAGCTGCACACCAATCCAGACCCACTGGTATTGAAATGAATGCCAGTCTCAGCCTGGCAGGAGCCCTGGCTTAAACTGTCATTCATTGCAATATCAGTGGGTCTGCATTTATATAGTTACATAGTTACATAGTTAGTAAGGTTGAATAAAGACATCAGTCCATCCAGTTCAACCTGAGTGAGTGTCTAAAATTGCCCCTATCCCTGTATATTGCACACTCACATCGGCCCCTACCCTCAAGGAGCCCACAATCCAAGGTCCCTGTTCATATACTAAGGCCAATTTAGACAGAAGCCAATTAACCTACCTGCATGTCTTTGGAGTGTGGGAGGAAGCCAGAGCGCCTGGAGGAAACGCACGCAGGCACAGGGAGAACATACAAGCTCCAGGCAGGTGGTGTCATGGTTGGAATTTGAACCAGCGACCTTTTTTACTGCTAGGCAATAGAGCTACCCACTACACCACTGTGCCGCCCATTTATGTGGGGCTTCATGGGATCTATCATTCCAACAGTTGTTTGGAGCCGGGATGAACTCCTTCCTGGCCTGTACTCACAGGGGTGGACAAAAGATTGCTTTCCTTTGGTACACATTTTTCATTACCGGCCCACTGTTTATTACAGTTATGCGTTTATCAATAAAGGATGTATTTATCAATATATCAATATATCAATGACTTTCTCAATCCTAATATTGCAGATCTTTCTTAAAATGCTGGTTTCTTGGCTTTTTTGCTGATTTAATGATATCAAAACTGTCCATGTCATTGATCCAGAGTACACCTAGCCTGCACTCTTCTGTCAGGTCTGTAACTTAGGAAGTACTGAAGCCCTTACCATAGCATGATAGCCAAGCAGCTAGCATTTTCAGAACAAGATGCAAGCAGTGGCAGCCCCCAGATTTCTTTCAGTAGAGGCTTCCTTTAAATGATCATATATACCAATGTCTAATATTTTGTTCTTCTCTGAATATGAACATCGGAATGGGTTAGTAGAAGCAGGAAGTCATTCTGGCATTAACTGGTAATTTCTAGAAGAATTTAGCAATGTCACTTCCATATATGCCATTATTAAAAAATGAATACCACTCCCACATACACAAACCTTCACAATAGGGAGATCATTCACAATCGAAACATTACCAAAGGATCAGAGCAATTTGTGTGCACTAAAATTACCAGACACCCATTAACCTCACATATCACAATGCAGGCTTCTTTAAGAAGTCTTTATTGACTTTGGTTAACTAACAAAGACAGTGTGGAGCTGTCACCAGGGTGAATCCTGGGCATATTATGCCATGTCATTAACATACTTGCCATGCTGCGTTGCCTGGTTTGGAGACCTGATAAAATGTACAATCTTTATTTAAATAAGAATCTACTATGAACATAACAGCATGCGTCATTGTGTGGGCTGTGACAGCTTCATTGTTCTCACTCATTCTCTTTATTGATAGATAACTGCATGGATATATACCGTACTCCATAATAATGACAAGCACTCAGCAATTATGCAAGAGAATTGCACAGTCCTACAGTACATGCAATTTTCCAGACCTTTGTAAAATAATGCAACCAAAATCATATACATATATATAAACTTTTCATATTATTTAATCCGGTTCTGTAGAAGAAAAAAAAAGAAGTTCATGTTTTGGAAAATGACATACCCAGAGGTACAACAAGCAACGCTGAGCTGCGGAGGTGCACTTTATTCAATGGAAGGGGCGGATCCACTGTGCACTTAAGAACATAAAGTAAAACCTTCACTTCATCTTTCAACATTAGAGAACAAATTATTCTTAGTAATCTATCCTTACAGGCAGCGGATTTGGACCTTTGGAAACCACGGAATCTGATGCCCTGTACACACGGTCGGACTTTCCGACGGAAAAATGTGCGATCAGATCTTGTTGTCCCAAAATCCGACCGTGTGTGGGCTCCATCTGACTTTTTCCATCGGAAATTTCCACCAAAATTTTTCCACAACAAAATCCGATAGTTTAAATTCCAATCGTGTGTAGACAATTCCGACTGACAAAGTGCCACGCATGCTATTGGCTACTGCCCTCATTATAGTCCTGTTGTACGTGTTGTATGTCACCGCGTTCTGAACAATCTGATTTTCCGACAACTTTGTGCGACCGTGTGTATGCAAGACAAGCTTGGACCAAATTCCATCGGAAAAAATCAGATGGATTTTGTAGTCGGAATGTCTGACCGTGTGTACAGGGCATAAAGCCTGGTAAACATGATCGGAATGTTGGCCAGCAAAACCATGGATTTTTGTCCTAAGGGTGTTGGCCCAAACTTGTCTTGCATACAAACAGCAAGGAATTGTCGGTCAACAAACACAAACGTACTGACATACTACATGCTTTTTTAGCTCTTTAGCGCCATCCTTTGGGCTCCTTCTGCTAATTTCGTGTTGGTAAAAGTTTGGTGAGTGTTGATTCGCCCTTTCAATTCGTGCTTTTCAGTTTGTCACTGAATGGCCGTTCATCAACCAGACATGTTGCGGTTACGGAGGAGATATTAACGTGTTATTTATTATTGGCCTTGGAGTTATTGCTTTGACATTATTTTTTGGGTTGAATAATGGTTTGATTTGGTATATTTTCTATATTTTAGATGCATAGAATGCACTTTTTGGTTAAGTTCTATTGGCAGATAGCGCGTCAAATTGCATTTGTTTTCTTTTTTTAATGCACAATAGAAAAAATTGTGGAGAATAATACTTGGCTATGTGTTTTACTTCAAATGACAGTTTGGGAGTAGGCAGTTAAAAAAATACAATGTAAAATTGACAAGGGACACCAACATAGTTGTATCTTTGATCTTATAAACTATGGGATAATGGTGTTGTGGTAACTTGCCCACCCCCAAAAGAAAAGCATAATAATATTATTCCTGATATCGCAAAAAAAAAAAAAGCCTTTGAAAATGTGTTTCAAATAACTCCATCAGTATCACCAGCAAAGCAGCTTCATTATTATCCCATTAAAGAAGAAGAGAATGTGCGCTGCATTTTAGAGATTTCATAATTTACCGCGTCACGATTGTTAATTCTCCATTACGAACGCTAGTTTACAAGACCGACCGCTTCCGGCTCGTCCTTGCTTCCGATCATGCGTGTTTGTTCTTTGGACTTTTGTTCGAAAGACTTGTGTTCACACACTTGGAAGATCCGACTACAGACATTTGTCTGTGGAAAATTTTAAAACCTGCTATCCAACATTTGTCTGCAGAAAATCTGACAATTGTCTGATGGAGCATTCACACTGTAGACATGTGCGCCGTCAATACATTTTTTTTTGTTTCATTCTGTTCCATTTCGTATTAGAATTAATTCGTATTTTCGTTAACTTTTCGTAACAATTGTGAATGTTCATTATGATGAAGTTATCATTATGAGGGGCTCCCACCATCCCTGTGCTGACTTCCTGGGTTTTTAATTTTTAGGTTTGTTAACTTTTCGTAACAATTATGAATGTTCGTTAGGAATTTGGATCCGAAATTCGTAAATAAGATTTCATATTCCATACAAAATTTGGAAGCATAGCAATTCATATTTCGGATCCTCCCAAATGTACACATTTACGGAAATTCGTCCGAATTTCCGTAATTCGTACATTTGGGAGGATCCGAAATACAAATTGCTATGCTTCCGAACGAATTGCACATGTCTAACACACGGTCGTGCGCCAAAAACAAAAAAAACAAATGGTGTAGGGGTCCCCCCAAAATCCATACCAGACCCTTATCTGATAACGCAACCTGGCAGGCCGCAGGAAAAGGGAGGGGATGAGAGAGTGCCCCCCTCCTGAACTGTACAAGGCCACATGCCCTCAACATGGGGAGGGTGCTTTGGAATGGCCTCCCAAAGCACCTTGTCCCCATGTTGATGGGGACAAGGGCCTCATCCCCACAACCCTTGCCCGGTGGTTGTGGGAGTATGTGGGCAGGAGACTTATCACAATCTGAAAGCCCCCTTTAACAAGGGGACCCACAGATCCCAGTCCCACCTATGTGAATTGGTAATGGGGTACAGTGTACCCCTACCATTTCACAACAAAAAGTGTAAAGAATGGTAAAAAAGACAAGAGACGCCATCCCTACCCTGAAGGACTGGTTGGGTAGAGTCTCCTTCATTTGTGAGATGGAGGACACAGCTGCTCAATCCAACGAAAGAGTGGAGCGCTACCATAAGACCTGGACTCCGTGGTTTGTCTTTAGATACTCCCAGACTTTTCGGGACATGATGACTTAGGTGGATCTGCCAGCATGGAGATCGGTCGCTTAAGTTAGTCCTGTGTCTCGACAGATTCCTCCAGACATATCTGTTCTGACCTAGGGATTACAGTTTGTGCATTCTATCTACTACTTGATCAGTGATATGCTACCTTACGCTTCCTCTTGATATAGGTACCCTTCCCCCCCCCTCTCTCTCTTACTTCCTCTTTTTCCTTTCTCTGGATGTTGACTATATCCTGCTTCTTCTATAGCCTATTACTTTTCTTCCCTCGTTTTCTTTTCATTCCTCAGATATATGTGGGATTAGCTTACATCGAGGTGTTTCTTGATGACCCAACCTCCAAGGGCTTTTTGGGTCCATTTTGGAGGCATTTGATTCTCCGAAGGTAATACCTCTGTGGTTGTTCATGTACACAATGTTGACATGTCTATGTTTTATCCTGGCTTGTAATTACTCATTGGTGTCAATTATGCGCCCACGTTTATGTTTTTGTATTTTGTTCATGCAAATAAACTTTCTCTTTAATGGAAAAAAAAAAAAAGACAAGAGACAGCTTGGGACAAGTCCTTTATTACAAAATAAAAAAAAAAAAAAATGTCCATCAATGTAAATTCACACCGCCTGATGGAACAAAAAAGAAAAAAAAATCTTCAGCCGGTCAGCCTCCATGGGAGGCTCCTGACGACTGACACTTCTTCTGGGTGACAGTTCTTATATAGCTGAGGGCGGGGTCACCCGGTGAAGTAAATGGGTGACCCCACCCCCTCTGATGCCACAGAGTTTCCCTTAATATTCATACCAGACCCAATGGACTGGGGGGAACCCATGCCATTTTTTTTCAATGAGTTTTATCTATATTGCCGAGACCCGACAATTCCTTACAGCCGTGATCAGTTTTAAATGACAATTTTTCCTTTAGAAATGTCATTTTGCTGTGGTACTGTCCTAAACACGGGAAAATGCGCCACTTTACAGGCATACTATAGACACCCCCCATGCACGATATTTAAAGGAATATTTCATTTTTATTGTTTCACTTTAAGCATTAAAAAAACCCCTGCTACATGTCCCCTGGGGCAGGACCCGGGTCCCCAAATACTTTTTATGACAATAACTTGCATATAAGCCTTTAAAATTAGCACTTTTGATTTTTCGTGTTCGTGTCCCATAGACTTTAACTGTGTTTGCGTGTTCTTACGAATTCTTTACCTGTTCGGTATTTTCTGGTGTGAACCAAACTGCTCATCTCTACTTAACCCATATCCGCAAAAAGGTATAAAAGCACATTGTGTGTACCAAATGCCTTTACAAACTTAGATAGTATCTTGTAAAGGCAAGGTTGATTTAATCACTGTGGTGTACATAGTCTGTCAGAAGTTAAATCTGCCTAGTCTCAAAACAAAGTTTTTGCACAGACTGGAGCATGACTAATCTGTTCTGCCACAGCAACATCTGTTGTAGCAAATGGAATTGTCATAGTTCTGCAGAAATGAATTGCAGTAGCAATGAGTCTCACCTGCATTTGAACATGCATTGGCTATTTAAATTCACCCTGTTTTCTTGCCAATTTACTATGTTCCACACATAATCCTGTCTGCTGCCTTGTGATAACTCTACTGCTACTTATAACTGACCCAGTTACAAGAAGCAGTAGAGTTATCAAGTGAAAGGGTCACAAGCCATGGTCAATGCAGGCAGCAGGGAACCCTTACGCTAATTCTCTACCACGTGAACGGACCCTGGCTTGTGACCCCAAAGCTGATTCAGTGCCTTGTAATCTAGGCCAGTATTTCTCATCTCCAGTCCTCAAGGTGCCCAACAGGTCATGTTTTCAGACTGTCCATTATTTAGCATAGGTGATTTTATCAGTTTCACTGCTTTAGTAATTACTACAGCCCTTTCATCTGAGGGAACACCTGAAAACACGACCTGTTGGGGTGCCTTGAGGACTGGAGTTGAGAAACACTGATCTACAGGGCAGGACTTACCATTGGGCTTGACTGGACTCAAGCCCATGGGCCCCTCCCAATAGGGGGCCCCGCCAAGATACATAGCCGAGTGTATTCAGCTCAGCTCCACTCACAGTCAGGCCCAGTCCTGCCCTATGATGGACATAACACAGGGACTGGGCGTGACTGTGAGCCGAGCCAAGTACACTCGGCTACTCTCGGCTCCGCTCGGGACTGCGAGAGGACCCGAGAGCCGCCAAGAGGACCCGAGAGGACCCAAGAGCTGCCGAGAGGACCCAAGAGCCGTCAAGATACAGAGGACTCTGTATCTCGGCGGCGCCATTTTTAAACTTCAAGACTGCAATAAAAAGGCTGCAAATGACACTGGGGCAAGGCTGCAAATGACAAGGCTACACTGACAAGGTTGCAAATGACACTGACAAGGCTGCAGATGAATGGGCAAGGCTGCAGATGGACACTGATAAGGCTGCATTGATGGGCATTTAAATGTAAGTTTTTTTTCCTTAAACTTCCCTCCTAAACTTGGGGTGCGTGTTATATGCCGGTGCATGTTATACGCCTATAAATATGGTAATGTATAGAAGGTAGGGCCCGAAAGTGACTCAAGCCCAGAGGCCCCCACCACCCTAAGTCCTGCCCTGCTGATCTACACTCATTGATTTTTCTTGATCCACTAACAACTGTGCCTAACCTGAAGTTTTTGCCTACTGGTCTCCCCTCTCTACAGGTACATTTCCAACAGCATAATCTCACCCAATTGAAGACCACCGAAACTAAGCAAGTGAACATGTTTCCATAATGAAGGCTGTTCAAAGCTAGACCCAGGAAAGCCAAAACAAAGCCCAATCTGATTCAAGTTTTATGGGCACAAATGCAAGACTTATGCCGCGTACACACGACAGGACTTAAGTCCGGCAGACTTTCGACGGAGTTCTGACAGAGTTCTGACGGACTTTCTGAATGAACGGACTTGGCCACACACAATCACACCAAAGTCCGACGGATTCGAACGTGATGACGTATGACTGGACTAGAATAAGGAAGTTCATAGCCAGTAGCCAATAGCTGCCCTAGCGTCGGTTTTAGTCCGTCAGACTAGCACACACACGAGCGGATTTCTGGGTCCGGCAGAGTCCTGGCGGAAAAATTTGAAGCATGTTCCATTTCTAAAGTCTGTCAGACTTTTGTGAATCAAAAGTCCGTTGCAGCCCACACACGATCGAATAGTCTGCCGGAATCATTCCGTCAGACTTTTGATGTTGAAAAGTCCGGTCGTGTGTACGGGGCATTACAGAGACAAGTAATTGATTTGCAATCAAAACTTTTACAGCAGCAAGCAGCTTTCAGCAATCATTTGGAACCTCGACTTCCATTGTCAGTTAAACTTAATGGGAGTCATGAGTATATTAGAGGCTTCCTGAACCATTGTCAACTTCATTTTCAGCTGCAACCTGTCCAGTTTGTAATACAGCACTTTAAGACAGGCTTTATAATTTCTTTGTTTATTGCTGGGGCCATGTTAACACTGGTGTAACATGTGTGGCAGCACGCAGGTAAAATCACCTGGTTGTATTCAGGATGGGAAATATGTGTGTCCTAGATTCAGGCTTTATACAGACTTTTACAATTAGAGGGGAAGAGTTAATGAGCCCAGCTGAAGTAAGTGGGCTCATTAAGACCTCTACAAAAAACCCCAGCATGCATAGGGAGATGCTCCATCCTGGAACCAGTTTTGTGTGTATAGACTGGGGAGTCTGAGATCTGTTCTGTGCGGTGAGTTAACGCCTGTGTGGCAAACCCCTACAATAGAGACAGGGACTGGGGCAGCACAAGGCTGCACCCAGTTGTTAGACAGGGAGTCTACGTGTGTAGTTAGAGGTCAAGCTGACCAGGATTTATTTTCTTGTTTTATTTTGTTTGGCTGTTATATGTATCACTGCATGTAGCCTAAATAAACCGGACCTTTTGTTTTTTGCACCTACACCGCTGTCTGCTGTGCCTGACTTTGTGTTGTGAACCCATCCAGGGGGTCACACACACCCGCTACCGAGCGAACCCCCTCACAGTTGGTGGAGAATTTTGGCAGTTTTTTTTTTTTTTTTTGTTAAGGCCAGCATGGAGGAGATACTGAGACAGCTGGCTCTAGCAAATGCAAACCAGCAGCAAGCAAATGCAAATCAGCAGCAAACAAATGCAGCTTTACAAAAGAGCCTTGCAGCTCAACAACAAGCCCAGCAGCAGGCAAATGCAAATCAGCAGCAGACAAATGCAACTTTGCAGCAGAGTTTGGAAGCTCAGCAACAAGCCCAGCAGCGATCTGAAGCCCGCTTCATAGACCTGTTGCAGAAGCAAGAGCAGAATTTTCAACAGCAAATAGAGACATTGATACAGCAACGTCCGCAGACCAATGAAGCAAGTGGGTAAAATAATACCGCAACCTTTGGTGTGAGCCGTTTACTGACAAAAATGACTGGAGAGGATGATCCGGAGGTGTTTTTGACCACATTTGAAAGGACTGCTGAAAGGGAAAAGTGGCCTAAGGAGCAACGGCCTGGACTGGTGGCCCCTCTGTTAACTGGGGAATCGCAGAAAGCTTATTATGACCTAGAGCCTGACCAAGCAAAAGACTATGTGGTGCTAAAAGCAGAAATATTGGCACGGCTGGGTGTCACCCTGGCAGTCCGGGCTCAGCGTGTGCATAACTGGACTTTTCAGGTTGGAAAACCTCCCAGGTCTCAAATGTATGATCTCATTCACCTGAGCAGGAAGTGGCTGCAGCCAGAGATTTTGACCGCACCAAACATTGTGGAACGTGTGGTTATGGATCGTTTCCTGAGAGCTCTTCCTACTGCCATCCAAAAATGGGTAAGCCATGGAGACCCAGAAAATGCAGATAAACTTGTGGATCTGGTTGAGAGGTACTTGGCTACAGAGAACTTGACCACCTCTTCCAGGGACTCACGGACTTTCCATCCTAAGACCAGATCATCCCCAGTGGCGGGTAAGATGACTCCAAGAGAGTGAGAGGGTGGGAGTTCTACCTAAGGTCTGGCGGGAGCAGCCCAGGAAGCCCATGCTGCAAGAGGCAGTGAAAAAAATTATTTGCTACCGCTGCCGGCAAGAGGGACATATTGCAGCCAATTGCCCAGTTGTGGATGAGCCTATGCAATGTGACTTTATAAGGGAGAGACGTCAGTCGCTGTTTGCGACAGTTGCATGCACTGCCATTCGGGGACCTGAGAAACATTTATGTAAAATGTGTATTAATGGTAGACATGTTGATGTGTTGCTAGATTCAGGTAGCCTGGTAACATTGATAAAAGCTGAATTAGTTACTACAGAGGTCTCTGGGAAGAACAGGGTGGCTGTTATTTGTGTGCATGGGGACACCCGAGAGTATCCTGTAACTTCAGTGTTTTTTGAGACCCCCAAAGGTAACCTCTCTCATCAGGTGGGGTTAGTGTCTCAGTTACCACATGATGCTATTGTGGGAAGGGATTTTCCAAAATTCTGGGAACTCTGGGATTGTCCTGAGGCCCCCATCCATTGGTGCCCCTATAAACCAGGAAGATGACCAGAATTCCTCTGGGAGTGGTGAGGACTCTCCTGAATTTCCCTTGTCGGTATTGGCGGGGGAAACTCGAGAAACTGGGGAGGAGCCAACATCCTCAGATGAAAACATGCCGTCTGTGGAGTTTTCGGATCTTGAGGTTCACAGGGAAAATTTTGCCACAGAACAGTTAAAAGACCACACCCTAATAAAGGCACGGGAAAATGTGGTGAAAATAGATGGCGAGTTAGTGAACCCAGATAAGACTTGCCCTTATCCTTACTTCACTATGGAAAGGGACCTGCTATATCGAGTGGCTCAAAGGGCAGAAGAAACCATTGAGCAACTTGTAGTGCCCAAACCTTACAGGAAGTTGGTGTTAGAATTGGCTCATGGACACATTCTGGGAGGTCATCTGGGGACAGAGAAAACCAGAGAGAGGGTATTGCAGAGATTCTATTGGCCTGGGGTCATGAAGGAAATAGAAAATTATTGTTCCTCCTGCCCTGTGTGTCAGAAGTCGGCACCTATGCCACATTTCCGTAACCCACTGGTACCTCTTCCTATCATTGAGGTCCCCTTTGAGAGGATCGCAATGGATTTGGTAGGTCCGATAATGAAGTCTGCTAGGGGGCATCAGTACATTTTGGTTATATTGGACTATGCCACCCGTTATCCGGAAGCAATTCCTCTCCGAAATACCTCGGCCAAAACCATAGCCAAAGAGCTATCCCTTGTTTTTAGCCGCGTGGGTATTTGTAAGGAACTGCTTACGGACCAAGGTACACCCTTTATGTCCCGGGTTATGAAAGAATTATGCAAGTTGTACAAAGTGAAGCAATTGCGTACATCTGTGTATCACCCCCAAACAGATGGGTTGGTTGAAAGATTCAACAAAACCCTAAAACAAATGTTAAAGAAGGTGGTGGATAGAGATGGAAAGAATTGGGACTGTCTAATACCCTATCTGATGTTTGCCATTAGGGAGGTACCCCAATCCTCTACGGGTTTCTCACCCTTCGAGTTGCTCTATGGGAGACAGAGGGCTGCTGGATATCGCCAAGGAAACTTGGGAAAATGAGAGTTCTCCTCACAGGAGTGTGATTGAGCATGTCGCCCTGATGCAAGATAGAATTGCACAGGTAATGCCAATTGTAAAGGAACATTTAACCCAAGCGCAGTTAGCACAGCAGAGAGTGTACAACCGTGGGGCCAAGACACGTACTTTTTCCCCGGGGGATAGGGTCTTGGTGCTAGTCCCTACGGTTGAAAGCAAATTTCTGGCCAAATGGCAAGGTCCATATGAAGTAATTGAAAAAATTAGTGAGGTGAACTACAGGGTTAGACAGCCAGGAAGGCGAAAGCCGGAGCAGATCTATCACGTCAATCTGCTGAAAGCCTGGAGGGATAGGGAATCCCTAGTCGCAGAGACTTTGTCACAAGTACAGCCTGATTGCTTAGTTCCTGAGGTTGGAATAGCAGACACCTTATCGAAACCCCAACAACAGGAGGTTAAAGAGTTTGTACTTCGTAACAAAGAGATTTTCTCTGAGCTTCCGGGACAAACATCTGGCGTAGAGCATGACATTATCACCCCGCCAGGAGAAAGGGTAAAACTAAAACCTTATAGAATACCAGAGGCCTGACGGGAGGCAATACGTGGGGAGGTTCAAAGGATGCTGGAATTGGGTGTGATAGAGGAGTCCCAGAGTGACTGGTCCAGTCCTATTGTACTAGTGCCCAAACCTGATGGGAGCTGGCGGTTTTGTAACGATTTTAGACAATTAAATAAAGTTACAAAATTTGACACCTACCCCATGCCACGTATAGATGAGTTGGTTGACCGGCTGGGAACAGCCCGATATATGACAACTCTTGATCTCACCAAAGGGTATTGGCAAATTCCCCTGGCCGAGTCGGCCAAGGAGAAAACTGCGTTTGTAACCCCAGATGGGGCATTCCAATATAAGAGAATGCCGTTTGGGTTACAGAATGCACCGGCAACATTCCAGCGGAAAATGGATAAGATTCTGAGGCCCCATCAGAAATATGCTGCAGCTTACCTGGATGATGTGATTATCCATAGCACAGACTGGGTCTCACATTTGCCAAAAGTACAAGCAGTCCTAGACTCTATCCGGGAAGCTGGGTTTACGGCCAATCCAAAGAAGTGTACCATTGGACAGGAGGAGGCCAAATATCTTGGGTACACTATTGGGAGGGGGGTGATAAAACCCCAAGTCAATAAAGTCGAGGCCATACAGAGTTGGCCACGTTCCAACAGCAAGAAACAGGTACGAGCCTTTCTGGGAATCGCTGGCTATTATCGACGATTCATTCCCCATTTTGCTTCTCAGGCTGTGCCCCTCACCAACCTGACAAAAGGGAAAGAGTCGGTTATGGTTAAATGGTCCCCAGAGGCTGAGGAAGCATTTCAGTCCTTAAAAACAGCCTTATGTAGCCAGCCAGTGTTGTACTCACCAGACTTCTCTAAGGACTTTGTTGTACAAACTGATGCATCAGACGTTGGGTTAGGAGCAGTGTTATCCCAGGTCTGGAACGGGGAAGAGCACCCAGTCATTTACCTCAGCAGGAAGTTGAAGTCCCATGAGGTAAATTACTCCACGATTGAGAAGGAATGTTTAGCAGTGAAGTGGGCTCTAGATTCCCTTCGGTACTATCTGCTAGGTAGGCACTTTGACCTGGTGACTGATCACGCTCCTTTAAAGTGGATAGCTCAAAACAAGGAGACCAATAGAAGGGTAAATAGGTGGTTCCTGGCCCTACAGGAATTTAACTTTACAGTTAAGCATCGCCCTGGTGTTAAAATGGGGAATGTGGATGCTTTGTCTCAGATACATGCGTGTCTGGCTGCTTGTGTTACAACCCCAAGGTTGAAACAAGAGGGGGGGGTATGTGGCAGCACGCAGGTAAAATCACCTGGTTGTATTCAGGATGGGAAATATGTGTGTCCTAGATTCAGGCTTTATACAGACTTTTACAATTAGAGGGGAAGAGTTAATGAGCCCAGCTGAAGTAAGTGGGCTCATTAAGACCTCTACAAAAAACCCCAGCATGCATAGGGAGATGCTCCATCCTGGAACCAGTTTTGTGTGTATAGACTGGGGAGTCTGAGATCTGTTCTGTGCGGTGAGTTAACGCCTGTGTGGCAAACCCCTACAATAGAGACAGGGACTGGGGCAGCACAAGGCTGCACCCAGTTGTTAGACAGGGAGTCTACGTGTGTAGTTAGAGGTCAAGCTGACCAGGATTTATTTTCTTGTTTTATTTTGTTTGGCTGTTATATGTATCACTGCATGTAGCCTAAATAAACCGGACCTTTTGTTTTTTGCACCTACACCGCTGTCTGCTGTGCCTGACTTTGTGTTGTGAACCCATCCAGGGGGTCACACACACCCGCTACCGAGCGAACCCCCTCACACATGAAAGTTGTGCGACTGTTGATCTGACTTTGCCCTTCGATTTCGGTATTCCATGCGACTTTAATTAACGGGATACAATTTTGATACGACTTTGAGATGAGTGTGACTTGAGTCTTTAGGGGAAACCCCATGCCAAAATAAAATAAAAAAACAGCCTGGGGTTCCCCCCCCCCAATCCCTATCAGGCCTTTTCAGATCTGGCATGTATTTTGTTGGGAAACTCCAAGCCAAAATTAAAAAAAAAATGTTCTGGGGTCCCCCCCAAAATCCATACCAGACCCTTATTCAAGCATGCAGCCTGGCAGGCCAGGAATGGGGAGGACGAGTGAGTGCCCCCCCCCCCTAAACCATGGGGGGGTTGTGCGGGCATGGGGCTTATCAAAATCTGGACACTCCCTTTAGGAAAGGAGGCCCCTAGACCCCGCTCCCCTATGTAAATGAAGTATGGCTTACCATTCACCCAAACAAAAACAGTGTAGTGTAAGAAAAACTGGAGACAGTTTTTTACAACTCCAACGTCAATCACGAGGGCCATCGCCGCACTGATAAAATAAAAGTTCCTCCACTGGCGAACGCTCCCATCGTTCTGGCAGCTCCAGTATCTTGACAGTTCTTAAATGACTATGAGGCGTGGCTATGCGGTGGCGTCACCCAGAGATCTTACCCCCTTGTGACGTCACCGACCCATCATGCCTGGGGCAGTGTTATCGAAAAAGGTGGGGGGTTATTTGGGTGATGTCACCACATGGCAATGCCCCATATTACATAAGAACTGTCAGACACCGGAGCTGACAGAATGGCAGGAGCCAGCATTGGTGGAGGAGCGTTTTTTTATTGTCATCAGGTCAGCGGCAGTGGACATCATGATTAACGTTGGCGCTATCACGGGAGATTTCTGATAAGTCCCCTGCCCGCACGTTCCCACAATCACAGCCCAGGATTGTGGGGAAGAGACCCTTGTCCCCATCAACATGGGAACCCCCATTTTGGGGGCATGTGGCCTAGTATTGTCCAGCACTCGTTCACCCACCCCCTTTCCTGACCTGCCAGGCAACATACTCACATAAGGGTCTGGTATGGATTTTGGGGGGGGCCCACACCAGTTTTTCTTTTAATTTTGGCATGAGGTTCCCCTCAAAATCCATACCAGACCTGAAGGGTTTTTGCCAATAAATTTTGCATTGATAACATTGCCTCTGAGCACATGTCGCATTTCACAAGTTGGATCACTTAAGATGCTGATTCAAATTGGATACAACTTCAATGAAATTCAATGGGCTGACATTGGACCCAAGTTGGACCAAAGTAGCGCAGGAACCCTTTCAAAAATTGGACCAGTTAAGACTGTTAAGAGTTAAGCTCTCATAGGAAAAATGTATGTTTTCATGTCATGCGACTTGTGTGGTGGTAATTTCATGGACCTGTAGTACGCGGAAGAAAATTGTATCGGCCAGATAACTAAGCAATCTCTAGTACACAGACTGATAATCACTCTTTTCCAGTGTAATCACTCATGAGACTGCCCCTCTGCAATTAAGTATTGAAACTGGATATCAGGAAGTAATAATTTAATTTGATCCCCTCCCCACAATGTCCTGTTATTTTAGGAATTTCATGGCTGTCAGTTCATAACCAAGCTATTGATTAGCAGGAAATAAAGTGAAAAAGTAGCCACACACTGCTGATACAATCCAATAAAAAAGGCCCTTATTCCTCCAAGATGCGACAAACAGCACAGGGACTTGACAATTAACGCATTTTACACAAAAAAGTGCTTAATTATTAGGTGTTTTTTTTTACCTAATGCAGAAAATGCATTACACAAGATAAACGCCTTTAGAACCATTTTAATAATTTTTTACAGAGCTGTATGTAAGAATTGGAAAGCAGGTCCCTTGTCAAGAATTGCAGCAACCTCTGTTACAGTTGGCACTATCCTACAAAAAAAAACATTTTTTCTGTACATTCATATAAACTTTCATGAGGGCTACTTGACTTTTGGAAAAATAATACATAACCATGAAAGATGCAAAACTTAAGGTGCTACAATTCAAAATCTGCTGGCCACATGGGAATTTAAAGAACTGTAGACATCTTTGTCCATTCCTTTTGGTGAAAAATATGTTCAGGATTATGTTCTCCCAGTGAGAAGGTACCACATTCCCTCCTTGTTGGTCTAATATGGTCTAAAATAATGGTCACTGATCGGTTACACTGATAGGCAGCACTGCTTGGTGGCACTGATTGGCACCACTCGTGGGCATTGATAGGTGGCACTTGTGGGCATTGATAGGTGACACTCATGGGCATTGATAGATGGCACTGGTGGGCACTGTGGGCACTAGCAGGTGTCAATGGCAGGTGGCACTGGGAGGGGGTACTGGTGGGCACAGATGAGGCATAATTGCCTCTTCCTCTTCGGGACCAATGTCCCTTGCAGATAAGCCCCTTGATCTGCTTTTTTTTCTCCTCTCGCTGCCAGTGTGAGGAGACAAAAAAAGGTTAACAAGCTTTTGTTTACATCATGTGATCAGCTGTCTTTGGCTAACAGCTGATCACATGGTAAGGGGCTGGGACTGGCCCCTTACTCGGATCTGTGATCACCCGAGTCTCAGTGACTTAGTGATCACAGCGCATGCCGTGCGTGCCCTGTAGGGTGTGTGCAGGGTGCGTGCATAGGGGAGACCATCATATGACCGCCTTCCGCAGTTTCAGGTCCGCGCTGTGGCCATCATTCGGCTATAGCGAGGACGGCAAGTGGTTAATGAAGATTCATCCTATCTTTAACAATGCCCTTTTAATACAGATTCTATTTTTTTTTTAATGTATACTCCCCCCACGGGGCCTGTTCCAAGTATAAAGGGATAAACGATTTATTGTAGAGAAAAGCCATAAAGTGATTGTAAGGGTTCATTTATTATTTTTTTTTAATGACAAACATATCATACTTATCTCCACTGTGCAGCTCGTTTTGCACAGAGTGGCCCTAATCATCCTCTTCTGGGGTCCTCTGGCGGCTCTCGCGGCTCCTCCCCACATCAGATAACCCCTTAGAAAAAAACGCTCTCCCAAGTCTCCCATCCATAGCCGCCAAATGTATGACTCGGCCCCACCTCCCCGGAACCTGTGTCATTGGATTTGATTGACAGCAGCGAAAGCCAATGGCTGCGCTGCTATCAATCTATCCAATCAAGAGCCGAGAACCCCCTGCAGAGAGACAGCACGTCCCCACTGGGTCAAGTTCCAGGGCTCAGGTAAGTAAAATGGGGGGTCACTGCCAGGTGTTTTTTCACCTTAATGCATAGGATACATTAAGGTGAAAAAACATGAAGGTTTACATCCCCCTTTAACTCTTGTCTGTATCATGGTAAACTACAGTATCTGATACAATGCAAATGTTATGGTCCAAAAGAGGATTCATGAGAACCAACTTAGGACCCCTATGCGGATTCTCTGCCACCGGAACTGACCCTAGCTTGTGACCCAGTACAGCAGTAGTCATCAACCCTGTCCTCAGGGCCCACTAACAGGCCAGGTTTTATGTATTACCTTGGGGAGATACAGACTAGAATGCTGAAATCATTGAGCAGAAAATGATATCACCTGTGATGTATTTCAGTTATCTTTCAAACCTGGCCTGTTAGTGGGCCCTGAGGACAGGGTTGATGACCACTGCAGTACAGTGATCCTTTGCCTTGTGATCTGGACTACTTGTTGCCTCTTAATCCACTAAGAACTGTGCCTAGCCTGCATTTCTGGTCACTGGTCTCCACTTTCTGTACACTCCGAACATGGCCTATGCAGACAGCAGAGATGTGGAAGGGGCCCAGCAGATCTACTCACTATAGGTTGCCTTCAGAAAGCTAGGGGGGGGGGGGGCAGATACCAGACCAGTCACCCTGCACAAGGATGGAGAGCTGCAGTGACTGGTCTCTATTACAGGTAGCTCGGGCACATAGGCAACGTTTCAAATGGAATTGCTACACCGATCTGAAATAAATACATGAAAGATGCCAAGATTCAAGTAGAAATACACACAACCTCTTGAATTTATACAATATTTGCCTATCCCTGAGTTTTAAGGATTGAAGGCCACTTGATGAGGTAAGAACCCCCTACAGTTTGCTCTAAGTACTTGTGTATAATGATTTTTTTCTTTCAAATACAAGTAAATGTAATATAATAGCAGTTTAGAAAGAAGCTGAAAACCTTCCCAGCAACTAAGATGCCAGCCAGGTACTCTCATACCCAAACCCTTAAAGAGATTGGTTTTTGATGTAGCAGGTTGGATGTGGAGGTTGTTAAAGCAGCACTTGTTCTACACTTTCAGTCTCCAGAGGTAGAGGACATTGCCATACTGGAGTAATGTACTTTCAAGGATGGAAGATCTTGGAATATGGAGCTTTTTCCACTCAGAAAACACATCCTGTATGATAAGTATCACTACATCACAGATGTTTTAAGCATCAAAATCACTGTGACTGAGCCAACATCAAAGGAATCTGTTACTACCCAGTCTCCATTTGCTATTATTTTTTGGCAGTTCCCAGCACAGCCTGGGTAATATCACTTTCCTGTAAATGTAATAAGACAGCATCAGTCTCAGTAAAACTTGAATTAAAGTGGCAAAGAAAGCATGTTGGTAGTTTGGCATTAAAGTATGACATTCAGCAGGCCTTTGTTACCACAGTGATTTTAGGTTTGCACTAAAAACAAAAGAATAGCAAGAAACAGCTGCTCAGCAAATGCAAATAAACATGCTAATTCTGAATAAATCAGATGATGGTCAGTGGATTGAGCATATTCAAATAATGATACCTATTTAAAGGCCAGCTAAGTACAAACATTTTAATGGTATGCAGGAAATAAAGATTGTTCAACACTTTCTTTAAAAATGAAGAATAGAATCAAACATATATTACTGCTGCATTAACCATTTAGTCATTTAAAGCTTAACTCCGGACACAATAAAAAAATATTTTCTATTCCAACTTCACTGCCTTTAGCTACCTTTTTATTTAAACAAAAGGAAACTAAAAGGCTTGTAGTTTGTTTTAATAAAAAGTTAGCTAGAGGCAGGTGGAATTGGAAGTAATAAAAAAAAAAAAAGTTTTCTGAAAAGAAAATCTAAGGTCCGCGTTAATTTACTAGAGTCTGCTGTCATGTGACCATTAATAGTGCCTTTCCATCAGACATAATATGCTGGTCTCCATTATTAAAAGTGGGCCATGGATATGGGCATATCTGCTGTGAGGCTTTCCCTGGGCGGCATTTTTTCAGGGGTGGCGGGGGCAAGGGTTCAAAGGACTGATGTGTGCAGTTTTTCAGCCCCACTGTCGCCTCTTCAAAAGCTGGTCTATGAGTGGCGAGTTGGAGCAATTTCAACTCTGCCAGAGCCGCTCCAGGGAGGGTGAGTGAAGAGTGCAGGCTTTGACCTCCCTCCACTCTTCTCAGAATCAGAGGCCATGCCCCAATCTTGGTTCCTGCTGTCAGCAATCGGAGTGGGAAATCATGCCAACTACCAAGTCCTAGGAGAGGTGAGTAAGTCATTAACACTGTGAAGAGTGAAAGGAGGGCTGGAGGTTATGAAAACACGAGAGCTGTGAAGAAACTGAGGTGGGCAGAGTTGTGAAGAGGTGTGATCTGTGAAGAGTGGAGGAGTTGTAAAAATGTCAGAGCTGTGAAGAGTGTGGGAGGGGGGTGTTGTGAAGACATGAGAGCTGTGAAACGTGGGGGGGGGGGGGGGGGGGTTGTAATGATGTCAGAGCTGTGAAGAGTGGGGGGGTGGGGGTTGTGAAGAGGTGAGTGCTGTGAAGAATAGGGGGGGTGTTGTGAAGAGGTGAGAGCTATGAGGGTGGGTTTGGGTGGGGGGTGTGAAGAGGTGAGAGCTGTGAAGAGTGGGGGGGGGAGTTATCCTCCCACTATTCCAACTACTCAATTGATTCACTGATGGCCCACCCTTAATCTTTGGTAGCCTTTCTTCACTGCAAGTGGAAATCTATTTCCTCAACCATGCAACACAATCTCCTCTTATGCCGCATACACACGATCAGAATTCTGGCCAGAAAAAGACAGACAAAATCTTTTCATTGGAAAATGTGACCGTGTGTATGCTCCATCGGAATTTAGCTGTCCGAATTTCCGCCAGCCAAAAATTGATAGCATGTTCTCAATTTTACTGACGGGAAAACTTTCTATCGGTAATTCCAATCGTGTGTATGCAATTCCGACACGCCAAAAATCACGCATGCTCAGATTCAACTACGCGACAGAAGCTATTGGCTACTGGCTATTGAACTTCCTTATTCTAGTCACGTCGTACGTGTTGTACGTCACCGCGTTATAAATGATCGGAATTTGATGTGACCGTGTGTAGGCAAGACAGCTTGAGCCGAATTCCGTCGGAAAAAGCTTTGATGAGAATTCCGACCGCGTGTACGCGGCATTACAGGACATTGCCATAGCCTGGAAAGAAGTAAGAAAATGCCTGAAGCTCTCCCTCTTCATGTCCAGGCACCATCCAATCCAGGGCAACCCATATTTCTCCCCTGGGATGGAACACAGACCCTTCTCTATTTGGAAACAAAAAGGCCTCACCAAATTTTTTACCCTTTGCGACATGGAAACGGGGCTACCCCATACCTTCACAGTCATTGCTGAAAAATTCTCTCTTCCCCAATCACATACCTTCCACTTTGGGCAAAGTGTCAGCTTCATCCGCAACGCATGCAGAGAGGAGCGCAAAAGATTCAGAGCAACTATTAGCCCTTGTACACATGGTCTGACATTGCGACAACTAAATCCGTCAGATTTTTTCCGAAGGATTTTGTCCGAAAGTGGTGTTGCATACATGCATACACACGGTCGGACAAAGTTGTCGGAAATTCCGATCTTCGGAATGTGATGACGTTCGTTCGTTACAACGGGACTACATTCAGGCTAGTAGCCAATAGCTTTGGTCTCCTACTTTGATCTGAACATGCATGGCACTTTGTCCGATCGGAATTCTCTACAAACGATCAGACAAAGTCCGATCAGATCATGTTGTCGGAAAATTTTATATCCAGATCTCAAACTTTGTTGGTCGGACATTCCGACGGAAAAAGTCTGATGGAGCCCACACACGGTCGGATTATCCGACAACGCGATCCGATCAGACATTTTCCGTCAGAATTTCCGACCGTGTGTACAAGGGCTTACAGATCATCTGCTCCAAGAAGGCTCCTACTGTATACTATTGGAACTAGAGGACAAATTTAAATTGCATAACTAAAACTTTAGATATATAATAAAAACTATTAGACTTTAATAAATGGTATGAATGGCTGTGGCCCTTTATTATTGATATGACGATAAACATAACCAATAACAATAACCAATAACATTACATTGACGATAATACATTTATAATCAAACATGGATTATAAATACCAATGGTCCAGCTTTACAGTGTTCACTAAAGCTCCTTCTAAATTTAATGAATCATCATTAAATTGAATAGACTGAACTAAAAGATACATCATTATTTTCAGCAGATGTTTTGTTATTAATAGACATGTTTTGTAAATTCACATCATTTACAGAAACACATCTAAAAGAATTAACACTTTTACCAGCTAATTTCATTTTCTTATTTTTAGGCTGGCCCCTGGATTCGATCCAGTGAACCGGCTTCTTCTTCTTTCTTTGCAGATGACCAGTCAACACTGCGCATGCTCCTGCACTGCATTCGGCGTCCATCCTATTAATAGATGACGGAGGAGGGGAGGAAAGAAGCGATAGAGGCGGAACTAAAGATCGAGCAACTGGAGGTTGAGAGGAGGGCTGAATAATAGGCTGCACAGCAGGCGGAGCCGGAGTGGATAAGGGAGGAAGAAATTAATGATTGGGCCGGAAAACCAGCAGAGGGCAAAGGAGATGGCGAAGTGGAGAAGGAAGTTAACGCAGGAGAAGAAGGAGAAAAAACAGAAGCAACAGCCGGGAAAGGAGAAGACAGAGGAGGCGTAGAAGCCGCAGATGGGTCAAAGACAGAAAGAACCTCATCCAGGCATCGCCATCTAGAGAAGAGGCCCTTTCCATCAGCTGGCGCAGCAAAGAATTCATGGCAGGTAAGAGAACAATGCAGAGGGAGCCTTTTTCATCTGCTGCAACCGTTGTTCTGAAAAATGTGTGGTTAAAATTCCTTATATAACCTTCTGTTTGTTCCTATAGGTTCGTTGGATCACCTGATTTAACTGAAGAGTTTTCTAGAAGCTTGAAATCAGCAGACAGGTAAGTAACCAATTCATTTTCAGGTATACATTTTTTAAATTTTACTGGAAATTTCCTTGTCCCTATTCCCATATGTAGGGGGTGCTATTACGTTCCCCCTACCGTTATTCTGACATCTACAAACCTCTCATGCAAAAGATCACTCCTACTATAGCATCTTCATCAGCAGCAAATTGGGGCAGAGACTTTCCTGACACAGATATAGTAGATAAACTTCTACTAGGCTACAACAAAATCCTACAAGTGATCCCCAACAAATCTTGGAGAGAAACCCAAATGAAAATTCTTCACCATGCCTTAATACTTTTCCTCTTGGAAAAGAACAGCCAGGACTCTGCTACCTGCCCTCTATGCCATCAGGCAAGACCTTCCTTCACTCACCGTTTCTGGTCCTGCACATACATCTCCACCTTCTGGGATCATGTCATATCCTTTATATACTTGATCTGTCTCTTGGTCGCCCGAGGATCCATTTAAAAAAATTTAACTTCTCCCTGCTGTCCACAGATCTCGCAGGTCAAACGGGAGCTTCTGCACTTATTACACAAAGACAAACTCAACACTGACCTCAAACATGAAGTCTCTAGCAAACAAATCTACTTCAGATTGCAGGCCTTCATGAAATCGACACTATCTCAAGAGGAAATCGATAACTTTGAAAATTCTTTCTCATACTATGGGGCTGTCCTAACCACCCAGGTAAGAGGACACCTCCAACAACTGACTCTCTCCTAGTGGGACTCAAGGTCTTCAACATCATCCATCTTGATAGTCCTCCTTCCTCACCAGTATCCCAATCACTGGCATCCCAATCGAGAGCACCCAGCTCATGACTTCAGTCACAGTCCTAGTCATTCTAAAGTGTAGTTGGTGTACGCCCCACCCCCCACCCTCTTCCTCCTTCTCCCTTTCTTTTTTTCCCACCTTGTAGTTTAGGGATCCTCCACAGATGATACATCCAGTTATCTCTACTTGGAAGTTCACCCCTGTTTTACAATTCACCCATGTAAACATTGTCAAGTCAACATTATATATGCTAACGAAATATGAAAATGTCTTATCACCATTATTATATCTTGTGATGCAATTTCTTTCAATAAAATCTATTGCAAAAAAAAAGTAGGGGAGATGTGAAGAGGTCAGGGCTGTTGGGGGGGGGGGGGGGGGTGGGGTGGGGAGGTGTGACGAGGTGAGAGCTGTGAAGAGTGGGGGGTTGTGAAGATGTGAGAGCTGAGAAAATTGGGGGGTGGTTGTGGTGAGGTGAGAGCTTTGAGAGTGGGGGAGGGGGTTGTAAAGATGTCAGAGCTGTGATAAGGGGGGATTTGTGAAGAGTGAGGAGAGTGGTGAAGAGGTGAGAGCTGTGAAAAGTGTGGGGGGGGGGGGGTGAAAAGGTGAGAGCTGTGAAGGGGGAATTTGTGAAAAGTGAGGGGCTTTGTGAAGAGGTGAGAGCTGTGAAAAATGTGGGAGGGGGTGGAGGTGTGAAGAGGTGAGAGCTGTGAAGAGTGTCGGGGGGAGTCGTGAAGAGGTTAGAGCTGTGAAAAGGGGGTGTGTGGGGTTGTGAAGAGGTGAGCGCTATGAAGAGTAGGGGGGTTGTGAAGAGGTGAGGGCTATGAAGAATGGGGGGGGGGATGTCAAGAGGTGAGAGCTGTGAAGGGGAGGATTTGTGAAGAGTGAGGAAGGTTGTGAAGAGGTGAGAGCTGTGAAAAGTGAGGGGGATTGTGAAGAGGTGAGAGCTGTGAAAAGTGTAGGAAGGGGGGCCGTGAAGAGGTTAGAGTTGTGAAAACGGGGGGGGGGGTGTGAAGAGATGAGAGCTGTGAAGAGTGGGGGGGTTGAGGGTGTGAAGAGGTGAGAGCTGTGGGGGGTGAAAAGGTGAGAGCTGTGAAGAGTGGGGGGTGGGGGTGTGAAGAGGTGAGAGCTGTGAAGGGGATATTGTGAAGAGTAAAGGGGGTTATGAAGAGGTAGGAGTTGTGAAGAGCAGGGGGAGGGGTGAAGAGGTGGGAGCTGTGAGTGAAGAGGGGGGAGGGGGGATTGGCGAATAGCGGAAATTCTGAAGAAGTGAGGGCTGTGAAGAGATGGAGAGTTTACAGATGAAGGGGTGGATCTTAAACAAGAAAGGGTGGGACAAATTTTGATGGGGGGCGTCCACTTTTAGCCTTGCCTAGGGCAGCACAAAACCAAAATACACCACTGGCCATGGATGGTCACATGACAGGGAACTCAAGTAAATAAATGTGGATCTTGGAGTTTTAATAACAACAGAATTGCTATGAGCTGGATGAGTAACGTTGTTTTTTTATTTCCCAGGAGTCCTGCTTCAAAGTGATATTAATGGTTTGGTTTTGTATTTTAAATAACAAAAATGTCATACTTATAGTACCTGCTCTGTGCAAAACGATTGCACAATCCCCTTCCTCTTTGGTCCCTGCCGACACTATTGGCTCCTCCCCATTGACCAGTGCTCCAAATAGCAAGCCACTTGCTATGGGGGCACTGCGGTGTGCTTGCTTTTGAGCCCCAATGTATGCGTTCATAGGACACATAGTGCCATGGTTCGGCTTGCCCACGCTCTCTCCTCATTGGCTGGGATTGACAGCAGTGGGCGTCCATGGCTCCTGCTGCTGTGTTTCAGACAATGAGAAAAGAGAGACACAGGATAGCCGAGGCTCCCGTGCATATCGCTGGATCATGAGGGGGCTCAGGTGGTATTAGGGGGGCTGTGGGGGGGAGCAGCAGACAGAAAGTTTTTTACCTTCATGCATAGAATGCACCTTTAGCCTTCACAAACACTTTAAGTTAAACCTGTGACAAAATTGGGCAATTCAAAGTGAGCGTTCAGTTAATTGAAAACAACAAGTGACAATGCTATTTTCAGACAAAAACAGATTTAAAAATAATTAGTAAAACCACATATACTGGCTGCTGAAATTATATTAAAATCCTAAATCTTTTCCCGTAAATATCAAGCTTGACCCCATCCCCAACCTTAATGGCTATCTCTGACACTGTTTATTATTACTTGTGCCAAGTACTTCTACCAAGCAAGTCTCGCTATAGGTTTTTTAATTGATAGGCAATTAAAGGAAAAATTGATCGAATCACTCCCTATATAATTGTCTACTATAATACAATTATCATGTCCAAGGTCTTTTCAACATGTGGTCACCCCCATCAAAGTTGCCCTTATTTTAATCAGGGGCGGGCATTCATTTGTAGGCCTGGTCTAGTCGTAGTGGAAAAATGTGGTGTGAAAAAATGGGTTAAACTATGCTAAATACTGGGCGTGGCTTAAATGGTGTGTGGTAAATTAGAGTCTGAGATGAAAGAGGAAGGGAGGAAGAGAGAAAGAAAGAGAGAGAAAGAAAGAAAGAAAGAAAGAAAGAAAGAGAGAAACAGAGCAAGAAAGAAAGAAAAAGAGAGAGAGAGAGAGGTTGGGCAGGAGAGAGAAGAAAAGAAAGAGGGAGGGAGGGAAGGAAAGAGAAGGAAGGAAAGAAAGAGGGATGGAGGGACAGCAGGCCCAGATCCTACACCACAATAGCAATATGTGTATTCCAGAACATTTAACAACCAGCACAGAAGATGGACAGAGACTGTGCAGACATACTACATGAGATTGTCAGAGAGTGTGCAGACATGCTACAGGAGATGGTCAGAGAGTGTGCGGACATGATACAGGAGATGGTCAGAGACTGTGTGGACATGATACAGGAGATGGTCAGAGACTATACGGACATGATACAGGAGGTGGTCAGAAACTGTGCGGACATGATATAGGAGATGGTCAGAGACTGTGCGGATATGATACAAGAGATGGTCAGAGACTGTGCAGACATGCTACAGGAGATGGTCAGAGAGTGTGTGGACATGCTACATGAGATGGTCAGAGAGTGTACGGACATGCTGCAGGAGATGGTCAGAGACTGTGTGGACATGCTACATGAGATGGTCAGAGACTATACGGATATGATACAAGAGATGGTCAGAGACTGTGCAGACCTGCTACAGGAGATGGTCAGAGAGTGTGTGGACATGCTACATGAAATGGTCAGAGACTGTGCGAACATGCTACAGGAGATGACCAGAGACTGTGCGGACATGATACAGGAGACTGCAGACTTACTACAAGAGATGGGGTCAGAGATTGTGGACATGATAGAGATGGTCAGAGACTAAGGACACAGCACAGGGAGATGTATGTACAAAGAAGACGGGGATGATAATCACCTTTAGCCCTGTCCCAGTCGGTCCCTGGACTCCTCCGCTCACAGCCCAGCCTCTCCATTCGCCGGGGTCTCCGGGGGGCATGCCCACTTCATTCAGGGCAACACCATGATGTCACTGTGCATGTGCCCCCCTGCCCCAGCCCAAATGGCTGAGCTAGGCTGAGCTTACCCAAGCAGTTCATGTGCAGTTCTAAAGTCAGCCCGTGGCCATGTTTTTACGGGCAGAAGCTTTTTACAGGGAATCAGAGCAGCCCAGGGGGCCGTCTGGAACAAAGCCAATTTTCTGTGATTCTGCCCAGGAAACAATCAGACCGGGACATGGATCTGAATTCCACGAATATCCTGGGAAAATCAGGATTGTTGGCAACTATGCCCCACCACAATAACCCTCCGGTGCAGCAGGAGTCAATAGAGCTACGGGTGCTTTTATTTGCACTCATCAAAAGCTGCACTATGCCTGCCCTTTCCACCCAGCTGCTCTATTTATGGAAGCTTTTACTACAGCTTCTATGAATAAAACATGATATATGAATGGAGGGAGCAGGCCTTTTAATTACCCACCCATTCTCCATTCATAGATCCTGATTCATTCATAGAAGCTGTAATACGTATTCTATGAATGGAGCAGCTAGTCAGAAAGGGCAGACATAGCTGTGCACTACTGATAAGAACCTGTCACAACCCCTTAGTTCTTTTAACCTCCTCTGCACAGAAGATTATTGCAGCAGGGGGGAAGGGGGGTCATGGAAGGAAGAAGATTTTGGTGGACATAGGAGATCACAACAGCACAAGGAATGCATCTCACTGAAGGTAAGTAATGTACTTGTACTTGTTTTTTGTAGTTTTGTTTTAGATAAACTTTGCCTGCTGTACTATGTACATGTATTATAAAGTATCCCGTTCTCTTTGTATTGCTTCCTTTGTGTGAAATCCTAGGTGCTCCTGCCAGTCCCCTTGCTTTGCTATTAAAAACGGAGCATGCTACACAGGAGAGCACAGCGTGGTCAGTTCTCTAGTATCCTGGGAACTCAGTCTAGTCTCCTCCAATGATCAAACTTGTCCTAACATACCCCCCTCCACAGCCATTCACTAGGAAGCTCAGTGTCCTGCTGCTTCTCCTCTCCCCAGCTCTTATGTAGCTGAGGACAGAGGGAATGTGATCACTTATAAAAAAAGGAAAAACATTATTTATAATGTTTTTTCATATCTATACAGAAATGTTTCATTACAATTTCATTACATTACATTACCTTTCATTACAATTTTAAACTGAATGGGTTGTTTTTCAAGGTGACCATTTACAATCACTTTAAGCTTTAAAGTGGGACGATCAACAATTTTAAATGTCTGCATAAATAAAACCTTATATGCACAATGTACTGTACAACAGCATTGTTTCTCACACATCTAGAAGCTCAGCTATGAGGAAAGATTAGCTGAACTAAATGTATTTTCTCTTGAGATGAGATTATAGGGGGATATAATCAACACATATAAATACATTAGTGGTCCATATAGTGAACTTGGTGTAAAGCTATTCACTTTAAGTTCATCACAGAGGACAAGGGGGCACTCCTTATGTCTGGAGGAAATAAGATTTAATCTCCAAATATGGTAAGGCTTCTTCACAGTAAGAGCTGTGAAAATGTGAAATAGACTCCCTAAAGAGCTGGTTCTGGCCAACTCAGTAGATTATTTAAAAAAATACCTGGAATATGATCCAGGGAATAACTGTGGGTATAGGACTGTGTATATGGAGGTTTTTGATTTGTGCGTGTTGTTTTTTTTTGTTTTGTTTTTGTGGATTGTACTGGATGGACAATGTATTTATACAGTATACCATTGTAAAAACAGTAACTACATTGAAATCCTTAGTCACATGACTGCCTAGGCTTGAGGGGTACAGTTTAGGAGAGGAATACCAACAGTCTACTGCAGGCAGGAGGAAAGTAATTCCCCAATTTCCGCCACTCCAGTGCTCACTTATTCAGGATGTGCATTGTAGCTAGGTGAGAGAATACAGCACAAGGCCGCCCTATGTGAGCCAATGTGACCTGCATTTTGAAAAATGAACAATATGGTCTATTTAGTTGCAAAACATGTATAATTTCAAGCACTTTGATAAATGAGGCTTATGGCTTTTTGCTATACCTGAAAAATACATTTTTAAACAGACCACTGACATAATCAGATGAAACAGAGTCAGGCTAGGAGCCTGGTATGTTTTATCTGCTCTTAGCGTACAGTGAAATTTAGTTGACAATAATTAAAGGTTTGCTCAGTCACAGCTTCCAAATGTGCCAGTCCTTTCTCATTTATTTCCATTAGTTCCTTCTAGGAGAACTAATCTGACAGAAAGCCATTTAACTGCTTGTATTATAGAACGACATTGAAGATGACAGGACATGCATCATGATTGGGCTGGGTTAAGCGACGTACTGTAGGAATAAGTGAAATTTATTAAAAGCTCTTCCTACTTTACACAAAATGTGGAATACTTATTCCGATTTATCTGCGTGGCAAGAGACTGAAGGGTCATCTTCTGGCACCCGGCTCATGTCATACTATGCTATACACTATTAGATTTTCAAAAGAAAATTCATACAAGAATCCATACAAAACTCACATTACATTTGACAGCTTGACAAGTGTCTTTTGAAAGTAATTTAAAATGTTGTTTCACTTTAATATTTATTTTGGAACAAATGGACTTTAATGAAGAAAAAAACTTAATTAGAAATGTATTCATTCAAAAACATTGACTGTGGTTGAAAACAAATACTGATTTGAACCCAAACACAATTAGAAAGTTGAAGGAACAACAAAATTCTACTAATGTATACCCAGCTTAAAATTGAATTTTAGTGAGCCCCACTGGTCAAACTAGCAAAATGTGTTTCCAGCATTGCTCCCTCACTGGTCAAACTATCAAGCTTTCTATCCATCATTGTTCCTGCACCAGTTGAACTAATGAGTTATCTATCAATGAGATATCCATCATCCTGGTCGAACCAGCAAGAGGTCTCTCCATCACTGCTACCTCACTGTTTGATCCAGTGAGATGCCTCTCCATTGCTGCCCTCCCCCCCCCCCCCCCGGTCAAACCAGTGAGGTGTCTCTTCATCAATGCCATTTCACTGGTTTACCCAGCAAGATTTCTCTTTATTGCTGTCTGGTCATTGGTTGGACCAGTGAGGTGTGCTCCTTCACTGGTCAAACTGTCAAAATGTCTCTCCATTGCTGTTCCCTCCCTAGCTGGATCAGCAAGTTGTCTCACCTTCAAACTTTTATAAGCGTATCTACCATGATGTAAACAACAGCAAACTGAAAAGGGAACTTCCTAAAAACTATGATCCCTAGTTAGTGGCAAAATGTATCTTGCATTAAAAAAATAAAAGTTTTCTATTGGTAGTACAATTTTTTTTTAGATGCTGGAGAGGCAAGCCACTGTCCTATAGCTCTCGGGACTTTGTTGGTGAGATCTCTGCATTTGAGTCTCTTGTCCTGAACACCTGCTGTGACCAATACTAGGGCTGACCAGTATGAGGGGGGCCCACTCTTTTCATTGAAGTTGTTTATGCTATGGAGAATTCAACACGAGGAGCTGAAACCCTTAAATTCCTCAGCAGACAGAAATTATGGTAGGGCAATCCCAAAGTCGGAGTATTACCAACATATACCAAGCTAGGTTTTGACTCAGCTAACCAGACTCTGCTATAGCTTAAATGTACAATATTTGAGAGGAGAATTGAAAATGTATTTCTGAGTCAGCATTAAGATGTTTCTTACATCTACCGATGAGAACTTGCCCTGGAAATTTCTACTAATGTCAAGACATGGAGCAGAGAGAGAGAAAGTCACATAGCACAGTGCACCCGGTGAGGAGCTCTCCATATACCAGCTCCAGTGAAGAATTACATAGAAAATGAATAAACATGTATTTAGAGAAGTTTCCTATTTTAGCAAAACTGCAATCTTTGCTAGATAGAATTGTGGCTCGCTGACTGATTTTTCTCATTATCTCAAATTGTTCTTGATATCGAATTAACATATTAAAGCCTTTTTTTTGTTTCAGTAGGTGCTGCTATGGGTGCCTGCAGCACTGAATAGGCAAGTATGGTACCTAGACTTGTGCACGACACGAAATGTTGTTTTGTTTCACTTTCATTCATAAAATACAGAATTTCATTCTGTTATATTCATTATGTTATGTTAATTTGTTTTTGGGTAATTTGTTATATCTAGAGTATAGTATTGAAAAGGAAAGCCAGGGGCTGCCCCAAGCATGCCCCGGGCAAAAATAGAGAAAGTTTTGGACTATCTCGGTACCCAAGGATTGAGCAGAAGATATAATTAAAATATAACAATGTATTATTATTATTAAAACAATAATAATAAATTGGTATATTTTAATTATAGCTTCTGCTCAATCCTTGGGTACCGAGATAGCCCAAAACGTTCTCTATTTTTGCCAGGGGAATGTTTGGGGCAGCCCCAGGCTTTCCTTTTCAATACTAAACCATTGTGGAAGATGGTACTTCCCCTATTTAAAGACTACCTAAACTGAGGCACACCTTTAAACTATATCTGTATAGATATTCGTTATAATAAATTGATTTGTTTTATTGTTTAATTGTTTTATTTTCGGATAATTTGTTATTTAGGTATGTATATATGTTTGTGATAACGATTCATAATTCGGAAAGTAGTTTGACTTACTCCATCTGATTTACTCCGTGCCAGTAATCCAGCCTCCAACATAAAAGGAATCAACTGATTTGGACTAGAAAACTGTAACTCGGATGGATCAATTCCTTTCCACTTGCTCAGTTGCTTACAAATAGGATAAAAATGAATTGATACGATTTCATTCAGATCGTTTGTTATGACATTACGAGTTGACCTGCTGTTTCATTCGACCTGTAACAAATCAGCGAATCATGCAGAATTCATGAAAACCTTAATTTTTTTCTTCGAACATTGCTTCCTAATGTCTGAAAGATGCAAAATTCGTCCGAATTTTGTTTTTTTACGGATTGCACATGCCTAATGATAACACTCACACTTCATGAGTGCAAATAAGCTAATTAGCTGATACCTGTAGTCACTGATCTGCCACTCTTTGTAAGAAGAAGGAGCTTAAAGATAACTGTACAGGTATATTCTGAGAAACTACAGTTATTCTTTTTTTTTAAACTCCACATACAATAACCCTGGCCTCCCCAGATGTTTACTTATCTGAGTAGGATGTCCATGGTCCATAAAAAATCTTTGGAGACTGAAGCTTCGTCAGCCATTGGGCCTTACCATTGTAGTCGATTCCCACACTTATTTGGGGCAATTTCCCAAGCCCCTAGAGTCACTGGAAATGGTAATAATATCCTGACAGCTACTAAACTTTCTTCGTTGTATTAGAAAATGTGTTTTGTGTCCCCATTAGGGGATTTCATGTGTGAATCTTGGATGAAAACGAACAATGGATTTAATGTTGGGCTTTAATCCACAAGCATCTGCGGTATCATGGCAACTTTCTGACCTATGGAATTAAATAATAAATTTAAACTGTGAATCTGTACTGATTTTGTGAGCCTTTGACTGAAGACTAAGGTGATTGAAGGCCAAAGCACCAGGACCCGTAGAGTGAAAAAAGGGTTATAACAACAAGTTCACTTCCATGGAAGATTTAGGCAGATTAGTTTGCCTGGCAGATAAGATATCAAAAATATAATATTCAGGTTGAATCACCATTAGGGCACACAGATTCATAAATTTGCACAAACTGACGATATGAAAGTTGTTTAGCATCTTGTAGTTTTAGTTCAGTCAAAGATTTATTTGTGGCCAAAAAATCAATTCATATATCACAAAAACAAAAATTTTATAGGAAATATCTAACTACATACAACTATCTAGCGAATACTGGCTGATACTCCGGAGATAATTTGCTGATAGCTGTAATGAGACATCTTACATGTTCAGAATCATTGCACAAAGAATAACCAGTTCTAAATTGACCTATAGGACTGTAAAATGTATAAAGATAAATTACTCAATGTAATAAAACTGTAATAAATTCAGTCTCTCTAATATTATATATTAAAGGAATAGCACTATCAAAAAGAGGTGATCAATTATTTACTTGACTGTATTAAATAGCTGTGTGTGCTTTACAGGAAATAATGTATGCATTAGAGTGGAGAAATTCTATATAATTATATTATTTTCAAAGGTACCCAAATGGAAAATTATTTTCCCCAAGCGCTCAATTTCCCTATACTTTTGGCTATATTCAGATATGAGTAGTATTAGAAACTGCAGAAAAGCTTCAGTAAAGCATTTTCTTTTCTGCATTCATGGTAAAACATTTCTTTATTAGGTTATTCATACTGAGTAAAATTAAGCTGTTGACATTTCTCGTTAAAGCAAAATATCATAAATAATGTACTAGGCAAATGTTACTTTTGCTATTTTTATTGGCTTTATCTGACATTTCTAGTTGCCATAATTAAACTGTAAAGAGCTTATGTGTCAAAGTGTCTAAAATATTGACTCTAATAGGCTCTTATTTTCATCCAAGAGTCACACATTTTCCAGTTGAATACTATATAGAAATTAATGTTGTGTGAATCTTCAGTGAAAACATTAATAAATAGACCCCTATATGTTGCTACAAATGTTGTTTCCAAATTATCATCAACATGATGTTATCAAATAGTGCAGTGGGATGGCAAACTGCAGGAACTTAGAAGGCCTATATAGGCAAACTGTTTCCCCTGCTTCTCAAAGCCTAATTTGCAAATTTTTTGGTAGAGAACCTTTTTATACTATAATGCCTTGTACACAGGGTTGGACATTCTGACCACAAAATCCATCAGATTTTTTCCGACGGATTTTGTCTGAAACTGGTGTTGCATACACACGGTCAGACAAAGTTGTCGGAAAATCCGAGCGTTCGGAACGTGGTGACTTTCGTTGCCTACGATGGGACACTACGCAGAGGCTAGTAGCCAATAGCTTTGGTCTTATAATTTGATCTGAACATGCGTGGCACTTTGTCCGTCGGAATTCTCTACAAATGATCGGAAAAAGTCAGATCGGATTTTGTTGTCGGAAAATTTTAGATCCTGCTCTCAATTGAATTTCAGATGAAAAAAGTCAGATAGAGCCCGCACAAGATCGGGTTTTCTGACAATATAATCCGATCGGACCTTTTCTGTCAGAATTTCTGACCGTGTGTACAGGGCATTAGAGTCTCCTAAAAGCTTCAAAATGAACATTGTCTGCTTGAAACTCCTACAAACATTTATGTTTCTCAGGATCTCTGATGTGGGCTCTCCTTACCTCCCACATTGGCCCCACACTGCCTAATGGGCATTATAAAGGGATAATAATTATAATAAGCATGACCAGGGCTGAATTAATGCACAGCCTCTATAGGCCATGGCCTAGGACAGGAGAACTGGTCGTGGAGGCACAGATCTACCCACACATCATGTTGATGACTATAATTATCCCGTTTTATAATAAATAATACAGACTGCCAACTTTACATGAAAAGCAATCTGTCTGGGTCCTTATTGTTGCTGTCCATACACAATTTGTATTTTTTGGTTAATGAAATATTGCATTATGTACTTTAAGTTCACCCACTCTGAGTCCATGCACCTAAAATCATACCAATTGCAGAGTAGAGTGACAGATTTTCCATTGGACAATTCGATTGTGTGTGGGCTCCAGCTGACTTTTTCTTCCCAAAAGTCCGGCGAACCTAGAAATAAGACTGGCTTCAAATTTGTCGGGACTCGGCTTTTAGCGAACAATCCGTTCATCTGTGTGCTAGTCCGACGGACTAGAACCAACGCTAGGGCAGCTATTGGCTACTGGCTATGAACTTACTTATTCTACATCATCATGTTCGAATCCGTTGGACTTTTGGAGTGATCGTGTGTGGCCAAGTCTGTTCATTTGAAAGTCTGGCGGACCTCAGCTGCAAAGTCTGTCGGATTGTCCGCCGGACCAAGTCTGTCGAAAAGTCCGGTCGTGCGTACGTGGCATTATAGTCATATTTTTTTTTAAGTAAAGTGGGAAAAGCTGTCTCTTCTAGCCACCTGCCTGCATACTCTGTGGGGGAGTTTTACTAAAACTGGTGCACTCAGAATCTCGTGCAGCTGTGCATGATAGCCAATCAGCTTCCAACTTCAGCCTGTTCATTTTGGCAAAAAACCTGGAAGTTGACTGGTTTCTGTGCAGAGCGGCACCAGATATTGCATTCTCTAGAATTAGTACATAACCCCTGCTGTGTTTTGAATGGATATGTTAAAGTTAATCAGTCAACTGGGGTAAGAAGACCAAGACAGTTGACTTAAAAAGGCAAAAATCAACGGTAACCATAAATAGGTTCCTAACTCCCTGTGCATCTTCACAGTCTACACAAATGGTATGTCTGCCACTGGCATAAAGGATAAATCCAACCCTAAGGACAACAGTGGGCAGAGCTGTAAACCTATTGGATGTGAAGTTTCCCAAGAGCAGCCATTCTCAACCAGGGTTCTGTGGAACCCTAGTGTTCTTCCAGAGGCCGTGAGGGTTTTCTTCAGCTGTGGCCAATTGACCTCCAGTCTGATGGTGCCTGCATAGTTCCAGGGCCAACACCACTTGGCAGAGCCAGCGGTATGACACCAATTATTTGTTTAGCTTTTTGTAATGGGGCATTTTCCCTGAAGACCACCAATGTAAGGGGCTTTTTTTCCCACTGACCTCCAAATTAATTGTTTTAAGCAGGGTTCCCCAAGACCTGAAAAAATATTTTAAGTGTTTCTAAGGTGAAAAAAGGTTGAAAAAGGCTGCCCTAGCGTCACCACAAGACAAGCAGTAAAAAGATGGTAGACTATTCAACATAACTGTCCTCGAATGTCCTAATGTATGACTAGTCTCAGAATGAATTTGTATGCAGACAGTGAACCGGTGCAGCAAATATTTTCCCAAACATCAGAGCAACGGAATGTACACACAGCGCAACTGCAACTTAGCAGTAGGCAAAGGAATTCTAATGATCTTCAAAAACCACAACAAATGAGATACAAACATGAAAGATTTGCAAATCAAGCAAATAGTACAACAGTTGGCATGACTTCTTGTAATACAAGACTAAAAAACTGCCCTTCAAAGACAACAACGATCGTAATTATCACAGCAAGTGTGAAATATTTGAAACCTGCTCATTTTAAGTAGAACTCCAGCCAGCAACTGGATAACTGCTTTCTGGATTGGAGACGGGTGGGTATAAGAATAGCAGGGGGCTTTGAGAAAGGCAAACAACTATGGCTCATTTACACTTGTGGTGCCTTCTGAAGGGCGATCCACAATGGATCGCTTTTGTAGCACAGCATTCATTTTTTTATACACATTTAAGTGATTTTTTTTCACTTCATGCTTGCATGTTTATTTATTCCCATGTTTGTGTGCAGATAATCACATACACAATTTTCAGAAGGAAGGGTGTTTGACAGGCAGTGTTGAGGTTATATGTTACCCTTAACCCTTTGGTATGTTCTTTTTAACCCTTACAAACCTGCACTAACGTGCCACAGGAGGAGGTTATGTTTACTGCCACAAAATGCAAAGCATCACAGCAGCAGCATGTGTACACCCGTGTCTCCCGTTATCTCCAAGACCCCTTTTACACCGAGGCGCTTTACAGGCGTTTTTGCGCTAAAAACAGGGTCTGTAAACAGCCCCTTCTGCAGTCGGTACGCTTACAGAGCAGGAAAATAACTCCTGCAAGCGGCATTTTGGGCAGGGGCAGTGTATACACCGCTCCTCCACCGCCCCTGCCCATTGAAATGAATAGGTACCGCTTTCAAATCGCCTTAAAAGCTCTTTGAAAGCAGTGCTAAACTGTGCTTTTAACCCTTTTTTGACCCCTTCTGGGTGGCTAAAAGCACCCTGCTAGTGGCGCCAATCCACCACTATAACAGCAGTAAAGCACCGCTAAAACTAGCAGCGCTTTACCGCTAATGCCGCACCGCCCCTGTGTGAAAGGGGTCTTAGGAAAGTGTCATAAACCAGCAAAGGGAACAAAAACATTTTTAAAATTATTACAAATGTTTTACTTTTTTTTCAGGGGTGGGGGGGGGGGGGGGTTTACTGACACTTACATTTTAATGGGCAACTTTAAAATGACTCTGTCACTGAGAATAGGGACAAACTGCTACAGGTATAAAGTGCAAGCACTTAACATGCACCTACCTGCCGCAGCTCTACAACATTCTTCTCATGGTCAAATACTGAGCTCAGAAGCTTCTACATAGTATTGGTGCTTGCCTCTAAGCGGCCATCACTATGATGGGTAGTAGGGATGAGCCGAACACCCCCCAGTTCGCACCAGAACCTTCGAACGGACCAAAAATTGAACTTTAGAACTCTATTAAAGTGTATGGGACTCAAACGTTCAAAATCAAAAGTGTTAATTTTAAAGGCTAATATTCAAGATATGCAACAGACAACACCAGCAATAGCGGCCGTAGCCGCTTGCTGTATCACTTGGCCCCGCTTCTCAAGCCAATGGCTGCTCTGCTTTCAATCCATCCACTCTAGCCAATCAATGGCCAGGGTAAGCGGTGAAGAGGACGTTGGGGGCGAGCACAGGAATTACGAGGGGTCAGGTAAGTAAAACAGGGGGACTGGGGGCTCCCGGCATTGTCAGATGTTTTTTCACCTTAATGCATAGAATGCATTAAGGTGAAAAAAAGTTTAGCTTTAGAACCTCTTTAAAACAATACAACACTACAATACAACAATACAACACTGTAGCTGCAGCCCCGTCGCAGTATATGTACTGCGGCGGGTCAGCAAATGGTTAAATTGTAAGTTCACCTTAAAGAAAATCTGTAAGGTGAACTTACATTGGACCCCCTCCCCAGTGCCAGGACAAGGTCATCTGGTGCCCAGGGCGAAGATGGCAAGTTAATAGTGTGCCTAACAATGTGTGGGGCTTTTTACGACTGATCGATTTGTTTATTTTCCCTTTGCAGGGAAAAAGAGAAAATAAAAGCAATAATTCCCTCTGTAAAGTGTCCTGTGTTGCTTATTAACACAGGGCTCTGGGCTGTCAGTCAGCAGGTCCCAGCCATGAATAATTGGCATCATTGCAATCAGTGTACAATCACAGTGGAGTAGGTGGGTGGGGGCATGCGCCCGAAACCCTGAAACAGGCAACAAACTATAGGCACGTCACAGTGCCTGTAGCTGCCGCTACATTGCAGTATATGTACTGTGGCGGGTCGGCAAGTGGGTAATTACTAATGGCCTTTGTAATATGCAGCATGAGGGGGTTAATATATTGGCACTGGTCATTGATGCATTAGTGACCAGTGGCGGGTAATTACCCCTTTGTGCTGCATTAGTGTCACCAATGTCAGTGACAGTGTTAACACTGACATTGGTGCCACTAATGCAGCACAAAGGGGTAATTACCTGCCACTGGACATTAGTGCATCAGTGACCAGTGCCAATATATTAACCCCCTCATGCTGCATATTACCAATGCCCTTAGTAATTAACCTCCCCCTCCCCAATCCAAACAGTTAACAAATGAATCTACAGATCTGCTTACTTGTGCAATGTACACTTACTTCCTCCTCCTCTAGATTGCATTTGCAGGTCGAGTAGCAGCACTCTATGCTCCTCTCCCATCACTCCTCTGGCCGGCCTCTCACTGATGTCACCCCGGGCCCCGGACTAGGAAACGCCTGACAGGCAGAGATACTCCACCTGATCTCTGCCCGACAGGGAAGTGAAGGGCCGGTCCGTCCTAGGCTTGTGCTGGGTGCAGAATGGCCAGTCCGTCCTAGGCTTGTGCCGGGTGCAGAATGGTCAGTCCGTCCTAGGCTTGTGCCGGGTGCAGAATGGTCAGTCCGTCTTAGGCTTGTGCCTGGTGCAGAATGGCCAGTCCGTCCTAGGCTTGTGCCGGGTGCAGAATGGTCAGTCCGTCCTAGGCTTGTGCCGGGTGCAGAATGGTCAGTCCGTCTTAGGCTTGTGCCGGGTGCAGAATGGCCAGTCCGTCCTAGGCTTGTTGCCGGGTGCAGAATGGTCAGTCCGTCTTAGGCTTGTGCCGGGTGCAGAATGGCCAGTCCGTCCTAGGCTTGTGCCGGGTGCAGAATGGCCAGTCCGTCCTAGGCTTGTGCCGGGTGCAGAATGGTCAGTCCGTCTTAGGCTTGTGCCTGGTGCAGAATGGCCAGTCCGTCCTAGGCTTGTGCCTGGTACAGAATGGCCAATCCGTCTTAGGCTTGTGCCGGGTGCAGGAGCGCACTTAGCACATCGCTGTAACTATGTAGCAGTAATGTGGCCGGCTTATACATTACAGACAGTGTACTTGTCCAGCCACAGATTGTAGCAGCACACTGCGGGCACTTCCCCTGTGGCTGCAACCCCTTACTCCAGTAAATTGTTCCACCCAGGGCTTCTGCCCCTTCCGCCCCCCGTGTCAGCCCTGACATCAAGTAAGACTGGTCATACATTACACAGTTTTCTTGTATAGCTTTCATTTAGATTTACTAAAACCATATAATATGAGGTCAAACCTAAACACTTTCAATTCGTATGAAACCAGACAGGCCCATGCACTACATAGTTGAAGGTAAATCTAAAGGAAATTTAATAAAAGCATTAAATGGTGTATGGCCAGCTTAAAAGAGACCTATAGGTTTTCTTTTTATTTCAGAATCAAGTTTACCTAGGTGAATGCAGCATCGTTCCCAGGGAACCGAGTGATGAAACACTGCTGATCGCTCAGTTCTTAGAGCTCCCTGAGCAGAGAGCTGGTGACTGTCAGTGCACTGGAGTGCTGAGCTGTGGAGGGGGCTGAAGCAGCCATCTCAGGCTCTCGCTGAGAGGCTGAGCCAGGCGCCAGTCTAGGCATGTGGGAGGATCCCGACCATATGGTCACAATCTTTCCCGAGACTGGACCAGTTCTGTGACGTCAGCCGACAGCAGGCTTTAGCCCGCTGTCTGCTGAAAACGGGTCACAGGAGTGTAGGACGAACTGCACTCCTGAAGTACAGCCAAATGAGCTTTGGCTGTACTTCTCCTTTAAGAAGAAATCTCTCGGGTAGGGACACAGAGGACAACAAATCAGACAAACATAAGACAGACTTTCTAACCGTATTGGCTCACAGGGAATACTGAATGAGATCTGTTTTCATGCAGAGCCCTGAGAGCCACAAGTTCTTAAAGGCAACAACTTTTAATTTAGACAAGTATTTGCTTAGCTATCGTCTATATATCTCTAGAAATGCGCACAGATATAAATTATGCGTCACATAAAATCTTCATGTTTAGTTTTACAACTTTAAGTATATTTTGCTCATATCCACAGTAGCTGATGATATTTGACCTGCGGACTGCAAGACTGAAAAAAATACGAGGTTCTGGTGTAAATATTATGACAGTTCTAACCATGCCAATTCACGTTACACCGTCCATACAACCTTTCTTCTCCGGTTCTAAAAATAACAGATGAAACTGTGAAAATCAACAGCAAGCACATTCTTGGGAAGCAACAAAAAAAGACAATTACAAATCAAGAGTTAACAAAATACATCTACTGGAAGTTTTTATTTTTTTATTTTTATTTTTATACGCTATATTGTCAAAAGTATTGGGACACCTGCCTTTATACGCTCATGAACTTCACTAGCATCCCAGTCTTAGTCAGTAGGGTTCAATATTGAGTTGGCCCACTCTTTGCAGCTATAGCAGCTTCAACTCTTCTGGGAAGGCTGTCCACAAGATTTAGGAGTGTGTTTATGGGAATGTTTGACCATTCTTCCAAAAATGCATTTGTGAGGTCAGCCACTGATGTTGGACGAGAAGGCCTGGCTTGCAGTTTCCACCCTAATTTATCCCAAAAGGTGTTCTATCAGCTTGAGGTCAGGACTCTGGGCAGGCCAGTCAGGTTCCTCCACCCCAAACTTGCTCATTCATGTCTTCGTTGACCTTGTTTTGTGCATTGGTCCCAATCATTTGGTGGAGGGGGGATTATGTTGTGGGGTTGTTTTTTTAGAGGTTGGGATTGGCCTCTTAGTTCCAGGAAATGAACTCTGAAGGTGTCAGCATACTAAGACATTTTGGACAATTTCTTGATCCCAACTTTGTGAGAACAGTTTGGGGATGGCCCCTTCCTGTTCCAACATGACTGCGTACCAGTGTACAAGGTAAGGTCCATAAAGACATGGATGAGTGAGTTTGGGGTGGAGGAACTTGACCGGCCTGCACAGAGTCCTGACCTCAACCCGATAAAACACTGTTGGGATGAATTTGAGCAGAGACTGCAAGCCAGTCCTTCTCGTAGGAATGTCACCTCATCCCTTTAAAGCAAAACACATATTAATTACACAGGTTCTGTGGCTGATTAGGTAGTAATTAAACTCACTTAGTGCCTTACCTGCATTCAATTAGCAACAGAACCTGTGTAATTAATATGTGTTCGGGTTTAAAGGAATGAAGTGGCAACTCTACCTTCTCGTCCAATATCAGTGCCTGACTTTACAAATGCGCTTCTGGAAAAACGCTCAAACATTCCCATAGACATACTCCTAAATATTGCACACAGTCTTCCCAGAAGAGTTGAAGCCGTTCAAAAGTGCAATCAGATGTGAAACCAGTGTGTTAGAGACTTAGAAATGAGTAAATGACCATGTCCATGTGTACCCATCTCTGTAAGAGAAGCTGTTTCCAAAGAACCTAAAGGATAAGTTAACTTTAAAAAAAAGTTATAAATGCATATTTTTTTGCAGGTAAAAAAAAAATGTGCATTTAATATTTTCGCCAGCAATCAGAAGATCGGGGGAAACAGGGGGGTGCACCATTAGAGCACTGAAGGTGGAGCAGTTCAATTGTGAAGTTTGCCTGCACTCGTATATACACTGCATGATTATAAGGACTGTCACTATTTGAATATTATTGTTTGAACAGCACTGGATATTTTGAATCACTGGAATTCTTCTTGGATGGACTTTATTGCGATTTTGGATTGTGACTGTATATTCATCTTTGCACTTTGCACATTTATTTGAGTGTGGATTATTATTGCATATTATATGCATTTTTGCACTATTGTAACCTTATTATTAATTTGCACTATTTATTGTGATTGCACATTTTTTCTTATATGTATGCTTTATTTTGACTAGGTTAAGTGTTATTTATTTTTATGAAAACAGGTAGTGCTACATAATTCTTTATTCATTTAATAGTTAATGCTGAGAACATTATTTATGTTGGCAGCTTCCCGTATGTTTTTTATTTACACTAGTTTGGCTTGAGAGGGATAGTAATTTAGGGTTGTGCGCATTAGTACCTTTATTTACAATCAGAAGATCGCTGATGTCTCCTGCAGACTGTCAGTGTAAGCCCGTTCCCTGAGACGATGTCAGATTGTGACAAAACGCGCGTCGGGAGGTCTGACATGCTGACGTCATCACGCTGTAACACAGCGGATGGGTGTTTGCAAGCTCTTTTCTTGCCAATTTTTATCTGCATTTCTGTAAGTGCAATCTTTTAACCTTAACCACTTGCCACCCACCATATAGCAATATGACGTCGGCAAAGTGGTTGTGATATCCTGACCGGACGTCATATGACGTCGCCAGGATATCAAGCTGCTGTGCGCCCCCGGGGCACGCATCATGGCAATCGTTGTTGTCGTGTGTCAGTCTGACACACCGCAACTCCGATCTAGGTAAAGAGACTCTGTGTCCAATCACGGCTGATCATGATGTAAAAAGGAAGAGCCATTGATCGGCTTTTCCTCACTCACGTCTGTCAGACGTGAGTAGAGGAGAGCCAATCAGCTGCTCTTCTGACGGGGGGGTCTGTGCTGACTGATTATCAGTGCACCCCCCCCCCCCAGGATGCCCACACTGCACCACCAGGGATGCCACCAGGACCACCAGGGATGGGCATCACTGGTCACCACCAGGTATGCTATCCTAGACCACCAGGGATGCCAGTGCCCACAATAGATGCCAATCAGTACCCACAATGTGCATCACTGATTGGCAGGCATTATAGTTTGGCACTGATTGGCATCCATCAGTACCATCCATTAGTGTACATCAGTGCCACATATCAGTGCCCATTCATGCCCATCCATGCCACCTATCAGTGTCCATACATGCCGCCTATCAGTGCCCATCAGTGCCGCCTTCCAGTGCCCATCAGTGCCACCCATGTGTACCCATAAATTCTGCATATCAGTGCCACCTACCTGTGCCCATCAGTGCCTCATCAGTGCCGCATATTAGTGCCCATCATCAGTGCCCATCAGTGCCATCTCATCAGTTCCACCTCATTGGTGCCACCTCATCGGTGCCCAGCAGTGCCACCTTATCAGTTCCAGTCAGTGCAGCCCCATCAGTGCCCATCAGTGAAGGAGAAAACTTACTTATTTACAGTTTTCTAACAGACACAAATTTTTATTTTTTTTCAAAATGTTCAATATTTTTGTATTTGTTTAGCAGAAAATAAAAATCCCAGAGGTGATCAAATACCACCAAAAGAAAGCTCTATTTGTGGGAACAAAATGATAAAAATTTAGTTTGGGTACTTTGTAGCATGACCGCGCAATTGTCATTTAAATTGTGACAGCACTGAAAGCTGAAAATTGGTCTGGGCAGGAAGGTGGATAAGTGCCTGGTATTGAAGTGGTTATTAAACCTATATGGTACCTATATTGTTTTTACACTATGGTGAGTATTGAATATCTATGGATATTCAACACTCCTCCGGACAGAGGCCCTGGCTGGGTATTTATGTGCAGGCTCATAAGAGCTTGCTTTTTGGTAAGCACGCACTCTATGTGGTGGAGGTGTGCACTATATGGATTGAATTTATTTTTTCAAACACATAGGTTGCTGTGTGTGAAGTTAACACACATTTTTTGTGTGAGTTTGCTCTGGCTATATTCACAATATTATTTAATTTTATTTTTTATGACTTTTTAATTTTTCATAGCGCTGCTTTATTGAACTTTGTATTTGTTTATGTGTGTATCTCACGTTTCTAGCAGCTGCTTTTTATTTTTAGTTGATTTTTATTTTTTTCCTTTTTTTTTTATTTTTTGGTATCTAGCACAGTATTTTCCATTTATATAACTGTGTAAGCTGTCTGCCCATACCTCGTACAGGCAGGCAGTTTTACAGTAGGGATTAACCGAACACCCCCGGTTAAGTTTGCACCAGAATTTGCGAACAGGCAAAAAATTTGTACAAACAAGCTAACACTGTTAAAGTCTATGGGGCCTGAATATGAAAAGTCAAAAGTGCTCATTTTAAAGGCTTATATGCAAGTTATTGTCATAAAAAGTGTCTAAAAACTGAATTTTTTTTCAGGAGCAGTGATTTTAATAATGCTAACAGTGAAACAATAAAAATTAAATATTCCTTCACATATCATGCCTGGGGGTGTCCTTAGTATGCCTGTAAAGCAGTGCATCTTTCCCATATTTAGAACAGTACCACAGAAAAAGGAAATTTCTAAAGCAAAGAATGTAATTTAAAACTGCTTGTGACTGTAATGTATTGTCGGGATAAAAATCATTGAAAAAAACGCCCCCCCCCCCCCCCCCAGACCCTTTGGGTCTGGTATGGATATTGAGGGGAACCATGCACCAAAATGTAAAAAAAAAACAATGGGGTAGGACCCCCCCCCCCAAAATCCATACCAGACCCTTATCTGAGCACGCAACCTGGAAGGCCGCAGGAAAAGGGGGGGTGAGAGAGCATCCCCCCCTCCTGAACCATACCAGGCCACATGCCCTCAGCATGGGGAGGATGCTTTGGGGCCCCCCAAAACACCTTGTTCCCATGTTGATGGGGACAAGGGCCTCATCCCCACAACCCTTGCACAGTGGTTGTGGGAGTTATTGAAATACGGAAGTCCCCTTTAATAAGGGGACCCCCAGATCCCGCCCTCCCCCCTGTGTGAATGGGTATCGGGTACAGTGTACCCCTACACATTCACCAAAAAAGTGTCAAAATGACAGTAGATAATCTGGAACAAGTTTATAAAAAAAAAGTGTACCACGATGTTCATTCATCTTTGATCACAGCGTCTGACGGACCGAGAAAAAACCCCAGAAAAAACTCTGCCTCCATGGGAGGCTCCCGTTGACTCTAGGCTTTCTGCATTGACAGCTATTATATAGCTGAGGGTGGGGTCACCCGGTGATGTAAATGGGTGACCCCGCCCCTTCCTACATTATGTGATGTCACAAGATGTCAGAAGGGGTGGGGGTGGCCCCGCCCTCACCTGTGTAATGGCTGTCAATGCAAAAAGTGCACAGTCAGCTGGAGTCTCCCATGGAGGCAGAGTTTTTTCCGTTTATTTTTTGTTTGTTTTTCGGGTTGTCGGACACTGTGATCGAAGCTTAATGGACATCATGGGGCAGTTTTTAAAATTTTTTTTAATAAAGGACTTGTCCCAAATTGTCTCCTGTCATTTTTACTATTTTGACACTTTTTTTGGCGAATGTGTAGGGGTACAATTTACCCGATACCCATTCACATGGGGGAGTGCTGGGGTCCCCCTGTTAAAGGGGGCTTTCAGATTCCGATAAGCCACGTGCCCGCAGACCCCCAGTCAAGGGTTGTGGGGTAGGAGCCCTTGTCCCCATCAGCATGAGGACAAGGTGTTTTGGGGGGGACCCCAAAGCATCCTCCCAATGATGAGGGCATGTGGCCTGGTACGGTTCAGGAGGGGGGCGCTCTTTCACCCCCCATTTTCCCGAGGCCTGCCAGGTTGCGTGCTCAGATAAAGGTCTGGTTTGGATTTTAGGGGGGAACCCTACACAATTTTTTTTTCAATTTTGGCTCAGGGGTTCCTCTTAAAATCCATACCAGACTTGAAGGGCCTGGTATGGATTTTGGGGGGGGGGGCTTACATTTTTTTTTCAATTTTAGTGTGGGGTTCCCCTTAATATCCATATCAGACCTGAAGGGCCTGTTACAAATGCACCACCCCACCCTCCAGTGATTGTACGAAAAAAATAACATACTGGTTGTAATGAAGTCGATCTATATATCAACTTCAGTACAACCAGCCTGCCCATACATGGATTGAAATTTGATCAGTTTTGCCTGCCTTCTGAACCACAGAAATGCTGAGAGGAGGACTTTCGGGAGGCGGGCTCAGTAGAGGAATCACTGCTTGAAGGCAGAAAGGTACCATGGGATATATAGTCCTTAGAAATTGAAAGTAAACAACAGAGGAGAAGCTGCAGGGAATCCCAGAAGTTGTGGAAAAGAGATGGCCAGCAGACAGGCAGCACTCACAACATGAAGGTCGATTTTTCAAGTAACATTATATTGTATTGCATCAGTATTACAATGCTAATGTTTTACAATTAAATTGTATGCTATGACCATAGATTTACTTGGCTTTCTGAAACAGGGACAATCCACATTTTGCAGTCCACTTAGAATAATAACTCACGAGAGTGTTTATGTGCACCCTAGGGACAACAATACTCCATTGTAATACTCAATGAATGAACGTTATCACCCTAGGACTGCAAGTGTTAGGCAACTGGAAGAATCACTATGTAAAAAATAAAGGAAAGAAATATAAAAAAAACAAAAAAACAAATGCAGTCACCACACCTAAGGAATAATTATCTCAAATACACTTTTGTTTTTTGATTTATATATGCATTAAATTAACTTTATTTTATTTGTATGAGTCGATGTACATTATCGCGGATCCAAAGAATTGGAATTTAAAGTATTGTTTAACTGTACATACCTAAACATATTGTGCTAAATATAACTCCAAATTTTCCTACCTATTTCTCTACTGAGGGGCAAAAAAAACAGTCTGACAAGTGTTTAGTCTAAAATAGCTAGCAACTCAGAATAGGCTGCACAATGCCAAGTATCCATGCTCCATAAACCCTTTACCTGAAAGTATTTCATAGACTGGGAAGCAACTTTTACACTGTGTTTCTATAGCTTAAAATGGCTAACCTTGTTTAGCATAGGCTACATTTACCTTTGCTAAAGTCATAATGTAGTATGAACGTCATTTTATTACTGGTTGCCACCTGGCAAGCCTTGGGTTAGCCAAAAATAACTGACAACACAAGAATTAAGATTGAGCGATATCAAAAATATATATTTTTATGCAAGCATTGAATTTTCATACAGACATTGAACATTTATCCCCGTACTGGGGCAGATGTGAAGTTATAGCTGATGCCTTATGCTGCGAACACACGACTGGACTTTGATGGACTAGGTCCGACTGAATGAATCCGGTGGATATTATGATCGTGTATGGGCTCCAGCGGACTTTTTCCCCAAAAGTCTGATAGACCTAGAAATAAAACATGTTTAAAATCTTTCCAGCGGACTCGAGTCCGGTTGAAAAATCAGTTCGTCTGTATGCTAGTCCGACGGACGAAAAACGACGCTAGGGCAGCTATTGGCTACTGGCTATGCACTTCCTTATTCTAATCCGGTCGTACGTCATCACGTTAGAATCCGTTGGAGTTTGGTGTGCTTGTGTGTGGCCAAGTCCGTTCGTTTGGAAAGTCCGCCAGAACTCTGCCGAAAGTCCATTGGGAAGACTGTCGGACCTAGTCCGCCGAAAAAGTCCAGTCGTGTGTACGCAGCATTACTTTAACCAACATCAGTTCTTAAATATCCCACTAGGTCGTGTTTTCATGATTTCCTTCACTTTGTTGAAGTGCTATTTATGACAACTAATTAGCTATTTTATCTTAGGGAAATTTGCAAACCATGACCTGTTGGGAGGACTGAGATTGGAAACCACTGTACTAGAATCTTTTTGTGCATACAGGTAACAGCATTTAATGCATACCTCCCAACATTTTCAGATGGGAATGAGAGACACCTACTAACACACATATGTAGGCATATTTTTTATTTATTTTTTACCACTACTTTTCCTTTATATTTACTTTTAAAGTGTACAAATGCAGCAATTTAGAAATTGGATGAAAGGTTTAGCACTGGGGAACACTTTTTGAAAGCCAAAAAGTGCATTTTATTTACAACTATATAGATCAGACCAAAATGAGGGACAAATAAGGAGGAAAGAGGGACAGAGGGACATTGCTTCAAATCGGGGACAGTCCCTCGAAATCAGGGAAAGTTGGGAGCTATGATTTTATGTGCTTACATATACATTTTACATAGCAAAAGTCAACAAACACCCATTACACAATCAAGCAACAATATAGTAATAACTAAACATGAATATGTAGGTACTGCAACACACTTCAGTCACCTGAAACTTAAGCTGCCTAATTGGCTCTTTAGAATTGTAACATGCTTAAGAGAGATTCAAAGAAAGGCAGTATTATATAATGAGTACTCATGCATCACAGCAAAAGTCAAAGCACCATATGTGTCTATACTCCGTCTGTACTGAAGTGTGAAACTAGAACATAAAATGAAAACAAATTCAAGGAATACAATAAGTAAGGATAAGTAAGAAGTATTACAAGAAATACGGCATGTATATACGTATATTAAGTAGACTTACATCACCTGAGTCATACAGCAATCAGACCGACAGTGTGTTAGGTGTACGATAAGTTGAAGAAAGTGGGCACTGGCAGAACTTCGCCCAATAAATTCTTAGTGCTCCTTCTGCCACGACAGAGCACATACACACTCTGCCAATAGTGTTTATTCCAAGGAGAAGATGGATTGCACATAACAACAGAACAGGCCATAGTTACAGGCTCAGCTGCACAAGCTGTATCAATTTCTTTTGATTTGTGTCTGCTGTAAAGGCCCCTGAACTGGTTTTAAGTAGCGGTCACACAAATTTTGCAGTGAAAGTGCAGCGTGGATGCTTTTAAGTGTTAAGAGTAGGATGTTTCTTGGATGCAGAACAGACACAGAAAATTGATTGTTTTATACACTGCAAAAAGCAAGGCTGCAACACTTAGGAGCTACTGTTCTTTCAGAGACACAAAGCCTTGCTTATAATTTAGAGTAAAAGAAAGTGCCGCTGTTTCCTATAGTAAGGGAGTAGTTCCAATCTTAGCAGACCATGCAAATGCTTAGAGACCCATTGTTAAATGGGACCTTGTACAATATGGTTGCATAATGTGTTGTTGAGGCACAAGGATTAAATAGATAATATGTTAAAAAAAACATAATCCAGTAAAGGCAATAACAAAACAAGAATTTACACTGTAGCGTTAGCATGAACACACAAAATAGTAATGTAGAGGGTAAATAAGGATTTTCTAGAGGTAAAAAGAATAGGACAAACAGCATTTATGCACTAAGGAATAATGAACAAAAATGACTTGCAGCACAGCACTGGCAGAACATTTTTTCAACATGCATACAATTACAGGAGTTCAGCCAACTCGACTCAACTGGCATGCAAGTGGCACCCTCATTTACAGGTACTTTACTGAATGACTTATTTTACATCTAGAAGGTTGATAAAGAAGTCCACCTGCTGGTTTGTTTCTAGCACTCCAATGGTCTGCGCATGTTCAACTCTCAATTATTCCAAAGCCACGTGGGCTTAAAACTCCAATAACTGCCATGTTAAAAGTATAGCCAGCTACCGCCTCCCTACATTTACACCACAGCTTTCCACTGGTCATATAGCAAACTGGGATGCTGCCTGCCACTACAGAATAAAGTAAAAAATACCAGTCCTTTTTGGGCTGTATCGGACTGCCATTAAGAATCTACTATATATATGTTCCCGAAATATCTGAGATGAATATGCTGCACAGAGCTGTTTCCATAGGATTCAAAGTCTAAGTTAAGGTATCTGTGGAGTAGTCTGCATTCCCCTCGATTTAAATGAATGGGGGTCAAGTACAGCCTCTGAGTTCACAAAATAGCTTAACAATGTTTATGTAATACTATAGAAAACTGTCAGACTATTGATGTATTACAGGAAATGATCAGAGACAAATTCTTGTAGTATAGAAAAGAAAAAAAGAGAACTGCGCAAACCTCAAATTCCCAAAGTGAATGGGATATGTGTGTGTGCTAAACCCACAGTATAAACCTTGGTGTCTTAATGTCTCTAAGGCCACCTCAAAAAATATAGTGCATACTATTATATATACAAATATGTAGAATTAAATACAAAGATAAGGCACAAGTGCGTGTCAATGATGTGAGTCACCCAAACACAGTACAGATTGTATAGATCTCTGTGTATATACCCCTAAAAATAAAGAATGAAAGTTTTCTTAAAATTGAAAAGGTGCATAAAATAAATTATCAAGAAAAATATTTTGAAAAACTCTATGTAATGTCCATATGATTATATGACAAGTTATTGCTGTAAAGTGTCCATATGGTAAATAAACACCAGTGAAGAAAAACTTTGTATGAATAGCTGAATTGGAAGTGCACAAATTAATAATCTTCTCCAGGAGTATAATGTGCTTTTCCCATCACCAAATGAATGAATTGGCTCCTTACCAGATCCGAGCGACCCCCCGTTACAGAGGGTCACCACAGGCAATAACAATCAAAGGATATCCGGGTAGCGGTTCCCCCTCAGGCGATCCCAAATCTTTCACACAATAGGGCTATGGCTGTTGCTCCACATGTCACTCCCAACTCAACGTGGTATCACATAGGGAAAAACATAGGCTCCAGATAGTGTAAAACCAATGATTTTCATTTGCAAGTAACGAACGTATACACTTACATAAAAGACTTTAAAAGCAGGCTCAAAACAGAAGCGTGCACCGGCCGGACACACGCCAACGCAGAGACCAACCCGTCCTTCCTGGTCTAAAACGAACGAACACGACTGGGGTGACGTCGACACGTTCGCACCGCCCTACGCGTTTCGTAATAATTTACGTCGTCCAGGGGCATGGGCAGCGTGCGACGTCACCCCTTTTATAACCAACAACATAACCAAGCCTCGCTTTGGGTCAGCGGCCATCTTAGATGTCATATAGGCGTTAGAAATCAATGACCATGGACCAAGCCTCACTCTCGATCCACGGACGTCATATGCGTATATATCCCCAACGAACGTCCTATAATTATGGACCAAACCTCGTACCCCAACGAACTTCCTATAATTATGGACCAAGCCTCGCTTTCAGGCAATGGCCATATTGGAAAAAAGACATGGCAAATTAGCCCTTATTATAAAAATACCTTTCCTGTGTCCAAAAACAAACCGGAACACAAGTCCCGAACATGCAATGGAGACACGGAATAAGGTCTACCAATACTGGACCGAAACACAAAAATGAAAAGTTTTCTTTATTATAATTAATATATATAAAATATATAAAAAAATATTTTTTTAATACAAAACAGGTATATATAGACAAAACATCAGGGCTAACATACAGGGTGGTGTACCGTTTGTCACGACCTTCTCAGTCCAACATCGCGGTGTGAGAAACCTGATCCAAAAACATTGGCACTTACTCACTAGTGACCAGGTTCTGAATACAGTTTTACCTGATAAACCACAAATTATTTTTAAAGGGGCTTCTTCGCTGGGGAGCAAGATTGCCCCTAGTGTACAAGACCCACCTAGGGCTAATAGATGTTTATAAGTGCAAAAATTGTCAGGTTTGCACTTTGAATTCACATAGGGGCCCTAAGATTTCTAACATTGTATCCTCAAGTACCACTAGAACATACGAAATAGAATCTTTCATTACTTGCTCCTCGGAGGCTGTGGTTTACCTTTTACAGTGCCCTTGTGGCCTCCAATATATAGGGCGGACCAAGAGGGCACTTCGCGTCAGGCTAAATGAACACATAGGCAACATCAGACGTGGGTTTGACAAACATCCCGTGTCCAGACATTATGACCAAACACATAAGAGAGATCCATCAGGCACCCTATTTGTCGGTTTAGACAAATATAGGCCCCATTGGAGGGGTGGGTCCCTGGTTAGGGAAATATCCAAGCTTGAAATGGCCTGGATCCACAAATTAAAGACATATGTTCCGTTTGGCCTTAATGTGGACACCGATGTAAATGCCTTTATTAATAATTCTTGAGGTGATCCTTTCTGATGCTATGTTTTTTACTGTGGTTTTTGTACTGGTTATTGTAAAATATTATTCTACTGTGTTTCTATTATGGTTTTGGTACACGTTATTGTAGAATATCTCCTTGTCCTTCTCCACTCTCTATGGCCTCTGCCGGGAGGTAGGCCTAGTTTTGGGTCAGCCGGCCCTCTGGATGTGGGGATTCACATTTAGTTACATTCCTCAACATCTGTTGGGGATGCCCAAGGCCAGTTTTCAGGGCACCTGTGAGGGAGTGAGGAACTGGGAATACATGTTGCCCTGTTTTTCATATTAACTTGATGGAGATGTGAACACATCAATTATTTTGGTGTATCTCTATACTAATCTGGGATACTTCACCTCATCTCATTTTTATTTTTATTTTTATTTCTATTTCACTCATTTTACTTTTTATCCAAGTTCATGCTCTATTTTGTATTTTTTGTATTTCAATTCCATACATTGGGACGCTCCGGGTTTTCATGTTTTTGTTAGTTCACATATGCCCAGTTTACAACTTAGCAAGATCTGTGGGAAGGAATGACGCAGACCTTTTGGGCAGGGAATGTACAGTTCTTAATTGCGCTGTCCCCTCGTTTGGATATATATATATATATACCTGTTTTGTATTAAAAAAATATTTTTTTATATTTTTTATATATATTAATTATAATAAAGAAAACTTTTCATTTTTGTGTTCGGTCCAGTATTGGTAGACCTTATTCCGTGTCTCCATTGCATGTTCGGGACTTGTGTTCCGGTTTGTTTTTGGACACAGGAAAGGTATTTTTATAATAAGGGCTAATTTGCCATGTCTTTTTTCCAATATGGCCATTGCCTGAAAGCGAGGCTTGGTCCATAATTATAGGACGTTCGTTGGGGAACGAGGTTTGGTCCATAATTATAGGACGTTCGTTGGGGATATATACGCATATGACGTCCGTGGATCGAGAGTGAGGCTTGGTCCATGGTCATTGATTTCTAACGCCTATATGACATCTAAGATGGCCGCTGACCCAAAGCGAGGCTTGGTTATGTTGTTGGTTATAAAAGGGGTGACGTCGCACGCCGCCCGTGCCCCTGGATGACGTAAATTATTACGAAACGCGTAGGGCGGTGTGAACGTGTCGACGTCACCCCAGTCGTGTTCGTTCGTTTTAGACCAGGAAGGACGGGTTGGTCTCTGCGTTGGCGTGTGTCCGGCCGGTGCACGCTTCTGTTTTGAGCCTGCTTTTAAAGTCTTTTATGTAAGTGTATACGTTCGTTACTTGCAAATTAAAATCATTGGTTTTACACTATCTGAAACCTATGTTTTTCCCTATGTGATACCACGTTGAGTTGGGAGTGACATGTGGAGCAACAGCCATAGCCCTATTGTGTGAAAGATTTGGGATCGCCTGAGGGGGAACCGCTACCCGGATATCCTTTGATTGTTTTTGCCTGTGGTGACCCTCTGTAACGGGGGGTCGCTCGGATCTGGTAAGGAGCCAATTCATTCATTTGGTGATGGGAAAAGCACATTATACTCCTGGAGAAGATTATTAATTTGTGCACTTCCAATTCAGCTATTCATACAAAGTTTTTCTTCACTGGTGTTTATTTACCATATGGACACTTTACAGCAATAACTTGTCATATAATCATATGGACATTACATAGAGTTTTTCAAAATATTTTTCTTGGTAATTTATTTTATGCACCTTTTCAGTTTTAAGAAAACTTTCATTCTTTATTTTTAGGGGTATATACACAGAGATCTATACAATCTGTACTGTGTTTGGGTGACTCACATCATTGACACGCACTTGTGCCTTATCTTTGTATTTAATTTTACATATTTGTATATATAATAGTATGCACTATATTTTTTGAGGTGGCCTTAGAGACATTAAGACACCAAGGTTTATACTGTGGGTTTAGCACACACACATATCCCATTCACTTTGGGAATTTGAGGTTAGCGCAGTTCTATTTTTTCTTTTCTGTTTTGTGTATTTTTGGTGTACATCTGAATTGCAGCTTCCGACCAATATCATTCTCACTCCGTAGCGCAGTTTTTCCTCTTTGCTCTTGTAGTATACATTCTGGAACCTCTACGTCCACCACATGAATTAGCTGAGACCCATAGCCACTATGGGGGCAGACAGATCAAGGGGTAGATTTTTTAAAGGCGATTAGACTGTGCACTGCTTAGTAAATGAAGCTTTACTTTACAAAGAATATCCAATAACATGCAAGGAGAATGTTAAAAAAAAAAAAAAAGTGTTTTTTTGCTTGCATATAATTGGATGATGCAAGAACAAATACAAGTCTGCCAAAAAATGCAGAAGCTCTTTATAACTCCTCAACCATTCATAGTGGTTGCTTCTTGTCCAAGAAGACAGCTGATGATGACCCCAAAGCCTTTCTGGTAACATTCAAAAGGATCGCTAAGAGGGAAGGCTGGCTTAAATCAGAACTCCACCCAAAAGGGGAAGTTCTGATTTAAGCACCCCACTACTCCTATGCCACATTTGGCCTGTCATTTTTATTGGGGGGGAGCGGGTACCTAGGCAATCAAAGCGGAAGCTCTCCTTTCCCCCTCCCGTCCTGCAATCTTCTGGGACACATCACATTTCCCAGATTGCTTGACTATTCAGGAGGCACAGCGCGCACCCGGCTGTGAAGCCACAAGCTGTCACAGTCAGGTGCCCACAGTTGTAATGTCGGGGAAGGGAGAGGGAGAGAATCGGCAGTTCGGGTGGCCACATCGCTGGATCCTGGGACATTTGAGTGTGCGTTTATTGAAAGTCACGATGTCGGCACACCAGCTGATCTTTGGATCGGCTGTCAGGTGCAGCCACTGGGGTCAGGTGACAGGTGGCCCCACCATCCGCATATAAGAACCCGCAGTGTCTCCTCCGTGGAGACAGAAGATGGAAGGATTCGCTGCGCTGGATCAGATCAGCCATCGCTGGAGAGATGATTGTCCATCGCTGGATAGCAAGAGTGGATTACCACCACTGGAATCTTTTTTTATTTATTTGTTATTATTAATAAAGGACTTTTTCAAAAGTGTGTTTGTCTTATTTAACTATTTTTTACACTTTCTTTGTGAAATGGTAGGGGTACTTTTGTACCCCTTACAATTTCAAACAGGGGGGGCCGGGATCTGGGGGTCCCCTTGTTAAAGGGGGCTTCCAGATTCTGATAAGCCCCCCGCCCGCAGACCCCCACAACCACTGGCCAGGGTTGTGGGGATGAGGCCCTTGTCCCCATCAACATGGGGACATGGTGCTTTGAGGGGTCACAGACCCCCAAAGCATCCTCCCAATGTTGAGGGCATGTGGCCTGGTAAGGTTCAGGAAGGGGGGCGCTCTCTCGTCCCCCCCCTCTTTTCCTGTGGCCTGCCAGGTCGGATAAAGGGTCTGGTATGGATTTTTAGGGGGACCCCACGTCAATTTTTTTTAAAATTTGATGCAGGGTTCCCCTTAATATCCATACCAGACCTGAAATTCTGTTCAGTCAGGGGTAAATTCTTTAAGGTGAGTGGTTTGGCTGTCTGGTGGTGGGAGCACCTGTTTTCTGGTGATTAAGGATATCAGTATGCATTCTATCCACTGAGAAGAATGAAGGATTGTCGATCAGTACCATCATAGACTGTTCATTCACTTTGTATCATTTTCATTTTTATGTTGTTGTTTATCTCGAGAGACTTAATATAGTACTAATAGGGGGGTTTGTTTCAGCTCTGCACTGCTCTGTTTATGATGTTTCTTTGAGGTTTTTGTTATATTTACCTTTAGTGTTCAGCTGCTCCGTTACGTATACTTTAAACAGAAAGTTTTTGTTTTGCGCTGACTGATTTTGCATTCAATACAGTATCTCACCGACGTGAGTACACCCCTCACATTTTTGTACATATCTTTTCATGTGACAACACTGAAGAAATTACACTTTGCTACAATGTAAAGTAGTGAGTGTACAGCTTGTATAACAATGTAAATTTGCTGTCCTTTCAAAATAACTCAACACACAGCCATTAATGTCTAAACCACTGGCAACAAAAGTGAGTACACCCCTATGTGAAAATGTCCAAATTGGGCAAAATTAGCCATTTTCCCTCCCCAAAGTCATGTAACTCGTTAGTGTTACAAGGTCTCAGGTGTGAATAGAGAGCAGGTGTGTTAAATTTGGTGTTATCGCTCTCACTCTCTCATACTGGTCACTGGAAGTTCAACATGGCACCTCATAGCAAAGAACTCTCTGAGGATCTTAAAAAAAGAATTGTTGATCTAACTAGAGATGTCCTAGGCTAGAAGAAGATTGCCAAGACCCTGAAACTGAGCTGCAGGATGGTGGCCAAGACCATACAGCTGTTTAACAGGACAGATGCTACTCAGAACAGGCCTCATCATGGTCAATCAAAGAAGTTGAGTGCACATGCTCCGCATCATATCCAGAGGTTGTCTTTGGGAAATTGACGTATAAGTGCTGCCAGCATTGCTGCAGAGGTTGAAGGGGTGGGGGGTACATCTGTCAGTGCTCAGATCATACGCCACACACTGCATCAAATTGGTCTGCATGGCTGTCATCCCAGAAGGAAGCCTCTTCTAAAGATGATGCACAAGAAAGCCCTCAAACAGTTTGCTGAAGACACGCAGACTAAGGACATGGATTACTGGAACCATGTCCTGTGGTCTGATGAGACTGAGATAAACTTATTAGGTTCAGATGGTGTCAAGCGTGTGTGGTGGCAACCAGGTGAGGAGTACAAAGACAAGTGTGTCTTGTCTACAGTCAAGCATGGTGGTGGGAGTGTCATGGTCTGGGGCTGTATGAGTGTTGCCAGCACTGGGGAGCTACAGTTCATTGAGGGAACCATGAAAGCCAACATGTACTGTGACATACTGAAGCAGAGCATGGTCCGCAGGGCAGTATTCCAAAATGATAATGACCCCAAGCACACCTCCAAGATGACCACTGCTTTGCTAAAGAAGCTGAGGGTAAAGGTGATGGACTGGTCAAGCATGTCTCCAGACCTAAATCCTATTGAGCTGGGGGGCATCCTCAAACGGAAGGTGGGGGAACGCAAGGTCTCTAACAGCCACCAGCTCCATGATGTTGTCATGGAGGAGTGTAAGAGGACTCCAGTGGCAACCTGTGAAGCTCTGGTGAACTCCATGCTCAAGAGGGTTAAGGCAGTGCTGGAAAATAATGGTAGCCACACAAAATATTGACACTTTGGGCCCAATGTGGACATTTTCACTTAGGGGTGTACTAACCTTTGTTGCCAGCAGTTTAGACATTAATGTTTGTGTGTTGAGTTATTTTGAGAGGACAGCAAATTGACTGTTATACAAGCTGTACATTCACTACTTTACATTACGTGTCATTTTTTCAGTTTTTGTCGCATGAAAAGATATAATAAAATATAAAATATTTTACAAAAATGTGAGGGGTGTACTCACTTTTGCGAGATACTGTATATATATATATATATATATATATATATATATATATATATATATAGAGAGAGAGAGAGAGAGAGAGAGAGAGAGAGAGAGAGAGAGGCGATTCAGTTCGCATTGTGCGCTATATTTATATATAAAATATATATAAAATTATGACATGAATAAGTTGCCTCAGCCAAACCCAACACATAATGTTTCTGAGGAACTTTTTATTTAGAACCTAATGTGCTCCCACAGCCAGTCTGACCTGTGAAAAGTTTTTTCTATGCCTGAGATGACAGGAACTGAATACAAAGCAGATGGCTGAATCGCAGCCTCACACCTTCCAGTATCATCACCTGCTAGAGTGAGATCCCTTGTTCTGCGTTTAGTCATATGCAGAAAGGGCAGTAACATCATACACTGAAAATGTGATGTGACAGCGCAGAACTGCCCCGGTATCAAGGAAGAGACGATCATTACTTCTCAAGCAGGCGAATATAAACATTGCCATATTTAGAGAGGCCAGAAACTCAAGGCCATGTGGCTATATAAGAAAAACAAGAGTCATAATATGGCTGGGGATATACTATCCAGACTAGTTTAGTCTGAGGGTATTCTAATGGCTGATTGAATTTTATATTTCATCAGAAAATCTGTAAAACCAGAACAACACATGAGTAGAAATCAACATATTTGTAAAATTGCACTTTGCATGTAGCATACCTCCCAACTTTTTGAAATGGGAATGAGGGACACCTATCGGCAAAAAGCATGCAGTTATAGGACACACCCCTTGTCACGCCCCTTTAAAGGAGAAAAAACAAGATTGGCTAAACCCACAAGTGCTTTTATTTTACCACTACTATTCCTTTATATTGGCTTTTGGAATTTACAAATGCAGCACTTTAGAAATCAGATGAAAGGTTTAGTGCTGGAAAACACTTTTTGATAGATAAAAAGTGCATTTTATATACAGCTATATAGATAAGACCAAAATGAGGGACAAATGAGAAGTAATGAGGAACAGAGGGACATTGCTCCAAATCAGGAACAGTCCCTCAAATCGGGGACAGTTGGGAGCTATGCATATAATCCACTCAATACAGCCCCACAAGCTTGAACATAAAATATAGTCTATATAAACCCTAAAGCTAAAGTTTAGGTAAGTACAGTTTAGGTAAGTTAGGTACGGCCATTTTTACATAATTATATTGGTCTAGCGTGGACCATTGGAGGTACAGTATGTATGTGCCATACCCGCAGTATCCCAGTGTAAGCTGGAAATGACTCTAGTACAGTGGTCATCAACCCTGTCCTCAGGGCCCACTAACAGGCCAGGTTTTATGTATTACCCTGGGGAGATGCAGACTAGAATACTGCAATCACTGAGCAGCAAATGATATCACATGTGATGTATTTCAGTTATCTTGCAAACCTGGCCTGTTAGTGGGCCCTGAGGACAGGGTTGATGACCACTGCTCTAGTAGACACCACCACTACTACAGTGATCTCCATGTGCCAAGCGGCAGCCCTGATGCATTGTGAACACAGGAGGTTATTCTCAGCGTGGGCGCCATTCAGGGAACACTTTGCATTTCTTTAATGAATGCAACACTCTCTAAATGGATGAGGTGGAGGGATGAGGCCGTGACATCACGATCGCTACCTCGTTCAGTCAATTCATTGAGAAAATGCAAAGTATTCACTGAATGGGGTCCATGCCAGGCGAACAACCTTCTGTGTCCAGTATGCAGCAGGGCAGCCACATAGCACCGGACCTAGAAGCTAGTGGAAATTCCAAAAGTATGACATATACATATGTACATTGGTCCAAGCCAAACCTAATCTTACCTAAACTTTAGCTTTAAGGTTTACATCTACTGTACTTTATGTTCAAGCTTGTAGGGCTGGATTGAGTTGTTGAAATAAAGTTGTCTGCATTCAGGGACACACATCCGCACCTGCATGAATGTCATATTAGGACCAGCGGCTGTGTCCATGCACCAACTGCATTCCTAATCACATGAATGGGTCTTGCTGCACGCTGATGCATGGAACATCTGTGAATTTCATGTGAATCTGGTGTGGGTGAAGACAGCACTCACACAGGTGGACATATTGATATGCCCCGTGTTAAAGAGGCCTGAATTTAGCAGAAATGACAGGATGAAAAATTCTGGTTCTATGAGGTAGAAGAAAGTTTAGGCCAACATTGGTTTGTAAAAGGTTTATTTACCCCTCTTTGTATTAAAAATGTTAATATCTCAGTCTTTTGGGGTTAGGCTTTCACATGTATCAGTGGTTAGGAACCTACAAGAAAAAAATTACAAAAGTCTGACAAATATGTTTAAGCCCTTGTACACACGGTCGGAAATTCCGACGGAAAATGTCCGATCGGACCGTGTTGTCAGATAATCCGACCGTGTGTGGGCTTCATCTGACTTTTTCCATCGGAATGTCAGACCAACAAAGTTTGAGAGCTGGATATAAACATTTTCTGACAACATGATCTGATCGGACTTTGTTTGTAGAGAATTCCGATCGGACAAAGTGCCCCGCATGCTCAGATCAAATTACGAGACCAAAGCTATTGGCTACTAGTCTGAACGTAGTCCCGTTGTAACGAAATAACCTCATCACGTTCTGAACGATCAGATTTTCCGACAACTTTGTCCGACCGTGTGCATGCAACACCAGTTTCGGACAAAATCCGTCAGAAAAAAAACGACGGATTTTGTTGTCAGAATGTCCGACCGTGTGTACAAGGGCTTAGACTGCAACACTCATCTTCAATGTGGTCCCCTGCAGTACCTTACCTTTGCCACAAGATGTCCTCAGTATTCTAGGTTGAATGACACCCAATGTCATTTAACCAGGAAGATTGAGGACATAATGTAAGTGCAGAACATCATAGCCATGCCCCATGACGGAATGCAGCAAAGGCACTTTGTACTCACAATTCACTGGTGCAGACAGCAATGCTAATGTACTTTTTCAGCAGTGCGCTCTCTATTAAAGCTGGCTACATATTATACCATTTTCTTGTTCAATTTCCTTTAGATTTACCTTCAACTATGTAGTGCACTGGCCTGCCTGATTGCATACAATTTGAAAGTGCTTAGGTTTGACCTCATAGTATAAGTTTTTTGTAAATCTAAAGGAAAATTGTACAATCAAATTGTATAATGTGTAGCCAGCTTTAGTGAGGACTTCTCAGGTTAGAGATGAGGGTGAGAGGACCCTGCAGTATCACATGACCAACGTGAAAAAGGTCAGTATTAAAACGCATAAAAATAAAATACAGCAAGTGGGGGCTACAAGCTGGGTGGGTAGGGGGTAAAATTTGAGGGGTGAGTGGCCATAAAGCCTTTGGTTGGGGCTTTTTTTTATGTGTTTTGCACTACAGTTGCTTCATGGTTAGGTTTAACCCTACCAACCTAACAAACTTGATCTTTGATATGAATAGTATGGATGTGTGTATGTGTGTATACTATTAGCTCTTCAATGTTTCCCTTATAATAAAACTGTTGTTTTGAGGCCATGTGCCTCATTCATACTATAGATACCTGTAACAAAAGAACCAACTCCAATCTCAGTAAAACAACTAATGAGGCTCTGTGGTGATTTGGCAAAGAGTCAATGTATAAATAATACATTTAGGAATGCAGAGAAACAAAGGACTCCCACCAAGACTCTGACTTCTGATACAGCCAGGAGGCGATATGAATTATACATCAGAACAGCTAAGTACTTAAAAACACGTCATCTATAGGATGTACTATAAAACGTTCCTAACGGTAGCCTTCTGAGGTCTGGGCTTTACGATATTCTTTAGAAAGTCAACTAGTTACATATATGTTAGTTCGGTTTAATGAAACAATAAGCAGGACTTTTTTTTCTGAGTCTTGAATTATTTATGTGCAAACTGGATTCTGTGAACCCACATCCAAAGCAAATCAGGCCAATCTACAGCATTCAGATGTTGACTGTGGACTGTTGTGGATTTGTTCCACCTGGTCCAATGTTCACACATAGGGGGTTATTTACAAAAAGCAAATCCACTTTGCACTATAAGTGCAAAGTACACTTGAAATTGCACTGAAAGTACACTTGGAAGTGCAGTCACTGTAAATATAAGGGGTAGATCTGAAATGAGTGGAAGCCCTGCTGATTTTATTATCCAATCATGTGCAAGCTAAAATGCTGTTTTTTATTTCCTTGCATGTCCCCCTTGGATCTACAGCGACTGCACTTGTAGTGCAAAGTGGATTTGTCTTTCATAAATAACCCCCATAGCTCTCAATTCCTGATTTGGAGGGCTTGTCTCTCTTTTGGAACCAAATCATTTGCCCCTATTTCCTCCTCATTTGTCCTTTTTGGTCTCATGTATAGACCTCTATAAAAGATTTTAGTTACGAGAAGTCTTATACTGCAGTATAGCATATACTGTAGCTAGCCAATAAAGTATTGCACTGGGGGGGTTAACCAATCATGTTTTGCATATTAATTATTCAAAGTCTACATAACTAGGTGCATGGTTTGGTGTGTCCTATGTCTATATACCTTATACTAAAAGGTGTCCCTCATTTTCATCTCAAAAAGTAGGGAGGTTTGGTGAATTGGTAAGCCTTCAAGACAGGATGTTCAGTGCCACACAGCATGCAAAGCTGGCATAATTACATTCCCAAGGCACTGGAAATGCTCAACGCCACTTGCAATGATTCAGAGTAACCCCTTTGACCTATTAGTAAGGTATGTATTAGTCAAATAGATCCTTGTAATCACAAGGAACATGCCCCACTTGTTCATGCTTTCATTAAGGTCTTGCTATAGTGCACCACCACATCCCACTTGCCTTTGTGTCTATTTTGTTGATCAAGAACATATTGGGCACTTTCAAAGCCTGGAAATGCTTACTGCCCTCAGAGGGAAGTATAACAGTGTCTGGCAGGCGCTTAGAAGGTGCTATAGCCACCTCCTGATGTCTGCTTTTTCATTTTTAATTTTTTTTTATTACCGAACAGCAATTTTACATTGCATGCCGCACCGCAAATGCCAGCCAAGCATTTGGCTTGTGGTTGCAGTGCAGCCCCATTGATCTCAAAGGGCGAGTTTGACAGCCGGTGCGCTCTACAGCTGAACTGCAAAAATTCTGCAGGAATTAAGGATGATCTCAGGCGTGTTTGCAACCCCCATGTGCAGAGCCTGCCAGGAAGTCGGCACTGCACAGCGCTAATCACAGGCAGTGAGACATTTCTCCATCTCTGCAGCCGCGGATCGGGAAAATGTCTCACTTCCTGTGATTAGCGCTGTGCAGGGCTGACTTCCTGGCGGGCTCTGCACGTGGGGGTTGCAAACACACTTGAGCTCATCCTTAGTGGTAACTAAGCAAAGCGTCATAGGCACAGCATGTGTACAGCGCTGTTAGGCTGTAATTTCACAATTTTGGGGGGCTTAGCCATCCGTTTTTTATGCCCCTTCCCCAGCAGCCAGTGTGAAAGCTGTGTGTGCAGTGGGCTGGGAAGGTGTTTCTGTACATGCCCACTGTAGGAACCTTGCTGTTAATTACAGATAGAAAAAAGTTGATACTAATGTGCCAATACACTTTGAAGACTTACAGTACAACTGTTGATAATGACAAAAAAAACTTGATATATCTACAAGGACCACTATATTGAAAAAATATATGCTGCACATGTACACAACTGGAAACATTGAATATAATTATATAGCTTTGAACCAAAAACCTGAAAAAAGTATTACCTCTACAGTTGCCAATCGCTAAATCGTTTGAAAGGAGTAGTATCTTAACCAAATAATAATTGCTTGAGGTGAGTACTAATGTAGAGAACAGGCTATATATAAAATCCCAAATTTATTAAATACACTGGCACAATATCAGGAGTTGCAATAGCAACCCCACCCCATGCTCCAGGGGGCCCTTGTGGTCTCTTTGTCACATTCAGTTTTACGCCTGGACAGAAGAGGCGGGGGGGGGGGGGGGGGGTGCATATACAGAAAATGATTCCACAGTATAACACATTCTTCTTTTGACTTCCAAGGCTCCTGCTGGTAGCCCCATCATTTATAGAGATATGCCATATATACAGGAACTGATCCCCTCCATTTTCCTCCTGCAGCTGCTGAAAGCCTGCTACTTCTCCTTTCCCTCCCACCAGCATTCAGCATGAGAAAAATGGAGGGGATCAGATCCTGTATATGCTGCCCCTCCTGTCCAAGTTATTCTTATTTCTACTGCCTGCACCCCATTTGTGCTACTGTTTCAGGATGGAGAGCGGGGAAGGGGCCGGTAATTATGTAATTTACTGGGCCCTTCCTTTTCTGAATGAATACAGTGAGTGATCTGTACTGATCACTCATTGTGTTCATTCTTAACCAAAGCATATGAAACTTACTATTCCTAGTTTCCTATGCTTCAGTTTGTGAATTAACTGTAAGCCACTCAGCACAGAGCCCTTCCCCTTCATTCACTGAAAAAGGGGAATCCCTGCCCTCAGTCCCTTTTTCTGTCTGTTTAGACACCTGATATGTTTAGACACCTGATATTTCACCAAAGCCCTTCAACAGCACTGCTAAAAAAATGTAAAACATAAAATTGTAAATTAAAAGGTAAAAAATAATAATAAAATAAAATAACAAAAAAATACTAATATTGTTCACTGCTCTACTGACTGACACTGTTGACTGCTCTACTGACACCAACCTCTGCCCTATTGATATGTCCACTTCTTTACTGACACTGTCCACACACTGTCCACTCACTCTCCACACACTGTCCACTCACTATCCACACACTGTCCACACACTGTCCACTCACTGTCCACTCACTGTCCACACACTGTCCACACACTGTCCACTCACTGTCCACTCACTGTCCACACACTGTCCACTCACTGTCCACTCACTGTCCACTCACTGTCCACACACTGTCCACACACTGTCCACTCACTGTCCACTCACTGTCCACACACTGTCCACACACTGTCCACTCACTGTCCACACACTGTCCACACACTGTCCACTCACTGTCCACTCACTGTCCACACACTGTCCACTCACTGTCCACTCACTGTCCACTCACTGTCCACTCACTGTCCACTCACTGTCCACTCACTGTCCACACACTGTCCACACACTGTCCACTGCCATACTAACTGGTGCCGAATCCCAGTAATCTTTGATCTCTTTCATGTTGTTCAGGTAGTTCTCCACCTCTCAAAGGTTGCTCCAGGTATTCCAAAGAATTGGAGAGGTATGTCAAAATGTGGACAGTTCCTCCAAAATCTTTTGAATTACCCTCTCAATGTGTAAATAAAGATCTGAAATAACTCATTAGCCACTCGGAGTAACTTGGAGTATCTTGGTGCCTGATGGGAGTATCTTGGCACGGGGTGGAAGCGATGGGTGGTAGTGGGTGGCCCCAGGTCATAACTTTGCATTGCAACCCACTAGCTTCAAGCTACACCTCTGATTAAATGCATCTAAAAAACATAGAGCTATGAATAACATGCATGCCTATTAGTACAACTTACTTCATAATCATTATATAAAAATAAAAAGATTTACACAGCATTGTTTCAGAAAGCATACCCAACCATCTTCCATGTTAGGAGCTCTGTGGCTCTTTAGTGCAGTCGATCACATACAACTCAAATAAGGGTACACTGGACACATTTCCTTTTGACTTTAGCACAGTTGTTAAGTTTGCTGGATGGCATTACTACTTAGCCTGTGGCCTTCACCTTTGTAACGATATTATATCTCCTCAGAAGCAGGCAGCTTCTACTGCAGACCCAGCAGACATGGGGAGTTGACCTCCTTCACAGTAGTCAAGCAAAAAGGTGACGAGAAAGCCAAACTAATTATCTCTGCAACAAGTTAATAAATGTGTTAAATATACAATGACATTTAACAGCTGTCAAGTGGGAGAGAATAGCTTTACCTACCCCGCTAACACTCTGCTCAGGAGCTGACTTACCACTGAATATTAAAACAAAGTTTATTCGTACAGAATGGCACTCAAATGCTTTTTATCTTTGTTCCACCCACTCTGAAATCATCTTTTTGTTTTTCACCTCATTTCTTTTGTAATGACTTGAGAAAATTAAAATTTTATAAATGTGTTGTGTTGTTCTCTTCTGTCACTTCTGGCATAATAGCTAATAAAATTACTCTTGTCATTTCAGCGTATTGTAAGGTTGTGCAGAAAATTAGGATACTGAATAAATAAAATCAACTATATGTACAGGATGTGTGTGAACTAGAATTGCTTCTACTGATCCACAATGGGGTTTATTTACTAAAGCTGGAGAGTGCAAAATCAAGCTCACTTCTGCATTGAAACCAATCACCTTCCAGGTTTTATTGCCAAAGCTTAATTGAACAAGCTGATGTAAGAAGCTGATTGGTTTCTATGAAGAATTGAGTCTGATTTTGCACTCTCCAGCTTTAGTAAATAAACCCCAGTCAGGGCCGTCTTTAAGGCAGGGCAAAAGGGGCAGCTGCCCTGGGCCTTGTCATTGTTGTGGGGCCCAAAGCAGCTGCCTCATACTTGCCAACTATCCCAGTTGAAATTCCTTTGGCCCTTGAAGTTTTAGTCCCTTGCTTTGTCCTGATATCTCAGTGTAAAGTGCTGCTATTAATGCTGCCTAGGTCTGCCCTATTGTTGTGTACAGATTACTCACCTGCAGACCGACCCTGTGTTTACATGTAAATAACCGGCATTCATATCTAAATAGCTGCACCCAGCGGCATAGATATGTAAATAAAGGCAGCATTCATATGTATATCATGCCCCCTGCAGTGAGGAGATGATGTGTTGTAACCTCTAGCAACCAATCAGTGAGCAGTATTACTGTACAATAATCTCAAGCAAACCAATCAACAAGCAGAAATCATGTGCTGTAACATCTAGCAACTAATCAGTGAGCCGTAATGTGTGATGTAACCTCTAGCAACCAGTCAGTAAAGGTAATGATACACTGTAACCTCTGGCAACCAATCGCAATTGCTTCCTGATCTGATACAGTAAACTGCTTTTAAGTCTAGCTGCTATTTATTGTATGTCTCAGAGCAGGTGGAGAGCGAAACTGTATGGGGGGGGGGGGGGGCAAGAAAACGTTTGACCCCAGTGTGTGATAGCCTATGCATCAAACATACATTAACCGCTTAAGGACCGCCTCCTGCACATATACATCGGCAGAATGGCAGGGCTGGGCACAAGCACGTACCTGTACATTGCTCTTTAAGTGCCCAGCCGTGGGTCGGAAGCGTGCCGTCCTGAGCTCCGTGGCCGCGGGACCAGCAGACCCGAACGCCGCTGTTGTCCCGCGATCAGGTCACAGAGCTGAAGAACGAGGAGAGGTCTGTGTAAACAAACCTCTCCCCGTGCTTCCTACTGAGTCGGTCACTGATCATCTGTTCCCTGTTATAGGGAAAGACGATCATTGACCTCAGACGCCAAGCCACGCCCCCCTACAGTTAAAAAAAAAAAAACACACACACACACTTAACCCATCCCCGCCCCCTAGTGGTTAACTCCTTCACTGCCAGTGTCATTTACACAGGAATCAGTGCATTTAAATAGCACTGATTGCTGTATAAATGACAATGGTCCCAAAAATGTGTCAAAAATGTCCGATGTGTCCACCATAATGTCGCAGTCACAATAAAAATTGCTGATCGTCGCCATTACTAGTAAAAAAATATATATATATAAAACTATCCCCTATTTTGTAAACGCTATAACTTTTGCGCAAACCAATCAATAATCGCTAATTGCGATTTTTTTTTAGCAAAAATATGTAGAAGAATACGTATCGGCCTAAACTGAGGAAAAAAAAAATTTTTATAGATTTTTTGGGGGGATATTTATTATAGCAAAAAGTAAAAAATATTGAATTTTTTTCTAAATTGTCGCTCTATTTTTGTTCATAACGCAAAAAGTAAAAACCGCAGAGGTGATCAAATACCACCAAAAGAAAGCTCTATTTGTGGGGGAAAAAAGTCGCCAATCTTGTTTGGGAGCCACGTCGCATGACCGCGCAATTGTCAGTTAAAGTGACGCAGTGCTGAATCGCAAAAAGGGGCCTGGTCTTTTAGCTGCAAATTGGTCCGGGGCTCAGGTGGTTAAGCATATGCACCCTGCATGTAACATCCAGTGATCATCCAGTCATTTTTTTTTTTAACCGGTTCAGGTACCCATGGACCAGTTAGAAAACTATATAATCTGTCTGCAGGTGCCAGGCTATAGATCATTCAGGGTGCTTCACCTTTTAAACCTGTCATGAGAAAAACATGGTTGCTGACATTTTTTTTTTTTTACTATCTTTCTGAAAACCCCCATTGCCTGGCTGTCATACTTGACTTTCTATTTCCATAGGTTAGGCCTTATTCACAACTTTGCATTACAATAACACAAGCTAAAATAGTAATGTGCAAACTCCAGTACATTGCTGTGCCACTCATTCTGAATGGCACCTTGACTCAAAATTACATTAGCGCTAATGCAGGCTCATGGTTATGCACGTGCCATATATTGTGGTGTGCTGTGTTACAACAAAGGTTTTTGCTTTCACTTATTTCCTAGTGAGTTAAAGAGGAACTGCAGTTTGCTCATGTATTATGTAATAAAAACCTCTTTGCCATTCTGATGCTTTCTTCTAACCACTTTGCATATTATTTTATTTACTGTGATTCTGTACTTGCCAAATATGCTGCAGAAATCTCCACCCACTAAGTCTGGCTGCAACAATTTTAACTGCGGGCAGCCAAAGCTGCTGCCTGTTCACGTCCTGGATTTACACAGAGGCACACCTCCAGCTCTGCAGCTTTCATTGGCCCTCTTATGACTCGTCCCCCCTCCCTCTCACAAGAGCGCTGTGCATGATGTCATAAGCCTAGGCTAATGACCAGACAAGAAACAGGAAGTGGGCTGTATAAGGTATTTACTGGCAGAAAAAGAAATGTTTTAGTATTCAAAGTTAAAACAACAAGGGCAGAAGATTTAATAGATGGAAAGTTGAAAAAAATGACCGAAGGTCCGCTTTAGGATACACTGCAAATTTTCGCAAAGTGAACAGGCCGTCTAAATGCTTAGTGTCAAATTGCAATAATGCATGTGGTCTGAATGATCCTTAACTGGGTCAGAAAAGCATTAAGATAAGGACTTCTGACCTTTGATCTAAACACTTGTTCTGGGCCAGTGACTAAAAATAGGGATGAGTTGAAGGAATAAGGAATGATCTTATGCTCGGATTAAACAGTTACTGTTTGTACATTTAATGCTGAAAGTTTAGGGTATTCGGCACTGAGTAACATGATAGCTTCCTGCTGCCAGTGGTTGCTAAGGACGCAGTGGCTGCCATGTGCTTTTTGTTCGTGAGACCTCAGCTGGGCAACCGGATGCTGAAGCTACACAGAGCTGACTGATCTAGTCTGGTATCGCTGGAGAAAGGTGTAGATTGGAATTTGAAAGGAGGCAACCAACTGTTCCTGGACAATTTCTAAGTACAGCCTGCTGTAAGAGATCTTAGAGACATTTGGGCTGCTGCCACCCCACTTGTGTTAGAGAGTCAGCTGTGTGTTTGTCCAAAGGGGCTGGTGTCCTGAAGAGTTCAGACTTCCATGTGAAGGGACTCCTGTTGCTCTGAAAGCGGATGCTCTGCATTTAACTGTTTCCACTGCAAAGCCAAGTCCACAGTTTGCTATATGCAAGGACTTTTGCATAAGCTTTTCAGAAAGGAGTTTGTTGTACCTAATCTGTACTTAGCTCTGTTTCTGGAGTATCCCACTCAATTTCCTCAACCCTATCCCTGTTACTCCAAAACTAAAAACAACAAAAAGAACACCCCTAAACAGTTTTTTTTAAAAAACTGACTGAGCATGTTCCTGGCTGCGGGGCAATCCATTGGCAAATAAGCTGGGAAAATTTACAGCTGCTCCTTCTAGGGTAGCACTTACCGTATTTATCGGCGTATAACACACACTTTTAAAATCAGGGGAAAATTGTGGGTGCGTGTTATACGCCAATCCCCCGCCAATTGTGAGGCTGTGGGCGGCTTTTGGCCACCTTCGGCTGTTCTCGCCGGCTTTCGGCCATTCTCTGCGGTTTTGGGTGGCTTCCGGCCGTTCTCGTGGCTTTTGGCCGCCTCGGCCGTTCTTGGTGGCAGAGTGTGGCCGACAGCTGTGAGTGGCCAAGAGTGGGCGAAAGCTGGCAAGAGCGGCTGAAAGCCGCCGAGAGAGGGCGAAAGCTGCCGAGAATGGCCGAGAGCAACCTAAAGCCGCCGAGAGCTACCGAGCGCCGCTGAGATACACAGGACATCCAGCTCTGTATCTCGGCTACGCCATTTTTAAATGGCAAAGCTGAACATCAAACTGACAAGGCTGCAAATGACACTGACAAGGGTGCAATGATGGACAAGGCTGCATGACAAAGCTGCATATGACACTGACAAGGCTGCAAATGATGGACAAGGCTGCATGACAAGGCTGCAAATGACACTGACAAGGGTGCAATGATGGACAAGGCTGCAGATGGACACTGATAAAGCTGCATTGATGGGCATTTAAATGTAAGTTTTTTTTTCCTTAAACTTCCCTCCTAAAAGTTTTTTTCCTTAAAATTCCCTCCTAAACTTGGGGTGCGTGTTATATGCCGATAAATACGGATAAGGGAGATAAGGGAGACCTGATTTATTTCCAGTGGCCCCTTTGCTGGTCAGTGCTAAATATTTACCCTTTACTCATTCACATGGTGGCGGTAGTTGCTAGGTGCCCCATAAGAGGCCTTCCAGATTCCAAAAAGCCCCTTTCCCACAGATCTCCAGTATTTTGTGTGGCCACCATTATTTTCCAGCACTGCCTTAACCCTCTTGGGCATGGAGTTCACCAGAGCTTCACAGGTTGCCACGGGAGTCCTCTTCCACTCCTCCATGACGACATCACAGAGCTGGTGGATGTTAGAGACCTTGTGCTCCTCCACCTTCCGTTTGAGGATGCCCCACAGATGCTCAATAGGGTTTAGGTCTGGAGACATGCTTGGCCAGTCCATCACCTTTACGCTCAGCTTCTTTAGCAAGGCAGTTGTCATCTTGGAGGTGTGTTTGGGGTCGTTATGTTGGAATACTGCCTGGTGGCCCAGTCTCCAAAGGAAGGGGATCTTCAGTATGTCACAGTACATTTTGGCATTCATGGTTCCCTCAATGAGCTGTAGCTCCCCTGTGCCGGGAGTACTCATGCAGCCCTAGACCATGACACTCCCACCACCATGCTTGACTGTAGGCAAGACACACCTGTCTTTGTACTCCTCACCTGGTTGCCGCCACACTTGCAACCAGACATGGTTTCAGTAATCCGTGTCTTTAGTCTGCTTATCTTCAGCAAACTGCGTGCTTGGATGACAGCCATGCAGACCAATGTGATGCAGTGTGTGGCACATGGTCTGAGCAATGACAGGTTGACCCCACACCCCGTCAACCTCTGCAGCAATGACAACCTCTGGATATGAAGCTGAGCACGTGCACTCAATTTCTGTGGTCGACCATGGCAAGGCCTGTTCTGAGTGGAAACTGTCCTGTTAAACCATTGTATGGTCTTGGCCACTGTGCTGCAGCTCAGTTTCAGGGTCTTGGCAATCTTATAGCCTAGGCCATCTTTATGTAGAGCAACAATTCTTTTTTTCAGATCCTCAGAGAGTTCTTTGCCATGAGGTGACATGTTGAAATTCCAGTGACCAGTATGAGAGAGTGAGAGCGATAACACCAAATTTAACACACCTGCTCCCCATTCACACCTGAGACACTTGGACATTTTCACTTAGGGTGTACTCACTTTTGTTGCCAGCGGTTTAGACAATAATGGCTGTGTGTTGAATTATTTTGAGGGGACAGCAAATTTACACTGTTATACAAGCTGTACACTCACTACTTTACATTGTAGCAAAGTGTCATTTGTTCAGTGTTGTCACATGAAAAGATATAGTAAAATATTTACAAAAATGTGAGGGGTGTACTCACTTTTGTAAGATACTGTATGTGTATATATATATACTGTATATATATATATATATATATATATATATATATATATATATATATATTATAATCTATGGGGGTAAACCTTTAGTAGAAATGAAAGTTATTACCGCTGATGATGGTTCTCCATATATTTATATATGTACGTACATTATTTTTTATAAAAGGTTACAACTGGAATGCTGTCTATGGGATGTTGGAGGGTGATTGCATCTTGTATGGCTGTCTGTCTAACAATAGGATGAAGCTATGCAAATTTCTGTTTTTGATTTAATTGTCTAATGAGTACCTAATTGATTCCTGGTGGGTGAAATGTGTCTATATAAAGAAATGTATATCTTTTGCCATTATATGTCTGTTCCAACCTGAAGAAGGGCGCAAGTTTTACAGCCCGAAACGGGAACTGGAATGATATGCAATGTATCTGTATATGAATATACCTAAATAAATCGGTTAAAGTGCAGCAATCCTTGGACTTCTTTCTATATGTGGCCGTTTGGGAAGGTCTGATTGCATGCACTTGAAAACTGCTGTGGTGCTGTTTGCCTCACCTTTAAGATATACATATATATATATATATATATATATATATATATATATATATATATATATATATATATGTATATATATATATATCGTACAGAGGAGCCACTGAAAAGAATTGGGAATTTGTAATGCTTTACTTCCTAATTAAAATCATTGCCCTTGGCCAAATAGAATTTAGAATTTTTTTCTCTTGCAATAATACATGCCCCCCCAGGTCAGTGCCCAGACCCTATGTCACAATCCCTAGCATAATAGTCAAACAATATATATTATTTATTTATTTTTGGGGTTTGAATTCGGTATTTGAACTTTAAACTTGATCTAATATTCACCGAACCATGTTTGAACTGAACCCTGCCACATTTGGCTCATTACTACTGAAAATGTACTCAAGCTAGAGGGTCAGCATAAAAATGTTGAAACTGCTGTTTTCATAATAAGGTCCGCAGTGGCAGCCCCTATACCTTTTTCTTGACAGATTTATATTCTATGCATGAAGGTAAAATCCTTCTCTGTGCAGCAGCCCCCCCAATGCTTACTTGTTCCTCATCTCGATCCAGTGTTGTGCACAAGAGCCTTGGCTCTATGGGATCTCTCCCTTCTCATTGGGTTAGAAAGTCAGAGCCAGTGAGCCAATGAGGAGAGAGGGGGCCGGGCTGAGTGTGGACATGCACAGCCATGGCTTGGAAACAAGTCTGCTTGGGTGCCCCCATTGCAAGCTGCATGCTCTGGGGTCACTCGGCAGGAGGGAGGGGGCAAAAGCGGCAGCAAGGAAAGAGGAGGATCGGGGCTGCTCTGTGCAAAACCACTGCACAGAGCAGGTGAGTATGACATGTTTGTTATTTTAATAAAATAAAAAAATAAAAAATAAAGCCTTTATTATTATAAAAAAAAAAAAACATACACACTATTAAATATAAGAGTAATTCAGTAACATCTAGTGAGGATAACTACAGGCGCACTTAAAAAAAAAAAAAAACATTGAACTAGATCAGTGTATAATAATAATAGTGAATTTCTCAGTTCTGTTATTGTAATGTATTAGCATAATGAGACAATTGTTTATTATAAATATGCATATAGTAAATGTTCTCTCCTTATGATGCACAGCTGAAAATAGCATCTTTACTATACAAATCTCTACTTAAAAATCCAGTTAGGCAGCTGCTCTGAATTATTATACGTCATTCCCTGGCGCTCAGCTTGTATTCTGCATGTGACTCTCCTTTATGACTGGTTCTACTGCAGAACTCTTGCTGAGCCCTTTCCCTCAGGAGACAGCATAAGCATAAGCAGGCTCCACATCACCAACCCCAGCAACAGATGCTCAAGTATTTCACTGGCATGTCAAGCCAAAAGAGAAGTGAGGCGAAAAAAGGTCAGCAACATCTGTAAATGGAATGGAGAAATCTTTAAAGAGGAATTTCCCCCTTACAGAAATGTTTAGTAATGCCATTCTACAAACAGATACTTATAGGTGCAGTATTTGCAGTTCTTAGCACACCCCGTTTTTCTTTCCCTCCCCATTCTTTTCACAGTGGTCATTTTTTCTAAGGACAGAAAAACGAATCTCCCTTTACTTCTGGAAACTCTGCCTAGAAAGCTTGGTATGCCTTCTGGAACACATGACAGGAACTTCCCATGATGCAGCAGTGAGGCCAGGGTTAAGTCACCAGTGCCTCTCTCAAACAGGAAGTGGAAAAACAATAACTGTAACTAAAGGCACAAAATGATTGTTTAACACTCTTGCCGACCGCCTCACATAGGGGCACGGCTGCAGAGCGCCTCTCCTGCTCTGGATCATTTATCTAATACATGATCCAGCTTTTCGGAGTGATAAGTTACAGCACAAGCCGATCAGCAGGTCCTGGCCAATGATTGCCGGCCGGGAAATGCTGATCAGCATGTCTGTGATGTAAACAACACAGAGCTCTGTCCTATCAGCGGGGAGGTGCCAGTTTTTGTTTCCTTGTTAAGCACCAGGAAGGAGTTGCGGATTAACAAGCCTAGGATTTGGCTCTCCGGCACTGAGGAAGAGAGCAACTCAAGATACGTGACCAGAAATTTAAAGTGGTTGTAAAGGCTGAAGGCTTTTTTCCCTTCATGCATTTTGTGCATGAAGGAAAAAAAAAGAAAGAATAAGTAAATAAGTTATGCCAATGTCCTCCCTAAATGAAATAACCCCATCAACAACCCTCATCAAATCATTCTCTGCAGCTATTACCTTTTGTACCACCACCTTCTCCCTTTAGAATGTAAGCTCTACAAGCAGGGCCCTCCTGTACCTTTTGTATTGTACTGTAATTGTTTGTGTTGCCCCCCCCCCCCCTCATACATTGTAAAGCGCTACGTAAACTGTTGGTGCTATATAAATCGTTATTAATAATAATAATAATAAACACCCTGACTAATAGCCCTTTTTTGCTTACCTAAAGTCATAGCTTCCAACTGTCCCTGATTTCGAGGGACTGTTCCTCATTTAAAGCAATGTCCCTCTATCCCTCATTCCTCCTCATTCCTCCTCATTTTGGTCTGATCTATATAGCTGTATATAAAATGCACCTTTTATCTATAAAAAAAGTGTTTTCCAGTGCTAAACATTTCATCTGATTTCTAAATTGCTACATTTATAAATTCCAAAGGTCAATATAAAGGAATAGTATCGGTAAAAAAGCACTTGTGGGTTTAACCAATCTTGTTTTTTTGTATAATTCTTCTTTAAGGGGCCGTGGCAAGGGTGTGTGTCCTATGCCTACCTACTTTTGCTGATAGGTGCCCCTTGTTCCCATCTCAAAAAGTTGGTAGGTATGCTAAAGCTGTGGTGCAGTGACGCTTAGGCCTTGGGCCTTTTTCTGTTTTACTTCATGCATAGGTCCTACATTTGACTGTTCATGTCTCTGCATGTATGGCATGGACACTTTCTATTGGCTGCCCAGCAGCAGGGTACTCTCAGGATCCCGAAGAGGAGTGACATCACACAAGGGGACAGTAGGGGACCATCAGTTTCATGTGCATCAACAGTATTGGATGATCAGACCCCCACACCTACAAACTGCAGTGTTGAGGGATCTGGACAGGGGACCTAGGCCCACATAACTTGCTCCACCAGGTAATCACAGAAAAAAAAACACTTGCAAGATGGGCTAGATCAGGGATATGCAATTAGCGCACCTCCAGCTGTTGTAGAACTACAAGTCCCATGAGGCATAGCAAGACTTTGACAGCCACAAGCATGACACCCAGAGGCAGAGGCATGATGGGACTTGTAGTTTTGCAACAGCTGGAGGTCCACTAATTGCATATCCCTGGGCTAGAGGGAGGGGAGGGGTGGTGAGATAAAAATGATCCTGGAATAAGGCTTTAACAGTGTATTCAATGATTTGGATGAATGTTCTCATTCCTGGTTCTTTGCTTTCTATAAACACCCCACGAAATGTGCGGTTCTCGAAGATGAATGGCTGCCTGGGGCAGGATACAGGCACCTGATCACTTCCACTACACTTGTAATGATTATGTTTGCACACATCTATTCCACAACATCACATTGAAATAATTATGTTGCCTCCAACATCAGCTTGTTTCTAATTATTTTTAGCATTTTACATGAATTCTCTCAGAAGCCAAAGTACCAGAAAATTGCCAATATTTCTAGTCAAGCTTATGCTGACATTTAGCGCATGAAATGTTAAATATTTAACAGAAACTGTAGTCAATTTTCAGTGCATACATTCTGAGCCATTAATAATAAGCTGAAAATAATTTTAATGCATTAATAAAGGGAATCAGTTACTTTGCCAAAGTCATAGGTTTTCTTAATAAGACTCTACATACCGGAAGTGACGCAACCGGATAAGACAGTGGGTACGTGAACGCTGGCGTCATATCCGGTTACGCCATTTCTGGTCAGTGGAACACACGCTGGTTCCGGGAGTCAGAACAGCAGTGTTCACATATCTCTACTGCTGAAAATACTGGATGCCGGGTTTAGGCACAGATTATCCACTTGTCAAGTGCCTCTCATAGAAATACAGCGGCAGAGCGGCTCTCCTATGCTGGATCACGTATCCAATATGTGTGATCTAGCACTTCCAGGTAGGGGGCACGCACATGCTGTGATTTCACAGCACAAGCCAATCAGCGAGTCCCAGACAATGATTGACTGCTAGCACTCACTGATCGAAAAAGAGTATGACAAGACAGAGCTCTGTCAGGGATGTGCAAAGCAGGGAATTAAAACTGGCACATTTATTGGTAAAAACAGCACACAGTGAATGCGCCAAATACAGTTAGGCACACATTAAACCCCTTGATCACCCTAGTGCAGTGATGGTGAACCTTGGCACCCCAGATGTTTTGGAACTACATTTCCCATGATGCTCATCTACACTGCAGTGAGCATGAGCATCATGGGAAATGTAGTTCCAAAACATCTGGGGTGCCAAGGTTCGCCATCACTGCCCTAGTGTATATTTGTAGCACTGGTCACTGTATCAGTATCATTGGTTCCCACAAAGTGTCAAAAGTCTCAGGCCGCGTACACACGGGCGGACTGTTCGCCCAACCTTGTCCGCTGAACAGTGTTTGGGCGGACAGTCCGCTCGTGTGTGGGCTTTCAGCGGACAGTTTCAGCGGACAGTTGGACGGACAAAGTCTTTCGGAAATTCCGAAAAACTGTCCGCTGAAACTGTGTTTGAGCGAACAGTCCGCCCGTGTGTGGGCTTGTCCGCTGTACTTTCGAAATGAGCGGACTGTTCCCGCTCGGAAAGTCCGCCCATTTCGAGCGCGTGTACAGGTAGGCGGGGCCCGCGAAGGAGACGTCGCGGGCTCCGCCGCCTGGAATGGGCTTAAAGGGGAACCCCAACGCCGAAAAAAATCGGCGTGGGGGTTCCCCCCAAGTCCACACCAGACCCTTGTCCGAGCACGCTACCCGGCCGGCCAGGAAAGGGGGGCGAGCGAGCGCGCCCCCCCTCCTGAGCCGTACCAGGCCGCGTGCCCTCAACATGGGGGGGTGCCTTGGGGAAGGGGGGGCCGCGCGGCACCCCCACCCCAAAGCACCTTGTCCCCATGTTGATGAGGACAAGGGCCTCTTCCCGACAACCCTGGCCGTTGGTTGTCGGGGTCTGCGGGCGGGGGGCTTATCGGAATCCGGGAGCCCCCTTTAATAAGGGGGCCCCCGGATACCGGCCCCCCACCCTATGTGAATGAGTATGGGGTACAATGTACCCCTACCCATTCACCTGTGAAATAAAGTACAAATAAAAACACAACACAGGGGAAAAAAATATTTTATTGCACAGCCGGGGGTCTTCCGTCTTCGGGGGTCTTCTCGCCGGACTCCTCCGCTATGTGTGTGTAGCTCTTTTGCTAGCGGAGGAGTCCGGCTTTCTTCCTCCCCGCCGCCGGCCTCTTCTCCCGACTTCGGGGGTCTTGTCCCCCTCTTCGGTTCTTCTGCCGGGCCACCGCGCCTTCTTGTAGCTCTTTTACAGGCGGTGGCCCGGTCTTCTGTCGCCGCCGCCGCCTTCCGTTCTTGTTCTTCTTGTTCTTCTTCTTCTTCTTCTTCTTCTTCTCCTGGAGATGTTGACTCGACGATCTCTCCGGCCGGAATGCCAGAGCCGCGCTGTGCGGTCACTTATATAGTGACAATGGGGCGGGGTCACATGGTATATGTCACATGGGTTGGTCACATGGTGACCCCGCCCCCTTACGATGTCATAGTCCCCATGTGACATCAACCCATGTGACCAACCCATGTGACATATACCATGTGACCCCGCCCCATTGTCACTATATAAGTGACAGCGCAGGGCGGCTCTGGCATTCCGGCCGGAGGGAGCGACGTGTCAACATCTCCTGGAGAAGAACAAGAAGAACAAGAAGAAGAACACGAACGGAAGTCGGCGGCGACAGAAGACCGGGCCACCGCCTGTAAAAGAGCTACAAGAAGGCGCGGTGGCCCGGCAGAAGAACCGAAGGCGGCGACAGAAGAACGGAAGACGGCGACAGAAGACCGGGCCACCGCCTGTAAAAGAGCTACAAGAAGGCGCGGTGGCCCGGCAGAAGAACCGAAGGCGGCGACAGAAGAACGGAAGACGGCGACAGAAGACCGGGCCACCGGACCAGGCGCGGTGGCCCGGCAGAAGAACCGAAGAGGGGGACAAGACCCCCGAAGTCGGGAGAAGAGGGCGGGGAGGAAGAAAGCCGGACTCCTCCGCTAGCAAAAGAGCTACACACACATAGCGGAGGAGTCCGGCGAGAAGACCCCCGAAGACGGAAGACCCCCGGCTGTGCAATAAAATATTTTTTTCCCCTGTGTTGTGTTTTTATTTGTACTTTATTTCACAGGTGAATGGGTAGGGGTACATTGTACCCCATACTCATTCACATAGGGTGGGGGGCCGGTATCCGGAGGCCCCCTTCTTAAAGGGGGCTCCCGGATTCCGATAAGCCCCCCGCCCGCAGACCCCGACAACCAACGGCCAGGGTTGTCGGGAAGAGGCCCTTGTCCTCATCAACATGGGGACAAGGTGCTTTGGGGTGGGGGGGCCGCGCGGCCCCCCCTTCCCCAAGGCACCCCCCATGTTGAGGGCACGCGGCCTGGTACGGCTCAGGAGGGGGGGCGCGCTCGCTCGCCCCCCTTTCCTGGCCGGCCGGGTAGCGTGCTCGGACAAGGGTCTGGTGTGGACTTGGGGGGAACCCCCACGCCGATTTTTTTTCGGCGTTGGGGTTCCCCTTTAAGCCCATTCCAGGCGGCGGAGCCCGCGACGTCTCCTTCGCGGGCCCCCGCCTACCTGTACACGCGCTCGAAATGGGCGGACTTGCCTCCTCCTTACGTGGGCGAGTCCGTTCATTTCAAAAGTTGAGCGAACTGTTTGCCCAACCTTGTTCGTCAAACAGTCCGCTCGTGTGTGGGCAAGTCCGCTCATGCAAATTTTGAGCGGACTGTTTGCCCAAACTGTTTGACGAACAAGGTTGGGCAAACAGTCCGCGCGTGTGTACGCGGCCTCAGTTAGTGTCAGATTGCTCACTATACTATCACAATTCACCGATCACCACCATTACTAGACACATTAGTGCACGCTGAAATATTTTGTTTCGGAATTTAGTTTTCATCCGAAAAAGAAATTTATTTAGTTACTCCTGAAATTTGTTTTTATTTATCTTGTTTCGTTAAAAAATGCATTCGTCCGAAAATCCGAAATAATTAAGGTTGAATCTGTCATTGAAGGCTTATGGTGTCTGTGGAATGTTCTAAGAAGATTCGACAGAGCAGCTAAACTGTACCACGCCGCAATCGTACATTTCCAGTCGAATGTTCCATATACAAGCTATAGTAGAATTCTAATGTTGTATGACACTAGTAATAATTATATTTATTAATTATTGTTACTGGTCAACCAACATTAGAATTCTACTATAGCCTATGGGCGGAGCTTTTGACTATAAATGTCCGCTCGTGGCGACTGCTTCGTCGACTCTTCATGTCAAATCTTTTCTCTCTATGTCGAATAATCTTGGACTAATAGAGCTAAGGTTAGGCACAGCCGACCACACGGACAAAAAAGGAATGTACATGTCTAACCATTACTAGTATAAAAATAAATAAATAAATAACAATTCCAGTATATATCCCATAGTTTGTAGATGTTATAACTTTCATGCAACCAATCAATATATACTTATTGGGATTTTTTTGTTAGCAAACATACGTAGCAGAATACATATTGGCCTAAATTGATGAAGAAATTTGATTCTCTACATTTTTTTATTGGATATGTTTTATAGCACAAGGTAAAAATATTGTTTTTTTTTTGTTGTTTTTTTTTTTCTAAATTGTCATTTTTTTTTTTAATAGCATAAAAAATAAAATACCCAGCGGTGATCAAATACCACCAAAAGAAAGCTCTATTTGAGGATAATAAATGATATACATTTTATTTATGTACAGCATTGCATGACTGCATAATTGTCAGTTAAATTTACGCAGTGACGTATAGCAAAAATTGGCCTGGTCATGAAGGGGGTAAATCTTCCGGAGGTCAAGTGGTTATTGTTATTGTTGTTCTTGTCTTACTCTGCTGGGTGTATTGCCTGAATAAACAACCCTTTTTTCAGCCTTAGAATGTCAGAGTGCAGTGCTGCCTACTGGGTCGCTAACATCGATTGGGTGACCTATTACCCAGGAGGGTAGCAAACATTGCTGATGCTCACCCTATTCATCTCTGAAAGCAAGTACTGGCAGGATCAACGGATATTTATTACATATTTAGGGTCAGTTCACACCATAGAAACGCAGTCTGGATGCATTCCAGATGCTTTTCTGAATGCGTGTTTTTGATGCGTTTTTGATGAGTTCCAGTGCATTTTTGATGCAATAAGGACATATGTGTTCCAGTGCATTTCTGATGTGTTTTACAGCGTTACAATACAGTCCAGAGCAGGAAAAATGCAGCATGTTCTACATTTTGTCTGGAACTGGAACACACTGGAACTGCAAGCACTGGTGTGAACTATGCCATTGAAAACCATATAACTAGTATAGTTATAATAACCTTATAGTAATATATATTACTCGTACCAATATATAAAAAAAAAAAAAATTGCACAACAGATAAAATGCTATGCTGCTACAGTGCCTTGAAAAAGTATTCATACCCCTTGAAATTTTCCACATTTTGTCATGTTAAAACTAAAAAAAAGTGAATGTATTTTATTGCGATTTTATGTGATAGAGCAACACAAAGTGGCACATAACTGTGAAGTGGAAGAAAAAACGTTAAATAGTTTTCAAAATGTTTTACAATTAAAATAGTGAAAAGTGTGGCGGGTATTTGTATTCAGCCCCCCCTGAGTCAATAATTTGTAGAACCACCTGTCGCTGGAATTACAGCTGCAAGTCTTTTTGGGTATGTCTCTACCAGCTTTGCCCTTCTAGAGAGAGATATTTTTGCCCATTCTTATTTGAAAAATAGCTCAAGCTCTGTCAGATTGGATGGAGAGCGTCTGTGATCAGCAATTTTCAAGTCTTGCCATAATTTCTCAATTGAATTTAGGTTTAGACTTTGACTGGGCCAATTTAATGCCCCGTACACACAAGCAGATTTTCAGTCAGAAAAAACTTGGATGGTTTTTCCGACGGAATTCCGCTCCAGCTTGGCTTGCATACACCCGGTCACAAAAGTTCTCTGAACTTTCGACACGGTGACGTACAACACTACAATGAACCGAGAAAATTAAGTTCACTGCTTCCGAGAATGCGTCAAATTGTTTCCAAGCATGCGTAGGAATTTTGTGCGTCGGAATTTGTACAGGCGATCGGAATTTCCGTTCAGAACTTTTTCCAACCGAAAAATAGAGAACCTGCTCTCAATCTTTTGCTGGCTGGAATTCTGCCAGCAAAAGTCCGATGGAGCATACACATAGTCAAAATTTCTGGCAGAATTATAGATTGTGTGTATGGAGCTTAACACTTGAATATGCTTTGATCCAAACCATTCTACTGTAGCTCTGGCTGTATGTTTAGGGTTGCTGTCCTGCTGGAGGTGAACCTCTGCCCCAGTCTCAAGTCTTTTGCAGGCTCTAATGCCCTGTACACACGACCGGCTTTCCCATCGGAATAAACTCTGAAGGTTTTTCCGACTGAGTTTTGAAGGAATTCCGCTGAAACTGTCTTGCGTACACACGATCACACCAAAAACTAGAAAAAGGAAGTTCAATAGCCAGTAGCCAATAACTTCTGTCTCGTACTTGCTTTAGAGCATGCGTCGTTTTTGGTCCGTCAGAACAGCATACAGACGAGCTGTTTTCCCAATAGGAATTGTTCTATTTCTAGGTCCTTCAAAATTTTTGATGTAAAAAGTCCGATGGGGCATACACACGATCGGAATATACGATGAAAAGCTTCCATCTGACTTTTTCTGTTGGACATTCCGCTCATGTGTACACGTAACAGGTTTTCTTCTAAGATTGCTCCATACATCTTCCCATCAACTCTGACCATCTTCCCTGTCCCTGCTGAAGAAAAGCATCCCCACAACATGATGCTGCCACCACCATGTTTCAAGGTGGGGATGGTGTGTTCAGGGTGATGTACAGTGTTATTTTTTTGCCACACATAGCATTTTGGTTTTAGACCAAAAAATTTAATTTTGTTCCCATCTGACCAGAGCACCTTCTTCCACATGTTTGCTGTGTCCCCCGCATAGCTTCCCGCAAACTGCAAACAGGACTTCTTATAGCTTTCTTTCAACAATGGCTTCCATAAAGGCCAGATTTGTGGAGTGCACGACTAAGCCCTCGAACATCTCGATTTTGTTCGACGGATTTTGTTCGACGGATCTTGTCCGAAACTGGTGTTGCATACACACGGTCGGACAAAGTTGTCGGAAAATCCAATCGTTCGTAACGTGATGTTATTTAGTTACGACGGGACTACGTTCAGGCTAGTAGCCAATAGCTTTGGTCTAGGAATTTGATCTGAGCATGCGTGGCACTTTGTCCGATCGGAATTCTCTACAAACGATCGGACAAAGTCCGATCGGATCATGTTGTTGGAAATTTTTTATATCTAGCTCTCAAACTCTGTCGGTCGGACATTCCGATGGAAAAAGTCAGATGAAGCCCACACACGGTCGGATTATCCGACAACACGGTCCGATCGGACATTTTCTGTTGAAAAGTCTGACTGTGTGTATAAGGGCTTATAGTTGTCCTGTGGACAGATTCTCCCACCTGAGCTGTGGATCTCTGCAGCTCCTTCAGAGTTACCATGGGTCTCTTGGCTGCTTCTCTGATTAATACTCTCCTTGCCTGGCTTGTCTGTTTAGGTGAACGGCCATGTCTTGGTAGGTTTGCAGTTGTGCCATACTCTTTCCATTTTTGGATGATGGATTGAACAGTGCTCTGTGAGATGTTCAAAGCTTGGGATATTTGTTTATAACCTAACCCTGCTTTATATTTCTCCACAACTTTATCTCTGACCTGTCTGGTGTGTTCTTTGGCCTTCGTGATGCTGTTTGTTCACTAAGGTTCTCTAAAAAACCTCTGAAGGCTTAACAGAACAGCTGTATTTATACTGAGATTAAATTACACACAGGTGGACTCTATTTACTAATTACGTGACTTCTAAAGGCAATTGATTCCACTAAATTTTAGTTAGGAGTATAAGAGTAAAGGGGACTGAATACAAATGCACACCACACATTTCAGATATTTATTTGTAAAAAAAAAATCAAACCCATTTATAAAAGTTTCCTTTCACTTCACAATTATGTGCCATTTTGTGTTGGTCTATCACATAAAATCCCTATAAAATACATTTACCTTTTTGGTTTTAACATGACAAAATGTGAAAAATTTCAAGGGATATGAATACTTTTTCAAGGCACTGTAGGTTAATAATAGTTAATATATAGCAGTACTCTACTATGGTAATATGCCACAGTACACATAATATGATAGTATATAACAGTACTCTACCATTGTATATGGCATACATTGCTTAATGACTTTGTTTTGACTAATGTTGGCAATTACAACTAAACAGTCATATACTGTATGGTACAATTCTGTAAAAAAGAAACTGCATTGCATTGTGGATGCATAAAATCTCTCCAGCAGAGCTAGCACTGTTTTAAATACGGTACATATGATTAAAAATGCATGCATACTATGTAACTGGAGCTTTAAATAATGCATATAGAAATAAGGAGATATCTAAAACAAATACATAAAAAAAAAAAACAGAAAAGAACATGTTTACGGAAAAGATTAACCCTAAAATAATAGGTCAACAAAATCTGATTGACAATTGTGAATATAAAATATCGTTATAATAGGTATTTGGCCCTCTGATTGTTCTGCGGCACTCAAAAGTAGTAAGAACCTACAGTTAGAGGCCTCGTGTATGGGTTTCAAAATGGAGCAAACAATGCCTGGGAATGAAAGGATTGACCTCTACCTACTATGATATACCAGGAAGGACGAAGACTGGGTCAACCTAAGTCTTGAGTTTTTAGTGAATGGTTTGGAAGTTTAGCATGTACTTGAGCTTTTAAAGAATAGCTACATTTTTAAAGAAAATTATCTTTAAATGTTTCTCTACCATCCTTAGTTTTATATTAAAATATGCTCCTGAATTATGACTGAAGCCACATAGCCTTTGCCAAGACTAGTTCTGGCAATGTACAGCTCCTGCACTGCTCGGCATAATAATTCCCATGGCTGGGGCCATACTCCTCTAGATGGATGGTGACCACCAGGAGTATGAGACAGCCAGGGGCGGACTGACAACTCATGGGGCCCCCGGGCAATAGGAGATTATGGGTCCCCCAGGCAATTGGAGATTATGGTGCCACACAGTATACACATACATGTACACACAGTATACACAGACATGGCTGAGAAGGTACTGGAGAGGTGGGGCAGCCATAATCTCAGGATTTTTAGACCAAAAGGATGTCGGTAAGGGACATTTCAGAGACAGATGTAAAAAAAAAAAAAAAAAGATTTTTACATACTGTTCCTATTTCTACTGGAAATCCTGATGGGGCCCCCTAGTGGCCTGGGGCCTTCGGGCAGTGCCCGAGTGGCCAAATGGTCAGTCTGCCCCTGGAGATAGCCATAGGATGAACTGGGGGAGCAATGTGCAGTAGTAGTTGGACACAATCAGGACTTTTTTTGCAAAATCTGTGGAGGAACTCAGGAGTGGGACTTAAAGTGGTTGTAAACCCTTACAAACCACTTTGACCTACAGGTAAGCCTAGATTAAGGCTTACCTGTAGGTCCAAGCAATATCTCCTAAACCTATATGGTTTAGGAGATATTTGCCCGAAAACGGGCGTAGACAGCGGCGCGCAGGCGCACTGAGCGCGGCAGTTCCAAGAATGGAGCTGCCGCATTTGTCGACTCCCATGCGCATGCGCGGGAGTGACGTCATCGCGGCTTCGCCGAATGACAGCGGCGGAGCTGCGAGAAGCCACCAGCAAGATGGATGCGGCGGACTACAGGGGACAGCCGCGACTTCGCTGGCTCCTGTGTCAGGTAAGTGACACATAATGGGCTACTATGCGATGCATAGTAGTCCATTATGCTTTACCTTTGCAGGGAAAAAAAGAGGAAGTAAACTCATCAGGGTTTACTTCCTCTTTAAGAAAGGCATTTTGGTATGTGGGCTACACAGAAGGGGGTTGTACAGAAGATTTAAAGAACGACATTACCAAAAGTGAAGCTTGAATTTAGCCTCCAAATATATCTAAGCATAGGTTTACTATGTTCATTCACTTTAATTTGTTTTATTTGAAATGATTTTTAGATTTAGATTTATTTTTATTTAAAGAATATTTTTATTTAGGTATATATATAGTAAAAACTTAGTTTAAGGTGCAGCAGGTATATACAATCCATTTTTGACTGAAGTTGACAAGTGATGACAAAATGAACTGCAGGGTTTCTTCTATTGCACACAATGTGCTCCTCTGGTGCAGCAACAAATATTAGCATATACTATGAATGTACTCAAGAGTAAGTGACTGTCTCTTACCCAGCACGAATACCAGGCACGGGTGCCATGATGTCTATTGATGTCTCCATTTTGATTCTGATACAGTTCACATGTACTGTATTGACAAATATAGTTCTTCTCCACACCAGTCTGGGCCTTGATTTCTTTACATTGGGTATGTGTACATTGCGCTTTTGTCCATGTCAGAGTTGCTTTTCTCCCTATACAAGTCAAGGGGAAAGCATCTTGCAGCAGATTGATAGCAATTAACAGAATTTGCAGGTCAAATAGAGACCAATGCACACAAGTAGAACTTAGCCATCACTCAAAAGCATCTCAAACCAATCTCAAGTGCAAGCTAAATGCACCTGAAAGCACACTGTGGATCTAAAATCTTGTAAGAACATGCTCCAGCATAGGGTCTTCTCATAAAATTTGGGATCCTTAGGCCGCGTACACACGCGGGGACTGTTCGCCCAACTTTGTCCGTCAAACAGTTTCGGCAAACAGTCCGCTCAAAATTAGCATGGACGGACATGCCCACACACGACGAACGAACAGTTTGCTGAAACCGTGCGCGATGACGTGAACGGCACGTACGACGGGACGAAAAATACGACATCCTATACACTGCATTATAACTTTCGGCGTGTAAATCCTTTCTGAGCATGCGCGGAACTTAGTTTGACGAACAAGCCTACACACGGGCGGACTGTTCGCTCAAACAAGGTTTCAGCGGACAGTTTTACGGAATTTCCGAAAAACCTTGTTCGTCAAACTGTCCGCTGAAACTGTCCGCTGAAAGCCCACACACGAGCGGACTGTCCGCCCAAACACTGTTCAGCGGACAAAGTTGGGCGAACAGTCCGCCCGTGTGTACGCGGCCTTAGCCTACTTAAGGTGATGTCACCAGTTATAGAGATGGCTGAGGTTCTATGTGAGAAAGCTGAGGCTGAGGTTATATGTGACAAATATATTTCTTTAAAAATATATATATATATTTGTGGCTCTACATTTTTGCATGGAAGGTCTAAAAATGAAGTAGAACCATATATTTCATGGAACGCCCACTTTGAACTATTGTATTAGTTTAGCACCACACTTAGTTTGTTGCCATATGTTAAAGAATACTGCAACATTTGAAGAAAACACAGGGGCATATTCTCAAAGTGGTTGTAAACCCTCCCCCACAACTTTGTCCCATGTAAATCAGCATAAAAAACCCTAATGAACACTGCTTGTAGATATCTCCTTACTTGCTTAGTATTGTTGTAATCCTTGTTGTTCTGTAGAATGAAGTCACTGAGCATGCCTAGATCTCCCCTGATTTAAGGCACACTCTATGTGCTTATCTGTCTGTTATCAGGACTTCCTATGGCACAACACTGAACTCTGCTAATCACTCAGAGCTTCCTCCTACACACCATGTGACCATGTGACCTCACATGCAGTCTAAACATTGGCCATTACTGCAGTCTTATCAGTTAAAGCTGATAAGACTGACAAAGGGAAACATTAGACATCGGCACAAGTAAATACTATGAAATAAACGAGTAAGCTATGAACAGGGAAGCAGGGTTGCCATAGAAACATTGGATTGAGAAGGAGGCTTGGTTAACAGTACAGGAAGTGCTCAATGTAAGGGTGGAAATACACTCCACTGTGGACTCAGAAAACAATACTTAAGATGGCACTGCCTAACCCCTGGAAACAAGTTTTTTAAAGTTTATTTAAACAGGAAGTAATATGAGATTTGGGCTGGATTACAGTGGCTATAGTCTGATAATGACTTATTATAATGGACTAAATGAAAAGAAGCATCAGAGCGGGAGAGTTTACTTCCTCTTTAAAGGCAGCTTTATTCAAACCAATATTTCTTCTAGAATAGCAGTCTCCAAACTGCAGCCCATGGCCCGGATGTGCCTCTTTTCTTGTCTTTTATCCAGCCAGCCCCTGGAGCACGTCTCTTCCCACTGATATGAGACCCTGTTCCTCTTGCTGAGCCCATCAATGATGCACTATTCCTTTCACTAATACCGACAATGGGGCACTAATCCGCCCATTAACACCGGCTATGGGGCCCTCTTCCTTACACTAATACCAATGATGGGGGACTATTCCTTCCATTAATACCGATGATGGGGTACTATTTCTCCCACTGACACTGGCTTTAGGACACTATTCCTCCAACTGACACCGGCTATGGGCCCTAATCATCCTACTGACATCGACAATTGGGCCCTATTTCTCCTACTAACAATGGAGCATTATTCCTTCCAAAAACAACGATGATGGGTCCCACTGATATGCTATGGGGCACTATTCCTCCCACTGATGTCGACAACGGGGCCCTATTTCTCCTACTGACACCGACGATGGGTCACCATTCTTACTCCCACTGACCATCAAGTCTGTAGCATTTTTTTCCCCACTGACGCTGGGGCATTTTCTACTCCCATTGACCAGTCTGGCCCCCCTAAATTCTGAAGGACAGTAAATTAACTCTTTGTTTAGAAAGTTTGTAGACCTGTTCTAGAATTTAGTATATTAAAATAAATGCATGTAATAGTATGTATCAGGCAACTCATCTCAAGAATAAGCAAAATACTACCCACTACTAAACAGTCCTAAATCAGCTCCAAAATAAAGCTCAGGCTGGTGATTTTAAATTTAGGAAAAATTTGCTGTGCAAATGTGTTAAGCATTCACATAGTCATTGCAAATAATTCCTATATTATACCCTATATATTTATTTCCTATGATCATCCAGAATCAGGATAATACAGTATTATGGGCACTAGATGGAGCTGACTATCACAGAAAATAAATGTATTAGGCAAAATGTGGGGATTATTTGTGACAGTTGTGCAAATGGTTGAGACATTCACACAGCGAATATGTATCCTAGATAATTTTATTAAAGTAGTGACTAGGTGGACTTTAAAATTACATGTCACTCCCCCTCCGCGGCTGATTGAGAAAATACGTTTGGTCTGATTTTTAAGCCTTTACTTAACTTTTTTATTATAATAATAGAAATTATTATCATTTACTATATTTGCTTGGAATGTGGTTTGAATTTCAATTGTTTTATGCCCTTGAATAGCACTTTTGTTTTTCTTACTATTGTATTATGTTGTGTGTTTTGGAATTCTGTTAATCTTTTGTATGAGTTCTGTTTATACCACATTTGTGATATTAAAGATACTATTGTGCATAGTTGTTTTAAATGCCCCAAATGTGTTTGTTTGTTAATTGTTTAAGAAAGGTGACTTGCTGTGAAAGGCTGAGGTGAAATTTCTTTTTTTCTTTTTAGGGGTTTTTATCAGTAAATAACACAAGAGCTGTCATACTGGGAAGCTGCTTTGTTCTGTAAGAAGAAATATTCGGCATGTTATAATATACACATCAAGCCAAAACTTTTTTTTTTTCATTGTTTTGAATAGAGTTGGAAATGGATAAAATCCCTGAGTATTTTTTATTTATTTTTTGTGCTATCTGTAACCTGTATTTTCCTTTATTTTCTGTCTCAAGACAGAACAGGAAGTGGGAGGAGAGCTCTCCGAGTAGACTTTTCTTTACTTCCAGTACCAGTGACAGTGGTCACCAGAACGAAGGTCATCAGGACACAGACAAAAAGAAAAATGACAGCGGTTTTAACCCCTCCCTATGCTATTAAAAAAAAAATTCTGGCTTTAGATTTGCTTCAAGATGGGAAAAGGTTAGAGTATTCAATATAATATACAGCATAGCAAGTAATTTGGCCTACTTGAAATAATAGTTCCATCTGAAGTCTTATAAGGGTATGATCCACCATAAACTCACACTTTTTGTTGTCATAATTGCTCAATTTTGGCACAGAGTATAAGATATCTCATACTTTCTATTGGACCTTTCCTTTACTGCATGAATACATTCTTTACTAATCCCAATATCAAAGCTCTGCCTGATTGAGCTCCAGTTGTTGCCTAGACTAAAATTATGTCTACAGCCTGCTGCAGGCAAGAAGAAACATTTTCTCAGTCACTTCTCCCCCTTTGTAGCAAGCCTTAAAGCGGGAGTTCCGCCATTTTTTATTTTTTTTTCAAAAGCCAGCAGCTACAAATACTGCAGCTGCTGACTTTAAAATAAGGACACTTACCCGCCCAGCGCTCCCACGATGTCGGCACCGGAAGCCGATCTCTCGATCGTCTCTCGGGTGCTGCCGCCGCCATCTTGGGTATGTGAATCAGGAAGTGGAGCCTTGCGGCTTCATTTCCCGGTTCCCTGCTGCGCATGCGCGAGTCGCACTGCGCAATAAGGGTGGTCCCCGCTGTCTCTGGGATCCGAAGTGGGTGCAGATACCTGTACTGTACAGGTACCTGCACCCCCCCCACCCCGAAAGGTGCCAATTGTGGCGCTGGAGGGGGGTGGGTTCCAATGAGCGGAAGCTCCACTTTAGGGTGGACCTCCGCTTTAAAGAGGAAGTAAACCCTGATGAGTTTACTTCCTCTTTCATTCCCTGCAATGGCAAAGCATAATGGACTACTATGCATCGCATAGTAGTGCATTATGTATTACTTACCTGACACAGGAGCCAGCGAAGTCACCGCTGTCCCCTGTAGTCCGGCGCATCCATCTTCTCGGTGGGGTCTCGCAGCTCCACCGCTGTCATTCGGCGAAGCCGCGATGACGTCACTCCCACGCATGCACACGGGAGCCGAGACGCGCGGCATTGCGCGGCATTTTCATCATCGACGATGCCACGCTAAGTGCGCCTGCGCACCGCTGTCTACGGCGCATGCGCCGTAGACAGCGGTGCCCGTCTTCGGGCAAATATCTCCTAAACCGTATAGGTTTGGGAGATATTTCTTGGACCTACAGGTAAGCCTTAATCTAGGCTTACCTGTAGGTCAAAGTGGTTTGTAAGGGTTTACAACCACTTTAAGGTAAAAGACTGCAGCGGTTGGGGGGGGGGTGATTTTTTTGAATTTAGTGAGAACTGCACAGGCAGGGCTGTTGGTAGAAATCACAGGGGCCCCATACAGCCTACCTGACAATCCCCCTCTCCCCGACTGAAAGTGACTGAGAACAAAGATTTATCAGTCCCTTTCTCTACAGCCTCAGTTGCACAGGTGAATGAATAGGAAGCACTCTGAGCCTTCCTGCTCATTCACAAACTGAAGTATAGTAAACAGTTTACTGGACTTCCGTGATGAATGGACACATGAGTGATTGGTACTGATCGCTCACTGTGTTCATTCAGGAAAGGATGGGGCCAGTAAATGGCTTCCCCCTGTGTGCCCGCTGCAGCTGCTGGCAGGAGAGGAGAGAACCTGGAAACACTGCAGGGGAAAGGGGCACACAGAGGGGCCCAGACAACCGATGAAAGGGGCGCATGTGCTAAAACCAATCCCCTTGCAGTGCAGCCTAATGGAAGGAGAGGAAGAGAAGCTGGCGGAGCTGCAGTGGGAGACAGAAGACGACCAGGGTGGCCCTCCTGCTCAGCAGGTGCATGAGCCCCCCTTTTTAAATGATGGGGCCTGGGCCCAGTACAGGAGGGCTGGCTGAACTGCCTTATTCGCGGCCCTGTCATTGAGTCACCTTTAAACCAGCACCCACTCGTGCAAGTAGATGCTGACCCTGACAAGCAGAAGAAAGCATTGTCTGGGGAGTATTTTGATCTCAGTGAGAGGTAATAAGTACATGTAAGTTGTACACTGACACATTTAGCATGCAAGCACTTGGCATTAAAAATATATATCTGATGCTAGGTACACATTGTAACATCATAACAGGTTGCCCCTACTAACCTGGAATTACAAGGTTGTACTAATTATGTATGAATTATTATTTGGAAAAGACCACACCCGGCATGGGAGCACATGCATATAGATGTGGTCAGCTTTTTTGCTGCGCTGGGAGAAAAGCCTGCCTGTCCTCCAATGGGCAGACCTGTAGTGCCCCCCCCCCCCCCCCACACACACACACACACACATTCACTGTAACGATAAGTGCATTGCTGTTTCTCCAGCCCTAGCTCTCTAAGCCCTTTATGAAGATCAGAACAGAAGTTATATGATCATTTATCATACTCCTTCTACATTGTAAAGCTCTGTGTAAACTGTTGGTGCTATATAATTTTGTATAATATATATATATATATATATATATATATATATATATATATATATATATATATATATATATATATATATATATACACACACACACACACATACACAAACACACACAGTGGTTGTTTGTTTTACAAGCTAGGGGTTCACATATGCTTCACACCCACAAGATCTGCCTACCTATTGTAAACAACATTATCATTAGAGAGACAAGAGACAAGAGAAACTCAGAGCAACAAGTCAAGTTAATCAATTAACTTCTAATACTTCTAAATCACTGCTAATGAAGTCCTGAAGCTGTTAAGTCTGATTACCATTAAGGCCCAGTATCATCAATGTGCTATCCTTGTAAATGGTAATGTAATACTAACGCAATGGGGAGGCAGAAGTGTAGCTCCCACTGTACCTACCTGCACCAGCTAAGTGGGGCTTAGTAACAGTTATGCAAGTGAATCTATAATATCTATAGTATCAGCTATGCAAAAAAAAAAAAAAAAAACAATTATGGATTTAATGAATCAGAGCAAATATTAAACAGTGGTTGTAACCCCTCACACGTACCCAGTGAAGTGAACAGCCTCAGATGATACACAGAGATTAAACAAATCCTTATGTGTAGGAAAAACTTCTCAGAAGTGACTCTGATAACATAGGAACAAAGCACCAGAGAGAAATGACACTTAGCCCTTGTACACACGGTCGGACATTCTGTGAACCAAATCCGTTGGATTTTGTCCGATGGATTTTGTCCAAAACTGTTGCATACACACGGTTGGACAAAGTTGTCGGAAAATCCGATTGTACATAACGTGATGACGTTATTTCGTTACGACAGGACTACGTTCATGCTAGTAGCCAATAGCTTTGGTCTAGGAATTTGATCTGAGCATGCGTGGCACCTTGTCCATCGGAGTAGACTACACATGATTGGAGTATGTCCGATAGGAGCATTTTTTCGGAAAATATTTCCGGCAAGTTGTAAAAGTTGGTCCGACGGATATTCCGACGGAAACAGTCCGATGCAAACCACACACAGTCGGAATATCCGACAAAACGCTCCGATAGGAAACATTCAGACGGAATCTCCGACAGTGTGTACAAGGGCTAAGAGCTTTGGAGAGAGATAAGTAAATGCTACAATATATAAGTGCTTTGCTCAGATTTTATGACTGAAGTTTACAACCACTTTATGGCTAGCTGGATAAGTTGGTTAGGATAAGTGATCTTGTTACATAATAAAAGCCACACAGCCAGTGATGGTTTGACAGTTCAGTTGGGAGCACAAGCAACCGTGACAGCTATCATTCAAGGCATGCCTTGAATTTATCTCTTTTGAGAAACAGTTAATTTGATGGAATTCATTCAGCTTTTTAAGTACACCTGTCATCAAAAAAGTCTTGTAAGCTGCCATTCCACTCACCTCCGCTACTTTAACTCCCTTTTCATTGGCCTTCCTCTGCACAGGCTATACCCCTTTTCAGTCTCTTATGAATACTGCTGCCAGACATATCCAGCTTACCAACCACTCAGCGTCTGCCATCTGACTCTACCAATCCCTCCATTGCCTTCTGTTTACCCAACAAATTAATTTTTATAATGAAAAAAACAACAACTTACAAAGCCATCAACAACTCTGTCTCAAGCTACATCACAAGCCACGTTTAAATATTACCCAAATCATACTCTTTGCTTGACCCAGGACCTCCTCTCTAGCTCCCTTGTAACCTCCTCCCATGCTCACCTCCAGAATTTCTCCAGAGCCTCTCCCAATGTCAGGAACTCCCTAACCCAATTTGCCCACATACTCTGTCCCACTTAAGTGGCCCTCTCTCTTCAAAAGGTTGAGCACTCCTGGTGTATACCTTTAAAACCGCTTAAGGACCGCCTCCTGCACATTTACGTTGGCGGAATGGTATGGCTGGGCACATCAACATACAGGTACGTATCTCTTTAAGTGCCCAGCCGTGGGTCGCGCATGCGCCGCCGCCGGCACACTCTAGACCCGGTCCTGAGCTCCGTGACCGTGGCCATGGGACCCGTGGACCCGATCGCCGCTGGTGTCCCACGATTAGGTCACAGAGCTGAAGAACGAGGAGAGGTAAGTGTAAACAAACCTCTCCTCATGCTTCCTAGTGTGGCTGTCACTGGTCGTCTGTTTCCTGTTATAGGGAAAGACGATCAGTGACGTCACATGCCAAGCCACGCCCCCAACAGTAAAAAAACACACACATCACACTTAACCCCTCCCTGCCCCCTAGTGGTTAGCCCCTTCACTGCCAGTGGCATTTACACAGGAATCAGTGCATTTTTAAATAGCACTGATTGCTGTATAAATGACAATGGTCCCAAAAATGTTTCAAAAATGTCATAATGTAGCAGTCACAATAAAAATCGCTGATTGCCGCCATTACTAGTAAAAAAAATATATATTAATAAAAATGCTATAAAACTATCCCCTATTTTGTAAACGCTATAACTTTTGCGCAAACCAATCAATAATCAACTTTTTTTACAAAAATATGTAGAAGAATACGTATCAGCCTAAACTGAGGAAAAAAAATGTTTTTTTTATATATTTTTTGGGGATATTTATTATAGCAAAAAGTAAAAAAATACCGCAGAGGTGATCAAATACCACCAAAAGAAAGCTCTATTTCTGGGAAAAAAAGGACGCCAATTTTGTTTGGGAGCCACGTCGCACGACCGAGCAAATTGTCAGTTAAAGCCACGCAGTGCCGAATCGCAAAAAGGGGCCTAGTCCTTTGGCTGCAAATTGGTCTGGGGCTTAAGTGGTTAAAACTCCAATGTGATCTACCTTATCCTTGTCTTGAGAATGGTTCCACATATTTTATGTTTAAAAAGAATTACTCTCAATCCATTTCTTCTTAATGTGTTTGTATAGCACACACAGAGGACATCACAGCATCAATTACTGCCGTTATCTGCTCTGTTCCAAAATACAAACCTGTGTAGAAGTTCTTTTTCTGGAAACAGATGTTACAAGTTATGGATGGAGGTCATAAACTTCTGTAAAAGAGTAACTACTCTCTTAAAATTATATAACCTCTTTATTGCCGTTATACAAATGTTACTTTACTACCACTACACTGAAACACGCTTTATGATTTCGGACACTTCTGGTCATTCTGAAGGCTACTAGCTGTACAGTGAGGGACTTTTTTTTATTTTATTGTAACAGTTAGAGACATAATAACAACAAAAATATCCAGAAAAACACATTTTAAAAAAAGTTATCAAGTGATTTGCATTTTAATGAGTAAAATAAGTATTTGACTTAGTACTTGGTGGCAAAACCCTTGTTGGCAATCACAGAGGTCAGACGTTTCTTGTTGTTGGCCACCAGGTTTGCACACATCTCAGGAGGGATTTTGTCCCACTCCTCTTTGCAGATCCGTTCAAAGCCATTATATTTTTTTGCTGTTTTCTGTCTCTCACCGTTAAAATAAACTTACCATTAATATTATAGACGTATCATTTCTTTGTCAGTGGCCAACGTACAAAATCTGCAGGGGATCAAATACTTTTTCATGTTGCCCCAGTGACGACGTTCATTAGAACGAAACATATGTTGGGCGGTAGTGGTGACGTCTTATTGTCTGTAAGGAGGCCGGACACTGTGTGTAACGGATTTGCCTATAATATCCTTCTTTCTTATAAGGCACTCTTTGCTTGCATTGAAAAAAAAAACGCAAAAAGGCTGTGTGAGCCCTTGTACACACGGTCGGAGATTCTGATGGAATGTGTCCTATCGGACCGTTTTGTCGGATATTCCGACTGTGTGGGGTCTCCATCGGACTGTTTCCGTCGGAATATCCGACGGACCAACTTTTCCAACTTGCCAGTAAAATTTCCTGACAAAATGCTCCGTTAGGACATACTCCGATCATGTGTAGCCTACTCCCACAGACAAAGTGCCACGCATGCTCAGATCAAATTCCTAGACCAAAGCTATTGGCTACTAGCCTGAACGTAGTCCCGTCGTAACGAAATAACGTCATCACGTTATGTACAATCGGGTTTTCCGACAACTTTGTCCGACCGTGTGTATGCAACAGTTTTGGACAAAATCCGTCGGACAAAATCCGTCGGACAAAATCCAACGGATTTGGTTCTCAGAATGTCCGACCGTGTGTACAAGGGCTTAGACCTGCAAAAGTCAATCCATCTGGTAAGAGGCAAATCCTCTTCTGTGTGCAGTGGAGCACGATATATTTAAATAGGATCACAAATATATTCAGGGAGAATAATCTCTGAATAGTTGTTGGGAATCTATAACCGATCACACTATCCTGTGAACGAGACTTTTTTTCATTTATTTATTTAACCGCTTCAGCCCCAGAAGATTTTACCCCCTTCCTGACCACTTTTTGCGATTCTGCACTGCGTCGCTTTAACTGACAATTGCATGGTCGTGTGACTTTGCACCCAAACAAAATTGAGATCCTTTTTTTTCCACAAATAGAGTTTTTTTTTCTGGAGGTATTTGATCAACTCTGCGGTTTTTATTTTTTGCGTTATAAACAAAAAAACACATTTACATATTTTTTTCACATTTTTATTTTTATTTTTTTACCATACTGTCATCAGTGCAGTACAGTCTCATTATATGACTGGTTTGACAGTGGTCAGGGATCCTGACTGGTGACAGTATCTAAAACAAAAAAGAAAAAAAAAATAGAAACTTTTTTTATTCAATCCTTTAAACATTTTATTTATTTATTTTTAACTTTTTTTTTTTTTTTTTACAGTGACTGTACTACTCCGGGGGGAGGGGGTGGCTCAGGGTTTTTTTTTTTTTTACAAGCAATAGCTTTAGCTGTCATGAATCAGTTAGCCATTCATGAACAGCTTGCTTTTGCTTGTGATCTGTGATTGGCTAAGCTAATCACATGGTACAGATAACTAGGTACTATGTGATTGCTTTGGGCCTATCACAGATCACAACAGTAAGCAAGCTGTTCGTGAATGGAAAGCCATTAGTGAAAGGTTGTTTGCATTGTTAACATGTGATTACTATGACCAATCATAGCAATCACATGATACTGAGTAACAGTAATCCGCTGTGTCTGATGGACACAGCGGTCACAGGAGGAGTGTGCCTCGCTCCTAACCTGGAAGAAGTTCAAACATGTATATATACGGGACTGAGCCTGCCCATGCCGCCCGCCCCAACACAGTAAATGTAGTGCTACACTGGCTGTGTACATTGGGGACCACTGGGGGGGGGGGTCATCATGCCCACCAATTTTTCGTATAAGTGCCCATCAGTGCCACCTATCAGTGCCGCCTATCAATGCTCATGACCAGTCATAGCAATCACATGATACCGGGTTACCGTATACTGGTAACAGTAATCCATTGTGTCTGATGGACACAGTGGTCACAGGAGGAGTGTGCCGTGCTCCTAACCTGGAAGAGGTTCAAACATGTATATACACAGGACTGAGATTGTCCGTGCCTTCCGCCCCACCACAGTAAATGTAGTGCTACACTGGCTGTGTACATTGGGGACCACTGGGGCGGTCATCATGCCCACCAGTTTTGCGTATCAGTGCCCATCAGTGCCACCTATCAGTGTCCATCAGTGCCGCCTATCAATACTCATGACCAATCATAGCAATCACATGATACCGGGTTACCGTATACTTGTAACAGTAATCCTCTGTGTCTGATGGACACAGCGGTCATAGGAGAAGTGTGCCACGCTCCTAACCTGGAAGAGGTTCAAAAATGTATATACACAGGACTGAGCCTGTCCGTGCCGTCCCTCCCACCACAGTAAATGTAGTGTGGCAGGACTTCAACTATGTTCTCACTACAACCACTGTTCATTTATACTGAAATCCAGTGGTCCTAGTTCACACCGGTGCCTTGCATTCCAGAGCAGTCAACAAAAGTAGAACATGCCTCATTTTTCTGTATGAAACACATCTGGAACATGGTAAAAGGCATGTAAAATGCCCCGGAATGCACATGTTCTGAATTGAGATGAATAAAAAAAAGGGGAAAAAGCAACGAAACGCATCAGAGAGAGAGAGAAGAGTGGGAATTTCAAATCCCCAGATTGCTACACTGGCTGTGTACATTGGGGACCACTGGGGGGGGGGGGGGGGGGGTTGTTAATTCACCTTTTTATTTTTATTTTTTTTGAAAAGGTGAATTTATACTTTAAACTAAAACGTCTAGAACACAACAACTGCAGTTCTCAAATGTAAGTACGTGGTTATAAAGTCATCAAGTTCCCATCCACATAAAAACCTTCCTACACATGAATATAAATTGTTAATCATAGTATATAATTGTAACGTTAGAATACACCTCTTGTGGGAGAAATATGGGCGCTGCCATTTTTTTTGCCCCCCTTTAAAAAAAGCTATTGCCTGGCTGTGTCTGTCTTCTATACTTCTGTGTGATGTAAGTCAGAGGAAAGTCTGCCTTCCTTCCACCTACACTTGTTCAGTGGTCGGTACCGAAGCTAAAGAATCAAGACAGCCAGGCAATTAGCAATCTCAGATGAAGAGCTCAGCAATGGCAGCCTACATATTACACCATGACAGGTTTCCTTTAATAATCATACAACAACCAGCATAGTGAGTGACAGACACATGTAGAAATCCTAAAGCCAGACAGTATAGCCGAGACTACAATCCAACCACTCACTCACCTTTTATTCTGCTGTTTATTCAGATTTTATCAGTCAGCGGACATCCACTCCTACTTTCTGCACTGAACTCCCCAAGCTTCATTATGCCATATTCCTTAGGGGAAGAAAGCCAATGTCCCTGACCTCTATAAAAGGTAATGAGAAGTAAGCATGCTTTACATTTGTTTATAAGGGAAAAAATCTTGCAGTGCTGTACTATGGAGAATACATTATCTGTCAGGGAATGCTAGGATTTCACTGGCAGAAGGAAGCTGTCCTCCTAACATAAACTGCTCACACAGACAAGCAGATCATTCCCCAACTAACCGTTTTTGTCCTCTCCTTTGTATACACAATGCTCGTCACCAGAAGCTCTGGATTGGAATGTGTTTTTTGGGAAATTGTATCTCTTTTACTGCAGATTAACTACTTATGGCATCCCGAAAGGATCAGTTATATCGATTTACTGTATATGACATATTGGATCTATTCTGCCTTCTTTTTCCTGATAGTCAACAACAACCTGAAAATATCTACTGTACACCAAGTCACCATTGACATTATAAAAAGGTATTTTGGGGTGATTGCCTATCCTACGCAAAATGCCTTCAATACAACTGTATTTCATTTTAATAGATCGCATACATACACTATATTACCAAAAATATTGGGATGCCAGCCTTTATGGACCTTGCTTGGTGCACTGGTGCACAGTCGTGTTGGAACAAGAAGGGGCCATCCCAAAACTGTTTCCACAAAGTTGGCAGCATGGAATTGTCCAAAATGTCTTGGTATGCTGATGCCTTGTTAGTTCTCTTCACTGGAACTAAGGGTCCAAGCCCAACCCCTGAAAAACAACCCCACACTCTAATTCCCCCCTCCACCAAATGATTTGGACCAGTGCACAAAGCAAGGTCCATAAAGACATGGATGAGCAAGTTTGGGGTGGAGGAACTTGACTGACCTGTAGACACACTCCTAAATCTTGTGGACAGCCTTCCCAGAAGAGTTGAAACTGTAAAGGGTGTGCCAACTCAATATTTAACCTTACGGACTAAGACTGGGATGCCATTAAAGTTCATGTTCAAGTCGCTACATGTCTAGATATAATAGCACCTACTTGGCTACATTCACCCCCCTCCGTTTTCTATTTATAAGATTAAGCAGCACACACTGCCTAATTAGTAATGGTTTAGTAATATGTGTTAGGTCTCGTTCACATCGTATGTGCATAAAAAACTGATGGAAAAAAATGTGCAGATTTGATTTGACAGAATATGTAGGTCTTCTTCCCACCATGTGCAGAGACCTGAGTTTTTTTAACATAGGAATGTGCAAGGACACAAAGAAAACCATTGTTTTCTATGTTCCCTGTTTGCACCATACACTGCCATCATGTGAGTTTTTTTCTGCTCAGAAAACTTCATGCATTTTGCAATTTATGCATAACATTATTTTTTTTTACAGAATATGTAGGTCTTCTTCTCACCATGTGCAGAGACCTGAGTTTTTCTAACATAGGAATGTGCAAGGACACAAAGAAAACCATTGTTTTCTATGTGCCCTGTTCACACCATACACTGCCATTATGTGAGTTTTTTCTGCTCAGAAAACTGCATGCATTTTGCAATTTATGCACCAAAAAAAAAAATCTGTACATGATACCAGTGTTGTGGTGTGAAAAGGACACAGAAATTGTTTTCTTTGCGCCCTTGCAGAGACAGGTGCAGAAAGACTCACTTCTCTCTACATGTTGTGAACGGGACCTTAAATTGATTTGTAGACATTCACCCCCTCTGTTTTCTGGCTCTAATCTCAGATTAAGCAGCACATACTGCCTGTTCACGAATGGCCCGTACGTGTTAAGGGATAAAAGTTCTCCAAATTAGCACCACAAAGAAAACTTTATTATGTATCTCTGGCATCTCGGGCTTTGATGTATGAAGCACTGCTGCTTCTGTCTCTTTTAAAATATTATTCCATTAGTTGTTAATGCTTTTTGTCACACTGAGTTATGCAGATTTATAATAAAGGGAGCTTACTAGGGGCACATGGGGTATGTGGGAATGAAATTAATTCTAATTATTTATCTAGAGGAACAAGGCAGGCACTTGGACATGACTACAGATTAGGAATTAATGTCCGTTAGAGGGCTGGAAGGGGAATGAAGATCGGTTCATTAAAACCCAAGTTCTTTTTTTTAATACAATTTTTGGAGGTGTACGTTTCAACTTGGTTCTCAGTTATATTTAATTTCCTTTTTCATTGTTACCCTTTTAACAGTTTTTCATTTTTACATCCTTAAAGTATGCTAGTTGCTTGGGTGATCTGTGGACGCATGTAGCCCTATGTTGGCAGACCAAACAGTTGCTTGAATAACCATGACCCAGGGGCGGATCCAGGGGGGGGGGCAACGGGTCAATTGCCCCCTCCGAGAATACCGCCAGCTGATGACAGAACGGCCGGTTCCGCGGGTCCAATCGCGGCCGGTTCCGCGGGTACCCGCGTCCGGTTCCGCGGCTCCAATCGCGGCCGGTTCCGCGGGTACCCGCGCGGCCGGTTCCGCGGGTACCCGCGCTGAGTGGACGGGTGAGTGGGGGGCAGCTGGGCGGCTTAGGAGGGCTGCTGGCCAATCAGGAAGCCAGCAGGCAGGGGAGCAGGGAGATGACATCATCTCTCACTGCCCTGCGTCCCTCCAGTTCCGCCCTCACTGTGTAGGAAGCTGTGTGCAGCAGAGAGATTGCATCATCTCTCTGCTGCCTATGTTCACTCTGGGACCCAACAAAAGACCACCAGTAGGTGACAATCCGCAATGTGTGGCAGGCTACGTGGCAAGTGGCAATCCGCAATGTGTGGCAGACTACGTGGCAAGTGGCAATCCGCAATGTGTGGCAGGTGACGTGGCAAGTGACAATCCGTAATGTGTGGCAGTTGACGTGGCAAGTGACAATCCGCAATGTGTGGCAGGTGACGTGGCAAGTGACAATCCGCAATGTGTGGCAGGCTACGTGGCAATCCGCAATATGTTGCAGGCAACGTGGCAAGTGACAATCCGCAATGTGTGGCAGGTGACGTGGCAAGTGGCAATCCGCAATGTGTGGCAGGCAACGTGGCAAGTGACAATCCGCAATGTGTGGCAGGTGACGTGGCAAGTGGCAATCCGCAATGTGTGGCAGGCAACGTGGCAAGTGACAATCCGCAATGTGTGGCAGGTGACGTGGCAAGTGACAATCCCCAATGTGTGGCAGGTGACGTGGCAAGTGGCAATCCGCAATGTGGGTCAGGCAACTTGGCAAGTGACAATCCGCAATGTGTGGCAGGTGACGTGGCAAGTGGCAATCCGCAATGTGTGGCAGGCTACGTGGCAATCCGCATCTGGTGGCAGGCGACGTGGCAAGTGACAATCCGCAATGTGTGGCAGGTGACGTGGCAAGTCACAATCCGCAATGTGTGGCAGGTGACGTGGCAAGTGACAATCCCTAATGTGTGGCAGGTGACGTGGCAAGTGGCAATCCGCAATGTGGGTCAGGCAACTTGGCAAGTGACAATCCGCAATGTGTGGCAGGTGACGTGGCAAGTGGCAATCCGCAATGTGTGGCAGGCTACGTGGCAATCCGCATCTGGTGGCAGGCGACGTGGCAAGTGGCAATCTGCAATGTGTGGCAGGCTACGTGACAAGTGACAATCCGCAATGTGTGGCAGGTGACGTGGCAAGTAACAATCCGCATTTGGTGACAAGTGACAATCCACATTTGGTGGCAGGCGACATGGCAAGTGACATCCTCAAGGCTCCCACTGATTCTGCATTATGGTGAGTTGAACCATTTAATTTTATATTACAATGTATTAATAGAAATAATGCGCTTCAATCATCCTGACACCATAACAACCATGGTGCCGTAATGATTGAAGCGCCAATACCAGCCATTTCCCATATAAATTGCCCCCCAAAAAACATATTTTATAGCAGTGCCCCTCCCGAGATTAGACTCTGGATCCGCCCCTGCCTTGACCTGATTGTAAGTCAAAGTCATGCATTGTCTACCACAGTGGAGGCCATTAATACATGCAGAGAAGCAGTGTTTTACTTTTATGACAACTTCCTGACAAAAAGTGGCTGCTAAACATCATTTAACCACTAAGAGCCAGTTCACACAGGGGTAGCATGACTTGCAGCGCGACTGCCTCAGGCGACCTACACACGACTTCAGCGGCGGCTTGCAAAATTACTTCTGTATAGAAGTCAATGCAAGTCGCCTGAAGTTGCCCCAAAAGTAGTACAGGAACCTTTTACCTAAGTCAGAGTGACTTGAGTCGCTCCTATTAGAACGATTCCATAGTACAGAATGGGACGCCACTTGTTAGGTGGCTAAGTCACCTGACAAGTCGCCCCTGTGTGAACCGGCTCTTAAGGACCAAGCCTCTTTCTGAGATTTGTTGTTTACAAGTTAAAAACTGTTTTTTTTTTGCTATAAAATTACTTAGAACCGCCAAACATTATATATATATATTTTCTAACACCCTAGAGAATAAAATGGCGGTCATTGCAATACTTCCTGTCACACCATATTTGCACAGCAGTCTTACAAGTGCACTTTAAAAAAAAACAAAAAAAACTTTTTTTAATTAACCACTTGCTTACTGGGCACTTAAACCCCCCTCAGTCCCAGACCAATTTTCAGCTTTCAGCGCTGATGCACTTTGAATGACAATTGCGCGGTCATACAACACTGTACCCAAATGAAATTTTTATCATTTTTTTCCCACAAATAGAGCTTTCTTTTGGTGGTATTTAGTTACAGCTCGGAGTTTTATTTTTTGCTAAACAAACAAAAAAAGATGCAAAAAAATAAAAATAAAAAATCATGTTTTAATAGTTTGTTATACAATTTTGCAAACGGGTCATTTTTCTCCTTCATTGAAGTGCGCTGATTAGGCGGCACTGATGGCTGCATTGGTGGGCACTGATGGGCTGCATTGGTGGGCACTGATGGGCTGCATTGGTGGGCACTGATAGGCTGCATTGGTGGGCACTGATAGGCTGCACTGGTGGGCACTGATAGGCATAGTTAAGGCGGCACTAATAGGCACAGATAAGGCGGCACCGATCGGCACAGATAAGGCGGCACTGATGGGCAAAGATGGGCACAGATAAGATGGCATGGATGGGTGGCACGGATAAGTGGCACGGATGGGCACTGATAGGTACCACTGATAGATGGGACTGATGGGCACTGATAGGTGGCACTGATAGGTGGCTCTGATAGGTGGCACTGCTGGGCACTGATGGGCGGCACTGCTGGGCACTGATGGGCGGCACTGCTGGGCTCTGATGGGCGGCACTGGGGTGCAGCACCTTTGCGGCAGATTGTGGGCACTGTGGGTGGCACTGTTGGTGGCACTGCTGGATGGCACTGTGGGTGGCATTGTGGGTGGCACTGTGGGTGGCGCTGGGGGCACTATGGGCACTGCTGGGTGGCACTGATGGGGGGCACTTACTTTCATTCAGGATGGCACTGCGGTGGGCAGGTGGGCACTGGCAGGGGGCAGGTGGTCAGCTGTATTGCTGGCCGTGATCGGGACTGATGTCCCGATCACGGCCGCCGGTGATCGGCTTTTTTTTTCTCTCCTCGCGCTGTCAGCGCGAGGAGGAATAATAGCCGATTACCGGCTCCGTTCTGTCACATGATCAGCTGTCATTGGCTGACAGCTGATCACGTGATAAGGGGTCGGGATCGACCCCTTACACGGATCGGTGATCAGGCGAGTCTCATGGACTCGCCGATCACAGGGCGCGCAGGCCGCTCGTAACCAGGACGACGTCAATAGACGTAGTCCTGGAAATGTAGGTCCGCGCTAATGCCGTCATTTGGCAATAGCGCGGATCTCAAGTGGTTAAAAGATAAGACAACAGTAAAGTTAGCTTGATTTTTATATTGTGAAAGATGATATTACGCCAAGTAAATTGATACCCAACATGTCACGCTTCAAAATTGCGCCCGCTCGTGGAATGGTGACAAACTTTTACCCTTAAAAACCTCCATAGGTGATGTTTAAAAAATTCTACAGGTTGCATGTTTTCAGTTACAGAGGAGGTCTAGTGCTTGAATTATTGCTCTCGCTCTACCGATCGATATGTGTTTGTTTGTGGTGTGTGGGCGCTACTCACGTATGCGTTTCTGCATGAGAGCTCGGCGGGACAAGGCAAGTTTAAAAAAAAAATTTGTTTGACCTTTTATTTTTTATTTTTACACTGTTCTTAATAAATAAAAAATGGTGTCACTTTTATTCTGATTACAAGGAATATAAACATCCCTTGTAATAGAAAAAAAGACAGAACCTCTTAAATATGAGATCTGGGGTCAAACAGACCCCAGATCTCACATTTACACTAAAATGCAATAAAAGAAAAAAATATATATATTGTCATATTGTCATTTAAAAAAAAATACAAAAAAAATGGCCCTTTAAGAGCTATGGGCGGAAGTGACCTTTTGACATCGCTTCCGCACTGCAATGATATGGAGACGGGGTGGAGGCCATCTTCCCCTCATCCGTCCATGTCAGGCTAGGGAAAGGATCCGACTGCCTTCTCTACTACCGACGGCTCCTGTAAATAGAGGAGGGCATTGGAGCGTGGCAGGAGGGGAGTCCCCTCTCCCACTGCTGATATAACTCGGAAAAGCTCGGAAACACTCTAAGCCCTTGTACACACGGTCGGAGATTCCGACAACCAAATCCGTCTGAGTAATTCAGACGGATTAATTCCGGAAGAGGCCCGGAAGTGATGTTGCATACATACGGTCGGACTAAGTTGTCGGAAAATCCAATTGTACATAACGTGATGATGTTATTTCGTTAGGACGGGACTACGTTCCGGCTAGTAGCCAATAGCTTTGGTCTAGGAATTTGATCTTGAGCATGCGTGGCACCTTGTCCGTCGGAGTAGGCTACACATGATCGGAGTATGTCCGATCGGAGCATTTTGTCAGAAAATTTTACCGGCAAGTTGGAAAAATTGGTCCGTCGGATTTCCGACAGAAACAGTCCAATGCAGACCACACACAGTCGGAATATCCGATAAAACGGTCTGATAGGAAACATTCTGAGGGAATCTCCGACCGTGTGCACAAGGGCTAAGAAGCTTGAAGAGCACTCAGAGTGTTTCCAAGTGTCACTGGCGTCACCACACCTCTGGCCAAATGCAATACTGCTTTAATCCTTTTTAAAAAAAGCTTGTATTGTGAAATGCTGGTAAACCTTGTTACTTGCAATCCAAGGGTTCCACTGTACTTTGGTATCATGCAAGCGTGTTTCACGTTTATTAAAAATACAGTGCACAGTATTTCCAAAGGGTTCAAAATGTGTTTTGAAGAGTATATTATATTGAATATTTGGAGTCTTTTGTATTTATTTAGGATCAAGATAGTTTTAGAAAAATGCCTTTTAATTCAGAACAAATCAATTTATTTTTGTGGAGGAACAATTGCAGGCCACTAGAGGGCTTAGGTAAGAGCTATATTAGGGCTTGTCAGTGAGCAAAGGCAAGTATGCTTAAGCTTGTGTTTGAGATCTGTTTAAAGGTTAAGTTCATCTTCACAGTAAAAATAATAAATGCACATATTTTAGAAGAAAAAAAAAAGAGTATTTATTATTTTTTCCTGCAAGAGCCTGGAAAGCATTGCATCTGTGATCAGTAGATACTGTGTGCAATGTGGGCTCCTGCAGACATGTCTCTCGGCTTTCAGTCTATACCTCTAGCTGATATATCACATATTGAGCTGCAGTGCCCCTGTCACATCACATTTGGCTACCCATCACATTTTGCTACCCGCTGGAGTGCACATGCGTGACACCGCCATATGCATTCCAAGACTGTTATAAGACCACTTTGCTGCAGGGCCCCTTGTCATAGGGAAGGCACCGCCCTCCGTTATTTAAGAAGTGTCAGAAGAAGCGAAGTGTCACATCGCTGAAGACTCCTACAGAGGCGGAACATGCGGATGGTGCGGAGAAGAATCCGGAGCAAGATGCGGGCCGAGAAGAGCGGAGGAAGAAGAAGATGCAGAAGAAGATGGAGAAGAAGAACAACACCGAAAGGAAGACCAGAAGAAAGAAGATGAAAGAAGAAGCACAAAGAAGAAGAATTTAATAAAGGACTTGTCAAAAACTGTCTTTTGTCTTTTTTAACCTTTTTGTCACTTTTTTTGTGAAATGATAGGGGCAAATTTGTACCCCATTACCAATTCACACAGGGGGGATCTGGGGATCCCCTTGTTAAAGGGGGCTTCCAGATTCCGATAAGCCCCCCACCCGCAGACCCCCACAACCACCAGGCAAGGGTTGTGGGGATGAGGCCCTTATCCCCATCAACATGGGGACAAGGGGCTACCTCAAAGCACCCTCCCAATGTTGATGGCATGTGGCCTGGTATGGTTCAGGAGAGAGGGGGCGCTCTCTCGTCCCCCCCCCCCCTCTTTTCCTGTGGCCTGCCAGGTTCTGGTATGGGTTTGGTATGGATTTTTGGGGGGAGCCCATGCCATTTAAAAAAAAAAATTGGGTTCGGGGTTCCCCTGTGGGGAAATCCCCATGCCGTTTTTATCAATGAACTTCTATGTGTATTGCGGACCGACAATTCATTGTAGCCGTGAGTAGTGTTAAATTACTTTTTTTTCCTTTAGAAATGTAATTTTGCTGTCAGACTGTTCTAAACATGGGAAACATGTGCCCCTTTACAGGCATACTATAGACACCCCCCAGGTATGAAATTTAAAGGAATATTACACCATTTTTAAAACTTTTTTTTGCATTGATACATGTCCCATGGGGCAGGACCCAGGTCCCCAAACAATTTTTATGACAATACTATGCATATAAACCTTTAAAATTATCACTTTTGATCTCTCCCACTTTTAAAGGGTGTTCCGTGGCTTTCGAATTTGCCGCGAACACCCAAAATAGTTCGCTGTTCAGCGAACTGGCGAACTTCCAATGTTCGAGTCGAACATGAGTTCGACTCGAACATAAAGAAGCTTATCCCTGTCTCTAGCTATGCTGAGTGCTCTCCTCCAATGATCAGACTTTTCCTGACACAGAGGTCTATGGAGCAATGGATTTCAGAGGTGACATGTCCGCTGACATCCGACCCTCTCCGATCCGAAAAAGTGTGATGGAGGAAAAACCTATTTATCCATCCGTCATCGGATTGAGTGACGATGGACTCTGCGGTCTGTCATCATCCGATCTCCCATAGGGGAGAGCGGCGCTCTGACAGTTCCGTCCCTGCGCAGTGTGCACAGACGGACCTGTCATCTTCCTGCTCAGCAGAGATTGCTCCAGCGATCCCCGCTGAGCAAGCGGATATCCACAGGGCGGAGCAGCACCCGTGTAAAAGAGGCCTTAGTTATTTCTAAAACCAGTAATAAAAAAAATGTAGAGGCAATTATTTAATATTATAAAGAGTAGATATATTTATGTAGTCTTACAGCTACAACCCGCTCTTTGAGAGAAACCGTAATACTGATGCGGCCCACAATGAACTTGAGTTTGTGTCCCTTTTTGAATGTCCACAGTAGGACCATTTCTGTATTCCTGTCTGTGCTGGCTCTAAGGCCCTTTTCACCCTGGGACGGTGGGTTTTTTAGCAGTGCTTTACCGCCAATTTCCCTGCGCTATTCGGCTGCTGGTGGGTCACATTTACCCACCCCGCTAGTGGCCAAGAAAGGGTTAAAACCACCACAAAGCACTGCTGCAGCAGTGCTATGCCGGCGGTATAACCATGCTGCCCCATTGATTTTAATGGGCAGGAGCGATGTATACACTAGAATACGGCTAGCAGGACTTTTTTTAGCCTCCTGCCAGTACACCACTCCAGTGTGAAAGCTCTCGAGGCTTTCACATTGGAGACACAGCGGCTCTTTCAGGGTGCCCTAGTGTGAAAGGGGTCTAAGGGCTGAATAAAACTGCTGATGCCTTCCCTTTTGCAAGTACAATACAATGGTTTTTCAAATCTTTTTTTGGGGTAAAGTTTACAAGTTTATAAACTGATGTTTCATATTAAAGTCTTAATGTAACTGGTGTTTTAGTCTCTCAACAACACTACTGTTGCCCCCAAGTGAGATGATGCGCCCTCCTCTCCTCTCGCCATAGACATAAGCCTGTATTATTGGCCATTGGACACAGTAATGTGGTTGCTACTGGACTCTTTTTTGGCTTTTTTTACAAGGCTTGCCTCTAAAGGCATCAGGATCATGCATCTAAGAAAGATTGTAGGAAGGTTGTTCCACTATACAAATCAGCCTGCAAGTTGAACAATTGTTTCCCTTTTTCATTAGATAAATGATAATTTACCTGTCTATTTATCCACCTGTAGCACCCTCCTAGATAAGTTACAAGGAAAGCCAGGTCATTTTTGGTTTCTATTTGTGGCCCCATTAATCAGTAGAGCAGCATGTGATTACTTTGGGCTTTTCTGGGCTCTGTGGGCTGCAGGTTTGAATGTTTCCCCTGGTTTTCTGAAGGATTTCAGAATGTAGTGGGTAGGGAGAGTTAAATAAACAGCCTGAATCTTTATGTGGTCTCAGCCAATCCCTGGGGGAAGGTGCCCAGTAGGTGGTTGGAGAGTGTATAAATAGCCTGGGTCCTGGGGCAGCCCTGGCATTGTCCAGGAGGAGAAATTCCCAGCTTGAAGGGCTATTACCCTTCTGGGCTGCCCAGCTGAAAATTCTACCTGTGCTCATCGAGTTCTCAGCTGTAGCAGATCTGGGGTTGGGGGTGGGGTGGGGGCTGTCTTTGGTAAAAATCCCGGAGGTTAAGTAAAGGGTTCCACTGAGGATCCAGTCTGGAAGATCCCCTGAGGAATTGTTTGCCTGGTATTGGAGGGAGGCACCCAAGTACCCAGGAAGATTGTGAGTACAGACCTGAGTGGGGGGGGGGGGGGGATACTAGTGACTGTTGCTACTGCTATTTCTGGCATCTCAATACTAGTCAACAAAATAAAAATAAAAAAAATAAATAAATAAAGTGTCTACCTCTGCTCACTTAAACACAGAATTATAGACAAATTATAACCAAAATAATCTTTTAAGTGATAGTAAAGGCTTGTTTTTTTGTTTTGTTTTTAAATAACAAACATGTTATACTTACCTGCCCTGTGCAGGGATTTTGCACAGAGCAGCTCAGATCCTCCTTTTCTCTGGTCCCTCTTCAGTACTCCTGGCCCCTCCTTACTGTTAAGTGCCCCCACAGCAAGTAGCTTGCTAGGGGGGCACCCAAACCGCGCTGCAGCTGAGAGGCTGAGCCTCATGCCAGTTGGGGCATGTGGGCAGATGCCCTCTTCATTGTTTCGATCTTGCCCAAGCCTGGACCAGCTCTGTGATGCCAGCCAACAGCGGGATTTAGCCGCTGAAAACGTGTCATAGGTGTGCAGTTAGTTCAAGTTTTGGCTGTACTTCTCTTTAAACCTTCTAATCAAATGTTCCCCTAAAAACAAACACCCAGGGGGTGAATGGAGCGGGATGGGAGGGGGGAACTGGGCTCATAGATTAATGGGCAGCACAGTGGTGTAGTGGGTAGCACTCTCATCTAGCAGTAATAAGGGTCTCTGGTTCAAATCCAAACCAGACACTACCTGCCTGGAGTTTGAATATTCTCCCTATGCCTGTGTGGGTTTCCTCCGGGTACTCTGGTTTCCTCCCACAGTCCAAAGACATGCTGGTCGATTAATTGGGTCATTGGCTTCTGTGTAAAATAACTTGACCCTAGTGTATGGGTATGGGTTGGGGACCCTGGATTATGGGCTCCTTGGGGGTGGAGACCGATGTGTGTGTGGAGGACTGCATAAAAAAATTGATGGTGCTATATGGGTAACTTAAATAATAATAATAATAGATGGGCATCTTGATGGAACACAATGTATAGGGGTTGTGGACATGCATCCACACTCACTCTGTAACTATAATTTCTTTGTTCTGACAAAAATTAGATAAATGTGACAAAGTCTATCCTTTGTCTTTAGGACAGTTTTCCCCTATTAAAGCCACACAGTATGCTGTTTCCCATAGTATATGAGCATACTATAGGGACATTGTGTGAGGAAAGTAGGGGTTATTTCACATGGGCATTATCAGTTCCGTCACATTTTTCACTAAGGAAAAACAAATGAATTACGGATTCAGACTACATCAGTTTGCACATCAGTCTTTAGTTCACTTCAGTTTATATCAGTTTGCACTTCAGTTCAGTTTATGTCAGTCTACATCAGTTTTTCCATGGTTATTGCAGAAACCAATCATAATTGACACAGTATAATACCGTCAGGGCATGACCTCAATACCATTAAAATGCTGTGGTGTGACCTAAAGTTAGATGTTTCACCAAGAAATCCCTAAAAATATTCACAAACTAAAAATGTTTTGTATAAAAATGTACTAGGTTTATGTTTAGGTCCATTCAGCAGCTACAAAAATCATTTTGTTGAAGTTACTGTCAATACAAGTGCCACTAAATATAAGTGTGCAAATTATTTTTCCATTAACCACAACTGATGAAACCATCTTTTCAGTAAAAACATTATCATGCTAAATGTCTGTTAAATAAGATGCTTTTTTATCTATAATTTTTAGGCAGAAATCTAATTACATACGGTATATGTAAGGGTCTCATTTTTTTCCGAACTGGAGCAGTAAGACGGCATGTTATTGGAAATGTAGCCTCGAATGGACACATAGATCAGGGAGAACGTACCTTTGGTAGCCACAGCACATTTACAAAGGGATTCAAAGCCCCATAAGAGTGCTCAGGAAAGTAAGATTCAAGGTTAACGACTCGAAAAAGCGGCGTGGTTGGAGGTAGCAAATAATTAGTTCACGGGGAGGTGGTGAGACTCCCAATTGCATGTAATTTTTAGGTGCAACCAAGGTAAATATATACATTTAGTTGATTTCAACCAATTGTAATTCATTCCCTGTACAGACTAGACACTCTGGCTTAGAGAGTGGGTGCATTACTAGGACCTCTGCATGTACACGGGCTAACAGAAAACATTATGGCAGAAGGAGAGAACAGAGAGATTACTTCACCTGACTGTTGCTACTCATTTGTTGTCAAGTCCCAGGCAGAGGTGCCCAAGTTGTATTGCTTAAAACCCAATTGTGGGCTCATGCTTCTGACCCCAGTTACCCTCCTTTACTCTGTGGAGGCCCCTTTCCTGTACTTTTTTCTTTTCTTTTTTGGTTTCCAAAGACTAAAGTTGGGCACCCATGCATGAGCACTCCCGAGCCGGGCTGTGTGTTTATAGACACACACAGTGCCATAACCAATGACTACCCTCTGTTTCACCTGTAAAAGCAGGAAGTGAGTACTGGAGCAGTAGACACCACTGGAACAGTTAGAGGAGCCAGGTAAGTTCCTGGGGGCTAGAATAGATAGGGGGGTGTTTTATACCCTAATGCATAGGTGTAAAACACAAGGCGAATCCGACCCGCCTGGCCTTGCTAGAGCGGTGCCGGTTTGTATGAATGCATGCACGGCCCGTCAGTCTCCAAGGAGACCAGAATAAACCTCTCACACGTTCTCTCCTCCTCGGTCCCTTCAGCAGTGCTGTTTTTTTGTGAGCTGAGCCCGGCATAGCTGTCAGGAAACTCTACCACTTTTTCTTCCATTACACATATAGGGCAGAACTGAACACTGGTTCTGGTACTGAACACAGAGATCCACCTACACAGGGAGGTACTGAGGGTGGAAATGAGATGTTGCATACTGTGCATGGCATACTCCTGAATCCTGCACTCTCTATTTAGTGCACTTCTGAACCCTGCACTCTGTACGTAGTGCACTCCTGAACCCTGCACTCTGTACATAGCATGCACCTTAACCCTGCACTCTATACGCAACACACTCCTGAACCCTGCACTCTGTATGCAGCATGTTCCTGAACCCTGCACTCTGCATTTATCACACTCCTAAACCCTGCACTCTGTACATAACGTGCTCCTGAACCCTGCACTCTGTGCATAGCACACTCTTGTACCCTGCACTCTGTACGCAGTGCACTCCTGAACACTGCACTCTTTACGTAGCATGCTCCTGAACCCTGCACTCTGTAATAGCACGCACTCCTGAACCCTGTACTCTGTACATAGTGCATTCCTGAACCCTTCACTCTGTACATAGCATATTCCTGAACCCTGCACTCTGTACTTAGCATGCCCCTAGAGTAGATACATAGTCCTACAGATACAACCGGCCATTTGAGGGCAACCATACTGCTGATGTGGCCCCCAATGAATTTGAGTCCAACACCCCTCCCCTAATGCATTGATTTCATTAAGGTAAAAAAAGCTTAGACTTTAGAAGCACTTTTAGGGCTTGTTCCCGCATGAAGTTGAGGGTCGATTGAGGCACACTTTTGCAGCCTGCAATCGCTACCCCTCTCCAAATTGCAGAGGCAGTGTCCGGGGGTGTACACATACCCCACCCATAAACATAAGCAAAGTATTACGGCTACAGGAATTATACCCCCTGTCACTTTTGGTGAGCTAATGCAACCTATTCAAGTAAATGGGGACGATTCTCAAGCTCCCCACAACTGCATCCAATGCATGTGGTTGTGACTTGCTAGTGCAAGATTCAATGGGTTAAAGCAGGTGGTAAGGAGGCGATACAATGCCTTCTAACCACCTGCCATATGCTCTGTGAAGATCAATCCAAGCGTGGGTCATTCTTCAGAGAGCAAAAGACATGTGATTAAGCCTTAAGAGGCGAGTCCATGTTGCCATGCATTCACTGGATGTGAATAAAAAAAGACATGAAAAGAAAAAACAGAAGCATAGGTTCTACCCAATCCCCACTCTAAAAATTTGAGGTACGCAGACTTTTATTTTGAGGTTTGCAGATAACCATAAACATGGCAGGAGGCAGAATTTAACAACAACAGCTTAGATATTCGGGTAGCTTTTAGAATGGTCTGTCTGAATGGCTCTTCCTCGCTAATTCTTCAATTTATACAGACGTCATTGTACAGACAAAGATATATATTAGTGCATTTTATACATTTCCATGCTCGTAATTACACAGCCAACAAACCGTAATATGTCATAATTACCAACACAGAAAAACAATATGCCCTGCGGCACAACATGCTTGCTGTGACAAAGCAGGGGACTGTCTGGATGATTAAACTGCTAAATGGGTTCTGCTGGACTGCCAATGCAGGACATTCTAAGAAGAAAAAAGCCTTGATTGTTTCGGGGATGTAGTTCATGTGTGTACATGTATAATAATATTCTGGAAATTTTATTAACAATAATTACCATATAAACATCCATAGTTACTTCTTTATACATACCAGCAAAAGTGTGCCCATTCCAAAACAGGGAAGATTGGGAATATTACAAATAATGCTAAGGACGTGTTTTAGCAGACAATATGCACATTCGAGAATTGCAAAGGATATGACAATATGTGTAGGACAGGAATGTTGCAGGGAATGACAGTGGGCTGTATGTTCTGGAGGAATTTACAATAAGCAGTTCATGCAGGAGAGAGATGCTGATGGGAATAACAGCACCCAATATGTGTAGGAAAGAAATGCAGAGAAAATGATAGCTGGCAGTGTGTGCAGGAGGGGAGTGTTGCAGGAAATGGCAGCACCCAATATGCATACCAAATGCAGACTAAACAATAGCAAGCAGTGGGGGGATTTACTAAAACTAGTAAACTCAAAATCTGGTGCAGCTGTGCTTGGCAGCCAATCAGCTTCTAACTTCAGCCTGTTCAATTAAGCTTTGACAACAAAACCTGGAAGCTGATTGGTGTCTATGCAGAGCTGCACCAGATTTTGCATTCTTGAGTTTTAGTAAATCAATTCCAGTGTGTGCAGGAGGGGAGTGCTGCAAATGAGGACATTGGGGAGATTTCCAGTAAAGAATTGTGAAGGATATGACTGCAGGCAATATGTGTATGAGAGGAATGCCAAAGGAAATGACAAGAGGCATTATTTGTGGGAGGGGGAGTGCCTTAGGGAATGATAGCGGGTAGTATGTAGAGGAGACTAGTGCTGCATGAAATGACAGGAGGCAGTATGTGTAGGAGAGAAGTCCTGCAAGTGCTGCAGGGAATGACAGTTGGCGGTATGCACAGGTGGGAAGTGCTAAAAGGAATTACAGCAGGCAGTATGTGCAGGAGAGAAGTTCTTCAAGTGCTGCAGAGAATAACAATGGGTAGCATGTGCAGGAGAGAGGTGCTGCAGGAAATGACAGCATGCAGTATGTGCAGGAGAGAGGTGCTGCAGGAAATGACAGCATGCAGTATATGCAGGAGAGAGGTGCTGTAGGAAATGACAGCATGCAGTATGTGCAGGAGAGAGGTGCTGCAGGAAATGACAGCATGCAGTATATGCAGGAGAGAGGTGCTGCAGGAAATAACAACATGCAGTATATGCAGAAGAGAGGTGCTGTAGGAAATGACAACATGCAGTATATGCAGGAGAGAGGTGCTGCAGGAAATGATAGCATGCAGTATATGCAGGAGAGAGGTGCTGCAGGAAATGACAGTATGTGCAGGAGAGAGGTGCTGCAGGGAAACACAGCAGGCAGCATGTGCAGGAGAGAAGTGCTGCAGGAAATGCCAGTAGGCATTAGGGGAAAGAGAGACGTGCCCCAGAGAATGAAAATAGGCAGTATCTGTAGTAGACCAATTGGGTGGAGATGCCCATCACTACAGGCGTTTTACTTCACCCATATAAACAGTTGGCTGTGTTTTTCTTACCATTTTCATTAGTATTCTCAGCCTGTTCACTTCAAGTGATACCATCCAAACTGCTCTTTTTTTAGTAGAGTAGAACCTCAATATGATGATAGTGAGGTATAATAAGTTTCCGACTGTGTGTAGAGAATGGGGGAGTCAGTGACACTCTAATTTTCCCCAAAATGTGAAAGTCATTGACAAAAATGGTCAGATCTCATTCTCATGTCTGTGCATTTCATAAAAGTCCTTCTAGAATACAGAACTATTTGTTTTCAGTCTGTTTTATTTTGGCCCAAAACTGAACCTCTAAATTGGAACTCTTTACACAACTCAGAATTCCTGGTGTAATCAGGATACCTTCATAAAAGGTGTTTTCACTGATGTACAAAATAATGTCAATCAGTTAGATACCAAACATGCCAAAGCTACAAGGTCCATCAGAAATAAAGCACATTAGGTGTCCTCCTGAGTGAGATGTATTATATATACCCATATCATATTTGGTTGCTAATAGATTGTATATAATCTGTTCAATATTATGTTGGTTGTCAGATCGTAAATCCTTGTCAGATGGAATTATAAATGTATTTAAGTCAATTTACATCAAGTGTGTGTCTGCCGAAGCATAATAAGACACATCAACACCTTCAGCTCACCCCTCAAACCCTTTTTTGGTGGTGGTAAATATTTAAAGTCCTTTTAAGGGGCTAAATTGTGCTGCTTTTGCAACTCAGCTATTGTTTACCATCAAACCTATGAGGGAATGCTAAGGGTTTTTTTTTATGAGAACTGGTATCAGATTAGATCTTACAAGTGAATTGGACTCTGCATGGGATCAAAGACCAAATTAAAGTAGAACTATAGGCAAAATGTTTTTTTCTCGTTTTGGATAGAGCAAGGGAGAGTTATAATCCCCTATCAGATTTTTTTCCTGCCATCTGGAGATTTCCCTTCACTTCCTGCCTCATAGCCAAAACAGGAAATCTCTGCAAATTAGGGGAATTTCTTGGTGACCCTCAGGTCACCAGAACTAGTGTCCCCATTGGAAGATTTCCCCACTTTTACTTTTCTGCGGACAACTCGGCATTTTGGATTTTCTTTTAATTTCACTTTCAATAATAATGGTAAACAGGACAAACAGAGAGGGTGAATCTCCATAATGGGGTCACAGACAGCAATAAAATCTGACAAGTGTTCTAATGCCTCTTCACTCTAGCCAAGAAAAAAAAAGTTTGCCTTTAGTTATACTTTAACTTTGTTAACTTTGTTATTATTGTTTTTATTTTTCATCAATGTTACCTTTGTCTGTTTGTGATAGCTACTCTGTAAATATTTCTTATTTTCATTTAAAAATCATTAAACTGAACCTCTAAATGCTCTTACTAGACATTAAATAATTTGAACCTCTCTATAGGAAGTCACCATATTGCAAACTCTGTTACCATGGGTGTCCGCAGGTAAGGGCAAGGGAGGGCCAGTGACCCCCCCTGGAATTGGCAAGGGTCTGCCGTGGCCACATCTGTAGCTGTGCTGGCTTTGTTCGAGTCGGATCCACAGCTGCTGCAGATCAGTGTCACTGAGCTTACAGAGCTCTTTACTGCCACCCCTGGCTGCTTCCTGTATGTGTGCCCCTTGTGTTTGCTTTGCTGCCTATTGTATTTTCACAGCGACATGTGGAAACAGGACTTGGGAGAAGGAAGACCACCTTACAAGTGGGGCCTGTGAGTAGAAGTGAAGGGAGGAGGCTATTTGTGTATATGGTGGGCAGGAGGGGTGCAGAGCTGTGTGTGTGTGTGTGTGTGTGTGTGCTTACAGAGCTGTGTGTGTGTGTGTGTGCTTACAGATGTGTGTGTGTAGGAGCCTGACATATATACAGAGGGGGGCAGCTGAGTGAATACAGGTATAATCAGTGAACGGGGGTGCCAGATATAAGAAAGATCATATCATATGTCCTGTCCTGTATACAGCTATATTCACTGCCTTCCTTCCTGTATATATTAATAATATTCACCTCCCTATATATACATATACTGTACACCCTCCGTACTGTACAGGCCACATTTGATGGGGACAACAAGGCTGCAATTGATGGGCACATGTCTGCGCTTTATGTGATGACTAAGCCACTCCCCTTTATGACATTGTCAAAAAGGGGCGGAGCATGGGTGACCTAAAATGATGCCCCCTCCTGAAAAAAATTCTGCGGACGCCCATGTCTGTTACATCCCTTTCTGGGTGTGGCAGCGACTGATACAGATATTTCTTTTAAAAGGTCAGAATTGCGAAAGCAGATGCTGTGAATGGTGAATATTTCTGTTAAAACAGAGAGTTACTGTGTAGTTAAGCTCTCAAAGTAATCAACACTCTGTTAAATTGTATTCCCAGAGCAGAAGAGTCTCTGCACATGGTGCAACCGAAAAGTGTATGAATGTCACACCCATAAGCCTGTTATTGTTGTCTGTGTCCCCCAGGAGGGATGTTGCCCTTACTTCCTGAGCAAGTGACAATATGTACACCGGGATAAAAATTGGGGGTACATCTCCACAGAAAGACCTGAAGTAGCAATAGAAAAACTAGAGAGATCCTAACCATTCTCCACTCTGTCAAAACGACCAAAAAAATGTGTCACATAAAGACCCAGTTTACACACATACAAGCTTGTGAATGCTAGTCTGAACAGAACCAAACACACGGATTCTCATGAAACCCTTAAATCACTGGTCAGGCATTGCTTAAAAGAGATCTTAATGGCAGTGATAGCTGTAGCTTTTAAAACCCTACTAACAGACTTCAGCAGGTGGTCTGGTACTGATGTATTTGTTCCATGAAGAGATTTTTAAAAAGAGCTAAGGCTTGCTTAAACCTGTTTAAAGCTACAGTCAACACTCTTATTAGTACCTCTAATCAAACCCCCCAACCTTAAGCTAAAGCTTATTAGATGAAGAGAATGGGGGAGAGAATTCTGTGACTACTCACGCTCTCCTCCATTCACAGATCATGTTACAGGCAGTGTAATCAATGAAAGAACTTTTCTAAATGGAGGAGGAGGAAGGCGCAGGTATGACATCATCAAATTACCTGTACTGCTGTTCTTCCTGAAAAACTGTAGCTATTAACTATTGCAGTGCCAGGAGTTAATAGACAGACAGAGGACAGGGCATCCCTACAGTGGCGATTTCTCCAGGATCCAGCTGTCTGCACAAAGTGGATGATACTTCACTACAGGTAAGTGATGTGACTAAAGCTGTAGAAAACCTTTTTTTATTTTTTAGATAAACTTCAGCTTTAAATAATTTACCAGTGGTCAATACCTTGTTCCCTTTGGTATAACATGGGCAGAGCCACAGGGGTAGTTTCCCTGGGCACAAAATTATTTAGGGTGCATGATTTCAGAATTGAAAAGTCACTGAGCAGGAGGTGGTTTGCAGTTCAGCACCAGCAGCAGAAAGGACAGCTCCCAGCAGTGAGGACTACATGCACATTGTTGAGGAGATACTTGCCCAGCATGTCACCCATGGGGTGCAGTACATTTGGGAGACACTGGTACACAGGGACACCACTACAGCCATAGGATGGCAGAGAGACCTCTCCCAGGGTGTGGACATCTTTGAATAATGCAGACAGGAGGAAAATGAAAGAGCTGGAGCATGGTGGTGTCATGCTTACCCCAATGGCAAGTTGTCAGACACTAAGGCTGGCTACTGTGTTCTTCACCTATAGCAGCCCCCTTTCCCATAAGACTTATACACACTGCTATAGTGCCTGGCCACCATGTCAGGGCATGCGTGAACAGAGCAATGCAACCAGGTACTTGCATTTGGCAGACAGGCAGAATGGTTTAATGACAGTCCATGTAAAAGGGAGGCAGAGTTCAGAGAATATCCATTATCTGATCCAAGATTATACACAGGGAAATCCAGTCTAACGAAGCAGGGTAGACAGACAGGGAGCTCGATAAGGTAATACATGCTTTATCACACTTTATCACAAGCATGAGACCGAAGGTTTGGCTGGCCTAAATCCGTTAGGGTTTCCACCCAGAAACTGGCCACACTAATCACCTTGCAGGTGGAAAGGCAAACAAGGAGAATGTCATAGCCAAAACCAGGATGCTGGAATGAGGAGCAAGAGCACTAGGCACTCCCAACAGGTGACATGGTAGGCTAGATCCAGTGCATAGATAGCTGGCATCTGTGTAACAGTGGGCACATTGTATAGGGTGGAGACAGGTAATGGGTGGTCAACTGAGCAGACAGAGCAGTCTGGAAGAAGGACGTGGGAGACCCAGGGCCCCTGAGAGGGGAGCCTACAGGCTCTCCAAGTACTGATTTTTCTCTGACATTGGGGATCATGAATTCAGAGAGGATCCCTGCCATGTTAGATGAAGAAAAACCTCCTCCATATTTAAGAAGTGCAGCATACAGTAGATATGGGATATTACAGGCAGTACTCAAGGGCCACAAGCATGAGCGGCAGGGTGCAAGCCCTGTGCCTGACTACCCAGTTGGACAGGGCCAAGGGACATCCTGTGTTGAGTTGATGCCTGCTGGGCATTATCTTTCTGTCTCTCTAGGGGCGGCAAAGGGCCACAGGAGGCACCACTCCGAGTGTATGAGAAAGCCGGGCACACAGAGGAACTAAATATATATTGTACAGGACACCAGAAATGTGTCATGATAGCAGGTACATTTCCCCCGATATTTGGGTTGTAGTCCCTTTAATGTGAACAGTTGTAAAGACATTGCAGTACTCAGGGGTTCTCATCCATGCAGGGTGAGATGTCTTGGGTTAAGTTTGGCTGAAGAGGACTGATTTCCAGTACTACACTTGCTAAACTTGTATTAGTGACCAGGGATTTCAGAGGTTCAAAGAGACTTGGGTGGGAAGAGTCTCCAAACCCTAACCTTTGTCCCAAAGGGGTTAAAGTGGTTGTAAACCCTTTACAACCACTTTAACCTACAGGTAAGTCTAGATTAAGGCTTACCTGTAGGTGCTTGAAATATCTCCCAGACCTGCACTGTCTAGGAGATATTTGCAAATCGCCGTACGGCGATTTCTTCTGCTCATGCGCCGGAGTTAGAAAGGGCACGCTGTGCCGTTTCTAGCTCGGGTCATGCCGTTAAAGGCGGCTCCAAAGGTGGTACATTTATGTATCCATGCACTGACACTATGTATGGACTTTTTATGTCTATGTATATGCTGTTTTCTTAAAAAAACCTCTTTTGAATAAATATATTTTTACAATAAATAAATACATTTTGTTCGCTTTAAAAGTCCCACTGTACCGGGGTACTGTTATTCCTTTATTTAGGGATTGTTTCTAAAATTAAAGGCGGCTCCCAAGCATGCGCGCGAGTGACGTCACGCGACGTCATGCAACTCCGGACAGTCACAGAGCCGGAGTTTGCGGCCCCGGAAGGAATAGGGGTAAAAAATGGATGCTTGCTACTAGCAAGGAAGACGGGGACATCACGGGATTCTCGTGCAGGTAAGTGTCACATAATGGGCTACTATGCGATGCATAGTAGCCCATTATGCTTTACCTTTGCAGGGAAACAAAAAGGAAGTAACACCCAACAGGGTTTACTTCCTCTTTAAGTCTCAGGTGAGGAAGGCTTGAAAGGCAGCAGAGAGAAATCAGCACCAGTGTCAGGGAAATGAGCGGAAGAGAGACTCACAAGCTGTGTGGCAAGTGTGAGCTCTCAAACAAGCTGAGACGCAGGCAGTTTTCCCAATGTGTAGTCTTCCTGGCACCCTTACCAGAAGCCTAACCCCTGTATGGGACTGAAGATTGGCGTCGAGCATGAGGTGTAGTTTTGGGGTACCAGGATTTGGATTGTTTATTGACTTTTGGCTGAAGTAAGCTGTCTTTTTGTTTATCTGTGATTAAAATAAATTAACTGTTTTGCATTTATCAAACTGGTTGATAGGCATTCCAGATCACAATATATACAGTATATATATATACAGTATATATATATATATATATATATATATATATATATATATATATATATATATATATATATATATTTATATATATACATATACAGTATATATGAATTGGTGAAAGGGACTTGTAGGGGTGCTAACAGTCCATAGGTTAGAGGGCACAATACTTGCCTTGCCCCAGGCCCTGGCAACTCATGCTACACCACTGCTTCTTTCCCTATCCCTACATTTACTTCCTATTTCATGATGGCATAACCAAAGGCAGAGTAACAGTTATGGTTTGTAGTTGTCCTTTGATTTCATTTTAACCACCACAAGCAGGCCTTCAGTGAAATGAGCCCTAGCATGGCTGTCCCTCTGGTCTCGTAATTCCTTTATTACTCTCACACAAAAATAACACTTCACACAAGTACGTGTCCATGAAATAAAATAAAAAAACTGACTTTTGATTTATGCAGTATTAGTTCTTCTCTCTGCCCCAAGATGACTGGAGGGCAACTGTGATGCCTGAGGAAAAACTGCATCTTTATGTTTTGTCAGAGCATCTCCAGCATTCGGAATAAGTAAGTACACAGCTCCTTGTTTCAGAATGCCATACCCGGGTGGATGGAGCTTAATTTATTGATGACTTACCATGATAAAAGCATCAACAGAGTGCAGTGAGCTATGCATACAGAGCTGTGTTGACACTGGTGTATTGCAAATGCCAACAGTGAGGGAGCTGTCTGCAAAATGTTGCTTTAGGTTCGGGTACATGAAGTGAAAGTTGCTGATAGAAGACAGCTAGAAAGACCTACAAATATTTCTGTGTCTTCTATACATAATAATGTAGAGAATAGAGAATAATAAGGATATCCAATTTCCTTAGCTTCATACACATCTACAAAGCTAAATTACAATTCAGTTCAGGAGTTTTCTGCACTTTGATAATGGAAATTATATACCCACTATGGTAGCACCTAATGACATTAGAGAATTAAAGCTGAGACTAGCAACAAAATACCAGGCAGAAAAAAAAATATATTGAACATATTTAATGTATGATTCCAGATCATCATTACACTGATATTTACGATAAGTTTGTAGGCAGGTTGAAAAATGTATAGATATAAATATGTGAATACAAACATATACTCCCTGGTAGTGATTGTTTGTTGTGTGATTTATTAGGATTATTGGGATAATCATTTTTCACATTGTTTCACTTTGGCATTATTTATCATTTCATTTTTTGTGGTTATTTTTCCATAAGCCCGGGTGAGTGAGAGTCTGTAGGTTGAAAAATGTGCACAGATTAGTTATTCATCAGACGGCCAGGCTGGGAAAAGGGTAAAGTGTTTCTTGCTTAGTTCCCAGGCTTTTGATCCTGGTCAGCCCACTTGTGCTATAAAAAGGGGGACAGCAGAGGTCCAAAAAAAGGCGGGTTGCGGTGGGTCCAGGAGGTCCAGCATCACCTGTGAGTGTGTTCTTTGGAGTGTCTCCGCCAGTGGAGACAGATGATGGATTCGCTGTGCTGGAAGGAGAGATCACCCGTCGCTGGATCAGATCAGCCATCGATGGACCCCGAAGAGATGATCATCCGTCGCTGGATAGCAAGAGTGGATTACCACCGCTGGAATCTTTTTTACATTTTTTAAATTTTTAATAAAGAACTTTTTCAACGGTGTGTGTGTCTTTTTTAACATTCTTTTACACTTTCTTTGTGAAATGGTAGAGGTACTTTTGTACCCCCTTACCATTTCAAGCGGGGGGGCGGGATCTCTGGGTCCCCTTGTTAAAGGAGGCTTCCAGATTCTGATAAGCCCCCCGCCCGCAGAGCCCCACAACCACCGGCCAGGGTTGTGGGGATGAGGCCCTTGTCCTCATCAACATAGGGACAAGGTGCTTTGAGGGGTCACAGACCCCCAAAGCATCCTCCCAATGTTGAGGGCATGTGGCCTGATACGGTTCAGGAGGGGGTGGGCTGCTCTCTTGCCCCCCCCTCTTTTCCTGAGGCCTGCCAGGTTGCGTGCTCGGATAAAGGGTCTGGTATAGATTTTTAGGGGGAACTCCGCGCCATTTTTTTTCATTTGGCGTGGAGTTCCCCTTAAAATCCATACCAGACCTGAAGGGTCTGGCATGGATATTTAGGGGGAACCCCACATCATTTTTTTCTTTAAATTTGATGCAGGGTTCCCCTTAATATCCATACCAGACCTGAAGGAAGTGGTAATTGAATTTGGGGGAACCCCAGCCTTTTTTTTTTTTCAATGACTGTTCTCTTTATTATGGGGAGCCGACAATTAATTATAGCCGCGAGTGATTTTAAATGCCTTCACAGGCATACTATAGACACCCCCCAGGTAGGAATATTACACTTTTATTGTTTCACTTTAAGCATTATTAAAATCACTGCTCCCGAAAAAACGGCCGTTTTTAAAACTTTTTTTTGCATTGATTCATGTCCCCTGGGGCAGGACCCAGGTCCCCAAACACTTTTTAGGACAATAACTTGCATTTTAGCCTTTAAAATTAGCATTTTACATTTCTCCCATAGACTTGTACAGGGTGTTCCGCGGCTTTTCGAATTTGCCGCAAACACCCCAAATTGTTCACTGTTCGCTGAACAGGCGAACAGGCAATGTTCGAGTCGAACATGAGTTTGACTCGAACCTGAAGCTCATCAGCATGTCTCTCCTAATGCAAGCATAAGTACAGGCACAGATGACCCTGTCCACAAGGTACTGCTATGCTTTGGGTTTACCTTAACATTTTTGCTCCAGTCAACTGGGCTCTAACAACCGAGGCCAGTAAAAGGGCTCTCAATCTTTCTACACAGTACTGACTTCATCAGGAGCCCACCCTACCTGCTCCTAGTTGTCAGTATTTGACAAGGAGCTGTCAGTGACAGCTCGGTCACAGTTCTGGGGTGCTGAACTCACCCTAGAACTACACCGTGACGCATACATATACGTATGCAGCAGCTTAATGTTAAGGCTCGTTTACTCTGCCACTGCATATTGTATGTGCATATAGAGGGCATAAATAGGTTAAAGCGATATTAAACCCTCAGTTTTTGTAAGCACTCCCAGGAGCTGATGTAAAGGTTTGTTTAAAAAAACAAAACATATAATACCTCCTCTGCGCAGTTGCTTTTGCACAGAGCGGCCCCGATCCTCTTCTTTTGGGATCCCTCAGCGGCACTCTAGGCTCCTCCTCTTCTCGAGTGCCCCGTTGGAGAGTCGCTTTCCCTTCAGTGACCTCCACTCTCTTAGCATCCATCCCCCCCTCACAGGAGACCCTCAAGGATATAAATGGTAGTGGGTCCCAATCCTTCACTGAGCTAGGGTACCTGTTCCGGCAGGTATTGGGGAATGTGGGTGTAGGCTGACCATGGCATCCATAGCTGTTAAGCTTTCCAAGTTCCTGGTTTCATTCAGTCTAGCAAACCAATAGCTTAATGCTGGTCTGTTTCCATAGATCAGGGCTGCCTGGGCTGTGTTCAACACATGTGGTCATGTCAGTGAGTGCTTGCATTGATGTAGAGGTACTAGGGACTAGGGTTAAGATGTAGAAAGTAACACAGGGGATCTGCACCAAGGTTTACAGACAAGACTACATTGTTAACCCCTGTCCAGATCTGCTGTAACACAGGGAATGGCCAGAAAAATATGCAGGAAGCGTGCCTGGCTCTTTGCGACATTTCCAAAACATCTGGGAAACTTGTAGAAAGAATTTATGCAAGCGTACCGGGATCCCATACCATCTTGACAGGGCCGTCTTTAATATTGATTGGACCCTGGGCAAAACTTTTCTTGCCCCCCCCCTCCCCCCATGCAGTTTTGCTCTCCACATGCTCTGAGACATACAATAAATAGCAGCTAGCCTAGACTCAAAATCAGTTTACTGAATGAGACAGGCAGCTATTGCGATTGGTTGCCAGAGGTTACAGAGTATCAATACCGCTCACTGACTGGTTGCTAGAAGTTACAGCACACATTACGGCTTGTTGATTAGTTGCTAGAGATTACTGTGCATATGACCTCAGGGGGGTATGGTATACATATCAATGCTGCCTCTATTTACATATGAATGCCGGTAATTTATATGTAAACACAGGGTCTGCAGGTGAGTCATCTGTACACAACAATAGAGCAGAGCTGGGCAGCATTAGTAGCAGCACTTCACACTGAGATATCAGGACACAGCACAGGACTAAAACTTCAAGGGACAAGGGAATTTAAACCAGTATAGTTGGCAAGTATGAGCAAGGCCGGATTAACATAGGGGCTATTGGAGCTGCAGCTCCAGGCCCCTTTCTCAAGATAGGCCCATTTGCCCAAAAAAAAATAATAATCGACTTTGAGGATTGTAGCTTGGCGATCAGGAGTCACAGAGACCCCACATTTGGGGGGTAGGTAGCTAAAGACCCACTTAAGCACTAGTTAAAATATGGGGCTGCTATCATCTATGGTTCCGGAGATACAGGGCTGCTTGCGCAGCCTGTCAGAAGCTACATACAGAGCGGCAGTTTAAATACAAGCTGGAACACTCTGCAGCAGACTGAGAGGATGAACTCACAGTGCTTATAATAATTATTTGTATATTACTTATGATAATTAACCCCTTGCCACCCAGGCCCATTCTGAGACTTCTCTCCTACATGTAAAAATCATAATTTTTTTATGCTAGAAAATTACTGTTTTAGCAGACACCCTATGGAATAAAATGGTGGTCTTTGCAACTTTTTATGTTACATGATATTTGCGCAGCAATTTTTCAAATGTTTTTTTTGGAAAGAAACTGTTTCATTCATAAAAAAAACACTAAAGTTAGCACGATTTTTTGTTGTGTACTAAGAGATGCTTTAAATTTTTTTATAGGTTACATGTTTAGAGTTACCGAGGAGGTCTAGTGCTAGAGTTATTGCTCTCGCTCTAACGATTGTGGCGTATGTAACCTGTGTGTATCTGGCTACTGATACCAACCAGTGCCTACCAAGGGACTGACTAGTATCTCTCCCCAGCCTGTCCCCACACACCCTCTCACCTGCTGACCTGTGAATGGGGCAATCACTCCCGCAGTGTTATTGTGTTCTGCCAGTGAATACAATGATTAGTGTTGCTAACTATAGCTGGCAGCACTGATTGTTTTGGGGAAAACCTGACAGGCTGGTTTCAATCCATGTATGGCGCGCTTAACCACTACGCAGTCCCTAAACATCTTTCCACAAACCTTTACATTTTTCCTTCCCAGATTACTTCATCCTCCTCTCCTATACATAGTGCCCACTGTCATACTCTCCACACTTCTCTCCTATACATACTGCTCACTGTCATATCCTACACACTCCTCTCCTGTACATAGCGCCCACTGTCATACACTTCTCTCCTGTACATAGTGCCCACTGTCGTATCCTCCACACTCCTCTCCTGTACATACGACTCACTGTCATACCCTCGACACTCCTCTCCTATACATAGTGCCCACTGTCATACCCTCCACACTCCTCTCCTGTACATACTGCTCACTGTCATACCCTCCATACTCCTCTCCTTTACACAGTGCCCACTGTCATACCTCCAATAGTGATGGCCGAACGGTTCGCCCGGCGGTCGTTTCGCGGCGAATTTCCGACATTCGCGGTCCGCACGTTCGAACGCCTTTTTCCGTCGTTCGCCGCGGCGGACTTACGTGTTTAATGTATACAAGAACTTTAACCTTTGGTGACACGTTTATCATGTGATACAGGACAGCCAATTGAGACATGACAGCACATGGACACTTGTACATTCCCCCTAACCTATAAATACACCCGATCCGGTGGCCATTTTACATTCTTTCTTCTGTTAAGATAGGGACAGGTTCCTGTGTGGAGTAGGGAGAGATAAACCACTAGCTATTTGGTACACAAAAGTTCTTTTCAGGACTGGTATAGGTGTTAGGTGTTGATAGGTTTGCTGTGCTGCTGATTCTTGCAGCAGCCTGAGTGTCTTTTGTTAGTTTAGAGAAAGGGAAAGGACGGTGTATGCTACAGGGACAGCCAGATTAGTCTTTCATCATCATCATCATCATCATCATCATTAGCTGTTACTATCAAGGTCCACAAAAGAGCTGTTCCAGTAACCACTAATCGTTCTCTTTTTTTGCCAATTTGTATAGGGACAGGAAGGAAGCAGTGTTGTCAGGCAGTGAGGGTAATTTTAAAGACTTGCTGTTATTATTAGTTCCACAAAGGTTCTTTTCAGGACTGGTATCAGTGGTACAGTAATAGGCTTGTACATGTATAATATTCTTTCTTCCAAATATAGAAAGGATATTATACTTGACTGCTGCCCTTCTGCTGCAGTCTGCTAAACATTCACAACTCACTTGTTCCACAAAAGTTCTTATAAGGACTGGTAACTTGGTATAGGGTGCTACGGTACATAGGCTTGAGTGCGGTACAGTCTGCTGTTCTGTAAGGACCGCTATCGGTCCACAATAGATAGGGTTGACGTGCACCACTGCTGACCGCTGCCCTATACTGCAGCAGTCCTTCAGCGGTATAGGGACTGACGTACAGTCTGCTAATCACTAACACACAACCTGCTTGTTCCACAAAAGTTCTTATAAGGACTGGTAACTTGGTATAGGGTGCTACGGTACATAGGCTTGAGTGCGGTACAGTCTGCTGTTCTGTAAGGACCGCTATCGGTCCACAATAGATAGGGTTGACGTGCACCACTGCTGACCGCTGCCCTATACTGCAGCAGTCCTTCAGCGGTATAGGGACTGACGTACAGTCTGCTAAAAACTAATACACAACCTGCTTGGTCCACAAAAGTTCTTATAAGGACTGGTAACTTGGTATAGGGTGCTACGGTACATAGGCTTGAGTGCGGTACAGTCTGCTGTTCTGTAAGGACCGCTATCGGTCCACAATAGATAGGGTTGACGTGCACCACTGCTGACCGCTCACCTATACTGCAGCAGTCCTTCAGCGGTATAGGGACTGACGTACAGTCTGCTAAACACTAATACACAACCTGCTTGTTCCACAAAAGTTCTTATAAGGACTGGTAACTTGGTATAGGGTGCTACGGTACATAGGCTTGAGTGCGGTACAGTCTGCTGTTCTGTAAGGACCGCTATCGGTCCACAATAGATAGGGTTGACGTGCACCACTGCTGACCGCTCACCTATACTGCAGCAGTCCTTCAGCGGTATAGGGACTGACGTACAGTCTGCTAATCACTAACACACAACCTGCTTGTTCCACAAAAGTTCTTATAAGGACTGGTAACTTGGTATAGGGTGCTACGGTACATAGGCTTGAGTGCGGTACAGTCTGCTGTTCTGTAAGGACCGCTATCGGTCCACAATAGATAGGGTTGACGTGCACCACTGCTGACCGCTCACCTATACTGCAGCAGTCCTTCAGCGGTATAGGGACTGACGTACAGTCTGCTAAACACTAATACACAACCTGCTTGTTCCACAAAAGTTCTTATAAGGACTGGTAACTTGGTATAGGGTGCTACGGTACATAGGCTTGAGTGCGGTACAGTCTGCTGTTCTGTAAGGACCGCTATCGGTCCACAATAGATAGGGTTGACGTGCACCACTGCTGACCGCTGCCCTATACTGCAGCAGTCCTTCAGCGGTATAGGGACTGACGTACAGTCTGCTAAACACTAATACACAACCTGCTTGGTCCACAAAAGTTCTTATAAGGACTGGTAACTTGGTATAGGGTGCTACGGTACATAGGCTTGAGTGCGGTACAGTCTGCTGTTCTGTAAGGACCGCTATCGGTCCACAATAGATAGGGTTGACGTGCACCACTGCTGACCGCTCACCTATACTGCAGCAGTCCTTCAGCGGTATAGGGACTGACGTACAGTCTGCTAATCACTAACACACAACCTGCTTGTTCCACAAAAGTTCTTATAAGGACTGGTAACTTGGTATAGGGTGCTACGGTACATAGGCTTGAGTGCGGTACAGTCTGCTGTTCTGTAAGGACCGCTATCGGTCCACAATAGATAGGGTTGACGTGCACCACTGCTGACCGCTGCCCTATACTGCAGCAGTCCTTCAGCGGTATAGGGACTGACGTACAGTCTGCTAAACACTAATACACAACCTGCTTGGTCCACAAAAGTTCTTATAAGGACTGGTAACTTGGTATAGGGTGCTACGGTACATAGGCTTGAGTGCGGTACAGTCTGCTGTTCTGTAAGGACCGCTATCGGTCCACAATAGATAGGGTTGACGTGCACCACTGCTGACCGCTGCCCTATACTGCAGCAGTCCTTCAGCGGTATAGGGACTGACGTACAGTCTGCTAATCACTAACACACAACCTGCTTGTTCCACAAAAGTTCTTATAAGGACTGGTAACTTGGTATAGGGTGCTACGGTACATAGGCTTGAGTGCGGTACAGTCTGCTGTTCTGTAAGGACCGCTATCGGTCCACAATAGATAGGGTTGACGTGCACCACTGCTGACCGCTGCCCTATACTGCAGCAGTCCTTCAGCGGTATAGGGACTGACGTACAGTCTGCTAAAAACTAATACACAACCTGCTTGGTCCACAAAAGTTCTTATAAGGACTGGTAACTTGGTATAGGGTGCTACGGTACATAGGCTTGAGTGCGGTACAGTCTGCTGTTCTGTAAGGACCGCTATCGGTCCACAATAGATAGGGTTGACGTGCACCACTGCTGACCGCTCACCTATACTGCAGCAGTCCTTCAGCGGTATAGGGACTGACGTACAGTCTGCTAAACACTAATACACAACCTGCTTGTTCCACAAAAGTTCTTATAAGGACTGGTAACTTGGTATAGGGTGCTACGGTACATAGGCTTGAGTGCGGTACAGTCTGCTGTTCTGTAAGGACCGCTATCGGTCCACAATAGATAGGGTTGACGTGCACCACTGCTGACCGCTCACCTATACTGCAGCAGTCCTTCAGCGGTATAGGGACTGACGTACAGTCTGCTAAACACTAATACACAACCTGCTTGTTCCACAAAAGTTCTTATAAGGACTGGTAACTTGGTATAGGGTGCTACGGTACATAGGCTTGAGTGCGGTACAGTCTGCTGTTCTGTAAGGACCGCTATCGGTCCACAATAGATAGGGTTGACGTGCACCACTGCTGACCGCTCACCTATACTGCAGCAGTCCTTCAGCGGTATAGGGACTGACGTACAGTCTGCTAATCACTAACACACAACCTGCTTGTTCCACAAAAGTTCTTATAAGGACTGGTAACTTGGTATAGGGTGCTACGGTACATAGGCTTGAGTGCGGTACAGTCTGCTGTTCTGTAAGGACCGCTATCGGTCCACAATAGATAGGGTTGACGTGCACCACTGCTGACCGCTCACCTATACTGCAGCAGTCCTTCAGCGGTATAGGGACTGACGTACAGTCTGCTAAACACTAATACACAACCTGCTTGTTCCACAAAAGTTCTTATAAGGACTGGTAACTTGGTATAGGGTGCTACGGTACATAGGCTTGAGTGCGGTACAGTCTGCTGTTCTGTAAGGACCGCTATCGGTCCACAATAGATAGGGTTGACGTGCACCACTGCTGACCGCTGCCCTATACTGCAGCAGTCCTTCAGCGGTATAGGGACTGACGTACAGTCTGCTAAACACTAATACACAACCTGCTTGGTCCACAAAAGTTCTTATAAGGACTGGTAACTTGGTATAGGGTGCTACGGTACATAGGCTTGAGTGCGGTACAGTCTGCTGTTCTGTAAGGACCGCTATCGGTCCACAATAGATAGGGTTGACGTGCACCACTGCTGACCGCTGCCCTATACTGCAGCAGTCCTTCAGCGGTATAGGGACTGACGTACAGTCTGCTAAACACTAATACACAACCTGCTTGGTCCACAAAAGTTCTTATAAGGACTGGTAACTTGGTATAGGGTGCTACGGTACATAGGCTTGAGTGCGGTACAGTCTGCTGTTCTGTAAGGACCGCTATAGGTCCACAATAGATAGGGTTGACGTGCACCACTGCTGACCGCTCACCTATACTGCAGCAGTCCTTCAGCGGTATAGGGACTAAGAGTTTTGTCACAGGGTCATTTAAAAAATGACATGCAGAGGAAGAGGCAGGCCCTTCCGCAGGGGTGGTAGGGGTAGGGCAGGAGCAACAGGCTTGAGCCAAAGTGGGAAGTTGCAGAAGGTGCGTTCAATTACTTTAAAGGATGCACCAGACTTGGTTGAGTGGCTCGCTCAGCCTTACTCTTCTGCACCCTCCTCATCCTCTCGATCTGCACCCTCTTCTTCACTCTCTGCTATGTGCACCCCCAAAGACACTACCACCAACAACACGACCACCACCACCACCACCACATACCTTCCGCTTGAGTCACTGGAATTATTTTCCGATCCATATCAAGAGGACATTTCTGATGCGCAGCCACTCTTGGTATTGGATCAGGAAGAGGAGGTAGCAACAAGCGCTACTCAGCAGTCTGACGCCAGTACCCAGATCAGCCCAAGGAGGAGGTTGGTCCCCGGTGTTGCTGCCTACTCCGAGATCTCTACTTATAGCGGTGGGGAAGGTGACGTTGATGATGACGTGTCTAGTGATGTCACGTGGGTGCCCACAAGAGAGGAAGAGGAGGGGAGTTCAGAGGGAGATATGGACCAGCAGATAGGGAGGAGAAGCAGCAATGACTTACATTGCACAGCAGGGACAAAGCAGACTGCAAATGTATCAGGAGCGAGTCATCGACCATGTACGGTCACATCTGGCGCTCCCAGGACACCGGCACATGGCTCCGCAGTGTGGGCTTTTTTTAACGTGTCCGCTGCTGACAATAGCGTTGCCATCTGCAATCTTTGCAGTCAACGCGTTAGTCGCGGTAAGCCCAATACTCACCTAGGGACGACCGCCTTAAGAAGGCACATGAGCAGCCATCACCGAGCCCAGTGGGAGCAACGGAACACACAAAGCCACACTGCAGGCTCTCACCGTCCAGCCTCGTCTTCTACTTCTCCTTCTCCTCTCTCCTCACAATTGTCCTCCACTCCACCTTCCATCACGCCAAGCTCACATTTTTCTGCAAAAAGGCAGGCTTCCGTGGGCCTAATGTTTGAGCGTAAAAAAATGATGATGCCGGATAACCCTCTTGCCCAACGGTTGGCGGCTGGCTTGTCAGAACTCATAGCCCGCCAACTACTGCCATATAAACTGGTGGACTCGGAGGCCTTTCGCAAATTTGTGGCCATTGGAACACCACAATGGAAGGTCCCAGGAAGGAAGTATTTCTCAGAGAAGGGCATCCCAGAGCTATATGGCCATGTTCAGCGGCAAGTGAATGTATCTCTGGCACACAGTGTCGGTGCCAAGATACATCTGACCACAGACACGTGGTCTAGCAAACACGGGCAGGGAAGGTATATCAGTTTTACTGCCCACTGGGTGAACCTTCTGACGGCCGTCAAGCATGTAACCCGTGGCACCCGTGTAGATTTGGTTTTACCGCCACGGATTGCATGCAGGCCTGACTCTTCTTCTCCTCCTCCTACTCCATCCTCCTCCCTCTCCTCCTCAGCTGCCTCCTCCTTTTCCGCTGCTAGCGTCTCTTCCACTGCACCGCCCAAGCTCCCCAGAACCTATTCCACATGCCAGGTGAGACGTTGCCATGCCGTGCTGCGTCTGTTGTGCCTGGAAGCAAAGAGCCACACTGGCCCGGCACTCCTTTCAGCTTTGCGTTCACAGGCAGATGAGTGGCTAACACCGCTCAATTTGACAGTTGGTAAAGTGGTGTGTGACAACGGTGCCAATCTGCTTAGCGCATTGAAACAGGGCAAAATCACGCACGTGCCGTGCATGGCACACGTCTTAAACTTGGTCGTGCAGCGATTCCTTGTCAAATACCCTGGGGTCCAGGACATCTTGCGGCAGGCAAGGAAAATCTCGGCCCATTTCAGAAGATCTTACACGGCCATGGCTCGCCTTGCTGACATTCAGCGGCGACACCATCTGCCGGTCAGACGTCTTATTTGCGATTGCCCGACGCGATGGAACTCAACCTTCTATATGCTTGATAGGCTGCTCCAGCAGAAACGTGCAGTTAACGTCTACCTGTATGAACTCTGCGAAAGAAACGGTTCTGGGGAGCTGGGTTTTTTTTCACCGCGCCAGTGGCTGCTCATGCGCGACACATGCAGACTTCTGCGGCCATTTGAGGAGATCACCAAACTGGTCAGTCGCAGCCATGGCGCCATCAGTGACATGGTACCTTATGCCTTCTTTCTGGAGCGTGCATTGCGTCGTGTCATTGATCAGGCTGTGGAGGAGCAGGAGCGGGAAGATGAGGAAGTCGCAATGCTGGATGAATTCCCAGGGGGGGCTACTCTATCTGAGACAAGTCAACAACAGGAGTCTGATGAGGAGTCAGAGGAGGATGGTGCCGGGGCGGATGAGCAGGAGCAAGAAGAGCATGCTTTAAACCTTTCTGGGATCCCTGTTGTGCGAGGATGGGGAGAGGAGAATGAAGAGGACGACATTATCCTGGATGATGAGCAGGAGCCAGGCCACCACACCGCTTCCACTTTAGTGCAAATGGGGGCCTTCATGCTCCAGTGTTTTAATAGGGACCCCCGTATAAAAAGCATGAGGGTCAAGGACCAGTACTGGGTGGCAACGTACTTAGACCCCCGGTACAAACACAAAATGGCGGAAATGTTACCGCCGTCGCAGAGGGCTGTCAGAATGCAGCACTTCCAGGCCTTGCTTCGAGAAATGCTGCATTCTGCTTTTGCGTGCGCTGGCAGAGGAGCAATTCCCACTCCCAGAGAAGGATTTGCGGGTACCAATCCAACAGCGCCTGCAAGAAGAGGCCGGTTTGAAGATGTGTTGGTGACTTCGGATATGAGGTCATTCTTTCAGCCGACCCATCGACAGGTGTCATCCGGATCCAGCATCAGGGAACGCCTAGACCGTCAGGTGTCCGACTACATTGGGTTAACGGCCGATGTGGACGCTCTGAGGAGTGATGAACCCCTAGACTACTGGGTGGGCAGGCTTGACCTCTGGCCAGAGCTTGCCCAATTTGCAATCGAACTGTTGGCTTGCCCCTCATCCAGTGTCCTGTCCGAAAGGACGTTCAGCGCAGCAGGGGGGATTGTGACCGATAAGCGTACTCGCCTAGCTCACCACAGTGTTAACTACCTCACATTTCTAAAAATGAATGAGGCATGGATCTCGGAGGAATTCAACACATGTGACCAGTAGACCATGTATATGTCTATAAACTATTTTTTTAATCAAGCACACAGACCTTCTTAATTCATTTGGCTCACTTCCTTGACCCAAAAAAGCACACCGTACTATATGCCCCTACCCTCCTCTTTGAAGAGGTTGAGCGGTGTCATATTTCTACTGGGGCTGCTTATGATATCCCTGTGCTGTGCTGACTTCCTCCTGGGGGTTCTTATTATGAAGGGATCACACTATCCCTGTGCTGTGCTGACTTCCTCCTGGGGGTTCTTATTATGAGGGGATCACACCATCCCTGTGCTGTGCTGACTTCCTCCTGGGGCTGCTTACGGTGCTGCTGTCAGTGCTGTATGTCACGGTGCTGCTGTCAGCGCTGTATGTCACGGTGCTGCTGTCAGCGCTGTATGTCACGGTGCTGCTGTCAGCGCTGTATGTCACGGTGCTGCTGTCAGCGCTGTATGTCACGGTGCTGCTGTCAGCGCTGTATGTCACGGTGCTGCTGTCAGCGCTGTATGTCACGGTGCTGCTGTCAGCGCTGTATGTCACGGTGCTGCTGTCAGCGCTGTATGTCACGGTGCTGCTGTCAGCGCTGTATGTCACGGTGCTGCTGTCAGCGCTGTATGTCACGGTGCTGCTGTCAGTGCTCTGTATTACGGTGCTGCTGTCAGATGCCTCTATCACGGTGCATGTGTCATTCCGGTATGTCACGCTGCTGGTGATCATCTCCTGCACCCTCTTCTTTGCCTACCCTGGTCCCTGACCTTCCCTCTCCTCCATTGCCTTCATTAGCTCCATAGTCCTGAATTGTTAGAACAATTTCCCAAATAAAATAAAAATGCTTGTAGTTATCGATCCCAAATTCACCTCATACATGTATTATGTCATTGTCCAGATGGTGGGACTACGTTTTACCCCCTAATAATTACCACGTGGCCGCAAATTCGACATGAAGGTTTGCAAAGTTCGCCTCCCATTGAAGTCAATGGGGCCCGCGGCGAACGGTCGGTTTCGCGAACGTTTGGGTCCGTTCGCATTTCGCGTTCGCGAAACGTCCCGTCGGAAGTTCGTCCATCACTAACCTCCAACACTACTCTCCTATACATAGTGCCCACCATCATACCCTCTACACTCCTCCCCTGTACATACTACTCACTGTCATACCCTCGACACTCTTCTCCTATACATAGTGCCCACTGTCATACCCCCAACACTTCTCTCCTATACATAGTGCCCACTGTCATACCCTCCACCCTCCTCTCCTGTACATACTGCTCACTGTCATACCCTCCATACTCCTCTCCTATACATAGTGCCCACTGGCATACCTCCAACACTTCTCTCCTATACATAGTGCCCACTGTCATACCCTCCACACTCCTCTCCTGTACATACTACTCACTGTCATACCCTCCATACTCCTCTCCTATACATAGTGCCCACGTCATACCCTCCCTCCACACTCCTCTCCTGTAATTACTGCTTACTGTCCTACTATCCACAATTCTCTCCTGTACATAGTGCCCACTGTCATACCCTCCACACTCCTGTACATATTGCTCACTGTCATACCCTCCACACTCTTCTCTTATACATAGTGCCCAATGTCATACCCTCTACACTCCTCTGCTGTGCATACTGCCCACTGTCATACCCTTCACACTCCTCTCCTGTACATAGTGCCTTCTACCATACCCTCTGCACTCCTCTCATGTACATAGTGCCCACTGTTAGACCCTCCACATTCCTCTCCCTCACCTGCACATACCTGCACATACTTCCCACTTTTATACCATCCATACTCCTCCCCTATGCCTCTTACCCACGAAAACTGTTCTTTAAAATTATACTGAATATCCTCAATGTTACCAGTTCTAGAATGGGAACACTTTTGTTAGTTCAACTAAAGGAAATCTCACAGTCCTCATATTTGTTCTGCCCCATTATTAGAACTTATTTCATTTTGTAATTACTATTGTGATGTATAGAGGAACACGGGGGATGTCAGCCACTCTAAATATAGCACTGTAGGAAAAGCGTCTCTTAAAATATTTTTGAAATGTTGACAACTATGCACTTAGGCACTGCCCAAGGGCCACAGGGTCAGTAGGGGGCCCCATGAGAGGCTCCTGTGATATTAAAGTGGTAGTAAACTTTTCTAACATTACTACTTTTTAGAGGCCCTGGGGTAGGTTATGCCATAATGTACAAGTATGCCCAGCATATTAGCACATTAGGGTACACTTAAATTGTCAGACTGAGCCCTCCAATGCTGTGCTGTGGTCAATCCGGCGGGGCCCGGGCACTTCCATCTTCACCCGGTCTTCCTTCTAGGTTCTGTGCCTTCGGTCACTTGCCTTGGCCAGGCTGCGTTGATGTCATTCCCACACATGCTTATGTGCATCCTCTTTCTCTCACCCCCCCCCCCCTTTCTCTCTCATCCTCCCTCCCTTACCCCTCACACCTTTTCATCCCCTTTCTCTCTCTCTCATCCTCCCTTTCTCTCTTTAATTTCATTTGTTACACCAAAAAATAGTTTGCATTTTTATTTATTTATTGTTTATAAAAGGCCCCACCAAAATCCTCAGCACCAGGCCCATGATGTTCTTAATCTGGCCCTGAGTATGAGGCAGCTGGGCAGCTGCCCCTTTTGCCCTGCCTTAAAAACGGCCCTGCATCTTGACAACAGCTTGTAGCCTTGTTTGATTTGTAATCAATGATGAATGGGCTAATCGAATGAGTCTGTTCATCTGGGTTTTTGTAAAGGACATATGTAGGTTGGATTCCCATTTGTGGATATATGGATGCACAAAGTCCTCCAAATGGGCATTCGGCATTTTATAGATGGAGGATAGCATGTGGAGTATGTACTCCTCGGTACACAGGCGTTCCGAGGGAGTCAGTGGCCTGGCATATGTAAGCCTGGGTCTGAGATTGATTATAAGAAACAATGTAGATGGAAAGCTGCTCATTGACTAAGTAGAAGCTGTATCATGTTGCAAGTATCTTGAAACGTCAACCAACCACTCCAGGTAATGTAGCGTGGACATCTCATTCGGCCCATCTCCACAAGATGTACCAACTGTCTTTTAACCGTTCCAAGTAGAAATTCAGGCTTTAGCAATGCTGGCTTTGTGGAGTTCAGCTTTTAAGAAAGAGTTAATTAATATTTAGTTTCCATATTTATAGAAAATAGACTACAGATACAGGGTATGTGTGTTTGCACTGCTGATATAACAGCACATGTGTTTATATGATTTGTCATCAGAACTGTTACAACAGCTACGCCTACAATACATTAAAAATGCCACACTAATGTGTCACGTTAACTTATGTGTTGTTTATTAACGGGAATATTTGCTTAATAAGGTGCACTGTGCAAGTGAATATTAAAAGAGCAGTATCATTAAAACAGTTTATGTGAAAGAACTACTGATGATCATATTTCAGATCTGTATTGTAAAAAATGTAACTGTATGCGTGCAGAAAATCCTATATCTGACATTATGTATGAGTATGCTGTGCTACGATTCTGTTATCAGTCATTTTACACCAAAACAGGTTTACATATTACAGATGGCAGCAATATTCTGCAGAATTCTTGAAACAAAAACAAAACATTAATTTTAAACATTTTAATAATCTTCTAAAACAAATCTGTATGTGGTTTGGGCCAATCATTTTGATACCCAGTGAAGAGGAAGCGACCAAATGGAAGTATAAGTCCTTGTATTTGGATATGTATTTGTAGTAATAAAGGCAAATTGCAGTAACACTTGCAGTAACACTCGTAGACACTAGTATTCCATGCTTATACAGCATATACTAACACAGTACAAACACAGTCATTATGGCACAGGTTGCTACATAAGGCATACCGCAAGGAACTGATTTGTAACAGCAGATCTCTCAGTAATGCAGCGGTATCTCACACAGTAATAAGGTACTGTTTAATGCGAGACCTGCTTTACCCAGGACTGGCATCTACTGGAGGGGGGGCTGTATGGCAACGCAAAAAGCGATACTTCTAGACTAAACGATAGACTACGGCAGCAGCTCCAGAGACCAGAATGCAGAAGGGATTTCGGCAGTATCCATACACTGTCATGCCGCCAAATAGGAATATTTCTCTATGCTTAGTCTCACCCTAACAAGCGGGATACTGTTTCTAACCTAGCCAGTAACCATAAGCGCCCCAATCACAGCAGGGCACTCCTATTTAAAAGGACTGCCCCCCCATGTGTATTACTGCTGTACCCTATTTTGTAGTCTATAAAGATTTGCACTAATGAATGTCACTGAGTATCTAGCTCAATTTTATAATTGTATTGCTATTGGAGTGTAGAGGCACTTGAACCAGAGAACAGGTTCCCGGCCACAAGAAGCTGCATGCGGATGAGCGGGGTGGTTGTTTCTTTGTAAGGTAAGTACACTTCCAGGGAAGCCGCTTGAATTTCTGTTTTTTGGCACCTCCACCTCCGCAGTCAGTAGCAGGTTTTGTAGAAAAATCCACTCCTAAGAGGCAAGGCCATAGCAAGTTCCAAGCTGGGTAGCATGGTCCACTGACACATTCCTGGCTAGTCCTAGTAGAACTAGGGTAGGGGCTACCTTGAAGTTCACTTGCCATTGATCTATGTCTCCTTGCGGCTGCTCTATGGGGTAACATAACAGAGACATAACATCCAAATTGCTGTGCAGCTGCCCCAGCTTGTAATGGATCTTGTAATTGAAGCGAGCCAACCATGCCACCTACCTCTGTTCCAGCTCCCCTAATTTGGCCAAGTCTAGATACGCTCATGGATTTTTATCTGTGTAACTGTCTACCTGTTATGATTAAGTTCATCAGCTGGTGGCACTGTCCTGTTCTGGGCTGTTTGCTGCAGCTCCATTGTCCACCAGCAGTTTTCTCCCAGGAGCCAGCAGGCTGGGGTAATCAAGCAAATTAGTGTTCAGCTGCGGGGTGGCAGCTACTTCCCCCGGAATGTCATGATTCTGACTGCCTTCTTGCTACTAGTTTGTTCCTGATTGCCTGATCCACCCTGTATCCTGCCGCCTTGCTCTTGCTGCCTTCCCTAGTACCCAGTCTTGTATCTCCTATTCCTTGCATCCCTGTATTCCCTTGCTGTTACATTGTATATGTTTTTGTATTTAGTCAGTAGTTTAGCTCTTTAGTTACTTTGTCAGTAGTTAGGTTTGTTAGTAGTTCTTGTGCATTAGGGGTTTGGTTCTTGTTTGTCTTTTGGGGTTTGTTTATGTTCACTGCTTGCTGGGGTGTATTTGTGTGTTTCACTGTAATAAATATCACTTTAAGGATATATACATTGTTTGGTCTCAGTTTCCTTGTGTAGCTACGTGTCTGGTCTCCTTAGCCTCTGACTCCTGACACTACTTGTGCCCTAGTGAAATACTCGGCTAATTTCTTTATCCCAAATGAGGGCCAGCAGTTCTATTTTAAAAGAGCTGCAATTGTGGGGGTTGTTCAGAGACCATAGACTTCGGCTGGCATAAGTGATGGTGCTCAACTGGATCTTGCTCTTGAGCAAGCCTGGCACCTACTGTAGCTCTTGCAAACTGCCATACATATAGACTCAGGATTGTTTTGTGTAGTCAGCATATGTTAGTAGGAGGCCATAGTCAATCATTCTTTGAGAGTTTCAAAGGCTGCCTGTTGTGGTTCCTGCCACTGTGCCTGAATAGACCGTAATGATTTGCCCCCATGCTGAGTGGCTGGCCTGAAAGTAATTTGTGCAAACTTTGGTATGAAGCATCGGTAGTACTCCATCAACCCTAGGAAAGAGCAACGTTTGATCATCGTCTTAGGGGCAGCCCAGTCCTACGCAGCTTGGATCTGGGTACACCCCTCCAGCCTCTACCTCGTGGCCCAGATACTGAATCTGCTTGCTCATCAAATGACATTTGATGGAGAGCTGGATGACTCACAGGCAGCATCACTGAGACCCCCCCCCCCCCTGCTTCTCGAATGTTCTGGTGCCTTCTAGAAGAATGGGAGGGGAAGTAAAGTGGAGCTGCCTGGAGTATTGTGGAGGCCCTGACCAATCCCCAACTTGGATTGGCAGGGGGTAGTCCCCCTCAAATACTCAGGGTCAGCCCAGCTCGGGATGAGTTGTTTGGGTGGAAGCTGGAGATGGAGTGTTAGGATGTCGTGACCTTTGAGGGAACTCCCCAATCTGGGGTGGGTGGCCTTGGGCCTGGGCTCAGGTGAGGACAGGGCCCTCCTCAAGGATGGACAGAGATGTCCTGGACAGGAGGCACTGGGAGCAAGGAGGACAGTGGGAGAACACTGCAAGGCAAGTCTCCAGGAGCAACCAGATCAGCCAAGAGGGCTGGTGAGGGACATACAGTCAGGAGGATGGGGAGGCACAACTGAAAGGACTGTGATGGAGAATCTGGGATGGGTGCAGAGCCAGTCATAAGGACTATGGTGGCACTGGCAGTGGAAAGAGGCAGATTCAGCCAGGGGGGCTGGCAGAGCAGCCTGAAGGGGTGGTACTGGGATCAGTAGCCACATGTAGGACAGCTAGCACTAAGGACTACCAATTTTTGCTACACCATAGGGGCCTGCGGTCCATGCCTGCCAAAGGCATTTGCTTTGGGCCTGGCTGAGACAGTGTCAGGCCTCAACAACAGTGCTAGCTGGTCCTGAGCGTGATAGTCTGCAAGTAAGTGTATGTGCTGGAGGAGAAGAGAAGAATCTGTATATACCAGAGGTGTATATAGTTAGTCTCTGCATTTTTCTATCTTCAATCAAGTGGGCATCCCATATGTACCCTATCCCCATCCAAGTTATATCCTTTCAATAAAAAAATTAATAAAACATAGTACAAGGACTGATTCTTGACTAAAGTGTGTCTGAAAATACATGTGCTGGCTGCGCAGGGTGGGAGATGAACCACAATCACCAGCAGCCCCTGCGGGGAGTTAAGCTGAAAGGCATACATAAAGTTGAAGTTGTTCAATCCCAGAGAAGCAAAAAAAAAATTTTTTTCTAAATCTTTATCTCCCATAGTGACTTCCCAATAGCCACTGGCTAGAGTTGAAAAGAAGAAGCAGGACTGGCCTAAGTCCATGTGGAATTCCCCCTCCTGGAGAAAGGTATATGAATCCTGATGCCTTCATGCATTTAATTTCCTATAGCCCACACAGAATAGTAAATTTCAATCTGTGGCTGCAGCCCACGGACTCCGGCTCTCTGGCAAAATCCCACTTTGCAGCATATTGTGGAGCAAATCTTTGATTGCCTAGCATAAAGCTGGAGGTATGATATGGCATTGTTCTTGTATGTCTAATACCCTAATGCAGCCATAGTCCTCCAGCTGTGAATACCAGCATGTGCTTTTCCAACAGTTGGTACAACATCCATCACTGAGACAAGAAAACTTATTGTAAGAACCATGCCAACTGGTTTAGCAGGTGTTGGTACTGCAAATCCTCTAATGCAGTCATGGTGGCTTGCAGATGGGCACCAATGGCTTCTACCCCAGGACTGGACACCACAATGCACCTTTTTGGGCACTTCATATCTGTCTTACCTATCTATAATACACTCTTCAAATGTGCTTCAAAATGCATGGTTTTCCCTTTTATGAACAAAAAAATTATGACTTTATGTTGTTGGGCTGGTATGGCATTATTTCCAGGGCTGGTTTTTATTCCCAGTCCGGCCCTGCTTAGAAGTGCAAATGTCCCCGTTACAGATAGTTGAAAAGATCAATGGTGTCCGTAGAAAATTATCTGACAGGTAGAAATAGCTCACTTGTTCAAGGAATCGCTAACCATAGGGGAGAACAATTAAAAGAAAAAAAAAAGAAAGAAAACAATAGGGAGGGACTTCTGGTCAGCAGCCCCAAGAAAAATATAAACATAGACTGAGCGACATTATTGGCTAACAGAGAGATACTCAGCAGAAGAGGTCAGATCATTCATATGGCCAAATTAGGCACTATAAAAGCAATCATGTAAGGCACCAAGGTTTCTTCAGAACTTGTTCACCTCATTGCGCTGTGCATTGGTGCAATGCTTTGTATTTAATTTTGAACAGCACGCCAATGCAACTGCGATTGCATTGCTAAGCATGGGTTAGAAATAGCACCCTAGTTAGTTTTTTCCTACTTTCTGAAGCCTTCACAAGAAGATTTTACCCTCTCTTCCTTTACTAGTGACAATTTTATCACCCAAACTAGAAGTGAGAAAAAATCTCCAATGAGTTCCCAAACAGCAATAAAAAAAATAAAAAATCATGGGTTCAAGCCTTATTTTTGATGCTGTATGGACATGTTATCACCAGAACAGTAAGTGAAGAGATATTTCTCCAATGGGTTCACAAACAAATGAGTTTCTAGCCCCTTTAAAACTCTAATACCACGTACACACAACCGTTTTTTCCATCAGAGTAAACTCTGACCGTTTTCTCCGACAGAGTTCCAACGGAGTTCCGTTGAAACGGACTGGCCTACACACAATCACAGCAAAGTCTAATCGTTTAGAACCTGGTGACGTACAACACGTATGAAGGGACTAGAGAAAAGAAGTTCAATAGCCAGTAGCCAATAGCTGCCTTTGCGCCATTTTTGGTCCGTCGGAATAGCATACAGACGAACGGTTTTCCCAATAGGAATTTATTCTGTCGGAAAGATTTAAAACATGTTCTATTTCTAGGTCCATCAGTATTTTTGAATAAAAAAAGTCTGGTGAAGCCCACACACAATCGGAATATCCAATAAAATGATTTCGTCTGACCTTTTCTGCCGGAAAGTCCGACCGCGTGTACACGGCATAAAACTTAAAACAAAGTGTTGGCTGGCAATATTATTGAAATGTGGGACACGTGTTTTTTTTATTTTTATTTTTTTTACTGGTTAACAATAAAATCTAATAGAAATCAGTAAAAGAAATTCTTTTTCACTGTAAATAGAGAATCGGGGTCCATGGTCAGTAATTTTCATTGAGTTTATCTAAGACAAAGGCATCTGTTTTGGTGGTAAGGCTTGACCCAAGGCAACAATTTATGCAGCTTTACAAGTCTATTAAGCCTAGTTCAACACAATTTTATTAAATAAAAACTGCATGATTACTCCTAAATTATAATGTGGGTGCACTTTAAGCTGAAATGGTGTTCTTTCTTTAGTATATGCACAGCAAAAAAAGACACTTCCACAATACTGGATAATCCCAAATGACAGAAAACATTGCCATACTGGGAAATGTATTTAATCCACTGTATACACACACACCCTATTATTAAAGCAATGCCCCTGTGCACACACATGCACTATTATATCATTTGGTAGAGAGCTGTTTTAAAAAAGACGTTTAAGTGGCTTATTTCCATGGCAACGTGGACTCCATATCACCATATAAAAGTTAGCCTCAAGTGAGGCAGCTGAGGAGTCATTATTCGATGTTTATTTTTAGAAAGCTGTCAACTGCATATGAAATAATCAGGGAAATTATCAATTTCTTGCATTAAAGGTAATACCAAGATAATTCACTTACGTAGTTAGAATACACAGCAAATCAGAGTAATGTGCGAGGAAGATGCTGCAGGCAGTGTCTGGTTTATGCACTAATGTATATTTACATTCATACTATACAGCTCTCAACCTTTTTTTTAACACAGAGGAACCCTTAAAAATAACGTTCAGGTCTCAGGGAACCCCTGCTAATAATTATTATATTTATTATTATTATAATTATTATATTTACAGCTCATAGGAAATTAACATGAACAGTAAGTATCAAATAAAAGAATAAATAAAATAATTTAAAAAATCGGATGTACTTAGGCTGCATTCACACGTTTTGAACTGCGGGCAGATTTGCACCGAATCTGCCCACGATTTGATGCGTGAATGACAAATCGCAGGACTCGCATTTGAAATGATACCTCAAATCACTGGCGCGGGTCTGCCGCAATTGTCTTGCGATAAATGGCGCTGCAATCACGGCAACAGACATTGCGGGAAGCATGTCGCCCAAAAATAAGTTCAGGAACTACTTTTGGGTGACATGCTTGCCGCGATGCGTGATCCTGCGACTGCAGCGTGATTTAAAGGACAACAATTGCAGCAGATCTGCGCCACAATTTGAGGTGTCATTCAAATGAATGGCATCTCAAATGCAAGTCTCACAGTTTGCCATTTACATATCAGAGCTTTGAAATCGTGGGCAGATTTGCGGCAAATCTGTCCGCAATTCAAAAATGCTGAAGTGTAAATGCAGCCTTAATGTGATTGTCTACTGATGTCAATAAAACCTTTTTGGACCACAAACAATGTGGTGTACTTAACGTATTTGAGAGCTATGGCTGTTCTATATAACTAAATTATTTTCTGTAATAATAATGAAATTAGGCAACTAATAATAGTGGCCAGAAAAAAAGCAGACCATGACAATTGGAGGTTAGTGAAAAATGCCCCTTACATTGGTACGAATCAATAGAAATCTGAAGCGCCATAGCAGAAATGTCAGGGTCAGATACAGCTTACAGTACTTCCAAAACCACAAAAAAAGAATTGTCACCGTGCCAATGAATTTCAGGGGTCAAACAACCCCCTTTTTGGGACTCTAAACATAAAAATATGGAAACCGTATAAATAAATAAATAATAAAATGAAATCACATGGTGTCATGCACAAGGGCATTTGATGGCTTTACCCAGAAAATAAAGGACATAGGAACTCATACTACTCAGTATGTCCTAGAAAATAATAGTCTGTAGCCAACTCCATATAGTGACCATTTGCCCAGTATCATAATGGTAACAATGGTAACATTTTAGACCTTCAGGCTGGGTTCACATTGCAGCGATGCGGGAAAGCCGCGAATCCGCGGCGGGTTCCCACATTGCATACCTCCCGGCGGCAGTTCACACTGGCTTATGCGAACTGCTGGGAGTATCAGTGAAACATTAATGACACCCCCAGATCAGTTCGCATATCGCAGTGCGATCTGCAAACTTGGACAGGAATCAGATCGCATGGTGTGAACACCCATGCAATCCAATTCTGCTGCGGACCAAAAAAAGGGTCCTGTGCGAGTTTGGGCCAGGTGAGATGGGAATTCAGCCATACTATCTGTATGGCTGAACTCGCATCGCACAGAGATCGGATGTGATTTGCACTGCAGTGCAGTGCGAATCACATCTGCTTCTCGTCACCGCTGCAATGTGAACCCAGCCTCAGCCCTGATTCATTCTGATGTGATGCAGAAAACTCATAGCAATCACATGGCATCCATATGATCTACTGCAGGTGTCAATCTTAAAATTAACATCACCCCGAAACAGATTGCAAAATGCATTTTGCCCGAATCGCATTGCATGGGTGCGAACACAAATGCAATGTGATTCAGGTGCGGGGAAAAAAAAAGATCCAGCATAATTTTGGTGCTGATACAATGCGATTTGAATCATACAAATGTATGGCTCAAATCACATTGCACAGACATCGCATGTGATGTGCACAGGAATGTGGTATGATGTGTGACCCCAGGTTAACGCAAAATTCCAAGATAAGCAAATATTGACTAAATATAAGAGGCTTGTGTCATATTACTTGAATCTTGGTGTACTTTGTGTATTTGCTCAAGATTTTACTGACATGCAGCAGTTTCACTTCATTCAAGGTGAGTCCGCTCTCCTTGATGGATGCTAATCATCCATTCATTCCCTTCACATTTGAGCACTTAACTTTAGCATGGTCTGCCATATACATTGTCTGACATATTATTATGTTCACTCACATGGTTCATTCATGCATACACCATTACACATTCATCTCATTTATTTCACTGTTTCCAAGTTTCCAAGTCCATCTAGCTTTGAACAACATTCATTCATATGTATATATATATTTTTCATTACATTGTATAATTCATTCTGTATGTATAGTACCAAATGATATACATATATCCTTATTTTAGCTGACATATACAATGGACTTGGATACATGCTATGTGGGACACACACTCTATCACATATTTTCTTATTTTTTTATTTTATTTACACATTTTATTTATTTATTCATTTATTTATTTATTTTCTATTATCCCATAGATTCTAAGCCCATACCATTATTGAACCAGATTGGTTCATGCATATACATACTTATATCATATACTACTTTACTTCTATGCTGTTATGACAGCATCTATTGACACATATGCATTTATGTTTCAGATGACATTATTAATGGCTACTGGGAGATCTTTGGTGACACACACCCCCATACCGGCCATGTCTGCACCCCGTTTGTGCTCTATTGGCTTGGTTTGTCCTCTGCCTCCTCAGCTCCCCGAGCCGGACGCTCATTACTGCCGCCTCTGGGTATTCAGCATTTAGTAGTCTGATCCAGCCATTGGTGAGTATAGGGCCATGCGTTTTAGACCCACTTGACTAATTGTCACAATACCATCTCTGTGTTGATACATATTTGGCTCATTATACCCCCTACAGATGTACTACACACGCATCTACCCCTGATGAAGGGAGCATGGTCTTTCAAAAAGCGTTGGGATACATTTAATGTCTGTGTACTTTGCAATTTACATTTTATACCAAGATACGCGTATTGACATTTTTTACTGTATGTATCATTTCAGTGGCTTGGCTATGGTTCATGTTGTTTATGTTTGCATGACAATTTTAATACATTTTGAGACTGCATTTACAATGTCAATTGTTGGCTAACCGCATTCACCTTATTTAAAGTCCCGGGCAATTACCTGTTTTTTTTTGGTGACCGTTACCACTCTCTGCTCAGAGTGGAGGGGGAGAACTGAGCGATAAGCAGTGTTTGTTTGCTCAGTTCTCAGTGTACAGGTGGCGGGAGATAGATGCAGCTTTGGATTAATGCTGCATCGACCTAGGTGAGTATAGTTTTTTTGGGGGGGAAATCCAAACTTCTCTTTTAATAAAGACCAGTTTCTAGTGCTGTCTCTCCTTGTGCAGAGTGACTTGATTTGTCTTCAACCCCCTCCTGTAACTTTCTACATGAAGCCTTTAGTGGTTGGGCCTGTTGGGTCCCCACCACAGTTCTGCTTTCTTTACAGGCTGTGTGCAGCCCAATGATGATGTCACTTCTATTTTTACAGGGTAATATCTGGGGTTGCAAAGTCATTTGGTGCATACATAGTGGATTTATATACTTTGTGGCTATGGGAAGAAAAGAATGAACCTTTTGTTCCTAGAGTTTAGCTTTAAGGAAAATGTTAAAAGTTTTTTAGGGCTATTTGCTATATAAAATATTTCTGTATTTCATGTTTTGGTGACTTTAGTATTCTGTATTAGTTGCTTAGTTACCACTAAAAGGATCAGACGTTCAATATTTGCATTTATATAAGTGGCCAATCTACAGAGAGGTGAAAGCTAAATTCTGCTGCTTCTTTGGGGAATTCAAAAGAAGAGACAATCTGTATAGTAAACCAGATGCAGTCAATGTTTGGGTATGCAGATAGATACAGGTGTCAGCAGCTGTCAGAATACAATAACCAGCAGGAATTCCTCATAGCGTGGATGAAGAAACCTATTGAAACAAAATTGCATGGCTAGCCTTTAGCCCCATACACACTATCAGATATGTCTTCAGATTTACCAAAGCCATATAATATGAGGTCAAATCTTAGGAGTTTCAATGTGTATGCAATCAGGCAGGCCCTTGCACTACATGGTTTTGGTAAATCTGAAGACAAAAATCTGCAGAAAATCTTATAGTGTGTATGGGGCTTTAGTCTTATCCTGACATGGTCTGCATCTGACATGGACATGGAAGTCATTATATTTATATACATAATATGCACAGAATCTGCACATTGCTTTGAAAAGTTTATGTGTTGTATACTTGTGTACTGCAAGAGCTAATTGCTAATTTTTCACAAAGGGGAACATCAAAAGACACTTTTATTTCCCTTATCCCTCGTTCCCCTGGCAACCAGCATTCTCCACTTCCCGCCGACACTCCAAGTTGTAGGTGAGTCCTCTTTTACAATGCAGGACTAGCAATAGAGTGCAACCACCAGATGGTGCGTCAAAGAGAAGTGGATTCAGGGGACTGGCTGCATAAAAAGGAAGAAGCCTGAAGAACCAGGTTTAAAATAAGTAAAAGTTTCTTTATAAAGCCTAGGTGTAGCAAAAAATAAATTATAGAAAAAAAAAAAAAAACAGCACAAGGGATATTACTTACCTTCAGTAGAATGTATCCCTTGTGCTGACTCCTCTGCTGTTAGTAGCAATCTGCCCATGTCCTGCTCCCCAGCCCTGCCATCCTAATCTTCCAGTGTTCCAGGAGTTAATACAGCTAAGGGGCTATCACAGGAGCTTATCAAGAGGGCCCAACTACCCCCCCCCCCCCCCACTCCTCATCCCGTTCTGCCCAGCTGCTCCATTCATTGAAGCCGTACTACAGTTTTTTGTAGAGCAGTGATTTTAACCCCCTTGGCGGTATTCCCGAGTCTGGCTCGGGGGTGAAAATTTTGTAACATTAGCGGTAACCCAGAGCCAGACTCGGGGATCGCATCGCTGGATCCAGGATGAGTTTACTTACCTTAACCCCTGAATCCAGCGATGTCCCCCCGCTGTACGAGCGAGCCGTCCTCCGCCCGATATATCACATCGCTGGGCTCCGTTCCCTGCGAGCGTTGCGACGCACGGGACGGAGAACGGCGCCAAATTCAAAAAGTAAAACACACACTATACATACAGTATAATGTAATCTTACAGACTACATTGCTGTATGTCATTATTTCACATCCCCTTTGTCCCTAGTGGTCTGTCCAGTGCCCTGCATGCAGTCTTATATTATAAAAACTGTTCTTTATGCCTGGAAACTGGAGATTGTCCATAGCAACCAAAACTGTCCCTTTACCTCAAAAATGGTTTTAGACCAGCTAGAAAACAGCGATAATAAATTGTAATCACTCGCAGAATTGAGCGATAGCGATTTGTGGGGAGATCCGTCATCAAATACTGAAAAATAACGACAGTGACAATTCTGCAACTGAGCAAATTTCTGTGTTTTTTGATTTGATTACATTATTGAATATTTTTTATTATTGTTATATTATTATTTGGTATAATTATTTATTATATTATAATTTATGATTTAATTTTTCAAACTTCCTCATACCCAGGATGTTTACTAGACTCTTGTTTGGACAGATTTAAGTGAGTTATTCCTAAGAATTACAGGACTACAATATAAAACGCCAAGTTTTCATGCAAAATAATTGTATCACTTTCAGCACCTAAAATCTGAAATAATCATACCGCCAGGGAGGTTAATGATGCTTAAAGTGAAACAATAAAGTAAAATATTCCTTTAAATATTGTGCCTGGGGGGTCCCCTTAGTCTGCCTTGTGCATCTATGCAATGTGTAGAACATGCTGCAGCAATAATGACATTTCTAAAGGAAAAAATGTAATTTCAATTTGCTCATGTCTGTAATGTATTGCTCCCGATACAATAGATAAGAAAATTGAAAATAGCAGCATGGGGTATGGATATGAAGAGAAACTCCATGCCAAAATTAAAAAAAAGTTGGCGTGGGCCACCCACAAAATGCATGCCTCCCGCCGACTGCTCTCTCTTTGCTTTGACAGCTCTTATATAGGCAAGGGCTGGGCCACCTGGGGATGTAACTGACTGACCCCGCCCCCTTCTGACATCATGTGACTCGAACATCAAGCCCATCAACCCGAGCATCAAGCCCATTACTAGCTTGTATTAATTGCACCAGAAGATTATGGCAGTGGGGGTGGAGGGGCATTGGAGGAGGAAAGGTAAGTAACATCCTTTTTTTTTTTTTATGATTATTATTTATTATTTTTTTTCAGCAAAACAGCCTTTAATGTTCCCCTAGACAAAAACAAGCATTTAACCCCTAATCCCGGAAGATTTTACACCCCTTCCTGACCAAAGCCCTTTTTGAGATTTGGCACTGCGTCGCTTTAACTGACAATTGCGCGGCCGTGCGACGTTGCATCCAAAAATGAAAGATCGCTATTCATACTCTGTATGAACAGACAGAGATCTGTCTCTTCTCCCCTCAGAAAAGCGGAAACTGTGTGTTTACAGTTACACACAGATCCTGGTTCTCGGTGTGCCCCGATCAATCGCGGGAGCCTGGCAGTGATCACAACCGCTGGGCACGCGCAACAGCTTCGTGAGCGAGCAGGGGGCATGCAGGCGTGCCTCTAGTGGCCAAAAAAGGAAGCAACGTAAGATAACGGCGATTCACGCAGCCAAGCCATGCTGCCGCAGTGCAACTGCAGAAGCTGTTTGGCAAGCAGTTAAACATTACTGTAGTGAGGGGGGAGCCCCACTGCAAGGGTAGCTTAATGTTCCCTGAAGTTCAAGTGTTACTAAACCCAGGACCCTGCATTCGCTATATCTGGTCTTCCACAGTACACAGAACATGGAAATGCAATTATTTTAGTAAATATAAACTGCTAAATACTTTTTCTCATCAGCGCTATACAGCAGTCTTATGACATTTATGAGTGTGTGATTAAAGCTTGTAGGAGGAGTTTTCATTCTCCTCTGACTGTCCTATGAGGATGCAGGATCCCTGACCCTTTGTCTGGATGCTGATTGGCCCTGTGCTGATCACATGCACCCTAGCAAGGAAAAAAAAAAGCTCTAGCAATACACACCAAACTGAGCATGTGCAGAGTGCTCCCAAGGCTCTGTTCTATCAGGAGATGGATTGGGGACAGTGGAAGTAGGGGGGTCAATAAAGACAGGATCAAACAGCCTGTTTACACAATACAGAGAATTAACCCCTTATGCTCCACAGTGGGCATAACTAGAATGCTTTACTGCATATACAGACTGATTTTACTGTTGTAGATTTAGTAACACTTTAGCCCCATACACTAGAGTCGCCACCTTTTCTTCAAGCCAAACCCAGCTGCCTGGGGGAGAGTAGTAATGCAGTGCACATAACGTCTCGCAGAAAACTGTAGGTGTGGCCAAATTGCTCTTGCTGACATCATCACCCTGCACCCCAGTGATGCCGAACCTGCCCCCCCAGATAGCTACCCACAGCTCCTGGACGGCAACAGATTTATGTGACTATCTTGGTTACTTGGGGAGCCACAGCCCGGTCTGAATAATGTGTCCGAGTTTCAGTCTGCCTGAAACCCAGAAACATGATTCAAAACCCAGACTGTCTGGGTGAATCCCGGACAGGTGGAAACCCTACCATACACTCTATCAGATTTTCTGCTGATTTTGTCTTCAGATTTACCAAAACCATGTAGTGCAAGGGCCCTCCTGATTGCATACAAATTGAAACTCCTAAGGTTTGACCTCATATTATATGGTTTTGGTAAATCTGAAGGAAAAAATCAGCAGAAAATCTGATAGTGTGTATGGGGTTTTTCAGGTTCAATGAACGGTGTTCATTTATAGCTATGCACTTCCTTATGCCCTAAGTATACATAGCTATGCAATTTAATCTGTAGCAAATTTTTGGGTGAAACACCGCCTTTTATGCACCCATATTTGTGGCAGTCACTATCCCTGTGATGTCGTCTTTCTTATCAAAATACCACAATTTTACCTGTTCCCCAACAGAATGTCCTGCATTTACACATGACGGCATCTCCTTTATTTCAGACATAACAGGAATTGGTTGGGGCAATTGAAAATCTGGCTATATTTTTCCCCTTGATATTTACCAGGAGGGTGAGACTATTTACATCCAAAGTTGGTCGAGGGCATTACAAAATCTAGTAGCTCAGTCATGCTACTGAAATCTCTTAAAATTAAAACATAAAGGAAGCAAGAAGTTCACAGATGGAACAAATGGCTCTCTACGATGTAAGCTGCACAGGTAGAATGTGGTAGAGATCAGTTGTGCGTAACTAGAACATTATGTGATTACATGTCATCACGTACAGTGGTGTGAAAAAGTGTTTGCCCCCTTCCTCATTTCCTGTTCCTTTGCATGTTTGTCACACTTAAGTGTTTCGGAACATCAAACCAATTTAAACAATAGTCAAGGACAACACAAGTAAACACAAAATGCAATTTGTAAATGAAGGCGTTTATTATTAAAGGTGAAAAAAAATCCAAACCATCATGGCCCTGTGTGAAAAAGTGATTGCCCCCCTTGTTAAAACATACTATAACTGTGGTTGTCCACACCTGAGTTCAATTTCTCTAGCCACACCCAGGCCTGATTATTGCCACACCTGTTCACAATCAAGGCATCACTTAAATAGGAGCTGCTTGACACAGTAAGGTCCACCAGAAGATCCTTAAAAGCTACACATCATGCCGAGACCCAAAGAAATTCAGGAACAATTGAGAAAGAAAGTAATTGAGATCTATCAGTCTGGAAGGGGTTATAAAGCCATTTCCAAAGCTTTGGGAATCCAGCGAACCACAGTGAGAGCCATTATCCACAAATGGCGAAGACATGGAACAGTGGTGAACCTTCCCAGGAGTGGCCGGCCGCCCAAAATTACCCCAAGAGCGCAGCGACGACTCATCCAAGAGGTCACAAAAGACCCCACAACAACGTCCAAGGAACTGCAGGCCTCACTTGCCTCAGTTAAGGTCAGCGTTCATGCCTCCACCATCAGGAAAAGACTGGGCAAAAATGGCCTGCATGGCAGAGTTCCAAGGAGAAAACCACTGCTGAGCAAAAAGAACATCAAAGCTCGTCTCAATTTCTCCACAACACATCTTGATGATCCCCAAGACTTTTGGGACAACATTCTGTGGACCGATGAGACAAAAGTGGAACTCTTTGGAAGGTGTGTGTCCAAGTATATCTGGCGTAGAAGGAACACTGCATTTTTTATTTTTTTTTCAGTTTTGCTGCTTCAGGACCTGGAAGACTTGCCGTGATAAAAGGAACTATGAATTCTGCTGTCTACCAAGAGATCCTGAAGGAGAATGTCCGACCATCTGTTCGTGTACTCAAGCTGAAACGAACTTGGGTTCTGCAGCAGGACAATGATCCTAAATACACCAGCAAGTCCACCACCGAATGGCTGAAGAAAAACAAAATGAAGACTTTGGAGTGGCCTAGCCAAAGTCCTGACCTGAATCCTATTGAAATGTTGTGGTATGACCTTAAAAAGGCCGTTCATGCTCGAAAACCCTCTAATGTAACTGAATTAGGACAATTCTGCAAAGATGAGTGGGCCAAAATTCCTCCAGGACGCTGTAAAAGCCTCATTGCACGTTATCACAAACGCTTGGTTGCAGTTGTTGCTGCTAAGGGTGGCCCAACCAGTTATTAGGTTTAGGGGGCAATCACTTTTTCACACAGGGCCATGATGGTTTGGATTTTTTTTCACCTTTAATAATAAACACCTTCATTTACAAATTGCATTTTGTGTTTACTTGTGTTGTCCTTGACTATTGTTTAAATTGGTTTGATGTTCCGAAACACTTACCGTATATACTCGAGTATAAGCCGAGATTTTCAGCCTCTTTTTTGAGGCTGAAAGTGCCCCCCTCGGCTTATACTCGAGTCATCGCTGTCTGCCCGCTCGATCAGCGTGTCGAGCAGACAGACAGCGGCCATTCTATAATTCAAAAGCCGCGCCTCCGGCTCCGCCTTCGCCTGTGATAGGCGGAACACTGAATTTCCCAGCAGCCTGTGTTCCGCCTATCACGGACATCGTATCATCCTCGTACTACGGACGAGGATGATACGATGTACGTGATAGGCGGAACACGGGCTGCTGGGAAATTCAGTGTTCCGCCTATCACAGGCGAAGGCGGCGGCGCAGCTTTTGAATTTTACAATGGCCGCCGAGGCGCCGACGAAGAGGGCACGGGACGGAGGGAGGCAAGGCAAGGCACGGCACGGGACGGGACGGGACGGAGGCAAGGCACGGCGGCAAGGCACGGAGGCAAGGAGGCAAGGCACGGGACGGAGGCTCGGGACAAAGGCTCGGGACACAGGTAGGCTGGACACACACACACACACACACACGGATGGATACACACACACACAGGGATGGATGGATGGATGGAGACACACACACACAGGGATGGATGGATGGATGGATGGAGACACACACACACAGGGATGGATGGATGGATGGATGGAGACACACACACACAGGGATGGATGGATGGATGGACACACACACACACAGGGATGGATGGACGGACACACAGGGATGGACGGACACACAGGGATGGACGGACACACAGGGATGGACGGACACACACACAGGGATGGACAGGCATGTCTCACCCTCGGCTTATACACGAGTCAATAAGTTTGCCAGTTTTTTTGGGGGTAAATTGGGGGCCTCGGCTTATATTCGGGTCGGCCTATACTCGAGTATATACGGTAAGTGTGACAAACATGCAAAGGAACAGGAAATGAGGAAGGGGGCAAACACTTTTTCACACCACTGTATGTCGATCAATCACTACTTCCATCTATTTTATACATTAGCTTGCACCAGGGTGGATTTGATTTAAATCAAGTTGATTTAAATCACTAGTAAAAAGGCTAATAATCATAATTTTAAAGAGTAACTGTCATCTCTGTCCCGCAGCGGCTCCTCCTCTGACCCACTATTGGCTACCGACAGTCCCATTCACTATAATGGGACGGCTGATGATGTAGAAGTGACACAACAAGGTGAGGAACATGGCAGCAGCAGGTGAGTGGATGCCTGCTAACAGGAACTGCCATGATGGATCTGAAATGACAGGTGCATTATTAATAGTTAAAAAATTGCAATCTCGATTCAACCCTCCACACGATCCAAATCCAGCATTTCCATGATTCATGTAACAAGTGCAGCACAGTTCTCTGCTCACAGCTGTAAAAAAAAAGGAGCCAGCAATGTTTATCAACAACATTGCTCAGCTTCAGTCTGTAAATGAGGTCAGTTTAACCCCTCAAAGGCTAAACCTTTTTCTGACGCTTGTTGCTTACAAGGTAAAACCAGTATTTTTTTTCCTAGAAATTTACCCCCAAATATAAATATATATATAAAATATATTTTAGCAGAGACCCTAGAGAATAAAATGGCGATCATTGCAACATTTTATGCCACACTTTATTTGCACAGCTGTCCTTCAAATGCAATTTCTTGGGGATAAAATACACTTAAAGTTTAAAGTAATCTAAGTAAAGTAAAGTAAAGTTAGCCCAATTTTTTTGTATAATTTGAAAGATGATGTTATGCTGAGAATCGTGATCTTTAATCTAAGTAAAAAAATTTTTATTTTATGCAGAATCATGCAGCTCTAATAAGGACCTATTCTGGCTGGTAGTTAGAATCTTTAATATTTGAAAACAAATTAAGCTGTCAGGTTAGTAAAACAGCTATATTGGAACTGATTCAATCATATAGTTTGTAGTACATAGATTTGCAAAACAATGGGATAGTTATAAGTTATTAGAAGTTATATTCCTAAAATTGTTTTATCTCATGATTACTGTGAAATTGTGTGAATGCATCAATGCAGTGCATGTTATCTCAGCTTGCAGAGCTTAGATTCATTGAATGAGTTTACCAACAATGGAAATATTAAACCCCATACACACTATCAGATTTTCTGCTGATTTTTTCCCTCAGATTTACCAAAAACATATAATATTAGGTCAAACCTTTCAGTTTCAGTTTCAATTTGTATGCAATCAGGCAGGCCCTTGCACTACATGGTTTTGGTAAATCTGAAGACAAAAATCAGCAGAAAATCTGATAGGGTGTATGGGGATTTACAGAATATACAGCCTCATGCTATATAATTAAACTCCATTTTATGTATCTTAAATAGAAAACTATCTTTAGATAGATTTTTACTCCAAAAGCATTTTATTAAAACAAATTTAATAATAATAAAAAAATCTGATTTAAATTAAAAAATCTGATTTAAATTAAAAAGAAAATGTTTTTTTTTTATTATTTTTTTATCATTTATTTTTATCCACCCTGTTTTGCACAATAGAGACCCAGTTGTTCCATTTGTTGAGTGGTCAAGCCTGCCAAAGCTGATACTTCTGTTTTTGAGAGGTACCAGATTTCTAGGTCTACTAACCTGTTATGACCATTACCTAGAGCAGTGGTTCTCAACTCCTGTCCTCAGGACCCACTAACAGGTCAGATTTTAAGTATTATCTTGGGGAGATGCAGACTAGAATACTGCAATCACTGAGCAGAAAATGATATGACCTGCAGGGGCAGACTGACCATTTGGCCACTAAGCCACTGCCCGAGGTCCCCCGGGCCACTAGGGGGCCCCATCAAGGTTACCAGCCTCAGTAAAACGGTGTTTTTTTTACATCTGTCTCTGAAATGTCCCTTACTGACATCCTTTTGCTCTAAAAATCCTGAGATTATAGCTGCCCCACCTCTCCAGTACCTTCTGAGCCAATAGTAACATGTCTGTGTATACTGTGTGTACATGTATGTGTATACAGTGTGATTGTATACTGTGTGTGTATACTGTGTGGCACCATAATCTCTGGTTGCCTGGGGGCCCCAGAATCTCCTATTGCCCGGGGGCCCCATGAGTTGTCAGTCCGCCCCTGATCACCTGTGACGTATTTCAGTTATCTTCCAAACCTGGCCTGTTAGTGGGTCCTGAGGACAGGAGTTGAGAACCACTGACCTAGAGGGTTTCACACTTCTCTGTTTAATCTTTCATTGATGTTCTGTCACAGAATTTAAGAATTTTCCTCAGTTTTTACTAGGCATTGAATTTTAGCAGTAAGGTCTCACCATTGGAGATATCAAAATATATCAGAGAGACCCAAAATAATTTATCTGAGCATCATTTCTCCAAAACCTAACTATTCATATGAAGTGGTCAGACCCTTTAACGATGACTACAACTAACAGTGTACCTAAGGCAAATAAATGCCTTTTATACCTCTATAATAAAGTAACTGTGACACTCACATGGCTCTTTAATTAAAATTGTGGCACTGCATAAGACAGATGACTTTAGGCTGAAATTTTGTATTCAATTCCGTGTCGCAGTCAGTTCTTCCTTTAGGAAACTTAGGCCTATTAAGTGCAAATTGTTGCTGCCGTTTACAGTGAAAAAGTAATTGGAAATGCTTCGGGCAACTAAGAACTGATTACATGTTTGCTCAATGCCAGTGGCATCCCTTTAACCATAAAGAACTGTTTACAATATTACTATTACTGGAGGAGTGGAAATGTTTGCACAGATTCGCTTTCCTAAGGAACTCTTTTAGATAATTTTTGTCAACATCTTGAGCGCATAATTAGATTCATATGTAATTAAATCTTTCTTCCCCCACCACCATGTCAGGGCAGCAGATTTCAAAGTTACACAGCAGACTTTCAACATGACAAAGGGGTCAATTCACTAATGGCACGTACACACACGACCGGACTTTCTGGCAGAAAAGGTCCGACGGAATCATTTCATTGGATATTCCGATCCTGTGTGGGTTTCAGCTGACTTTTTTTTTTTCAAAAATTCCGACAGACCTAGAAATAGAACATGTTTTAAATCTTTCCGACGGAATCAATTCCTATCGGGAAAACCGTGTGCCTGTATGCTATTCCGACGGACCAAAAACGATGCAAGGGCAGCTATTGGCTACTGATTATTGAAATTCCTTTTTCTAGTACTTATTGCATTCTAAACGAACGGATTTTGGTGTGATCGTGTGTAGGCAAGTCAGTTTCAGCGGAACCCCGTCGGAGAGACCGTCAGAGTTTATTCTGATGGAAAAAACGGTTGTGTGTACGTGGCATTAGAGTTAAATATTGGCCAAAAAAATGCAGTAAAATAACAGATGCGGAATCAATTGTACAAATGTTCAATTCAGCAATAATTTGCCGATAAATAGCTCATGCGGTAACAGTAATGCAGTAATTAACGCATATTTTCATGCGGTAATTAATCCCATTGTAGCTGGCTGTTGAGAAGTGGGTCGGAGAGCCGGCTGCCGTGTCCTTAACAATGGATACCTCATCAGCTGTCAGCAGGTTTACCTCCCCCCTTGTGATGTAACCACCCCAGCATGCCCCTGGCCAATTCAGTCACAAGGGGGTGGGGGGAGTCACCCAGTGACATCACCAGGTGGCCATACCCCTTAGTTATTTAAGAGTTGTCTGACAGCAGGGGCCTTCCTTGGGACCGAAGGTTTTTTTTTGGTTTTATGGTTTTCGGGTCGACAGTGGACGTCGATATTGATGATGGAGATCTACTTCGGGGGGGACATTTTTTTGATTTTAAATTTTTTAATAAAGGAATTGTCAAAAAACTTGTATTGTGTTTTTTATTTACTTTTTACATTTTTTGGGTGAATGAGTAGGGCCCTACTCATTCACATGGGGGGGGGTGGGTTTCATAGTCTGATAAGCCCTCTGCCCACAGACCCTCAAAACCAACGGCCAAGGTTGTGTGTAAGAGGCCCTTGTCCCTATCATCAACATGGGGACAATGTGCTTTGGGGGGGCAGAGCCCCCTACCACAAAGCACCCCACCCCCATATTGAGGGCATGTGGCTTGGTATGGTTCAGGAGGGGGGGCGCTCATTCGTCCACCCCCCCCTTTCCTGACCTGCCTAGCTGCATGCTCGGATAAGGGTCTGGTATAAATTTTGTGGGGGCAACAACATTTTCTTTTCATTTTGGCATGGGGTTCCCCTTAAATTCCATGCCAGATCTGAAGGGCCTAGTATGGATTGTGATGGGACCCACACACAGAATTTGTAATTGCTGGCATGTTTTTTTTTTACATTCAGGGAAACCCACTGACAGCTGATGAGTCATCCATTGTTAAGGCTGGCCTCCCTGCCCGCTCCTTAACAACCAGCTAATGGGGGGAGACCACCACGCTGCATCTGAGCAATACCGCATGTGATATCGCCAGCAAAACCCTAGTGATAAATATTGCACCTTTTTTTACTTTCTGTTCTACTTGTGAATTGGGCTTAAAGGGGTAGCATAGCATGCTATGCATTAATATAAAAAAGTCTTCTGTGTGCAGAAGCCCCCCTAACACTTACCTGAGGTCCCTCTCTGTCCAGTAATGTCCACAAGAGTCTCAGCCTTCCGAAACAATCGTTCAAAGTCAAAGTCAGCTAGCTAATCAGGTGAGAGAGAGGGTGAGGCCGAGTCGGGGCTCCGTTTCTGGATGGACACAGGGAACTGTGACTCGGCTCGGGTACCCCCATAGCATGCTGCTTGCTGTGGGGCACTCAGCAAGAGGGAGGGGCCAGGAGCATTTAAGAGGGACTCGAGAAGAGGAGGATCTGGGCTGCTCTGTACAAATCCAACTGCACAGAACAGGTAAGTATAACATGTTTGTTATTTTTTTTAGGAAAAAAACACAAGCCTTTACAATCACTTTAACAGCTTAACGCATGTTTTTTTTTTTTTTTGCAATATTTACCAGCACATTTTAAATTTTGCATCAAATACAAAATAATTGTTATTTTTTGTGAATCTGACTTTTTGTACCGCATGCAATAATTAATACAAATGAGTGAGGTGATTGTGTTATCGCATGTTGTATTCTTAGTGAATTGACCCGAAGACTGACTTTTAAGAATTGTAAAGAACCTCTGTCACCCATAAAAAACTTGTGGAGTCTTTCAGTTTCCAAATTGAACTAGAAATGTGACAGGGGGATCTAAAGTTTTTGCTATAAGCAACATAGAAACTTTTCTTTTCACCACTTTAGGTTACGTTCACATTATGTGGGTGGGGGAATGTGTGCACGGCCTCATTCACACCATGTGGAGAGATGTGAGTTTTTCTGTACCTGTTTTTGCAAGGACACAAGAAAAACAATTGTTCTCTATGTGCCCTGTTCACACCACAACGCTGGAATCATATGCAGATTTTTTCCTGCACAGAAATCAACATTGTGGTGGGAATAATAGTTTTCTTTGCAGAGAATTTGTTACATTCTTCTGTGCAAAAAAATAAATAAATATCTTACGTGACAGCAGTGTTATGGTGTGAATGGAGCATTTATAAAACAATGGATTTATTTGTGTCTTTGCAGAGACCTTCATAATAAATACGCACGTCTCTGCACATGGTATGAACAAGCCTGTGCAAGTCAAATCTGCAAGGTTTTTCAATCATTATATGTATGTATGCATAGCTCCCAACTGTCCCTGATTTGGAGCAATGTCCCTCTGCCCCTCATTCCTCCTCATTTGTCTCTCATTTTGGTCTGATCTATATAGATGTATATAAAATGCACTTTTTATCTATCAAAATGTGTTTTCCAGCGCTAAACCTTTCATCTGATTTCTAAATTGCTGCATTTGTAAATTCCAAAAGCCAATATAAAGGAATAGTAATGGTAAAAAAAAAAGCACTTGTGGGTTTAACCAATCTCTTTTTTTTATACAATTCCCCTTTAAGGGAGGAGTAGCAAGGGTTGTGTCCTATGTCTGCATACTTTTGCTGATAGGTGTCCCTCATTTCCATCTCAAAAAGTTGGGAGGTATGATGTATGTTGTAAAGGAGACCTAAATCGCACACAGTCTGCCACCAGCAAGCACCCGTAGTCAAAAGGCACCAGGGTGGCATCTTAATGGCACCCCCATGCATCTGAAAAAGCAGTGTGGCTGTGGTTTTAAAAAGAACTACTGTGTCCACACAAATGTGGCATGCAGGGCAGTGGCGGATGGTGCTTACAATTTTTTTTTTTGGGGGGGGGGGGGGGCACAAACAAACTGAAAAATACTGTAAAATAAAAAACACAAATTGCAGCCTCACTGTGCCCATAAATTGCAGCCTCACTGTGCCCATCAAATGCAGCCACTGTACCCATCAAATGCAGCCACTGTGCCCATCAAATGCAGCCACTGTGCCCATCAAAAGCAGCCACTGTGCCATCAATTGCACCCATTGTGCCATCAAATAAAGCTACTTGTGCCCCATTAAATGCAGCCACTTGAGCCCATCAAATGCAGCCACTTGTGTCCATCACATGCAGTCACCTGTGCCCCTCTTATACAACCACTTGTGCCCCATCAAATACAGCCACTTGTGCCCCATCAAATGCAGCTAATTGTGCCCATCAAATGCAGCTAATTGTGCCCATCAAATGCAGCCATTTGTGCCCATCACATGCAGCCACCTGTGCCCATCACGTGCAACCACTTGCGCTCCATCATGTGCAGCCACTTGTGCCCCATCAAATGCCGCCACTTGTGCCCCATCAAATGCCGTCACTTGTACCCCATCAAATGCCTCCACTTGTGCCCCATCAAATGCCACCACATGTGCCCATCAAATGCAGCCACTTGTGCCCATCATATTAAGCCACTTGTGCCCATCAAATGCCCCCATTTGTGCCCATTAAATGCTTCCACTTGCATGAATCTATCCATTATTCATAGAGGGGGTGGCTAGACAGAGGGGGCTGAGCCCATGCGCCCTTAATGGACACGCCGCCAATGAAGTAGGGACCACATAGATGTGCACCTAGCCTTAAGGTAGAATTTCAGCTTTTTAAAATAAGATTTAAAAATTAAAACAATGAATTACAATTAAATGTAAAAAACTTAAATATTATCCCTTGTGAAAAAAGATTTTTTAATACCTCTCACCCTTTCCAATCTCCAGACTCCGGTACTGCCCTACAACACCCTTCTCTACCTCTTCCTGGGCCATGCAACCCCTCTGGTGAGCCAAAGCTGTCATGGATGCATCCCTTGGAGGTGCTGCAGCACACCGGCCTGGACTAACAATACTGCTGCAGTGAATAGAGCTCACATGTCATTATGTGAGTACTATTTATTCATCTTTGACTCCCTGCCAACCAACAGGTATTTTTAAGGCCTCATTCATACAGGCATGCGATTATTGCATTTATAGGAAATTTTCAAACTCATAGTAATGTATGTTTTTGTAGACAGGTACATTCTGCTGTCTCCACTGCAGGTGGCACTCAACCTCAGTGGCAATGCAGAGGGAGAGGAAGTCATGGGGAACAGGGTTCCTCTATGGTTTCCTGAGTCACAGGGGCATCAATCTAATTGGATGCTGGCTATTCATGTGACTCCGGTGGCCATCTTAGGTTTGGTAGAGTCTATTTTGGACCCTAGCCCCTGGGTTTGGCATGCTATGCGAGTGGACAGTGTAGGAAAAGGTCTCCCCGTCTGTTAGGGACAGTACTAGCGATAGGGAAAGGTTCCTAATGAGAAGGCAAAGCTTAGGGTCTCTCTGGATACCTTCTGGGCATGTGGCCTCATTCTGCCCCTCCTAACAATTGCTGCCGGCTCTGTTGGAACATTTCTTCTTCAAGTCATTGGAAACTGTGAGTGTGCCCAGCTGGGTAGCTGTCCCATCAGGTCTGTTGTAAACTGTTGCTGCATTGTGTGAATTATTACATCCACACCACGCTGCACCCCACCTACATTATGATTTAAAATTGTATAACACACTCTGCTGTGATGCTGCTTAAGATGCATTCAGTTTAGCTGCTAGGGATGAGCTTCGTGTTCGAGTCGAACGTACGTTCGACTCGAACATTGGCTGTTCGGGCGTTCGGCGAAATCCGAACTCTTGGTCCGTTCGCGTCAAAATTCGTATGGCGCGCTCGGACCACAATGCACTGCGATGGCGCAGTGCATTGCTGGCTCATGATTGGCCAAGCATGCACTGTGACCCCGCATGCTTGGCCAATCGCAGCGCCAGCAGCGAGGAGAGCCATGATTGGCCACAGGCATCACTGCCTGTGGCCAATCATAGCTCAGGCTGTGTAGTGCACGCCCCACACTATATAAGGCCGCCTTTGAGGCGGCCTCGTGTAGTGTGTTGGAATCTGAAGCAGTGGGTGTTCTGTGTACCTTCAACACAGTTATACACCAATCGTTTTTGGCTGATTTCCTATCTTGCTCTTGTGTAGTGGTTATTGTCTGTGCCCTGACCGCAGTATACACCACTACACTATATTCACCTCATCTATATAGCTAGCTAGTGATCTATCTTTAACCACTTAACAACCGCCCATTGCCGATTAACGGCTTCAGGGCGGTTGTTTAACTCTGAGAGGCCGTTAATTAACGGCCTCCCAGAATTCTGCTCGTGCGCCCCCTGGGGCGCGCACTCGAGAGCATCCGTGACCTCGTGATCACGGATCACGGTAAACGGCCGCTCGTCGCGGCCGTTTATCACGTGATCGCTCCGTCAAATGACGGAGTGATCACTTGTAAACAAACCGGCGTCATGTTATGACGCCGGTTCCTCCCTCCCCTCTCTGTACCGATCGGTACAGCGGAGGGGAAAGAGATCAGTGTCAGCATCTGCAGTGCCCACATCGCTGCTCACCGAATTTAACCCCTCAATTCCCTGCCAATACTCTGCAATACCAGTGCATACTCTGCAGTACCCTGCCATTACTCTGCAGTACCCCCCATTACTCTGCAGTACCCTGCCTTTACTCTGCAGTACCCCCCATTACTCTGCAGTAACCCCCATTACTCTGCAGTACCCTGCCATTACTCTGCAGTACCCCCCAATACTCTGCAGTACCCGCCATTACTCTGCAGTACCCCGCCATTACTCTGCAGTGCAGTACCCTGCCATTACTCTGCAGTACCCTGCCATTACTCTGCAGTACCCTGCCTTTACTCTGCAGTACCCTGCCATTACTCTGTAGTACTCCCCAATACTCTGCAGTACCCTGCTATTACTCTGTAGTACCCCGCCAATACCCCGCCAATACTCTGCAATACCAGTGCATATTCTGCAGTACCCTGCCATTACTCTGCAGTACCCCCTATTACTCTGCAGTACCCTGCCTTTACTCTGCAGTACCCTGCCATTACTCTGTAGTACTCCCCAATACTCTGCAGTACCCTGCTATTACTCTGTAGTACCCCGCCAATACCCCGCCAATACTCTGCAATACCCTGCCATAAATTGCCATACCCAGCCATACTCGGAGATACCCAGCCATACTCGGAGATACCCAGCCATACTCGGTGATACCCTGAAATACCCACCCCTCACCGCCCTCCGGTGCTTCTACCAACTCGCCAGTACGATCAAAGCCAGAATCTTTTTTTTTTTTTTTATTTCAGGCTTCCCAGCCTAGAGGTGAGATGTGGGGTCATATTGACCCCCAGATTTCACTGTAAAGAGGACCTGTCACCCCATATTCCTATTACAAGGGATGTTTACATTCCTTGTAACAGGAATAAAAGTGATCAAAAATATATTTTTGGGGAAAAAAATGTCAAACTAAAATAAATAAAGTAAAATGAACAATAAAAAAAATAATAATAATTAAAGCGCCCATGTCCCCATGTGCTCGCATGCAGAAGCGAACGCATGCGTAAGCCCCGCCCACATATGAAAACGGTGTTCAAACCACACATGTGAGGTATTGCCGAGAACGTTAGAGCGAGAGCAATAATTCTAGTCCTAGACCTCCTCTGCAACTCAAAACATGTAACCAGTAAAAAAAAATTTATGAAGAAAAAATTACTAATCTGCAAAATTTTATAACAGAAACAAAGAAAAATTCATTTTTTCGCAGAATTTCCGGTCTTTTTTCTTTTATAGCACAAAAAATAAAAAAACTGAGAGGTGATTAAATACCACCAAAAGAAAGCTCTATTTGTGTGAAAAAAAGGACAAACATTTCATATAGGTCCAGTGTTGCATGACTGAGTAATTGTCATTCAAAATGTGAGAGCACCAAAAGCTGAAAATTGGTCTGGTTATTAAGGGTGTTTAAGTGCCCAGTGGTCAAGTGGTTAATAATAGAGCTTGCAGTCAGTAGTGTTAGGAGATAGTGCGTGCTGTCTGCGTGCTCTGTACCCAGTACATACCGCTATAATATAGGGCAGGCCCCTACTTTCAAACATCCAACTTACAAACATCTCCTACTTGCAAACGGAAGGAGACAGCAGCAAGTGAGATGAAAAAAGACGGATGGCAAAACAAATTATACAGGGGTGATAACCCTTCCCTATGTTTTCCAAAAAGCTTAAAAATAGTTTTTTTGACTGGAGCTACACTTTAAAAATGTACCAGTTGAAAATTACAAACAGATTCAACTTAACACAACAAACCTACACAGTCCCTGTCTTGTTTGCACCGCCTGTATACTGCTGTTCTGAGTATATAGGGCCTGGGGGCCACACGCATTTCCTTTTTTTAATATGGGTACAGGGTTCCCCTTAATATGCGTACAAGACCCAAATAGGCTGGTAATGGGCAGGGAGGGCTACCCATGCCATTTTTCTGAATGATTTTCAACCATATTGCAGGAACCAGATACAACATTAAAACCGCAAGCAGTTTTAAATGGTGTTATTTCCGTTAAATGTCATTTTGTGCAGGGACTGTTCTAAACACGGGAAACACGTGGCATTTCACAGGCATACTACAGACACCCCCCAGGCACCATATTTAAAGTAATATTTCACTTTTTTTTTCACTTTAATCGTCATTAAAATCAGTGCTCCCGCCAAAACGGCCGTTTTTAAAACTTTTTTTTGCATTGACCCATGTCCCCTGAGGCAGGAGTCAGGTCCCCAAACCCTTTTTAGGACAGTATCTTGCATATTAGCCGTTAAAATTAGCACTTTCCATTTCGAACGTTCGAGTCCCATAGACTTCAATGGGGTTCTAACGTTCGTAACGAACGCGGGGGCCGTTCGCAAGTTCTGGTGCGAACCGAACCGGGGGGTGTTCGGCTCATCCCTATTAGCTAGAGTGAAAAAAAAAGAAATCTCTGTGTGTAGGGGCAAATTAGATATTCTGAATGCATATGTAAACACATACTGTATACACTTAAGGCAGTTTTGATTAAACTTTCATGATCAATGCAAAAGGCCTGTGTGAATTTGGGCTAAGCTGTAAGAAACTGACCGAAGCCTGTGAATTCTGAGGATGTGAATTTCTTAACATTAAAAGCAGCTAGAGAGGCCAGGCTTATAGTATGATTTTAGGCTAAGTGTAGACTAGCTTCAAAGGCAGGCGTTTCATGAGTGTTTTCGAAGCTCCTTGAGCTCCTGAAAAAATTGTGAGCTTTGCAGCGCTCGGTGGTGTTCACATGGTTGAAGTAGCGTTGGGCTGTCTCAAAATTGACTCAACATGTAGCTTTGCTGCTTCCTAAATTCTTCCATTGATGCCAATATAAACCAACTCCCCATGGCAGTTACACCATGTTTGAGATGTGTTTGGAAAGCTTTACAAGCCAAGATGATAATACAAAAATCCATAAAATAAGAAAACAACAAAGGGAGCGTCTGGCAAGTATTATTTGTTTTGCCACATAAACGCATCCAAAACGCAACATTAAGAAATTCTATTGAACTAGGTGCATTAATGGGTGCTCAAATTTCTTTGTCCGTCTATTTGAGACCTTACTGTTGCTAATATGTAAATAGCTTGTAAATGCCCTTTGTTACATCTCAGTGCTAATTTCCTGCAGCCTCTTTTTGTCTACAATGGGTTCGATGATGATGGCAACAGTGGACAATTCCTGTGTAATGTGTGTTGAAACATTAATTTAGGTTTTTCCTCTTGAAGCCTGTATGACAGGGTGGCAGTGCAGGAGCACAACAGGGAGATAGGGCAAAGCATTGTAACCCTGTAACAGGAAATTCCTAAAAAAGGACCTTTATAGAAGGCATTAATATGTATTCATTTAAAGAAAGCTACCCATGTGATAATATTGAAAAAAAAAACATTAAATGTAAAAGCTTATATCAGATTTTAGTGATTGGATTTGAACATGTGTAATGAGGTACATGGTACTTTGCTGATGACCCACCATACTGCGGAAATGCTACAAAAAATTATTCTTGAAAAGATGAAGCAGATAATGGGGACTAAGGTTAAAAGTTGACTTTCTCGTTATTAATCGAGATGCTAGCATCTAATTATTACTAGGCTTATCATAAAGCCAACGCAACAAAAGCCGATTGCCTCAGTATGTCCTATTCGCTCTCTTCTGTCAGTGAAGATGATAATGCACTTTAATAAAATGAAATGTAACAATTTTCCGAGGACCTAAAGAAAGACTGCTGTTTTTAATTAATATCTATCTGAATCTTATATTGTTCTGTGCTGAAAAAAAAAATTTCCTGTAGATGTGTAATGATTCCAATGATGCCTTGACCTGATCACACCTTAACCCCAGTAATAAAAGTATAAAATAAGTAATATACAGTATAGTGAGGCGCTTTAGAAAATCTTTAAGGGCTCACCTTTGCATTGTGGTTGTAATAAATGGTAAAATTTGGTGTTATCGCTCTCACTCTCTCATACTGGTCACTGGAAGTTCAACATGACACCTCATGGCAAAGAACTCTCTGAGGATCTGAAAAAAAGAATTGTTGCTCTACATAAAGATGGCCTAGGCTATAAGAAGATTGCCAAGACCCTGAAACTGAGCTGCAGCATGGTGGCCAAGACCATGCAACAGTTTAACAGGACAGGTTCCACTCAGAACAGACCTCGGCATGGTCGACTAAAGAAGTTGAGTAAATGCGCTCAATGTCATATCCAGAGGTTGTCTTTGGGAAATAGACATATGAGTGTTGCCAGCATTACTGCAAAGGTTGAAGGGGTGGGGGGGTCAGCCTGTCAGTGCTCAGACCATACGCCGCCAATCTGACAATTGAATCTATAACTACTTATGGGTGTCCTGGCCTTAATCATATTTCCCCCAAAAATACAAAAAGGACTGTCAAAAGAAATAAAACCTCTTTTACATACAATTAGTGTCTGGCGCCCAATGACTTTCACCGTCTTTGCCCCCACTATGCCTCACAACCCATTACATATTGAAGGATGTCAGCTATCTTTGGCTTTGGAGGTCCTCATTAGACTGGACAAGGCCAGAGATCTTGCTACACATGTTTATTAACTAGCACTCTTCAAAAGCAGCTCAGTCACTGTCAAGGTACAGTACATATGCACTTCACCGCAGTTGAGAAAAAAAAATAAGCAACCCCCCCCCCTGAGTAACATTGCAAGGATTTTAACAAATGTTGTAGTCCTACCTCTTTCCGGTGTAAAGAAAAAGCAGTTTGCTCCATTAAGGCCTGGCAAGACTGACTCCTGAATGGGAGGGTTTGCACTCATTGTAATCATTTGTTGCACTTTCAGTGCTGTAATGCAGTGGTTCTCACACCTGTCCTCAAGTACCCCCAACAGGCCATGTTTTGGGAATTTCTCTTAGATAAAATAGCTGCCCAAAATACCAAGCCATTGACTGATTTTAAGTACCTGTGCAAGATAAAGGAAAACCTGCAAACATGGCCTGTTGGGGGGTACATGAGAATAGGGTTGAGAACCACTGACCATTATGTGAAACTTACCTTAAAACAAAGCTGTCCCAGGGCCATGATGTCAGCGCTGCAGCTGCCTCCATTTTCACCTGTCTTGATTCCAGGTTCGTGGGCTCTGGCTCTGTGATTGGCCGCATGCGTGCAGGAGCTGCAGTTCACTGAGGATGGGCATTCATTTATTTGTTTAATTTTGTAAGTGATGCCTTCTGAAGACCAATCCATTATTGATACATGGTAATATGTTCTGTGGTTATGTCGTTCTATTTTAATCTTATCTTTATTTTGATCAATTGTTTTTTGATAGTTATCTTATAGTACATGCGATTATTACCTTTTACCTTTTTTCTAGTTGTGCCTTTTATGGTCCATGTATTATTATTTATTTTTTTCCAATTTATTTATGTTCTTTAATGTTTCCTTTGTTTATGCTGGCCAAAAAGATCAACATTAACTATATACTACACATTTTTAATATTATTGCTTTTTAAAAAAAAAATTTTGCTTGGTTTTAATGTGTATGTGTTGGCAATGGCAGGAAGACTGGGGATGTACTTTTAAGAACCGGCGTTAGCCCAGCCTGTAAGCAGGGTATAGTGTAGTGTTATCACAGAGGGAATCATACGTATTGACTTTATAAACCAGGCAACGTTTATTACCGGAGAGACGGTAGTAGAGTATTTACAGCAGTAAGGCACGTAGTTTCACTCCAAGCATGGAGGCACAGATACACAGCACAGTCACTTCTGATGTAAGCGGTAATTGTATTCGTCAGCACTATAGGCACTTTCCACTGACTAACACAGTATAAACCCAAGCACATGATGTGTATCTGTAGAGGTTGCTATTCACACATGTTACCCGGTAACAATGGTATTCCTTCAGCAGATAGATATAGGCATCTGAACCGCTTGTCCCGCCCTCACAGCGTAGGAACCCTGAGCTATCCCTCACAAGCCGGAACACTCTCCCTATCTTCTAACTCTCCCTGACAAGTTCTCTATACCTGTCTATGCACACACGTGAACTGAACTAAACGTGGCTGGGCTTTCTTATATAAAGTATCCAACCAAAAATGGCCGACCAAATCTCCCGAGATTTTCTGTCCTATCAGGACAGCAGGCTTCTCCAAAATGGTGCTGGAGACAATGAACTCTGAACATATGTACACATAAACATATCAAATAGGCTGGAAAGTGAGTATATACACTTGCTAACCCTAGGCTGCCCTGCACTACAGCTGCCTACAAGCCCACCTTCCATTAAGTCTAGCCTGTATAAATTTGATTGGCCCTTAGTGACCATGTGATTGGAGAAAGTGCCCCTAGCGTGAAACGCGTTGTCATGGATACTTCATTGCTTACAGGCCAGTCATTGAAACTCTGGTCCTTAGCGGCTCCTCCCTGGTATCCTCTGGTGGCTTATTGACATGATTTCAGGCGTGCCATTTCCGGTGCACTTGGCCAAGGTCTGGATGATTACACCTCTACCTATGGAATCAGTGACCTCAGTTCCCCCATCCTAACAGCTGGCATGGGAGTCTTTTAAGGGTTGCCACTAGGGTTGGACCAATACCGATACTAGTATCGGTATTGGTGCCGATACCGAGCATTTCCACGAGTACTTTTATCAGTATCGGTGCCGATACCAAGCATTTACACTAGTACTTGTATGCCTAATATGATGCCAAAGGTTTTTTACCTTCATGCATAGAATGCATGAAGATAAAAAGCCTTCAGTCTTTAGAAACACTTTAAAGCAACCCTGCGTTAGGCATATTAGTGAAGTTTTTAATCTAACCTCCTGGTGGGTCACCTACCCATGCTCTTGTACACAGTAGGTAAATAGTAAGGATGAGCTCCGGAGTGTTCGCAGAGCCCACATGCAGAGCCCGCCAGGAAGTCGGCACTGCGATGCGCTCATCATGGGCAGTGAGACATTTCCCGATCTCTGTATTGGGACAACATCTCACTGCCTGTGATTAGCGCAGTGCAGTGCCGACTTCCTGGCGGGCACTGCATGTGGGCTGTGCAAACAAGCCTGAGCTCATCCTTAGTAAACAGTGTGTTTATAAAGGCTGAGCATTTTTACATAGGTTTCTCTACATACAGTAAATGCGCTGGCTTTATGATGGAGAAAGTAGGAAAGAACAACAACACCTACATTTGTTTCATCAATGTGCCCGTTAGGAATTCAGCCGCCCTCAGCATTTTCTGGCACAAGCGCTACAATGTTCATGTCTATCTATTATATATCTAATGTATATCTATTCATTATATATCTATTCCTCATGTCTAACAATCAGCAGTTTTTCATGCTTGACAGCACAATGTGAATGTGGAGTAGAAGGGGAGAGCAACAAAAAAAAAAAAAAACAGTTTAAAAATAACTTAAATTCTTAACTGGCAACAAAGTCATTTCTTTCTCCCCTACTTGTTAAAACAAGGCCTCCAGTCGCACATGATAATGCAATTCATTGTTTCCACTGCATTGGATTAGTAGACGTTGTCAGGCTGCCCAGAAGGCCCAAACAGCTCGCTCAGAAATATCACTAAGGGTGTTAGGACTTTGGAGCGCAGCCAGTGGATTTTGGCAAGGGCTTATTTCACGCACAAACGTGCTGAGCCTCACAGGGGCGATAAAGACTGCAGAATCAATCGTACAAAGCTGTATCATAAATTAAAGGTCTGAACGTGTAATAGGGCTTCATATTCATACCTACCTTATGGGATTATTTCAGAAAAATGAATAGTGCACTTTACCAAGGTGTAATGGCTTCAGAAATCTCCTACATAGAACAATTACCTTCATCATAAAGTCTTTTAATGAGGCAGTTTCTTACTAAGTCAACCTTCTTTTACCCTGAGCTATAAAGCTGCATGCCTGATAGGTATTTGAGCTTATGATTTTACCTGGAGGATTGCATAAATATTAATACATTTTATATTTGTGTCAGAATTCAGACATTTTATTGTTCTTAAAGTGATACTAAGTGACCCTTAATCTCCAAAAATAATTCATAACCAATTCAGGTCCAGAGTAAATTTTATTTTCTGCACAGAAGTAAAAATCTTAATTTTTGGCAATAAAAATACTTAAGCCCCCAGAACATTATATATTTTCTGAAAGCAGAGGCCTTGTAAAATGAAAAGGTGATAGCTTTCATGTCACATGATATTTGCGCAACTGTTTATTAAATGCAAATTTTCAGGAAAAAATATAATAAAATTAATTTTAGTGCAAAAACACACAACATAATTCCCATTTTTGGTTAAAATGAGTTTGCATCAAGTAAATGGATATCAAATATTCAATGTCTTAAAATTGTGTGCACCTGTGATATTGCCAAAAAAATATTCTGCTCAAAAATCTCTATAGGTAATGCTTTAAAAGCCTTTGCAGCTCACCAGTTTAGAGTTAACTAGGAGCTCTTGTGTTAGAATTATTGTTCTCACTTTTACAAGTGTGCGTGCACTCTGGGATTGCATTTGCGCAGGTGTGCAGGGCAAAGGGGGTTTTGGTATTTGTATGTAATTTATTATACTTTTATTTTTTCAAACTTTTTTATTTTCGTTTATTTTTTTTTTTTTACTTGATTGCTATCACAAGTGGTTAAAAAAAACCCTATGTGATAGCTTTGGGCAGGTGACAGGTACTTTTTTTTTTTTTTCTTTTTTAAATAGCTTTATTGGAAAGGTACATATGATACATCAGGTACAAAGGAGTAGTGGGTAAAGACAATATTTGTATAATTTTAAACGCAGTATAATATTACTTTAAAATGAGAGCGACGTTTTAAAAACAACAGTATATGCAATCTATGCACCATCTATATCTGTTAAAGTATTTAAACATGCCTATGTTCATAACCTTGTGTACTGGAAAAGGTACCTGTGTAACAACCTTTATGGCATTAGCCAACGTTATGAAATGGTAACGCATAATAGAAATTGAAAATCACGTTGGAACTGAGAGTTACCCTTTTGGTTGCGGTCAACGGACCCCTAGCAACCTGTATGGGTGACAGGGCTTTGGTAAGTCCTAGTACAGGAGTATATCGAAAGTAAACTCTGGTAATGGGGGGGAACACAAAGTGAGGGTTGGGGAATTTGGTGCTAGTGTGATGTATGCATTTATGGGGGGGTTGTTGCAAATAAAGTCATATAGGGATGGGGGGGGGATTGGTTAGTAAAGTAGAAGGGAAGGTGGAGGGAATAGGGTACAGGATCAATAAATGATGTCTGGGAGGGGAATGTGGGAGGGCGAGGGAAGGAATAGTACAGGTGGGGGGGTGATAAAAAAGGTGATGGGTAGAGGGACCCCAGCCTCCTTCTCTGACCAAAGGTTGCGCTTCTCTGCAAAGGATTAGGTCATCAGCTGGGTGTATTCATCGGATGTCATGAAGTGATGCCAGCATGACCAAGTGTTCCTAAATGTGGTGGGTGCCTCCATCTCGGCGATCTTATTTATGTGTTTAAACCAGTCTAATATAGTTGGGGGACTTGGTGATCGCCAGTAGGCGGGGATGCACATCTTGGCTGCATTGACCAAGTGTAATGTCAAGAATCTATAGTATACTGAACTTAAGATTGAAGCATGGTGTAAGAGTAGTTGGGCCGGGGAGAATTCAATCGCCAGGGTTGTGATTTGAGCAATAAGTCGGTGTACCGCTTCCCAGAAAGGTTGTATTAGAGAACAAGACCACCAAATGTGTAAGAGTGAGCCCATCCCTACATTGCATCGCCAGCATTTGGGGGAGACAGCGGAAAAGATTTTATTCAATCTGAGAGGGGTTTGACAGGTACTCTTTATGGAGAAATTAGGGGTCTATTAGACTGCAATGTCTCCTCTGCCCTTCACACCATCTAACCAATCACAAATCGGCTTGGTTGGATGTGTCCCTTGGCTGTACTGGACAGGAAATTATGCATCTGAAACCAGAAGTATCATGACTTCCGGTTTCATTGTTTGAATGTTAGATTGAGGCATGGATTTGCCTTGGTCTTACAGCACTATCCCTCCCCTAGAAGGCGGTTGTGTTCCCGGGCTTCAGTAAGAAAAGAAGAGCGTGGGAAGCATGGAAGGAGGGTGGGACACCACACTGCTGGCTCTGTGAAAGTCGTCAGGAGCTATAGAGTTGCCACATCACTTTCACTTTGAAGCCGGGAGACCGCTTAAAGCCTTATAAGAGTTCGTATTAAAAAAAAAAAAAACATATCGTACTTACCTCCACTGTGCAGCTCGTTTTGCACAGAGTGGCCTTGAACCTGGTCTTCTGGGGTCCCCCAACGGCTCTAGCGGGTCCTCCCCACATCAGATAACCCTCTAGGAGAAGTGATGTTCCGAGGGAGTTACCTTGTGGGCGTGCTCCCAAGTCCAGCATTCGGCATCCATAGACGCTGAATGTATGATTTCGGCCCCGCCCTGGGTGCCTTCGTCATTGGATTTGATTGACAGCATTGACATGCACACTACACATCCCATAGTCCAAAGTTTTCCACTAACCTCATTCCTCAAGTTCCTCCAACAAGCCATGTTTTGTGGATTTCACTATAAAATAGCTTTAGAAAACTACCAAGCCATTGACATTGATATAAAGTACCTGTGCAAAAAGTAAGCCATGAAAACATGAACTGTTGGTGCAAGGTGTAAGGCATATGTATCTGCTGCTATAAGAAAGCTGCAGAATAAAAATATTAATCACTTTTGAAATAACATTAACATGTTAAAGTTTATAGGAGAGATTAGGGGTTTACATATACGTGAAAGGCATAACAATCTAAATATGTTTAAAATGAACGTATACAGTTTGAGAACACATACAAGCAATGGTCTTCTGTACCACAAGACACATTTCCTTTGTGATTGAGATTAGGGTGATAGAGGGACTCTTAATATTTTTGTTTGCTTGGGTGCCTCATAACACATAGCTATATTCCTGGTAGAGGTTTATTTGCATGGAAAGTGCACACCAAAGTGATCAGTAAATCCATAAATAGAGGCAGCTGAAGTTACATGCATGTTTGGACATTAGCTGAAACATTCTGATCCTATTCCCCTCCACACATTTCTATTGGTTTTATATTACAAAAAGCATGGCACTTCTTAGTCTAGGGCAGAGATATGCAATTAGCGGACCTCCAGATGTTGCAGAACTACAAGTCCCTTGAGGCATAGCAAGACTCTGACAGCTACAAGCATGACACCCAGAGGCAGAGGCATGATGGGACTTGTAGTTTTGCAACTGCTGGAGGTCCGCTAATTCCATAGCCCTGGTCTAGGGGAATGCAATGCCAGGGAGAATATTCAATAAACCAGTATCCAAAAATGCAGTGTAGGAGGGACACAATCTGCAAACTTAGCAGAAATATATTTGTACTGAAATGCCTGTAAGATATATGAAGATTGGGGGGGGTGCTAGGGTGGTTGGTTTGGCCTATCAACATCAACCCATAATTATAAAACCATATTTTGTGCACTGTCCTTTGAAATTCTGCCATTGGGTAGGACATTTCATTCAAAGGGCAAATCATGCTTTATTCTGACAAGCAAAGTTCTGACACTTCAAAGTAGTGTCAGAGCTTGCAGCTAAGCATCAACTGCACAGATTCCTATTAGCCTATTACTATGACAGACAGCCTCGTTTGCCAATGGGAATGCACAAAAAGCAGTAAGGGGTGGGCAGGCTTTGCAACAGTCAAGAAATGTTGAAGGTTTACCTGTCAGAACAGCTTACAGGTATTAACAGGCTTATTAACTTTTTATTGTAGATGCTCCTGCACGTCATACCAACAGCAGTTTACCCCCATCCTCAAGACAAAGACATCGAGGAAATTCAGTTTTCAGGAGGTATGTGCCTTATTCATGGAAGCGTTTTGCCAGTTTTGGTACCAGTACTGAAACATGCACCAGATTTAGGTAATTCTTACTACTACAACTTTTATAAACTATGGCTATAACAGATTCAAAAAGAACTAGCATCAGTTTGCAAATAAGCAAACTGGCTAATATTAGTGTTACTAAACCCAGGACCCTGAATTCACTATATCTGATCTCCCACAGTACACAGAAGATGGAAATGCAATTATTTTAGTAAATATAAACTGCCTCAGGACTGACTCCCCCAAAACTGAGAAATTGTGGGGTCTCTGGAAGGCAAACATTCCCTCCCTAGACAGGGAGGATTGGGAGGACTGTCTTGAGCAATGCCCCAAACTGGTAGTTGCATCAAGAGACAAATTAATACAAATGAAAACTGTTACACAGTGTTTACTTTACCCTGGTAAAACCCCACAAAATATATCCAGATGTCCACGTTGTCAAACCCAGATAGGTACCTTTTTTTCATGTGCTTTGCGAGTGCCCCAAGATACAGACCAGCTTTTGGACAGTTTTTCTTTAAACTTGACCTGTCAGTTTCCATGTCTCCTCTATTGCGAATCCCTGATGATGCTCAGAGATTGCATTATAGCAAACTGCTGATTTCTTACTTACTATTCTACGCCAAAAGGTTGCTCATTTGCAAATGATCCTCCTCTGCTCCACCTACTCTGTCATCCTGGGAGGCTATGATTGATGCTGCATTGCCTCTCTACAAACTGATGTACATTAGTGGCTGCCCCTGGAAATTTGAAATGGTGTGGCAGTCGTGGACTTCCCAATAAAGTGGGGTTTCTATACTTGTCGTAATGTTGTACTGCCTCCTAGACTTGGATATCACCTCTCTCCTTCCCTCCTCCCTCATTCCCCCCACTATGTGTCTCCCCCCCCCCTCCTTTCCTTCCCAGAACCCTTCCATGGAAAATGTAGCCTTCCCTAAAGATGTAAATGCCATGGAAGATATTGTGGGTTGTCTGGAAGCGGGTCTCTCCTTCTTAAAGTTACTGAACGGTTTAATTTGTTCCCCCTTATCTTATATTATTTTACTTTATTGTCAACTAAAATTTATGTAAAACCTGTTCTTTTGTACTACCACGTTGAGTTGGTTGTTTCAGTTTTTCTTTCTGTATGTATATATATATTATAGCAAAATACCTTTTTTTTTCATCAGCTGTTAGGATGAGTGGCTGGTTAAAGTTTGCAGGACCTCTGACCCTCTGTCTGGACAGTGCTGATTGGCCCTGTGCTGGCAACATGCACTCTCCCAAAAAAAAAAAAAAACTCCCTAGCAATACACACCAAACTGAGCATGTGCAACCTGTCCCCTGGCTCTGTATATATCAGGAAATATATTCAGTGGAGTCAGTGGAAGAAGGAGATGATCAAACAGCCTTTTTACACAATGCAGAAGATTACCCCTTTGGTTCCACAGTGAGTATAACAAGCATGTTTTACTGCATATATTATTATTGTACGTAGACATATACAGACTAATTTTACTGTTGTGGGTTTAGTAACACTTTAAGATCAATTCTGAATACTGAGAGACACTGGTGGTCAGAGTTGGCCATGTGTGCTGGGAAGTTGTCATTACGGAAATTATTCCTGCATAGGGCTTGTGGGTTGCTAAAACGCTAGGATCCCTGGGTCCATTCAGCAATCTCTGGCTGACAACTGAAAGTAAAAAAAGGAGGCAGGCATGCTGACTGACATAATTGTCCAGTATGGCCAAGTAGAGCCAGCTGTCGGCCTGTAAATCTCGCAGCAGGTCAGCTGAATAAGGCCATAGATGAGGCATCTATTGCCATGATGATGTAGGCTGCAAAGCTGGCAATATTCTAGCCAGCAATGGGCCATTTATACACTGAGGACAGAGTATCCATGATTTGGACACTTCAGCCTCAGTGCCACCCTCCTACATGTGTTAGATACACAGGGCTTTTTTTCAGCGGGAACGTGGGGGAATGCAGTTCCGGAACCTCCAGCACTGAATGTATGTAATAGCATGGGGTGTGGGGTGTGCTGGAGGGTCTATTGATGTTGGCTGCTGGGGGATCTATTGTCACAGGTGGGGATCTGACATTGTGTAAGGGCCTATTGTTTCTGATGGGGAATCTATTGTTGTGGGGGGGGGGGTCTTATGTTGCTGGAAGGGATCTACTGTTGAGGGAGAGGTCTGTTTTTACTGGCTGCTGGAGGATATATTGATGCTGGCTGATGGGAGATCTATTGTTGCTGCTGGATGTGTCTAATGTTTGGGTGGATATTTTGTTACTGGGTGTGATATTTTGTTGTGGGAGGTTCACTGTTGCTGCAGGGAATCTATTGCTGCTGGGGTGGAGTCCGTTGTTGCTGGGGGAGTCTATTGTTGTGTGGGGATCTGTTGCCGGGATTCTATTGTTCCTGGCTGCAGGGGATCTATTTTACTGCAACATTAACATGTTCCATACAAAAGATTTAGCACCACAAAATGATACTTAGTTCTGTATTCTCTAAAACGGGCAGGTGGGTAGTGGGTGGAATCAAGGGACGGTGGTCAGAGGTGGGTAGGGACAAAGACCAGGGGTGACTCAGACGGAGGGAGTTCCTGCACCTATTCTACGAGAAAAAAAAGCCCTGCAGATTCATGAATTTGTAGCACACTCCAACATTTTTCATGTGAAGGAGTGAGAGAAAACATTGTCTACAACATTTCAAAGAGTGTCCATGCTGTGTTTCCATTCATTGTTGATGGCACCCTAGTGTATTCATTTAACACAAATGCTATACAAAAAAAACAATGCATATTAACACTGATGTGCTGCATCAAAAAAATTCTGTATGTTTGATTGTGGTCCAATCTGGTGAATTGCCAGCCCATTCATTTGAATTGCCTAGCTAAGCACGGTGCAGGTTGAAATGCACAAAAAATGCACACTAATGCAAAAGAACAAATATAGCTTAATTCCCACTTAAAGTGCTATATATCTGTCCTCAGCAGCAGGTGCAAAAACAGAAGTGTACTAAAATGAGTGGGCTAAATGTTTTTAATGAAATTATTTTACTACTTTTCTTGTGTGTAGTTTTCCTTTTAGCACCATTCAGGAAAAGGTAAATTATATCTTTAAAAATGCTAATTCAATCATTGTAACAGCACTACAGAAATACACAGAGAAACTGGCACTAGGAGAATCAATTAAGTTACCATACTCTGTCATTACTTTCTAAAGAAGGAATGGTAAATTCCAATTTCCTCCCACACATGTGATTTGTACTTACTCCCACTCTTTCCGCCGTGCCTGGGGCGTGCTTTGCATCTTATGTGCCTGGTGGGCTTTTATGATGTCCTTCTGCTCGATGAGGCCTCCTCTTCTCCTTTTAATGACATGAGGGCTCAAGGGAAATTCGGAGTCCCCTCCGGTAGCCACCTCAAACATGCTGTTCCCTTCGAAAGGGAAGTTAGTCTCCGCCTCCCTTGCTCTGAGATCATATAATGCATCGTAGCTTGCTGTGCGGGACACCAAAGTCTCCGAAATGGTGTCTGGTTCCAAAAGGTTGCAAGAGTGGGTAGCCTGTGTCAAACCCAACCGGTGCTTGCGCCAAGTCTCTGCCTCTGGCAGTGCCAGGACATACCTATGGGTGTCGGCATCCAAGGAAGGTATTCCTAACGGGCTGGAGGGGTCAAGCTCCGTCAGCGTGTGGGCACTGGTTGAACAGGAGCTTAATCCAAGCATCCTTAGTACCATCTGAACACATCTGTCTGCAGGAAACACAATGGAAGAAATGTAAGTCACAATAGGGTCAAGAGGGGTTATTTATAATTATATTTAGTCTATTATTCTAGGGAGCTAAATAACGTATTTTAAAAATTCATATAGCATTACACAATAAAATAAACTCTTTATAACTTACAATGATGTCTCCTTAGAAGAATATAATTAAATCATGAGAAGTAAAGTGTGTGTTTAATCAAATACAGTTTTGCATAGTAGGGAAGATTTAAAGTGTTTGTAAAGTCAAAAATAAAAAAAATTGCACCATCTCTTTAAATTAAATAAATGTGGTCTCTTATGCTTGCACTGCATTTCATGCTGCCAATGCTCTAATATACCTGGTTGATCCTGCCTGTGCTGTTCCTCTTACAAGTCTAGACATGTGCGCCGTCAATAAATTTGTTTTGCTTTGTTACGTTCCGTTTCATATTAGTCGTTAATTCGTATTTCGTAATTAGTCTCCAAAATTCAATTTGGATTCGTACGAAATGCAAATTTTCATTAGGTTCGTTAACTTTTTGTAACAATTATGAACGTTCATTATGATGAATTTAAAAAGCAAAAAATTACGAACGTTCATTATGATGAATTTAAAAAGCAAAGAATACCTTTCTCAATATGGCAGTCGTCGACTCATTATGCTCATTATGAGGGGCTCCCACCATCCCTGTGCTGTGCTGACTTCCTCCTGGGGCTGTACCCCTGCTCTGCTCATTATGAGGGGCTCCCACCATCCCTGTGCTGTGCTGACTTCCTGGGTTTTTAACTTCATCATAACGAATAATCGTAATTATTATGACAATAATAAAACAATATTAACGAACATTCTTATTTTGTCCGATTCTGAATCTCCCATCGACTACCAGTACCAGTCTCCCATTCCCATATTAAAAAGGGTAATTTTCCCAACCCTCACTCAGCAGGAGAAGAAAACCTCTGATTGGTCAACAAAACACCAGTCATGTTTCCGTTGTAATTGTATTTGGATCTGAAATGTGTCAACGAAATTTCGTATACAATTCGGAAGCATAGAAATTCGTATTTTGGATGCTTCCGAATTTGCACATTTTTGGAAATTCGTAAATTCTTACGAAACGAACCACAGATGTCTACTGACTACAGTAGTATGACAGTCGATCCAAGCTACCATGGTCAGTTTACATTTTGTATCATCATGCCAAAGATACAAGCAAGCTGTGCAAGTGCACAGTGTGCCGAAATCTTCTGTGGCCAGTGCGAAGTCCCGCCAATCCCTGCTCTTGGATGGGGAAAAGGGAAAGAAGTGAAGTTTGCTGCTGAGTCTGATTGCCATGGAAACACAGCTTAGCAGCAACATCACTTCTGGTTCTGCCGTAACACCCTGGCACTGGACACGCCTACTGGCAGGTCCGTGGATCACTGCAGAGCTGACAGCGGTCATGTGACTCCCATTGGCTCTGTACCTGGTTTTTCCACTGGTAAACTGACAGTGCAATCAATGTGTATTGCTAGTGCACACACTAGAGCATTAAAAAAACAAGGATGTTTTAAAATGGCTTTGCTCCCTGGGAAGGCTGCTGTCCATCCATTTATGTACAATGGGGAGACAGCAAGTTTAGTTAGTTCGTTAATGCTAAAAAGAGGCCACAAAAACATTAATTCTTCCCTTTGCAAACCCAGATATTATTATATAAAAGCAGCAGTGGCATCACTGTGCTGCACATGAGCACATGCCTGCGCAGAGAGCAGAGCTGTGGGAGGGACCCAGCAGGCCCCACCAACTACAAACTACCAAAAGAAAACTACAGGAGGGGCTGGAGACAAGACATAGCAGAAAGCTCTTGTAAAAAGATAAAGCAAGGTCCATAAAGAGATGGATGAGCGAGTTTGGGGTGGAGAAACTTGAACCCTACGGACTAAGATGGGGAATGCTATTAAAGTTCACATGCATGTAATGGAAGGTGTCCCAATACTTTTGACAATACAGTGTATATATAAAGCCAATGCTTTTTTTTTTTTTTTTTTTCGGTAACCATCAAAATCACAGATAAGAAATAGGACTTTACTGGCAAAGAAAGGAGTACACATGGTATCAAATAAAATGTATTACAAAAGTTATATAAAATCACTTGAGACTGAAATGAGGCCATAAAAACATCTCCGTACATATTACATGCTTCTTCACTGCACTCATCGACTACAACAACCACTTGCAGGATTATTATCAAGTTTCTTATTAACCACAATAACAACAATTGTCTCCTGCAGATGATCCTCATCAGTCAACATGTTTCTCTATTACTTCCCCAGGACATACAGAGGAGAACTGCAGTGATGACTACATAACAAAGATATAAACATTAATAGCATGTTGCGACATACATTATTATGTACAAATAAATCCAGATAAAAAAAATGCAGACCCTTGGTTACTGAAGTATGACTAAATGTACAGAAAATCCCCTGGGTGGGAGCCAAAGAATCAAGACATGGTAAGGCGAGGAGCAGCAGGTCCATGCTATCCTGCATCTGAGATATAGATATATATAATTTAGCAGTGCGATTCTCTGCTTTTTGTGAAAGAGCGCTGTTTTGTGCGCAATCCCAACAAGCAAGGTCTGAACCCAGCATTAGAAGAGATTTTCTACAGGACACTGATAGCAAAAAAAAAAAACGTCAGTGGTCTTAAAGGAGAAGAATGGTTAAAGCTGATTTGGCCATACTTCTGTGGGTCACAGGACTGCACATAGTTCTGCACTTCTGTAACCCAGATTCAGCAGACAGCAGGCTAAAGCCTGCTGATGTCCCAGGCTCTGCGGGAATTCCGCCAATTAAAATCGGGATCTGCCCAGATGCCTCGACCAGCAGTTGTCTCAGTCTCTCAGCGCACCGCTAAGAGCCTGAGCCAGCAGTTCCAATCCTCTCCACAGCTCAGCACTCGGACGAGCACTGGAGGGGCAGAGCACAGAGCCGGTGACCATTTAAAGTGTTTGTATAGTCAAATTTACAGGTAAGTCTATAATAAGGTTACCTGTAGGTAAAAAGAAAATCTCCTAAACCTGTACGGTTTAGGAGATATTCCCCTCACAATGAGCCGCTGACTTCAGCGGTGCATGCGCACAGGGGATTCTCGGCTGAAAGTCTGGCAGATGCCAGACCTTTCCGGGAGGAAAACTCCCACGCGCATGCACGGGAGTGACGACATCGCAGCCCACGGCCACTCACACTGCCAGAGCCGCGATACCCGGAAGTTATGCCGAGGGAACATGTCGGCTCCCTCAGCGTGAACCGAGTGAGATGCCAGCGCCTCGTTGTAAGGTAAGTATTTCATAATGAGCTAGTATGTGGTGCATACTAGCTCATTATGCCTTTTCCCTTACAGGTGTGAAAAAAAAAAATGATTTTGCATAGATCAGCCCTGATCCTCCTCTTCTCTGGTCCCCCACCAGTGCTCCTGGCTCCCCACCCTCACTGAGAGCCCCCATAGTGAGTCGCTTGCTATGCAAGCACTCATGTGTGCTCACTCCCAAGCCATCTGTGTGTGTCCACAGACACACAGAGCGCAGCTTGGGCCCGCCCCCGCTACCTCCTCGCATGATGGATCAAGATTAGGTTCAGGTAAGTACAGTATGGGGGGGGGGGGGCTGGGGGCTTCGGCCTTTAGATTCATGGTAAATCATCTTGGCTTTACATACAAGTTTTAAATATCATGACAAAGTATACACCTTTTAAGGCCCATATCCCCAAAAAAGTAATTTTAATTCATAGCTACTCTTGGGGAAAGCATCAATAAAGAGAGGGAATGTATGGGAATGTACGGCAGAGTCCTTTCTGAAATTCTGATATTTAACATCATCGCCTACCATATTTTTGTGCACCAATGTCTCAGTTTGTCCCTTGTATTATATTTAATTACTTTAATAATAAAACATATACAAGACATGCCATGAGCATAATATTGGATAATTTTCCTGACGATGGAAAGCAGTTAATGCCGGGGCGGCAAGGGGATAGCAAGATAAACCTTGAAAACCTAATTAGCGATTTTGGATTCAGTGAAGAGTTAGGCACAATGTCAGATAAGGTTGCTTTAATCCAGCCCTTGCAGCTTTTTAGCTTTTGCTATATGACTTCTTAAGAACCCTCTGCTCCTTGCGTTCCGTATGAATTAACGTGTTGCTTCACTTGTATTTTACCAACGAGAATTCCTATGCTACTATCACGGTGTTTTATATAAAGGCATAGCAAATTTATTTAAATTCCATTAGCATTTCTGAGAATCTGGCTTCTATGGGAAATTAAAATAGTACATACAATAAATGGATCACCATGGTAACACCTGAAGCCAATTAACTTTGAGAGTTAGAAAAACAGCACGCAAAATAAGACTAATCCATAAAATACTAACTAATTGTGCTATTTATCAAAGTCAAACGTGTTGGAAAACCGAGTGCTTCGAACTGTACTCATAGGGAGAAGGGCTGGCATAAGACTTTCCATCATGGCATTTTTATTGCTGATGCACTTTGAATGACAATTGCACAGACATACAACACTGTACCTAAATGAAATTTTTATAATTTTTTCCACACAAATAGAGCTTTCTTTTGGTTGTATTTTATCACTTCTGCGGTTTTTATTTTTTGTTAAAAAAATTTAAAACACAATTTTTTTACTTTTTTTAAAAATGTTTTATATTTTGTTATACAATTTTGCAAACAGGTAATTTTTCTCCTTCATTGATGTATGCTGATGAGGTGACACTGATGGGCACCAATGGGTGGCAGTGATGGGCACTGATGGGTGGCAGTGATGGTCACTGATGGGTGGTAATAATGTACACTGATCAGCACTGGTTGGTTATACTGATAGGCAGCACTGCTAGGTGGCACTGATTGGCACCACTGGTGGGCACTGATAAGTGACACTTGTGGGCAATGGCAGGTGGCTCTGGCAGGGGGTACTAGTGGCACAGATGAGGCAGAATTGCCTCTTCCTCTTCAGGACCAATGTCCCTTGCACATAAGCCAAGAGGTTAAAGAGCCAAGCTAACAACATCCACTATAGTTTACAGTGGACTCTTCTGGATTTAGGGCTTATCCTTGCCGGAATGTAATATGGTTACAGCTTAGACTAAGGTAAGTATATATGTGCCATACTTGTGGGATCCAAATGAAATCTGGAATTTACTACAGTAGGCACCGTTACTATAATTATTGGGGCTATCTTTCAAGTCCTGTGTCCAACAGCTACCCTACTGCATTATGAACACAATTTTTCACTTGGCATGAGCACCATTTTAAGAGCCCTTTAATTATTAAATTATTATTCTGACCAATTAAATGAATCAACGCCTAATGCTTGACACGCCTAAAAGCATCTAGGCACGTTTACACTCATCAAGCGTTTATTACGTCAAACGCTGCAGCCAGGAGGAAAGGAGGAAAGGCATATAGGAGAACTGAGCAAACACCCTGTGTGCATGAGGCCTTATAGTGTAGATAGGGGTATAGGTTATGATTTTAGTGAAAATTATTTTGCTAAAAAAAAAATTATTTTAATGAGGGCAAAATGTCTTTATTTTTTTATTTATTGAACTGCTTAGGTCAAAGCTAACTATTTTACATCACTTTTTTTCTGTACTTTATCAGTGTTCTGATAATTTCTCACTGCCCGTTAGTTGAAAGAACCATTTAGAGCCCATTCCACGCTTTAGAACCACCAAACATCTTGAATTTGCGTTCCCCATTGATCCTATTGGATTTTGTCAAAACTGAGAAATTTTGCCAAAATCTCCTGATTTTACAGGGAAATGCAGATTCAGATTTTTACTCATCTTTAGCTAAAGCATAACTTTAGGCAGAGAAGAACAATAATTTTAGGTCTTTTGTATTCAACAATCCCAATCAGACTAAATGTGTTACCACTCTTTCTTTTTATAGAAATTGTCTTAGTATGTATTTAGGTGTCTGTAAAAAAAACTATAGAAAACTAGAATAATGCTTGAAAGAATATGAAATCAAATGCATTTTAAAATGAAAAGGTGTTGACCCTTTGATCAGCTTAAGTAGCATTAAAAATAATCTTAGGAGGTCTAAACGTTTATACCTACTTTACAGCACTTTTTTTTAAATGCAGAAAATATATTTTATAGTGACTTTGGCTTAATGAAATTAAATGTCAGCAGGTGAGGTAATTTCTTATAGTTTACACTATACTACACGACAGTAGTACAACTTTCATCCTACTTTGCTCTGCGACATCAGTCCTACATTGATGCTGCGGCCCCCCACCCCCACCCCCAAAGCACCTTGTCCCAATGTTGATGAGGACAAGGGCCTCATCCCGACAACCCTGGCCGTTGTCGGGGTCTGCGGTTGGGGGGCTCATCGGAATCCAATTTCGGCCGCCCACCCTATGTGAATGAGTATGGGGTACAGCATACCCCTACCCATTCACCTGAGGAAAAAAAGTGTCAATAAAAAAAACACACTAGACAGGTTTTTAAAGTAATTTACTAGGCAGCTCCGGGGGTCTTCTCCATGCTTTCCGGTTCTTCTCCCGCTCTCCAGCCTCTTCTCGCAGTCTCCGGTCCTTCTCTGCGCTCTCCAGCCTCTTCTACCGGGCTCCTGCGTTATCTTCCATCTCTTTTACTAGTGTTAGCCCGGTCTTCTCCGTCATCGTCTTCTTCCCTCTTCTGTTCAGGGTTGTCGGGAAGAGGCCCTTGTCCTCTTCAACATGGGGACAAGGTGCTTTGCGATGGGGGGGCGCAGGGCGCTCTCCTGCCCCAAAGCACCCACCCCCCATGTTGAGGGCATGTGGCCTGGTACGGTTCAGGAGGGGGGGGCTTGCTCATCCCCACCCCTTTTCCTGACCGGCCGGGCTGCATGCTCGGTTAAGGGTCTGGTATGGATTTTATATATATTAGTAATGGCAGTGATCAGTGACTTATAGCGGGACGGCGAGCAATCTGACACTTTGTGAGAACTGACTAACTACCAGTTACATCTCCAGTGACACTAATACAGTGATCAGTGCTAATAATATACACTGTACTAATTACACTGGCTGGGAAGGGGTTAACATCTGGGGCAATCAAAGGGGTAAATGTGTGTGTGTGTAACAATGTTTATTATGTTTAAGATGTGCCAGTTTTCATTCCCTGCCTTGCAGGTAAACAACACCAGCACATCGCTGTCGTCATAAGAGCTTTGTGTTTATATACACAAAGCTTTCTCCTGTCACACGATCCGTCAATCGTAAGGTTTCGGCTATAAATCATTGGCTGGAAGCCGCTGATCCGCATGTGCTGGAGCCAGTGACAGCACAGCCGGGTGGGCTCATGCGCGGCCCTCTACCTGGAAATGCAGAGTCACGTGTATATACGTGATTCTGCACAGCCAGCCTGCTCTATAGAAGTAAAACTACAGTGCACAGTCAGCAAGTAAATAATTCTGCTTTCCAAGCTACAGGACACAAGATTGGCAACAAGGAAGTCTCTCTCTACAGCAGCCTGCACCTTTCCTTTCACCCCCTGTTAAGTCTACAATTACTTTTATTGCTTGAATTAATATGTTTGAGAATTACATACTTGCTGCTAATTAGGAGGACTTACCGCTAAAAAATGTCCTTTCCTTATTCACTGCCCTATCACCAGCAGATGACACTTTTGATATGGCTCTCACTGCGTTAAAGAACCGCTTTGTGCCTAAAATAAAATTGGCTGCAGAAGGATATAAATTCTGCCAGTGTGGACAGTACAATGGCAAATCAACAATACAGCTTATTATAGCAGCTTTGAGAGAGTTGGCTGTTACCTGTTACCTATGAGCTTGGCACTGCTCAGTCCCCCAGACTATAGAATACAACATACAGAGGGTGGTAAAGATAAAGGCCGCAACAAAACAATTTTTTTGAGGTATTTTTTTTAAGGTGTATGGAAAAGGGTTATTCTTAGTTATCGTTACTGTCTGTGGCTTCCTGCTTGTGAAAACGATTACATCACGGCACCCTGTTCTCCCGCTCTCTACACATCTCTCTCACCAACCCATACCATCTACAGTATGTGCTGGGAGAAAAGAACCTAGCCAGACACCATCCTGTTCCCTGATGCTCACCTGAAGATCCCACACCATCTATCTGTGGGGCGCTGAGCAGTTTGCCCTTTTTCTGCTGCTCCCATGTGGTGTTATCACATGTAGGTTGCAGATCTCTTTTCCCTTGCACCAACTTTTTCACTGGTGAGCACAGCATGCGCTCGCTGCCTGGGCTTTTCAATACCCAAAGTCAAAGAGCTTGCCCCTGACTGCATTCTTGATGCAATCAGGCAGAAATGGAAGCCACATGTCATAAGGCCAACCCTAAACCTTTGCTTGTCCTCTGGATGCTGATGCTGCCTGTTTGGAACTGGGATACAGCAAGGCCACGCCTGTACTCCGCCAAATCCAGAAACCTGTGATCTGCTGCTTTGTGACTTGTTGCCATGTGATCTGCTGCCCTGTACCCTGCTGCCATGTGAGCTGTGCCCTGTGAGTACCACCTGAACTATGATCCCTTTTGCAATGTGCTACTTGTGTGGACTCCGAGTTGAGGCCAGGACACTTGAGGACCCTGTGATCTGCTGCCCTGTGAGTTCACATCTTGCTGTGATCCCCTACTGCATGTGTGGACCCTGAGTGGAGGTCAGACCACACAAGTACCCTGTGATCTGCTGCCCTATGAGAACATTTTTTCTGCGTTTCCCTCCTAAAATGTACTACATGCATGAAGCCTGAGATAAGGCGAGGAGAGATAAGACCTTCCTGCTGTGGATACTAAGTTGAAGTCAGGCCACACAAGGACCCTATGACTCGGCTGCCCTGTGAGTACCTTCTTGCTGTGTTCCCCTCCTGTGATGTACTACATGTGTGGACCCTGATTTGAGGCCAGGCCACTTGAGGACCCTGTGATCTGCTGCCCTGTAAGTACTTTCTTGCTATGTTCCCCTACTGCAATGTGCCACCCCACTGGATCCTAAGTTGAGGTCAGGCCACACAAGGATCCTGTGATCTGTGGCCCTGTGTGTACCTTTCTTGTTGTGTTTCTCTTCTGCAATGTGCTACCTGCATGGACCCTGAGTTTGGCCAGGCAACACAAGGACCCTGTGATCTCTCGCCCTGTAAGCACCTCCCTGCCATGTTCCTTTAATGCAATTTACTACCTGCATGGACCCTGAGTTGATGCCAGGTCATATTAGACAATCCTGCTGGTCTCCCCCTCCTGTGACCTAGAAGCCTCTGGTACAATCCTTGCTGTCCCCTGTTACCATTTTCCCTTGCGGTATTGACTCGGTTCTTACTGTATCATGTTGCTGTTCTCCCCTGGAACCCTACTGGATTAACACTAGCTTTACCTCAGATGATTATTACTGTGACTCTGGACTTCCTTGCTGTTCCACAGTGCTACTTTGGGCCCCTGGACTCAATACTTGCTTGCTGTACTGAGTTGCCACTCTGGACTTATCAGTTATGTCCTGTTCCGGCTCCATGACCTTGCCACCTGCTTGTTCTAGATGGACCTGGGATTCCGGCGAAGTGGACTTACAGCCCTGGTCCAAAACCTTTGTTTGTTGACCTCTCAAAAGAGTCCTCCTTTGCAAAGGAGACAAAAAACTATCTAGACTTCTCTTTTGTCACAAACCCTTACTTCCCTTACTCTTCCATTGTCTTTCCAGTTGAATCAGTTTTGAAATCTATTACAGATGTTTCTGAAGGATAGACCAGAAGCTGCTACAAAAATATCTCTGACTCTGGAAATATGAGGTTCACCCTCGCCACGTGTATTGGTGACCATTGTCCCAGGGACCAAAAGTACAGCAAAAGTACAGCAAAATCTATAATCTTGAGTTATCATTGAGTCAGGATTAAAGGGATAATGTTCCAAAGAGGACATTTCCATTTACGACTATCTAAAGCATCGTACACATGATCCAACTCTTGGCAGGGGATTGTTTGTTGAGAGACTGTTGTCATAAAATCTTACTGTTAGTATGCTCCTTTTGACAATTATTGTCCAACTTTCGGCTAACACATGTTGGATGACATGCTAGTAAATTTTTGGCAGACAACGGTCTGTTGTCAGATTTTCTGATGGTCAGTACATAAGTCCGTCACACAAAATTTGAAAGTACAAACATGCAAGCTCGGAATCAATACTTATCAAACACGAAATTAGCAGAAGGGGCCCGAAGGGTGGCGCTCAAGGGCTGAAATTCCTCTTAGTATGTCACTGTGTTTTGTGTTTGTTGGCCGACAATTGTCAATAATACCGTTAGTAATACCGTTAGTATGCAAGACAAGATCCAGGCACACTCCCTTTTGACAAAAATCTGATGCTCGGTTGGCCAACAATCTGATCGTGTGTACGAGGCTTAAGGGAGGATTTCCATAACTTTGAAGGGATTGTCTGTCATTCTTTTTTGTGTTTCAAGGCAAGGATTATAAAAGTTCCCTTAAACTATTGTTTATCAGGTATTTGTGGCAAAAATGGTCTTTCATTGGCATGACTTTTGCCACAAAAAAAAAGATAGTGGATAAAGAATGAAACTGAACATAGTGACAATACACACAAAGAATAAATGCATAGAACACTATGCAAAATTAACAAAACAATCCTAAATACACCCAAAAAACACATCTTCTAAATAAATAAAAAACAAGTTTCAAAATTTTATTTTTTTTAAAGTCACTTTCCTATTGCTGATTCTTGCCTTCATCCTGTAGGGAAAGTCAGCATTACCTAACTGCTATGCCAACAGCCACCAGGAGGCCATAAGGCTGCGTGCATGCAAGGGCGCCGGCCAGCACATACAGTGACAACCTACTAATGCATCCAAAGAAATATAAAAAGCTGTTTATTCAATCTGCCGCAATCTATACAGAATTAAATATCAGTTTTGGTTGGTCTTCTCATTTAAGAGATTTTGGTATATAAATACATTTGGATATATTTCCCAATCTCAATAATTTCCTGGCGATATTTTTTATTTTATTGATATTTTTCTATTTTATTTATTTTTTTGGTTGAACCTGATGGACTTGTGTCTTTTTTCAACCTGACTATGTAACTATGGAATAATAAATTATAGTTTTAAGACACAGTTCTATTTTCATATTCCAACTTTCTCGGCCATGTTATTTCTAGGAAAAGCAGGCCGAGACTTCATCATAGAAGCATAAACCAATTATATAGAGATTATATACATATATTCTGCTTTTTCCAGGAAGTCATCATATGCTGAAGGCTTTCAGCTTTTCTCCATTTCTGTGATGTTTCTTATGAACATAGCTGGAATGTGTCAAAATAACGGGCAAACCCTGGAAGAGGTGTATGAGCCACTTTTTGTCTGTAAATATAGCAATTAGCTTAATTGCGGTTTGCCACCCTTCCTACCCCTTGTGTTTTCTTACAGAACGGCTAATGTTCAGGAACTTGTATTGAAGCTTTAGCACTAATTATGCTCAAACAGAAATGAATATAATTTCTTCTACAGCAATATTTTTTAATAAAGTCAATTAACAATTAACTACTTTAATTGGTGCAACAAATATATTATCTATGTAGAACCCTTCCTGCATGCAGGACTTTATTAATAGTTTACAATTCCTAGTTCTAAATTTGGTTCATCCCTACTGTTACTCTTATGCCTTGCACACACGGTCGGAAATTCCGACCACAAAATCCGTCTGATTTTTTCAGACGGATTTTGGCCAAAACTTTTGTATACACGCGGTCGGACAAAGTTGTCCAAAAATCCGATCATTCGGAACGAGGTGACGTTCGTTGCGTACGATGGGACTACGTTGAGGCTAGTAGCCAATAGCTTTGGTCTCGTAATTTAATCTGAGCATGCGTGGCACTTTGTCCATCAGAATTCTCTACAAACGATCAGAAATAGTCCGATCGAATTTTGTTTTTGGAAAATTTTAGATCCAGCTCTCAAACTTTTTCCGGCGGGATTTCCGGCGGAAACAGTCAGATGGAGCCCACACACATTTGGATTTTCTGACAACATAATCCATTAGGACCTTTTCCGTCAGAATTTCCGACCATCTGTACAGGGCATTACAGCATCAAGGTGCTACCCCAGGCTGTTAGAGGACATTGAAAAAACTGAATAATACTGATAAGGTCATCCCGCTGCTACTTTCCTGTAACTATGCATAGGTAAATCAGTAGAGTCCTCATTGGCAAAGGTATTGCCTCAAGTCCTTGTCTGAAAGCTTCTGTACTAGGAACTACAAGAAGCAGATACCAAGACAGATTTAAAAGATAAATTCACCTTTGTAATAAAATGCACTATACTGTTAATGGTCTCCTGTACTTTAAAAACACTGTAACTTTACAAATTTAATTTAAAAAGCCTGGATGAAAAACTGCTAATGATAGCGAACAATGCCTTCCTTCCTGTTATCTAGTGTGCTCTGAACATTGGACGTTCCCATCATCCCAGCATCCTAGCTGCCTGTGAATTCTTGTTATAGTAATGCTGGGAGCATGGGGGGACGGGGTCCAAAATCACAGATAGGACAGTGCAGATCTCTCCCATTAATGCCACGTACACACGAGCGGAATGCCCGACAGAAAAAGTCTGACGGAATCTTTTCATCGTATATTCCGATCTTGTGTATGCCTCATCAGACTTTTTTTTTTTTCAATAATTCTGACGGACCTGTAAAGAAGTGACTCTAGCAGTGAAAGGGTTAATAAAAGCTCTGTTGTTGTTGTTGTTTTTTATTATTATTTTTATATTGGCTGACAAATATGCAATATGTAAAACAAAAATGTTTTTACATTTTCATTTTTTTATTTATTAATATTTTAATACTGTAATCGTATTTGACAAGTACAGTATTAAACAGAAAATGTAGATGACACTTCCACCTGAATGTGGCAATATTAATTTGCAATCTGAAGGCTCATGGTGTCATTGATGTGTTATTACACCCAAAAACTACAAATAGAATATGCAGGATATCACAGCTTAACAATAATTGGATGTGGTGACTGCATTAGTTTAAAAAAAAAAAAAAAAAAGGAAACTAACATTTTATTGAGTTTCACATTTTCCAATACAAAAAAAAAACAAAGAAGAGAAAAATTGACAAATAACTGTACAGGGTTGTCACATGTAAAATCTCATAGCATGGATTGCAGTAAATAGCCAGCAATTCGCCAATATACCATTTCAGTTGTAAAAGAATGCCTCCCAGGCTACAGATACCTATGAAGGGCAAGACGGAAATTTAGGAAAAACCGTATGTATCCCAGTAGGATTATTCAAGGCGAAGGTTAATGTCACTATACAGCTATGCTTCAAAGCTGTGGTTTAGTTATGTGATTGTAAAGAACTGGAGGGGTAAGGGGAAGCAAGTAGAAACAAGAAAGTTGACTGAAACAGAGGCGAGAAAAGGGGAAAGGAATAAGTGGCAGAAGAAGGGAGAAAAGAGGAGATGGACGCTCACCCGACCCTGAATCCCTGCACTACCCGGGGTGGGGGGTCTAGGGCCACCTTTAGGTCAACTGGGTATGGGGGCCTCCACACTGTCCCAAGGGTCCCATATCCTGTTGTGTTTATCAAGGGTGTTATTTAGGGAGGCTGTCAAATACTCCATTCATTTGACGTCCCTTATCCTAGTATGTAATTCAACCAGTGAGGGGGGTTCCCTCTTTTTCCATTTCAAGGCTATCAAGCATTGCCCAGCCGTTAGGATCTGGGCTAAGAGTTTTTTGGAGGATTTTGAGAATGAGGCAGGAGGGAGGCCCAGTATGAACATTTTAGGTCAAGTGGTACTTGTATATCAAAAACAGTTTGTAGGAGGGACTGGACCATTTCCCAGAAAGGGATGATTCGTGGACATGTCCAGTAGATATGGTATAGCGTACCCACCTCTTTGCGACATCTCCGGCAGTGGGGATCGGCTGAAGGATATATAGAGTGGAGTAGGTCAGGTGTTTGGTACCAGTGAAACAAAATCTTGTATTGATTCTCCTTGTACAAGGTGCATATGGACCTCTTAGGGGCCCGTGACCAAATGAGCTGCCACGTCTTCAAAGGTATGACCTCTCCTAAGTCCCGCTCCCACTTGTCCATATAAGTGTGCCGCGGTCCTGTTGGTGAAGTATCCATTACAAAACTTTGGTAGGTGCGCAATATCATACCTTTAGGGGATGATCCTTCCAAACATATTTTCTCTAACTCGGTTAGCAGGGAGAATTGGAGGGTTGGTGTAAAGGTTTGTGTGAAGTGCCTAATCTGTAGGTAACTAAAAAAAGCTTGTTTGGGCAGATCGAAAGTGTCTTTCAGTTCCTACAATGATCTCAACACTCTGATCCTCGGATCTACCAGTTGGCCATATCTAAATAAGGTCCTATCAATGCAGGGTTGGGTCATCAGTGAGGTCATACTATCTGGAGCATTAGGTGTAAACAGGAAGGAAGTGACTAGGGGCGCAGTGGAGGTGAGTGGATGTGCTGTTTTAGCACGTTTCCACAGTGTGCGTGTAAGTGCCGTTGGCCCCAACAGCTGTGATCCTCCGACATTTATGTCGGTACTTCACAACAGGGAATTTGGGTGGGGGCTAGCCATAACTTTTCAATTTGGGTCCACCTATTGTATGCGTGAAGTGTGCACCAAGAGGCGATTGGGCGTAATTGAGCTGCTAGGTAATATTTGTCTATGTTGAGGAAGGCGAATCCTCCGTGGTTATGGGGGGGCGTATAGTATAGATCTAGTGATCCAATGCCTCTTATAGTTCCAGAAGAACTTTATCAGGTCTGCTTGGAGTGTCCTAAAATGCACCGTTGGGATTGGGATGGGAAGTGTCTCGTAGAGATACAGGAGCTTGGGCAGGATCGCCATCTTAATGGTCGCTAAGTGATCAAAGAGGGACAGTTGTTGGGTTTTCCATTTTGTGAGGGACGCCTTTATATCCTTTTACAGTTGTGGGAAGTTAGCTTTATATAAAGCTTCAAAAGTAGGGGTAAGGTGGACCCCTAGGTATTTCAGAGAGAACGTTTTCCATGTATATTTGAATAATTGGGAGAGGGCCGACTGTGTCTGTGGGGCCATATTGAGAGGGAGGCTTCAGTCTTGGAGCTATTGATTTTGCAGCCTGAGAGGGCACTATATGGTCTAATTCCACAGGCAGATTTGGGAGAGATATTTGCGGCTGCGTCAGTGTTAAAAGAACGTCGTCCGCAAATAGGGATATCTTAAAGTCCCTTGTACAAACTAGAATGCCATGTATATCTGGGTTCTGCCTTATGTGAGTCGCAAGGGGTTCTATGCATAGGGCGTATAAGAGGGGAGATAGGGGGCAACCCTGCCGAGTCCTATTAGTTATAGGTAGCGTGGGAGAGAAGGCGTATGGGGTCCTAACTAGGGCCAGGGGGGATGAGTATAGGTGGGTGATTGCTTGGAAAAAGAGACCTCTCATACCCACCCTTCGAAGGGTGGCAAACAGAAAGGGCCAGTTTAGCCTATCGAAGGCTTTTTCTGCGTCCAGGCTTAGAAGCAACGCCTCTGTCCTGTTCCTGTTTGCCACCTCTACAAGGTCGATCACTCTCCTAGTGTTATCCCCCGCCTGTCGACCGGGGATAAACCCCACTTGGTCTTTGTGTATTAGAGAGGGCATAAAATTGTTAAGCCTGTTTGCTAGTATCTTAGTGAAGATTTTCAGGTCTGTGGTAAGGAGAGCAATCGGATCTGAACAGATCATGTGGTCTTTGCCTGGTTTGGGAACCATGGTTAGGAAAGAAGTTTGCATGTCTCTCAAGATGTGTGTGTTGGACATAAAGGAGTTAAACAGTGGAGTGATCCGGGGAAGGAGAAGCGGCAAAAAGGTCTTGTAATACAGGTATGGCAAGCCATCTGGGCCTGGGGCTTTATTATTCGGGAGGGACTTAATTACGTCCTCCACCACTTCTTCCGAAATAGGAGAGTTAAGGCTAGTTAGGGCGGAGGGGGAGAGGGCTGTTAGGTCGCAGTCCGCTAGATAAGTATTGATGGCTTGAGCTAGTGTGGAGGAAGGAGGGGTATGTGGGACATCCGGGTCATTATATAGAGTGGTGTAGTAATCGTGAAAAAGTTGTGCAATTTTCGTTGGATGAGATTGCAGTGAGCCGTCCGCATCTTTGATGTGAGGGGGTGAGGTTGCTGCTGCCCGCTCGCGGAGTTGTCTCGCTAAGAGGGTGTGCAATTTTGTCATAGAAGGTTTGGCATAGGCGAAGGAGGGTCTTCTCGGTCTTTCCTACTTCTAAATCTCTCAAGCCTGCCCTAGTGCTCACCAGTGAGCTGAGCATTTGGAGGGTAGGAGAAGCCAACAGGCATATCTCCAGCTGCTGGAGTTGACCTAGCAAGAGTTGTCTGATCTTGTTGGCATTTCGCTTTAGGGCAGTGGAGAGCACAATGCACTGGCCTCGGAACACCGCCTTATGCCCCTCCCAGATGGAGGCAGGAGAGACCTCTGGTGAGCTGTTTTCGGCAAAGTAAAGTCTCAGGGTTTGTTCCAGTTCCGTCTGAGAAGGAACATGTTTAAGTAGAAATTCGTTGAGACTCCAGTGGGAGACTCATGAGGAACCAGGGGCAAGTGCTAGTGAGAGTTTAATCGGGGCATGATCGAACCACGAAATTGCTTGAATATCCGAGTCTGTGCAGGCACGCAAAGTTGGGGCATTAACAAAGAAGTGGTCTATACGCGAATGTGATTTATGCGGGTGGGAGTAAAAAGTAAACTTCTTGGCTGATGGGTACATGGCGCGCCAGACGTCAAACAGGGCATATTTCCTGGTTAGCTGGCGGAATAGAGTGGATTTCCTGTCTGCCGCTGAGGAGGGTTTCCCAGGGTCGACAGACAACCTATCCATAGTCGGGGAGTAGTTCAGATTAAAAATCGCCTCCTATAACCAGATACTGGTGGGGGGTTGCAAATAGTCGTTTGTATACTTTGGAAAGGAAGCGGACCTGGTTGACATTTGGGGCGTAGATATTACATAAAGTTAGACTGGTGTCCTTCCAGGAACCTTGAAGAATAAGATAATGACCTGATGGGTCAGCATACTGGGTTTGTAGTTGAAATAGTTTCCTTTTTTAAGGCTTTTTTATCTCTGTTTTCTTTTGGTGATCTGGTCAGTAACATACCTCCTGCATTACAGTGCCTACACTCTGGATGAAGGAGAAACAGACACACATTTAATGTTAGATCTACTAACAAATTGAGATACACTAACACATTGAAGCCAAACTCCAGCTAATGATTTTCAAACTGTTACAACAACCGTTTTGTTTCTTTTTGGATAAACATTATACTGATGTAGCACCCTGGTGTTTAGGCAGCCTTAGACGAATGCATAGTTCCTTCCGCCCAGTCTATGTCTGGATAATTAAAACCCCCCTTTATAATAACACTTTCATCTTTGCTGCTAATCCAAATTGTGATAGGAGATAACATCTTTGCTTCATATAGACTGTGTTATTGTGCATTCCAACAATGTGGGGAAGAACCAACATGTCTCATTGCTCATGGGAGAGTGTCAGGCTGTTCTTTTGACACTTTACGTTAGGGCTGCAGGGGTTAAAATGAACTCCATTAAGGTTTTGGCATGCTGCACAGAGGGAAGGGTGGGCGCTCAAGTTTCCAGAGAGTGTGTGGACCAATCCTCTGGTAGGGGGAGGAGCTACCCCTCTGCAGAGGAGGATAAGGAAGTGCTGCCAGGGGTGCCTGGCTGTTGGGTGGAGAAGATGGCGCAGTTTGGAAGTATGATGTCGGATTGGAAGGTGTATGTTCCGGGTCTTGGCCCTGGTCTGAGCAGGTCTAAGGGCATTCTGACCAACACTGGAGTGCAGTATACACTTAGGGTAGTCTTGCCCTGTATACGGCTGAAGGCTATGAAGCCTTGGGACTGATTTGCAGGAAGTGTTCCGGCCATGCACCTGTGGCCTTGGATCATCTGTGGACGCTGTGGGGAACCCCTGCTTGATGTAGTCTCACCAGCCCAACCTCCGCGGGCAATATAAACGGATTGGAACAAGAATGTCGCTGTCCAGGCTGGGAATGGCATGGCGAGTTCCCCTGATATCACCCAGCTTGTGCAAGAAGCTGCTCCTCTCCTCTCTGTGGCTCCAGGACCCAAGGCTCCAGATATCCCTCAAAGCCATGGATGGGTCCACCTGCGTTTCTTGATGGTGGAACCACTGGGGAAAAAGACGCTGGCATCCGGTAAGTCTGAAATGGGTGAAAGTAGTGTGCCAGTGGGGGCAGTAGTACCTGTGGCCAGTGGGGGAGACAAGGTTGTTTCACCAGTTGCTGCTAGCTCCAAGCACAACTTATTCCTGGCCGAAGAGTGCTCCTGTCATGAAATGGTCCACCCGTTGGTGGCGCTGTTGATCTCTTGGGTTGCAGTACCAGTGTCCACCAGCGGGTGTCTTCTAACACCCAGGGCCTGTAATAAGAGGACATACCTCCTGGTGGCACTATTGGATCCCTGGACTGTAGTACCAGCGCTCACCAACGGGTGTACTCCGGCAGTGTGGAACAGACAGCACCTGCAGCGATCAGCTGTTACGTGAGGGTAATCAGTAGTCTTATAAAGACCCAGCAAGCCCTAACATGCTTGTCTCAGTATCACACTCTCTTCATGTGACCTGAACCTTTGGACCTGAACCTTTGGACCTGAACCTTTGGACCTGAACCTTTGGACCTGAACCTTTGGACCTGAACCTGTACTTTGTATTTTCCTGACTTGTCCCTTCCTGATTCTTAGCCCATCCTGGACCCGTCCCTCTTGTATCCTGCTACCTTGATCCCTGCTCTGCAGCCCATCCATCCGTCCTTACACTTCTACTGTTTTCCCGGTGTTTGACCTCGGCCTGGCTTTCGTTGACGTCACTGGTAGTCCCATTTATTATATATATATATTACTTGTTATGGTTGGTAGTGCACTGTTTGTTTTCATTCTCCTTTTTATTTATAATAAACACGTTTGTTATTGCATTCACATGCGTTTGGGTTTCCTCTGTGCAGTCCACACAGTCTGGTCTAATCACTCCCTGACAGTATACTGAGACCATTCCTGACCAGACGTGGCTGCATTGAGGAACCATCCCGACCTGTTAGTCTGCCAATATGGATTTCAATGAAATCTCGTATTATTCTCTGCTGGCAGAAGAGAATGGTGAATATTGTCGCCAGCTTCTAAAGAGGTGGTCTAGTGACCGGCTGATGGAGACCATCCGATCAGCTCATTCCCTGGTGGATCAGGGCTACATGTCATTTGAGGATGTTCAGCCCTTAATCCAATTATGTGCAGAGCTAGTACTGACATGTAATTCCAAAGTAAGTGGTGATTTTTCTCCCCCCTTCAATTTGAGCCAAGTTGTATCTTTGGTATGGTTGTTAGAGGATGACCCAGCCTATTTCATGGAATGTTATTCCTCTTGTCCTCAGCAGGTGCTGTCTGATTGCATCCATTCAGTGCAATCTCTGGTTAGTCAGGCTGTGTGTGAATCAGTGTTTGTTCAACCTGTGCTACAAGCATGGTCAGATCTCCTGCGTTTAGCTAAACCACAACCTTCCAGCCCTGTCATTAACCACCTGCCTTCCCAAGTATCTACCTCCTCATTGCCTATGGCAACCTCAGCTACAGCCCAGTCTACTCCACTTCCTACCAAATACTACTATCCTGTCACCAAGTGTAGCACCTATCCTGCCTGCAACCCACCTGCCTCTTCTCATCCACCTGTAACAGTCCCACAAAACCCTCCTCCTGCCACTGTTCCTTGGTCTTCCTTTTGCCCAGACACTTTGATTTCTCACAGCCCTGCACCTACATACAAAGCTGCAGCGGCTAAATCAAAAAAGAAACGAAAATTCTTTCCGACCTGCACAATCCTGCCAGTAACCCAACCCGCCTCCGCACCAACCGACCCGGTCCAGCTTGCATGCATGCCAGTTGTATCCGGTGGCCCACCTAAGCCTGACGTTCCAGCTTGCCAGCCTGTTGTCCCACCTTGCCAGCCTGATGTCCCACCTTGCCAGTCGGATGTTCCAGCTTGCCAGCCTGTTCCAGCTTGCCAGTCGGATGTTTCAGCTTGCCAGCCTGTTCCACCTTGCCAGCCGGATGTCCCACCTTGCCAGCCTGATGTCCCACCTTGCCAGCCTGATGTCCCACCTTGCCAGCCTGATGTCCCAGCTTGCCAGTCGGATGTCCCAGCTTGCCAGTCGGATGTTCCAGCTTGCCAGTCGGATGTTTCAGCTTGCCAGCCTGTCCCACCTTGCCAGCCTGATGTCCCACCTTGCCAGCCTGATGTCCCACCTTGCCAGCCTGATGTCCCACCTTGCCAGCCTGTTCCAGCTTGTCAGTCGGATGTTCCACCTTGCCAGCCTGTTCCAGCTTGCCAGCCTGATGTTTCAGTTTGCCAGCCTGTTCCAGCTTGCCAGCCTGTTCCAGCTTGCCAGCCTGTTCCACCTTGCCAGCCTGTTCCAGCTTGTCAGTCGGATGTTCCAGCTTGTCAGTCGGATGTTCCAGCTTGTCAGTCGGATGTTCCAGCTTGCCAGCCTGTTCCAGCTTGCCAGCCTGTTCCAGCTTGCCAGCCTGTTCCAGCTTGTCAGTCGGATGTTCCAGCTTGTCAGTCGGATGTTCCAGCTTGTCAGCCTGTTCCAGCTTGTCAGCCTGTTCCAGCTTGTCAGCCTGTTCCAGCTTGTCAGCCTGTTCCAGCTTGCCAGCCTGTTCCAGCTTGCCAGTCGGATGTTTCGGCTTGCCAGTCGGATGTTCCACCTTGCCAGCCTGATGTTCCACCTTGCCAGTCGGATGTTCCAGTTTCCCAGCCTGTTGTTCCAGTTTCCCAGCCTGTTGTTCCAGTTTCCCAGCCTGTTGTTCCAGTTTCCCAGCCTGAAGTTCCAGTTTCCCAGCCTGTTGTTCCAGTTTCCCAGCCTGTTGTTCCAGTCTCCCAGCCTGTTGTTCCAGTCTCCCAGCCTGTTGTTCCAGTCTCCCAGCCTGTTGTTCCAGTCTCCCAGCCTGTTGTTCCAGTCTCCCAGCCTGTTGTTCCAGTCTCCCAGCCTGTTGTTCCAGTCTCCCAGCCTGTTGTTCCAGTCTCCCAGCCTGTTGTTCCAGTCTCCCAGCCTGATGTTCCAGTCTCCCAGCCTGATGTTCCAGTCTCCCAGCCTGATGTTCCAGTCTCCCAGCCTGATGTTCCAGTCTCCCAGCCTGATGTTCCAGTCTCCCAGCCTGATGTTCCAGTCTCCCAGCCTGATGTTCCAGTCTCCCAGCCGGATGTTCCAGTCTCCCAGCCTGATGTTCCAGTCTCCCAGCCGGATGTTCCAGTCTCCCAGCCGGATGTTCCAGTCTCCCAGCCGGATGTTCCAGTCTCCCAGCCGGATGTTCCAGTCTCCCAGCCGGATGTTCCAGTCTCCCAGCCGGATGTTCCAGTCTCCCAGCCGGATGTTCCAGTCTCCCAGCCGGATGTTCCAGTCTCCCAGCCGGATGTTCCAGTTCCGGATGTTCCAGTTTCCCAGCCGGATGTTCCAGTTTCCCAGCCGGATGTTCCAGTTCCGGATGTTCCAGTCTCCCAGCCGGATGCTCCAGTTTCCCAGCCGGATGCTCCAGTTCCGGATGTTCCAGTTTCCCAGCCGGATGTTCCAGTTTCCCAGCCGGATGTTCCAGTTCCGGATGTTCCAGTTTCCCAGCCGGATGTTCCAGTTCCGGATGTTCCAGTTTCCCAGCCGGATGCTCCAGTGCCGGTTGTTCCAGTTTCCCAGCCGGTTGTTCCAGTTTCCCAGCCGGTTGTTCCAGTTTCCCAGCCGGATGTTCCAGTTTCCCAGCCGGATGCTCCAGTTCCGGATGTTCCAGTTTCCCAGCCTGAAGCTCCAGTTTCGGTTGTTCCAGTTTCCCAGCCGGATGTTCCAGTTTCCCAGCCGGATGCTCCAGTTTCCCAGCCGGATGCTCCAGTTTCCCAGCCGGATGCTCCAGTTTCCCAGCCGGATGCTCCAGTTTCCCAGCCGGATGCTCCAGTTTCCCAGCCGGATGTTTCAGTGTCCCAGCCGGATGTCCCCGCTACCCAGTCTGCGGAGTCGGGGCCCACTACCCAGTCTGCGGAGTCGGGGCCTGCTACCCAGTCTGCGGAGTCGGGGCCCGCTACCCAGTCTGCGGAGTCGGGGCCCGCTACCCAGTCTGCGGAGTCGGGGCCCGCTACCCAGTCTGCGGAGTCGGGGCCCATTAATTGGTCTGTTAAGCTTGTGCCCGTTATTTGGCTTGCCGGACCAGTGCCTGGTGTCCAGCTCGCTGAGCCGGGGCCCGTCACCCAGCCTGCTGGGCCGGGGCCCTTTACTCAGCTTGCTGAGCCAGTGCCTGTAATCCAGCTTGCCCTTGCAGTACTTGCTGTTCGGCCTAAGGACCCAGAGATTGCTGCCCAGCTCAAAGACCCAGAGCCCTTGCCCGCTGTCTGCCCTGACGTGCCCTCATCCATGGTGTGGTTTGAGGCCATTAACTGTGGACAATTACACCTAGCTGGAGCGTCCGGAGGCCGCTCCTTTGAGGGGGGGTACTGTCATGAAATGGTCCACCCGTTGGTGGCGCTGTTGATCTCTTGGGTTGCAGTACCAGTGTCCACCAGCGGGTGTCTTCTAACACCCAGGGCCTGTAATAAGAGGACATACCTCCTGGTGGCACTATTGGATCCCTGGACTGTAGTACCAGCGCTCACCAACGGGTGTACTCCGGCAGTGTGGAACAGACAGCACCTGCAGCGATCAGCTGTTACGTGAGGGTAATCAGTAGTCTTATAAAGACCCAGCAAGCCCTAACATGCTTGTCTCAGTATCACACTCTCTTCATGTGACCTGAACCTTTGGACCTGAACCTTTGGACCTGAACCTTTGGACCTGAACCTGTACTTTGTATTTTCCTGACTTGTCCCTTCCTGATTCTTAGCCCATCCTGGACCCGTCCCTCTTGTATCCTGCTACCTTGATCCCTGCTCTGCAGCCCATCCATCCGTCCTTACACTTCTACTGTTTTCCCGGTGTTTGACCTCGGCCTGGCTTTCGTTGACGTCACTGGTAGTCCCATTTATTATATATATATATTACTTGTTATGGTTGGTAGTGCACTGTTTGTTTTCATTCTCCTTTTTATTTATAATAAACACGTTTGTTATTGCATTCACATGCGTTTGGGTTTCCTCTGTGCAGTCCACACAGTCTGGTCTAATCACTCCCTGACAGCTCCACTATCTACAATTCGAATATCCCATCCAATTTTATCTCTGAACTGTTTTCAGACACTTTGTTATGGACTGGAAAGTGGAGTGATAGTGAAGAGGAGCACTTAAGTGACGTGGAGGAGGATGAAATTCCTTCTGGGCCAGCTGTAAGTGCTAAGATTGAACTGTTTGCCAGTACAGCTCCAACTGTGTATATCGCTAATTCCTTTGAGCGGGATCGCTGGGCAAGATGGGTCCCTAAGTTTGATTGCAAACACAATGCCATTGCTGGATATCCAGTCCAACGCACACTGGATGCACAAGTCTTAACTGGGTATGGAGACCCTAAAACACTGCCCAGGCTGTCTAAGTCACAGCGCATAGTCATCAAGAAAGTGGCTGAGGAGTATGGCTACTTGTACCCATACATACCAGCTCAACTGGAGGGAGAGATTCAGGAAAAGAGAACACAGTGGGTGGATGAGGCTGTGCGGAGCTTTCTTAAAATTCCTCTATGCTTGGAGTTCAACAAGTTGTCACCCAGAATGGCTGAAAGATATACTTTGGCCCTAGAAACCTGGGATTGTGTTGTCCTCCGCAGGCCTAATAAGAAAGACATTCAGTATCACATTACCACTGTGAATACAAGAGGGGGGAACTTTATGGTTACCGGATCTAAGGTACTATTGGTAAAATGTTGTTGAACTGTATTCATTCATCAAAACCATGTGGATTACAAAAGTGTGTTCTGTGGAGTCAGGACGCTATGCTGAGAGCAATGCCATATTTGTCCTGGAAAGGTGTTAGTGGGGACATTCCTGCTTGGCTGTACTGCTGGATCATATTCTGCCGGAAGAGGTCAGGCGTGCACACGTCATTTAAGTCATACTGGCTAGTGGTCTGGAATCGCCAGTGTACCTCCCTCTGAAAAATTATCTGTTGATATGACATTCAGCGTGTTTGTTTCTTCAACAAATGAGGAAATCTTTTCTCAGACCCGCCTGTTGTGTGGACAAACTGAGATTCCACATGCAAGGGGATCTATGGATGGACTTTTCTTTCAGGAAGTGCAGTCCCTTGCACCATGGCATGGGCGCTGTTTGACTGCAGCCATACATTCTGTCCCCGGAGTGGCCCCTTTGTAGAAGGGAAACTTCTGTGAAATGTTGTTCCACCTTGAGTGAAGGATTGATGGACTTTGGGGCTCCAAAGACACTGAGGTGTTAGGTCAGCTAGGTAGAATAAGCTGTGGCAAAGAGGGCAAGTTCTCACAATAAAAATTGAATAACGGACTGAAAAACACCCAAAGAACATTCTGAATATTCTGGCCACCAGATGGCGTGACAGTGCCAGCCTGAGTGAGCCATTGTTCCCATTATGCAAATATTGATAAGAATTGCTAAGTAAATTTCTTTAGGTTTGCTATGGAAAAGGGGTGTCACCCTCGAAAGGGGGGGGGGAGCCCAGTTTCATCTGTATTCATGTTTAGATATGTAATAGGGTCTATTTACACTGCTTTGCTGCTCTCGGCTGACGAAAATTGATATTTACTCAACACTCACTTATGTATATATTGCACTGTGCTATTGTAGGGATAGGATGTATTTCTATGTTGTCTTTTTCTCTTTATCAGGTGTTCCTGCACCCATTGCGTCTTCCTTGGACAAGTAGAGACAGTGACTCCGACATGGATAACAATGCTAAAATTTGATATTTCTTACCTCTGTATATAGTAGATAGGATATGGGCTACTGTTTGCATTTCCCCCTGTCATTGTTCGAGTGGTACGCCACACGTAAAACTGTATATATTATCTGCTATTTATCTGTCCTTGTGTGAACTGCCACTTGCCTATATATACATTATGTATACTGTTGTTTATGTCATGTGGTACGCCACATGTTCTATTTCTGTTTCCTTTCCCATTTCCTCCCCCCCATCCCAGTTTTTGCCAGGACATTCACTCTCAGGTTTGAGAGATCAAATTTATTTCTTGCAAACTCCAAGACGTAGTTTCATAGGCTGGAGGAGGATGTAGCACCCTGTGTTTAGGCAGGGTTGATAATAAATGTAGTTGGTCAGGTATTAATCATCCTGGTTGATTGATAGAAGATCCACTGATTCCTCTCTAACTCTGGATTGCTGTACCTTTTCTCTTCTGTCACTAGGCAGCGTTTGCTGGTGGCATTAGTTTGACAAGGGTGTAGCAAGGTCAGACAATTGCCAGGGGTTTCTTTGGTCCCTTGGCCTGCTGGGAGAGAATATAGGACAGAAGGGGTGATGCTTGAGTAGCATTGAGTACCAAGCTAGGGACCCAGCAGGAGAGCGGGGGAGATGCTTGAGGAGTATACAGCGTGCTAGCTGTGGAAGAGCTCAGGAGATTCAGTGGTGATTGAATCTGGAAGTCTAGTGAGAGACCGGGAGCTCAGTGAGCAATTTACATTAAGAGGCTGTAGTGTAATAGAAGTACTATTCTGTGTTACCATTTGTTAAGTACAACTACCGTTGGTGACTGTTAAAAGATTTGTTGCCATAGGAGACAGCGGTCCTACCTATACAGAAGTGGTATCTGGCTGGAGGCCTTCCCTTGTATAGCTGTCTACCTATAGAAGTCATTGCATAAGGGTGTCCTGGCCCTAACCCTCTTTCCACAGTTTTGTTAAGAGACAATAAATCTCTTCTGCATTCAAAAAGTGTTTGTAACCCACTCTACAAATACGGATGTCAGTTATCATTGACTCTGGAGGTCACCATTAGGCCTTTGGAGGTCCGGGAACTTGCTACACTTACAGTAAATAAATAAATATATAAAAGTTGACCATTTTAAGCACCCCTGAAGAGAAGAGAGAAGGGACCCCCGCACATACATGTATGTAGTGTAAAGTTGGAAGAGACAACCTCAGCCCTGGCTTCCACCAGGCCATGCCCCCAAAGTGTTTCGCTCCACGATGGCATATTTAAATTAGTACAAGATTATTCTAAATTTCTTGGGAAAGGGAGTTTTTAAAGCCCTGTAAATGTACCTTTAAAGCAGTACAGTGCTTGCCAAGCAAGTCAGATGATTTCCCACTGACAGCAATTGAATTGAAAAGGCACATGCAACCAGCATGAATAGGACAGACTGTGTTCATAAAATCTTAGAGCAACCTGTGAACAAACAAAAAAACACTAGAATACACTACCCTGTCATATTCAATTGACATTGACAAAAGTATGATTGTCAATTGCATTTCTATCACATTCACAAGCAAAACTGTATAAAAATCGCCTTCAGAGTGTATTGCCAGCTGCATTCTTCCAAAGTAAGAAAAGCTAATTAAAAGCCTATAGTGCAGAAAAAAATGTTCATGGTTTGATCTCCTTTAATTTTTACAAGCAAACGCATTGGATAGATTAAAGACAAAGTTAAAAGATAAGATAATAAGATAATCTGTAGCTTGTAAACATACTTTTTTTTTTTTTATAACATCAATCATCTCATAAAAATAAAGACTTTCCAAAATCTGCAGAAGCTTGTTATGAAAAGTATTTTGTTCTGCCTCCTCCGATGTTCTGACACCGCATGGCCCTTCATATTCATAGTCATAGAAATAGTCATTTCATACTCTACAAATGGAAAATACTGTAAATTGCCCAGATCTGAAATTTTCCAATACCGTTGTCATAATGATACACATTTTCTGGGCTTGATCTCTTTGCTATACTATCAATTAATTGCAAGCTCCTCATCACCTTTATAACCACATGAAGAAATGGGAATCAGATCTCAGCTGTGATTGGCTGTCACAGTGGTCACAAAATCGGAAAGCTCCCGATCACAAGTAGAGATCAGGAGCTTACCGTTAGCCGTTGGTAACTGCTGGGAGCGTGTAGGGCGCACGCTCTCAGCACAGCTCTGTTGACCTTTAGGTAGGAATGTATGCGGTCTCTTGGCGTTAAGGCCCACCCGCGGAGAGGCTGCATATATGCCTACGGCCAATGGGAAGGAGTTAAGACTGAGCAAAATTCACCTGAGACATCCCTTGCTTGAGAAGAGATAGTGGATGGTCAGCTCATTACTGTCCACCTTTTAAACACCTGTCTCAACACACCAGGAGTGCTTGTGATCGCAAATGCTACCTTTTGAGTGCTCTTGCTTGACCCAGCTGATATATCATACTGTGTATGACCCTGCTCTTCTTCACTGCTGATTCAGTACCATTTGAACTCTGATCTACAGTATATGACTATGACCCACATACCTCCCAACTTTTTGAGATGGTAATGAGGGACACCTATATCAGCAAAAGTATGCAGGTATAGGACACACCCCTTGCCACGCCCCCTTAAAGGAGAATTGTACAAAAAAACAAGATTGGTTAAACCCACAAGTGCTTTTTTACCACTACTATTCCTTCATATTGGCTTTTGGAATTTACAAATGCAGCAATTTAGAAATCAGATGAAAGGTTTAGCACTGGGAAACACTTTTTGATAGATAAAAAGTGGATTTTATATACATCAGACCAAAATAAGGGACAAATGAGGAGTAATGTGGGACAGAGGGACATTGCTCCAAATCAGGGACAGTTGGGGGATATGGACCCAGCTTGGTCTAACTCTGCTCTTCCTCACTGCTGATTTGGTACCGTTCGAACTCTTATACCTTTGAGTATGACCTGGCTTGTTCTGACCTTTCTATTTCCTTGCTGCTGATTCAGTACCATTTGAATTCTGTTCTACACGTTTGTGACTTGCTTTGTCTCGACTACTCACCATTCACCATTACAGCTCATGTATCCCAAATGCTTCCTGCTATGCACCAAACTCTTGCTGTCCCACCTACATCCTTAGTGGTGCACCACAAGTACCAGCCAGCCTGCACTGCTTACAGTCCTGCACATGGTATGTGCTTCTATTGACAGAACTTTCTGCACATGTAGCACATATGAAATGTTTTAACTGCTATCTAACTCCTTGGCTGACATTTAGTACCCGGGGCAGAGATTAGAGGCATACATGACTTGAATGCCAAGGACTAGGGACGACAACAAGTCACTTTGTGCTCCCGGAACATAACCCGGCACTCAGTAAATGCGGGACATAAGTAAAAAGCGTGACTGTCCTGGCAAATCTGGAACAGTTGTCAAGTATGATGATGATGGTGATGATGATGAAGTAAGAGTGCCTGCAACCGATGGAGCAGTGAGGAGAAGCATCTTTGGGGGACCGGTCACACAGAGAGGGGGAAACTTGTAGGAGTGAGGGAAATGTTAAATAAAAGTACTTTTTAATATTGCCCCAGACAAAGATGAGCATTTAACCTTTGCAGCACACGGGGGAAGTCCCACTGCAAGGGTAACTTTCGTTTTTTCACAAATTTCAGCTTTAAACTTGAACTCCAGGAAGATAAAAAAGTGTACAGAATGATTCAGTTCTGAATTAATAAACATACCCTTGAATGTATTTTTGTAAATGCAAGCAGTATAAGTACATTCATTTGATTTGGCATCAACCTCTTGCAGTTCCTGTGCAGCAGAGCTCAGGTGGGGGGATGAGGAGTGGCACAAAGAGTCAATCAAGTGTGCTGCAGTGCCAGGAACATGCTAATTGGAGGATAAAGCAATAAGATGAGCCTATCAGATTGCCACTTCTCCTTTCCCTGCCTAGGCACAGGCTGGAGACGAGACAAGAATTGGAAATTGGTGAACTATAGCAGATAAAAATCAGGTCCCCTCCTCTGCTAGACCAGCCTGTGCTGTGTGGCAGAGTTATGTAGATCCAGACTTTGCCAGAGCTGTCAATTACAAAGACAGAAGTGGGCTAGGTGTGGATGTGAAATAAGTCCCAGTTATATCCATTAGAAAGCTAAAAGTAACATCTGTATAAAATTGAGGCAATCCGTTACATTAGACCTCTTAAAAACAGATTAATGTTAGAAACATAAGATATATCAAAGTTTGTCCCCTCTATTGGAACTTTGGAAAATTCCAACTTTCAGTGGTAATCTCAACAGAAAGATATATGTGATGAAATAAAACCGCTCGTACCTATTTCAAGATGTCACAAAAAGTGACAGTTCAGGTTGATGTGTCCAAACAAGGAGCTTGAGCAGTAATGATGTAAGAAAGGTTATTTTCTTAAGCCCCATACACACAATGAGAAAATCATACAAAAATGACCGGTTTCGGATAGATCGTTCAACAATCTAACCATTAGTACACAGCTTTCACATCAGATTAAGGCTGGTAGTACGAAACTTATAGAAGGAACAAGATTGAAAAATGTTTCCATTTGTGAACAAAACGAACAATCATTGTATCAATAGTATAGTAATCGTACGAAAATAATAGAGGGAATGGTAGTGTTCATGATCGGAAACAAACGAACAAACAGTAAATAAGACTACAAAAAGTAAACAATGGTCACGAGAAAGAAATAAAAGCTTATTTTCCATTGTTATCTGATATTAAACTAATTTTACAACATACATGGTACTTGAGTAGAATATCAGTGTATAATACAATGATATGCAATTAGTGGACCTCCAGCTGTTGCAAAACTACAAGTCCCATCATGCCTCTGCTTTTGGTTGTCATGCTTGTGGCTGTCAGAGTCTTGTCTTATGGGGCTTGTAGTTCTGCAACAGCTGGGGGTTCGCTAATTGCATATCCCTGGTATAATATATCTTTATATGAGGTTAATTAATATGCTTTTTAACAACTTCAATACAGGGCACTTTCCCCCTTTCATGACCAGGACAATTTACAGCTTTCAGCACTGTCGCTTTTTAAATGACAATTTAAATGACAATTGTCATGAAACACAGTACCCAAACAAATAGAGCTTTCTTTTGGTGGTATTTGATCACCTCTGGTGCTTTTATTGTTTGCTAAACAAATGAAAAAATACCAAAATATTTTTTTTAAGTTTTTGTTACAAAATGTTGTAAATAAGTGTGTTTTCTCCTTCACTGATGGGCACAGATGAGGTGGCACCAATGAGGTGGCACTGATGAGGTGGCACTGACGGGAACTGATGATGGCACTGATATGCAGCACTGCATGGGCATTGATATGCGGCACTGATGGGCACTTATAGGTCACACTAATGAGCCACTGTTTGATCACATATGTGTTTAGAAGTAGAAGTAAGAGCACAAGAGCACAAAATACATTTTATAAGAAGAAGCCAAATCTACGCATCATAAGCAAGAAAAGGTTTTATTTTGCTTTTGTTAAACAAGGCTAGAACGCAATATCAGCAACATAATATTCTTAACGCAACTGTTTCTTCATATATACTGTATATAATTTTAGAATATATTGCTTTATATTCTTATATCTTAGTAATATTAGCAATATAATGTCAAACAATATTATTAATTATACACACACACAACTTTATTAAACTTGTAATATTATTACAAATGATTATGAGCACAAATAACACAATAGCTCAACTGTAGCTCAACAACAAGGGACAATGATCTACAACTGTGCATAATTGTAATCATGTGAACACTGTGAAGGTGGCCTTTCCTTAAGGAGGATATTGCCAATGTGTGCCCTGCTGACGTAATGGCTGGGACACTATGGGAGGCACAGAAGGTGTTGGTGTTTTAAAAAACTGGTTGATCCTTTAAATGGGTCTTGTGTGTTAATTTACACCTTTATACAGAACCTCTAGGAGTAACATTTCCATCAGCTGTCTTTGCTCATTGGACATAATTTTAAGTTTGTTGGCTACAACAATTGCAAAGCCATCCGAGTCATCAGGTTTTCTCTGTAACTCAGCAGCAGCTGCCTTAGATAGAAATGCAGAGGTACCATCCACCAAATTCTTCCTCTTCTTTCCTCTTGGCTCGGGTGTTTGTGGATTGTTGGGAGCAATCACCTCCGTGTTGTCCTGGGCGGTATATAAAAATGATCAATTTAATAATATTGTACACCTATATTACATGATGACGTGCATCTTATTTCAATTACATATGGATTTTGAATTAACGCACAGATTACAGAGTTTTTGGACATTATGATGATATTAACACAGATCCATCACTGTGTGCATTACAGGTCTCTCAGACCACAATTATAGTTACCTGTATGAATAATTTTTCACCAGAGTTTTCAAAAGGAGCCATTGGGGACTGGGGAAGCTGCAGAGGTTGTTGGTAGAGTACTTATGGAATCTCTCTTGCTTCAATCTCTTCAGTTAGGAATAGAAGACTTTTAAAGTACCATAAGCGTGGTACAAATGTCATCCGTTCCAGCACCTGATTTTTCTGATGCTCTGATTTTATTAAGCTCTTTTTTGTAGACAGTCCTCAGATTAGCAATTTTCTTCATCACATAATCCATTGTTGGATTCCGGCAAACAGCTTTACATAAATCTATCAGTTTCTCTAGCGCCTTATGTTTTTTGTTTCGGTCACAGTATCCCTTTAACTTAATTTTCCAAAGGCAGGGTAGTTTCTATAAATTGGGCAAGGAAATCAGGCCTGGTGAATTTGTCCACCATTATACCTAGAAAGGAAAACAAAAAAATGGTCAGCACTTTTAACCAACATGCTTATTCTAGACATATACAGCTCCCAACTGTCCCAGATTTCGGGGGACTGTCCTTGATTTGGATCAAAGTCCCTCAGTCCCTCTTTCCTCCTTATTTGTCCGTGTGTGTGTGTGTGTGTGTGTGTGTGTGTGTGTGTGTGTGTGTGTGTGTGTGTGTGTGTGTGTGTGTGTGTGTGTGTGTGTGTATATATATATATATATATATATATATATATATATATGTAGCGGGGTCTCTTTAAGGACTATAAAACTACTGTTCCCAGAACCCCACTGGTTCCCAGGATGTTTGGAGTTATGCCCCAGAGACTCATGGGGGAGGGCATATAAGGAGGGGGAGAGGCCTAGTTCGCTCTCTTTGGACACCCCCCCCTCTCCTAGCAAGAGGAGATCTGTGCTGAACTGCTGAGGCACAAGGCCTGAAGCCTGGGCCTTGTGCTCTTTTCCAAAGAGCTCTCTGCCAGCCTAGTTGCACCTGAGAGACATTTTCTCATTCCTTGCTGCAGTACACCAGAAGGATTGAAGACTCGGAGGTCAGTGGATTCCTGTTCCTAGACAAAAAGGCAGAGAAACCGGACTTGGACTTGTCCGGGTGGTGAGAGCTGTTTAAAGACAGATGCTTTATCTTTATTATTCGTTTGGATTACAAAGTTGTTCTTCAAGTGCACCACTGAAAGATTGCTAGCGAATATTGTTTTACTGGACTTCCATCTAGATCAGTCAGGCCTGACTGCATAGGTAGATAGTGCTGGGTGTTAGTTTACCCATGCGGGGAAGTAGCTGAAAAAGGGCAGCGTTAGAGTTGCATAGCAATACTTTATTATGCTGATGACTCTGTTTATCTTTATCACTGGTTACTGCAGGGACCTGCTTATGTGTTGCAATCCAAATGTTTGATTCATGTTATTCCTTTTATAAAAACAATAAGTAAAGTCAGTTATATACTTTCAAGGATTGTCTATGAGCTTGAGTTACCCACGCACACACATATTTAGAGTATAAGTGATTTAATGTGTATTGCTAGATACTAACTGTGCCAAAGTGGGTAGTGCAGATTGCCGGGGGGTTGGCGGAGCTGTTCTCAGGACCCAAACCAAACTTGCGGCCCTCTTAAGTGAGGGTATCGCTATACGTGGGGGCTCGTAAATCCGGGATTTCTGAGACAGCGGTGAACACGCCAGAGGTACTGGCATGGACCCACAGGGAGTCAGAGCGTGGTGTGAAGCGGCTAAGGCCGACCCAAGGCAGTCAGTGGTCATTAGCCTCCCAGGGGAGAAATGGTCGACTGAGACCGTAGAGGAGTTAATGAAGTCAGTGTCCCCAGACCATGAACCATGGGTGATGGAGATAAAATCAGACCCAGACATCTCATATCAGTACGCGCTAGTGGAATACTGGGATGGGATGCCGGAGGCTTGCAAGCGAAACTGTGTACGGACACAAGACAACAGATCCTATAGGTTGGCGCACGCAACAAAGGAGGAGCCATCGCCAACGGGATCACCGCAGGCTGCGGCCCGTACCTCACCCGAGAGTCTCAGATCAGCACCGGCCACCCTTAGTGCAGAACTGTGTGCTGTCCTGGGGGAGATTGTGGCCCAGTGCAAGAAGGATCCCACAGATTACCCGATGTCGGGGTACAGAAAACTCCGGATGTTTTCAGGGAGGAAACCTGTACCTTCGGAAGAAGAGGGATTTGAAGAGTGGTTAGATAGCGCAACACAGGCACTAGAGGAATGGGAAGTTCCAGAGCGCAGAAAGAAGCAGAGGATTGTGGAAAGTCTAAAGGGGCCTGCTCTAGAGGCCGTACGCAACCTGAAGATGAGCAGGACAGACTGTAATGCGCAGGAGTACCTAGATGTATTACAGAATGTGTTTGGTGGGACAGAGAAAATCTCTGAGCTTGCTTATCAGTTAGAGCATTGCTACCAGAAGAAAGGTGAAAAACTATCAGACTAACATGGGACGTTTAGATAAAATCCTGCATAGGATGATCCTAAAGAAGGGGATCAGCCCAGGAAAAGTAGATGAGGCCCGTGCTCAACAGGTACTGAGGGGAGCTCAACCCATGGATCCTATTGCATGGACACTGCGTGCCCAACTGGATGGGAAGAATCTGGAGTACACTGACCTCATCCGAATGATCAGAGAGGAAGAGGCCCTACTGGAAGAGAAAAGGGAAGAACATCTCATCGAGCCCGTCGAACAACCGGTAGCAATAGTTACACCGGCCATGACTCCCGCTAGAGATAAAGAGGTGGACACTTTGAAGTTACAGATGTCCCAGGTGATGGAGATGTTGACTGCTATGATGACGAAAGGTCAAGGGGAGCCGAGAAACCAAGTCCTAGGAAGGAGTTGTTTCCAGATACACCAACACCAAGCCCCACTCGAGACCGAGAAGAGATGCTATGCTACAACTGCGGGGGCAGTGGCCACTTCGCCAGTAGATGTTCCAGTCCCAAGAAGAAGAAGATAGATAACCGCCAGCCGGCGGGAAACTTCAGAGGGCCCGGTGAGGGAGTCAACCGGGTGCCCATGCCTTTCAGTGAACTCCAAACTGAATAGAAGGAAGAGAGAGAGAGAAAACCAGACCCCTCAGAAGGAATGTCTACAAATAAGAGACAATAACATCCCTCAGCGGGTTTGTACTCCCATTACTGTGGGGAGGGTCAATGCATACCAGGCTCGAAAAAGAATAAAGTCTAAAACCAACTGGATGAAGACGGGTCCCCAGAAGAGGGTGGCCTCAACCCGGCCCTACCCAGAAGAATTGGTCGGCCCGTCCCCCACTGTCTCCATCCAGGTGGAAGGAGTCTACACGAAGGCCCTCCTGGACACTGGAGCTCAAGTGACTTTGTTGTACAGAGACTTCTATGATAGGCACTTGAGCCATTTGCCTATACAGAAGATAGAAGAGCTGGAGATATGGGGCCTGGGAGCTCAGAGTTTCCCCTACGATGGTTACCTGCCCATAAAGCTGACCTTCGATCCCTCTGTGGCAGGGAAAACAGAGGTGTTTGACACCCTGGCAGTTGTGTGTCCTAGACCGCCCGGGGCCAGCAAGATGTCCCTCATCATAGGGACCAATACGGATCTGGTGCGAAGACTTCTGACCCCTCTAGTGGAGACGAGAAACCATCAAGATCCCAATATCCATCCCATGCTGAAGACAGCCTACCAACGGTTGGTCCTAGAGCAGAAGACCCCAGGAGAGGGGATAGGGAAGGTGTGGAGACTTGGGAGAGAGGGAGTGGTGCTGCAGCCCGGAGAGGTAGCCTGCCTCAGGGCCACGGTGAAGCTTACCTGGGAGCAGCCTGGCCCCTTTGTAATGCTGGAATCCGATCCAAGGGAGGACCACTCAGGCCTGGAAGTGATACCGGAAGTGATTTCAATCAAGGCCCTGAAGAAGGCTCGAGGAAGAGTCCCAGTGAGTGCGAGAAACCCTATGGAGAGACCCATAGAGATCCCTGCCAGGATGCTGTTGGGGCAGGTGAGTCCTGCGGCCCCAGTCAGCTGGTCAGAAGTAAAAGGAACGGGTGAAGGAGGAGATGTTTGGGAGAAACTTTCCATGGAGAACCCGGACCTACCTGGAGCCTGGAAGGAGGGAGCCAAGGCCCAGCTGACTAGATGGGAGAGGATTTTCTCAAAGGATGAGTTTGATGTGGGATGTGCCAGGAGTGCCACCCACCGAATCCGCCTCCAAGAAGACAAACCCTTCAGGGAAAGGGTTAGGCGGGTCCCTCTAGCTGACCTGGAGGATCTGAGAGAGCAGCTTGCGGAGTTGAAGAAGACTGGTGTGCTTCGGGAGTCTAGAAGTCCCTATGTCTCCCCCATAGTGTTGGTCAGGAAAAAGAATGGGTCGTTGAGGCTTTGTATTGACTACAGGACTCTCAACAGGAGGACCATCCCTGACCAGTATACCACACCGAGAATAGAGGATGCCCTACAGAGTTTGTCTGGTGCCAAGTGGTTCAGTGTAATGGACCTCAAGAGTGGGTACTACCAAATCCCCATGCACCAGGAAGACCGAGAGAAGACAGCTTTCATAACCCCAGTGGGATTCTTCGAATTCAACAGAATGCCTCAGGGCCTGTCTGGAGCCCCTGCTACCTTTCAACGCCTCATGGAGAAGACCGTTGGAGACATGAACCTCATAGAAGTCCTTGTGTACTTGGACGATGTCATTGTCTTCGGGAAGACTTCGGAAGAACATGAGGCCAGGTTGGAGAAGGTGTTGAGAAGACTCAGCGAAGAGGGACTCAAGCTTTCTCCCGAGAAGTGCCGGTTTTACCAATCCTCTGTGAACTATCTGGGACACATACTGTCTGAAAAGGGAGTGGCTACAGACCCTGAGAAGTTGGAGGCAGTTACCTCTTGGCCAAGACCGACAACAGTCACAGAGCTCAGATCTTTCTTGGGGTTCTGCTCCTATTATAGAAGATTTGTGGATGGGTTTGCCCGGATTGCCAAGCCACTAAACGAATTGCTCAAGACTGAAGGAGAAGAGGATGGTTTGGGACCTAGGAGGGCCGGTGAGTCGGTTCAAGATCAGTGGAACCCAAGGTGTGAAGAGGCTTTCCGAACCTTGAAGAGGAGCCTTACCACAGCCCCAGTCCTGGCCTATGCCGACCCCACCAGACCATATGAGCTACATGTCGATGCCAGTCATGAGGGCCTAGGCGAAGTGCTCTATCAAGAGTATGAAGAGCAGCTACGACCAGTGGCCTATGTGAGCCGGAGCCTGACTCCCTCGGAGAAGAACTACCCCACTCATAAATTGGAGTTCTTGGCCCTCAAATGGGCAGTAGTAGACAAACTGAAGGACTATCTCTATGGGGCGGAGTTTACCGTAAAGACAGATAACAATCCTCTGACCTACCTCTTCACTACTGCAAAGTTAGATGCAACCGGGCACAGATGGTTGGCTGCATTATCCGGATTCAACTTCAGTCTAAAGTACAGACCAGGGGCTGGAAATAGGGATGCAGATGCCCTGTCCCGAAGATCTCATGTCATGGTCAATGACTGGGAAGACTGGACCCAGGTAGCACCGGAAGGAGTGCGAGCACTCTGTCAGGGTGCTGAGTTTCAAGCAAGAGGGGGCCCCAGAGCAGAGGAGATAGGAGTCACCGCAGTGGGAGTCCCTCAACCCTACTGTGGGGTAACTCAACTAGCAGAGGAACTCCTGCCAAAGCTGTCCAGAAAGGAGCTGAGCTATGACCAATTGGAAGACCCCATGGGGAGATTGATCCTTGAAGCTTTGGAGAACGAGAATCCAGAGGGACTTCGACATCACCCTTCCAAGGAGGCTCGCCTGCTGAGGAAAGAGTTGGATAAGCTACAAGTACATCAGGGAGTGGTCTACCGAAGGGGCCCCTCTGATAACTCAGAAGATAAGTGGCAGTTGTTTCTCCCAGAGAAGCACCGAGAGATGGTACTAATTGCCTTACATGACCAGCATGGCCATCTAGGGGTGGAGAGAACTTTCCAGCTTGTCAGAAGCCGGTTCTATTGGCCCTGTATGAGGGCAGAAGTGGAGGAATATTGCCGTTCTTGTGCACAATGCATCCAGAGGAAGACTCTACCCCATCAAGCTGCCCCAATGGGCCACCTACAGAGTCAGGGTCCAATGGATCTGGTGTGCATTGACTTTCTCTGCCTCGAACCCGATTTGAGTGGATTGGGAAATGTTCTGGTGGTAACCGATCATTTCACCCGTTATGCCCAGGCTTTCCCCACCAAAGACCAAAAGGCCTCCACTGTGGCCAAGGTGCTCATGGAAAAATACTTTGTCCACTATGAATTACCACAGAGAATCCACTCAGACCAAGGAAGGGACTTTGAGAGTCGTCTGATCCGGAACCTACTGGACTCATTGGGAGTAGAGAAGACCAGGACTACACCTTATCATCCACAAGGAGATGCCCAACCTGAGAGGTTTAATCGGACCTTACTAAACATGCTTGGAACTCTAGAGACAGAGAAGAAGCAACACTGGAGCCAACACATATCAGCTTTGGTGCACGCTTACAACTGCACCACAAGTGATGTGACGGGTTACTCCCCCTACTGGCTCATGTTTGGGAGAGAAGCAAGATTGCCGGTGGATCTGGCCTTTGGCATTTCCCTAGACCATGCCTCTGCTACCTCCCACAAGGGATATGTGGACCGACTTAGACACAATTTGAAAGTGGCCCATGAACGAGCTCAGGCGGCCTCGGACCAAAGGGGAGCCCGCAACAAGAGGAACTTCGATCTGAAGGTTCGAGTGCAAGACCTGCAGCCTGGGGACCGAGTACTGCTACGCAATCTGGGGATCCCTGGGAAGCACAAGCTTGCTGATAGATGGAGATCGGAGCCCTATGTCATTTGCAGAAAGCTACCTGGATTGCCTGTGTATAAGTTAAAACCAGAGGGGAAAGTGGGGCCCTTGAAGACTTGGCACAGGAATCATTTGCTCCCGCTTACTGAAGCAGTCAGAATACCTCCAGTGAGAAATTCACCTGAACCTGTTTCCATTCTGGATACCCCGGGACCTAGCACTCGGTCTCAGACCTCCCGGGTTAGAGATGGACAAGATCCCCAACGAGCTGAAGGTGGAAGAGGAGAGCTTGAGTGGCTGTGGCCTTCATCAACTCCAGGAAATTCTGCCATAGATCTCCCATCTACTGAGGATACACAGGATGGGGCACTGAACCCAGAAGCTACAGAGTTCATTCCATCTAGTGGTGTGCCTGACGGCTGGGAAGATATCCCTAGCATTAACTCAGAAGAGGAAGGAACCGATGTTCCAGAACCAGTGATGCTGTCAGAATATGTTACTGAAGTAGAGCCTGTGGCACCAGAGCCTGAAGTCCCAAGAGAACAGAGAGCTTGCCGAGTTGTGAGACCCCCCAAGAAGCTAACCTACTCTCAAATGGGGGGAGAGCTCTGAGGACTCTGTTGTGACTGCTAGAAGAAGTGCTGAACGCTCTAATCCTTCCACTGACCATTTGGTGGAGGGCAACCCCAGCTCACTCTCTGGCACAGTTAGGCAGGCCACTCATGCCAGTGTGACCTGTGGGACAGGGAATCCCACCTCTGAGTTCTGGTGGAAATTCCCTGTACCAACATCATACCCAGCACTTTCAAAATTGGTACAGGATATGTGTTAAAAGTTTATCTTTGGGGACCAAAGAGTTTAAGTGGGGGGAGTGTGTAGCGGGGTCTCTTTAAGGACTATAAAACTACTGTTCCCAGAACCCCACTGGTTCCCAGGATGTTTGGAGTTATGCCCCAGAGACTCATGGGGGAGGGCATATAAGGAGGGGGAGAGGCCTAGTTCGCTCTCTTTGGACACCCCCCCTCTCCTAGCAAGAGGAGATCTGTGCTGAACTGCTGAGGCACAAGGCCTGAAGCCTGGGCCTTGTGCTCTTTTCCAAAGAGCTCTCTGCCAGCCTAGTTGCACCTGAGAGACATTTTCTCATTCCTTGCTGCAGTACACCAGAAGGATTGAAGACTCGGAGGTCGGTGGATTCCTGTTCCTAGACGAAAAGGCAGAGAAACCGGACTTGGACTTGTCCGGGTGGTGAGAGCTGTTTAAAGACAGATGCTTTATCTTTATTATTCGTTTGGATTACAAAGTTGTTCTTCAAGTGCACCCCCGAAAGATTGCTAGCGAATATTGTTTTACTGGACTTCCATCTAGATCAGTCAGGCCTGACTGCATAGGTAGAGAGTGCTGGGTGTTAGTTAACCCATGCGGGGAAGTAGCTGAAAAAGGGCAGCGTTAGAGTTGCATAGCAATACTTTATTATGCTGATGACTCTGTTTATCTTTATCACTGGTTACTGCAGGGACCTGCTTATGTGTTGCAATCCAAATGTTTGATTCATGTTATTCCTTTTATAAAAACAATAAGTAAAGTCAGTTATATACTTTCAAGGATTGTCTATGAGCTTGAGTTACCCACGCACACACATATTTAGAGTATAAGTGATTTAATGTGTATTGCTAGATCCTAACTGTGCCAAAGTGGGTAGTGCAGATTGCCGGGGGGTTGGCGGAGCTGTTCTCAGGACCCAAACCAAACTTGCGGCCCTAAGTGAGGGTATCGCTATATATATATATATATATATATTATGCAGGCAGCTGTCACTACACTTCACTGTCCCAACCAAAAACAATAGTTATCACACACAAGCAAAATAACATAAAGAAGGGAATTTACCTTCTTTCGTTGGAGATTCCAATGATGAAAGATCATGTTGGTTACCGTTGGGTCTGAAGGATCGTTCTCCAAAATGGTATCCTTCAACATTCTTTCCTCATGCAAGACACTGTCTGTGTGCTCCTACCTCCACCCCTGTCTGATGATTTGTGCTGCAGTGTTTGTAATGCGCCAACTGCGCCAAAAGCGAACGGACCACGAGATACTATGGCGGGCATGGCTTATGAGAAAAGTCCCACTAAAGTGAAGAGGGGCAAGCATGGCAGGAGGGACACAGAACAGTCTGCAAAAGAGGATAAGTGCAACGACAGGCATTACATTAAGAAGGCCAGAGGAGACCAGACTTCTGCAATAAAGATTAAAGCAAGTCCTATGTCTAGAGCAGAGATGGTGGACATGGTGTTCATGCTTGAAAAACATGATTATGATGGCAAGAAGAACAACTATGAGGGGCTTAATACCAGGAAGGATATAATTCTGGAAAAGGTGATTGAAAAGAAACCTGATGTCGATCATTCTAAGGACCAATTAAGGAAGCTGGTCTGACTTAAAACTTCGGGAACATGACCAATTTCATCAAATTCGTGTTACCATCCAGAAAAGTAAGGATGCATTTTTTTACATTAAAGCTTATTATGTGATGGTCTTATTGGCATTTGCCAAATAATAATACTGTATGTATCAATGTTTTTATCAAATATGTATTTCTCTGGAGTGCATTTTTAAAACTTTCTTTTACATTTTTTTGACAGAAAGGAACATTAAGTTATCAAGGAAACAAAAAACATTAGAGTACATGGCCAGCATGCAAGTACATCATGTGTACAAGCCTCAGAGCATGGAATTGGTGAGCATGGAGATGGTCCCGAAGATCATGGTCAACCGAAAACTCGTCCAGGTACTAACACTAGTTATTAATGGTTGCAAATAAAAGTGCTGTGCAATGTTTTATTTTTTACAATTACAATTGATTTACCTAATGTATTCATTTATAATCTGGACAGGTCCTGGCAAAAAGAGAAAACTGGATAGATTTGGAAATTTGCCTATCAAGCCAGGGGCCCTCTATTGCTGTTGACACAGAACACATTGCAGAGGTAGACAGTGGTCACATGACCTTTGAGGAATCATCTAATCTTGATTTCCCTGAACAAGGTATGTCTATGCATTATGGATAAATAATAGATAATGGATACATAATTATGTTCCATTCATTTGTGACAGTAAAAAAATCAATCATTATGGGTATTAGTGATTACATGACTTGAAGCAGGTAAACTATTTCATTCTGTCTTTGGATTTGCTACAATTATGATATTTCAGAATTCTAACATCAGTTACGGAATACGTTGTTTACAATAGAGATTGCATGTAAAGTATAGGAATAATAATTGATGACATATTGAATATTAAAGTTTATGTTATCGTCTTTTAAGATGAGATATCATTAGTTCAAGATAATCATCATTTAAAGATGTACATACTGATGGTGATAGCACAATGTGCACCAACAATCCTGAAGCTCTCTTGGAGAGCTTGTCAAGTTCACGTAATGTAAAATCAATTATCATAGTAATTTATTTTGCTAAACGTATGTAAAACCTATAGGTAAAAATTGACCTATGGAGCTTCAAGCAGAGTTCCACCCAAAGGTGTCATTTTTGCTTATCTGCTTCCTCCCCTGGTTTCACATTTGGCATCTTTCGGGGAGAGCGGGGAGCAGATACCTGTCTTTGACAGGTACCCTGTCACCACTTCTGGGAGACCTGGCCACGGTGAAGTAAGTCAGCCGATTGGTCCCCCTCTGCCAAACCAGTGAGAGAGCTCAGTGTGCTCCACGCCTGCGCAGTAGGGACCCGGCCGTGAAGCCAAAAGGCTACACTGCTGGGTCATCTTACAGGCAATGGCGGTGGAAGCATCCAACAGCTGGAAACATCAGCTGCAGTGTCGACATCACTGGACTCCAGGACAGGTAAGTGTCCTAATGTCAAAAGTCAGCAGGGACAGTATGCGTAGCTACTGACTTTTTTAATTTTTAAGCTCACTGTAAAGCACCTAGATTGCTCAGGTTCATTGGTGACTGGGGACGATGCTGCATACAAAATGAGGGAGAATCCACAAGTGAATTAGGCTCTTGTGCATGTTATTTTTTGATTTTATTATATATTCTATTATATTATATGATTTTTATATATATTACATATATTGTGCACATCAATTCCTTGTGAACTCTCCCTCATATGCCGACACACCAGTGGGAGTTCTAATCAGTACTTTACAGAAGGGATGTGCCAGGCCGGCATTTGGGGATCCTAGAACAGGGAAAACAGGGCAGTGCAGTGTATCTGCAGCTTTCCTGCGGGTTTGCTGCACTTGCCATAGACTCTTATAGACTTCTATTATATCCTGCTGTTTTATCACCTTGAACAAGTACTTCTCCAATGAAAAACGATCCTAGTGTGTTGAAAAGTGGTGAGGAGGCAATATGTTGCCTTCTCAACACCTGATATAAACCCTAAATTTGACATACAAAGCACACATTAGCAATAAGGTAGTCCTTCATTTAGGTGTGAGGAGACGGCACTGTGCCCGTTGATCTTTGACTTCTCCCGTGTTGTTCAGGTAGATCTCCACCTCTCTAGGTTGCCTAACCCGGCTTTACAATATATATTTTACACCTGTGTAGTTCGCTAGAATATGAATTTGTTTATTATCCTTTTTTCCAGGACAAGTTTTAACCGCATCCACAGTTGGTGATATGTCATCTCCCATGCTGCAGTGCTGTGCGGAACTACAGACTATTAAGGATTGCACTTCATCTTTGATTTGTCGCTTGCAATATGTTCTTGATCTTTTAGCAAAAATTGGGAGCGATTTATATTAAACGTTTTTTACTTTTCCTGTTATTAGGTTACAAAATGTTGTTTGTGCTCAATTGCATGTGTTTAACTGTCAAGCAAGAGCAACTTTATGTTTGTTTGTTTGTTTTTTGGTAGACTGTGACGTAGTTCATGTTTACGGGCAAGCACCTATCTGAAGTTTTTGGTAAGCCAACGCGCACTCTCAGGACAGCACTGTGGGCGCTGTTGCAAGAAAATATGTGGGTCATTGGCGCACAGGCACTGTTGCCATGAGGCCACATACTGCGCTAGATGTCAGGACAGAATCATAGTGAATCTGCCCTTTTGCCAAAAATATAAATAGTGTGAATGTGGCATTGGCACTTTTTGGATTTTTTTGTTTTATGTCTAAATATTATGATAAATAATGCATACAGTGGAACCTTGGATTACGAGCATAATCCGTTCCAGGAAAATACTTGTAATCCAAAGCACTCGCATATCAAAGCAAGTTTCCCCACAGAAGTCAATGGAAACAAAGATAATTCGTTCCACATTGACTTCTATTATATGCAGTACCACATTTGGCCAGAGGTGGGGGGATGCTGGAAAGACGCGGAAATACTCGGAGACCAGAGCCACTCGGATGGACTCGGAAAGGTTTGGAAACACTCGGGAATGGAGTATTTCCGAGTGTTTCTGTGTTTTTCCGAGTATTTCCCGGTGCATCAGAATGGCTCCAAGTGTCACTGGTGCCCCCCCCCCCTTTGGCCAAATGCGGTACTGCATACCGCAGAGGCTTGAATCCTACTCGCAAACCGAGTCACGCTTTTTTTTTAAGTAATATTGCGTATTGCGAAACGCTCATTAACCACGTTACTCTCAATCCGAGGTATTATTGTACTTTGTGGAATACCAATTTTTTTAGATTTTTGTTTATCTAAATCGGGATACAGAAGAATGTTTAAGAAGATAATGTTCATATTGTTTCAGTTTAAATTTACTATGGATATTTAAAAAGAATGTTAAAATGGGACTGTTCTTGATCTTCCCCTTGCAGAGGCCAGTACAAGAAATTATGTTAGGCATGCGCATGATTACCAGACAATATGGTAATTAGAAATAATTATACTAAAAATAATTATGTTTCTCTATTAAAAAAAGACATATTTTGTTCCTCGTGTAATCATGGATCTACTTTTCCTTAATGTGCCTCCACATTGTGTCTACTTCAAGTGCAATAAAAATAGTTTGCTATGGGATTTTTTTGGGTGCTTTATTTAGATGATGTTTGTACTGGGTTTTGATATGTTTCACGTAATTAGTTTTAATGCACCATTTGGGCCTTATTGGATGCTGATAGTTTAGTTTTTTTTTATTAAATGTGCAATTAAACCATTCAAAGTGGTTGTAAAGGTACAGTATTAAAGTGGTTGTAAACCCTTACAAACCACTTTGACCTACAGGTAAGCCTAGATTAAGGCTTACCTGTAGGTCCAAGAAATATCTCCTAAACCTATAAGGTTTAGGAGATATTTGCCCGAAGACAGGCACCGCTGTCTACGGCGCATGCGCCGTAGACAGCGGCGCGCAGGCGCACTGAGCGTGGCATTTCCAACAACGGAGCCTCCGCGCGTGTCGGCTCCCGTGCGCATGCGCGGGAGTGACATCATCGCGGCTTCGCCGAATGACAGCGGCGGAGCTGCGAGACCCCACCGAAAAGATGGATGCGCCGGACTACAGGGGACAGCGGTGACATCGCTGGCTCCTGTGTCAGGTAAGTGACACATAATGGGCTACTATGTGATGCATAGTAGTCCATTATGCTTTGCCTTTGCAGGGAATGAAAGAGGAAGTAAACCCATCAGGGTTTACTTCCTCTTTAATCGGTGTGCGTGTTTAATCGGTGTGCGTGTTTACTTCCTCTTTAATCGGTGTGCGTGTCAAAAGTCAGCAGGGACAGTATGCGTAGCTACTGACTTTTTTAATTTTTAAGCTCACTGTAAAGCACCTAGATTGCTCAGGTTCATTGGTGACTGGGGACGATGCTGCATACAAAATGAGGGAGAATCCACAAGTGAATTAGGCTCTTGTGCATGTTATTTTTTGATTTTATTATATATTCTATTATATTATATGATTTTTATATATATTACATATATTGTGCACATCAATTCCTTGTGAACTCTCCCTCATATGCCGACACACCAGTGGGAGTTCTAATCAGTACTTTACAGAAGGGATGTGCCAGGCCGGCATTTGGGGATCCTAGAACAGGGAAAACAGGGCAGTGCAGTGTATCTGCAGCTTTCCTGCGGGTTTGCTGCACTTGCCATAGACTCTTATAGACTTCTATTATATCCTGCTGTTTTATCACCTTGAACAAGTACTTCTCCAATGAAAAACGATCCTAGTGTGTTGAAAAGTGGTGAGGAGGCAATATGTTGCCTTCTCAACACCTGATATAAACCCTAAATTTGACATACAAAGCACACATTAGCAATAAGGTAGTCCTTCATTTAGGTGTGAGGAGACGGCACTGTGCCCGTTGATCTTTGACTTCTCCCGTGTTGTTCAGGTAGATCTCCACCTCTCTAGGTTGCCTAACCCGGCTTTACAATATATATTTTACACCTGTGTAGTTCGCTAGAATATGAATTTGTTTATTATCCTTTTTTCCAGGACAAGTTTTAACCGCATCCACAGTTGGTGATATGTCATCTCCCATGCTGCAGTGCTGTGCGGAACTACAGACTATTAAGGATTGCACTTCATCTTTGATTTGTCGCTTGCAATATGTTCTTGATCTTTTAGCAAAAATTGGGAGCGATTTATATTAAACGTTTTTTACTTTTCCTGTTATTAGGTTACAAAATGTTGTTTGTGCTCAATTGCAAGTGTTTAACTGTCAAGCAAGAGCAACTTTATGTTTGTTTGTTTGTTTTTTGGTAGACTGTGACGTAGTTCATGTTTACGGGCAAGCACCTATCTGAAGTTTTTGGTAAGCCAACGCGCACTCTCAGGACAGCACTGTGGGCGCTGTTGCAAGAAAATATGTGGGTCATTGGCGCACAGGCACTGTTGCCATGAGGCCACATACTGCGCTAGATGTCAGGACAGAATCATAGTGAATCTGCCCTTTTGCCAAAAATATAAATAGTGTGAATGTGGCATTGGCACTTTTTGGATTTTTTTGTTTTATGTCTAAATATTATGATAAATAATGCATACAGTGGAACCTTGGATTACGAGCATAATCCGTTCCAGGAAAATACTTGTAATCCAAAGCACTCGCATATCAAAGCAAGTTTCCCCACAGAAGTCAATGGAAACAAAGATAATTCGTTCCACATTGACTTCTATTATATGCAGTACCACATTTGGCCAGAGGTGGGGGGATGCTGGAAAGACGCGGAAATACTCGGAGACCAGAGCCACTCGGATGGACTCGGAAAGGTTTGGAAACACTCGGGAATGGAGTATTTCCGAGTGTTTCTGTGTTTTTCCGAGTATTTCCCGGTGCATCAGAATGGCTCCAAGTGTCACTGGTGCCCCCCCCCCTTTGGCCAAATGCGGTACTGCATACCGCAGAGGCTTGAATCCTACTCGCAAACCGAGTCACGCTTTTTTTTTAAGTAATATTGCGTATTGCGAAACGCTCATTAACCACGTTACTCTCAATCCGAGGTATTATTGTACTTTGTGGAATACCAATTTTTTTCGATTTTTGTTTATCTAAATCGGGATACAGAAGAATGTTTAAGAAGATAATGTTCATATTGTTTCAGTTTAAATTTACTATGGATATTTAAAAAGAATGTTAAAATGGGACTGTTCTTGATCTTCCCCTTGCAGAGGCCAGTACAAGAAATTATGTTAGGCATGCGCATGATTACCAGACAATATGGTAATTAGAAATAATTATACTAAAAATAATTATGTTTCTCTATTAAAAAAAGACATATTTTGTTCCTCGTGTAATCATGGATCTACTTTTCCTTAATGTGCCTCCACATTGTGTCTACTTCAAGTGCAATAAAAATAGTTTGCTATGGGATTTTTTTGGGTGCTTTATTTAGATGATGTTTGTACTGGGTTTTGATATGTTTCACGTAATTAGTTTTAATGCACCATTTGGGCCTTATTGGATGCTGATAGTTTAGTTTTTTTTTATTAAATGTGCAATTAAACCATTCAAAGTGGTTGTAAAGGTACAGTATTAAAGTGGTTGTAAACCCTTACAAACCACTTTGACCTACAGGTAAGCCTAGATTAAGGCTTACCTGTAGGTCCAAGAAATATCTCCTAAACCTATAAGGTTTAGGAGATATTTGCCCGAAGACAGGCACCGCTGTCTACGGCGCATGCGCCGTAGACAGCGGCGCGCAGGCGCACTGAGCGTGGCATTTCCAACAACGGAGCCTCCGCGCGTGTCGGCTCCCGTGCGCATGCGCGGGAGTGACATCATTGCGGCTTCGCCGAATGACAGCGGCGGAGCTGCGAGACCCCACCGAAAAGATGGATGCGCCGGACTACAGGGGACAGCGGTGACATCGCTGGCTCCTGTGTCAGGTAAGTGACACATAATGGGCTACTATGTGATGCATAGTAGTCCATTATGCTTTGCCTTTGCAGGGAATGAAAGAGGAAGTAAACCCATCAGGGTTTACTTCCTCTTTAATCGGTGTGCGTGTTATACGCCGATCCCCACCGATCTCCACTGACTGAGCGGAGCGATCACCGCTGAAATACACATAGCCAAGTGTACTCGGCTCTTCTCAGCTCTGCTCACAGTCATGCCCAGTCCTGCCATTGGACCTGTGTTATGTCCATCAGGGGGCAGGACTGGGCATGACTGTGAGCGGAGCCGAGTACACTCAACTATGTGTATCTCGGCTCTGCCCAGTCCCTGTGATCTTGGCGGCGTTCGCTCCGCTCCAGCGAGTCTCGGCGGTGCCAATTTTAAATTCATCCAAGCAATGGACACTGGGGGCAAGACTGTGCTGGGGCAAGGTTGCACTGACAAGGCTGCACTGGGGGCAAGGCTGCAATAGACACTGGGGGCAAGGCTCCACTGACAAGGCTGCACTGACAAGGCTGCAATGGACACTGATAAGGCTGCATTGATGGGCATTTAAATGTAAGGCTTTTTTTCCTTAAACTTCCCTCCTAAAAGTTTTTTTCCGTAAAACTCCCTCCTAAACTTGGGGTGTGTGTTATACACCGATAAATACGGTAATTAAAAAAAAAAAAGAACAAGCATGTCTATACTTACCTATTCTGTGCAACGGAATCGCACACAGACCGGCCAGGAACCTCCTCAATTCAGCCCCCCCCCCGCTGGTCCTGCTTGTGCCCCAGCAAAGCCAGCAAGACCCAGAAGTGAGGGCAGAAAGGTTGTGCAGCCCTGCACAGTGCTGGAAAGAATGAGGTCTCAAGTAATTAAAGGGTGGCTGAGAAGGCAATGCCGACACCTAAACTGTTTTAATCCTTAATGCAAAAAATACATTAAGGTAAAAACTTTTTTATAATTTACAACCCCTTTAAGGCAATGTTTCAGTTGGTCTATCGGCAGATGAAACTGGCACAGACACATTATTAACAATTACAGAACTTCAAACAATATAACATTTATTGTACAGTTTAAAGTAGAGGTAGCAAAAGTGTGCATTGTTCACACCAGTTCATGAAACTACATATTTATTACAACAACTGCTGAAAGGAATTGCAGGGTATTGAAGCTATACATATCATAATGGCATTGTTCACACAAGTCAAATCATTTTAAAATACAACACTATAAACAGTAACATCTTAATACTTAATATAGAGTTGTGATAGGGTATTTGAAATGTGACAAACCAATTCATCGAGCCAGTTTTTTATTTATTTTTTACATATCAGACTGCCAGGGCACTGTCCCGATTCCAGAAACTTAGTTAAGATAGTCCAGCCTGCATTGCGTTGCATTCAGCGTAGGCAGCCTCGAATGTCCACTGCTCAATGGTGTGAGAACCTCCATACTTTCCTGTCTTCCAACGCCACTACCACTTGGCACTGCAATTGCCTCGGGATCCTTTGGTGATGGGGTAATGTATGCTGGGGAATGTTGCCTTAGATAATTGTGTTAGGACACAGCAATAGAGCACAATGATATCTATTTTATGCATCAACATATTGATGTTTGTTAAAAACACGCAGAATCTGTTGGCCAAGATCCCAAAGGCGTTTCTTAACCCCCCTGCGGGCCCTTCATAGTCTGTATATGAAGATCCTTTGGTCCAGAATCAGATTACACATAGGGAATGTTTTTAATATGTTTTCATGTAATGCGAATGTATCATCAGCCACAAACACAAAATGTGTCGTCACGTATGGGCAGGTTAACAGGTCCATTCTGCAGATGGTGATACAACTCCATCTGCTGGATTACACTGCCATCAGAGTTCCAACCATTCTTTCCTATATCCAGATATAGAAAATAAATCTTTCTTATATCCAGATATAGAAAATTATATTTGGCATCAACTATAGCAAGCACTATGTTGCTATAAAAACCCTTGTATTTAAAGTGTTTCCAGGAAAGCACGTGTTTCCAGTTGATGGCTCCTCCACAATTGGGGAAATTCCACAGGTCCTTCAGTTTGTTTACAACTTCCATCCACTCAGGTGGGTTGATTGGAAACTGTAACAGAAAAAAAATATATAGTGTTTTAATATATTTTATATTTATTTCATACCTAAACTGAGTAATAAGCACTTGACTTAAAACAGTTTTTTTTTTTTTATATCGTTTTAACTTTGGATTAGAATATAATAGTCTACTATACTACAGCTATGTTACTAAACTATAGTGTGTGTGTATATATATATATATATATATATATATATATATATATATATATATATACACACACACACACACACTACTATATAAACTACTAAATTAAAAAAATGATAATATATGGAGGTAAGTTACCTTGACATAGTTTCTCTGTAGCGCATCGATGAGAGACTTGAGGGTTTCTGGTATGATTCTCCCTAGTGATTGTGGTGAGATTCCTGTTGAGAATTTTAGGTCCTGCAGACTTCTCCCGGTTGCCAGATAGCAAAGTGTTGCGATTAACCTCTGCTCCGGACTGATTGGCTGCCACATAATTTTTGTTTGTTTTTTAATGACTAGTGTCACAAGCTGTAGCAATGCTTGGAAGCATTCATCATCCATTCTGAAGTAATTCCTGAAATCATCAGGATTATTTTCATGTAATTCACGCATCAGCGACATATGAGAATAGTTCTCTCGGTTCTGCAGCCATTGTTTTGACCATGTGCTCCTTTTCTTCTTTTTTTTTCCAAAACATTTTGGATGGCCAAAACTCCAAGCATGACCAGTAGAAGTGTTTGGTCTTCCATGTAAAAGTCCATTTTCATAGACAACTGTCGTATATAACGAATATTCCTCACATGAACGAACACACATATCTGTATACAACAATCTCCCCGGCACTCCGAACCCAAAGGCGTGGCATGTACAAGGTCAAGTTCTGACATCACTTCCGACTCCACGTTGCAGAACGTGCCTACCCATATGAGATGTTTGTGTAGATTGTATGGGAATTTTCATATATACTGTATACTACTCTGGCGATTCGATTCTAGACTCACATACGATTAAAATTTGGAAGAACTTTCGTACGATATTCTTAACATGTGTGTGAGGCATAAGTCACTGACAGAGATCATCTGTACCTAATAAGAAACTAAATGCAAACCATACATTTGGATTGGATCCTTCCCATAAATTTATACATGGTCGACAGGTAATTGAAATCAGATCACAAGCCTTGGGAAATGATGAAGAAGCATCTGGCATCTGCCTAAGTGTACAATGCTACATCTACATCGCAATGATACTGTGATAACTTACAAGACTGGGAACAGCTGCTGATACCCTAAGCAAGATACAGCTCAGAGCACTAATGAGAAGGCATATAAAAAGCAAGTTTGTGTGCTTGTGTTCTGCTTCTTCATTTTAGTGTAGAATATTAGACCGCTAAATCCACACAAAAAGTGTTCATGTCCTCCAAATGTGATATTTTATAACTTTTCTATAAATATATCCATGGAATTTGATATGATACAACACTTGCATACAGGGTACATAAGAGTTGAGAAATGTAAAAGTAGAACCTGGAATTTATTCTGATGGTCGGGAATGAATGCTAAAATTAAATAAAAGGTGCTTAAAGCGGACCTTCAGTAACTTCCCATCTATTAAATCGTCTGCCCTTGTTGTTTTAACCACTTCAGCCCCAGAAGATTTTAACCCCTTCTTGACCAGAGCACTTTCTTACAATTTGGCACTGTGTTGCTTTAACTGGCAATCGCGCAGTTATACAAAGCTGTACAAAAACAAAATTTGCATCCTTATTTTACCACAAATAGAGCTTTCTTTTGGTGGTATTTGATTACCTCTGCGACTTTTATTTTTTGCGCTAGAAACAAAAAAAGACTGACAATTTTGAAAAAAAAAACAATATTTTTTACTTTTTGCTATAATAAATATCCCCAAAAAATGTTTAAAAACGAATTTCTTTATTGGTTAAGGCCAATGTATATTCTTCTACATATTTTTGGTAAAAAAAAAAAACGCAATAAGCATATATGGATTGGTTTACACAAAAGTTATAGCATTTACAAACAATGGAATAAAAATTTATGCCATTTTTATATATTTTTTTTTTACTAGTAATGTCGGTGATCTGCGATTTTTAGCGGTACTGCAACATTGCGACATACAGATCGGACACTTTTGACACTTTTTTGGGACCATTGACAATTATACAGCAATTAGTGATATAAAAATGCATTGATTGCTGTGTAAATGTCACTGGCAAGAAAGGGGTTAACACTAGGGGGCGATCAAGCGGATAACTGTGTGTTCCCTCAGCATGTTCAAACTGTGTGAGGATGGGAGTGATTAGTACTACTTAGTAGGAACAAATAATATGTTACCTCTTCCCTGACAGCACAAAAATCCCCGTGGTGGCACTCGTGCACATGATCGCACGTGGCCGGCAGCGATCGACATTGTGTTCCCTGACGCTCAGCGGGAGCACGCGCCCTCTGGTGGCCGAAAAAGAAAGGGACGTACCAGTACATGATTTCGCCGAGGGGAGCCATTCTGCCGCAGTATATCTGCGTGAGCCAGTCGGGAACCAGTTGACTTTACATAGTTAGTTACATAGTTAATCAGGTTGAAAAAAGACATAAATCCATACAGTTCAACCTTAAAAACAATAAATAAATAGAATAAAAAATATGGTACAATATTTTATACCCACAGTTGATCCAGAGGAAGGCAAAAAAAAGCAGCAGAGCATGCTCCAATTTGCTACAGCTTCCTTCCTGATCTCTCAAGAGGCAATCGGATTTTTCCTGGATCAACTTTACCTATAAATGTTAGTACCCAGTTATATTATGTACATTCAGGAAAGTATCCAGGCCTTTCTTAACCACTTCAGCCCCGGACCATTTTGCTGGTCAAAGACCAGACCACTTTTTGCGATTCGGCACTGCGTTGCTTTAACTGACAATTGCGCAGTCGTGCGACGTGGCTCCCAAACAAAATTGATGTCCTTTTGTTTCCCAGAAATAGAGCTTTCTTTTGGTTGTATTTGATCACCCCTGCGGTTTTTATTTTTTGCGCTATAAACAAAAATAAAGCGACAATTTGGAAAAAAAAACATTATTTTTTACTTTTTGTTATTATAAATATCCCCCAAAAATATATAAAAAAAATATTTTATTCCCTCAGTTTAGGCCGATACGTATTTTTCTACATATTTGTGTTAAAAAAATCGCAATAAGCGATTATTGATTGGTTTGCGCAAAAGTTATAGCGTTTACCTAATAGGGGATAGTTTTATGGCATTTTTATTAATAATTTGTTTTTTACTAGTAATGGCGGCGATCAGAGATTTTTAATGTGACTGCGACATTATGGCGGACACATCGGACATTTTTGACACATTTTTGGGACCATTGTCATTTATACAGCAATCACTGCTATATAAATGCAGTGATTCCTGTGTAAATGACATTGGCAGTGAAGGGGTTAACCAGTGGGTGGTAGTGTAGGGGTTAAGTGTTCCTAGGGGTGTGTTACTAACTGTTGGGGGCTGGGCTTTAATTTTGTGAACGCTGATCTCTGCTCCAATCACATGGAGCAGAGATCAGTGTCACTAGTTGCTAGGCAGAACGGGGAGATGCTGTTTACAACGGCATTTCCTCGTTCAGCCACCCCGTGAGACGATCGCGGGTATGCCCACTGCAATCGAGTCCGCAGGACCCGCGACTGGACTCATGGGGGTCCCGACCAGCACACGAGTGCCCCGCCGGTACAGGTACGTCCATTTGCCTGCCCGTGCCATTCTGCCGACGTACATCGGCATATGCTGGTCTGGAACCGGTTAAAGCAATCTACTGAGCAGGCCAGAACAACCTCTGGCAGGAGTCTATTCCACATTTTCACAGCTCTTACCGTGAAGAAACCTTTCCATATTTGAAGGTGAAATCTCTTTTCCTCTAGACATAAAGAGTGCCTTTGGATAGTAAAACATTTTTTCTCTGCCAGTAATTACCTTGTACAGCCCACTTTCTGTTTATTGTCTGGTAAAAAGCCTAGGCTTGTGACATCATGCACAGCTATCTCTCTCGTGATTGTTTTCCATGAAGGGAGGGGGATGAGTCATAAGAGGGCAAATGAGAGCTGCGGGGCTGCAGAGTCGGAGGTGTGCCTCTGTGTGTCTGTGTAAATCAAGAAAGTGAACAGGCAGCAGCTTCAGCTGCCCACAGTTAAAATGGATGCAGCCTAACTTAGTGGAGTGAGATTTCTGCAGCATATTTGGCAAGTACAGAATCACAATATATATAAAATAATATGCAAAGTGGTTGGAGGGAAGTTTCAGAATGGCAAAGATGTTTTTATTACAAATCATGTGAGCAGACTGCAGTTCCTCTTTAAACATTGACCTTGTTTGGAACACTGAGATTGTTAAAGTGACACTAAACAACATCCCTACTCCTCAAAAATAATCCGTTCGCATGCACTGTAATCTGTTTTTCATGAAAAAATTTCCTACAGTTTTTTCTGCCTACTTTTTTCTCACACTTCTGTTTGTTTGGAGAAAGCAGTACACATTCATTTTGATCATGTGCATGCACTGCACCACCTGTAGTCCCTAGTCCATCTTGGGAGGAAGCAAGAGAGGGTGGCTACATTCCTACATACAGTGGGACTATGGAGAACAAACGTAGCCACCTTCTAACAGGGATTTGGATCACAACAGTAAAAAAATGAAATCTGGAAGTGACTGAAAGCAACAGAAGGTACTTTTTGAGCTAGTAATATGTATTGCCCTGGGTTTAGTCAGGGAGCTCCTCTCTGAGTTCCTTGTCAGGAGTAGCTACTATAGTTATTGCTAGGGATCCTTTGATTTCTCCCTAAATGTGGCCTGGTTGTACTTTCATCTTCTACCACTAGGTGACCGGGCACTTGGAGGTATTAGATTGAGAAGGACAACTCAAGGTCAGGTTATGGGTATATGGCAGGGATATGCAATTAGCGGACCTCCAGCTGTTGCAAAACTACAAGTCCCATCATGCCTCTGCCTCTGGATGTCATGCTTGCGGCTGTCATAGTCTTGCTATGCCTCATGGGACTTGTAGTTCTGGAACAGCTGGAGGTCCACTAATTGCATATCCCTGGTATATGGGGTATCTCAGCCAATGTTGAATCCCTTGGCCTGCTGGGATAGCCTATATATATATGTTCAGGGAGGTCAGGTGATCCATGTTCTTGTGTGCCACCTGGACCGCCATCTGGGTGGACAAGTGTTGTTTGCCTTGGGCTGCTAGGTCGGAGATTGGGCCTATCTCAGGGGCATCAGGCTGCCAGGCTGTGTGAGGGCCTATCCTGAAGTAAGAGGGCAGCGCAGGGTTGGGATTCCGGCTTGCAGTCCAACCAGAAGTGACGGTTCTCCCGTCCGGAGAACCTGTCAGTGGTCGGAGGTAGAAGGGAAGCTGTTGCCATGAAGGGACCATCGCCTTTACCAGGAACCACAGTGAGTAACTGAAGCAAGTACCGGAGCAGTATTCTCACCGAACGGGCATGGTGGCGAATTGGGAAACTTCAGGCAGTGATTAAGTCAGGGACAAAACCAGCAGAGGTGACGCTTTCAGAGCAGCCTTCTGTGTCAAGCTAGGGACTGAGCCAGTCAGCAGGGGTTAAGCTTGAAGGTATCCAAAGTGCCAAGCTAGGGACCTAGCAGGGAAACGTGGGTGACGCTAGAGGGAGATACCACTGCAAAAGACTTGAGGAGCGCACAGGATTCAGAGTAGTGAATCAGAGGGTCCAGTGAGAGACCAGGAGCTCAAGGGGGATGCAGAACTACAAGGAGAAGTTGTAGTAGAGCTGAGGGAACTGTTACTTTGAGTTAGGAACTGTGTAAGTACTGTTACCATAGGAGACAGCAATCCTGCACGTGCAGAAGTGGCACCTTGCTGGGGCATTTTCCTGTATGGCTGTCCTCCTATTGAAGTCTCAGAATCTGCCAATTTAAATTGCAACTACTTAAGGGTGTCCTGGGCCTAACCCTCTTCCCCTTGCAAAATATAAAATAAAACCTCTTTTACATCCAAGAAGTGTCTGGCGCCCAATGGCTTTTATCACCTTAGCACCCACTATGCCTCACAACCCACCACATATTGAAAGATGTCAGCCATCTTTGGCCTTGAAGGTTCTTATTAGACTGTAAGAGGTAAGAGATTCTGCTACAAATACATACAGTACATGATGTCCAGAGTTTAGTGTCACATTAATTCAAGGAACCTGTGTTTCCACATGCTTTGTCGTTATGCACAGATAAAAAAGTCCATAGATCTGCTCAAGGTCTCTCACATATGAATCATCCCCAGAAATAAATGACAACTCTCTCCCTGGCTCCCTGTAGCCACATCTATTGCTCATAGAAGATAGAGGCTGAACCCTAGAGTTTAATTCTGCTTTACCACCTTCATACCTCAGTTTTAGAGCTTGAGAATGAGAGACACTTAAGGGAGATAGTGGCCTGCAGTGCAAGTAGCGTGCCTCCACAAAAAGCGCATGTGGTTAATTTACAGTGGCCTCGAGGAGACAATCTTCCTCAACACCAGAGGCATTACTTGGATTGGTTATTGCGTTTACAAAATAGGGGATAGATTTATGGCATTTTTTATATATATATATTTTTTTACAAGTCTGCGATTTTTATCGAGACTGCAACATTATGGCAGAACAGATCGGACACTTTTGACACATTTTTGGGTCGATTGACAATTATACAGTGATCAGTGCTATAAAAATGCACTGATTACTGTATAAATGTCACTGGCAGGGAAGGGGTTAACACTAGGGGGCAATCAAGGAGTTAACTGTGTTTCCTATGTGTGTGTTCTAACTGTGGGGGATGGGACTGACTATTGGAGATTTGCGGTTCCTTGCTCGTAGGAACTCATAATCTCTCTCTTCTCTCCTCACAGAACTGGGACGTGTGTGTTTACACACACACACACACACACACACACACACACACACACACACACGTCCCTGTTCTGCCTCTCGTGGCCGGCAGGTCATTGCGACCGCAGCTCACGAGCATCGGCACCCCCCGCTGTGCAGCAGGCAAGCATGTGCACCTGCTATCCCGCTTAAAGGGACCGACGTATAGCTATGACGTATAGCTTAATGTTCTTTTCTCTATATATGTCTAATTGGGCAGAAGATGCCCCTTTTACTAAATGATAATTTCTCTATGTATAGCTATGACAGCTCGCAGGATCGTGCCGACCTGCCACAGCATAATGATGGCGGCTGGTCAGAAAGTGGTTAAGTAGAACCCAGGACTCTTTGTATCCTATAACATATGCTTTCATAGCTGTGCTACAATCATGAATCTCACAGACATGTATAAACCCCAGCACAATAGCAAAAAAAGAATAGAAACACTGCCATTACATATCATTTTGTGGAAACTGAGAATAGAGAGAGCTAACATTGTGAATGAGCCTACATTAACCACTTGCTACTACTACGGCGGGCGCTGCAAGGAGTATAGAGGGCACACGCACCACCGGCATCCCCAGTGAGCCGCTGCATGTGCCTGGCACCCGTGATGTCTGGCACCTGCAATAGCTCCTAACCGAGCGAGAATGTGGATTTGTGTATGTAAACACACAAATGTGTGTTCTGGCAGGGGTTAGGAGACTGATCTGTTGTTCCTAGTTAATAGAAACAACGATCAGTCTCCTCCCCAAATCAGTCCCATCTCCCCACAGTTAGAACACACAGTGAGGGAACTCATTTAACCCCTTGATCACCCCTAGTATTAACCCCTTCCCCGCCAGTGACATTTATACAGTAATCAGTGCAGTTTTATAGCACTGATCGCTGTATAAATGTCAATGGTGCCAAAAATGTGTCAAAAGTGTCTGATCTGTCCGTCGCAAGGTCGCAGTCACAATAAAAATTGCAGATCGCCGCCATTACGAGTAAAAAAAAAAAAAATAATAATAGTAAAAATGCCATATAACTATCCCCTATTTTGTAGACTCTATAACTTTTGCGCAAACAAATCAATATAAGCTTATTGTGATTTTTTTTTTTTTAACCAAAAATATGTAGAAGAATATATATTGGCCTAAACTGATGAAAAAATGTGTTGTTTTTAAAAAAACATTTGGGATATTATAGCAAAAAAGTAAAAAATTTTTTTCAGAATTGTCTCTCTTCTTTTGTTTATAGCACAAAAAGTAAAAACTGTAGAGGTGATCAAATACCACCAAAAGAAAGCTCTATTTGTGGGGAAAAAAAACATACATTTTGTTTGGGTACAACGTCAAATGAATACGCAATTGTCAGTTAAAGCGACACAATGCCGTATCGCAAAAAATGGCTTGGTCAGGAACGGGGTAAATCCTTCTGGGGCTGAAGTGGTTAAAGTGGGTGTAAAGGCTCAAGGCTTTTTCCCTCCATGCATTCTATGACCATACCAGGTACCAAGCCTAATGCTTGGTGTCTTAAACTTGTGCTTGGTTACCCTTAGCAACTACCCTCCTCTTCCTTGTCTTGCAAAGTTAACCCTTTGGTAACGGTGTTATTTCATAACCATGTGTGCTTTACAACCTTGTTTTTTTAGATATGCCAGAGAACCCACATGCATAACTTCAGACCACTCTAAGAACCGTTAATATAACGTCACTGGTCTAAACTTCAGCATTAAGGCTGGGTTCACACTGCTGCGCAGGGGGAGATCCGGATGTGATTCGCACCGCACTGCAGTGCAAATCACATCGGATCTCTGTAGCGATGCGAGTTCAGCCATACAGATAGTATGGCTGAATTCGCATTGCTCCCGCAGCAAACTCGCACGGGACCCTTTTTTTGGTCCGCAGCAGAATCGGATCCGATTCCTGTGCGAGTGTGCAGATCGCACTGTGATATGCGGACGGATCTGGGGGTGTCATTAAGATTTCATTGACACTCCCAGCAGTCCGCATAGGGCAGTGTGAACTGCCGGCGGGAGTCATGCGATGCGGGAAAACGCCGCGGATTTGCGGCGTTCCCGCATCGCTATAGTTTGAACCTAGCCTATAGTCCAATATGAATAAGTCCAATTCATAGCTTTAACAGTTGTATGGCTGCCCAGTATACCTCCATGAGATGATATTCTATACTGGTATTCTCCATGGCCTGGATGTCCTCCAGAAGCCTTCAGAATACTCTAAGGTGCAGCAGTCCCAGTACCACAAGCCGAGAGAAGGAACAGAACCAATCAAGAGTCCTAGACCTCAGCCTTTCCTCCTTTTCCTACCACAGGTGGGCTGGCTGGGTTCAAAAAGTCTGGGAAATTAGCTAACATAATGTAACCCTTTCTCCCAGCCTGGGCCAGTTGCTAACTCACTGATCCAGTATGGATACAACCTGTTTACAAGTATGTAAACACACAATCTAATACATGGAATGCAAGGGACAGGAGTGCGTAATGAATAGTGAGGGTCAGGAGTACAAAATAAAAAGAGTGCAGGAATCAGGGGTGGATAACGCACAGTGTAGGGGTCAGGAGTGTGAAAAATCCCCCTCCCAGGACTAATATGCAGGCTCTCCTCAATCCTCCCTACCAACAAAAATCCCCAAAAACTCCTCTCCCTTTCAGTACAAATTCTCCACCCCCTAAATGCTCCCTCCCAGCACAAATCCTCCTCCCACCAGCACAACTTCCAACCCCCTCCCAAAATTCCCCTCCCTGCCAGACGGGGAACCTGTCCCTACACTTGCATGTAGCATGCCAAACCCAGGAGCTAGAGCAGTGATGGCGAACCTTGGCACCCCAGATGTTTTGGAACTACATTTCCCATGATGCTCAAATACACTGTAGAGTGCATGAGCATCATGGGAAATGTAGTTCCAAAACATCTGGGGTGCCAAGGTTCGACATCACTGAGCTAGTCTTAAATAGACTCTACCTGACCTAAGATAGATGCTGGAGTCACATGGACTGCCAGTGTCAAATCGAACAGCTGTCTCCTTGTGACCACAGGAAGTCATAGAGGAACCAAGTTTCTCACAACTTCCTTCCCCTTCTGCATTGCCACTGCAGTCGAGCGCCACCTGCAGTGGGAAGTGCAGACTGCATCTGCCTACACATTAGTGGAGCCTAGTGCTAGAACTCATACCAGCACTGGGTTCTGGGACTCCAGGAATGCTGGATGTACTTAAAATCTTGGGATGGCCCCATGGAATCTGGGACGCTTAAGAGGTATGACTATTGAAGAACAAAGTCCATAAACAGCTTGCTACAACTCATTTAAGCTTTCAATTAAGTTTTTTAGTTGTATCACATCCCGGTGTGTGGCCTCCATATTTTGGGGTACAAGTTACCATTATGTTCTGGGTAAAGCAGCATTTTATTTTTTATGAGCTAATACAGCAGCTTTTTTGCAATAGGGACCATAAAAAATTGATATCCATTGTAAAAAAAGAAAAAAGATTTTATATATATATATATATATATATATATATATATATATATATATATATATATATATATATATATATATTTTTTTTTTTTTTCCTTTCTTTCTTTTTTTTAAGCACAGAACTATAAAAGTAAAAATTTGACAATCACCCTTAGTCAGCTTCAACAAAATATGAAAGATTTACCATGACGATGAACATGAAAAAAAGAAGAAAAGAAAAGTGAAGAGCCATTTTTACCATGCTGCAGTTTTTGGAAACTCCGGTTAATGGCACAAGATCAAATGCAAAAGCAAGACTACAGACTACAGCGGGACTGTGTGTACATTACAAAAATGTATGTTAGTTCATTTAGTTAAAGATACAAAGGCTTTGATGAAAATAGCAGCAAAGCCATATAACATGAAATTTTCTTGGTCCAAACTGGAAAGGGTGGTGTGCCCTGAAGAAGCGAATGGCAGCCAATCCAAACACATACACCACTGCTATCCACTGCAATAGATAATGGCTAATGTCCATGGGAATATAATGCGTTGCATACACTAAATTCATTTTAGGCCTTTAGTAACCTAAAAAAAAAAATATTCACACGCAAATGCTGTGGCTACACTATAATCCTTCAGAGTAACTGAGCACTTCAATAACTCTAGATAGAAAACTTTACCAAAATTGTAACTATTGGCTAATTATATTTAACCACTTCAATACCAGGCACTTATACACCTTCTTGCCAAGACCAATTTTCAGCTTTCAGCACTGTCGCACTTTGAATGACAATTGTGTGGTCATGCTACGCTGTACCCAAAATTATATTTTTATAATTTTGTTCCCACAAATGGAGCTTTCTTTTGGTGGTATTTGATCACCTCTGGGATTTTTATTTTCTGCTAAACAAATAAAAAAAAAGAAAAAATTTGGAAAAAAAAAAAGTTTTTTGTTCCTGTTACAAAACTTTGTAAATAACTAAGTTTTCTCCTTCACTGATGGGCACTGATGGGGCTGAATTGATGGGTTGGGCACTGATAAGGCGACACTGATGGGTACACATAGGTGACACTGAAAGGTGGCATGGATGGGCACTGAGGTGTGACACTGATTTACACTAATGGATGGTACTAATGGATGCCAATCAGTGTCAAACAATAATGCCTGCCAATCAGTGATGCCCATTGTGGGAACTGATTGGCATCCCTGGGGGTCTAGGGTGGCATACCTGGCAGTGACTAGTGGTGGGCATCCCTGGTGATCCTGGTGGCGTCTCTGGCGGTCCAGTGTGGGCATCCTCGGGGGGCTGCACTGATAATCAATCAGCACAGACCCCCCCTGCCAGGAGAGCAGCCGATCAGCTCTCCTCTACTCGCGCCTGTCAGATCAACGGCTCTTCCTGTTTACATCATGATCAGCTGTGATTGGACACAGCTGATCACGTGATAAAGAGTCTCTGTCAGAGACTCTTTACCTAGATCAGAGTTGCGGTGTGTCAGACTGACACAACAACGATTGCTGCGATGCTCGCCCCTGGGGGCACGCAGTCGATTGATATCCTGGTAAAGTCATATGACGCCCCGTTAGGATATTGCAACCACTTTTCCAACGTCATATTGCTATATGGCAGGTGGCAAGTGGTTAAAATCACAACTAACAAATGGATGTGCCAACCTATATACAGTGGGGGTTATTTACAAAAGGCAAATCCACTTTGCACTACAAGTGCACTGCAAGTTCACTTGGAAGTGCAGTCGCCATAAATATGAGGGGTAGATCTGAAATGAGGGGAAGCTCTGCTGATTTTATCATCCAATCATGTGCAAGCTAAAATGCTGTTTTTTTTTTCCTTGCATGTCCCCCTCTGATTTACAGTGACTTTACTTCCAAGTGCACTTGTAGTGCAAAGTGGATTTGCCTTTCATAAATAACACCCATTATGTCTTACCTTTACTGGAACACTTTGTGATGCTCCAATTCCAGTATCTTACTACTTAAAATTTTAAAAAGTACAGGTCTCTGTCAAAATATTAGGGTATAAACAGGGATGTAGTCTCTTTCTTTGCCTGTGACACAACAGTCTTCATTAAAGGAAAAATAAAATACTTGTGACTGGATGTTATAACTGACAAGCTCTGCACTAACCTTATTTTTTCTGTAGATTTTTATCCATTTAAATTCAGCTGTTGAATTAGACTATTGATACTGACTGTCTGACAATTCAAAAATTGAATAAAATAGACAAAATATATAACCATCTTCAGAAATTTGAATTTCATATAGAATTTACATAGAAAAGATTAGGATAGAATAGAAAATAAGAGAATACAATATAATAGAAAAGAATAGACTAGAAATATAGAAAATAATATAATAAAAAAGAAGGAATATATTATATAACCATGTCCAGAAATTCAAATAGAATGAATTTGAATAGAAAAAAATAGAAAATAATAGAAAAGAATAGAAAATATGAGAATAGAATATAAATGAAAAGAATAGAAAAATAATAGAATAAATTCAAATAGAAAGAATATAATATATAAACACGTTCCCGAAATTCAAATAGAATGAATTAGAATTTGAATAGAAAAGATTAGAATAGAATAGAAAATAATAGAAAAGAATAGAAAATAGGAGAATGGAATAGAAAAGAATAGAATAGAAAAACAATAGAATAGAATAAAATAGAAAGAATATAATATAAAACCATGTTGCAAAATTCAATGCTCAAACAGAATGAATTTGAAAAGAAAAGATTAGAATAGAAAAGAAAATAATATCAAAGAATAGAAAATAAAAGAATAGATTAGAATAGAATCTACGAAAATAGATGGGAAAAAATATATAACCATGGGGGTTATTTACAAAAGTCAAATCCACTTTGCACTGCAAGTGCACTTGGAAGTGCAGTTGATGTAAATCTGAGGGGTAGATCTGAAATGAGTAGAAGCTCTACTGATTTTATCATCCAATCATGTGCAAGCTAAAATTCTGATTTTTATTTTCCTTTCATGTCCCCCTCGGATCTACAGTGATTGCACTTCCAAGTGCACTTGCAGTGCAAAGTGGAGTTTCCTTTAGTAAATAACCCCCCATGTTCCAAAATTTGAATTTCGAATAGAAAAAAATACGGGAATAGAATAGAATAAAATATAAAGAATACAATCAGCTTCCGAAATTCAAGTTTTGAATAGAATGAATTTGAATAGAAAATAATAGAATAGAAAATAAAAGAACAAAATAGAAAATCAATAGAATAGACTAAAATAAAATAGAATAAAATGGTTATATGCTTTCTATATTATTCTATTCTATATTAATTTTTTTTTCTATTCTATTCTCTTATTTTTTATTCTATTTTTTATTCTAATCTTTTCTATTCAAAATTCAAATTTCGGAAGATGGTGATATTCTTTATATTCTATTCTATTATGTTCTATTATTTTCTATTCTATTCTTGTATTTTCTATTCTGTTATTTTCTATTATTTTGGATTCCATTCAATTGTGAGTGATTCTATTCTAATCTATTCTATTCAAATTCAAATTTATTATATTCGAAATTTGAATTTTGGAAGACGATCATATTCTATTTTATTGCTTTTCTATTCTATTCTCTTATTTTCTATTATTTTCTATTCTATTCTAATCTTTTCCATTCAAATGCATTATATTCGAAATTTGAATTTCTGAAGATGGTTAGGCTATATTCTTTTATTCTATTCTATTCTATTATTTTTCTATTTTATTCTTTTCTATTCTCTTATTTTCTATTATTTTGGATTCCATTGTTTTGGACTCTATTCTGTCCTGTGACAGATGTGCATGGGGCACTGGTGGTACCCTGTGACAGATGTGGATGTGAAAATAGTACACTGTGGCATATGTTGATGGGGTACTGGTGATACACTGATAGATGTTGATGGGGCACTGTAAAACTGTGACAGATGTTGATGGGGCACTGTGACAGATGTTGATAGGGCACTGGTACATTGTCACAGATGTTGATGGGGCACTGGTGTACTGTGACAGATGTGCATGGGGCACTGGTGGTTAGGGATGAGCTTCGTGTTCGAGTCGAATATACGTTCGACTCGAACATCGGCTGTTCGCCCGTACGGCAAATACCGAACGTTATGGGCCGTTCGCGCCAAATTTGTGTGGCGCTCACGGCCCACAATGCACTGCGCCATCGCAGTGCATTGCTGGCTCATGATTGGCCAAGCATGCACTGTGACCCCGCATGCTTGGCCAATCACAGCGCCGGCAGCGAGGAGAGCCATGATTGGCCACAGGCAGGATGCCTGTGGCCAATCATAGCTCAGGCTGTGTAGTACATGCCCCACACTATATAAGGCCGCCAGCGCGGCGGCCTTGTGTAGTGTGTTGGCGTCTGTAGGAGTTAGTGGGTGTTCTGTGTACCTTCAACACAGTATACACCGTTCATTATCGGACGATTTTGCGTTCTTGCTCTTCTGTAGTGGTTGTTGTCTGCGTGCCCTGACCACAGAATACACCGTTATATCCACCTACATAGCTAGCTATCTTGCTCTTTTTAAATAGAGCTTGCAGTCAGTTGTAGGAGATTGTGCGTGCTGTCTGTGTGCCCTGATCCCAGTATACACCGCTATATCCACCTACATAGCTAGCTATCTTGCTCTTTTTAAATAGAGCTTGCAGTAAGTTGTAGGAGATTGTGCGTGCTGTCTGCGTGCCCTGACCGCAGAATACACCGTTATATCCACCTACATAGCTATCTATCTTGCTCTTTTCAAATAGAGCTTGCAGTCACTTGTAGGAGATTGTGCATGCTGTCTGCGTGCCCTGACCACAGTATACACCGTTATATCCACCTACATAGCTCTTCTCTAATTGAGCCATCTGCAGGAGTTAGCGGGTGTTGTGTGTGCCTCCAGCACAATATACACTACCCAATTGCTGGTTTTACCATCTCCCTTCAGGCCATTACCATGTCTGGAAGGCCAGCAAGGAGAGGCAGACAGGCGCGAGCCGATAAAAGAGGGCAAGCAGGCTCTGTGTCTAGAGACAACAGTGCTGGTCATGGACGCGGTGCATCGTCATCATCAGCACGTGGCCATGGGACACGCTTGTCCTTCTTTTCGGCAGCTGGACATGTTGAGCCGCAACATGCCGAAGACTTGGTAGAGTGGATGACGAAACCCTCTTCATCCTCCTCATCCTCTCTCACCCAGGCTCAGGGTACTAGCAAAGCAGCTGCCAACGCATCGTCTTCCCTCCTCTCAATGTCATCATCAGTGACTCCTTCCCTAGACCCACCACGTCCTCCTGAGGAGTCTCCTGAACTCTTTGAGCACAGTGTTGGGTACATGCTCCAGGAGGACGCCCAGTGTTTTGTGGGCTCTGATGATGATACTCAGCTAGAGGAAGGCAGTAGCATGAGCGCAGAGAGAGGGGATGCTCAAGAAGGACAGCAATCTGGCAGTCATGTTCCACAAGCTGCAGCATACTGCCAGGTTTGCTCCAGCGATGAAGAGGGAGGGGATGATGAGGGCATTGACTCCACGTGGGTGCCTGGTAGGAGAGAGGAGGAGGAGGAGGCACATGTCCAACGAGCAGGGCCGCTTTTAGAAATCATGGGGCCCCGTACAGCCTACCCGACTGGGCCCCCTTTAACCCCGCCCTCGACCCCATCCTAGGCTCCTCACCTGACCCAACCTCTGCAGATTTGTCACCGTTTACATATGCACACGTGTTCATTATTGTGCATGAATACAGGGGGACAGAGGCAGTTTAATAATGTTTTCAATTTTATTTTATTACAAAATAAATGTACACTGTATCTTTAATTTCCTTTTGTATCTCTTTTATGAACAACATCCCTTCTGATAGCATAGGGCAGTAACAGGTCATCCTTCTGGAGAGGTCTGGAGTCTATTAGACCCCAAATCTCTCCTCTGGCCTCCAAAGCAGTTGATCAAACAAAGATCGATTTGATCAGATGTTTGTTTAACCTCCCTATGGCCGAATGACGGCAGTAGAGCAGGCGCCTTCGTCCGGGTTGTCGTCCCTGGACGGCGTGATGTTTACTTCCGCAATGCGCGCCGCCGCGGGCGCGCATCGCGGAAGTTCTGTGTTCGCCGTGTCCCCCGGGGACAGGCAAACACAGATCGCTGTAAACGGCCAATCACAGCGGCCGTTTACAGCGTGATCGGCGTATCCAATGGGAGATGATCTCATATGTTTACATATGAGATCATCTCTCAGCGCCGCTCTCCTTCCTCGCACAGACAGTGCGAGAGGGGAGAGATGAACGGCTGCAGCGGCAGCCGTTCTGCCTGTGAAAGAAAAAAAAGTAAAAAAATAAAATAAAGTGCCATCCTCCCCTAGCAGTGCCATCCTCCCCTAGCAGTGCCATCCACCCCCAGCAGTGCCATCCTCCCCTAGCAGTGCCATCCACCCCCAGCAGTGCCATCCGCCCCAGTGCCATCCACCCCAGTGCTACCTGCCCCCAGTGCCATCCACCCCAGTGCTACCTGCCCCCAGTGCCATCCACCCCAGTGCTACCTGCCCCCAGTGCCATCCACCCCAGTGCTACCTGCCCCCAGTGCCATCCACCCCAGTGCTACCTGCCCCCAGTGCCATCCACCCCAGTGCTACCTGCCCCCAGTGCCATCCACCCCAGTGCCACCTGCCCCCAGTGCCATCCACCCCAGTGCCACCTGCCCCCAGTGCCACCTGCCCCCAGTGCCACCTGCCCCCAGTGCCACGTGTCGTCAGTGCCACGTGTCATCAGTGCCACGTGTCGTCAGTGCCACGTGTCAGTGCCACATAGTGCCATCTGTCATCAGTGCCATGTATCAGTGCCATTTGTCATCAGTGCCACCTGTCAGTGTCACGTGCCATCTGTTGTCAGTGTCACGTGTCATCAATGCCACTTATCAGTGCCATCTGTCATCAGTGTCACGCGTCATTGGTGCCACGTATTAGTGCCATCTGTCACCGGTGGCACGTATTAGTGCCACGTATTAGTGCCACGTGTCATCAGTGCCACGTATTAGTGCCACGTGTCATCAGTGCCACATATTAGTGTCATCTGTCATCAGTGCCACATATTAGTGCCATCTGTCATCAGTGCCACGTGTCATCAGTGCCACGTATAAGTGTCATCATTGCCACGTATCAGTGCCATCTGTCATCAGTGTCACGTGTCATTGTCCTGGTATTTCAAAAGTGTAATAAATAGTCAACAAGTTAGATGTGTAATTTATGCTTCTAGAACACGTGATGGCGCTCCCTGCATGTTGGGCCTCTCTATGTGGCCAGGCTGTGAAAAAGTCCCACACACGTGGTATTGTAATATTCAGGAGGAGTAGCAGAATTTTTTGGGGGGTGTCATTTGTGGTATACACATGCCACGTGAGAGAAATAACCTATTACAATGACAATTTTGTGGAGAAAAATAAAAAAAATGAAAAATCTTCATTTTGCAAAGAATTGTGGGAAAAAAATGACAACATCAAAAAGCTCACCATGCCTCTTACTAAATACCTTGGAATGTCTACTTTCCAAAAAGGGGTCATTGGGGGGTATTTGTACTTTTCTGACTTGTTCGGGTCACAAGAAGCGAGATAGGCCACCAGTACATCAGATGTGATCAATTTTGTGCGATTCGCACCACAGCTTGTAGACGCTCTAACTTTCACAAAGACCAAATAATATCCACTAATTTGGGTTATTTTTACCAAAGATATGTAGCAGTATAAATTGTGACCAAAATTTATGAAGAAAAATTAATAATTTGCATAATTTTGTCACAGAAACAAAGAAATATGCGTTTTTTTTCAAAATTTTCGGTCTTTTTTCATTTATAGCGCAAAAAATAAAAACCCCAGAGGTGATCAAATACCACCAAAAGAAAGCTCTATTTGTGGGAAAAAAAGGACAAAAAATTCATTTGGGTACAGTGTTGCATGACTGAGTAATTGTCATTCAAATTGTGAGAGCACCGAAAGCTGAAAATTGGTCTGGGCAGAATGGTGTTTAAGTGCCCAGTAAGCAAGTGGTTAAGCCAGTACTGGCTTGCTTATATGAGACCATGTAAGTAGGAAGCACATCATCAGCTCCTCTCACTGTGTCCCAGGAACTGGATGTTGCTGCCCACATCCTTAATGGGACCCCTGATTGAACGGGAGAGCAACGGTGGTGAAACCCCCTTCCACTGCCTGCAAAAGTAATCCAGGGGCTTCTTAGCTACTAAGATTACTTTTACTTTGTGTAGACTTGTTGGGGCTAAAAAAATAATATCCTGATCATTGCTGCTGCAGCCATGACCAAGATATCACCCTTCCAATCCAGCAATGTACCAATACATTGCTGGACAGAAAGTGGTTAAAGGGGGGTGATTGGGAGGCACATGTTTACTGCCCCCCCCCAAGGAAAGTGTAAAGTAGCATCATGATGATTATCAGAATTATGGAAATTACAGAGGCAGCACAGTCAGCATGTGCTCTGTCATGGATCTGTCAGTGTCACATGGCTTTTGGGTTCTGACTTTGTTAACTGTGTGTTACAAACTTTAACCCTGCAATAGCATACAGCAATAACAAAGTAAGCACCAAACAGCAATATGACACACTGACAGATCTATGACAGAGCACATGCTGACTGTGCTGCCTGCATGAGGATCATAATGCTGATAATCATGACCTGCTATGCTGTGTGTCAGTGTGTAAGCCTACCTATGTGAGACAGTGAGGATTCTATCTGCTGTTCTCCACTCACTCTGCAGTGCAGGTCCAGCCACACTGTCCTCCAGGTTCTCCCTCTCATCCACTGAGCTGCCTGTTGCCTCACCTCAGTCTCAGCAGTCGGCATGGGAGGCGGAGCTAAGTGGAGCCTCATATTATCACTCCGCCAGGGAAGGCAGTGGCAGCCGGATCTATTTAACTATCAGAGCAATATATGGTGAAGCTTTATGTACATGCGCCCGAAAAAGGAGAAATAGTCCAAGCGCTGTGCTCACCCTCTGTGCCCTCTGTAGAACAGATGGGGCCCAGCAAAATGTAATTACAACCCCCCCTCTTTCTCTAAGCAAGTATTAGTGGGGGAGAACTTAGTTTAGAAAGCTCTAGTTTTTAATTTGCAGAAATTAACTGTAAAGCTGACCGGGCCCCCCTGTGGAGCTGATGGGGGCGGGCCCAGTACAACAGGGCTGGCTGTACTGGCCTATCAGCGGCCCTGCCAACGAGGCAGGATGCCCTCCGGGGGCCAGCTTAGGGGCAGCACACCAACTGAATCACACCGCAGAGCTCAGCCTTTGCAGGGCGCTGCCTCTGCGCATTATTCTAAAAGATCTTTGGTGTGGGCCTTTTTTGAGACGAGTGCATCAGATCGCACCGCTGCTATTTGCAACATATGTCTCAAGCGCATCTCGCGTGGCCAAAACATCAGCCGTTTGGGCACCACATGCTTGACCAGACATATGTTGACCTGCCATGCAGCAAAGAACAAAGCGGACCTCTCCTTGCTCCTCATCAGCTGGGATCTCCAACCCCACTAGACCTTCAGTCCTCTCTGAAACCTGCTCTGAGAGGAATGAAGGTGTAGAATTAGGTGTGTCACAGCCAAGTGCTTCCGGGCACTCTGCTAGCAGTACACCCACGTCCGATTATAGCAGGCAAATGGCCCTGCCCCAGCTGCTGGACCGCCGAAAGAAGTTCACTCCCAGCCATCCACATGCCCAGCGGTTGAATGCTAGCTTGGCTAAATTGCTAGCACTTCAACTGCTGCCTTTTCAGTTGGTAGACTCGACCCCCTTCCGTGAGTTTGTACAATGTGCGGTTCCTCAGTGGCAGGTCCCCAAACGTCACTTTTTCTCACAGAAGGCGATTCCGGCTCTCTACCGGCATGTGGAAGGCAATGTCCTTGTCTCGCTGGACAGGGCGGTCAGCGGTAAGGTGCATATTACCGCTGACTCATGGTCCAGCAGGCATGGACAGGGACGTTACCTGTCTTTCACGGCCCATTGGGTCACTTTTCTGGCAGCTGGGAAGGATGCAGGACAAGGTGCAGTAGTGTTGGAGGTTGTTCCGCCACCACGCCTCCAAAATGCTACTATTGGTTGTGACACACCTCTCTCCTCCACCCCCTCCTCTTCTTCTTCCTCCATGGCCTCTTCCAGTGCTCTGCCCTCAGAACCAGTCGTGCTCCGTATGCGTTCCAGGGGCTACGCAAGTACGCAGGCAAAATAATGCCATGCCGTGCTTGCGCTGGTTTGTTTGGGGGACAGGAGCCACACTGGGGCAGATGTTTTGTCAGCTCTGCAGGGGCAGGCCAAGAGGTGGTTGACACCACACCAGCTTAAGCCAGGAATGGTGGTTTGCGACAATGGCACCAACCTCCTCTCCGCTCTCCGACAGGGACAACTGACCATGTGCCCTGTGTGGCTCACGTCCTTAACCTGGTGGTGCAGCGGTTCTTGGGCAGGTACCTGGGCTTACAGGATGTCCTGAAGCAGGCCAGGAAAGTCTGTGTGCATTTCCGCCGATCATTTAATGCCTGTGCTCGGCTGGCTGAGCTCCAAAAGGAGTTGAACCTGCCCAAGAACCGCCTTATATGTGACATGCCCACCAGGTGGAACTCAACGTTGGCCATGCTGAAGCGGCTGCACATGCAGCAGAGGGCCATCAATGAGTACCTGTGCGACTACGGCACCAGGACAGGGGAGCTCGGTTTTTTCTCACCACGCCAGTGGGGCATGATCAGGGATGCATGCACTGTCCTGTCACCGTTTGAGGAGGCCACGAGGATGGTGAGCAGTGACAGTGCATGCATCAGTGACACTGTACATCTTGTCCACCTCTTGGAGCATAAGCTGCGTGGAATAATGGACAGGGCACTTGAGGCAGAACAGAGGCAGGAAGAGGAGGACTTCCTTGCCTCTCAAGGCCCCCTTTATCCAGACAGTGTTCCTGCTGTGCCACCCATCACACAGGAAGAGGATGAGGAGGAGGAGGAGGATGATTGTGTCAGCATGGAGGTGGAGGCTGGCACTCAGCATCAGCAGCAGCAGCAGTCTTGTAGGGATGATTTACAGTCCCAAGAAACCCGTGGACTTGTACGTGGCTGGGAGGAGGTAGCTGCGGATCATGTTGTCCTTAGTGACCCAGAGGACTCCGGACTGAATGCCTCAGCTAACCTATGCTGCATGGCCTCCGTGATCCTGCAAAGCCTGCGAAAGGATCCTCGTATTCTTCGAATCAAGGAGAGGGACCATTACTGGCTGGCCACTCTCCTTGATCCACGGTACAAGGGTACGGTTGCTGACCTTATCTTGCCGTCGCAGAGGGAGCAGAGGATGAGACATCTCCGGGAGGCGTTGCAGAAAGGTCTGTGCAACGCGTTCCCAGAGACTGGGAGGTTACAAACTTCTGGTCCTGGACAATGTGTTGCTGAGGCATCGGTCAGAAGGAGCAGTGGAGAAGGTGGCCGTCTGACCGATGCGTTCAGACAATTTTTTAGTCCGCAGCCCCAAGGTATGATCGGTTCCAGCAACCATCGCCAGCGTCTGATTTACATGGTGCAGGAATACCTAGGGGCAAGGTTAAACTTGGACACCTTTCCCACCGAAAATCCTCTGGCTTACTGGGTCTTGAGGATGGATCACTGGCCAGAGCTTGCACAGTATGCAATTGAGCTACTGGCCTGTCCTGCATCCAGCGTTCTTTCGGAACGCACCTTCAGTGCTGCTGGTGGCTTTGTTACCAATCACAGGGTGCGCCTGTCCACCGACTCAGTTGATCGAGTGACCTTCATCAAGATGAATCAGTCTTGGATCATCCACAGCTACCAAGCACCTGAAGCTGATGTAACCGAATAATTTTTTTTAAAATATCACATCCCTTCAAGACTGCCTATGCTGATGCTGAGTGACTGTCCTGTTATGTTGATTGTCTATCCTCTTCCTCCTCCGCTGATATGTTGAAAGAACATTTTTGGTTCTGGGTGATGCCACCAGCCCAATTTTTCTGCCCCTGTTTAACAGGGGCGTTTAATTAAAATTTTTGATGCAATGCTTTGCAGCAGGGCTCATTCCTGCACCTTAAGTAGAGTATATGGGAGAGGTTGCAGTGTCATAGCACCAGCACCAGTGCCAGCAGCCCAATTTTTCTGCCCCGGTTTAACAGGGGCATTTAATTACAATTTTTGATACAATGCTTTGCAGCAGGGCTCATTCCTGCACCACAACTAGAGTATATGGGAGAGGTTGCAGTGTCGTGGCACCAGCACCAGTGCCAGCAGCCCAATTTTTCTGCCCCTGTTTAACAGGGGCGTTTAATTACAATTTTTGATGCAATGCTTTGCAGCAGGGCTCATTCTTGCACCACAACTAGAGTATATGGGAGAGGTTGCAATGTCGTGGCACCAGCACCAGTGCCTAAAGCCGCGTACACACGGGCGGACTGTCTGGCCAACTAAGTCCGTCAGACAATCCGACAGACAGTCCGTCCTACTTTTGAATGAACGGACTTGACCACACACGATGAACAGACAGTCCGTTGAAAGCTTGCGCGATGACGTGTACAGCACGTACGACGGAACTAGAAATACGACGTCCAATACACTGCAATGCAACCTTCGGCCGTGTAAATCCTTTCTGAGCATGTGCCATACTTAGTCCGTCCAACTTGCCTACTCACGAGCGGACTGTCCGCTGAAACCAAAGTTGGACGGACAATATTATGGAAATTCCGAAAGACTTAGTCCGCCAGACTGTCCGCTGAAAAAGTCCGCTGAAGCCCACACACGAGCGAACTGTCCGCTGAAATGTGTTTCAGCGGACTAAGTTGGACAGACAGTCCGCCCGTGTGTACGCGGCTTAAGGCCCAATTTTTCAGCCCCTGTTTAACAGGGGCATGTAATTACAATTCTTGATATAATATTTCACAGGAGGGCCCGTTCCTGTGCCCACCCAGAGTAACTGTGAGGACTTATAGTGTTGTGGCACCAGCACCACAACCACCAAAGGTAAATTTTTCTACCACTGTTCAACAATGGCATGTAATTACAATTCTTGATATAATCGTTCACAGCAGGGCGCTCCAGCGCCCACCAAGAGTCACTTTGAGGGCTTACAATGTTGTGGCAAAACCAACACCTTGTTCCGCCATTTCTGCAGAGCATATAGGGCAGGCCCCTACTTTCAAACATCCAACTTACAAACGTCTCCTACTTGCAAACGGAAGGAGACAACAGGAAGTGAGATGAAAAAAGACGGACGGCAAAACAAATTATACAGGGGTGATAACCCTTCCCTATGTTTTCCAAAAAGCTTAAAAATAGTTTTTTTGACTGGAGCTACACTTTAAAAATGTACCAGTTGACAATTACAAACAGATTCTACTTAACACAACAAACCTACACAGCCCCTGTCTTGTTTGCACCGCCTGTATACTGCTGTTCTGAGTATATAGGGCCTGGGTACGGGGTTCCCCTTAATATCCATACAACACCCAAAGGGGCTGGTAATGGGCGGGGGGGCTACCCATGCCATTTTTCTCAATGATTTTCATCCATATTGCCGGAACCAGATATAACATTAAAACCGCAAGCAGTTTTAAATGATGTTATTTCCGTTAAATGTAATTTTGTGCAGGGACTGTTCTAAACACGGGAAACACGTGGCACTTCACAGGCATACTATAGACACCCCCCAGGCACGATATTTAAAGGAATATTTCACTTTTTTTTCACTTTAATCATCATTAAAATCAGTGCTCCCGCCAAAACGCCCATTTTTAAAAACATTTTAGGCATTGACCCATGTCCGCTGGGGCAGGGGCCAGGTCCCCAAACCCTTTTTAGGACAGTATCTTGCATATTAGCCATTAAAATTAGCACTTTTTATTTTGAATGTTCGAGTCCCATAGACTTCAATGGGGTTCTAAAGTTCGTACGAATTTTCGGTCCGTTCGAAAGTTCTGTTGCGAACCGAACCGGGGGGTGTTCGGCTCATCCCTACTGGTGGTACCCTATGACAAATGTTGATAGGACAATGGTACACTGACAGCTGTTGATGGGGCACTGGTACACTGTGACTGATGTTGATGGCCACTGTTTCCTTGTGACAGATTTTGATGGGGCACTGGTACACTGTGATAGTAGTTCATGGGGCACCAGTGCACTGTGACAGATGTGCATAGAGCATTGGTGGCACCCTGTGACAGATGTTGATGGGACAATGGTACCCTGGGACAGATGTTGTTCCTTTATATTGGCTCTTGAAATTTAAAAATGCCACAATTTAGAAACTGTATGAAATATTTAGTACTGGGAAACACTTTGTAAAAGATAAAAAGTGCATTTTATATACAACTATATAGATCAGACCAAAATGAGTGATAAATGAGGAGGAAAGAGGTACACAGGGACTTTGTTCTAAATTAGGAACAGTCAATTGAAATCAGGCTCACCTGCTACAGATGGTTACTATACCGATACTCAGATGAATACAATCATGATCAGAGCCACTAGAAATTGTGGGGCCCCATACAGCCTGACAGGGCCCCCTCCACCTAACAAAGCCAGGGCCTCAGCCTGCCCCCTAACCTGCAGGAAGCCATAGAAAAGGGAGGTGGCCTGCACAGTGTGCTGTGAAGAAATTACAGTGGTAGGGGTGTGAAACAGAACACAGGAGTCAAATATGTTCATATAACTGTGCAGGGTCTAGGGGTCAGTAGTTGGTAATGTACATAGTTCAGGGGTCAGGAGTGCAAAACGTACAGAGTGCTGGGCTCTGGAGTGGGTAATTTACATAGTAGAGCTGCATGTTTCCGGATAAAATGAGAATCACAATTTTTTGCTTAGAATAAAGATCATGATTTTCTCACGATTCTGAAGAACTTTCTTATTTTAAAGACTTTCAACCCCTGAACATTAGGTTAGCAAACAAGATGGCAATAAAATAATACATAATACTCTTTGCTTCAATCAAATTTAAAGAAATGTAACGAAAAATAATGTAATGTGTAAAGGAATAAAAAAAATGATCAGCAAGTTATATTATGAAACTAGTCTGCTGGTACTGAAAAATAACCTCCCCAAAAAAATTTTGATCAATACCACCACCGCGCCAAAGCCAACAATAAAGTACAACAAAATATCAATGAAAAACAGCAGCTACTTTTGTGAAACAATATACAAACAGAATAAATTATACCTAAAAAATGTGTACTGCAAATATTAATTAGGAAATAATTTAAGTAGCGCTTAAAACCATTAATGAGTGATCTAGACAGAAATCAACACTAAACCTATAACACCCCTTGATGACGTGCTATATAAATAAAGTCCATTGTTAAAGTGCAAAAAAACAACAGAAAGAAGTTGGTATGACGAAACATGTCGAGGGCGTGACCACACGGGCTTAGATTTCATTGATATCGAACGGTACCGATCGGAGTGGTTCGGAAACGGTCAGAGCAGGTTGTAACTGGTTGGAGTGGAAGTTAGACTGCTCGGGATTCATAGACCTTCCCAATGAACGGTGTTCACGGAGTGGGTGAGATTTGAGGCACACTTCTCATCCGCTGCGACCGTAGTGCACCACCACAAGTTGTTTGTACACAGTTTGCTGTGAGAGGTTTTGCTGGCACCAAGTTTTAAAAAATGTGAGTGGAAACATTGAAGTGTGGTTGTGGAATATTTTAATAAATCAGTTTTACAGTATCACACTATGTGGAGCACTTTTTTCGTTTATTTTTCACATATGCATATGCTTGGTTGGAAGTAACCGTGGTACTTACCCAGATGAGGTGTACCTGCTCCTTTGCCAAACACGAGCGTTTGAGGCAACATCAGCTGGTGAGTGCGTTTTCATTGGGAGAGGAATCACAGACACATCGGTGTGGTGGAAGATTGAAGGATTGGATGAATATTAATTTCTGTTGTTTTCTTGCACTTTATCAATGGACTTTATATATATAACACGTCATCACGGGGTGTTATAGGTTTAATGTTGATTTCTGTCTAGATCACTCATTAATGGTATTAAGCGCTACTTAAATTATTTCCTAATTATTATTTACAGTACACATTTTTTAGGTATAATTTATTCTGTAAGTTATATTATGGTCTTTTTTTTAGTACTCCCTGATACCAATTACCGATACCTACTGCAACTTTTTGTTCACACTTCAGCTGTCAGCAATGGTACAAAGCATTAAAAAGTTATTTTACAAATTACATTTTATTTATTTTTTAATTTTGCGCTTTTTTCAATGTGAACCATGCTATTATATGTTAAAGGTGTAAAAATATTAATGAACAAAAAATCATCAGTTAAATAATAATTAAATGGAGAAGGAGAATAAGGAGTTAATACAGCTTATTAGAGTAAATTAAGGGTTAATAACGGGTTAAACAGATGAACAAACAAAAAAATAAAAATAAAAACTTTTTTACTCACACGTTTGCTTTAAACTGACTTCATTTGCAGACCAAAGGTCATCCATTTGATCTGCAAATGAATAAACAGAAGGATAGATAAGAAGATACAATGTTTCTTTTTATCTGTCTTTCATTACTGAGCAATGTTGTTAAACATTTCCGGCTCCTTTTTTTTGACAGCTGTGAGCAGGGGAACTGCTCTGCACTTTTTACATGATTCGCGAAAATGCTGGATAAATGCTGGATAAAGATTGTGTGAGGGGTCGAAACGAGATCACAATTTTTTAACGATTGATCGGGCAGCTCTAATACACAGTGTAGCCTGCTGAGTGGTTGCTAGGGGTTACTGCATCTGGCACATTATCACTTGCATTGCCACACTAAATAGGGCCATGTTTACACTTACAGTTGGGGGTGCAGTTGTAGTTGTCCTCTTCAGAGGGGACCTCATGTGTAAATGAGACCTAAGGATGTTCAGATGATAGAGTAATTGCTGTCAGTTCAGCAGGGGCCTTGGGGCAGGAATTGGACAATCTAATGTTTACTTTGAGGCACCGCTGCTGCTGGTCTAGAACAATTACAAAAAAAACAGACTTGCCTGTGCCCGAAAATCATCAAATAGTCCCAGCGGCGTAATCCTCGTGCTGCAGTTCCCAGGAATTACATTACAGTACTGTAGAGGCTTACCCGTCGGATTGATATAGAACAGGAGGCTGGGACTTTCATTTAATTGTCGGGAGCTGAAGCACAAGGAATATGGCTCTAACATTTTTTGGGGGAACAGCAGTGTAATCCTTTGGCTCCTAACAATTAAATTAATTAAAGTCCTGGCCTCCAGTACAGTCTCCCACAATCTATGCACTTTTACTATCTACAACTACGAAACGCCATTAGGGCACCACCCGGAGAAGACCCGTGGGTAATGTCACCTACCCCTAACTTTTATTATATGTCGAATGTGGAAATATACTGGGTTTTATAACCAGGAGCTATTACATGTTGTTGCTCATTCTTTTTAAAGATTTTTCTTCTAGAGCTGAGCACAGATGGGAGCAGGGCGTGGGATCCATTGAAAAGGAGCAGTAGGAGGAGGCCCTACAGGCTGTACAGTTGTGTTGGTTTATTGTCAACCAGTAGCTCTCTCAGTTATATATTATCCTCAGGGTTCACCTTACACCTGTGAGGTTATTCATAATGAGAAAGGACCCTATGTGTACCAGGTGCTCAAGAGATCACAGTGACTTAATCAATTTTTTATGGAGATGCCCGAAATTACACATGTATTGGAAGAAAGTCATGGATATTCGTAGCAGAGTGTTCCGAGCTGATCTTCATACAGATCCCAAACTTTGTCTCTTGGGAATAGTGATGGACGAACTTCCGACGGGACGTTTCGCGAACGCGAAACGCGAACGGACACAAACGTTCGCGAAAACGACCGTTCGCCGCGGGCTCCATTGACTTCAATGGGAGGCGAATTTCGCAAACCTTTAGGTCGAATTTGCGGCCACGGGGTAATTATTAGGGGGTAGCACGTAGTCCCACCACCTGGACAATAGCATAATACATGTATGAGGTGAATTTGGGATCGATAACTACAAGCATTTTTTTTTTATTTGGGAAATTGTTCTGACAATTCAGGACTATGGAGCTAATGAAGGCAATGGAGGAGAGGGAAGGTCAGGGACCAGGGTAGGCAAACAAGAGGGTGCAGGAGATACAGAGCACTGACAGCAGCACCGTAATACAGAGCACTGACATCAGCACCGTGACATACAGCGCTGACAGCAGCTCCGTGACATACAGCGCTGACAGCAGCTCCGTGACATACAGCGCTGACAGCAGCTCCGTGACATACAGCGCTGACAGCAGCTCCGTGACATACAGCGCTGACAGCAGCTCCGTGACATACAGCGCTGACAGCAGCACCGTGACATACAGCGCTGACAGCAGCTCCGTGACATACAGCGCTGACAGCAGCTCCGTGACATACAGCGCTGACAGCAGCTCCGTGACATACAGCACTGACAGCAGCTCCGTGACATACAGCGCTGACAGCAGCTCCGTGACATACAGCGCTGACAGCAGCACCGTGACATACAGCGCTGACAGCAGCTCCGTGACATACAGCGCTGACAGCAGCTCCGTGACATACAGCGCTGACAGCAGCTCCGTGACATACAGCGCTGACAGCAGCTCCGTGACATACAGCGCTGACAGCAGCTCCGTGACATACAGCGCTGACAGCAGCTCCGTGACATACAGCGCTGACAGCAGCTCCGTGACATACAGCGCTGACAGCAGCTCCGTGACATACAGCGCTGACAGCAGCTCCGTGACATACAGCGCTGACAGCAGCTCCGTGACATACAGCGCTGACAGCAGCACCGTAAGCAGCCCCAGGAGGAAGTCAGCACAGCACAGGGATGGTGTGATCCCCTCATAATAAGAACCCCCAGGAGGAAGTCAGCACAGCACAGGGATGGTGGGAGCCCCTCATAATAAGAACACCCAGGAGGAAGTCAGCACAGCACAGGGATGGTGGGAACCCCTCATAATAAGCAGCCCCAGTAGAAATATGACACCGCTCAACCTCTTCAAAGAGGAGGGTAGGGGCATATAGTACGGTGTGCTTTTTTGGGTCAGGGAAGTGAGCCAAATGAATTAAGAAGGTCTGTGTGCTTGATTCCAAAAATTGTTTATAGACATATACATGGTCTACTGATCACATGTGTTGAATTCCTCCGAGATCCATGCCTCATTCATTTTTAGAAATGTGAGGTAGTTAACACTGTGGTGAGCTAGGCGAGTACGCTTATCGGTCACAATCCCCCCTGCTGCGCTGAACGTCCTTTCGGACAGGACACTGGATGAGGGGCAAGCCAACAGTTCGATTGCAAATTGGGCAAGCTCTGGCCAGAGGTCAAGCCTGCCCACCCAGTAGTCTAGGGGTTCATCACTCCTCAGAGCGTCCACATCGGCCGTTAACCCAATGTAGTCGGACACCTGACGGTCTAGGCGTTCCCTGATGCTGGATCCGGATGACACCTGTCGATGGGTCGGCTGAAAGAATGACCTCATATCCGAAGTCACCAACACATCTTCAAACCGGCCTCTTCTTGCAGGCGCTGTTGGATTGGTACCCGCAAATCCTTCTCTGGGAGTGGGAATTGCTCCTCTGCCAGCGCACGCAAAAGCAGAATGCAGCATTTCTCGAAGCAAGGCCTGGAAGTGCTGCATTCTGACAGCCCTCTGCGACGGCGGTAACATTTCCGCCATTTTGTGTTTGTACCGGGGGTCTAAGTACGTTGCCACCCAGTACTGGTCCTTGACCCTCATGCTTTTTATACGGGGGTCCCTATTAAAACACTGGAGCATGAAGGCCCCCATTTGCACTAAAGTGGAAGCGGTGTGGTGGCCTGGCTCCTGCTCATCATCCAGGATAATGTCGTCCTCTTCATTCTCCTCTCCCCATCCTCGCACAACAGGGATCCCAGAAAGGTTTAAAGCATGCTCTTCTTGCTCCTGCTCATCCGCCCCGGCACCATCCTCCTCTGACTCCTCATCAGACTCCTGTTGTTGACTTGTCTCAGATAGAGTAGCCCCCCCTGGGAATTCATCCAGCATTGCGACTTCCTCATCTTCCCGCTCCTGCTCCTCCACAGCCTGATCAATGACACGACGCAATGCACGCTCCAGAAAGAAGGCATAAGGTACCATGTCACTGATGGCGCCATGGCTGCGACTGACCAGTTTGGTGATCTCCTCAAATGGCCGCAGAAGTCTGCATGTGTCGCGCATGAGCAGCCACTGGCGCGGTGAAAAAAAACCCAGCTCCCCAGAACCGTTTCTTTCGCAGAGTTCATACAGGTAGACGTTAACTGCACGTTTCTGCTGGAGCAGCCTATCAAGCATATAGAAGGTTGAGTTCCATCGCGTCGGGCAATCGCAAATAAGACGTCTGACCGGCAGATGGTGTCGCCGCTGAATGTCAGCAAGGCGAGCCATGGCCGTGTAAGATCTTCTGAAATGGGCCGAGATTTTCCTTGCCTGCCGCAAGATGTCCTGGACCCCAGGGTATTTGACAAGGAATCGCTGCACGACCAAGTTTAAGACGTGTGCCATGCACGGCACGTGCGTGATTTTGCCCTGTTTCAATGCGCTAAGCAGATTGGCACCGTTGTCACACACCACTTTACCAACTGTCAAATTGAGCGGTGTTAGCCACTCATCTGCCTGTGAACGCAAAGCTGAAAGGAGTGCCGGGCCAGTGTGGCTCTTTGCTTCCAGGCACAACAGACGCAGCACGGCATGGCAACGTCTCACCTGGCATGTGGAATAGGTTCTGGGGAGCTTGGGCGGTGCAGTGGAAGAGACGCTAGCAGCGGAAAAGGAGGAGGCAGCTGAGGAGGAGAGGGAGGAGGATGGAGTAGGAGGAGGAGAAGAAGAGTCAGGCCTGCATGCAATCCGTGGCGGTAAAACCAAATCTACACGGGTGCCACGGGTTACATGCTTGACGGCCGTCAGAAGGTTCACCCAGTGGGCAGTAAAACTGATATACCTTCCCTGCCCGTGTTTGCTAGACCACGTGTCTGTGGTCAGATGTATCTTGGCACCGACACTGTGTGCCAGAGATACATTCACTTGCCGCTGAACATGGCCATATAGCTCTGGGATGCCCTTCTCTGAGAAATACTTCCTTCCTGGGACCTTCCATTGTGGTGTTCCAATGGCCACAAATTTGCGAAAGGCCTCCGAGTCCACCAGTTTATATGGCAGTAGTTGGCGGGCTATGAGTTCTGACAAGCCAGCCGCCAACCGTTGGGCAAGAGGGTTATCCGGCGTCATCATTTTTTTACGCTCAAACATTAGGCCCACGGAAGCCTGCCTTTTTGCAGAAAAATGTGAGCTTGGCGTGATGGAAGGTGGAGTGGAGGACAATTGTGAGGAGAGAGGAGAAGGAGAAGTAGAAGACGAGGCTGGACGGTGAGAGCCTGCAGTGTGGCTTTGTGTGTTCCGTTGCTCCCACTGGGCTCGGTGATGGCTGCTCATGTGCCTTCTTAAGGCGGTCGTCCCTAGGTGAGTATTGGGCTTACCGCGACTAACGCGTTGACTGCAAAGATTGCAGATGGCAACGCTATTGTCAGCAGCGGACACGTTAAAAAAAGCCCACACTGCGGAGCCATGTGCCGGTGTCCTGGGAGCGCCAGATGTGACCGTACATGGTCGATGACTCGCTCCTGATACATTTGCAGTCTGCTTTGTCCCTGCTGTGCAATGTAAGTCATTGCTGCTTCTCCTCCCTATCTGCTGGTCCATATCTCCCTCTGAACTCCCCTCCTCTTCCTCTCTTGTGGGCACCCACGTGACATCACTAGACACGTCATCATCAACGTCACCTTCCCCACCGCTATAAGTAGAGTAGGCAGCAACACCGGGGACCAACCTCCTCCTTGGGCTGATCTGGGTACTGGCGTCAGACTGCTGAGTAGCGCTTGTTGCTACCTCCTCTTCCTGATCCAATACCAAGAGTGGCTGCGCATCAGAAATGTCCTCTTGATATGGATCGGAAAATAATTCCAGTGACTCAAGCGGAAGGTATGTGGTGGTGGTGGTGGTGGTCGTGTTGTTGGTGGTAGTGTCTTTGGGGGTGCACATAGCAGAGAGTGAAGAAGAGGGTGCAGATCGAGAGGATGAGGAGGGTGCAGAAGAGTAAGGCTGAGCGAGCCACTCAACCAAGTCTGGTGCATCCTTTAAAGTAATTGAACGCACCTTCTGCAACTTCCCACTTTGGCTCAAGCCTGTTGCTCCTGCCCTACCCCTACCACCCCTGCGGAAGGGCCTGCCTCTTCCTCTGCATGTCATTTTTTAAATGACCCTGTGACAAAACTCTTAGTCCCTATACCGCTGAAGGACTGCTGCAGTATAGGTGAGCGGTCAGCAGTGGTGCACGTCAACCCTATCTATTGTGGACCTATAGCGGTCCTTACAGAACAGCAGACTGTACCGCACTCAAGCCTATGTACCGTAGCACCCTATACCAAGTTACCAGTCCTTATAAGAACTTTTGTGGACCAAGCAGGTTGTGTATTAGTGTTTAGCAGACTGTACGTCAGTCCCTATACCGCTGAAGGACTGCTGCAGTATAGGGCAGCGGTCAGCAGTGGTGCACGTCAACCCTATCTATTGTGGACCGATAGCGGTCCTTACAGAACAGCAGACTGTACCGCACTCAAGCCTATGTACCGTAGCACCCTATACCAAGTTACCAGTCCTTATAAGAACTTTTGTGGAACAAGCAGGTTGTGTGTTAGTGATTAGCAGACTGTACGTCAGTCCCTATACCGCTGAAGGACTGCTGCAGTATAGGTGAGCGGTCAGCAGTGGTGCACGTCAACCCTATCTATTGTGGACCGATAGCGGTCCTTACAGAACAGCAGACTGTACCGCACTCAAGCCTATGTACCGTAGCACCCTATACCAAGTTACCAGTCCTTATAAGAACTTTTGTGGACCAAGCAGGTTGTGTATTAGTGTTTAGCAGACTGTACGTCAGTCCCTATACCGCTGAAGGACTGCTGCAGTATAGGGCAGCGGTCAGCAGTGGTGCACGTCAACCCTATCTATTGTGGACCGATAGCGGTCCTTACAGAACAGCAGACTGTACCGCACTCAAGCCTATGTACCGTAGCACCCTATACCAAGTTACCAGTCCTTATAAGAACTTTTGTGGACCAAGCAGGTTGTGTATTAGTGTTTAGCAGACTGTACGTCAGTCCCTATACCGCTGAAGGACTGCTGCAGTATAGGGCAGCGGTCAGCAGTGGTGCACGTCAACCCTATCTATTGTGGACCGATAGCGGTCCTTACAGAACAGCAGACTGTACCGCACTCAAGCCTATGTACCGTAGCACCCTATACCAAGTTACCAGTCCTTATAAGAACTTTTGTGGACCAAGCAGGTTGTGTATTAGTGTTTAGCAGACTGTACGTCAGTCCCTATACCGCTGAAGGACTGCTGCAGTATAGGGCAGCGGTCAGCAGTGGTGCACGTCAACCCTATCTATTGTGGACCGATAGCGGTCCTTACAGAACAGCAGACTGTACCGCACTCAAGCCTATGTACCGTAGCACCCTATACCAAGTTACCAGTCCTTATAAGAACTTTTGTGGAACAAGCAGGTTGTGTGTTAGTGATTAGCAGACTGTACGTCAGTCCCTATACCAATGAAGGACTGCTGCAGTATAGGGCAGCGGTCAGCAGTAGTGCACGGCAACCCTATGTATTGTGGACCGATAGCGGTCCTTACAGAACAGCAGACTGTAACGCACTCAGGCCTATGTACCGTAGCACCCTATACCAAGTTACCAGTCCTTATAAGAACTTTTGTGGACCAAGCAGGTTGTGTGTTAGTGATTAGCAGACTGTACGTCAGTCCCTATACCAATGAAGGACTGCTGCAGTATAGGGCAGCGGTCAGCAGTAGTGCACGGCAACCCTATGTATTGTGGACCGATAGCGGTCCTTACAGAACAGCAGACTGTAACGCACTCAGGCCTATGTACCGTAGCACCCTATACCAAGTTACCAGTCCTTATAAGAACTTTTGTGGACCAAGCAGGTTGTGTGTTAGTGATTAGCAGACTGTACGTCAGTCCCTATACCAATGAAGGACTGCTGCAGTATAGGGCAGCGGTCAGCAGTAGTGCACGGCAACCCTATGTATTGTGGACCGATAGCGGTCCTTACAGAACAGCAGACTGTACTGCACTCAGGCCTATGTACCGTAGCACCCTATACCAAGTTACCAGTCCTTATAAGAACTTTTGTGGACCAAGCAGGTTGTGTATTAGTGTTTAGCAGACTGTGCGTCAGTCCCTATACCGCTGAAGGACTGCTGCAGTATAGGGCAGCGGTCAGCAGTAGTGCACGGCAACCCTATGTATTGTGGACCGATAGCGGTCCTTACAGAACAGCAGACTGTAACGCACTCAGGCCTATGTACCGTAGCACCCTATACCAAGTTACCAGTCCTTATAAGAACTTTTGTGGACCAAGCAGGTTGTGTGTTAGTGATTAGCAGACTGTACGTCAGTCCCTATACCAATGAAGGACTGCTGCAGTATAGGGCAGCGGTCAGCAGTAGTGCACGGCAACCCTATGTATTGTGGACCGATAGCGGTCCTTACAGAACAGCAGACTGTAACGCACTCAGGCCTATGTACCGTAGCACCCTATACCAAGTTACCAGTCCTTATAAAAACTTTTGTGGACCAAGCAGGTTGTGTGTTAGTGTTTAGCAGACTGTGCGTCAGTCCCTATACCGCTGAAGGACTGCTGCAGTATAGGGCAGCGGTCAGCAGTAGTGCACGGCAACCCTATGTATTGTGGACCGATAGCGGTCCTTACAGAACAGCAGACTGTAACGCACTCAGGCCTATGTACCGTAGCACCCTATACCAAGTTACCAGTCCTTATAAGAACTTTTGTGGACCAAGCAGGTTGTGTGTTAGTGATTAGCAGACTGTACGTCAGTCCCTATACCAATGAAGGACTGCTGCAGTATAGGGCAGCGGTCAGCAGTAGTGCACGGCAACCCTATGTATTGTGGACCGATAGCGGTCCTTACAGAACAGCAGACTGTAACGCACTCAGGCCTATGTACCGTAGCACCCTATACCAAGTTACCAGTCCTTATAAGAACTTTTGTGGACCAAGCAGGTTGTGTGTTAGTGATTAGCAGACTGTACGTCAGTCCCTATACCAATGAAGGACTGCTGCAGTATAGGGCAGCGGTCAGCAGTAGTGCACGGCAACCCTATGTATTGTGGACCGATAGCGGTCCTTACAGAACAGCAGACTGTAACGCACTCAGGCCTATGTACCGTAGCACCCTATACCAAGTTACCAGTCCTTATAAGAACTTTTGTGGACCAAGCAGGTTGTGTGTTAGTGATTAGCAGACTGTACGTCAGTCCCTATACCAATGAAGGACTGCTGCAGTATAGGGCAGCGGTCAGCAGTAGTGCACGGCAACCCTATGTATTGTGGACCGATAGCGGTCCTTACAGAACAGCAGACTGTACTGCACTCAGGCCTATGTACCGTAGCACCCTATACCAAGTTACCAGTCCTTATAAAAACTTTTGTGGACCAAGCAGGTTGTGTGTTAGTGTTTAGCAGACTGTGCGTCAGTCCCTATACCGCTGAAGGACTGCTGCAGTATAGGGCAGCGGTCAGCAGTAGTGCACGGCAACCCTATGTATTGTGGACCGATAGCGGTCCTTACAGAACAGCAGACTGTAACGCACTCAGGCCTATGTACCGTAGCACCCTATACCAAGTTACCAGTCCTTATAAGAACTTTTGTGGACCAAGCAGGTTGTGTGTTAGTGATTAGCAGACTGTACGTCAGTCCCTATACCAATGAAGGACTGCTGCAGTATAGGGCAGCGGTCAGCAGTAGTGCACGGCAACCCTATGTATTGTGGACCGATAGCGGTCCTTACAGAACAGCAGACTGTACTGCACTCAGGCCTATGTACCGTAGCACCCTATACCAAGTTACCAGTCCTTATAAGAACTTTTGTGGACCAAGCAGGTTGTGTGTTAGTGATTAGCAGACTGTACGTCAGTCCCTATACCAATGAAGGACTGCTGCAGTATAGGGCAGCGGTCAGCAGTAGTGCACGGCAACCCTATGTATTGTGGACCGATAGCGGTCCTTACAGAACAGCAGACTGTACTGCACTCAGGCCTATGTACCGTAGCACCCTATACCAAGTTACCAGTCCTTATAAGAACTTTTGTGGACCAAGCAGGTTGTGTATTAGTGTTTAGCAGACTGTGCGTCAGTCCCTATACCGCTGAAGGACTGCTGCAGTATAGGGCAGCGGTCAGCAGTAGTGCACGGCAACCCTATGTATTGTGGACCGATAGCGGTCCTTACAGAACAGCAGACTGTACCGCACCCAAGCCTATGTACCGTAGCACCCTAGACAGACCAAGTTACCAGTCCTGATAAAGAGCTTTGTGGAACAAGTGAGTTGTGAATGATTAGCAGACTGCAGCAGAAGGGCAGCAGTCAAGTATAATATTCTTTCTATATTTGGAAGAAAGAATATTATACGTGTACAAGCCTATTACCGTACCACTGATACCAGTCCTGAAAAGAACCTTTGTGGAACTAATAGTAACAGCAAGTCTTTAAAATTATCCTCACTGCCTGACACACTGCTTCCTGCCTGTCCCTATACAAATTGGCAAAAAAGAGTAGGCTGGAACGATTAGCTGGAACAGCTCTTTTGTGGACCTGATAGTAACAGCTAATGATGATGATGATGATGATGATGAAGAAAGACTAATCTGGCTGAGCTGTCCCTAAAATAGCAGCATACAGCGCTCTGTCCCTTTATCTAAACTGACAAAAGAAACTCAGGCTGCTGACCTAACACCTATACCAGTCCTGAAAAGAACTTTTGTGTACCAAATAGCTAGCGTTTTCTCTGTCCCTACTCCACACAGGATCCTTTCCCTACAGTGACAGAAGAAAGAATGTAAAATGGCCACCGGATCGGGTGTATTTATAGGTTAGGGGGAATGTCCAAGTGTCCATGAGCTGTCATGTCTCAATTGGTTGTCCTGTAACACATGATAAACGTGTCACGAAAGGTTAAAGTTCTTGTATACATTAAACACGTAAGTCCGCCGGGGCGAACGACGGAAAAAGGCGTTCGAACCCGCGGACGGCGAAAGTCGGAAATTCGCCGCGAAACGACCGCCGGGCGAACCGTTCGGCCATCACTACTTGGGAATTGTGGATGATCTCCAGGTAGAAGAAGTCATTAAACAAGCTGTAGTCAGGGCCCTATTTCAGGCTCGTATTCTGATTCTTAGACATTGGAAGTCAACAGACCCTCCCTCCTGCAAGAAGTGGGTAGTTTAGATGGGCAACACACTACAGTTGAAAAAATACGTTTTCCAAAACAAAGGGTGCTCAGGAAAATACCAAGCTGTCTGATCTCCTTGGCTGGATATGCCAGGCTTATCCCCTGTAGACTTAATTCTAGACAAACTTTTGTGATGCTATTGGTGCTTTGAATACTTGAGGTATAGTCACAATTAATGGGGATAGTGCTAGATTAACTGGTTATACTGCTATTGGAGTGGTTTTGAAAGAAATTTTGTGTTGAAGTGACTATACTGAATCTTGATTTTGTTGTATTGTCATGCATATTGTAAACTCTACGAAATAGAGATCTGCTTCTTTTTGCTGTATGTTCTCAATAAACTTATTTTTAGTTCTATATCAATTAGCAGGGTAAGCTTGTACTGTACTGTGATGTAATTGCTGGGAACTGCAGCACGAGGATTGTAGTGCAATTTTGAATCACCCTCATTTCTTCACAGCACACTGTGTACACCACCTCTCTTTCTCTGCTTGCTTCCTCTCTTTCTTGGCTCAGGCCCTGGCCCTTTTAGGTGTAGGGGGCCCTGTTAGATAGGTTAAACAAGGCACCGCAATTTCTAACAGTGGCCCTGTGTAAACACAATGGGGGTTACTTACGAAAGGCAAATCCACTTTGCACTGAAAGTGCACTTGGAAGTGCAGTCGCTTTAAACCTAAGGGGTAGATCTGAAATGAGTGGAAGCTCTGCTGATTTTATCATCCAATCATGTGCAAGCTAAAATGCAGTTTTTTTATTTTCCTTGCATGTTGTCATGGTTATGCAGTGATCTTCCTGTGTTTGCTTACCTCCCCTCATGTGTTCAGACTAAGAGGCCAGCCACTTCCACCTGGTGGTTTTTATAACCTCTCCTCTAAGCATGGCTCCACCCAAGGCCCTATCAGGGAGCCCTATATTAACCTGTGCACTGCAGGCCATCAGGGCTGATCAACCATTTTGTATTCCTTTGTGTCCTTTAGCTTCCTGTTTCCTGCCGTGTGCTCTGCTACTGTTTTCCATTACCGACTTTGGCGTGTCTTAACTATCCTTGTTTGCCTGTGATCCTGACCTTTTGGCGTGTACCCGACTATTCTTGTCTGCTTGTGGCCCCGAACTTGGCTTTGTCCCTCACCATCCCTATCCTCCTGTTGCCTACTGTGGGTGTGAGCTGGGGGACCCTGGGGGTCGCGACCTGGAGCCAGTTGCAGCCAAGTCCATCCTCACCACCAGAGGTGCTGGTGAACACCTGCTGGCTCTTAGACTCCGCGCCCCAGGGAATCTTACGCTCTAACCCTAGTGGGATCTGTCCCCCGTCTGCAGCAGTCAGCCGTAGGGTCCACAACCTTGCGGTGCACTCCTGATCCCTACGGTGTGCACCTGTCACCTCGCCTCAAGGTGACCTGACACATGTCCCCCTCGGATCTACAGTGACTTTATTTTTTAAGTGTACTTTGAGTGCACTTGCAGTGCAAAGTGGATTTGCCTTTCGTAAATAACCCCCAATGTTTCATATTCCTAATATGTATTTCTGCTGTACCATGTACTTGACCTCACCCCCCCTTCCCACTTTTTTTTAAAGTCTTTTCCACAGCATGAAGCCTACACAGGACGAAATAAGCCCCTCTCTTGTCTGAGATAGACAAGAGAACCCTCCCCGACTGCACAAACATTATGACTTCCCCTAAAAAGTCTGAAGAAAGTTCTCATAATGACATTTAAAACCTCACTATCTGGGTTGCCTGTTCCATACCATATATACTGACTGTTTCCTCTGTCTTGGTTTCTTGAAAAATCCTCAAAAAAAAAAAAAACAGGAAACGAAAGATCCGCAGAAAATGTTTACCTGTACCTGCACTTTTCTGTACCTGGGGCAAATAAGGATATGCCTTGTCCATGCTGACTAGTGATGGACGAACTTCCGACGGGACGTTTCGCGAACGCGAAACGCGAACGGACACAAACGTTCGCGAAAACGACCGTTCGCCGCGGGCTCCATTGACTTCAATGGGAGGCGAATTTCGCAAACCTTTAGGTCGAATTTGCGGCCACGGGGTAATTATTAGGGGGTAGCACGTAGTCCCACCACCTGGACAATAGCATAATACATGTATGAGGTGAATTTGGGATCGATAACTACAAGCATTTTTTTTTTATTTGGGAAATTGTTCTGACAATTCAGGACTATGGAGCTAATGAAGGCAATGGAGGAGAGGGAAGGTCAGGGACCAGGGTAGGCAAACAAGAGGGTGCAGGAGATACAGAGCACTGACAGCAGCACCGTAATACAGAGCACTGACATCAGCACCGTGACATACAGCGCTGACAGCAGCTCCGTGACATACAGCGCTGACAGCAGCTCCGTGACATACAGCGCTGACAGCAGCTCCGTGACATACAGCGCTGACAGCAGCTCCGTGACATACAGCGCTGACAGCAGCTCCGTGACATACAGCGCTGACAGCAGCACCGTGACATACAGCGCTGACAGCAGCTCCGTGACATACAGCGCTGACAGCAGCTCCGTGACATACAGCGCTGACAGCAGCTCCGTGACATACAGCACTGACAGCAGCTCCGTGACATACAGCGCTGACAGCAGCTCCGTGACATACAGCGCTGACAGCAGCACCGTGACATACAGCGCTGACAGCAGCTCCGTGACATACAGCGCTGACAGCAGCTCCGTGACATACAGCGCTGACAGCAGCTCCGTGACATACAGCGCTGACAGCAGCTCCGTGACATACAGCGCTGACAGCAGCTCCGTGACATACAGCGCTGACAGCAGCTCCGTGACATACAGCGCTGACAGCAGCTCCGTGACATACAGCGCTGACAGCAGCTCCGTGACATACAGCGCTGACAGCAGCTCCGTGACATACAGCGCTGACAGCAGCTCCGTGACATACAGCGCTGACAGCAGCACCGTAAGCAGCCCCAGGAGGAAGTCAGCACAGCACAGGGATGGTGTGATCCCCTCATAATAAGAACCCCCAGGAGGAAGTCAGCACAGCACAGGGATGGTGGGAGCCCCTCATAATAAGAACACCCAGGAGGAAGTCAGCACAGCACAGGGATGGTGGGAACCCCTCATAATAAGCAGCCCCAGTAGAAATATGACACCGCTCAACCTCTTCAAAGAGGAGGGTAGGGGCATATAGTACGGTGTGCTTTTTTGGGTCAGGGAAGTGAGCCAAATGAATTAAGAAGGTCTGTGTGCTTGATTCCAAAAATTGTTTATAGACATATACATGGTCTACTGATCACATGTGTTGAATTCCTCCGAGATCCATGCCTCATTCATTTTTAGAAATGTGAGGTAGTTAACACTGTGGTGAGCTAGGCGAGTACGCTTATCGGTCACAATCCCCCCTGCTGCGCTGAACGTCCTTTCGGACAGGACACTGGATGAGGGGCAAGCCAACAGTTCGATTGCAAATTGGGCAAGCTCTGGCCAGAGGTCAAGCCTGCCCACCCAGTAGTCTAGGGGTTCATCACTCCTCAGAGCGTCCACATCGGCCGTTAACCCAATGTAGTCGGACACCTGACGGTCTAGGCGTTCCCTGATGCTGGATCCGGATGACACCTGTCGATGGGTCGGCTGAAAGAATGACCTCATATCCGAAGTCACCAACACATCTTCAAACCGGCCTCTTCTTGCAGGCGCTGTTGGATTGGTACCCGCAAATCCTTCTCTGGGAGTGGGAATTGCTCCTCTGCCAGCGCACGCAAAAGCAGAATGCAGCATTTCTCGAAGCAAGGCCTGGAAGTGCTGCATTCTGACAGCCCTCTGCGACGGCGGTAACATTTCCGCCATTTTGTGTTTGTACCGGGGGTCTAAGTACGTTGCCACCCAGTACTGGTCCTTGACCCTCATGCTTTTTATACGGGGGTCCCTATTAAAACACTGGAGCATGAAGGCCCCCATTTGCACTAAAGTGGAAGCGGTGTGGTGGCCTGGCTCCTGCTCATCATCCAGGATAATGTCGTCCTCTTCATTCTCCTCTCCCCATCCTCGCACAACAGGGATCCCAGAAAGGTTTAAAGCATGCTCTTCTTGCTCCTGCTCATCCGCCCCGGCACCATCCTCCTCTGACTCCTCATCAGACTCCTGTTGTTGACTTGTCTCAGATAGAGTAGCCCCCCCTGGGAATTCATCCAGCATTGCGACTTCCTCATCTTCCCGCTCCTGCTCCTCCACAGCCTGATCAATGACACGACGCAATGCACGCTCCAGAAAGAAGGCATAAGGTACCATGTCACTGATGGCGCCATGGCTGCGACTGACCAGTTTGGTGATCTCCTCAAATGGCCGCAGAAGTCTGCATGTGTCGCGCATGAGCAGCCACTGGCGCGGTGAAAAAAAACCCAGCTCCCCAGAACCGTTTCTTTCGCAGAGTTCATACAGGTAGACGTTAACTGCACGTTTCTGCTGGAGCAGCCTATCAAGCATATAGAAGGTTGAGTTCCATCGCGTCGGGCAATCGCAAATAAGACGTCTGACCGGCAGATGGTGTCGCCGCTGAATGTCAGCAAGGCGAGCCATGGCCGTGTAAGATCTTCTGAAATGGGCCGAGATTTTCCTTGCCTGCCGCAAGATGTCCTGGACCCCAGGGTATTTGACAAGGAATCGCTGCACGACCAAGTTTAAGACGTGTGCCATGCACGGCACGTGCGTGATTTTGCCCTGTTTCAATGCGCTAAGCAGATTGGCACCGTTGTCACACACCACTTTACCAACTGTCAAATTGAGCGGTGTTAGCCACTCATCTGCCTGTGAACGCAAAGCTGAAAGGAGTGCCGGGCCAGTGTGGCTCTTTGCTTCCAGGCACAACAGACGCAGCACGGCATGGCAACGTCTCACCTGGCATGTGGAATAGGTTCTGGGGAGCTTGGGCGGTGCAGTGGAAGAGACGCTAGCAGCGGAAAAGGAGGAGGCAGCTGAGGAGGAGAGGGAGGAGGATGGAGTAGGAGGAGGAGAAGAAGAGTCAGGCCTGCATGCAATCCGTGGCGGTAAAACCAAATCTACACGGGTGCCACGGGTTACATGCTTGACGGCCGTCAGAAGGTTCACCCAGTGGGCAGTAAAACTGATATACCTTCCCTGCCCGTGTTTGCTAGACCACGTGTCTGTGGTCAGATGTATCTTGGCACCGACACTGTGTGCCAGAGATACATTCACTTGCCGCTGAACATGGCCATATAGCTCTGGGATGCCCTTCTCTGAGAAATACTTCCTTCCTGGGACCTTCCATTGTGGTGTTCCAATGGCCACAAATTTGCGAAAGGCCTCCGAGTCCACCAGTTTATATGGCAGTAGTTGGCGGGCTATGAGTTCTGACAAGCCAGCCGCCAACCGTTGGGCAAGAGGGTTATCCGGCGTCATCATTTTTTTACGCTCAAACATTAGGCCCACGGAAGCCTGCCTTTTTGCAGAAAAATGTGAGCTTGGCGTGATGGAAGGTGGAGTGGAGGACAATTGTGAGGAGAGAGGAGAAGGAGAAGTAGAAGACGAGGCTGGACGGTGAGAGCCTGCAGTGTGGCTTTGTGTGTTCCGTTGCTCCCACTGGGCTCGGTGATGGCTGCTCATGTGCCTTCTTAAGGCGGTCGTCCCTAGGTGAGTATTGGGCTTACCGCGACTAACGCGTTGACTGCAAAGATTGCAGATGGCAACGCTATTGTCAGCAGCGGACACGTTAAAAAAAGCCCACACTGCGGAGCCATGTGCCGGTGTCCTGGGAGCGCCAGATGTGACCGTACATGGTCGATGACTCGCTCCTGATACATTTGCAGTCTGCTTTGTCCCTGCTGTGCAATGTAAGTCATTGCTGCTTCTCCTCCCTATCTGCTGGTCCATATCTCCCTCTGAACTCCCCTCCTCTTCCTCTCTTGTGGGCACCCACGTGACATCACTAGACACGTCATCATCAACGTCACCTTCCCCACCGCTATAAGTAGAGTAGGCAGCAACACCGGGGACCAACCTCCTCCTTGGGCTGATCTGGGTACTGGCGTCAGACTGCTGAGTAGCGCTTGTTGCTACCTCCTCTTCCTGATCCAATACCAAGAGTGGCTGCGCATCAGAAATGTCCTCTTGATATGGATCGGAAAATAATTCCAGTGACTCAAGCGGAAGGTATGTGGTGGTGGTGGTGGTGGTCGTGTTGTTGGTGGTAGTGTCTTTGGGGGTGCACATAGCAGAGAGTGAAGAAGAGGGTGCAGATCGAGAGGATGAGGAGGGTGCAGAAGAGTAAGGCTGAGCGAGCCACTCAACCAAGTCTGGTGCATCCTTTAAAGTAATTGAACGCACCTTCTGCAACTTCCCACTTTGGCTCAAGCCTGTTGCTCCTGCCCTACCCCTACCACCCCTGCGGAAGGGCCTGCCTCTTCCTCTGCATGTCATTTTTTAAATGACCCTGTGACAAAACTCTTAGTCCCTATACCGCTGAAGGACTGCTGCAGTATAGGTGAGCGGTCAGCAGTGGTGCACGTCAACCCTATCTATTGTGGACCGATAGCGGTCCTTACAGAACAGCAGACTGTACCGCACTCAAGCCTATGTACCGTAGCACCCTATACCAAGTTACCAGTCCTTATAAGAACTTTTGTGGACCAAGCAGGTTGTGTATTAGTGTTTAGCAGACTGTACGTCAGTCCCTATACCGCTGAAGGACTGCTGCAGTATAGGGCAGCGGTCAGCAGTGGTGCACGTCAACCCTATCTATTGTGGACCGATAGCGGTCCTTACAGAACAGCAGACTGTACCGCACTCAAGCCTATGTACCGTAGCACCCTATACCAAGTTACCAGTCCTTATAAGAACTTTTGTGGACCAAGCAGGTTGTGTATTAGTGTTTAGCAGACTGTACGTCAGTCCCTATACCGCTGAAGGACTGCTGCAGTATAGGGCAGCGGTCAGCAGTGGTGCACGTCAACCCTATCTATTGTGGACCGATAGCGGTCCTTACAGAACAGCAGACTGTACCGCACTCAAGCCTATGTACCGTAGCACCCTATACCAAGTTACCAGTCCTTATAAGAACTTTTGTGGAACAAGCAGGTTGTGTGTTAGTGATTAGCAGACTGTACGTCAGTCCCTATACCGCTGAAGGACTGCTGCAGTATAGGTGAGCGGTCAGCAGTGGTGCACGTCAACCCTATCTATTGTGGACCGATAGCGGTCCTTACAGAACAGCAGACTGTACCGCACTCAAGCCTATGTACCGTAGCACCCTATACCAAGTTACCAGTCCTTATAAGAACTTTTGTGGACCAAGCAGGTTGTGTATTAGTGTTTAGCAGACTGTACGTCAGTCCCTATACCGCTGAAGGACTGCTGCAGTATAGGGCAGCGGTCAGCAGTGGTGCACGTCAACCCTATCTATTGTGGACCGATAGCGGTCCTTACAGAACAGCAGACTGTACCGCACTCAAGCCTATGTACCGTAGCACCCTATACCAAGTTACCAGTCCTTATAAGAACTTTTGTGGAACAAGCAGGTTGTGTGTTAGTGATTAGCAGACTGTACGTCAGTCCCTATACCGCTGAAGGACTGCTGCAGTATAGGTGAGCGGTCAGCAGTGGTGCACGTCAACCCTATCTATTGTGGACCGATAGCGGTCCTTACAGAACAGCAGACTGTACCGCACTCAAGCCTATGTACCGTAGCACCCTATACCAAGTTACCAGTCCTTATAAGAACTTTTGTGGAACAAGCAGGTTGTGTATTAGTGTTTAGCAGACTGTACGTCAGTCCCTATACCGCTGAAGGACTGCTGCAGTATAGGTGAGCGGTCAGCAGTGGTGCACGTCAACCCTATCTATTGTGGACCGATAGCGGTCCTTACAGAACAGCAGACTGTACCGCACTCAAGCCTATGTACCGTAGCACCCTATACCAAGTTACCAGTCCTTATAAGAACTTTTGTGGACCAAGCAGGTTGTGTATTAGTGTTTAGCAGACTGTACGTCAGTCCCTATACCGCTGAAGGACTGCTGCAGTATAGGGCAGCGGTCAGCAGTGGTGCACGTCAACCCTATCTATTGTGGACCGATAGCGGTCCTTACAGAACAGCAGACTGTACCGCACTCAAGCCTATGTACCGTAGCACCCTATACCAAGTTACCAGTCCTTATAAGAACTTTTGTGGAACAAGCAGGTTGTGTGTTAGTGATTAGCAGACTGTACGTCAGTCCCTATACCGCTGAAGGACTGCTGCAGTATAGGTGAGCGGTCAGCAGTGGTGCACGTCAACCCTATCTATTGTGGACCGATAGCGGTCCTTACAGAACAGCAGACTGTACCGCACTCAAGCCTATGTACCGTAGCACCCTATACCAAGTTACCAGTCCTTATAAGAACTTTTGTGGACCAAGCAGGTTGTGTATTAGTGTTTAGCAGACTGTACGTCAGTCCCTATACCGCTGAAGGACTGCTGCAGTATAGGGCAGCGGTCAGCAGTGGTGCACGTCAACCCTATCTATTGTGGACCGATAGCGGTCCTTACAGAACAGCAGACTGTACCGCACTCAAGCCTATGTACCGTAGCACCCTATACCAAGTTACCAGTCCTTATAAGAACTTTTGTGGACCAAGCAGGTTGTGTGTTAGTGTTTAGCAGACTGTACGTCAGTCCCTATACCGCTGAAGGACTGCTGCAGTATAGGGCAGCGGTCAGCAGTGGTGCACGTCAACCCTATCTATTGTGGACCGATAGCGGTCCTTACAGAACAGCAGACTGTACCGCACTCAAGCCTATGTACCGTAGCACCCTATACCAAGTTACCAGTCCTTATAAGAACTTTTGTGGAACAAGCAGGTTGTGTGTTAGTGATTAGCAGACTGTACGTCAGTCCCTATACCGCTGAAGGACTGCTGCAGTATAGGTGAGCGGTCAGCAGTGGTGCACGTCAACCCTATCTATTGTGGACCGATAGCGGTCCTTACAGAACAGCAGACTGTACCGCACTCAAGCCTATGTACCGTAGCACCCTATACCAAGTTACCAGTCCTTATAAGAACTTTTGTGGACCAAGCAGGTTGTGTATTAGTGTTTAGCAGACTGTACGTCAGTCCCTATACCGCTGAAGGACTGCTGCAGTATAGGGCAGCGGTCAGCAGTGGTGCACGTCAACCCTATCTATTGTGGACCGATAGCGGTCCTTACAGAACAGCAGACTGTACCGCACTCAAGCCTATGTACCGTAGCACCCTATACCAAGTTACCAGTCCTTATAAGAACTTTTGTGGACCAAGCAGGTTGTGTATTAGTGTTTAGCAGACTGTACGTCAGTCCCTATACCGCTGAAGGACTGCTGCAGTATAGGGCAGCGGTCAGCAGTGGTGCACGTCAACCCTATCTATTGTGGACCGATAGCGGTCCTTACAGAACAGCAGACTGTACCGCACTCAAGCCTATGTACCGTAGCACCCTATACCAAGTTACCAGTCCTTATAAGAACTTTTGTGGAACAAGCAGGTTGTGTGTTAGTGATTAGCAGACTGTACGTCAGTCCCTATACCGCTGAAGGACTGCTGCAGTATAGGGCAGCGGTCAGCAGTGGTGCACGTCAACCCTATCTATTGTGGACCGATAGCGGTCCTTACAGAACAGCAGACTGTACCGCACTCAAGCCTATGTACCGTAGCACCCTATACCAAGTTACCAGTCCTTATAAGAACTTTTGTGGAACAAGTGAGTTGTGAATGTTTAGCAGACTGCAGCAGAAGGGCAGCAGTCAAGTATAATATCCTTTCTATATTTGGAAGAAAGAATATTATACATGTACAAGCCTATTACTGTACCACTGATACCAGTCCTGAAAAGAACCTTTGTGGAACTAATAATAACAGCAAGTCTTTAAAATTACCCTCACTGCCTGACAACACTGCTTCCTTCCTGTCCCTATACAAATTGGCAAAAAAAGAGAACGATTAGTGGTTACTGGAACAGCTCTTTTGTGGACCTTGATAGTAACAGCTAATGATGATGATGATGATGATGATGATGAAAGACTAATCTGGCTGTCCCTGTAGCATACACCGTCCTTTCCCTTTCTCTAAACTAACAAAAGACACTCAGGCTGCTGCAAGAATCAGCAGCACAGCAAACCTATCAACACCTAACACCTATACCAGTCCTGAAAAGAACTTTTGTGTACCAAATAGCTAGTGGTTTATCTCTCCCTACTCCACACAGGAACCTGTCCCTATCTTAACAGAAGAAAGAATGTAAAATGGCCACCGGATCGGGTGTATTTATAGGTTAGGGGGAATGTACAAGTGTCCATGTGCTGTCATGTCTCAATTGGCTGTCCTGTATCACATGATAAACGTGTCACCAAAGGTTAAAGTTCTTGTATACATTAAACACGTAAGTCCGCCGCGGCGAACGACGGAAAAAGGCGTTCGAACGTGCGGACCGCGAATGTCGGAAATTCGCCGCGAAACGACCGCCGGGCGAACCGTTCGGCCATCACTAATGCTGACACAGAATATGGCTTTGTGTGATAACAAAGGTCAAATTAACTTTTACATGCAGCTTTAGCTGCAGCATCAAACTGTGAGAAAATGCTTTTAAATTAATAATATTCTCGATATACAGTGCAAGGCTCTTCCAAAGTGAAAGAAACCCTGGGAAGAGACTTTTTTTCTTGGACTGAGATCTCATTAAAATATGATAATGCTGATAGTTCACCTAAAATACAGTGGGAGTAGAATGCCAGGAGGTGTCTCTATTCACCGAATTCCACTCGAGTTCACCTTATTTCCGCACACAGTAATTTAAACATCCCACTGACACCTACCAACCTCCATATGCCCCTTTATTACATGCACAAAGTAACAAAACTGGGAATTATCGCCTTACACTGCAATCAAACAAGTCATATTCAGCAGAAGATTAAATTCGCTTTGTGTTGGAATTAACACCTTCCATGATGGCGTTTTACCATCGCTTTTTTTATATACATATTTAAGTCAGGTAATCTTTGACTTCTGATCTTACTTTCACTATTGGATTTTTAATCTACTTCACTTATTAAAAAATACAGTCAAAGGAGGGGAAAGAGCAATGTCGGGGTAGAGTCTGAATTCACTCATGGAGTCCATTCTGAACTGAGCTGAACACTTTTACGCCTGCTTAGGCTCACCATACCCATTATCTTTAGATAATGGGTATGGTGAGCCTAAGCATTATTTTCAGAGTGAACAATTTATTTTGGGTTTACTAAAAATATGTAATAGGTAATATGAGGACTGTCCTAAATTATCAAATTGATTTGTATTCCATCAGACAGACCTGTGCACTACACAGTTGCTAGTAGACCTATAGGGGATTACTTCACACTGTGGCTGCATTTCTAAAATTCCAAATGTAGTGTGAGGCCAGCATTGTCCCTTGGAGTGTGTTCTAAAGGAATAGGACAATCACTGTCACATGACCAATCAAAGCCATTCCTCCTGGAATTTTTTCCTCATCTTAATGAATGAGGCTTCACCTATTCTGATGTCCTGAAGCAAGCAAATTGGAAAGCATGCTTGTTATGAACACAGCTGTGCTTTACAAATTACAAGTGTAGTTAGATAATGTGACGGACACCCAGCCTTGGTGCCTCCATCAAGATACAGCTTCCTCCACTCTGGAACCAGGAACAAAGTTTTATAAGTTTTATAGCTAAATATTGCACCCAAGAACTAGACAATGCTAGCTTAGGTGTAAATTGCAACTAATTTTATTGTAAACTCACACAGAATATATACCATACAAAAATCAGATACAAGTGTGATCACATTATCCTAGACAATGCAAACTTTAAACAGTAATATCATCAGTACATCTAACAGTACATCTAAAGCCTGGTACACACGGGTTGAAAAAAACAAAAATTGTCAGCTCCAGTCAGAACCGCTGTGCTCATTCACTGTGAATTACAGTAAGTACAGCAACCTTCCCCCCTAAGCTGTTGTGTTCTGACAGGGGGCTGCCTCCTCCCTACACCAGAATACTCTGATCATTTGATGTTCTCCGCCATTGGATCAGGAGTTGGTTGGCTGCTGGTTTTCCAGCATGCTCATCCGGCAGAAGCCGGCTTCAGTTGGACAGACCAACATACACACGGGCCAAATGTCAGTTGTTGTTTTTTTTGAACCGGCAAATGTCTCCTGACATTTGGCCCGATCGAATTAAACAGTAAGCTAATTAACAACTAGTCAGTCACCTAGACAAGTCTAGGTGACTCAGGTCAGTGTCCACCCAGACAGGTTAGCAACAATTCCCCAGAAAGAAATCCCAGGGCTGCCTAAATCTCATTAACCAGTTTTCACGTGTGTAATCTGTCCATTAGACAAGTCATCATAAGACAAATTTGTTGATAAATATTTCTGTCCCAAGTGGAGGAGCTTCTTTAATCCAGTCTGCATAAAGGCCACTGAATTTCCTCTGATCATTAACCTGTATAAGATTAATATTACACCTTTCCACCCACTCCCGAAAGGAAGCTTTATTGTCTTTATTCAGAGAATTAATCCAAGACTTACTCTCAGAGTTCATCACATTGTTGTCCATCACTAGAGAATGATCTGCTTTCTCCGTCGGATCAGAGGCTGAACTGAGCTCTTTCCCATGCTCTGACTGGGAGAAGCAGACAAAATCCCCAGTCTCCTCCATGGGCCATAATCAGTGGGTAGAAGACTATCCTCTAGTCCCTTCCAAAAACCCCTGGTTGAGTTTGTGATTGATAGATAGATAGATAGATAGATAGATAGATAGATAGATAGATAGATAGATAGATAGATATTTGTGGTATGGCCATAGTAAGGCCACAGTGATTCAGCTTTATAAATCAACTCTTTTTTATAGGGGGGGGAGAAACTATAAGCAAAGCATTTCAGGGGTCAGGCGGTGACCTCTTCATCAGGTCGTAGAATACTGTGTCTAATAACAAGATCAGGATGTAGACAATCGAACAACATACTGTATGCTGAAGAAAAAGGGGAGTCATGTATTTCAATTGAAAAATCTGTTTCTGGCAGTCAGTGGTTAAAGGTTCAACTTGGTGTCAATCTGATCCTGACTTCACTGCCTAGTGAGTTACTAACTTGGAACTAGCAAACAGCCAGCAAAGTCTGAACTCCCATTCTGCATGCTTTTCTAAGTTGGTTCATCACTAGGTCAGCTTTTCCCAACCAGGGTTCCATAGAACCCTAGGGTTCCTCCAAAGGTTGATAGGGATCCCTTGAGCAATGTGCAATTTCTGCTCTTAGATAGGTAACCAGTGGCATAAATGATATTTTTAGTTAGTTAGTTAAGAGGGATGAAGGTTCTTCCCACTGACCACAAATATACGGAGCATTGTTCCCACTTACCATCATGCCAATGTAACGTGATCTGTAGAATAAGTAATTATTAACATGGGTTCCCTGAGATCATAGAGTTATTACAAGAGTTCCTCAGTGTTAAAATGGTTGAGAAAGGCTACACTAAGCAGTAAAGCCAGGTTTTGAATGACAGCCTTGAGGTATGCACCTTTAGAAACAAGTCAGTAATGGTAATGTTAGATTTTTTTTCCCCTCAGGTTCTTTTTTAAAACAAGAACAGTGTCTGCGTACAGCTAATCTGCTATTGACTGTAAGCCTGCCTGGATCTAAGTAATAGATGCAATGTTGTGACTTGATGCTTTGGTTCTGTTGTTATCTGTCTAAAGCTTCTAAAAAGGGTTAGATTCTGGAAGAATCACTAACATAACAACAAGGTTAATATGGAAGCTACGTGACACATTATGCTGCCTTCTCCCTGTGTCTTCAATCACCCGTTCCTGGCTGTTCTAACACCTTTCCCTTGAGGAACCCAATGAAACATTCCTTCCAAAGCTTACCAATGTTTATCCTTGAACAAGATATTTTTGGAAGTGTTCCCCAGGCAATAAATATGAGAAGCCAAGAGTCCGTTTGAAAAGAAGAAGCCTTTTCTGGACCACCTGACAGTATTTGTTTTCTGTATGTACGATGATTGTTCAAAACCGGTGTTCTCTTAAAGCAAACATGTGCTTTACCTATTCGGGGTAACAGGTTTGCTTTAATGCCTCCCTTCTTCAACAGTATAAACTCAGGCAAGAAAGAGAATTGAATGACATGCCTCCCCTGTTCCTGAAAGTACTGAGTATTTTCTTCAGTATCTGCATAGGCAAAGCACAGGTCTGCTTTAGGACCCCAGGTAAAAATCTTTTAGGGCAAGCTCACACTACACACATGCTAAAATGCTACATTTGTGTGTGCAGTCTGGTGTCCATTTTGCCAGCCATTGAAGGGGAAGTGCAATGTGCAGTTTTAACGCATCATACTTTATACATTTTTTTTTACTTTATTGACGGTATAGAATTGTACAATGTTCACGTCACTGCACAGCAAAGTGGTGTGATCTGTTGAGATGACCTGCAGTGCCATCTGATGTGCTGTGAAAAAGTGCAGAACCTATTCTCTGCGATCAAGTCTGTGAGTACAAAACGCGTTACAGTGGGCTGGTCCCAGCCAGGTGAGGCTGTAGTGTGCTATGTGTAGTTTTAATAAATTTGGATGAAAAATTAGATGTCATTGAAGCACAGCTGCCAGCTTCCTCAGCTGTTCCACCCATATATAGATCCATTGCATAATATATATATATATCATTATATATTATTACATAAGGGACCCCAAAGCCCCCCTCAATACATTAGAGTCCCCAGAGAGCCTCCCCCTTACATCAGGGTCCCCAGAGAGCTTGTCACATCACCTGCCACCAGATGCGGTATGTTACATACAGAGAGGCTAGGGTATATAGACGATAGGCTAGTGTATACAGAGGGGCTGAGTATACAGAGCGGCTAGTGTATACAGAGAGGCTGTACATACAGAGAGGCTGGTGTATATACAGAGGGGCTGGGTATACAGAGAGGCTGGTGTATATACAGAGAGGCTGTGTATACAGAGAAGCAAGTGTATATACAGAGAGGCTGGTGTATATACAGAGGGGCTGGGTATACAGAGAGGCTGGGTATACAGAGAGGCTGTGCATACACAGAGAGGCTGGTGTATATACAGAGGGGCTGGGTATACAGAGAAGCTGGTGTATATACAGAGAGGCTGGGTAAACAGAGAGGCTGGGTATACAGAGAGGCTGTGCATACAGAGAGGCTGGTGTATATACAGAGGGGCTGGGTATACAGAGAGGCTGGTGTATATACAGAGAGTCTGTGTATACAGAGAAGCAAGTGTATATACAGAGAGGCTGGTGTATATACAGAGGGGCTGGGTATACAGAGAGGCTAGTGTATATACAGAGAGGCTGGGTATACAGAGAGGCTAGCTATAAAGAGTTTTCCCCCTCCCACATGGTCTGCACTCACTTGCTCAGGAGCTCAGTGTGAGAAATGTTCTCCTGACTCTATGATATGCGTGGAGCAAGGAGGAGACTCACTCTCACACTCATCTCCCTTCTATGGATGTCAGTGAAGCATGAAGTGCAGACAGCAATGTGTCAGGCAGCCCAGGACATTCTCATGATAGGGCCAGCCCTGGCCCCGGGGCTATAGGCCCCAGATTCGGGGCTCCAGCCTCAATAGCAACCCCTTAACGACGCCACTGACCCTAGTGAAATACCAGACTTAGTACCAACCAGACTCACAAAAATGTATCCCCCCCCCCATTGTTTTGAAGAGTGTGGTGAAGTAAGGAATAAGATCCATTGGGGCAATGCCCAAAACTATTTTGGGCTCAAAGTAAGAGGAAAAAATGTCACAAAAATAGTTTGTATGGACTTATCTTGGAAATACCAATTCCTCTCAGAGACTCATTTTCTTTTTATCAATAAAAATAGCAATTGTTAAGTCATGAAAAGGGAACAATGTTGCATTGCTCTGCTTTCATGCTGCCATCTTTAAATTCCTGTCATTGGGAGACAGCAATTGCTTCCTAATTTTCACAGTTGGCTTTTTGGTGACATGCTGTGGGATTTTGTGCATGCAAAACATGCGTCAGATATCTCTGTCATTTCACAAATACTTGAATCACACCCAGGATCGAAACAGAGTGTTGCTTCATCCCTCACTGCCTTCTGATATGTGGGTAGCGTGGACATCTAAGGGGGCAGCAGGTGGCCAATTTCTATTTCATTCTTGCTAGGTGAGAAAAAACAGGAAGTGGCAGGCCATACAACTATTAAAGAAAATACGGTATTAACTTTTACAAACATAAACTAACAATCTTTGATTGGGTGTGAGGGAGAGTGAGAAAGTTGCAAAGAGGAAATTCATTTCATGCTAAAAGGTCAGCTTTAAATATTCCCTACATAGTAAAAACAGTGGTATAAACTGCTTTCCAAGTAACCCATCCACCTGTGTAATCTTATATCATCTTTCCTAAAAATACAATACAGCAAGCTGCTAAATTGTCTACATGAAATCTCTACTAATGATATAATATCCAGTTGCCCTGAGTGTAATAGGGTGTGATATATATATAGACGGCAAATCTGACTCATACATAGGAACACCAACCATGCTCTCAACAATACCGTTCATTCCTAGAAATTCTATTGATTTAAAGCATGACTTTATACTATGGCATGGACTAAATTAAGAAAAAAAAAAATCATCGACAATCCAAATCAAACTGCATGTTGAGCAGTTGACAGTTAAGACAGATTAACTAATAATGCGGTGCATATCAATTGGGCTGGGGTTTATTAAATCAATGCACTACTCATAAAATACGATTAAAAAAAAGCAATAAAACATAGTCATGGCTATTGTTGGATAAACACTTGAAGCCAAATTATAGTGATCGGTTTATATATAATTTAAAAACAGAGAAAAGGACAATTCAATGTTCGATAAAAAAAAGATATACATTTAAAAAGGAGCTTAAAAGAGAAGTGTGGGAATTGCAAAAAAAATAAAAAATTCTTACTCACCTTGATGGCTTTAGCCTGTTGTTAGATGAAAACAGGTCACAAGAGTGCATCCTGTGACTCACAGGAGAAGAATAGCCAAAATAGCTTTGGTCACATTTATCCTTTAATTCTGCCCCCTCACCCCCATCCTTTTTTCAACAGCCCCTTAACTGGTCATTAAGCATTGTGCTCGATTCACATACTCACCTGCCAATTGATCCATCATTGTCCTGCTGTGATGCACTGCTTCCAGACCTTGGGTCACACACCACTATCTTTGGTCTTGCCATCATAGAGTGTCAAGTGCCTCTTCCAAGTTTTGGCCTTCCTAGATCCCTGATGAAACGGCGCTGGCTTGCCCACCTCCAGCCGTATGACTAGAGCAGGGTTTCTCAACCAGGGTTCCATGGAACCCTTGGGTTACTCCAGAGGTTGCTAGGGGTTCCTTGAGCAATGAGCAATTTCTGCCTCCCAGTTAAGTTCCCACTGACACCATTGATATTTTTAGCTATCTGTAAGGGGGTAATTCTCCCCAATGACCACTAGTCTAAGGAGCATTCCTCCCACTGACCATCACACTAATGTACAATGAGTTGTAGATCTGGTCATTTTTAGCAGGGGTTCCCTGAGATTGAAGTTATTTCAAGGGTTGTTCTGTGTTGAGAAGATTGAGAAACCCTTGAATACAGCCTACGAATATGTGACAATATTCCAGGAGGCTTCAGAGTACAGAAGACCTTGCTGGGGAGAATGGTGGGTGGGCACAGGACTTCTTTTTTATTATAGACATTGCGGGGGGGGGGGGGGGCTCTCTGCCTGGGACATACAGACAAAGTTGGTCTGTGAAGAGGAAAAGATTGATTCACTATGGTTTGAACACCTGGAGTACTCAGAGAGAAAGGCTCCTGTTTGGCTTCCTGTGACGGTTTACCCTGATCATTTACATATGCGATTTCTGATCTCATCTAAACCTGAGATCTTGTGCTCTGGTAAGAGGCCATAATTATTTATTGGTGGCGGTGCTTTATTGGACTTCTTTCAACACGTATTCCCGTTGGTGTTATTTTCCATTTAACACTGGACTTCATAAGAGCCTTTGCATGCTAAACCTATTGGGATCTGCTTGGAGTAATTTATATTTGTGTTCATTATGGGTTGTGCACTGTAATATGGATTAAGAGTCACTTAACATTGTGTATTAATTGGTCCACATTTATTTATAAATGTATTTATTTAATTTATATATATATGTATTTATTTATTTTGTATATATAATTAACTTATTTACAGTAATAAGATATAATCTATTTATTAATGAATTTATTTATTCACATACATTATGAGTTTGTACACGTGTGGGTGGTAGTATACAATATTTGTCTTATGTGGTTTTGTTTATGACATTTTTTGCAAAAAAAATGTTTTTCATTGTATTCAGTGCAGCTCCTTATTATATAGAGTTTAGAGTGTCATAGTATAACGATTTGAGCTGCTGCTCACAGGGTGTTTTTTTGAAAAGCGCAGTTTCGCCTTTTATTCAAGATTTTTAAGTACTGAAGTTTGCTGCCATTCTACAAGTGAGCACAATTTAAAAGCGTGACATGTTAGGTGTCTATTTACTCTTTTTTTTTTATTCATAAAGCAGTTTCTTTCCAAAAAAGATGCATTTGAAAAATTGCTGCGCAAATAAAAGTTGCAACGACCACCATTTTATTCCCTAGGGTGTCTGCTAAAACAATATATATATATATATATATATATATATATATATATATATATATATATATATATATATATTTTTTTTTTTTTTTTTTTGTTTTTTGTTTTTTGTTTGGGGGTCCTGTGTAACTGGCCGACTTGGCCTGGGTGGCAAGGGGTTAATTAACATAAGTAATATACAAATAAATAATTATATATTATTTTTAAGGTAATTTACTATATTTTCAAAAACTTTACTCAAGCTGGTGGCTTAATGGACAAATTACTGAAGTTTGAAGTTATAACTTCAAACCAGTAATTTCACAGTAAATAGATAAATAATAAATTATTATCTTATAACATATAGCATTAAATATGATCTAGCTTGTACCTTTTCAGCAGCATCATATTCTCATTCTCCCTCTTAACTGCGTCAGAAAACCTGGGATTATGGGTAAATCTTATACCCATAGATACAATTGGTCAAACCTCAAATTTGGTTGGGATTTTTAAGGCAATATGAAAAAATATACTAATTATATATAAAAAATATTTTATTATAGATACAAAAAGACAAAGACATTACTACTATATGTACAAAAAGAATCCATAAAATAACATTGTTATGTTGGCATACAGTATAACATAAGACGATACCACATGCATAAATTTATGCGACAAAGCAAGCGGCTATTTTTCCTACGCGTTTCGAAAAATGTGTAAATAGTTTCTTCTTCAGGGAAGCCACTTTCTGTGAACACATAACAAACAATAAATATATCAAAAAATACATTTGACATAATAATCTTGAACCCCAACACTTGAATACTCACATGTTTGTTTGTAGTATCCAAAGGACATTTTTCTCTTTCTTGGCTCCGCCCAAAGCAAAAAAGACAGACCAAAAAGGAAAAAATAAAAAAATTATGAAGATGGTTATGATCTGCTGAGTTGTCACCGCACTACAAAGCCCAGGAGTCAGGAAGACTCAACAATAGATGAAAATGAAAAACTCCTTTAGTATATGTCCAATGGCTCAACAGATGAGGAAACACCACATTATATGAGCCCTAATCTTATCTGAAGGACCTAAGGCAGAAAGAAAACCGAGGAATATTTTAGTTTTTTACCCCCATCTTATCACTTTTCTTTAGAGAGATTGCTTAATCATTGCTTACCGCTGTAATAAAGTTCCATATTCGTAAACCTAAGTTCCTTGGTTGTCCTGCCAGTACAGTTGGATCCTGAGAATCCAAAGGACATATGGAAAGTTCCCACCTGTTAGGGCTTCTGGCGTCTGCCTTAAGTAGCCCATATCAGGTTGATTGGCGCCAAAAAGTCTTCCAATCAAGATGATGACTCTTCCTAACTATCAACAAGCTCCTTTGATAGGAGGTCTCACTTAATAAACTCCTCCTAACTATCTACAAGCTCCTTTGATAGGAGGTCTCAGTTTGACACTGCTCCATTTACAGGGCGCTATTATTGCCCAAACAGCAGCGTCCTCACCGCTGTCCGGTGCGTCATCCTCAACTGGAACCGGAAGTAGCGCCATTCTCAACAGAAACCGGAAGTAATACTTCTCAGAGACTTCCGGATATGACGACATCTCCGCAACCGGAAGTGACAATACCACGCAACAGACAGCTTAGACAGACGCCCCTGAGAGAGCAGCTAATTGTTAGTTATTATTAGTTTTTACAGATGGGATCTGCAGTCACCGCACTCCCGGCACAAGTGAGCCCACCTATGTGACTCCACATGTTTTTTTTTTTTTACCCTATTTTCCCCTTCCCGATTCGGAGTTATTTATGTGGGCTTTGGATTTGTTTCCAGCTGGCACCTTATGTGATTGTCACAAACTTATCCAATTTCTTCCTGTGTCGGTGGTTTTTGTTCTTGCCTTTGATGGCATACCACACCTGATAAATATATTTGGGGTTTGTTTGTGATTAAATTGCCATCTTTTTGGATTAAATATCCATATGCCCATTGAAGAGAATTGATTGAGGAAGTAGTAATTATTTCAAAGCGATAATACGAGTTTGAATAGGATTGCAATACATTTGGCGATCCATGATCCATTACTTTGTCCTTGCCTTTTTGGGTGTTGTTTTGTCTGTGTAAGAGAGATGGGCGGCACCGTCTCCTTGGTAACGGCGCCGCCATCTCCTTAGCTTCTCTCTCAGGGGCGTCTGTCTAAGCCGTCTGTTGCGTGGTATTATCACTTCTGGTTGCGAAGATGTCGTCACATCCGGAAGTCTCTGAGAAGTATTACTTCCGGTTTCGGTTGAGAATGGCGCTACTTCCAGTTCCGATTGAGGATGACGCACCGGATGTGTGTCGGACAGCGGTGAGGACGCTGCTGTTTGGGCAATAATAGCGCCCTGTAAATGGAGCAGTCTCCAACTGAGACCTCCTATCAAAGGAGCTTGTAGATAGTTAGGAGGAGTTTATTAAGTGAGACCTATCAAAGGAGCTTGTTGATAGTTAGGAGGAGTCATCATCTTGATTGGAGGACTTTTTGGCGCCAATCAACCAGATATGGGCTACTTAAGGCAGACGCCAGAAGCCCTGACAGGTGGGAACTTTCCATATGTCCTTTGGATTCTCAGGATCCGACTGTACTGGCAGGACAACCAAGGAACTTAGGTTTTCGAATATGGAACTTTATTACAGCGGTAATGAATGATTAAGCAATCTCTCTAAAGAAAAGTGATAAGATGGGAGTAAAAAACTAAAATATTCCTTGGTTTTCTTTCTGCCTTAGGTCCTTCAGATAAGATTAGGGCTCATATAATGTGGTGTTTCCTCATCTGTTGAGCCATTGGACATATACTAAAGGAGTTTTTCATTTCCATCTATTGATGAGTCTTCCTGACTCCTGGGCTTTGTAGTGCGGTGACAACTCAGCAGATCATTACCATCTTCATAATTTTTTTATTTTTTCCTTTTTGGTCCGTCTTTTTTGCTTTGGGCAGAGCCAAGAAAGAGAAAAATGTCCTGTGGATACTAAAAACAAACATGTGAGTATTCAAGTGTTGGGGTTCAAGATTATGTCAAATGTATTTTTTGATATATTTATTGTTTGTTATGTGTTCACAGGAAGTGGCTTCCCTGAAGAAGAAACTATTTACACATACTTTTCGAAACGCGTAGGGAAAATAGCCGCTTGCTTTGTCGCATAAATTTATGCATGTGGTATCGTCTTATGTTATACTGTATGCCAACATAACAATGTTATTTTATGGATTCTTTTTGTACATATAGTAGTAATGTCTTTGTCTTTTTGTATCTATAATAAAATATTTTTTATATATAATTAGTATATTTTTTCATATTGCCTTAAAAATCCCAACCAAATTTGAGGTTTGACCAATTGTATCTACTATTCAGGGATGATGGCTATAACATGCAATAGCACACGAGTTCAACAAACATTTTCAATCTTATACCCATAAACCCATGTTTTTTCCTTGTAGATAAAAGGTCTGGGATGGTAGAGAGTACTTTACCATTGGTCCAAGACTCCAAGCTGTTCATTGAGCTCAGTGCCTCTGACAAGAAATGAGCACTGTGAGTTCAACATCTCAGTCTGCTGCAAACCGAGTGTGTCAGCTTTTTTTTTAAACTGGCTGCTCTGTATGTAGCTTCTGACAGGCTGTACAAGGAACCCCGTATCTCTAGGTCCTAGCACCAGTGGTGGAGTGGGACTTCAGCTAAAATTCAGTGTGACCCCAGGTTGCCAAGCTATGACCTTCAAAGTAAATGTTTTTTTGTTTTTAATGATCATTGCAGGTAAGGCTCTGCGACCCTCACCTGACTGCATGCCCCTGCTGAAGATAGCATTACTACCAGGTTCCCTTAAAACAGTTAGGATGGATATTATCTGCCATCTTATATTGGCAGCAAGAGCAATGATCCCTCATCACTGGAAATCAGGGCTAGCCCCATCGTTAGCAGAATGGACAATATAACTAGACTCTATTTTGCAGTTGGAAAGGATGTTATTACTCAAAAATGACAGATTGGAACAACTTTAATCCATGGTCAAGATTTGGATCCTCTCCTGCCTTTAATGATTGGCTTGCTGATAAACCTCCTCTTTCTTAACTGAGACCAACAAGTAACCATTTTTATTTCTTGTTTTTTTTTTTCTATGTAAGTTAAATAATGTTGATAACTACAAACATTAATACCTTGAGGATCTGAGCCTATAAATGGATTATCAATTATTGTAAAAATTGTAACCTGTATAAAGTGCCTTGCAAAAATATTCACTAGCCCCCCCCCCCCCCCCCCCCTCCTGTGGCATTTCATGTTTTATTGCCTCATAACCTGGAATTAACATGGATTGTTTGAGGATTTGCATCATTTAATTTACAGAACATGCCCACAAATTTGAAGATGTTTGCTTCACAATATAAAAAAAAAAAAAAAAAACAAATAGGACAAAATAACAGAAAAAGTCAATGTGCATAACTATTCACCCCCCTAAAGTCAATACTTTGTAGAGCCACCTTTTGTGGCTATCACAGCTACAATTCGCTTTGGATAAGTCTCTATGAGCTTGTCACACCACAGGGATTTTTGCCCATCCTTGCAAAACTGCTCCAGCTCCTTCAAGTTGGATGGTTTGCACTTGTTAAGTATGACCACAAATTTTCTATTGGCTTGAGGTGCCTAGGCCATTCCAGGCCATTTCAACACATTTACATGTTTCCCCTTAAACCACTCAAGTGTTGCTTTAGCAGTGTGTTTAGGGTCATTGTCCTGCTGCATGGTGAACCTCCATCCTAGCCTCAAACCACACATAGAGTGGTACAGGTTTTTCTCAAGAATATCCCTGTATTTAGCACCATCCATCTTTCCCTCAACTCTGACAAGTGTCCCAGTCCCAACTGCTGAAAAACATCCCAGCAGCATGATGCTGCCACCACCATGCTTCACTGTGGGGATGGTGTTCTTTGAGTGATGTGATGTGTTGGGTTTGCGCCAGACATAGCGTTTTCTTTCATGGCCAAAAAGTAAAATTTTAGTCTCATTAGACCAGAGCCCCTTCCTCCATACATTTTGTCTCCCACATGCCTTTTCACAAACTCAAAATGTGCCATTTTGTTTTTTGCTAAAAGTGATGCGTTTCTTCTGGCCACTCTGCAATAAAGTCCAACTCTATGGAGTGTACGGCTTATTGTCATCCTATGTACAGATACTCCAGTCTCTGCTGTGGAACTCTGCAGCTCCTCCAGGGTTACCTTAGGTCTCTGTGCTGACTCTCTGATTGATGTCCTCCTTGCCCAGTCTGTGAGTTTTGGTGTGTGGCCGTCTCTTGGCAGGTTTGCTGTTGTGCCATGTTCTTTCCATTTGGTTATGTTAGTTTCAGTGGGGCTCCTAGGGATCATCAAAGAATTGGATATTTTTTTTATAACCTAACCCTGACTTGTACTTCTCAACAACATTGTTCCTTACTTGTTTGGAGAGTTCCAAAATGGTCTTCATGGCAGTGTTTGGTTAGGGGTGCCTCTTGCTTAGGTGTTGCAGCCTCTGGGGCTTTTCAAAAAGGTATGTATATGTAATGACAGATCATGTGACACTTAGATTGCACACAGGTGGACATCATTTCACTAATTATGTGACTTCTGAAGATAATTAGTTGCACCAGAGCTTTTTATGGACTTCATAACAAAGGGGGTGAATACAGACACACATGCCAATTATAATTTTTTTATTTCTGAAAAATAGTTTTATGTATGTATTTTTCCTGTTTTACTTCACCAACTTAGACTATTGGGTTCTGATCCATCACATATAATTCAGATTAAAAAAAACATTGAACTAAAGGCTGTAATGTAACAAAATAGGTAAAAAGCCAAGGGGGGGGGGGGTGAATACTTTTGCAATGCACTGTAGATAGTAACTATTTAAAGATAGAACATAAAATATAGTTGAGATATTAATTCTCGAATATATGTGGAAGAAAAGAGGAAAGGGATACTTACTGAGTATCCCTAGGTCGGACTTTAGAGGCATACGAAACAAATAGCAAGGTACTTTATAGAAAAATAACAATGTTTATTATGAAAATATAATAGATCAATAGAGCATTCAAAGGTTAAAAATAATGTATATGATACAGAGTATACAGTGAGCCCTTGTGTATCTGATATAGCAAGTACCTTGCTATTTGTTTCGTATGCCTCTAAAGTCCAACCTAGGGATACTCAGTAAGTATCCCTTTCCTCTTTTGTTCCCCTTAACCAACAGATGTGGCAATATGAGTGCTTCCTTCTTATTTACTCTTGTCTTGAATATATGTATCACTTTGCATGCCAAAATTATAAGGACTATTTTATTTTCTCGCAGAGCAATTTGTTAACTTTTTTTGTTATGTATTGCTTTTCCTAAAATATAAACAAAAATGTATATACAGTATTTCACAAAAATGAGTACACCCCTCACATTTTTGTAAATATTTTATTATATCTTTTCATGTGACAACACGAAGAAATTACACTTTGCTACAATGTAAAGTAGTGAGTGTACATCTTGTATGACAGTATAAATTTGCTGTTCCCTCAAAATAACTTAATACATATCCATTAATGTCTAAACCGCCGGCAACATAAGTGAGTACACCTAAATTGGGCTCAATTAGCCATTTTCCCTCCCTGGTGTCATGTGACTTGTTAGTGTTACAAAGTCTCAGGTGTGAATGGGGAGCAGGTGTGTTAAATGTGGTGTTATCGCTCTCACTCTTTCATACTGGTCTAGCGGTTTGAGGTTTTCCCAAATAGTGAACAAAAAAATATAATTTAACCCTTTAAATGAATGATTTCACATCACATAGCAAACAAGCCAACAGGTATCCTAGATGACATAGTTGACCAAATAGTGTCACAACCATATTTGATCAATGAAGCATTACAAGCTTGCTTGTTGATATGCCTGTTATGTATGGCAAGAGTCTGCAGGCGACAGGATCATCATGTGCCGGCCATTGTTTTTGTGATGTTGAGTCAATCATGATGATGGATCTATATCACTGGACAACATGACTGATGATGGGACTTTATAATGGTGAATGTATTTCTTTTTTATTTTATTTTTAATGAGTAAACCCTTGTTTCTCATTTATGTTGTAGGTTGGTATTCTGGAGTCAGAGAAACACCTTGTTTTAAAGACCCTTGCATCCACCAGGCCAGGGATGTTGGCAAAAAGACTTTGTCTCCATCAACATGGGGTCCATGAGTGTTTCCATAGGGAGCCCTCCTAGAAAAGTACTATTCATATGTTAATAGAATGCAGTCTAGTATGCTTCAGGAGGGAAGAGTGCATAATTGTTGCCCTTTCTTTCCTTTTTTTTTTAAAAGAGCTTGCAAATTTGCCTTGATAAAGGTAAGAAAAAAATTGCAACACTTGGTGCCTATAGACTATAGCCTATAGACCCCTATAGGGGTTCTGCCACTAAGTTTGAGGTTTGTGGATTTTCATTTGTCTAGGAAATGTCCAGAGAACATACTGGGAAATTTTAGTAAATGTTTTCACAGCTCAGTAGTTCTAACCCTTTCCTGGCAGTGAGCAATATGGTAGCTTGCAATAATATCTAAAAAAAAAGAATGTCTATTGGCACCACTAAATAGGCTCTAAAGCAAGCTTTTCTTTTCTTCCTATTAAGATGATCCTCAATATTCACTGTAGAACCCCCTGCTTGAAACAAATTATGCTTTTACTTTGTTGGCTGTTTTTATAAACTAATCTCAGTCACAATATTGTTTCGAACATAACTGTTGTTGTTTATGCCTTCCATGTAGAATGTTCGCCTTCAAACAAAAGTGTTAATTAGAAAAGCCTAAAACAAAGTACTGCAGCGTTTCTCAACATTTATCAAAAAAGTCGGATTTGCATCAAAATGAAATATGCAATGTTTCAGCCAGTTATACAATTCTAAATGATCAGAGTCTAGGAAGCCAAGCTAGATTTCTTATTCACACAGAAAAATAACATCAATTACTAATGAAATTATGTAGTATGAGAATAACAATTCAGAGTGCTTTGTAATACAGCGAGGCTGCTTCAGAAGACGGAATATTCTATACACGTACAGTAGAATATTTGGTGCCAGCATGCCATCCTGTCCTTAAAGCTATATTAAACTCTGGAGAAAAAACATTCTATTCAAGTATTTATTCATAACTCAAAAAGTACCTTCTACTCATCTCAGTATCCTCCATATCTCCAAATTATTATTATAATTTTTTTTGGGGGGGGTCTTTGATCCAACTTCTTGTTAGAGGGTGGCTATGTTCTCCATGGTCCCACTGTATGTAGGAACATAGCCACCCTCTTTTGCTTGCTCCTGAGATGGAGCATGGGATTTGTAGTATGCCTAGAGCAGTGCACATGACCGCAACTCACATTTACTGCTCAATCTAAACAATCAGAAGTAAGACGGAAAAGGAGGACATTACAAGGAACCAGAAGAACACAGTAAGAAATTATTTAGTGAAAAATAGATTACAGCACCAAGTACTGGATGTGCTTGGAATTTTTTTTTTTGAGAATAAGAATATTGTATAGTGTCACTTTAACCCAAAGTCATAAAGAAAAAATACATGGCACAATGATCACTCTTGATATAAGTGTCCGGGAAGACCAGCCAGCTGCTCAAAATAAGTAAACAAAACAGCTTTCTTCAGCAAAAGAAAAAGCAAACACTTCATAATCTTATAACTTGCAATAAGATAAAAAGCCTTATGTGTGCAGCAGCCCCCCTCAGCCCACCTAATACTTACCTGAGCCCCATCTAGATCCAGCAATGTTGTAGGAGTGTCTTGCCTGCCCAGGACTCTTCCTCAATGGCTGAGACAGCAGCCTGGCGCTGTTCGCTCATGCTGCTGTCAATCAAAGTTAGTCAGCCAACGAGGAGAGAAAGGGGCTGGTGCCGGGCCGAGGCTCCTTGTCTGATTGGACACAAGGAGCTGTGGCTTGGCTCGGGTGCACCCATAGCCAGTTGCTTGGTGTGGGGGCACTAAACAGGAGGGAGGGGCCAGGAGCACTGAAGAGGGACCCAAGAACAGGAGGATCTGGGCTGCTCTGTGAAAATCTTCTGCACAGAGCAGGTAGGTATAACATTTTTGTTATTTTTTATAAAAAAATAAAAACGAAAAAAACAAGGACTTTAGTATCACTTTAAGCCAACATCATAGAACACCACCAATATACCAGACCTATACTTGGGTATAGGCTTCCCATCTCCGGGGGGGTACCGCAATGGCTACAGGCATCTAGCAAACAGTGTATCAGCCTCAAGATAGTCACAAATTCAACTCCTTCCTGCACCTTTTCAAGCTTCCCTTGCAGGTGGGTTAACCCCTTTGGGACCAAGGCCCCTGTTATCAGTGTTTGAAGACTCTTTCCCATCCAAAGTCTCCCTGAACATCTGAATTCTGGGTCCTAAATGAGTACTTCCTACTCCTGAGTAAACGGATAGTCAGCCTTCTCCTCTCCAACTGGACTTCCCCAGAACCCCTCACCCTGCATGGGTAAGAACCTGAGTACTCAAAAAAAAAATGTCCCTTGAGCTCAACCTAAATAGTGGGGAAATATATCTCCCATTCGGGACAGTGGAGACTGTGGATGGTGGATTGTGGATTGTGAATTGTGAATGGGGAATAGCTGTAAAAGCACACAGCAGTGTCCTGCCTGGAAACCTACTAGCAGGAAAAGTTACCTGCGATACAAATTGAGGACTGTTTAACTGCGACAGTAGTTCCGACCTCTGCAAGTCGGTGAGACTGATATCTCTTTCTGTCGTTTTTGCTGCCGTGAAGCTGTTTAAATTTAATAAACCTCCTTTTTGATTGAAAAGCCTGTCCTGCGATCTAGCTGGTTCCCCCGAACTTTACAATATATATATCCCCAACTTTACTAGATATTATTCTGTTGGACAATGTGATCACAATATACATGTGTTAACTCTTGCATCCAGTTATTGTCCAGGCTTCTTTTTTCCCCTAGTTGAACCAGATATTTTAATATGTGGGCCAAATAAACCTGTTATATAGCAAACTTTGGCAAAATTTAGATCAGTATAGGTTAATGGGGCATATCTTTGACCCTTTTCACTGTAGGTAGTATTCATGAAGGTTTCTTAGAGAGCTCTGCAGTTCTTCAAACCTTGAATCTGGGATAATCACCACTAGTTAATAACATATTCACTACTGGTATTAACTAAATCTTCTGAAGACGTTAATGGACAGGGCAAGTTTAATCACGTGTATTGTTCTCAGATCTAAATATGCCACCACATTACCATAATCACAGCCATTTCATCCTTGATCAGAGGCTAAGTCTGCATCCCTATCGCTTTATAAAACATTTATTAATTTCCCATTTTGTAGCTTCACGACCATGTATCCTAATGTGAGAAGTCCTCTAATTTCAAGTCATTAAAGTATCAGAACCCCCGTGTCGGCTGGTGTTGGACGATGGGGGGAGAGGTTATGTCACCGCCTCAGTCAGGTGATAATGATTAGACAAAGGGAGAGGTGCCTCTGGGTGTACGTATAAAACAGGTTTAATAAGCATATAACTTAGGCAACTCACATTTGAAAAGTAAAAAATAGGCATATAGTTTGTCCCAACAGAATGGGGGAGGGGCTAGATGTCATCAGTAACAGTCCAATCCTGGATGGGAAGAGCAGTGTTTGCTCGTTAACTGCTCACTCGTTCATCGCTGATGTGTAGAGCCAGTGTTGTTCTGGCAGATAGTGTCCTGCCATCATATAGTGTCCGCCCCGTACTGCGCATGTGCAGTACGGGGCAGATGAAGGTTCGTAAAATCTCCGAAGATGAACGGCGCCTGCGCCGTGAGTGGAGGTGGTAGCCCCCCATCCAAGCGGACACAGGGTTGTGAAAACTAGAGGGCCCCTCACATGCGAGCTTCGCTCGCCCCGCTTCAGGCTTGGCCTCGCTGCGCTCGGCTCTTTTTATTCTGACTCTATGTCCACTTGGATGGTGGGGATAGAACATGGACTCACGGCGTGGGCGCCGTTCATCCTCAGCTATTTTCGGAATCTGTGTGCTGTGTACTGCGCATGCGCAGTACACAGCGGACACTATCCGATGGGGGACCATATTTGATAGGACACCGGTCATGGTGAGGAAGAGCTCATAATGAGGCCTGGAACGCTGATGGTGTAGAGGCAAGGATGGATGATGTCACTGGTATGCAATGCGTTTCCTGGGTATGCGCACTGCGGGTGAATATTTGAAAGTGCTATGTGCTAGCACCAACATCCTATGTTTGCCGTCCAGAGAGCCGCAGAGTGTGTTCCAAAACAAGAGGATGTAGAAACCAGCAGGCATAGAAGGGACGTCAGTGAGGGATGGGCAAACATCTTCTATGCATTTTGTGTGATACATGTCATCAGGAAGCATTGCCATTCATTTTACATTGAAGCGAAAATTCACCCAAAAATGGGAAGTTCTGCTTTATATCCTTCTCCCCTCCTCCTCTGCCACATTTGGCAAGTCATTTTTTTTGGGGGGGGGTACCCAGTTTTGACAGGTGCCTGCTCTCACTTCTGCTCAGGTCGCCTAGACAATCTGAGCAGAAGTTCTCCTCTCCCCCTCCTTCCCCGCAGTCTTCTGGGACTACTCACAGGTCCTAGTAGACTGCTGGACCAATTGCAAAGCACAGCGTGGCTTGCGCATGCTCTGTTGCAGTTGGCTGTAAAGGTGCAAGCAGCACAGCCGGCTGTCCATAGTTAAGATGCCTGTGCCAGGAACTCAAAGGCTAGTGAAGAATTAGCCTAGTAAGGACAGTGCTGGATTCCTGGACAGGTACGTTTTCTGTTATTAAAAGTCAGCAGCTACAGGAATCTCCCACTGGCTGCTCTGTTACAACCTGTGTTGCAGGCCGTCCCTGCTGCTGTCTCTGTGCAGGCACCTGCCTCGAGTATTACCTCTATAAGAGGTATGTCTAATTCTGCTCCGCTTCCCCAGCGATTTGGGGGCGATCCAGTCCAATGCAGAGGGTTTCTCAACCAGGATGAGATACACTTTGAGATGCTGCCCCAGGTGTTTTGCACGGGCATAAGCAAAGTAGGTTATGTGATATCTTTGCTTTTTGAGAGAGCTTTGGCCTGGGCAAACCCTCTATTGGAGACGCAAAAACCCATTGTCCTGAGTTACCCAGACTTTGTGGCTTCCTTTAAAAGTGTATTTGACGTCCACGCACACTTCACTTCTGCTGCCAAGTGCCTCATGTCCATCAAACAGAGTACAAGAACTGTTGCAGATTACACCATTGAATTCTGTACTCTGGCAGCAGAGGTTGCTTGGAACAATGGGGCCCTCATGGCTGCTTTTTCTCATGGTATCTCTGATGCCATCAAGGATGAGATAGCAGCCCGAGATATACCCACTGAGCTGGAGAAGTTGATCACGTTTGCCATCCTCTTTGACTCCAGACTCAAAGAAAGACTTTCTTTTAAGGAGCGCTTGCGGAAGCCTCTGTATATTTGTCTTCGAGCTTTTCAGTCCCACCCTTGCCTCCCTCACCTCCCGGTACCAAGTCAGTCTGTGAAGGTGAACCCATGCACTTGGGCTTCACGCGTCTCTCTGCGGATGAGAGAGCCCTTAGAAGGAGGGAGAGATTGTGCCCTTATTGTAGCCAGGCAGGTCACTTTTTGAAGTCTTGTCCTACCCGTCCAGGGAACGCCCGAAACGCGAGGTCCTGTCACGGAAAGACGTTAGGTGGCGTTGTTCCATCCTCAGTTATCCAGAAGGATAAGCCCCTGGTTCCAGTTACCCTTTCTTGGGCTGAGTCGAAATACAGGCTATAATTGACTCTCGGGCTGCAGGCCTGTTCATTGATGCTGCCTTTGTATCAAAGCACTCAATTCTGCTGCAGCTGCAGCTGACGGGAGACCTCTACATCCTGCCCATGTGACTCACGAGACTGTTCCGTTGTCCATGGCCGTAGGGGCTCTTCACCATGACATAATCCAGTTCCAAGTTATTTCCTCACCTAAGTTTCCGCTGGTTATTGGTTATCATTGGTTACAGAGACACAACCCCTCTTTTGATAGACATCCCTACAGTGTCTTCTCCTGATGAGTGACAGTTAGTCACGAAACGCGTCGAGCTATAGATGTTACAATCATGGTTATACATCCAGTTCTTTGAACCAACAATGCTGCTACCTTATGTTTACAGTCAGCGACTATTTTATCGCTATTGTATGGGACATCATATACAATTGTATCTTATGTTTACGTATTTATATTGCATATTATAAATTATGCAACTCAACTTTAGATGGCTTGCGGGTCTCAATATATCTCTGTTCCAGTAATGTATTGTATTGTATGTTGTATTTATGGAATAAAATGAATTTTGATAACCTTTAGTGCCTCCTTGCTCTCCAGCTGCATGCTTCACTCAAAGTCCTAAACCCTTTCTCTCTTTTTGCTGCGCAAAAGCCGGGATGGAGGTACCTCTGATTTCTACTTCAGAAGGCCTCATTTAAAGTCCCTAACTCTTTTCTTTTTCATTAATTATCAAGCATGGAAGCAATTTTTGGACAACCCTACTCTTTTCCCTTGCATACTCATGGGCCAAGATAAATAGGATAGGCAGTCATTAACATGTCATATACAGATATGCAGCATGCACTCATGCATTCACGGCACAGTGTTTCTTGGCGTGTGGTCTGAGTGGATTGCTTGGTGCGGCTGTGGTTGGTCATGCCCTGGGAGCTGCAACGTGCACCGGGAGTCCCTCCTTCCCACTCCATTAGTGGAGGGGTCGGATGGGTGTTCCGCTGCACGTTGACGCCACGCCCCCAGGCCCAGTGTGCATGACGTTGATCAGACGTCGGTGCGCTGGCTTCCTGGGTTTTACATCCGGCGTTTTGGATGAGTGAGTGTGTTTGGCGCTATTCGCTGGGCGGTTATCGCTCGGGTTGACGCCTCCCCTCTCTCCCATATCTGCCAGCGTGACGTTGGTGGCAAACAATGGTTGCAGTGGAGTATTCATACTTCCACTGTTTGAACGGGCACTCTCTGTTTGGGCTGGTGCTCTCTGGGTTATCATGCACGGCTATCTCACATACATGCACATCCACTTAAGAGGTAATTTTCATCTTTCATCTCTGCTTTTTAAATTTTTTTGCCTTTGTAGTTTTTCATCTCCATTCATCTTTTCACCCACCTTATTCAGTTTAGGCACATCAACAATATTGGTCTTTCCTTTATAGTGAGTGGTTTACATACATACATATATATATATATATATATATATATATATATATATATATATATCACATTCTATTCCACATTTACGTTTACTTCCCGCATCTTTTACCACTTTCTTACAATAGATTTGGATTATTGCTTCACCAGTAATATAATAATATATCACATACTGCTCATATATTTATACACCTTTTTATATTAATTTACAGATGTTTTAATTCACAAACCATGCACACACATGGATTTTGGTGGGGTCCACTCCCCCAGTCACACTTCACCCTTCAGGATTCCCCGTTGCTTTTCCATTGTTTTTGCCACCTCTGCTCCCCTGGGAGACAATTGTCCGCAGCTTCGCCGTGGCATCCACCGCCGCACTCCACGTTCATTGTTGACCTGTAAGTATGGGTGAATGTTCCATCATTCCCCCTTCCCCATCTTATATGTGTTCAGTTTACTCACTGTTCACCTTTACATTTTTTAGACATCCCTACAGCGTCTGCTCCTGATAAGTGACAGTTAGTCATGAAACGCGTCGAGCTATAGATGCTACAATCATGGTTATACATCCAGTTCTTTGAACCAACAATGCTGCTACCTTATGTTTACAGTCAGCGACTATTTTATCACTATTGTATGGGACATCATATACAATTGTATCTTATGTTTACGTATTTATATCGCATATTGTAAATTATGCAACTCAACTTTAGATGGCTTGCGGGTCTCAATGTGTCTCTGTTCCAGTAATTTATTGTATGTTGAATTTATGGAATAAAATTAATTTTGATAACCTTTAGTGCCTCCTTGCTCTCCAGCTGCATGCTTCACTCAAAGTACTAAACCCTTTCTCTCTTTTTGCTGCACAAAAGCCGGGATGGAGGTACCTCTGATTTCTACTTCAGAGGCCTCATTTAAAGTCCCAAACTCTTTTCTTTTTCAACCCCTCTTTTGATTGGCTCCGTGCTGGGGTTCTCTCCTGGTCACCACAATGCAGTAATATATGCTTCCAGAAGGTTGCCAAGGTGCTGTGCACCTCTTCAATCTCCTCCCTGCCAGAGAAGTACCACGATTTTAACAATGCCTTTGACAAAGTTCAAGGCGGTAGTTAGCCTCCACACTGGTCGTATGATTGTGCAATTGACCTTCAACCTGGTGCCACACCCCCTCGTGGCTGGGTTTACCTTTTTTCGGTCTTGGAGGATAAGGCCATGGAAGGGTATGTTGCAGACGCACTTTCTCGAGGTTTCGTCTGCAAATCCTCATCTCTTGCTGGTACTGGTTTCTTCTTTGTGAAGAAGAAGAGTGGTGAACTGAGACCTTGTATTGATTATAGGGGTCTCAATTGTTTCACGATTAAGAATGCTTATCAGATTCCATTGATTATGGAGTTTTTTGACCACCTCAAGGGAGCAACGGTTTTCACAAAGCTTGATTTAAGAGGGACATACAATCTCCTGAGGATTAAGGAGGGTGATGAGTGGAAAACTACATTTACTACCAGAACAGGTCTTTTTGAGTACCTCGTCATGCCATTTGGCCTTTGTAATGCGCCGGCAGTTTTCCAGGAATTTTTTACAAATGTCCTCTGGGATTTGTTACAGTTATGCGTGGGGGTTTATCTCAACGATATCCTCATATTTTACAAGTCCCTGGAGAACCATCACACAGCTGTCTGTCATGTGCTTCAGAAACTAAGAGAGAACAATCTCTATTGTAAATTGGAGACGTGCTAATTCCATCGTGAACAGGTTAAATTTCTGGATTATGTCATTTCCACTGCTGGTTTTTTGATGGACCCAGAGAAACTTTCAGCAGTCCTACAGTGGCCCCGACCCATGGGTTTACATCCTCTGCAGCGTTTTCTTGGCTTTGCCAACTATTATCAGAAGTTTATTCATAACTTCTCCTCTCTGGTAAAGCCCCTGACTGATATGAACAGAAAGGACGGTAACCCACAGAGTTGTTCTCCGGAGTCCATTAAGGCATTTGAGAGCCTCAAGGTTGCCTTTGTTTCTGCTCCTGTGTTGGCATATCCTGATCCTATGTTACCTTTTATCCCTGGGGTTGATGCTTCTGAGACTGGAGTTGGCGCCCTTCTGTCTCAATGTGATTGGCCAAGCATGCGGGGTCACAGTGCATGCTTGGCCAATCATGAGCCAGCAATGCACTGCGATGGTGTAGTGCATTGTGGGCCGTTCGTGCCACGCGAATTTGGTGCGAATGGTCCACAAAGTTCTGAATTCGCCAAACAGACGAACGCCCCGTGTTCGAGACGAACATGCGTTTGAGTCGAACACCGAGCTCATGCCTAGCAGTGAGCATTTCTAAACCTGTCCATTGTACCAGAAAACTGTCGGCAGTACTTTATTGAATTCCTCTGCCTGTCTCTTTGCCCTGAATGGGTCCTCTGCAGCTTGGACGGAAACAGACTTGGCCTGGACCCTCACAGATAAACAGGCATAGGAATACATTTTCCTTTTTAGTGTACAATAATTAAATGTAACAGGCCAGTGCCTGGCAAATTAGCAGTCTGCAAAGGAGGTAATGTAATTGTTAATTAATTTAATATGTGCAGAAGCATGTAAAACAACACCCTCATTCATTTACCACTTCCCGAGGCTTGATTTCACCTGTTACAGTGACATAAATGTTTCCAGTTGAAGCTGCACATGGCTAAAGAAGCACAGACAATGAAGCTGCCATTTTTGTTGTTCATGTACCAGTACAGAAGTTGGCTAAAGGTGTAATTAGTCTGAATTGAGCCACACCACGGTGGAAATCCTGGACATGTTTTTTTTAATCCCTTCCCAACAGAGGCCGATTAACACAGCAGAGCATAAAGCAATTTATTAGACGCAAGGAGTATCTGGCTATGATGGAGGCGGGCCAATAAGTGTCAAACAGAAGGCAATTAGCATTTCAATTGATTTAGCATGACAATAACTGCAGGTAATTATGATATTTAACAGCTTTTAGGTAGTGCTAATTAGAAGGCACATAGCACCGTCTTACAGATTTTGTGCATACACGTAAATTACTTATGCACATATAAAACAATTACGCATAACATAGCAGAGGCAACAACAAAGCTCTGAAAAAAAAAAACCTCAACAATTGGTGCGCAGAGACTGAGAAACAAGTTATTAAAGAAGCAAAATATAAAAAAAATATATATAAATAGGAACAGAGATGGCAATCCACACAGGGAAAGACAGAGAATGTGCAATGGGCAACTGTTAATTACGTCCATTGAAAATAGCATCTGGGCTTTATTCCCTTATGAGATGACCTCTGTTAATTAGTGATATGATGTAATAGGTTTTCCTTCTAATTTTTGGGTACAAATGAGTCATCATCCCATCAGCAATTGTTTTCTTGATTAATTCAGCAACTGGATAATCAGAATGGTAAAAATACTTATAATTTAATCAAATCCAGGTCAGTGTGTACATTCTGAGTGGGTGGGAGTTATTTGGATTCAACTGTTAGTAAGTTCAGCAATATGACATCTTTCACAGCATGCATTTTTTTCTTTTTTTAGCCGAATTCCAGGTAAAGATCTAAAAATTCAGCCTGTTCAGCAGTGATTGGCATCATTTTGATCCGCGTGTGGACCTTTGCCGATTAGTGTCTGCAACATTTGATTTATGTATTCTGACAGCTGAGAGTTCAACTATCAGAATACAATGTTCCCGGGGAAGGGGGGGATTCCTTCATTTACGCGTGACGTCACTCCCGTGCACGATAACGCCACATGTTAGGGAAGAAACGGCGCGGAGTTTCGTTTCTTCCCAGCGCATGTGCTGTTAACATTTTCGGCAGACTACAAGTGAAATACCTCCCAAACGATGCACGTTTAGGAGATATTTTCACTACCTATAGTTAAGCCTTATTCTAGGCTTACCTATAGGTAGAAGTAACAAAAAAGGGTTTACAACCACTTTAAGTAGTGAAGCAGCAGCAGAAAACTGATGAGGTAATCTTTCTTTGTCATCTGATATGTTACTGTTAGCTTACTCAGCTCTGTCTTAGCCCTTGTACACACGGTCGGAAATTGCGACGGAAAATGTCTGATCGGACCGTGTTGTCGGATAATCCGACCATGTGTGGGCTCCATCGAACATTTTCCGTCAGAATGTCCGACCAACAAAGTTTGAGAGCTGGATATAAAATTTTCAGACAACATGATCCGATCGGACTTTTTCCAATCGTTTGTAGAGAATTCCGATCGGACAAAGTGCCACGCATACTCAGATCAAATTACAAGATCAAAGCTATTGGCTACTAGCCTGAACATAGTCCCGTCGTAACGAATGAACGTCATCACGTTCCGAACTATCAGATTTTCTGACAACTTTGTCCGACCGTGTGTATGCAACACCAGTTTCGGACAAAATCCATCGGAAAAAATCTGATGGATTTTGTTGTCGGAATGTCTGACCGTGTGTACAAGGGCTTACAGTACAGCCCACCACTTTCTCTGTTACACTTGTAGCAAGGCCTTTTACCTCTTTTTGTCTAATGAGGACCTCGAAGGCCAAAGATAGCTGACAGCAGGTTGTGAGGCATAGTGGGTGCAAAGATGGTGAAAGCCATTGGGCGCCAGACACTTCTTGGATGTAAAAGAGGTTTTATTTTTTTTTGACAGTCCTTTCTTTATATTTTGAGGGAAAGAGGGTTAAGGCCAAGACTCCCTCAGATAGCAGCAAAGTCAATTGGCAGACTTTGGGACATCCACAGGAGAACAGCTGTGCAGGGAAAGGCCCCAGGAAGAAGCCACATGTGCACATGCAGGAACGCTGTCTCCTATGGTAACAGTCCTTTAATAGTTCCTAACTCAGACATAACACTTCTTTCAGCACCTGCTACAACTGCTCCTTGTAGTTCTTCAATACTGAGCTCCCGGTTTCTCACTAGACCCTCTGCTTCACTGACTCTGAATCCCCTGAGCTCCTCCAAGGTTTCTTGTGGTATCTCCATCAAGTGTCACCCCACTTCTCTGCTGAGTTCCTAGCTTGGCACTCCAGATACTCCTCAAGCTTCACCCCTTCAAACCAGCTCAGTCCCTGGCTTGACATGCAAGGCTGCTCTCCTCTGCTGGTTGGTTCCCTGACAGCCTGAAGTTTCCCGATTCTCCACCATGCCTGTTCGGTAAGGACATGGTTCCAGCACTTGCTTCATTTACTCACTGTGGTCCCTTGTAAAGGCGATTGGCCCCTCGTGGTGACAGCTTCCCTTCTACCTCCGACCAATGACAGGTTCTCCAGCCAACAGAACCATCACTACTTGTTGGACTGCAAGCCTCAATCCCTGCCCTGCTCTCTCCCTTCTGGATAGGCCCTCACACAGCCTAGCAGCCAGATGCCCCCAGTATAGTACCAATGCCCAGCCTAGCAGCCTGGAGCGTACGACACACGTCCGCCCAGACAGCTGTCTAGGTGGAACAGAACATAGATCACCTGACTCCAGCTAAATATAGAGGCTCTCCCAGAAGGCCAAGGGATTCAAGAAAACCCCTGCCCATTGGCTGAGACACCCCATATACCCATAACCTGACCTTGATTTGTCAGTATATCTAGTACCACCAAGTGCCCGGCCACCTAGTGGTAGAAGATAAAATTACAACAAGGCCAAACTTAGGGAGAAATCAGTGGATCTCTAACAATTTAACTGTGGTAGCTACTCCTGACAAGGAATTTGGTGAGGAGCACCTTCACTAAACCCTAGGGTGCCACACAATAAAGAATACAGTGCTGATTGTCACTGTCCCCAGCCTGCTGATTGGATAGTAAAGGAGCAGAAGACTGAGAGGCAAGCTTTCTGGTCACTCTGCTCTCTCCTATTGTTAGCATGTTCATTTTTATCACATTTGCATGCTGCTTACCTGATTGTCTTCCACTGCTGTCCCTTTCTCTCCTAGTCTGCATGATACCGTACACTGGATTACAATATGTTAAAATCTATTTAATGCAGGTACTTCCACTAGTTGGATTAAAAAAAATGTAGGGATTGATTAATGAATACCAAGCTGCATTATTCTGTGTCCTTTATATTCCAACTGGAGCTTTGCTTTATATAGTATATATATCTCTTAGACACTTTCTACAAATGCTCAGTTATCTGCTTCTCAATGAAATAGGAATGTCAAGTCTGCAGCATGTGTTCAGTATAATACCCACTTGCTGTAAGCAATTACAAGCTGGTAAACAAAGAACCAGAACTTGCGAGTCATAAAAAGTAAGTAACCTTAGGGCTGTGAGCTTATTCCTTGGTGACTGCATTGCGTTGCTCTTGTCAAATGATAGGCAAAACACAATACAGATGACAGGCACTGTGGAAAAAGAAGGATCCAATAGACTTTGGGCTAGAATTATCGAGCTTCCCAGCTCCTCATTGAACCATAACCATTGTAAAGCTAGTCAGATGGTGCAGTTTTGCACCTGACATGATAAATATTTAATGAAATTTCATAATCCAAATCTAATCTCCAAAAGGAAGTAAAATTATTCTTGTTAGGCGATCATTAATGGCAGATGTTATTAATGTGATCGATCACATAACGTAGGGGCTATGAAGTCAGTTTAGCTAAGTGCATATTGGAGGTGTCAGGTGGATACCCGATAACCATTTCAAAAGCAAAATAAACACAATTCACAAGGAGATATCCAGCATCAAACATCCGCCCCTACACCACGCATCAGGTCCAACACCACAATCAATACTCTCCTCTTTTCTGCGCTGTTACCCCTGAGGAAGATGATGAACTCCTCTCCATGGACCACCTCACCACCTGTCCCCTGGACCCTGTCCCCTCACATCACTGTGACCTCCTTCCTACTCTATCCTAAACTCCCTAACCCACATCTTCAACCTCTCCCTCTCCTTTGGCACCTTTCCCTCCCCCGCTCAAATATGCGCTGGTTACCCCCATACGTACAAAAACCTTACTAGACCCTACCTGTTTGAATAACCTAAGACCCATCTCCCTGCTCCCATTTGCCTCCAAGCTCATCGAATGCCTCACCCATGATCGAATGAGTCGCTACCTCACTGACAACAACCTTCCTAACCCCCTAAAGTCCGACTTCTGCCCACAACATTCCATTGAACCTGCCCTACCAAAACTCACCAATGACCTACCAACTGCTAAAACCAATGGCCATTACTCCATGCTCATACTCTTCTTGGACCTCTCTGCTGCCTTTGACACAGTTGACCACCTGACCTCTTCATCAAACTCCACTCCCTGGAGGCCGGTTTAGGAGATATGTACAGTATACTCTTTTGCCGGCGTTATCGGCACATGCGCACTTTAGAAAGGGCACAATCATGCCGTTTCTAAAGGGATCATGCTGTGACTGGCGGGAGTGACGGCACGGGACTCCGGCCAGTCACATAGCTGGACTCAGCGGCCCTGGAAGGAAGAGGGGTGAAGATGGATGCTTCCATCTAGCAGGGACAGCGGTGACATTGCAGGCTTTGTTTTCAGGTAAGTGACACATAATGGGCTACTTTACCTTTGCAGGGAAATAAAGAGGAAGAAAAACCCATCAGGGTTTACTTCCTCTTTAAGGTGAAAAACCTCCTTTACTGCAGCTGCGCCCCAGAGCCCCCCCTTTTACTTATCTGAACCTGGTCTTTTTCACAATGGTGATGAGCACACCAGCTCAAGCCAGTGTCTCTGGTCCTGATTGGATAGATTGATAGTAGTGCAGCCATTGTCCCCCGCTGCTGTCAATCAAATGCAATGATGCGGGAGCCAGGGGCGGGCCTAGTCCTGCTGCCTGTGTCAATAGATGCAGCAGCAGGATTCGGGAGCGCACCCGCACGAGTGCCCAGAAGGAGAATGGCTCTCCAATGGGCCACTCAAGAAGAGGAGCCAGGAGAACCGCTGGGGGACCCCAGAAGAGGAGGATTGGGGCCACTCTGTGCAAAACCAACTGCACAGAGGAGGTAAATATAACATGTTTGTTATTTTATTTTATTTTTTAAACAAACCTTTAGATATGCTTTAAGACAATATTACCTTTGGAACATTGTAACATAGAATAATATAATTGAAAAATATATATGATAGCTTAAAACTAAACATGGAAAGTAAAGATTAGAAAGAGAGAAAGAGAACAAGAAAGGTATCGTCATAATAGCTTATTTACTGACTCAAGGTGGGTCCTCCTGGAGATGCCATAGTTCCCAAACACGTTGTGAGCCTCCATTCTATCCTGTATTCTAGCAGTCATTTTCTCCATCAGCTCCGTGTCCTTACCTCTAGCATACAGGGCATCTAAGGAGGGAGGAGAACGCTGCTTCCAATTAAGAGCAATAAGACACTGAGCAGCTGTAAGAATATGGCGGAACAGCTTTTTATAGGGCTTGGAAATTTTTAGTGGGGAGAGGTCGAACAAATTTTTTTTTGGTGTCATAGGGATAGATGCCCCGGAAAGGCGATCACACAACTGGTGGGTAGAGTGCCAAAATGGGGTAATCAATGGGCAGCTATAAAATATATAAAGGAGGTTACCTTTGTCCCTGTGGCAACGGCAGCAACGATCCGAGCTAGTGGGATAGATGGCATGTAGTACATCTAGGGTTAGTTACCAAAAGTAGAGAATTTTATAGGCATTTTCCTCATAAATAGTACAGAGGGAACTCTTAGCAGCCTGAGACCAAACCACCTGCTACGCCTCCAGAGATAACTCTTCATTTAATGCCCTCTCTCATCAGAGCATGTAAGAATGTTTACCTTGGACTTATACGGATTAAGCATTTCATGACATAGATGTCGGAATTCATACGCCTTCGTGCTGAGCCTTCTAAAATAAAATGTTCAAAGGAGGACAGGACGAAGAATTGCAGATTGGAGGTTGGCGATGTAGGTCAACTTTATCCTGAAGTTCAGCAAATGGTAGCAATTTGCGAGACCTAGGGTCTACTAAGTGGCCAAAATGGAACAGATTCCTTGATGCCCAAGGAGAGGATATAGAGTAAGTGAGGCTGGCAGGCATCTTGGGGTTATATAGGAAAGAGGTCATCAATGATTTTTTTGAGGAGAGGGCATATTGGCCGGACAATGTGTGCCAAAGCTGGGACATAGTCCCGAACAATTGACTAGAGTCTACCTTCGCATTCGCATTCCAGAGTAGGTTGTTGGGGTGTATGGGAGCAAACCACAGTTTTTCCATTTCCGTCCATTTATTAATTAAGGCAATTGCACATAATTGGGCCAGTTGATAACACTTTAGAAAATTGGGGAATGCTAAACCACCACAGTGAGGCCATGAGCACTGAGCAGGGGATCCTGTGCCATTTATAGTTCCATACATAGCCATTCATTCTTAATGGCACCCACATGCATTTGAAACTGCAGCGCATTTTCAGTTGCGGGACATCACATGTTGCAAAAAAACTGTGCAAAAACTTTTTTCCTGCATAAAATGCCTAAAGAATGAGCTGCCATGTCTGTGCCAACGTGGCTTGCAGAGCTGGTTTGGTGTGAACCTAGCCTAAAGTAGAACTAAACCCTTCTGCCATTTACAGCCAAGAAAGCTGGCATCTTAGCCTCTGTTTGATCTGCAGTTGCCATGGTGCTTGTCAAGCCATTTGATGGCTTGACAATGCAGTTAACAGCAACTGTAGCAGTTATCATTCATAGCATGCCTTGAATGTAACCGCTTTGGGAAACTAATCCAACAAATCCGTGGGTTAAGTTCTGCTTTATGATGGCCATACACATATACATTTAAATGGATGTTGGCGCTGTTCAGGCCATTAATTTTCCAACAGGTTCTATTGAAAAAAGTGTATTAAACAATCAGTTTTTATTGAACAGCACGGTGCGAGCATGGTCATCACTGCTCGAATTTCAGCAGAGCCAGCAGGAATCAGCCAAATATTGAGCAGTGGAATGCCCTGTACACACGGTCAGACATTCCGACAACAAAATCCGTCAGATTTTTTCTGACAGATTTTGGCCCAAACTTGTCTTCGCTCAGAACAAGGTGACGTGGAACACGTATGGCATGACTTTAAAAAGGCCAGTAGCCAATAGCTTTAGTCTTGTAATCTATTCTGAGCATACATGGCACTTTGTGCGTCGGAATTGTCTACATGGAATTTAAACAATCAGATTTTGTTGTCTGAAAATTTTAGATCCTGATCTCAAACTTTGTGTGTCGGAAAAAGTCCAATGGTCAGATCGTACATTTTCCATCGGAAAGTCCGACCGTGTGTACGGGGCAGAAGGCTAGCCTTACTGCTTAACCGCCCATTTAAAGGCTTCATTGTGAAAAGCAGTAGTTAAATACAACCATTGTGTAGCACTGCAAAGCAGGAAGCTGATTCTGCATATGTAATGTCATAGGTGTGAGCAGCCTATTGCATTAGGGTGTGCACCCCAAAGCTAAAATGCACATACCTTTCTCTGCCACCTCAGCTGCACAGGGCAGTGTATGAATGGGAAGTGCTCTGTGTTGAGGGGCTTCCTGTTCATTCACAAACTGAAGCCTAGTAAACAGTTTGCAAGGCTTCGGTTATCAATGAACGCAGTGAGTGTGTTCACAGTATTCATTTAGAAAAGGAAGGAGCTGGCAAATTACATATTGATTAGCCCCTTCCCCTGCTCTCTATCCTGAAACATCCCCCACAGCAGGCGGGGGGAGAGGAGAGGAGGGAATCCAGAAGCACTGCAGGTGGGGGAAGCCCTGGCAATAGGGGGAATCTACATGGCATGTAGTGATTAGGGCACCCCTATGTGTAATGAGAAAGTATACCTCTAAAAAAATAAGGAAAGATACATCCCTTTACTGTAACAGAAACAGTTTATTTATGATATTGTTAAGGAACCTGTATCTGCAAAGTGACAAAGATGAACACTGAATAAATTTGTTTCTATTCTTAATGTGTGTGATTTATACAAAAGCTTTTGAGGCCATCCTAGTTGACACGTAACAAACTGTTCTTGGGAACTGATAACTAACTATAGAACAATCGAAACACACTGTACTCTATTGGCTCCAATCACAAATCAAATTATGTCCTGGTTGCTTTAAAAATAAATCTCAAATATTTCTTTCACTAAACCAGAATTTAGCTGGAATGGAAAAGAAAAAAAAAAAATAGTTTTCACACTCTTGTTGAATTGTTGGCAGTGGGATAGAAAATAGCAAATGCTCCCATAATTACCAGGCAATTATTACACAGCACAAAGACAACACCAAATTTGGAAATAAATATCTTCCTGACTTGACTTAAAGTGTATCTTAACTCAGAATTAAAAGATATTATATATTGTAAATTTTGGTCTATGCATGTGATGACTGCATTACTTTTCCTTTTTTAGTTGTTTTCCTGTGGATCCTGCCAGTAACACACATCATGTCCTAGGGTGACAATGCTCACTCTCTGTACTGCATCTATGAAGGAGCAGCAATAACACCATTTAGGGTACTATGTGCCCAGGGATGAATGCCCAGAGTGCAGAATTCTCATATTCTGGGCGTTTATTCCTGATCTGATCCTGCCCTAAACATTTGTACAGTAAGCTCCCGTTCACATTGGAGCGACTTCTCATGTGATTTGACAGGTCAAATCGCATGACAAGTCGCATCCTATTGGCAGCAATGACACTGTTCAAATTGGTGTGACGCAGACGTTGCGGTGCCGCACCAATTTGAAAAAGTAGTACATGCACTACTTTTGGCTTTTTTGGGTGTGACTTGACTACAGGCATACCCCACTATTGAGTACACAATGGGGTTTATTTACTAAAGCTGGAAAGTGCAAAATCAGGCTCCCTTCTACATAGAAACCAATGAGCTTCCAGGTTTTATTACCAAAGCTTAATTGAACAAGCTGGGGTTAGAAGCTCATTGGTTTCTATGAAGAAGTGAGCCTTGATTTTGCACTTTCCAGCTTTAGAAAATAAACCCCATTGTGTACTTAAAAGTGGGGTATGCCTGTAGACATCTGCACATGAAGTCGTACCCAAAGTCGCACTGAGATGCGGCTTTGAAATTGTGCGATTTCAGATGAAGTCGCACGATTTCAAAGCAGCAGTCAATGTGAACGCCGGCTAAGTGCACTGTCCAGCCTCATCCAGCCAAAACATCTGTCAGACTTTCATAGAGATTGACAGGCTGCTGTCAGTGGGTTAGACTGGACACCTATGCCCCCCACCCACAGCTAAATGCTTGAGCCCTATGCAACGGCGCTAACTGCCTGAGAAGGAACTTGTATAGTTCGGAGCAGTGCTTGCACAGGGTGACACTGTGCAAGCACAGATAACACGGTGCCAGCGTCCCAAAAGATGATTAGTTTGGAGATTTAAAAACGAAATAAGATGGACTTTACGCAGGTAATAGATCTAGCAAAATGTTGTTGGATTTTTATCTCGTTTTATTATTCAAATATAAAGAAATAAAATAAAATAAAAAATTTTACAAACAGATATACGTAAAAAATAGATAGAAGATAAAAAATTTTATCAGTATACCCAAAAACAGTTGGCCCTTGTACACACGATCGGAGATTCCGACGGAATGTATCCGATCGGAGCGTTTTGTCGCATATTCCGACTGTGTGTGGTATGCATCGGACTGTTTCCGTCGGAATATCCGTCAGACCAAATTTTCCAACTTGCCGGAAATATTTTCAGACAAAATGCTCCGATCGGACATACTCCGATCATGTATAGAGAATTCCGATCGGACAAAGTGCCACGCATGCTCAGATCAAATTCCTACATCAAAGCTATTGGCTACTAGCCTGAATGTAGTCCCATCGTAACGAAATTACGTCATCACGTTCTGAACGATCGGATTTTCCGACATCTTTGTCCGACTGTGTGTATGCAACAGTTTCGGACAAGGTCCGTTGGACAAAATCCGACGGACAAAATCCGACAGATTTGGTTGTCGGAATCTCTGACCGTGTGTACAAGGGCTAAGTGTTGACACCACATAGCATATTATATAGCAGTGATGGCGAACCTTGCACCCCAGATGTTTTGGAACTACATTTCCCATGATGCTCTAGCACTCTGCAGTGTAGTGGAGCATCATGGGAAATGTAGTTCAAAAATATCTGGTGTGCCAAGGTTCGCCATCACTGTTATATAGCAACATCCATAAATTAGAGCCAAAAAAGGTTCTCAAATAATCTTCCAGCAGGAGTATGGATATTCAGCAACTGTGGGTCCAAGTATAAATCCGGGTATAACAGATTATTTTACACGCTAAATGCCTGAGATCACAGGGCACAGGCTAGGATTTTATTTCTGGCAAAATTGACAGAAAATGTTTGCACTTATCGGGCAGATTTAGTTACATAGTAGGTGAGGTAAAAAAAAAAGACACAAGTCCATCAAGCCCAACCTATGTGTGTGATTATATGTCAGTATTACATTGTATATCCCTGGATGTTGTGGTCGTTCAGGTGCTTATCTAATAGTTTCTTGAAACTATCAATACCCCCCGCAGAGACCACCGCCTGTGGAAGGGAATTCCACATCCTTTCCGCTCTACAGTAAAGAACCCTCTACATAGTTTAAGGTTAAAACTCTTTTCTTCTAATTTTAATGAGTGACCACGAGTCTTGTTAAACTCCCTTTTGCGAAAAAGTTTCAAGCCCTATTGTGGGGTCACCAGTATGGTATTTGTATATTGAAATCATATCCCCTCTCAAGCGTCATTCTCCAGAAAGAAAAAGTTCAGTGCTCGCAACCTTTCCTCATAACTAATATCCTCCAGACTCTTTATTAGCTTTGTTGCCCTTCTTTGTACTCGCTCCATTTCCAGTACATCCTTCCTGCGGACTGGTGCCCAGAACTGGACAGCATACTCCAGGTGCGGCCGGACCAGAGTCTTGTCATATTTAATAGGTGTTCTGTGCATCACCGGGCAGGCAACCCCATTGCTGTTAATTGGGATGCAGTGGCTGCAAGGACACAGCCACTGCTCCCTATGTGACATTCGTCCAGGTCCAGGTGCACAGCCCTGTACACATACTGTAATGGCGCTGCCTGCAAGCGGATGTATTTAACACCTGTGTATCCCTGTGCCGGTAAACATGGCCTTCCACAGGTGTACATTGAGGTATGAACAAGGCCTTAGTAAGGAGGGAGGATCTCAAAAAGGCCTCTCTGGCCTGACAGCTGCCCATTAACTGTAGTCTCTTTGATGGAGATTTCTTCACTCAAAACCTTCTTTGTGTAAATGTGAGCAGAGTGAGCCCTATGCCACTGAGAATTATACCCAACACCTGATGTTGAATGTCACTGTGCATGCCCTGGGCTGATGACCTGGGTGCCAACCAACAAGATCATAGCACCAACCAACTGCAAAAAACAAAAAAAACAACAAACAACTGGACCTTCACCTTCTTTTAGGCTAGGTTCACATTGCTGCGATGCGGGAACGCCGCGAATCCGCGGCGTTTTCCCGCATCGCATACCTCCCGCCGGCAGTTCACACTGCCCTATGCGGACGGCTGGGGGTGTCAATGTTATGTTAATGACACCCCCAGATCCGTCGGCATATCGCAGTGCGATCTGCCGACTCGCACAGGAATCGGATCGCATGGTGTGAACCCCCATGCAATCCGATTCCGTTGCGGACCCAAAAAAGGGTCCCGTGCGAGTTTGCTGCGGGACCGCTGCGAGTTCAGCCATACTATCTGTATGGCTGAACTCGCAGCGCTACGGAGATCGGATGTGATTTGCTGTGCGAATCACATCCGGTTCTCCCCCCGCAGCGGTGTGAACCCAGCCTTAATGTTCCTTTCTCCTGCCCCCTCTCTCCTCCCTATGACACACTTGCAAAAAACAACAAAAAAATAAACACATTTTTTGTAATAAGATATTTTTTAGAAAGTTCAGATCCATACTTCTAGGCAAGGATGAAGTTCCTGGAACCCATATCCATGCACAGGAACGCTGCAGGTTACTCCAAGATTCAGTGTGGTGCTTCTGCACATGTGCATCGTCCTGCGAACCTGACTCCTGGTATTTCTACATCACTCATCCCATAATGCCGCGTACACACGATCGGAATTCTGGCCAGAAAAAGACAGATGAGAGCTTTTCATCGGAAAATGCGACCGTGTATATGCTACATCGGAATTTAGCTGTCAGCCAGCTAAAAATTGATAGTATGTTCTCAATTTTCCAGACGGAAGAACTTTCTATCGGAAATTCCGATCGTGTGTATGCAATTCCGACATACCAAAAAACATGCATGCTCAGATTCAACTACGAGACAGAAGTCTACTGGCTATTGAACTTCCTTTTTCTAGTCCCGTTGTACGTCAGCGCGTTCTAAACGACAACTTGGCGGAATTCCATCGGAATTTGTTCAGGAAAACCATCAGAGCTTTTTCCAACGAGAATTCCGATCGTGTGTACGTGGCATAGGACAGCTTGCAGGACTTCCTGTATGTGCAGAAACATTGCGGGGTTTCTACTGGTTTACTGTAGGGGTCTGTTGCATGTCTGTACATGCACCGGATCTGAATTTAAGATGGCAGCACATGAATTGAGCAGTATAGAGAGAAGCTTCCATACAAGAAAGACAATATGCTAGACTCCATGAACTAGTACAATATATTTTTTTTGTATTTTTAAACAGGGCAGGTTTTAGCATTAAAAACAACTCTTTTTGATCGTAAGGGAGGAGTTCCTGTTCAAAGTTAAAGTAAAGGCAAACTTTTCTTTATTTTGGATAGAATAAGGGAGAATTATAACCCCTGTCAGTGTTTTTGCCATCTATGGAAGATTTCCTTCCACTTTCTGTCCCATGGACAAACCAGGAATTGAGAGGAAATCCCTCCAAAGTAAGGGAATCCCTGACTTGTCAGGGTCACAAGGGTACACCAGAACAAAGTCCACTTTGGAATATTTTCCTCTCTATTCCTGTTCCAGTTACAACCCTAAATTTCTCATTTTCTTTCACTTTCACTCTAGGTGATAATGGTCACCAGGACAAATGGAAAGGATGAATATCATGTACAGACAGCCGGACTTTTCAGCGGACTGAACTCCGAAGGACTTTTTGACGGAGTTCCGCCGAAACAGATTTGTTTACACACAATCACACCAAAGTCCGACGGATTCCACCGTGATGACGTATGACAGGATTAGAATACGTAATTTCATAACCAGTAGCCAATAGCTGCCCTAGCGTCGGTTTTCGTCCGTCGGATACAGACAAACTGATTTTTCGGCAGGACTCGAGTTCGTCAGAAAGATTTGAAACATGTTCTAAATCTAAAGTTCGTCTCATTTTTCGACAGCAAAGGTCCAATGAAGCCCACACACAGTCGAATTGTCTGATGGATTCGTTCCGTCAGAACTTTGCTATCGAAAAGGCTGGCCGTGTGTACACGGCATAAGGCTCTGTTCACATATAGGTGGTTTGAACCATGGGCTGAAGCGTGATTCTGCCCAGTATTCCAGAATGATGGCAAAATGCTGGACGCATTTGCGATGCCATTATTTCTTAACCTCTTCTGTACCAGGCCTATTTCTGACACTTGTTGTTTACAAGTTAATTAGTATTTTTTGCTAGAAAATTACTTAGATCCCCCAAACATTGTTTCTATTTTTTAAGCAAAAAATGGTGGTTGTTGCAATATTTTATGTCACACAGTATTTTGTGCAATGGTCTTTCAAATGCAATTTTTGGGGAAAATATACATTTGACTAAATAAAAAAAAAAACTAAACAGTAAAGTTAGCCCAATTTTTTTGTATGTTGTGAAAGATGGTGTTATGCAGAGTAAATAGATACCCAAAATATTGCGGTTTAAAATTGCGCACCCTCATGGAGTAGCGACAAGCTACGGTACTTAAAAAATCGTCATAGGCGACGCTTTAAAAAATTTGAATGGTTACCAGTTTGGAGTTAGAGAGGAGATATTTTGCCAGATATATTGCTCTTGCTCTGACAATCACGGTGATACCTCACATGTGTGATTTGAATGCCATTTACATTTGCGGGTGCCCAGGGCCAACTTTGATATTGATTGGGCCCTGGGCAAACATTTTCTTGGGGGGGCCCCCCCTCCATTCTGAGACATACAAAAAATAGCAGGTGGACTCAAAATCTGTTTACTGTAGCAGATCACAAAGTGATTGCAATTGGTTGCCAGAGGTTACAGCCTTTCCTTACTGCTCACTGACTGGTTGATAAAGGTTACAACATATAATTTCTGAGTGCCGATTGGTTGCTAGAGGTTACTTCACATTATTAGCGCTCACTTATTGGTTGATAGAGATCACAACAGATTACTACTGTTCACTGATTGGTTGCTACAGGTTAACCACTTCCCGACCAGTGCACGCCGATGTACGTCGGCAGAATGGCACGGGCAGGCATATTGGCCTACAAGTAACTCCAATCTTAAATGCCGCCCTGCCATCGCCAGCGGCACACTCGCGTGCTGGTTGGGACCCCTGTGAGTCCGGTTGCGGGTCCCGTGGACTCGATCGCGATCGTCTCACGGGGTGGCTGAACTGGGAGATGCCGTTGTAAACAGCATCTCCCCGTTCTGCCTAGCAACAAGTGACGCTGATCTCTGCTCCATGTGATTGGAGCAGAGATCAGTGTTCACTAAGCCCCCAACTAAGCCCCCAACAGTTAGTAACACACCCCTAGGAACACTTAACCCCTACACTGCCACCCACTGGTTAACCCCTTCACTGCCAGTGTCATTTACACAGGAATCACTGCATTTGTATAGCAGTGATTGCTGTATAAATGACAATGGTCCCAAAAATGTGTGAAAAATGTCCGATGTGTCCGCCATAATGTCGCAGTCACAATAAAAATCGCTGATCACATTCATTACTAGTAAAAAAAAATTATAATAATAATAATAATAAAAATGCCATAAAACTATCCCCTATTTTGTAAACGCTATAACTTTTGCGCAAACCAATCAATAATCGCTTATTGCGATTTTTTTACCAAAAATATGTAGAAGAATACGTATCGGCCTAAACTGAGGGAAAAAAAAAAAATTTTAATATATTTTTGGGGGATATTTATTATAACAAAAAGTAAAAAATAATGCGTTTTTTTTTTCAAAATTGTCGCTCTATTTTTGTTTATAGCGCAAAAAATAAAAACCGCAAGGGTGATCAAATACCACCAAAAGAAAGCTCTATTTGTGGGAAAAAAAGGACGTCAATTTTGTTTGGGAACCACGTTGCACGACCGTGCAATTGTCAGTTAAAGCGACGCAGTGTCGAATCGCAAAAAGTGGTCTGGTCTTTGGCCAGAAAAATGGTCCGGGGCCGGAGTGGTTAATGCACACGATTACCACTCACTCAGCACTGGAACAATTCCAAATAATTGAACAAGTAAGGGTCCTTTCACACGGGGCGGATCAGTTCTGATCCGCCCCGTGGATGTCCGTTTGCTCAGCGGGGATCACTCCGCCGATCCCCGCTGAGCAGGGAGATGACAGGTCTGTCTCCGCACACTGTGCAGGGACGGACCTGTCACAGCGCCGCTCTCCCCTATGGGAGATCGGATGACGACGGACCGCAGTGCCCGTCGTCATCCGATCCGATCCGCAGACGGATGGAAAAATAGCTTTTTCCTCCGTCACACTTTTTCGGATCGGAGCGGGTCGGATGTCAGCGGACATGTCACCGCTGACATCCGACGCTCCATAGAGCTCTATGGAGCACCCGTTCAGGTCCGCCTGAAAAACTGACAGGCGGGCCTGAACGGGACGTTAGTGTGAAAGGGGCCTAAAGCGTTCCAGTCAGAGACTGCAAATATACTGCAGGAGACAATCAGACATGCTACAGGTGACAATCAGAGAATACAGACATGCTACAGGTGACAATCAGAGAATACAGACATGCTACAGGTGACAATCAGAGACTGCAGACATTATAGAGGAGATGACCAGAGAACTTTCAGCAATGCACAGCTTTACAGTTGAATAACACAGCTCAGAGTTTCAGCAGTCAGGCATTTTATAGGTGTAAGGACATACCTGGCCATCCGAGCAAACTGCATACAGTCTGGGGGGGGGGGAGAGCTTCCACTCTCTGTTCTCAATACAACTGCTCCCCCCTGAGCATACAGGCATGGGGCATACAGACCTCTGTATTCTCCAGCCAGTATAGAGGGGTGGAGCCAGGAGCTCCACTGACGCTCACACTCCAATCACTGCTTTCACTACAGCCGCTCTGTTCCGAGCATACAGGCTGCATGGGGTGGGGTCAGATCGTCAGTGGAGCTCTCGGCCCTGCCCTTTCTCTGCTGGCTAGCTCAGAAATACAGCCTCCCATGCCCTCTGTGCGTTCTCTGCAAAGCTGTCATCGGGGCCCCAAATTGCGGGTAGCGCGGGCTCAATGCTTTGGGCCCCCCAACAAAGTTTGGGCCCTGGGCAGGTGCCCCATTTGCCCTGCGCTAAAGACAGCCCTGCGGGCACCACTTACGTATGCTTTTTCTTTGGTATGGGGGCTCTTTAATCCTTTTTTTTTTCTTTTTCTTATTTATTTTATTTATTTTTTCCTCTTTAAAAAAAAAATCTCATCACTTTTATTGCTGTCACAAGGAACATAAACATTCCTTGTGACAGTAATAGGTGGTGACAGGTGCTCTAATGGAAGGATCTGGGATCTAAAAGGCCCCAAATCCCTCCTTTGCACTTAAAAGTATCCAAAACGCTACAATCTGCATTTTGGAATACTAGGGATTTCAATCGGCGTTATTGGCAGCCAAGTACACCAGAAATGACGTCGCTCCTGGGTTACTACATCGGAGACCCGATCAGAGCCAATTCCAGCTTTATTCAAGATTCCGGCCGGCCGGCAGACATTGGTCGCTCGGGTCTCCTAGTGGGATGGGGAGACCCGAGCGGAGTGGTGGAATCCGGCGAGGGGGAGCCTCCCACTCCTTGTGATAACGGCCGAGTGGCTGATGAGCCCCATTGGTTGTTATCATCAGAAAGCTTACCGCCAGTTCTAAAAAAATGGTACTGGGGTGAAGCCTGCTTCACCCCAGTACAACCACCTCCTCAAAATGACATACAGGTACGTCTTTTCATGTGAAGTGGTTAATGGCACTCAAAACCATTTGCCATGCGACACCCAAAAGAAATTGCAGCATAATTTGTGGTGTGGTAATTGCCACAAAATCACACTGTGTTTAGGATGCCATTAAGAAATAATGTCATCGCAAACGTGCCCTGCGTTTTTCTGCGATTCTGAAATCACGGGAAGAATTGGGGTGATTCTGCTTGCCATTCAAACCTCTTATGCCCTGTACACATGGTCAGAAATTCAGACGGAAAAGGTCCGATCGCATTATATCGTCGGAAAATCCGATCGTGTGGGGGCTCTATCTGACCTTTTCCGTCAGCAATTCCGACGGAAAAAATTTGAGAGCAGGATCTCAAATTTTCCACCCAAAAAATCCGATCAGACTTTTTTCGATCGTTTGTAGAGAATTCCGATTGGAAAAAGTGCCACGCATGCTCAGATCAAATTACGAGACCAAAGCTATTGGCTACTAGTCTCAACGTAGTCCCATCGTAACGAACGAACGTCACCACGTTCTGAACGATCGTATTTTCCGACAACTTTGTCCGACAGTGTGTATGCAACACCAGTTTTCAACAAATTCCATCGTAAAAAATCTGACGGATTTTGTGGTCGGAATGTCCGACCATGTGTACGGGGCATAATATGTGAACGGAATCTTAATGAGACACAGGCAGCGCTGAAAACCTGAGAGGTTATCTGATCCCTCACCACTACCCAAAACTAAAATACAAAATTTTTGGCTGTAGCTGTAGTTTAACAAATTTATACCAATTAAAGGAACAGTACAAAGCCATTTAAAACATAAAAGGAAAAAATACATAAATATTCCTACTACATTTGTAAATATTTTTTGTTGGTTAAATTGGTGTATAGTTATATTTGAACCATTTCAATAAACTATTTGAAACAAAAAAAATTGGTGTATAGTGCTGAAAATGTGTTGCTGCCCCCCAAAACAAATATGAAACAAATACGGTCATTTTTATAAGCTGTACCTAATGTACCACCAATATGCAAATTGAAAAGGGTTACCACCTATATATGTATAATGTATATATACAAAAGTATATATAACATTCAACCCTTACATATTAAAGCCAATAGTGATAATCAAAACATGACATTGTGTTCTATAGTTGCAGCACATTGTGACAACTGGAACATGAATACCATCTACTTTTTGATTGTTGGGAGCAACCAATGTACAGATGGTATTCATGTTCCAGTTGTCACAATGTGGTGCGACTATAGAACACAATGTCATGTTTTGATTATCACTATTGGTTTTAATATGTAAAAGTCCATTATATCCCCCCCCTTCCAATTTGCATATATCATTGTGTAGCCACTCTACAAGAAGGTAGGTGCTAGTAAGGGTTGTTTTACTATGTTTGTTCAGCACAACCAAATTTAGGCATGCCTATGATGCAAGCTAGGCCTGTCTGTTTTGTTCTGGGGGCTGGGAGTGGTTAGAGTAGTAGAGGGTATGAGCACTTGGCTCCATTTCTGAGGAGCCTCCCCTGCTTCCAGAGAGAATGTTCTGGAAAAGGAAGCTGGGCCTAGAGCTGGAGTGACAGTCAGCACAGGTGGGAGCCCTGACCAATCCCTAACTGGCATTGGCAGGGGACGGGCCTCCTATATATGCTGAGGTCACATGCTGCTGGAGAGGAGAAGTCAACTGGGTGATGCGAGGAATGGAGTGCTAGACAGCCTCAGGATCACACCCCCATCTGGGGGGGAGGGGGAATCGCAGGAGGAGGCCCGGGGAGAACTGTGAGGGAACATTGCCTTTACACGGTCACTGGCAATGTCTCTGTCACCACACAGACAGTGACAGAGAACTCCTGGAGCAGAAGGGGCAGGAGAAGCTTTCGGAACGCATGGTCCAGGAAAGTTCCTCATCAAGGACTCAAGGCTGGAAGGTTGGAAGGTCGGTGAGTGTTACCACAGTGGATAGCAAGAGGATGGGCCAGGGATTCTGTAAGGAAACTCTGCTTCTACACAGTCACTAGCAGAGTCTTTATCATGCACGCGGTGGATGGTGACGAGTCCTGGATCAGAGAAGAGACTGTGGGGATGTGTGTGTCCAATCAGTGTGGCCGGGGAACACATGATTTGCAAGTTGGACTGCCCGGGAGCAGTAGTCCATTTCCTAGAAGATAGACTTTAACCTACTAGGCCTCCGGGGAGAGGTTCTGCAGGCCTCAGGCCTAGTAACAGCAAGTCCCCAGAGCCAGTAAAGGGGCTTATTCAGAGTGAGTTATTCATACCCATTAGAAGAGGATGTGTTATACCTTAAACATAATTACATGTTGTACAGGAGGAAACAAAGTGTGCAAGGCGAAGCAAGTTTGGGAAGGTGGTGAAGAGCATTACTTTTACACAGTCAAAAGTGATGTTTCTGTCCTTCACACGGTTACGGATGGAGAACTCTAAGTAACAGCAGTCTGCATGGAGATGCAGGGAGCAGTAGTCTGCATAGGAGATGCAGAGGGAGTAACAATCTGCAGGGAGCTGCAGGAGAAGATTTCTACTTAGTCAAGGGTTCACATTTAAGCTTCAGTCTCTAAATATGATCAAAGTATATTGAAACCTGTAAATATGATGGCAATGATTAGTTCTATGGGCATCCCATATCCCAATCCCTATCCAAGTTGTACTTCCCAATAAAACAACAAAAACAAAGCTCGCAAATGACTGTTCATTGTCTCTGGAAAGGATGCATGAAGTCTGGCAGTGGGGTGATTTGGCGGATTGTTTGTCAGTAGTAGACATGTGCATTTGTTTTCGCTCGAATGCATTTTTGTCCGAATTTCGGGTATTTTGTTATCATTTTAACAAACGATAACGAACGTGCAGAATCTGAAAACTGAAAGATCCGACATAAACAAATGCTTTATTTTCGTTTTCGTTGTGACAACAGTTCGATATAGATAGGAGAACCTGTGGTCGAATGTGCCTAACCTTAGCTCTATTAGTCCAAGATTATTCTACATAGAGAGAAAAGATTCGACATAGAGAGAAAAGATTCGACATAGAGAGAAAAGATTCGACATAGGGGGAAACATTTGACATTATAGAGACAATAGCAAAAAAGGTTGAATGTGCCTAACCTTAGCTCTATTAGTCCAAGATTATTCTACATAGAGAGAAAAGATTCAACATAGAGAGAAAAGATTCGACATAGGGGGAAACATTTGACATTATAGAGACAATAGCAAAAAAGTTTGACTGTGCCTAACCTAACTCTATGAGTCCAAGATTATTCGACATAGAGAGAAAAGAATCGACATGAAGATTCGACGAAGCAGTCACCGCAAGTGGACATTTATGGTCAAATGCTCCGCCCATAAGCTATAGAAGAATTCTAATGTTGGTTGACTAGTAATAATAATTAATAAATATAATTATTACTAGTGTCATACAACATTAGAATTCTACTATAGCTTGTAGGTGGAACAATCGACAGACACCATGAGCCCTCAATGACAAATTTGACCTTAATTATTTCGGATTTTCAGACAAATACATTTTTTAACGAAACAAAATAAATAAAAACGAATTTTGGGAGTAACTAAATAAATGTATTATTCTGACAAAAACTAAATTCCGAAACTAAATATTTCAGTGTGCACATGTCTAGTGAGTAGTGCTAACACCATGGCTACAATTGGGATTGAAGGTACCATAAGTAAAAATATTATTGTTATGGCACATCTCTATACTGTACCACCAAGCCTTCGAACACTTGTTTATGCAACCCATTACCCCAACTAAACAAGTAACATATTTTGCTTCTTGTTGTGATATAAATCAGTCTTCTCATTGTCCAGAATCAAGTCACCATGTAATAATAAATGCACTTTGTGCAATGTTTGAATAATTCTTGTTGGTGTTTATGCACCACAATTATGGTGTAGAAATGTTTAACTTCATGCATTTGATAGCTTGCTCTCTGCAAAAGTTTTGGAAATTTACCTATACAGCCCCACTGATTTCCCATTGCTAACAGTGGCACAAATTGAACTGAGAATGCAAAATAAAAATTATTTAAAGTGTATGTAAACCTTAACAATTCATTTTTAATATTTGCTCCCTTTTACTCTGTTAAATATACCATTGAACACATTTTGTTATATCTGTTCAATAAGTGCAACGTGTTGATCCTGCCAGAAATATCCTGTCTTTTCTGCTTGTACTGGATTCTTATCAGTGACAGTACTGTTCCCAGCTATCCCTGTGGACTACACATCACCCTTATGTCATGGAGAAGAGAATGGTAAAAACAATGTTTTTTTCATAGATATAGAACAGTCAGTGAGCGATGCCACTGTAGAGCAGAAAGTGTATTACCGGCAAAATCAAAAGGTGGAAAATAAAAGAAAAAATTACTTAAAAAAAAATGTAAAGTGATATATCCAAATAATTGCTGCAAAATCTATTAGTGTTCACAATAACACAAAGCAAATGGTAAAAATATGTATAAAGTGATTTCACGCAATGTGAGAAAAATCACTTAAATAAGAGAAATGGATTCTCTATATCTAAATAATAGCGCAATAATATCTTAAACGTAGATAATAAAGTGTAATAATAATAAAGTGAATAAAGTGTCACAGTGCAAATGTATGTCAATATATAAAGTGACAAATGCATACAGTGATAAAAATGTCCATATGAGGTGGTAACCCTATTTAGGGCCCAATCAGATAACATAACATTTTACCACACATTACTGTGGGCTGCATTAAACAGCCTAAAATCAGACATTCACTATTTTTTTTAAAGTGGAACTAAAGTATAAACTTAAAAAACAATGATCAGACGTGTCTCTTCAGCAATAAAATAAATGTACCTGCCTTCTCCCAGTTGTGGATTTTCTTTGGAAGTGCAGGTCCAGGCCACCTATCCCTAGTAAGTCAGTAAGCCTAATTGGAAGACACATACTGCAGTATGAGAGACCAGACAACACACCAAATATTGGAACTGTCTCAACTTACTACAGATTTGATATATTTCTAAGAGAAAAGATGCAAGTCATTAAAGTCTTAAGCCTCGTACACGCGATCGAATTTTCGGCAGGGAATTGTGTGATGACAGACTGTCATCACACAATTCCCTGCCGAAAATCCGATTGTGTATACGCTTCATCAGACAATTGTTGGCCAACTTTCCACCAACAAATATTGGATGGCAGGCTAGTAAATTTTCGGCGGACATCGGTCTGTCAGATTTTTCTATCGTGTGTACACAAGTCCGTCACACAAAAGTACAAACGTGCATGTTCAGAATCAATGCTCACCAAACACGACATTAGCAGAAGGTGCCCAAAGGGTGGCACTCAAGAGCTGAAATTCCTCATAGAACGTCACTACGTTCGTGTTTGTTGGCCGATAATTGTATGCAAGACATGTTCCCTGCACACGCCTTTCAGGACAAAAGTCTGACGCTTTGTCTGCAGAAACTCCTATCGTGTGTGTGAGGCTTAAGTCATTGGGCAGATGTTTCTGATGATTGCTCGGATGTAAATACCAATATTCAGATAGCGGTGACGATTGGTGGTAATTTTAGATAGCCTCTGTTTTTTGTTTGTTTGGAATTCCTCATCTCTGGTTATGTTTTATTTTTTACGTTCTTGACATAATGCCTCAAGATTTGGCACTGGTCCTTTGTGGTCATGGGTTGCCACACTATGACGTCTCAAGAGTATATGTGCATTAAACATGAAGAGAAGTGCAGCAAAGGTTAGTTTCAGGATCTATCTTATAATTACCATAAAACCATCAATAATTACTTTAAAGGTACACCATGCCACTACACATTCTTCTGTAGATTGTACACTGAGTTGTACATACAGAGCTGTGTTTACATTCCGACACAGTGACTGTGTATGGGGATAACTGAACTCCACCTCATGCATGGGAGTGATATCAGCCTGCACCAGCCAATCAGGATATGTCTTTACATGCATTATGAATAGGAAAGCAAATTAGATCCCTTACGTGTACTGGATATGTTAACAGAACAACTGAAATGTATTAATTCTGAAAAGAAAATGTATTTTTTTGGTCAAGGAGCTAGATAAGAAGTTAAAGAGGAACTGCAGTCTGCCTACATAATTTGTAATAAAAATATCTTTGCAGTTCTGAAGCTTCCCTCCAACCACTTTTCATATTATTCTATATAAACTGTGATTATGTACTTGCCAAATATGCTGCAGAAATCTCCCCCCATTGAGTCTGGTTGCAGCCATTTTAACTGTGGGCAGCTGAAGCTGCTGCCTGTTCACTTCCTGGATTTTCACAGACACACAGGAGGCACACCTGCAACTCTGCAGCCCTGCAGCTTTCATTGGCCCTCTTATGGCTCATCCCCCCTCCCATCCTGGCAAACTCTCACGAGAGAGAGAGAGCTTTTGCATGATGTCATAAGTCTAGGCTAATGACCAGACCAGAAACAGGAAGTGGGCTGTATAAGGGTAAAAGGGTTTGGGACTTTATATTAGGCATATATATCAAGGCTAGTAATGGGTAAATGTTTGAAACATGTATATTTATTTCTCCTGTAACCAAAAGTAACCAGGTGTATTACAGTAAGTACATAAAATATCAAACATGAAAATAACATGCTGCAAAACATCAATGTAGCACAAATATCATGGCACATAACATGGCACGGTATGGGAGGCTATCCTCCATGTCAAAAAATCCCTTAAAAGAACAAGATAGTCTGATAAATGGTCTAAAATATAACATATTAAAAGGTATGTAGAACCATCTGTGGGATGTGGGATGTGGAGCATCTGTGAAAGTCCAACACATTTTGTGGGATAATACTGTCTCCTCAGGGGCGGATACAACATCAATCTAATAAAAATATAAATATAAATGACCAAGTCTATTAGTATACGCAAATAATGGGGAGAGATTGTAAAGTAGAAGGGACCAAGATGACGCCGCTGGAGATACTCACATCAACTGTGTATATGAGACCAAAGGACAAGGGCTGTAAGGAATGTCCGCCACATGAGCTGTGGAGGAAGCCGGGAGCACATGGGAGATCCCCAAATGAAAAGGTAACCAAACAGTGATCAATGGGCTCAACATCACACCGGCGCCGCCTCGTATGCATGACGCCCTCCTGGGTGCCACGCTGCTGGTGTGAGCTCACCTGTCATCTTGCCTGACATTCGGGAGTGTTTAATCCTCAAAGAGCTGCTCCGACCATCCCAGCGAGCAGGGCCGGGACAAGGGGTGGGCAGGAGGGGAAGCTGCCCCTGATGCAATGGTTTATTGCAGGGATAGGGGGCACCCTGACCCTAACCCTAAGGGAAAGGGGGGCGCAGTTTGGCATATTTGCCCTGGGCGCTGGATGACCTTATCCTGGCACTGCCAGCGAGGATACCCCTCCTCCTTTGTCACACCAGCGTGACACTGGCCGAGTCACGTTGGCGAGTCTGAAAGCATTTAATACACTCATTTGGTGATGGCGAGTCCCTTTACAGCACATCATATACTCCCATGCACCTTGGCTTTGTATCATTTCCTTGAAACCTTGAGGGGATTTCCTGGCAAGGGTCTTTCTACCTACTTTATGTTTTTAGCACTTCACTCATTTCATTTCTGCCTATGAGATGGCTACCCACATTCCACCTTTATTAGTTTCACTATCCCCTCTCCTTTTTCTAGCCACTGTTTTTGGTCTATTTCTCACCTTTCAACACAATCACATCTTTATCTTTGTCTAATTTGGCTATGGTCTCCTCTAACTTTTTTCACTCTTAAAGGAGAAGTCCAGCCTGAGCTTATTAGGCTGGGCTTCTCCTATGGGTCACAGGAGTGTAATTCGTTTTGCACTCCTGTGACCTGTTTTAAGCAGAGAAATCGTCTGAAGTCCGCTCTCTGCTGACGTCACTGAAATCAGTTGAGGCACCGCGTCATCCCGACTTCAGAAGTCTGGATCCCCCAGCTGCCTTGACTGATGGCAGTCTCAGTGTCTCATCGAGCTGCTGAGATGGCTGCTCCCCGCCCCACCACAGCTCAGTGCTCCAATAAGCCTGGAGGAGCAGAGAGGAGAGCTGCTGACTAAGGCCGCGTACACACGGGCGGATTGTCTGCCCAACTTAGTCCGCTGAAACGTGTTTCAGCGGACAATCCGCTCGTGTGTGGGCTTCAGCGGACTTTTTCAGCGCACAGTCTGGCGGACTAAGTCTTTCGGAATTTCCGTAATTTTGTCCGTCCAAACTTGGTTTCAGCGGACAGTCCGCTCGTGTGTAGGCAAGTTGGACGGACTAAGTATGGCGCATGCTCAGAAAGGATTTACACGCCGAAGGTTGCATTGCAGTGTATAGGACGTCGAATTTCTAGTCCCGTCGTACGTGCTGTACACGTCATCGCGCAAGCTTTCAGCGGACTGTCTGTTCAGCGTGTGTGGTCAAGTCCGTTCATTTAAAAGTTGGACGGACTGTCTGTCGGATTGTCTGACCAACTTAGTTGGGCAGACAATCCGCCCGTGTGTACGCGGCCTTACAGTCAGCAGCTCTTCTCTCTGGGATCTGTAAGAACCGAGCCATCGGCGGTGTTCGGTGGATCAGTTCTCAGTGCAGAGATGCCGGGGGACAGCTGCAGCATTGGTCTGATGCTCCATCCACCTAGGTAAGTATGAAACTAAAAAAAGAAAAAAAACAATACTTCTCTTTTAATACTATCATATAGCCGCGGCAGCGGGCGGTTTTAACCCTTTTTCGGCAACTAGTGGGGGTTAAAACCGCCCCACTAGCAGCCGCATACTGCTGCTAAAATGATGGTAAAGTGGCGCTAAAAATAGCGCTGATTTACCACCGATGCCGCTCCCGCCCCAGTGTGAAAGGGGCATAAGTATCATGATATTTGTACTACATTGATGTTTTGCAGCATGTTATTTTCATATTTGATATTTTATGTATGTGTTTACTGTAATACACCCTGTGATACTCATGGTTACAGGAGAAATAGATATACGTTCTTCAAACATTTACCCATTACTAGCCTTGATATATAAGTGCCAAACCCTTTTACGCTTATACACATAATTAGGGGTGGAGGCGCATGTTCTCATGCATCTCATTTAAAGTCCCATCCCTCTCCTAGCTCAGGAAGTGGGCTGGATAAGGTTTACTATCCAAAGTTAGAACAACAGTTAGAACAACAAGGGCAGAAGATTTAATAGATAGAAAGATGAAAAAATGACTGAAGGTCCGCTTTAAGTACTGCTGATAACTGTAAAATGGTTTACAGAAAAAAATGTGATTAGTTAATTGTCTTTAAAGTGGTATTATAACCAAAACCTAATGTATAATATGTTGATTTTTTTTCCCCCTCTGTTTTCAGCTGGTAATCTGGCAGGAAACCCATCTCCTGTATTAGCCCACGTACACACGGTCGGAGAATTTGCCAACCAAATCCGTCGGATTTTGCCCCTCGGATTTAGTCCGACGGATTGTGTCCGAAACTGTTGCATACACACGGTCGGGCCAAGTTGGCGAAAAATCCGATCATTCAGAATGTGATGACGTAATTTCGTTACAATGGGACTACATTCAGGCTAGTAGCCAATAGCTTTGATGTAGGAATTTGATCTGAGCATGCGTGGCACTTGGTCCGATCAAAATCCTCTACACATGATCGGATTAGGTCTGTCCGGCCCAGTTGGTCGGGAAATATTTCCAACATGTTGGAAAATTGGGTCGGACGGAGATTCGGACGGAATCAGTCCGATGCATACCACACACAGTCGGATTATCTGACGACACGGTCCGATAAGACTCATTCCGACAGATTCTCCGACCGTGTGTACAAGGGCTTAGAGTGCCTCCACTCTGGATGAAGCAGAGCAGGGGGCATAGCAGCCTTGTCAGTCTGGGGAGTGTTAGCTGTACTAACAGATTTAGATACATTAACAAATTGAAGCCAAACTCCAGCTCACACTGCAATTACAGCAACAGTTTTTTTTTATTTTACTTTTGGGAAAAAGGTTTTACATGAATAAATAAAAGTGATCATTGTAAGCACCCCTGTAAGTGATAAATGGTTTGCTACTCAACTCTCTACACTGTAACTAATACATCTGCAGGCAAGCTTTTGAAAAACAACAGACTTACTGGCAGGATCACCAGGTGAAAATAAAGAGAACCTAAAAAAGTAAACGAATGCAGCCATTGCATCTAAGGATTGGTAAACTTTAATCTAATGACATGTTTATATCTAGGTATAGAACTGCTTTAAAGTTGAACTCTGATCTGTTTGAACTCTGTGTTCAAGATCGAACACACAAAGTGCTCTGCCTAGCAGCTAGCATCCGCCACATGGCTATGCATTAGATTCATCCTCTCTCTCTATGTACAGGCATACCCCACTTTAAGTACACATTAGGGTTTATTTACTAAAGCTGGAAAGTGCAAAATCAGGCTCACTTCTACATAGAAACCAATGAGCTTCTAACCCCAGCTTGTTCAGTTAAAGCGGGAGTTCCGCCGTTTTTTTTTTTTTAAAGTCAGCAGCTACAAATACTGCACACTTACCCGCCCAGCGCGCCCGTGATGTCGGCACCCGAAGCCGATCTCTGGATCGTCTCTCAGGTGCTGCCGCCGCCATCTTGGGTATGGGAATCAGGAAGTGGAGCCTTGCGGCTTCATTTCCCGGTTACCTACTACACATGCGCGAGTCGCGCTGCGCAATACGGACGGTCCCCGCTGTCTCTGGGATCCGTGTGTTTCCAGCAGACAGCGGGGGACCCGCAGGAAGTGGTGTAAATATCCGCAGATTTTGCGGATATCTATGCCAGAAGTGGGTGCAGATACCTGTACTGTACAGGTATCTGCACCCCCCTCCCCCCTGAAAGGTGCCAATTGTGGCGCCGGAGGGGGGAGGTTTCCAATGAGCGGAAGTTCCACTTTAGGGTGGGGCTCTGCTTTAAGCTTTGTGATAAAACCTGGAAGCTCATTGGTTTCTATGTAGAAGTGAACCTGATTTTGCACTTTCCAGCTTTAGTAAATAAACCCCATTGTTTACTCAAAAGTGGGGTATGCCTGTATGTACATACAGTATATCACAAAAGTTTTTGTAAATATTTTGTTATATCTTTTCATGTGACAACACTGAAGAAATTACACTTTGCTACAATGTAAAGTAGTGAGTGTACAGCTTGTATAACAGTGTAAATTTGCTGTCCCCTCAAAATAAGTCCACACACAGCCATTAATGTCTAAACCATTGGCAACAAAAGTGAGTACACCCCTAAGTGAAAATGTCCAAATTGGCCCCAAAATGTCAATATTTTGTGTGGCCACCATTATTTTCCAGCACTGCCTTAACCCTTTTGGGCATGGAGTTCACCAGAGCTTCACAGGCTGCCACTGGAGTCCGATTCCACTCCTCCATGACAACATCACAGAGCTGGTGGATGTTAGAGACCTTGCGCTCTTCCACTTTCCGTTTGAGGATGCTCAATAGGGTTTAGGTCTGGAGACTGGCCAAGCATGTCTATTACCTTTACCCTCAGGCAGTGGTCATCTTGGAGGTATTTTTGGGGGTGTTATCATGTTAGAATACTGCTCTGCAGCCCAGTCTCTGAAGGAAGGGGATCATGCTCTGCTTCACAGTACATGTTGGCATTCATGCTTCCCTCAATGAACTGTAGCTCCCCAGTGCCAGCAGCACTCATGCAGCCCCAGACAATGACACTCCCACCACCATGCTTGACTGTAGGCAAAACACACTTGTCTTTGTACTCCTCACCTGGTTGCTGCCGCACACATTCGACACCATCTGAACCAAATTTGTTTATTTTGGTCTCATCAGACCAAAGGACACGGTCCCAGTAATCCATATTCTTAGTCTGTTTTTCTTCAGCAAACTGTTTGCGAGCTTTCTTGTGCATCATCTTTAAAAGAGGCTTCCTTCTGGGATGACAGCCATGCAGACCAATTTTATGCAGTATGTGGTGTATGGTCTGAGCACTGACAGGCTGATCTCCCACCCCTTCAACCTCTGCAGCATTGTTGGCAGCACTCATATGTCTATTTCCCAAAGACAACCTCTGGATATGACGTTGAGCACACACACTCAACTTCTTTGGTCGACCATGGGGAGACCTGGTCTGAGTGGAACCTGTCCTGTTAAACTGCTGTATGGTCTTGGCCACCATGCTGCAGCTCAGTTTCAGGGTCTTGGCAATCTTCTTATAGCCTAGGTCATCTTTATGTAGAGCAACAATTCTTTTTTTCAGATCCTCAGAGAGTTCTTTGCCATGAGGTTGCATGTTGAACTTCCAGTGACCAGTATGAGAGAGTGAGAGCGATAACACCAAATTTAACACACCTGCTCTCCATTCACACCTGAGACCTTGTAACACTAAAGAGTCACATGACACTCGGGAGGGAAAATGGCTATTTGAGCCCAATTTAGACATTTTCACTTAGGGGTGTACTCACTTTTGCTGCCAGCGTTTTAGACATTAAATACTTGCCGACCGCTGCACGACGATGTACGTCCTATTTTTGAAGAGGGATATCTCGGTAACGGCAGCAGCTGCTGCCACAACCGAGATATCCATCTCTTCAGGCGGCGGTCGGCTGTACGATAACAGTGGTCTCCGCGGCGGATTCGCCGCGAGATCACCGCTATCAGCGGCGGGAGAGGTGCCACCCCCCCTCCCGCCGCCCTCCCGCACCTTCCACCGCTTACCGGAGTGAGGCTAAGTGAGGCTAAGATGGCCCCCGCTCGTCTCTATACCATAGGAGGGCGGAAGCGACGTCAAAACGTCACTTCCGCCCATACCTCTTAAAGGTATATTTTTTTTAAATGTCAGATTTTCTTTTTTTTTTTTTTTTTGCATTTTAGCCCAAATATGAGATCTGAGGACTTTTTGACCCCAGATCTCATATTTAAGAGGACCTGTCATGCTTTTTTCTATTAAAAGGGATGTTTACATTCCTTGTAATAGGAATAAAAGTGATCCATTTTTTTTTTTTTTAAAACAGTGTAAAAATAAATAAAATCAATTAAAATAAATAAGAAATTTTTTATTTTTTTTTAAAACACCCCGTCATGACGAGCTTGCGCACAGAAGCATATGAAAACGGTGGTCAAACCACACATGTGAGGTATCGCCGCGATCGGTAGAGTGAGAGCAATAATTCTAGCCCTAGACCTCCTCTGTAACACAAAAAATGCAACCTGTAGAATTTTTTAAATGTCGCTTATGGGGATTTTTGAGGCTAAAAGTTTGACGCCATTCCACAAGCGGGCGCAATTTTGAAGCGTGACATGTTGGGTATCAATTTACTTGGCGTACCATTATCTTTCACAATATAAAAAAAATCGGGCTAATTTTACTGTTGTCTTATTTTTTTATTCAAAAAAGTGCATTTTTTCCAAAAAAAGTGCGCTTGTAAGACCGCTGCGCAAATCCGGTGTAAAAAAAAGTATTTCAATGACCGCCATTTTATTCTCTAGGGTGTTAGAAAAAAACAATATAAAATGTTTGGGGGTTCTAAGTAATTTTCTAGCAAAAAAAACAGTTTTAAACATGAAAACACCAAGTCTGAAAAAGAGGCCTGGTCCTTAAGTGGTTAATGGCTGTGTGAGTTATTTTTATGTTACATTGCAGCAAAGTGTCATTTCTTCAGTGTTGTCACATGAAAAGATATAATAAAATAGTTACAAAAATGTCAGGGATGTATTCACTTTTGTGAGATACTGTCTGTGTGTGTATGTATATATGTGTGTGTGTGTGTGTGTGTGTATGTGTTTATGTATGTGTGTGTATATATATATATGTCCCTTGTGAAGCCCACAGTAAAATTATCTGATATATCACATGCACAAGGAATTATTGTAGTTTTTGAGCAGTGCTTTGAGTCTATGAGTCATATCATGGCTGCGACATTCCTCCAACATCTTTCTCTTTGCCAAAGCCATCACTGATTTCAGATGGAAAATGGATCAACACATGTGACCACTACCTCTAATGCAGGTGAGAATTGCATTGTTACATTGTTCTTTTTATCATACTAAACTAAAAGGGATAGCCACTTTATGTTTTAATACATTTTTAATGGAAATTTAAATTCCATGTGTACATTGTATCATTTTGGATATACAAGAAGAGTATAAAGCCTCATGCACATGGGCAGAAAAAAAACGTCACTGCTAGGGCATGCATTGACTTTTTTTTCATGCCCATGAGCAAACTGCATGTAATTTAGTGTGACCATACACATGCAGTATAAATGAGCACATATGTGTAGCACCCTCTAGTGTGCTAGAATAAGATTTTTTTTGTTAGAGTAGGCAAAATTTTTCAACTTGGCTAGGAGCCAAGTCTGTGTTTTATCTGGGTCAGGGGAGTGACTCGGAGGCTGGTATGACTTATATGACTTATAGGCAGCATCTCTGATACCTCTAGAAACTTGCAGAAGATTCTAAAAGAATGGGAGTGGAGGTGAGGAGGAGCTGCCTGGAGTATTCCGAGGGCCCTGACCAATGCCCAACAGATGGTGGGTTGGCAGGGGGCAGGCCCCCACAAATACACTGGGTCAGCCCAGCTGGGGGGGCAGTAGAGTTCAAGTTAAACCTGGAGATGGAGTGTTAGGCTGTCGGTGGCACTTAGGGGTGGCCTCCTAGTCTGGGGGGGGGGGGGGGTGACCTTGGGCCTGGGCTTGGGTGCGGAAGGGACCTGCTTCACGAAACACAGGGGTGTCCTGACAGGTGGCATGGGAGCAGGAGAATACTGCCGCGAAAATCTCTAGGGAGGAAGACAGCCAGGAGGGCTGATAAGTGTTGCAGTTGGGAGAAGACCAAGAGGCATGCCTGAGAGGACTGGGAGAGAGCAGTTTCAGATGTATGCAGAGTCAGTTAGGGAGGACTGTGGAAACCTAGCCAAGGGGGCTACACAAAGGGGCAGCTGCAGCCAGGTGGGCTGGCAGTGCCTGAATTGAAGGTACTGGGATCAGTAGCCACAGAAGTACAGCTAATCACTAGGACTTTGCTACACAAACAAGGGACCCCTGGTCCTTGGCTGAAAAGGGCATTTGCTACTTGTCCTGCGAATTGTAGTTCTGCAATCAAGATTAGTGCAGGAGGCAGAAGAGAAGTGTACATGTGGACTGTAACTAGTTGTGTCTCTGAAGATTCCCTTTTGCTCAAAAGTCAACTGGGCATCCCATAACAATCCCAATCCTTATCCAAATGTATTCCCCTCAATAAAACATAAAACAAAGCACTGGAATGTTCTTTGTGCTGTGAATATGCGGTGTGCCTGGCTGTGCAGGGCAGGGGATCTCTTTCTATTTGCGGCTCCTTAGTGGGTGCGCTACGTGCTGTGACGACGAGGTGTGCCTGGCTGTGCAGGGTGGGGGATCTCTTTCTACTTGCTGCTCCTTAGGGGGTGCGCTACATATGCATGTAAATTTAACCGCCTTACAGGCATAAACACGTGCAAAAACATTAGAGGCTTTTTTTTCTGCCAAGTTCTAGCATAAATGTATACATACGCCTGTGTGCATGAGGTCATTGTCAATGGTCATGCAATGTAATATGACATATCAATTTCAAAGCCAGTACATAATCGTGTAAATCAGCAGCCTATTGAGTAAGGCACTTTCTTCTAATTAGCTTACAGTAATGAAAAGATATGTGTATCTTATGCAACCAACATAAGAAAACCATCTAATACCATTGCCAGTGACTACCGTATATACTCGAGTATAGGCCGACCCGAATATAAGCCGAGGCCCCCAATTTACCCCCAAAAAACTGGGAAACGTATTGACTCGTGTATAAGCCGAGGGTGAGACATGCCTGTCCATCCCTGTGTGTCCGTCCATCCCTGTGTGTCCGTCCATCCCTGTGTGTGTGTCCGTCCATCCCTGTGTGTGTGTCCATCCATCCCTGTGTGTGTGTCCATCCATCCCTGTGTGTGTGTCCATCCATCCCTGTGTGTGTGTCCATCCATCCCTGTGTGTGTGTCCATCCATCCCTGTGTGTGTGTCCATCCATGCCTGTGTGTGTGTCCATCCATGCCTGTGTGTGTGTCCATCCATGCCTGTGTGTGTGTCCATCCATGCCTGTGTGTGTGTCCGTGCAGCCGTGTGTGTCCGTGCAGCCTTGTGTGTCCAGCCTACCTGTCTCCCGAGCCTCCGTCCCGTCCCGAGCCTCCGTCCCATCCCGAGCCGAGCCTCCGTCCCGTCCCGTCCCGAGCCGAGCCTCCGTTCCGTCCCGTCCCGAGCCTCCGTCCTTCTGCCATGCCAGGATCGCCGCTCTTCGTCGGCGCCTCGGCGGCCATTCCACTGTTCAAAAGCCGCGCCTCCGTCTGTGATAGGCGGAACACTCAATTTCCCAGCAGTCTGTGTTCCGCCTATCACGGACATCCTCTCATCCTCGTCCGTAGTATGAGGATGAGCGGATGTCCGTGATAGGCGGACCACTGACTGCTGGGAAATTGAGTGTTCCGCCTATCACAGACGGAGGCGCGGCTTTTGAATAGTAGAATGGCCGCCGTCTGTCTGCTCGACACGCTGATCGAGCAGGCAGACGGCGATGACTCGAGTATAAGCCGAGGGGGGCACTTTCAGCCTCAAAAAAGAGGCTGAAAATCTCGGCTTATACTCGAGTATATACGGTATATACGCATTAAAGCTTTCCAGCTTAAGATACTGTAGCAGAAATGTATATAGGAAAGAATTACGCTATTCAGCTTTACCCCAAGGGATCATATAGTATTCATATCATGTAGTGTAGTCAATTTGGCTGTTAATTGAGAAATTTTACAGTCAAATATAGAAGTAAAATGAAATAAGTAGAAAGGGGTGGGGGGAGAATAGAGTAGAAAAGAAAGGGGGGGGGGGGTGTTTCAGGGGATGAGATCCATTCGGCTGTTTTCAGCTTATTATATGGGGGATACATGTATGTTGATTTACTAAAACTGGAAAGTGCAAAATCTGGTGCAGCTCTGCATAGAAACCAATCAGAATCTATTTTTTTTGTCAGAGCTTAGTAGAACAAAATGAAGTTAGAAAGTGATTGGCTACCATGCAGAGTTGTATCAGCTTTTGCACTCTCCAGTTTTAGTAAATCAATCCCAGAGTGTCAAGTTAGACAAGTAACAGAGATCTATCAAAATCATTGGGAAAATAGAGAAGCCTGTAGCAAAAGATGCAGGAATAGGCGCAGGGCTGGCATGACAGGGTAGCAGGGCCAGCTAGCCAATTGCTGGGTGTTTTGAGTTGGTCAGACTAGAGGGGGTGGCCAGAATAGTTTACAGCATAGTTAGGGAGGGGCCAGTGTCCGGTGGTCAGTTGAAGGTCACTGGATGAAGAAACAGCTCCCACCCTCCCGCCCTGTTGTCTGTATTATATCTGGAATGTTTGGCATTTATTTTTGTAAGTCATAGCGGTTGAGATCTTTGGAGGCCTTCTAAATTAAGACCAGCATGGCATAGTGGGGAATCATCTTGGTATGGGATCCTCGGGAAGATGCCAGTTAACCAAGGTTTAACTGGGGATTTGGATATGGATATCAGCGTTGGAAGTTGAAGAGTTGGTATTGTCCCAGAGTTGGCGTGCTACGACTGGGGACCTGGTGTGTCACACTAATACAATATAAATTTGGGGTCTTTTCAGTGCCTTCAAAGATCTACAACATGGTTACGATTGATTTGAAAAAGTACTGTTTGTAAATAATATGTTTATGGTTTGCTGTTGATAAAATGGCCGGTACGGCCAAGTTTACTCCAAAAGGGTGTCGTCTGGTTATTTAAGATGGTAAACATAATAGTAGAGTATGTGCAAAGGTATCTGTCTTACCATAGTCAAGTATTCTATCCACGCAAACCATACTTAATCAAAAGTGTGTACTCTATAATTTAAGATAGCAACTATTTTTACAGGTATTAGGTACCGTGACATTTAATGTTTGACTTGGGCTACTGTCAGGATAGAAGACCATCATGCTTTTGCCAAAGTTTGTTTCACTGTAGTAAATAGACATGTCAGGAGGCAATGTTGAAATGTAATGCAGTCAGGTGACATTATTTTTAACAGTACTTCTGATTTACGAATTCCATCCCATAGATGGAGTGTCATAAAAAATGATTTTAGGGACGTAGGAGCTCCAAGGTAGTATTCTCAGAAATACTACCAGTACCTTGAGCCACACCAGAAAGGCAGCAAGAGATTAGGGAAGTTACAAATGGCTGAGGAGCTGGTGTAGAAAGAAGGGGTTTGGGTTCCTGGAGAACTGGGCCGACTTCTCACTCGGTTACCAGCTCTTTAGCAGGGACGGACTGCACTTAAATGGGGAGGGTGCAGCTTAGCTGGGAGAGAAGATGGCCAAAAATTTAGAGGGGTTTTTAAACTAAGCGGCGGGAGAGAGGGTCCAGATGTAGAGATAGCCAGAGTGAAACAAATTTCAGAGGGTAGTATTGGGGGCATTAGTGGTAGGTTGACTAAGTACCTAAACCCGAGGTAAGTAAATGAACAAATACAAATTGTAGCCTCAGAAAAACCAACAAGGAGATAGTATGCGACTGGACAAAACTGCAAGGCTTGTTCAATAATGACAGGAGTCTAGCTGACAAGATGGGAGAACTAGACCTGCTTTTGTATAAAGAGGGTTTAGATTTTGTGGGAATTTCAGGGACTTGGTTCAACAGCACTCGTGATTGGCTGGCAACCATTCAAGGGTATTCTCTATATTGCAGAGATAGGGAGGGTAAAAAAGGGGGTGGGGTATGCCTGTATATCAAGAATGATGTACAAGTGAATGTGTGTGAGGGACGACATAACTAATGAACCAAGGGAGGAGTGGAATCCTTATGGGTAGAGCTTTAAAGGGAGGAAACCAAGGGGAAAGTAATACTGGGAGTATACTATAGGCACCCTAACCAGAGGGAGGAGGGTGGGGTTAAATGTTTTATTAAACATGTACTGTGTACATATGTAACTTATGTGAACTATTAAAACTGCTATATTTTTCTACACGTGCTATCAAAGTCCATTTTTCATATTGCTCACTTCTCTCAGCTTGTTAGGATTTGGCACATGTATACTCGGGGTGTTTGATTGCCACCCCAGGGCATTGCAATCAATCCAATCTCAGACCTACTGATTGCTAATAATACAGACCTGATCATGGATGTGAAAATACGGGCCAATTTAGGAAACAGCGACCACAGGTCAATTAGTTTCAGCATAAACCACACAAATAGGAAACACAAGGGTAATACAAAGACATTGAATTTCAAAAGAGCCAACTTCCCTAAACTGTGCTCCTTGCTAGAAGATATTAAATGGGATAAAATACTAGGAACAAATAGCACAGAGGAAAAATGTAAGTGCTTTAAGAGCTTATTAAATAACGGTATTGGCCAGTGCATCCCAATGGGAAATACATTTAAAAGAGCTAACAAAAGTCCTGGGAGACTTACCGTATTTATCGGCGTATAACACACACTTTTTTCCCCTTAAAATCAGGGTGTTATATACTGATCCTCCACCCTTCTGGAGCCTCTGGGCGGCTTTCATAAGGGCCGAAAGCGGCCGAGTGCCATCGAGATACATAGGTCATCCGGCTCTGTATCTCGGCGGCGCCATTTTTAAAAATAAAAGCTGCAAGTAAAAGTGAGAAGGCTGAAAATGACACTGACAAGGGTATAACGATGGACAAGGCTGTATGACAAGGCTGCATGACAAAGCTGCATATGACACTGCAATGATGGACAGGCTGAATGACAAGGCTGCATGACAAAGCTGCATATGACACTGACAAGAGTGCAATGATGGACAGGCTGAATGACAAGACTGCATGACAAAGCTGCATATGACACTGACAAGAGTGCAATGATGGACAGGATGAATGACAAGACTGCATGACAAAGCTGCATATGACACTCACAATGGTGCAATGATGGATAGGCTGCATGACAAAGCTGCAAATGACACTGACAAGGCTGCAATGAAGGACAAGGCTGCAGATGGACACTGATAAGGCTGCATTGATGGGCATTTAAATGTAAGTTTTTTTTTCCTTAAATTTCCCTCCTAAAAGTTTTTTTCCTTAAAATTCCCTCCTAAACTTGGGGTGCGTGTTATACGCCGGCGCGTGTTATATGCCAATAAATATGGTAACTCCAAAGTAAAAGTGCAAATAAATGAAAAGGAGAAGGCCTTCAAAAAATACAAGGCTGAGGGGTCCTCGTCAGCATTATAACTTTACAAAGAATGCAATAAGAAATGTAAGGGAGCAATCAGGGCAGCTAAGATAGAACACGAAAGGTACATAGTGGAGGAGATTAAAAAAAAAACGCCAAGCAATTCTTTAAGTATATAAATGGTAAGAAAGGGAGGTCAGATCATATTGGCCACATAAAGGATGATGCAGGGAATCTGGTTACAAATAAGGGAGAGATGGCGAAGGCTTTGAATTTAATTTTCTCCTCAATCTTCATGAGGGAAACGGGGGGGGGGGGGGGGGGTTCAGTAACCCAGACTGCAATGTTTATCCTCATAACACATCACAGGAAGCACCCCATGGCTAACAGAGGATAGAATTAGAAATAGACTTGAAAAACTTAACATTGATAAGTCACCGGGACCAGATGCTTACACCAGAGGGACCTTAACCACTTCCCACCCGGCCAATGCATATATACGGCCGGGTGGGAGCCGTCTACTCCTGATAGGACGTTCAGGAACGTCATTCAGGAGTAGCGGGATCGCGCGCGCGCGTGCCCGCGCAGCGGCGCGATCCCGATGTGCTCGTGTCACCCGGACACGGCACATCTCAGATCGGCAGGAGGGCTCTGTGATTGGCCCTCCTGATCACATGACGGCCGTGTCCAATCACGCCGTCATGTGATGTAAACAAACAGCCGGTTGCTAGGCAATCGGCTCTCCTCTCCTCACACGGAAGTCACCGCTGAGGAGAGGAGAGCAGAACGCTGCAGCCGGCTGATGATCAGTGAGTATGGGCTGCTTTTTACAGCTTTTTACTCACTGATCATCAGTGTAGTGTAAACACACAACACACCACACAGTACAAACACAGTCCCCACATATGTCCCCAAAACATACATGTCCCCAAATAATAAAAACACATGTCCCTAATAATAAAAACATGTCCCCCACATATGTCCCACTAAAATCACATGTCCCAATGATTATCTGCACACATATGTACGTGATCACCTGCACACATATGTACATGATCATTTGCGTACATATGTCCGTGATCACACTAACCAATTATAATACACTTAACGGAATTTTTTTTACCAAAAACATGTAGCAGAATACATTTTGGCTTAAATCTATGACAAAATTTGATTTTATTGGATTTCTTTTCAAATAGAAAAAAGAAAATATTGTTTTTTTTCCAAATTTCCGCTTTTTTTGCGCTTATATCGCAAAAAAAAAAAACGGAGTCGTGAATAAATACCACCAAAATAAAGCTCTATTTGTGCGAACAAAATGATAACAATTTCATTTGGGTACAGTGTAGCATGACCGCGCAATTGTCACTGAAAGCTGAAAATTGGGCTGGGAAGGAAGGGGGTGAAAGTGCCCTGTATTGTAGTGGTTAAGGAACTCAGTCAAGTGATTGCCAGACCATTGTTCCTAACTTTTATGAACAGTCTACTGACTGAAATAATACCAGCTGATTGGGGAAAAGCCAATGCAATGTAGCACCAATATTTAAAAAAGGACCAAGATATATCCTTGGGAACAACAGGCCAGTTAGCCTAACATTAATTATTTTGTAAGCTCTTAGATGGGATGATAAGGGTCTATATACAAGATTTAGTAATAAAAACTGTATTATTAGCAGTAATCAGCATGGATTCATGAAAAATCGTTCTTGACAGACCAATCTATTAACCTTCTATGAGGAAGTGAGCTGCCATCTAGAGGAAGTCCTGTAGATATGGTGTATCTGGATTTTGCAAAGTCAAAATAAGGTCTGTCGACATGGACCAAAGGGTGAGTACATGGATTGAAAACTGGCTACGGGCACGAGTCCAGAGGGTAGTGATAAATGGGGAGTACTCGGAATGATCTGGTGTGGAAATCGGAGCCCCCCAGGTTCTGTCCTGGGACCTGTCCTATTAAATTTTTTCATAAACCATCTGGAGGATTTGGTAAACAACTCAATTTCAGTATTTGCTGACGATACTAAGCTAAGCGGGGCAATAACTTCTACGCAGGATGTGGAAACCTTGCAAGAAGATCTAAACAAAATAATGGGGTGGGCAACTACATGGCAAATGAGATTTAATGTTGATAAATTTAAAAAAATGCATTTGGGTGCCAAAAATATGAATGCAATTTATTAACTAAGGGGGAGAACCTCTGGGGGAATCAAGGATGGAAAAAGCATGCAATGCCAGGCTGCTGCAAGCAAAGCCAACAGAATATTGGCATGCATTAAAAAGGGGATTAACTCCAGAGATGAAACAATAATTCTCCCACTCTACAAGACTCTGATCCGGCTGCACCTGGAGTATGCCATCTAGTTCTGGGCACCAGTCCTCAGATCCAGAGAAGGGCAACAAAGCTAATGAAGGGACTGGAGGATTTAAGCTATGGGGAAAGGCAGCAAGCATTGAACTTATTCTCTCTGGAGAAGAGATGCTTTAGAGGGGATATAATTTCAATGCACAAATACCGTACTGTTGACCTCACAAGAGGGATAAAACTTTTCCGCACAAGGAAATTTAATAAGACACGTGGCCATTCACTAAAATTAGAAGAGAAGCGGTTTAACCTTAAGCTGCATAGAGGGTTCTTTACTGTAAGAGTGGAATTCTCTTCAACAAGCAGTGGTTTCAGTGGGGAGCATCGATAATTTCAAAAAACTATTCGATGGGCACCTAAACGACCGCAACATACAGGGATATACAATGTACTATTAACATAAAAGCACACACACCGGTTGGCCTTTATGAACTTGGTCTTTTTTTAACCTCACCAACTATGTAACTTACTTAGCAAACTATATACTAATTGGCAGGGATTGGACCAGACTAGTTACATTTTTGGACTCTCCAATCAAATGTGCACAAGAGTTCCCAGTGCATGGCATCCCTCGAAGCTGCAATCAGACTTTGCTGGCCTATACTTTGCCAGGGGTTAAAGGGTCATTTACCATCTGGAAATACGTTTAATTGTATTTGCATGTCTGAGAGTTATATAAGCAAGGATGGAGAAGATGTTTACCTGTGGCACTTGTGCAGAGCTGCATATTTGTCTTCTAGCTGCCTAATTTTTTCATTACGTCGCTCATCGTCGTTTATTACGACCTCTAAAGTCAAAGTCAAACAGTCCCTGGTTCTCACCAGAACTAGTATCCCTAAAGGAGAAATTCACATCTATTTAATTTCTGGTGTCAACCCTAAATTTGGTGTTTTCTTTTACTTCCTCTTTTGGTGATAATAGTAAACAGGACACAAAGAGGGTAAATCTCCCCAACGGGAACACAGACAGCAATAAAACCCTGACAGGGGTATACCTGCCAACTTTATGAGATGAAAAGGAGGGACACCTTGTAGCACAATGTATTTAGGACGCACCTGTACCATGCCCTTATTTATGCAGACAGTTAGGAATGAGTATGCCAAAAACAATTGATTATACTGAGCATTTTCCATCTTTTACATTTAGGGCAAAATAACCCTTTCAATAGTTGAATAGTTTCATATATATCCTTACATCAGACCAAAAAGAGGAACAATTGACAAGAAAAGGGGGACAAAGGAATTACTTCCAAAATAGGGATAGTTGGGAGCTATGTAGAGGTTCCAATCCTTCGCCACTCTATATAAAACCTCCCAGGGACCATCCATTGTTGCTGCTCCATTCTCTCCCCTGCAGCAGGAGCCAAAGCTTCTGGATCTGGACAAGATTAAAAAAAAAAACATATCTTTTTTATACAGGGTATGCAGGAGAGGGAAGGGGGGCGGGGGGGGGGGGCATAAAGAATAGTTATAGTTAGGCTTATCCTCCAATTTAAAGCCCATGAGCTTTTAGTTCATAACTGGTAAATATATTACAGGTGCATGAAAAACATAGTTACATAGTTATTAAGGTTGAATAAAGACACCAGTCCATCCAGTTCAACCTGAGTGTCTACAATTGTCCCTATCCCTGTATATTGCACACTCACATCAGTCCCTACCCTCAAGGAGCCCATGAATCCCAGGTCCCCATTCATATACTAGGGCCAATTTTGGACAGAAGCCAATTAACCTACCTGCATGTCTTTAGACACATTTCAAAACTTTACAGTTCCTTTTCATTTTTCAGAAGGCAGCCACAGCATGTGTAGAAAAGCCTGTCCCTTGCCAGTATGCTGCAGAAAATGACCCTTGCTCTCTGTATGAAAGCAATAGCTCTGACACCCTCCTGCTGATTTAGAGCTAGAACTCTCCAATCAGCAGTAAGCAGCATTACTGCAGGGGACAGACTTTTCTACTCCGATTGTGTCTGCCCCCTTAAAAAATATGACGTAAAGCTGGCTACAGCAGCAGAATTTAATTCAAAATGTTTCTTTTTTATAAAAGTTTGCTCAATCGACTAATGGTTAGCGCATTCAAATTGACATTTATTTTCGGCCCTAGTGATGATAAAAATTCAAAGTAGGATGGAGAATGAAACAAAATAGAATGAAATACTAGCTGTGAATATGGTATTTGTTGGGGAAAAGTTGTACATATTGTAATGAAACCTGTTTAATGCGTCTGAGATTCCATTGTAATAGCACCTCTTTATAAAATTTTAAGAGCTTTTGAATAAAATTACTTAAAGTGATTGTAAAGTCTTGTTTTTTTTCCCTATAAAAATAAAAAGCATGCTATGCTTACCTGCTCTGTTGCAGTTGATTTTCACAGAGCAGCCCCGATCCATCTCTTCTCGGGTCCCTCTTCTGTGCCCCTCCCTCCTGTTCAGTGCCCCCACAGCAAGCAGCATGATATGGGGGCACCTGAGTCACAGCTTCCTGTGTCCATTCAGATACGGACCCCCGACCTTGCCCCGTCCCCTCTCTCCCCTGATTGGCTAGCTGGCTTTGACAGCAGCAGCAGTGTTTCTGCCAATCAGGAGGGAGAATCTTTGATGGCTGAGAAGCTCGTGGACATCGCTGGGCAGAGAGGGACCTCAGATAAGTATTAGGGGGTGCTGGGGAGGCTGCTGCACACAGAAGGCTACTCATCTTAATGCAAACAATGCACTAGAATAAAAAACCTTCTGCCTTTACAACCTATATAACTAAATGAAGGCAAAAAAGTCATGTTCTGAAAAACAATTTGTATGAAAACAATCATATGAAAAGCTAACCATATGTGGTCAGACATTGCTTGCCTTTTGTTTGGACACACTTGGAATGTATTTAGCTGCTTAAAGCTTAAAATTTAACCGAGCCTTAATAGTAAGAACAAAATCCTATCAGAAAAAAATAGATGAAAGATTTTCGCCTATTTACACTGAACCAAATTATTAACTTCTTTGAGGTTTATCTCCTTCCGGGCTTGTGTACATAGGCATTAATAAATTGGAAACGCATCTAAAACATGATTATTAAAACGTTTTGGACTCACTGCTGTGAATATCAATGGACAGGGCGGGTTCGGGTTGCATCTTTTTATTTCTGCTTTCAGGTTGCATTTAGATTTTATAAAGGCAGCCTGTCAAACACAATCCACAACAGGTCTTTAATTCCCTTGCTGTCAATGGAGAATCACATCAAAGCACAGCAAACACATTTTACATGAATTGTCAATGACTTGTTTTAAACGGTAACTAGAAATTACTTTGTTGATAAAATGAAAACGTAAAGTGGTTGTAAACTGCCCAAAATGAAAAATGAACAAAGCATATTCTTCTATAGGGTGTACATGCCTCAATCTATAGCACTTAGTGTGGAACCAGTCTGCTCTCTCCATCCTTTGCTGTCTGCGTGAGTCTCACTTCTGACAGTTTTTCCTGACACAGGTTGCCACCTTATCCCTTTAAACCCAAACACATATAAATTACACAGGTTCTGTGGATAATTTAATACAGATAAGATGCCAAGTGAGTTTAAGTACCACTTTAATCAGCCACAGAACCTGTGTAATTAACATGTGTTTGGGTTTAAAGGGATGAGGTGGCAACCCTACACAAGTCAATCCTGGGAGATGGCCTGTGACCACCCCCCTAGCACACAGGAGGTGACTGACAGCTTCAGTTGTGCATGCTTCTCTATGAGACTGTGCAGGAGGGTGTGTCCATTACCTCCACTCAGGTCTCAAATTACACTCAGCCCTCTGCTCTGCTGTGTGTAATGTCATATCCCCTCCCCTTTGCCTCCCACAAGCTGAGAAATGCCATGTGATCTGTGTACTTTGAACTCTGGATAAGAGGGCTGCAGATAAACAGGTACAGCTTACATAGAAGGATTTTCTTAATCACTGAGGTCAGTCACTGCAGTGGGCTTTTGTAAGGGTGTATTATCATTTTATTTCAACATAATATAATTTTTATAAAATTAATCTTTTTTTTAAGCTCATCTGATATGCAATTTTAACCACTTGCCGACCAGCGCACGACGATGTACGTCGACAGAATGGCACGGGCAGGCAAATGGGCGTACATGTACATCCCTTTAAATTTGCTGCCCTGGTCGGGACCCCCGTGAGTCCGGTCGCGGGACCCGCAGACTCGATCGCCGCGGGCATCCCCGCGATCGTCTCACGGAGCGGCTGAATGGAAAAGTGCCGTTGTAAACAACATTTCTCCATTCTGTCTAGCAACTAGTGATGCTGATCTCTGCTCCATGTGATTGGAGCAGAGATCAGTGTTCACTAAATGAAAGCCCAACCCCCCCCCACAGTTAGTAACACGCCCCTAGGAACACTTAACCCCTACACTGCCACCCACTGGTTAACCCCTTCACTGCCAGTGTCATTTACACAGGAATCACTGCATTTATATAGCAGTGATTACTGTATAAATGACAATGGTCCCAAAAATGTGTCAAAAATGTCCGATGTGTCCCCCACAATGTCGCAGTGACAATAAAAATCGCTGATCGCCGCCATTACTAGTAAAAAAAAAAAAAATAATTATTAATAAAAATGCTATAAAACTATCCCTATTTTGTAAACGCTATAACTTTTGCGCAAAGCAATCAATAATCGCTTATTGCGATTTTTTTTACCAAAAATATGTAGAAGAATACGTATCGGCCTAAACTGAGGGAAAAAAATGTTTTTTTATATATTTTTGGGGGATATTTATTATAACAAAAAGTAAAAAATAATGCGTTTTTTTCAAAATTGTCGCTCTATTTTTGTTTATAGCGCAAAAAATAAAAACCGCAGGGGTGATCAAATACCACCAAAAGAAAGCTCTATTTGTGGGAAAAAAAGGACGTCAATTTTGTTTGGGAGCCGCACGACCGCGCAATTGTCAGTAAAAGCGACGCAGTGCCGAATCGCAAAAAGTGGTCTGGTCTTTGACCAGCAAATTGGTCCGGTCTGAAAGTGGTTAAAAACATCCAAATGTATGTCAGGGGACCCCAGAGCCTGTATGCCTAACCCTCAGATGCAACATTTCTGTAGCCATTGAAACAAATGTGTCTTTACATTTGTCTAATTTCTCAATTTAAAGAACAACTCAACCTTCACAATGCAATATACTGTATATACGCACTTGATACTGCAGCAATGAAATATTGCCAGTATGTTGGGTTACCGGTTGTGAAAATAAATTCTGTTTATTTTAGCGTGACCTGGCTCTGTGTCTCTATCTTGGCTGTAAGCAGGCCATTTATAGCCACCACTAGAGGGTGCTATCTGCAGACGAGAGACTTGGTTTGCAATGAATGAATGAGCACTCCGCCTCCAAGGAACAGATTTTTCAGGAAGTAGTCAAAGCTAGGAGGTTCAAGGCAATTCTGCTGGAAAAAGATGGTTGATGTTTCCCGAGCTACAGGACTTTTCCCAACATTCCAGCACCTCCTTTCCTTATACAATTGAATTGCTGATGTAGCTGAGAACTGTAGGTTTCTGCAGCCCACCCATCATCTCTCCTTACCCCCCTCCTGCCTTTTGTTCTCCGGACTTCCAGAAGAAGAAAAGTACAGCCACAAATGGCATATTGAGAGATGTAGTTTGGCAGAGGGGTGCCATTATTGTGTCAAATTCCTTCAATTTTTTTACATCTCACTTCTGTGACCCATTTCTTCCTGGCTGGTTAGGCCTGGATGAATTCTGCAGGCAGACTTGGGTCTATCACAACCACCCCAGTACCTTTTGTAGGCTTCATAGTTCTGGGGTTTTAAACTCATCTACTTCTTAATGCTCATTGTTGCACATTGGGTGATAGTGTTACTGTTAAAGCTGACTACGGTGGTTGGTAAAATTGTACACCCTATGGTAATATTACTTGCCTTATATAAATATGTAGACGTATCCATGCTTGTTTATGCTTAGTGACCTTACCTTAATATGTCATACACTACGGTGGGTCATAATTCTTGCTGCTTGTAATTTGTTATCCATCATTGATTGTAATGGTGTCTATCTCTGCAAAATAGCATTATTAAATACTAAAGAGCTGTTGTTGACTTCCTTAAATTTAGCCATTGTGAGAAGTTGAGGACGGTCGAGGCCAGCATCAGAGGACACATCCAACTCTGCGGCTCCTTTTGGGAGTGGAGCTACACTGAATTTAGTCACAAATATCCCAAGGTTGATGGGGGGGGTGATAATTAAATAATGCAATTATTAGAAAGTGTACATTTTGCTCCTTAGCTCTGCTTCTCCAGCCCTGCTGCCATCAGCACTAACACACGTGGCATTATGGTAAATATGGTCCTGACAATGCAGTTATATTTTAAGCAGGTGCATCTTGTGGACCAGGAGAAGAGCACATTTTAAAACAGCAGTCTGGTATTTCTAACTCCATTCCTGCACTTGCCCTCATGTAATGATGTGTGAGTGCCATGGAGTTCAATAATACTTTGAGCTCAGGCCAGCTTGATGATGCCAGCTCAGTAGGTGGGTACATAACAGCCTGAGCTCAAAAGAAATGGAAGACCAAGGACATCTAGCGGTGAAAAAGAAGTACTGTGGGGCAGTGGTGGCTGGTGCTAAATATTTTGGGGGGGTGGCAAACAAAACTGGCCCCCCTCACTCGCAGGGCCCCTCCCCCTGTCAGTTGTTATTATGGTGTGGCTGTTTCCCCATGGGGAGTGTGTAATGATAGAGGACACGGCCAGGCAGTGAGAAGGAGGAGGATGTGTCAGGCTCATACTCACAATGCATTCTCTAACTTGGCCGTGCAAGTTCTGCTCTCTGATGGTCACCTTATCCTCGTCCATCCTTCATATTGCTTGAGCCCGCCATGGACTATGCTGCTGGTGACCCCAAAGAGCATCCTACCCCATCTGGGAACAAAGGGAGGTACAACAATAACAAAGACCCGGCCTCCCCCTCTTCCTCCCCCCACCCTGTGCTCCGCACCACTCCTTCCTTCCCTCACACACCGATCTGGTCAAAACACTGGCATACACGTGGCCTGCTCATAACGTGCGCACTGATTGGTCCAGAGGCAGGGCAACCCTGGGTCATTGCTTATGTCCTAAGACTCTTCTTGCTTTTCCTCCCGGCCAATCAGGAAGCAGATCCTGATACCCAAATGGCTGGGAGGAGAAGCAGGAAGACATTAGCAAATATTAATTTGCTAATGTCACATAACTGGGTGGGCTCAGGGTGCAGTGCACTGTGCCTCGAGCCCACCCTTTTTTGAAGCCAATTAGATAGAGCCTCAGGCTCTAATCATGTGCTTCAGAAAAAAAAAACATTGAAATCCATGTGCCCGGTGCTCTGCATGTAGATTAGGGGCCGGGCTCATGGATCAGGGGGGCGGTGCCCCTGCGCCCCGTATGGAGCGGTCACCACTGCTGTGGGGGACAACACTAGCTTGAAGGTAAGTATTGCCACCAAAGCTGTCTTTTTTAATATTATCTTTTAATGGACTATTTTTTTTTTAAATTGTTTTGTAAGTTATATTTTTGGCTAGATTCCAATTTAAATGGTCACAACTCTATCTTCCCTGCCAACGACTTTGCAAGTCCCCTCCACAAAGCAGTTCTTATCTCAGATACATGAGCAAGCCTTGTAATGAGCTTATAAATGTTTATGTACAAAAAGCTCTGATGGTTTTCCCGTCGGATTTCCGATGGAATTCTGCTCAAACTGTCTTGCCTACACACGGTCACACCAAATTCCGACCGCAAAGAACGTGGTGACGTACAACATCTATGACGGGACTAGAAAAAGGAAGTTCAATACCCAGTAGCCAATAGCTTCCATCTCGTAGTTGAATCTGTGAATGTGTGAGTTTTTGCATGTCAGAATTGCATACACACGATCGGAATTGAGAACATGCTATCAAATTTTTGCTGGTGGGAATTTGGCCAGCTAAATTTCCGATGGAGCATACACACGGTTCCAATTTCCGATGAAAAGCTCTCATCAGTCTTTTGCTTGCCAAAATTCTGATCGCGTGTACTCGGCATTCGGCTTAATGTACACAGGATGTTTTACAACCTTCTGAACGATTTAACTTGACAGATAGTAACTGACGTTTAACCACTTCAGCCCCGGACCATTTTGCTAGCCAAAGACCAAACCACTTTTTGCGATTCGGCACTGCGTCGCTTTAACTGACAATTGCGCGGTCGTGCGACGTGACTCCCAAACAAAATTGACGTCCTTTTTTTCCCACAAATAGAGCTTTCTTTTGATGGTATTTGATCACGCCTGCGGTTTTTATTTTTTGCGCTATAAACAAAAATAGAGCTACAATTTTGAAAAAAACACATTATTTTTTACTTTTTGTTATAATAAATATCCCCCAAAAATATATAAAAAACGTTTTTTTTCCCTCAGTTTAGGCCGATACGTATTCTTCTACATATTTTTTGTAAAAAAAATCGCAATAAGCGATTATTGATTGGTTTGCGCAAAAGTTATAGCGTTTACAAAATAGGGGCTAGTTTTATGGCATTTTTATTAATATTTTTTTTACCAGTAATGGCGGCGATCAGTGAATTTTATTGTGACTGCGACATTATGACTGACACATCGGACATTTTTGACACATTTTTGGGACCGTTGTCTTTTATACAGCAATCACTGCTATATAAATGCAGTGATTCCTGTGTAAATGACACTGGTAGTGAAGGGGTGAACCAGTGGGTGGCAGTGTAGGGGATAAGTGTTCCTAGGGGTGTGTTACTAACTGTTGGGGGCTGGGCTTTCATTTAGTGAACACTGATCTCTGTTCCAATCACATGGAGCAGAGATCAGCGTCACTAGTTGCTAGGCAGAACGGGGAGATGCTGTTTCTCCGTTCAGCCTCCCCGTGAGACGATCCCTCCGCGGCGATCGAGTCCGCGGGACCCGCGTCCGCACTCACGGGGGTCCCGACCGGCACGCGAGCACGCCGCAGGGTTGCAAATTTAAAGGGACGTACAGGTACGCCCATTTGCCTGCCCGTGCCATTCTTCCGATGTACATCGGCGTGTGCCAGTCGGGAACGGTTAAAACATCAGTTTTGCCTAGTTTACATGCCGTGTTTATCCGCGTTTGCGTTTAAACGTGTTTTTTATTCTCTCAAATAGTCAAAAATTAACGTCTGTAAACGGAACGCGGCTAAACGCGAGTTACCACATTTACACGCGTTTAAGCTGTTACAGGTGTTTGGCGTTATGCCTATGAACATCTGTCCTGAATGCATTTTTTTAGTTTCCAAAAAATGCTTCTAAACTCAATTTCTTTAGAAATGATTATAAACGTGTGTATATGTACTGATAAGATAAGATAGAGGAGAGTTCAGGGGCAGCTGAAAAAAACAAAACGCCCAACTGTTCCTAAACGTCCGTTTACCAGCAGAAGTGTACATGAAGCCTAAATATTTTTAAAATCTTGGTTTCCTTAAATGCAAACATTTTGCCAGTACTACCAGTATAATAAAAATACAAGACAAATGAAAAGACAGTTAACACACTCACATAGGGTGACTGGAAACAAGGAGGACTTCGAAAATGATCAACAGCTTCTTCTATCCTTGGTCTATCAGTGAATAATATTTGTTTTAAAGGATTATCGTGACATTCTAATTCTGGCTGTCACACGCTAATGAAAGTTACAGCTTAACATTTTTCTAAAATGTAAACAATTTACATTTCTAAGTAAAAGTAGAATATATGTATTGTATGTTGGCCTTAAACATAATTGACACTGGCAGATTCCAAAGAAGGTGATGTTCATACATCTGTTCCAGATCACGTCCTCCCTGGGCCAAGTAAACAGGAGCTGAGAGACGTTCAACGTGCCTTCCGGCATCACTCTTCTGCAGTTCATGCACCATGCTGCTCTGATCACAGCCTAGATGAGGCCAATGCTTCCAAGAGCTTGTCAGTTTGCGCTAAATTCTAAAAAGCAGACTATTATCTGTTGGAAAGCTCATGGTGGAAAGCGCAGGTGCTTAAGAGGAGGATAATGGCTGGGTGCCATCACTCTGCTTGCAAATTTCTTCATAATAAGTCGCTGTTTAGATTTTCTTACATCATTTACATTCCTTGGCCCCAGTGCCCTAAAGAGCGGAAGAGCTTACCTCTATGCCATGTGCATATTAGGGATGTGCTGCTAGATGTAATTATAAAGCAAGTCCAGGCAACAAGTATAATCAGCCTGAGCTACTTAATCAACAACATCCCTAGATTTACATAGTCCACTCAATTCACTTCTAAATGGTAAGCATAACTGGCTTGCCAAAGACCCTCTTTATACCGAGATTTTATGTGAGATGGGAGCGCCAGGCGTGAAAAACACTACAATAGCCCTATTAAAAAATTATTTTTATTTTGTTATTAAAGTAGTGTTCCACAGAAAAAAAAAAATCATGAAATTTCCTAAAAAACAAACAAAAAGAAAACAATTAATATATATTTTTTAACTCACCTCTAAATGCCTGTTGCTAGGGGGCTCCCTCGTAGTCTGCCTCCTTCAGTGCCTGGGCTGGTGACATCACTTCCCCCAGTGCAGGAATGGCTCAGCTCTGCCCCCTCCCTCCTGTCAGTCATCTGGCACATGTGACAGGTCCCAGATGACTGCGTGGCCAATCATGGGTGCCCACAGTTAGGAGGGGGGCTTCGTTCCCCTGCATCGCTGGACCCTGGGACAGGTAAGTGTCGGATTATTAAAAGTCAGCAGCTGCAGTATTTGTGGCTGCTGATTTTTCTTTTTTTTTTAAATGGAGATGCAAGCAAGAATTTACCCTCTTGCTGCACAGGGTACAAAGGGGTGTTAATGCTTCTTTTTAATGGAAAGGCCAATATTTTCTATAATCATCAGCAGCCTTGCTCAGCAAGCATTTTACATAGGATGCTGGCTAGGACTACAGCCTCATTGTACATCAATTTCATTTTCTCCAACCTTCCATATCATGCTCAAATATGCATAAAATAGACTTTGAAGGGTGCTAAATGATATGGCTAAGTGTTTGTGGACACCTACATGAGCTTCTTGGACATCCCATACCAAAACCATGGTCATTGATAAGGAGTTGCTGATCCTATCCCCTTTGTAGCAATACCAGTCTTCACTCTTCTCTTTTTCAAACGATTTTGAAGTGTGTTTGTGGGAATTTGTGCCCATTCAGCCTGCAGACCAGATACTGATGATGGATGAGAAGGCTGTTTTCCAAATAGTTGCCGTCAGGGCTTTGTAAAGGCTACTGGAGATCCTCCGCAGTAAACTCATTATACCACATCTTTATGGAGCTGGATTTGCATGCAGGGAAACAGTTGTACTAGAACAGGAAAGGGCCTACCCCAAATTGCTGCCACAAAGTTGGAAGCACATAACTGTCTAACGTGTTTGTATGCAATTGCATTAAAGAAGAATTCCAGGCATGGCTTTATTACACATAGTTACATTGGTCTAGTTTGGACCAATGTACAAATTTTTATACCATATCTGGCCGATGCCCCTGGAAGCTGGAAATCACTGAAGTAGACACCATTACTTTTCCACTTGCTTCTAGGTCCTGTGCTGAGCAGCTGCACTCATGCTTACTAAATAAAGAAGGCGGTAGCTCTGCATGAGCGCCATTCAGATGCTTTGTGTTTTATAAATGAATGCAAAGTGCTATTTGATAAGTGAGGCAGGGAGGCAGGGCAGTGATTTCAAACTCTCCACTTTGTTCAATCATAGAACGCTATGCATTCATTCAGAAAATCCTGTGTATATAAAAAAAAATGACTGCGCAGGTTATAAAAAAGATATGCAAAAAAATTCAATGGAGGAAAAGAGTAAATGATTTTTACTGGATCTATGTAAGTTTTTAGCAGGGCTTATTTAAAAAAAAAACATCATACGGTTTTAACCTATGTTACTCTTCTCTTCTTTATGGGACATCCATGAGAGCGATTAGGAACCAGCAAGGTCCACCATGACATTATCTCCACCTCTTTCAAATGGATGGCTTTGCCATCATTTGTGATTCCATGCTTATCTAGACTCTTATGATTATATATTATAATGTGAAATTTAGAGTTCTGGTAAGCGCACATCTTATTCAATTATGATGAAGGTGCACTCGGGCGAATGGTCATTCCTTTCCTATTGGACACATCCTTACTTTATTTTATATTTTATTATATTTATATTTATTTATTATATATTTATTTATACTATATTTTATTTTATATATTGCATTTATTATTCCTCCTCACGTGGACATGACTGTTTGAAATTTTATTTGTTTCACTACTCTTTGCTTACATAGCACAGTAATTCAGATTTATTCAGAAAATGCAAAGCATTCCGTGATGCTGATTGGCTGGCGTTTTTTGGTCACAATGCATCAAACCAGCCATGTAGCATGGGACCCAGAAGCAGGTGGAGATCACTGGAGTAACGGTGTGTACTTCAGTGGTTTCCAGGTTTCAGGGACATTGGCCAGGTATGTTATACACATCAGTGGCGGCCTGTCTATTAGGGGTGCAAGGGCACTCCCCCCCTCTATCCATGCGCCTGGCCCCCTGATCTACATAGAGGGCGCAACAAACTATTAATTCCAATAGAGAATGTGTTTGGAAAAACATAATTAGAGCCAGAGGCTCTCGTAGGCTTTAAAAAAGGGTGGGCTCCCATGAATATTTGCTACTTTCACACTAAAACTCCTCCCCCATCAATCAGGAAGTGGGTCGTGAGGCGATCCTATTGGATGCCTGGTGCCTAGGAGGAGGAGAGAGGAGACGGATGGTGAAAGCCGCCTGCCACACGCCACCTTGATCCGATCCGCCATGCTGGAGCAGAGGACACCGGAGCTGCTGCCTGCCATGCACGACTTAGATGGGGTAAGTGCTGAACCGACTCACAGACAGGGGGCAGTGCCGCCACCCCCCCAAAAAAAACACCAGCCGCCACAGATACACATAATTACATAGTTAGTCTGGTTGAAAAAACAAGTTGAAGTCCATCTAGTTCAACCAATATAAGGAAGAAAGAAAAATATACAATACCATATACACAATCTTATACTCACAGTTGATCCAGAGGAAGGCAAAATCCCCAATAAAGCATGATCCAATTTGCTCCAGCAGGGGAAAAACGCCTTTCTGATTCCCAAAAAGGCAATTGTATATTCCCTGGATCAACTTTACCTATAAATGTTAGCAGGGCCGCTGATAAGCCAGTACAACTAGCCCTGTTGTACCGGGTCCTCTCAACGGGGGGGCCCAGGCAATCTGAACAGATGGAAAAAAAATACCCCCTCCTCCATTCCTCTCAATGAGTACTCACTCAAGCGAAACATCTCGGAGGCAAAGCCTGACTGTGAGATCCTGTAGTTTGAGTAGGCGGGAGGGGTTGTGGCCGGCTTCGAGGATGATCGTTCCTGCCTTCTTCTGGTGTGCATACATGAGCTGTATTAACAATATGGTGGCAGTGGATCTGGATTCTCAGAGGACTGCAGATTAGCCCAGTCACATTAAAGTGGTTGTAAACCCTTACAACCAACTTTGACCTACAGGTAAGCCTAGGTTAAGGCTTACCTGTAGGTCCAATAAATATCTCCTAAACCTACACGGTTTAGGAGATATTTGCCGAAAGACAGGCACCGCTGTCTACGGCGCATGCACCGTAGACAGCGGCGCACAGGCGCACTGAGCGCGCCGCGGTCAACAGCGATATGCCGCGAGTGGCGGTTCCCGTGCGCATGCGCGGGAGTGACTTCATCGCGGCTTTGCCGAATGACAGCAGCGGAGCAGCAAGACCCACTGAGACCCACCGAGAAAATGGATGCGCCGGACTACAGGGGACAGCGGTAGTCTAATGCCTGCTTTTTCAAAAAGGAGATGCCATCAATGTCAGCAAACCCCACTTTTTATTACTTCTATCTAAATTTTTAGATCACTGGTTCACACCATGCCTGGAGCTGACTCACACAGGAACGCACTGTGTAATCCTGTGCAATTCACATGTGGGTCTGTGCAGTGCAATTTCAAGCTCATTAATTTTGAATGGGCTACAATTGCAATGCACCAAAAGTAGAGTATGCACTACTTTTTATAATGCACTGCAACCAGATCACATGGTGAGCCAGGGCTGGCAGGATGTAGGGCAAACATACTACGTTTGCGACCTGCGTTTGAGGTGTCATTAACTTTTTATTGACTCCTGCTGCAGATCGCAAAAGCAGTGCATTTTGCATGCAGGTTGAATTATACAGGAATCCACAGCACATTCCTTCACAATTCAGATGCAGATATGGTGTGAACTGGCCCTAAGCCCTGGTTCACATTGGTACGATTTGACATGTCAAATCGCATATCAAATGGGCGGCAATTGCCGGCAATGGCACCATCCTAATCGGTGCAACGCTACATTTGCGGTGCCGCACCGAATTAAAAAAGTAGATTCACTACTACATCTTGCGATTTTGGGCTGCGATTTACATTTACATATGTGCAGGAACCTGCGCAGATGTCTCTGAAATTGAACTTGCACAGCTTCTTTCCCACAGCTCAGTGTGAACCTGGGCTCAGACATAAATTTCTAAACTTTTAATGAGAAATATATATATATTTTTTTAAAGTGGGCTTAGCTGACATAAATAGCATCTCTTTTTTTCACGTAGGGCTGCTTGACTGTGAGAAATTGTACAGTGCAGTTTTGAACGCAGCATAGTGTCATCTACATCCTACACACAGTCATCTTAGACTCTTAACGACGCCCCTTTAAGCCATGCCCAATAATTAAGTGTAATTTAACCATGTCCGTTTTTCAGGTCCATGTGGCGCATGTTTTTAAATTGGCCACGCCCACAATTTAGCCTTTATGTATACCCTAGCCTGTCTGTATATCCTAGCCTGTATAGGGGCGGGGCCAGGGGTGGGGATGAAGGAGGCACCAGGGGTGGGGCGGATGTAGGCTGTATGGGGGCCCCATGATTTCTATCAGTGGCCCTGAATGTTAGTATCCAGTTATATTATATGTATCTAGGAAAGAATCCAGGCCTTTCTTAAGACAATGTACTGAGCTTCCCAGAACTACCTCTCCTCTTCACTGCTCTTCCTGTGAAGATAACTTTCCGTATTTGGAGATGAAATCTCCTTTCCTCCAGATGTCCTCTGTGATGACCTAAATGTGAATAACTCAACACCAATATGAATCACTTATGTATTTATACATGTTGACCATATCCCCCTTAATCTCTTCTTCTCAAGAGAGAATAAATTCAGTTCAGTTAATCGTTCCTCATAGCTGAGTTCCACCATGCCTCTTATCAATTTGGTTACTCTTCTCGGCACTTTTTCCATATTCTCCAATATCCTTTTAATAAACCGGTGCCCAAAATTGAACTGCATATTTCAGATGAGGTCTTACTAATGATTTGTACAGGGGCAAAATTATATCTATTGCTCTGCAGTCCATGCCTCTCTTAAAGAGGAGCTGCACCTTTAAAAAAAATATTAAAAGCCAGAAGAACAAATATTGCAGCTGCTGACTTTTAATAAATTGGCACTTTCCTGTCCCAGGGTCCAGCGATGTCGGCTGCAGATGAGGAGCAATCGCTTGTCTCTCCGCTGCCCCCGCCGCCATCCTCTGTCAGGGAATCGGGAAGTGAAGCATTGCGGCTTCACTGCCCGGTTCCCTACTGCGCATTTGCGAGTCAGGCGGCGTACACACGCGGGGACTGTTTGCCGAAACTAAGTTCGTCAAACAGTCCGCTCAAACTTTTGAATGAACGAACACGCCCACACACGGCACTTTTTGAGCGGACAAATACGGCAAACTTTGTTCGTCGTACTAAGTCCGCGCAACTTTTGAAATGAGCGGACTCGCCCACACACGAGGCAACAGTCCGCTCATTTCGAGCGCGTGTCAAGGTAGGCGGGGCCCGCGAAGGAGACGTCGCGGGCCCCGCCGCCTGGTATGGACTTAAAGGGGAACCCCAACGCCGAAAAAAATCGGCGTGGGGGTCCCCCCAAAGTCCACAACAGACCCTTGTCCGAGCACGCTACCCGGCCGGCCAGGCAAGGGGGGCGAGCGAGCGCGCCCCCCCTCCCGAGCCGTACCAGGCCGCGTGCCCTCAACATGGGGGGTGCCTTGGGGAAGGGGGGGCCGCGCGGCCCCCCCACCCCAAAGCACCTTGTCCCCATGTTGATGAGGACAAGGGCCTCTTCCCGACAACCCTGGCCGTTGGTTGTCGGGGTCTGCGGGCGGGGGGCTTATCGGAATCCGGGAGCCCCCTTTAATAAGGGGGCCCCCGGATACCTGCCCCCCACCCTATGTGAATGAGTATGGGGTACAATGTACCCCTACCCATTCACCTGTACCCAAAAAAAAAACACAACACACGAGATAAAATATTTTATTGCACAGCTCCGGGGGTCTTCCGTCTTCGGGGGTCTTTTCGCCGGACTCCTCCGCTATCTTCGTGTAGCTCTTTTGCTAGCGGAGGAGTCCGGCTTTCTTCCTCCCCGCCGCCGGCCTCTTCTCCCGACTTCGGGGGTCTTGTCCCCCTCTTCGGTTCTTCTGCCGGGCCACCGCGCCTTCTTATAGCTCTTTTGCAGGCGGTGGCCCGGTCTTCTGTCGCCGCCTTCCGTTCTTCTGTCGCCGCCTTCGGTTCTTCTGCCGGGCCACCGCGCCTTCTTATAGCTCTTTTGCAGGCGGTGGCCCGGTCTTCTGTCGCCGCTGTCGCCGCCGCCTTCCGTTCTTGTTCTTCTTCTTCTCTAGGAGATGTTGACACGTCGCTCTCTCTGGCCGGAATGCCAGGGACGCGCTGAGCGGCCACTTATATAGTGACAATGGGGCGGTGTCACATGGTATATGTCACATGGGTTGGTCACATGGTGACCCCGCCCCCTTACAATGTCATAGTCCCCATGTGACATCAACCCATGTGACCAACCCATGTGACATATACCATGTGACACCGCCCCATTGTCACTATATAAGTGGCTGCTCAGCGCGGCTCTGGCATTCCGGCCGGAGAGAGCGACGTGTCAACATCTCCTAGAGAAGAAGAAGAAGAACAAGAAGAAGAACAAGAACGGAAGGCGGCGGCGACAGCGGCGACAGAAGAAGAGCTATAAGAAGGCGCGGTGGCCCGGCAGAAGAACCGAAGAGGGGGACAAGACCCCCGAAGTTGGGAGAAGAGGCCGGCGGCGGGGAGGAAGAAAGCCGGACTCCTCCGCTAGCAAAAGAGCTACACGAAGATAGCGGAGGAGTCCGGCGAGAAGACCCCCGAAGACGGAAGACCCCCGGAGCTGTGCAATAAAATATTTTATCTCGTGTGTTGTGTTTTTTTTTTTGGGTACTTTTATTTTACAGGTGAATGGGTAGGGGTACATTGTACCCCATACTCATTCACATAGGGTGGGGGGCCGGTATCCGGGGGCCCCCTTATTAAAGGGGGCTCCCGGATTCCGATAAGCCCCCCGCCCGCAGACCCCGACAACCAACGGCCAGGGTTGTCTGGAAGAGGCCCTTGTCCTCATCAACATGGGGACAAGGTGCTTTGGGGTGGGGGGGCCGCGCGGCCCCCCCTTCCCCAAGGCACCCCCCATGTTGAGGGCACGCGGCCTGGTACGGCTCGGGAGGGGGGGCGCGCTCGCTCGCCCCCCTTGCCTGGCCGGCCGGGTAGCGTGCTCGGACAAGGGTCTGTTGTGGACTTTGGGGGGACCCCCACGCCGATTTTTTTCGGCGTTGGGGTTCCCCTTTAAGTCCATACCAGGCGGCGGAGCCCGCGACGTCTCCTTCGCGGGCCCCGCCTACCTGGAGACGCGCTCGTAATGAGCAGACTTTCCTCCGAGCGGGAACAGTTTGCTCATTTCGAAAGTGGCCTACACACGGGCGGACTGTTCGCTCAAACAAAGTTTCAGCGGACAGTTTTTCGGAATTTCCGAAAAACTTTGTTCGTCAAACTGTCCGCTGAAACTGTCCGCTGAAGCCCCACACACGAGCGGACTGTCCGCTGAAACACTGTTCAGCGGACAAAGTTGAGCCAACAGTCCGCCCGTGTGTACGCGGCCTCACGCTGCACGTCTCCACTGGTCCCCGCTGTCTCCTGGGAACTGTGTGTTTCCCAGAACACAATGGGGGAGGGGCGGGGCATCTGCGGCTAGCTGCGGCTAGCTTGTCCCAGAAGTGGGTGAAGATACCTGGATTATCCAGGTATCTGCACCCCCCTCCCCCCTGAAAGGTGCCAATTGTGGCACCGGAGGGGGGGAGGGATCAGATGAGCGGAACTTCCACTTCAGGGTGGAGGTCCGCTTTAATACAAGAGAGAATATTTTGCTTGCTTTGGAAACTGCAGCTTGGCATGGCATGCCATTATTAAGCTTATGATCTACCAGAACACCCAGATCCTTCTCCACCATTGACTCCCCCAGCTGTTTTCCTCCTAGTATGTAAGATGTGTGCCTGTTTCTAGCCCAAAGTGCATAACTTTACATTTATCAACATAAAACCTAATTTGCCACACAGTTGCCCAATGATATAGTGCATTGAGGTCGGCTTGTAAGTAGGTGACATCTTGACCAGACTGTATATCATTTATAAATATATTAAAAAGTAATGGTACCAACACTGGACCTTGGTGTACACCACTAATAGCCTTACACCATTCAGAGTATGAATAATTAGCTGCTACTCTTTGAATACAGTAATTTAGCCATTCTAGCCATACCTGGAATTCTTCTTTTAACAGTAACCTTCACTGGAAACACCTGGACTCAATAATGTGGAGTGGTGTCCAAATACTTTTGACCATATCAGGTAGATGTAATGATCAAATGTCCACAAACTTCTGTCCATACAGTGTATATTGACCTGGAAAACACATTGACCTGTATTTCCATAGGTTCAGATTTACAATGATGATGCAAAGAACTATAAGGATTAAAGTGATAGGGTATCTATTTGCAGCTGGTTGTCCTCAAAAATTCTAATGTTTCAAGTACTAGCTAAATGTATCTTTTTATAGATAGCCCAAGGTCACTTCCTAACTGGCTATAAATAGTCAAAACCCTGCTATTGGGCCTCATATAATCTTCTACAAACATCAGATAGCCACTCATTCTATATTTCCTGTATAAAATGGATAAAAAAATTCCTTCTCTAATGCCCTGTACACACGGTTGGACTTTCTGACGCAAAATGTCCGATCAGATAGTGTTGTCGGAAAATCCGATCGTGTGTGGGCTCCATCAGACTTTTTCCGTCAGAATTTCCGACACAAAGTTTGAGAGCAGGATCTTAAATTTTCCGACAACAAAATCCGATCGTTTAAATTCCGATCGTGTGCAGACAATTTCGACGAACAAAGTGCCATGCATGCTCAGAATAAATGAAGAGACCACAGCTATTGACTACTGGCCCATTTATAGTCCCGACGTACGTGTTTGACGTCACCTCGTTAAGAACGATCAGATTTTCTGACAACTTTGTCTGACCGTGTGTATGCAAGATAAGTTTGGCACAAAATCCGTCTGAAAAAATCTGATGGATTTTGTTGTCGGAATGTCCGACCTTGTGTATAAGGCATCAGTGAAACAAACTGCACTGAGAGCAAACAAACTTGGTGCAACACAGATATAGGCAAGGCAGACAAATTGATTTAGTTTACATTATTTATGGTCTCTACTATACACCAAAATGGGTTTCCAACCACATGCACAATGTTTGTTGTGTCCCACATGATTATATGTTTTATTATTGTTGCAGTCAATTTAATTACATTATTGAATAGTGGTATCTACCAGGGAAGGAGTGTGCTGCCACAGCAGTCTGTCTCATTTGTGCCTTTAGTATGTTCCTCTCTCCTAATTTGTCTCTAGTAAGTAGAGCACCTAAGCTGGTCACTTCATCCTTTATACTTGCCCAGTTTAGTTTGACAAGGCTCAGGAAGGTAATTATTCCCTTACAGTTCAAAATACTGAAAAACAACCCTTGTTTTGCACGTATCTGAAGTAAACTATACTGGATTTAACTTGCTGTCCATGAATTCTGCCAAATCAGAAAGTGGCCATACATTTAGCACATACTAGGATCTAAAGGAGTTATGCCACTCAATAAAGTGGCAATTGGAACAGAACAATGGCAAAATACAGTATATTCTGTACATGTCCTCAAGCACAAATAAAAATAAAATGTAGAATTTCAACTGGCAAATGCCCCAGAGATGCTATTGCCGAATGTAATGGATGAACCTATTCCAAAAACCTGAGCTACAGCCATGTTCAGATTCATCTGCTTTTATGCCTGTAAAACAATCATGGCTGTAAGGATTCCCAGCTTTATAATACTAATAGATGAGGTTCTGATTAAATATAAGCTAATGACCTCAAGCTAGGCATGTCCCGATAGATTCTCAAAAATTTGCAATGCATGTTGCACTGTATGAATAATTTTAACTCAAAGGTGTTTTGGATTGCAGCTTTGGTCAGACTTTTACTTTCAATATTTTTTATTGATAAAGACCAAAAAGAGTTACAACGAGAAGCATTGCAACCTTAATAATCATTATCCATAACAAATTAGGAATTGAACATTTAGAACTATTTTACCATTCAAGGATGTGACTTTCAACAATTATAACAATTAGAAAACTTATTATACGCATCCACAGTAACAAAAAAAAAACAAAAGAGAAAAAATATAAAAAATAAAAATAAAGGAAATACAGGTCAAGAAAATATTCTCAGGAGTGGGGAAAACCCCTGCTCCCCCATAATTAAGAAGGCATTCCTGTCAAGAGAAGCCCCCTTTATCTTGACCAGTTCCAAATGTGTTAGCACTTAAATGATCATGACATTTGAGAAAAGAAGAAAGCAAAGAAAAGTTGGGAACTAAAGAAAAGAAGGGAAAAGTAGAGAAACGGTCAGCTTTGAGAAGGGGCAGGCATCAGGAGACTAAAGACAACTTATTCTATCAAACCGTATTGTAGGGGTTGATGTATGAATATACTCCAAGGTCCCATACCACTTCATATGCTTTGGAGGAGGCCAAAATAGAGACAATCATCTTCTTCTGGACCATTATCCAAGATATCTTTCATTTTGCTGCAGCATAGGACACTTTCGTCGGTTTCCATGCAGGCTATAGTAAGTTTAGCACCTAGCAGGATCAAGTGAATGAGTTTTAATAGGTTTTTAGAACATCCAACTGACTTGCTTTTCAGCAAAGCAATCTCGGGAGTTTTAGGAATTGCGATACTGGTGACCCTGCACAGCAAACCAAAAATCCTATTCCAAAAGTCCCTAATGTGTGGACATTCCCACCAAGTATGGAAGAGTGATCCCACATGGCCACATCCTCGGAAACAAAGTGGCGTTGTGCCAGGGAAGATTTTTGTTAATCAGGAAGGCACCCAATACCGTTTAGTGATGATTTTAACACTTGCCTCAGTCATTTACAATTCCTTTTAAATACTCTTTGGATAAATCTGTTCCAAGTGTCAATCTCCCAGTTGATCTCCAAATCCCGCTCACAGTTCAGTGCATATGAAGGTTTCTGCCAAGGCTGCGTAAATCAGGGAGATACCACCTCTCTGGTCCATAATCTGTGAACATCACTGCTCATAGGCTGAGAAATTAGGGGGGGTCATGTTTAAATCTCCACAGACTGAAGAGATGATGTCCAATTTGATGTAATCTGAATCTCTCAGATTGGGGCATTTCAAGTTACTAACACAGTGGGCCGCCGTTATGGGTCCCAATGAGGACATAAAAGGTCCAATCTTGAAAAGGCTCTTATTTGTCCACCAGTGAAAGGCACAAATATCTTCTCCAGAGGGAAATTTGGGATTGAGGAAGAGGTATGCTCAAGGTTGAAGTTCAGAAATCAATGTTGGAGATTTATGTCACGAGTCACAGATAGCCATATAATAGAGAGTGTTGGGGCCAGGATTGGAGGCATATTTTTAGGGGGAGTCCACATTAAAGTCAATTGTGTGTCTGGGAATGGCTTGTCTCTCCATACCTGCCCAATCTGGTTTATGTCCTTGTGAACTATGGAGAACTGCACTAATTGGGCCGTCTGGTAATATTTCCAGAGAATAGGGACCCCCATTTTGGTCAGACTTTTATGATTACTCACGCCTGAGATCAAGACATTGGACAAATTAGAGCGAGATAGCAATGCTGTTTTTATTTTTTGTTTAACGTGAGGTATGGATTAATGCTGAAAGGATATTTTTGCCTCTAAACTCTATATAACTGTAGGTCATAGGGCTGCATTCCTAACCATTTGGATTGTATAACACAGAATATTGAAAAAATTCATAATAAACACCTTTCAACAAAGAGGCAAATGCTTGCTCAGAAAAAGCCTTATTTAAAAATAAAATATGCAGAAAGCACAAAACAAGATGATATACGTTATTTTTATTTGTGACTCCTATTATTTGCAATTGCCTGAAAACTAGGCAACCTTGCAATTTTCTTTTGTAACATGCAGTTTGCTTTTGCCGGTTCCGTGCAGTAGCCTTTCATTTTATTTAATAATTCCAAATAAAAACATATGATAAAAAAATACCTGTGATCTACAAACAAGGTAACATGTATGCAGTGTTCTTTAGATATACTGTATAATATAGTAATAGAGGGGACTTGTTACAAAAGTTACACACACAGAACCTTGGATTTAATTTGCTACAAAATGGTATTAATCCCTATTTCCTCATTTAGGCTAGGCTGCGATTTTGTAGTGTAGACTGGATTTTATACACAAAACTGTTCCAAAAAACACACACAAAATGCATGTTGATGCTTTTTACATGCATTTTTGGTGCGTTTCCATGGACGTCTATGGGGCCTCAATAATGCCGCAAAGCATCAAAGTAGTACATGCACCTTTTCCAAAAGCATACTGTGCTGTATTGAAAATGGGCACCATTGAAAACAAAGTGATTGCACTGCTGTGCCAATCTGTGTGACTGAAAGTGTTTGTAAAGGGTTAAGGTTTTCCTTTGGCTCTGAAGAAGAGGGCTTGACCCTTGAAACACATAAACCTTTGGAGGCTACGAAGGCTTCCCAGGCCACTGGCTGAGTTCCGTGTACCTGGAGGTGGTCTTGTCTGCATCCTTTATATGCCTATGCTTGTCATGCATTTGTAAGTAGAAAACCTTTTATATATCAAAATAAAATCATTATTTTGGCAATGCACTAGGTCGTTGCACCCTTCTTTTGATGTTTTAAGGTGAAAAACCTTCAGTGTGCAGCCCCCCTAACACTTACCTGAGCCCCATCTCAATCCAGCAATGTGCATAAGAGCAGCAGCTCTCCCAAGTCTCTACCCCCTTATTGGCTGAGACGCAGCAGCAGGAGCTATTGGCAGTTGCAGCCAGGTAGAAGTGAGTGAGGGCGGAACTGAGCCACGCTCTGTGTGTCCCATAGACACACTGAGGTGACTAGGGAGTGAGCATGCATGTGTAGCACTGCCCCCTAGGGGACTGCTTGGAATTACCTACTCATCTGCACTGCTATGACCTGGTGAACATTCCAACCCACCTGACACTCTGGGTTCAGACATCCTGGTACCACTGCAAAGTAATGAATCAGACAATTTGGTGTAATTAGATTCTGATAGTATTTATTTGAATCAACTGAAAAGGGAGGTACACAACAAGGAGAGAATAAATCTGCTGAGCTTTTAGCTGACAACGCCAGCTCAGCAAAATAATTCCTTCAAAAGTCAAAACAAGGTAATAACAAATATGCAACACTTTAAAACACTTCCTTTAAAAGGTAGTAATTTCCCCCTGTTGATGAATGTAACCAAACGGACTAGACTGGCTCACTAAAAGAGGGTACCTGGCAGAACTACAATGACTCTAGTAATGTAAGTTCAGGCCTAGAGGTGATAGTACAAGGGCCCTTGTGTAACTCTAACTTTAATGTTCTCCTTGCAGATCTGGTGTTCTTCACCAAGACGTCGGAGCTCGTTATTTGTAATCCAATTAGGTGTAGGGATATGTACTAGGTTCCTTGTAAAAAGTGAAGTTAAAGAGTTTAAACACTGCGTGCAGCTAATTTCAGGAAAGTGTTCGTGAAGTGGATGTATCTGATGCAATGTGTCCGTGTGATACCATGACAAGGGTGCAGATAAATGATGGGCGATTAGCCCTCTCACTGATAACCAGTAGATGTAATGTCTTCCAAACAGCTTCTGGCATAGTAATGCTTCTACAGCGAATCCGACGCTGTAATCTTTCTTTGCAGCTTCACACACTGACTGGCTGGTCATTGGAGTGGTGTGGTAAGGATGTTGGATGGCAACCCATGAAGCTAAACCTTTCTGACGCGGATGGGCAGATGTTACACCACATGGTAGGCCACAACCTCTCTCTCTCTCTCTGCAAGGAGAGGTCCATCTCGTGTCAGGCCCAGGAGGAAGAGAGCGATGGGCGGGTCTCTGGCTTCTTTTATAGCTCCTCCCCACAATCCCTCTGATGGTAGAAAATATTCCTGGGATATGTGGTCCAGATGCATAGACAGGCAGAACAGTTATCAGTCTGACGAACTACCCATCCCATAGTTCCCTTAGCTGGATTCACAAATATGATGTAATTTAAAAGCACTGGGCAATAAGGGACATACAATGCATAAAGACACCCGAGGATTGTACTTTGCAATTGTAGTCCACATTACTATACATGAATGCCACCAGTGGAAGCAGCTTGCTATGGGGCAAGGGGAAGGGACCAGAAGCACTGGTAGGGGACCCAAGAAGTGGAGGATTGGGGCTGCTATGTGCAAAGCCATTGCACAGAGCAGGTAAGTATGCTGCTATGTGCAAAGCCATTGCACAGAGCAGGTAAGTATGATGAGTTTATTATTTTAAAGTGTAGCACTCTGATGTTTAGGCAGGGTTGCTAGTAAATTTACCTGCCAGGTATAGTTGTCTTGGCCAATTGATAGGAGATCAATTGATTCCACCCTAATTCTGGAATTGTTGCATTTCTCTCTTCAGTCACAAGATGGCCGAGTATATGGTGGCATTAGATAAAACAAGACCATTGCAAGGACATATTAGGAATAGATGGGGTATCTCAGGCAGGGATCTTCTTGAGTCCCTTGGCCTGCTGGGAGAGCCTATTTATTTGGGTGTGGTCAGGTGATCGGGTTTCTGTGCCACCTGGACGGCTGTATGGGTGGACATGCGTTGTGCTGCCCCTGGCTGCTAGGCCAGAGCCTAAGGCCTATCTCTGGGACATCTGGCTGCTAGGCTGTCTGAGGGCCTATCCAGAAACATGAGAGCTGCGTAGGGTTGGTATTACGGCTTGCAGTTCAACCAGAAGTGACGATTCTGCCAGCCGGAGAACCTGTTGTGGTCGGGGGTAGTGGGGAAGCTGTCGCCACTAAAGGGACCATCCACCTTGTTGCCAGGGATCACCGCGAGCAACTGAAGCAAGTACCAGAGCAGTATTCTCAACAACCCAGGACGGTGAAGAATTGGGAAATTTCAGCAGATGTCAATCCAGGGACCCAGCCAGTGGAGGTGACACTTGCAGAGCAGTCTTGTGTGCCAAGCCAGGGACCGGGCAGGCCAGTGGGGTGACGCTTGAGGAGTATCTGTGAGTGCCAAGCTAGGGAGCCAGCAGGGACGTGGGGGTGATGCTTGAGGAAGATTCTCAGTGAGAAGATTGGAAGAGCTCAGGAGATCCAGTGGCAGTGGATCAGCGGGTCTAGGTGATAGACTGGGAACTCAGTTGAATGAAGAGCTAAAAATGAGATTGTGGAGGAAGTGAAAGACTTTATTGCAACCTTTGTTAGAAACTGTTCAAGACTGTTGCCATAGGAGACAGTGTGCCTACACATGCAGATGTGGTGCACAGTTGGGTACCTTTCCCTGCATGGTTGTCCGCCTATATAAGTCTTGGAATCTTCTAATTAACATTGCAACTACTAAAGCGTGTCCTGGCCCTAACCCTCTCTCCTCCAGTTCTGTTTAAGAGAAAATAAATCTCTTTCACATTCAAGAAGTGTCTGGCCCCCATGAATCTACCTTGCATTACACCCACCATGCCTCATAACCCATTCTACATAGAAGGATGTCCCTGTCTCTGGAGGTCACCATTAGGCCTGGAGAGCCCTGGGCATGGCTACAAAAGAAAAAAAAATCTTTAGAACCACTTTAGAGTGGAAGTAAAGGCATTCTGATGATTTATACCTACAGGTAAGCCTATATTAAGGCTTACCTGTAGGTACAGTAAAAATCTCCTAAACTAGCACCATCATTGTGGCTCAGCCAGTCAAACAGCCAAGGCCCACAAACCTGGAAGGAAGACTGGGTAAAAATGGAAGTCCCAGGGTAACACAAAACAGCGCTCAGCTGAAAGACTTTGTTTTCGGTTAAGTCTTTCATAATGCTCTAGTATGTGATGCATACTAGCACATTATGTTCTTAACTTGCAGGGAGATGATTTTTTCGTTTTCTTTCTTTGTGGTTTACTACCGCTTTAAGTTGCATCTGAAATTGCACTAGCGTGAACCAGACCTTAAGAATCTATTCTAAGAAACAAGAGAAATCAATAAGTGACCTGCTAGTGCTAACAAATAAGAGTCATGCTACTCAGAAATTTCGCATTATCAAATTTTTTGAGGGTTCTATGTCATCCAGAAATATTCAACTGGGCTCAGAGAAAGTGCCCTGTAACCTCTCTCTCTCTCTCTCTCTCTCTCTCTCTGCTTGATATATCACCAGTTAGTTGCAAACTGCCAAAGAAAATATGCTTTGAAATGCTTTTTAATACTGACACTTTGATACATTAAAGTTGTATTAAACCCTCATTTTTTTTTTTATTTCAGCTTAACACATTGCACAAGATAAAAGAAACATTCCCCAGTGAACTATTTGTTAAAATACTTCCCCCAGCATTTTCAGTTTACAACTTTCAGTACTGCTGGTTCCTGCCTCTTAGTGCTTCTTCTCTGAACTTCTCGTCTTTACGGGAAAGACAGTGCAGCCTGGAGACACTCCGTTAGCTTGGAGGAGGGAGAAGAATTGCAATTGCATTGTACAGAGCAGGTACGGTAAGTATATCATATTTGTTATTTAAAAATGGACTGGTAAAATACAACATTCCCAACTTTTTGAGATGGGAATGAGGGACGCCTAGCAGCAAAAGTATGCAGGCACAGGACACACCCCTTGTCACACCCACTTAAAGAGGAAGTAAACCCTGATGGGTTTACTTCCTCTTTTTTTCCCTGCAAAGGTAAAGCATAATGGACTACTATGCATCGCATAGTAGCTCATTATGTGTCACTTACCTGACACAGGAGCCAGCGAAGTCGCCGCTGATCCCTGTAGTCCGCCGCGTCCATCTTGCTGGTGGCGTCTCGCAGCTCCGACCAATGACAGCGGCGCAACCGCGATGACGTCACTCCCGCGCATGCGCACGGGAGTCGCGCCTCGCAGCTCCGTTGCTGTCATACGGCGAAGCCGCGATGACGTCACTCCCGCGCATGCGCACGGGAGTCGACAAATTTGGCAAATCCATTCTTGGATTTGCCGCATTTAGTGCGCCTGCGCGCCGCTGTCTACGGCGCATGCGCCGTAGACAGCGGTGCCCATTTTCGGGCAAATATCTCCTAAACCATATAGGTTTAGGAGATATTGCTTGGACCTACAGGTAAGCCTTAATCTAGGCTTACCTATAGGTCCAAGTTGTTTGGAAGGGTTTACTTCCCTTTTAAAGGAGAATTGTACAAAAAAGAACAAGATTGGTTAAACCCACAAGTGCTTTTTTTACCACTATCATTCCTTTATATTGGCTTTTGGAATTTACAAATTCAGCAATTTAGAAATCAGATGAAAGGTTTAGCGCTGGAAAACACTTTTTGATAGATAAAAAGTGCATTTTATATACATCTATATAGATCAGAGGGACATTACTCCAAATCAGGGACAGTAGGGAGCTATGCAACAATACATGGATAGACATGGAAGCCCTGAGCAGCTTTAAAATCTAAAACCAAACTTTTTTTTTTAATAGATCATGAAAGAGTTAAAACAGATGTATCTCATTTGTGGAAATTTCCCTATACTCCCTAACCTGTAGATTCAACAGGAAGTGAGAGGATATTTTTCCAATGTGAGAGAAATTACCTTGGATGGGCAGGAGTGCGGGCACACAGGCACTAGGCTGGTATGTAACTGAACTGCGCATGCACAGCTCAGCGTACATTCTACGGTGGATTGCAAACAGGCAGGTAGGCGTATTTTATTGCATGGCTCTTCTGCAATAAAGAGCTGCCTGTTTGCATTTTCTTTTCAGGCTTTAGTTACTCTTTAGGTGAAAAAGGGATATATTGAGAACTTTACCTCCTTTGTTTCCTTTATTTAGATCAAGAAACTGCTGAGGTTAAAGGAGTTGTAAAGGCAGAAGGTTTCTTTATCTTAATGCATTGTATGAATAAAAAACCTTTTGTGTATAGCAGCCCCCCAGCACCCCCCTAATTAGCTACCTGAGCCCCTTCTCTCTTCAGCAATGTCCACGATCCCTTCAGCCATCCAGGACACTCCTTCTTATTGGCTGAGACAGAGCAGCGGCACCATTGGCTCCCGCGGCTGTCAATCAAAGCCAAACAGGGGAGAGAGGGGGCCAGGTTGGGGCTCCGTGTCTGAATGGATACAAGGAGCTCTGACTTAGCTTGGGTGCCCCCTGTAACAAGCTGCTGGCTGGGGGCACTCAAAGAAGGGAGGGGCTAGAAGCAATGAAGAGGGACCCAAGAAGAGGAGGATCCGGGCTGTTTTGTGCAAAACCACGGTAACAGGGCAGGTAAGTATAAAATGTTTGTTATTTAAAAAAAAAACGAGCCTTTACAATCACTTTAACAGAAATTGATACTTAAAGAGGGATTCCATGGGAGAAAAAATTATTAAAAGCCAGCTACAAATACTACAGCTGCTGACTTTTAATAAATGGACATTCACCTGTCCCAGGGTCCAGTGATGTTGGCAGCCAAGGCCGATCGATCGATCGGCTCTCGGCTGCTGCCGCCGCCATTCTCGGTGAGGGAATCAGGAAGTGAAGCTTTGCGGCTTCACTTCCCAGTTCCCTACTGCACATGCGCGAGTCACGCAGCGCAATGGGAATGGTCCGCGCTGTCTCTGGGACCCGTGTGTGTCCCAGCAGACAACGCGCAGGGATAGGAAGAAGCATAAACATCCGTGGGAGTTTATGCCCGGAAGTGGGTGCAAATACCTGTCTTAGACAGGTATCTGCACCTCCCTCCCCTCTGAAAGGTGCCAACTGTGACACTGGAGGGGGGGGGGAGGGTTCCGATGAGCGGAAGTTCCACTTTAGGGTGGAACCCCGCTTTAAAGTGGATGTAAACCCGAAATTTATTTTTATTTTTTTCATAATGTATAAGATTTCCTATCATTTGAGCCCAGTCTTGCCACAAAGAGTTAATCCAGCTCTGAGCAATCTTCTTTTATTGTTTAGTGAGATAAATCTTGACAAACAGAGAAAAACTTTGTCAAATCCTCCCCCTTGCTGTGAGTGATGGGTGATTTACATATCTCGTGCACTAGCCTAAGAGACATGCATTATTTTTTAATTCCCCACCACTCCTTTCTTCTGCTGCTCTGCCAGGATTAGAAGTTCCACACCTCAGCATAATTGGGCATGCTGAAGTCATGTGGTTACTCTCCTGTCTTTTCACTGGATGTTAGAGATCATAGCAGAAGTTCAGTGTAAGAAATACACAGGAGAATATGCATATTGACAAGGAGAGAGTAGAGGTGGGCGGGGAGTCTACTGACATCAGGACTCCACCCTCCGAGCTCCAGACAACAGACCCACCCACAGAATCTGGAGTTTTTCGGGTCTCATAACAGACAGAGGGGAGACATTTGACAGGTGAAGATACATGCAGGAGGCATGTATATCCTTATGGATAACCCCTATGGCAGTAGTTTAGAAAGAATGACATTGGGTTTACATCCACTTTAACAATAGCAAAGTTGACAATTTGCTGAAGATATTGGTCATTAAAACTGTACTTCTTTGGTTGTTGAGGTAAGCCTGGTGGGCACTGAGAATGTGTGCCAAGTACCAGTTATTATATCTCGGGGTATTGGATCTAAATGCAACAAAAACAGCTGATTCAATAAATAAATATAAGTATAAAAAAATTAAAAATAAAAAGATTCAAAATGTGTATATACTTTAACTAGATATTGATAATGAAGCTTAAAAAAAGAGATGGAATCCCATTAATATCCAGTGCCAACAAGCCAGTGAATTCGGGATCACTCTTGTAATCACAAGGACCATATGTGACTACTGGTACGCTTCACTGAGATTTCTGCATCAAAGGAGAACACATTTTCAGCAAAGAGAAAATTAAGGACAGTAGGTGTATGTTTCATGGTAGCCTGATTTGTTTCTGTTAGAGATGTCATTCCAGAGCATAATTAATGTGTCTTTAGCTCCGCAATGTTTGGTGGTTCCATATTCTTCCCTATTATCAAAGTGTCAGACCTTTTGCCAGTTCCTGGCTTTCATATGTGCACAGAAACCATTACGGAATGAGTAGTGGAAATCCTGCAGCTTTAACAAGACAACTATCCTCCTTCTGATTTCTATTCATTTTTACATTGGAATGCTATGCAATGCAATTTGTATCAGTATTATTGGTTAAATGTGTACTAAGATTAAGGCATTAACATATTGGACTTTTTACAATGCGATTTATTTCATCAAGCTGGAAAGTGCAAAATCAGGCTCACTTCTGCAAAGAAACCAATCAGCTTCCAGATTTTATTGGCAAAGCTTAATTAAACAAGCTGAGTTTAGAAGCTGATTGGTTTCTCTGCAGAAGCGAGTGTGATTTTGCACTTTCCAGCTTTAGTAAAAGTGGTTGTAAAGGCACAAGGTTTTTTACCATCATATATTCTATCCATGAAGGTAAAAAACTCTCTGTGTGCAGCAGCCCCCCTCAGCCCCCCTTTATACTTACATGAGTCCCCTTTTGATCCAGCAATGTCCATGAGAGCCTTGCCTCTCTGAGGACTGCCACTCCTGATTGGCTTTTGGCAGGAGCCATTGGCTCCTGGTGCTGTCAATCACAGTCAGTGAGCAAATCAGGAGACAGAGGGGCAGGGTCGAGCCATAGCTCCATGCATGAATGGACACACAGAGCTGTGGGTCGGGAGCGCGCCTGCTTGGGTGCCCCCAGAGGCACCGGAGGGGGGGGAGCAGAAAAATGAGCAAAAGTTCCATTTTTGGGTGGAATGTTGCTTTAAATACATTTTATGCAAAATACATACTACACAGCTGCATTAAATGGTGTTCCGCTTTAATGTTCCAAAAATTCTCTTTTTTAATCAGCGTTATTAGTTATGTACACAAATGAAAAGATATAGTTATAAGGCATTATTGCTAATCACCCACACTAAATAAAGCTAATGGGCCACTAAATGCTCAATTCCCTTTGCAATGAATGGAAAATAAACTGCAATGATCACTTGCACAATTCTGTTTGTCTTCAGCATTTTTAGGACTCATGCACACAGGACGTTTTAAAAACGTCAGCTCTACAGCAACGCTAAAAACTCCTTTTTTTGTGTTTAGCCTCGTTTTTGCATTAGCATTATTGTGCACAGGACCCTCTGCTGTGAGTCACTCCCCACAACAGTGTGAACCCAGCCTTACACATGAACTTTAATAGCATCCCAGTCTTAGTTCGTAGGGCTCAATATTGAGTTGGCCCACCCTTTGCAGCTATAACAGCTTCAACTCTTCTGGGAAGGCTGTCCACAAAGTTTAGAAGTGTGTTTTATGGTGAATGTTCGACCATTCTTCCAAAAACTCATTCCTGAGGTCAGGCACTGATGTTAGATGAGAATTTAATTTAATCAAATTCATCCAAAGGTGTTCTATCGGGTTGAGGACATACTCCTAAACCTGGTGGACAGCCTTACCAGAAGAGTTGAACTTGAAGCTGTTATAGCTGCAAAGGGCGGGCGAACCCTTAAGACTAAGACCGGGATGCCATTAAAGTTCATGAGTGTGTAAAGACAGGTGTCCCAATAATTTTGGTAATATAGTGTAAATATATAAATAGAGTATCTCACAAAAGTGAGTACACACCTCACATTTTTGTAAATATTTTATTATATTTTCTCACCATTATGGCCAGCGTGATTGGGGAAAAGAGCCCTGATCACTGTTCAGTGCTGTTCTGCTACATGGATGCCGTGGGAGAAGCCTATTGAGTCTACAGGGGCACCGCATGGCTGCATTTTTTGGCATTCTTATTCAAAGGGGTGTCAGGATTTCACCAAAGATTTCTGGGTAAAGCAAGCGTTGAAGGGGTATCAGCGCTCTCAGAGACGTAAGGACACCAGGTGCCCGGTGTTGTTTGAGATTTTGCGTAAGGTGTTCGCTCACCTGGTGGATTTATGTTCCTCAGCCTACGAGGCAGTGCTATTTAGGGCAGCTTTCACACTGGCATTTTTTGGAGCGTTTAGGATTAGGGAGCTGCTTAGCCCATCTAGAGTGGTGCATGGAGGTATGTTGGCTCATGAGGTCTGCTGTAGGGAGGATAAGGTATCCCTCATTCAACGTCGATGCAAAATGGATCAAGGGGTAAGAAGGTTCAGATTTTTTTCTCTACCAGGGTTCCTGTTGTTTCCGGGGCAGGCGGTGAAGGGGTTTATGTCTATATGCCTGGGGTAGGCGGGGGCCTTTCTTATACACACAGATGGGTCCCCCCTGTCTTGATTCCAATTTGTTGTGGTGTTCCGAAAATGTTTATGGGCGCCGGGCTTGGAGGAAAAGGAGTTATCCTCACACTCCGTTAGAATAGGGGTGGCTACGGAAGTGATGAGATGTGGTTTGGATAATGATGCGGTCAAGTGCATTGGCAGGTGGGAATTGCAGAGGTTCCAGATTTATGTCAGGCCCCATCTGTTGGTTGACTGATAATGGGTGGGGCAGCGGGATCATATGGGTAGATAAGATGGTAAGATGTTGTGATGTTATTTGGAGTTTTGTTTTATTCTCTTACACATGGAAGGCAAGACCAGACCTGGTATGGATATTAGGCCACTCGTATGTGTTTTGGGGGGCAAAGCGGGCTGATGTTAGGCCAGAAGGGAGCCAGTTGGGCATTTTAAGGCGTGAAGCTTGTATCTGGTGGTTGGGGGTGCCAGGCATGTTATGGAGTAGGATGGTTCCAGAAGTGCACACATTTGCGCGATTGGACAGGCCGCCAAACGTCTTAGTGCTACACGTAGGCAGCAATGACTTGGGGGTACGGTTCAAGTTGGACATCACAAAAGATATCAAGTTTGATTTCTTGCGTCTCCGCATAGCCTTCCCGGATATGCTGATTGTGTGGTCTGACATGATTGCTTGGACAAATTGGCGATTAGATGATCGGTGGAGAGAATCAATAAGGCGCGTAAGAAAGTTAATAGGGACGTTAGCAGATTTGTGGTTTGGAATGGGGGGTTGGCTGTCCGGCATTTGGAATTGGAGGTGGAAACCTGGAGATACCTGAGAGGGGACGGGGTACACCTGAATGCTGTGGGAATTGATATGTGAGCCCTGGGTTTGCAAAATGGTATGCAGAGAGCATTGAGGGTGTGGAGGGGCACCTAAGGGTAAGGTTTTTCCCTTGAGCGCTATGGTGGGTGATGGTTTTTGCGGGAGAAGGAAGACACCTCGGAAGGATGAGTTTGGGACCCATCGGTGGTATGGGTCCTGATGGTGGTATTCCAGTTAACAGTGGTTTAACTGGAAGTTGGTTAATGGGTGCACTGCGGTCAGTGGGTTGTCTCAGAGCCAGCATGTCAGCGAGAGGCCTATTAACATATTTAAAGGTACCGCAGTGCTAGATTTCATGTCCAAATTGGGCCCAAAGTATCACTATTTTGTGTGGCCATGATTATTTTCCAGCACTGCCTTAACCCTCTTGGGCATGGAGTTCAACAGAGCTTCACAGGTTGCCACAAGAATCCTCTCCCACTCCTTCATGATGGCATCACGGAGCTGGTGGATGTTATAGACCTTGCGCTCCTCCACCTTCTGTTTGAGGATGCCCCACAGATGATCAATAGGGTTTAGGTCTGGAGAGATTCTTGACCAGTCCATCACCTTTACCCTCAGCTTCTTTAGCAAGGCAGTGGTCATCTTGGAGATGTGTTTGGGGTCGTTATCATTTTGGAATACTGCCCTGTGGCCCAGACTCTGAAGGGAAGGGATCATGCTCTGCTTCAGCATGTCACAGTACACGTTGGCATTCATGGTTCCCTCAATGAACTGTAGCTCGCCAGTGCCGGCAGCACTTATGCAGCCCCAGACCATGATACTCCCACCACCATGCTTGACTGTAGGCAAGACACACTTGTCTTTGTACTCCTCACCTGGTTGCCACCACATACGCTTGACACCATCTGAACCAAATAAGTTTATCTTGATCTCATCAGACCACAGGACATGGTTCCAGTAATCCATCTCCTTAGTCTGCTTGTCTTCAGCAAACTGTTTGAGGGCTTTCTTGTGCATCATCTTTAGAAGAGTCTTCCTTCTGGGATGACAGCCATGTAGAACAATTTGATGCAGTGTGCGGCATATGGTCTGAGTACTGACAGGCTGTCCCTGCACCCCTTCAACCTGTGCAGCAATGCTGGCAGCACTCATACGTCTATTTCCTGAAGACAACCTCTGGATATGACGCTGAGCACGTGCATTCAACTTCTTTGGTCAACCATGGCGGGACCTGTTTTGAGTGGATTTGTCCTGTTAAGCCGCTGTATGGTCTTGGCCCCCGTGCTGCAGCTCAGTTTCAGGGTCTTGGGAATCTTCTTATAGCCTAGGCCATCTTTATGTAGAGCAACAATCTTTTTTTTCAGATCCTCAGAGAGTTCTTTGCCATGAGGTGCCATGTTGAACTTCCAGTGACCAGTATGGGAGAGTAAGGCTGGAGTCACACCTATGCATTTTTAGTGCTTTTTGCATTTTGCAGATTTGCACTACATTCCATTTAATATGGTTTCCTATGGAACACATGCTTTAGTGCAAATCTGTAAATGCAAAAAGCACTAAAAATGCATAGGTGTGAATCCAGCCTTAGGGAGTAAAATTGAACACACCTGATCCCCATTCACACCTGAGACCTTGTAACACCAATGAGTCACATAACACTGAGGAGGGAAAATGGCTAATTGGGCCCAATTTGGACATTTTCACTTAGGGGTGAACTCACTTTTGTTGCCAGCGGTTTAGACATTAATGGCTGTGTGTTGAGTTATTTTGAGGGGACAGCAAATTTAGATTGTTATACAAGCTGTATACTCACTACTTTACATTGTAGCAAAGTGTAATTTCTTTAGTGTTGTCACATGGAAAAATATAATTAAATATTTACAAAAATGCGAGGGGTGTGCTCACTTTTGGGAGATACTGTATACAGTGATCACTATTAATATTATGCTCACTTTTTTGAGATAACATATATGGGAAGGCTAGAACCTATATCAGCCTTTTCCCTGTGGCATATTTTACTGTCTGGTAAAACATCCCCAGATCTGCGACGGGGTTCTAACCTTTCCCAATTCTACCCAAAACTGAAAAAAAAAAGCTTGGAGTAAGGATACATGATATGCATTTCAGTAAAATATTATTTCAGCTAGGGCCCTAATTTTCACTAATGCAAAGAAAAGGTCATCTGGAGGAAGGTGTAATTAAATGAATACGCTCGTTAGCAGCTCCACTCTAAGACACGCACATAGATCATTATAAAGTCACGGCTAGTGCAATGAGATTTACAGTCTGACTTTTATGCATTTACAGTATATCCCTGGAAATGTAAGCTTTAAATAAAAGGAACAATTGAAGTTAAAAATAAGTGTGTAGTTCAGCGCTTCATTTTGCTGGTTGTCAGTGCTTAACATATCACCATAAGACATTGCTAGCAAGTCAGCAGGAATATTGAAGTTGAACTTCAGGATGAATAAAAACCCTTGCAGTTACGCACGCCTTCCCCTGCACTGTAGGGCTTAGTCCACACCTATGCAGGTTGCAGTTTGCATATTCTAGGTGCATTTTGTATTTATTAATACACGTTTTTGATCCATTGAAGTCTATAGAATCAAAAACCAGAAAAAAGTCCCTGGCCCTTTCCATAAAATACACAGATGTTAAATGGACCGTAGTGTGTTTCTGCAAAACTGAAAAAGCACAAACAAATGCATGGACGTGAACCAGGCCTAAAGTAGTAACATGCACCGAGAACCTGCATTCACTATATCTGGTCTCCACAGTACACAGATCATAGAAATGCAACTATCTTAGTAAATATAAACTGATAAATACTTTTTCTCATCAGCGGTATATAGCAGCCTTGTGACGTCTATCAGTTCCTAGTAAACCGTGTAGGAGGAGTTTTCATACTGCACTGACCCTCTGTCTGGACAGTGCTGATTGGACCTGTGCTGATCACATGCACCCTCCCAAAAAAAAACAACTCTCTAGCAATACACACCAAACTGAGCATGTGAAGTTGTCCACTGGCTTTGTAAATATCAGGTTATTTTTTTTTTTTTTGAGGCAGTGGAAGAAGAGGAAGATCAGAGAGACAGGATCAAGCTGCCTTTATACACAATGCAAAGGATTAACCCCTTAGGTTCCACAGTGAGTATAACAAGGATGTTTTACTGCATATACAGACTGATTTTACTGTTGTGGGTTTAGTAACACTTTAAGTATAGGGCAGTGGTTCTCATCTTTTATGAGACCAGGGCCTGGTGAATTCTTTCAAAAAGCTTCTATGCCCCAAAAGTAAATTTAAACTCTGATTCTATGATTCTCATAGGAACCATGAAATACTGTAGCTGCTGATATTGAAAGGATCACTAAAGGCAAAAATAAAAAATAAAAAAACAAACATGTTATACTTACCTCCACTGTGCAGCTGGTTTTGCACAGAGAGGCCCCGAACCTGGTCTTCTGGGGTCCCTCGGTGGCTGTCTTGGCTCCCTCCTGCAAGGACTCCACAACTTCATGCAAGCTCCCTCGCATAGTGTGGAGTGCTTGCGGGCACGCTCCCGTGATACAGCTAGCAGCTGTAGCCACTCGCTGTATCACTCGCCCCTGCCCCCCTGCGTGCCGCCTCATTGGATGTGATTGACAGCAGCGCGAGCCAATGGCTGCACTGCTTTCAATCCATCCACTCTAGCCAATCAACGGCCAGGGTGAGCGGCGATGAGGATGTCGGGGGCGAGCGCGGAACTTTCGAGGGGTCAGGTAAGTAAAACGGGGGGCTTAGGGTGCCAGCATTGTCAGATGTTTTTTCACCTTAATACATAGAATGCATTAAGGTGAAAGAACTTTTAACTTTACAACCCCTTTAAAAATGAGCTAATTATCAGTGCTTGGGGTACAGCGCTGTCTTCCCACAGCCAATTATTTTTACCACTGTGGGTCGCTGGTGCTGCCATCTTGGATACGGGAGTCGGCTGTGGCTTCTTAAAGAACCACAGCTGGCTTCCCAATGAGCACATGCCATGATGTATGTTCCCTATTCCACACCTCCTCATTCTACATGCCATGCTGTATATTTCTTATTGCACATCTCCTCATTCCATAGACCAAGCTATATGTTTCCTATCTGCTCCAGCTCATTTAATTTGCCATGCTATACTTTCCCTATTCTGCACTGCCTCCTTCTTTATACCTTATATATGTTATATATCACACTGCCTTGCTTTGTACATTGTGCTGTACATTGTGCTGTACATTCCCGATTCTGCACCAACCTTACAGCCTCAGCAGTTCTTATGTGTATCTGTCAATTTGGGCATGCCAGAACTGGAGGGTCAGAGGTTTAGGCTTTGACAATAAAACCAGAAAGCTGATTGGTTTATATGCAGAGCTGCACCAAATTTTGCACTCTCCAGTTTTAGTAAATCAACCCCATTCTGCCAGCAACCCTGCTGTGAAGTAGAGCAAGTCTCTATCTTGCTTCTCTGATGACAGGTCATGGCACTGCTCCCTCATTTGACAGTTCCATCAACTGTTTAGAAGCCTGCAGGGGGACTTTGCTTGGTGTACTCAGAGATCTGCTCCACCATGTGTCTATGACTCGACAGAAAAAAATTCTCTAGTATCAAAGACAGCAGGCTGACATGCTCTATTTCCAATAAAATTTTGCTATCCCAACCTAGACTATAACTTACTACAGCTACCCACTGTGACAGTGCTGTACCTACTCACAGTGTCAAAATGGTTAGGTGGCACCAAGGTTCTCGCCCATACAGGCCGAGGAGCTCTAGAATGCTTTTTAGGTACAGAGGTTTTTTTAGTGTCCTCTGGGATTAGAAAGTCCTAGCATGAGTTCTGGAGCCCAGAAGCTTTTTTATAGATTTGGGTGGGATAATATAATGCAAAAATTTTTTTAAAAAAGAACCGTAGCACCAACCCCAAGAGGTGCTGCTGGAGATGACACACCTGGCTCACCCAGCACTTACTGACACACCTTGGGCATTTTAGCAATTTATTTTAACAGCAACAATCTGAGAAAAGTAATTTAGTATGTCTATGTCCCTTCCTTTCTGTCCAGTAATAGTTAGGTTCCACAGTGAGTATAACAAGCATAGTTTACTGCATACACACACTGATTTTGCTGTTGCGGGTTTAGTAACATTTTAATTCTCTCAAGGTGGACAGGTTCCTTACATCTATGCCAGGATACAAAAAACACACATCTTGTACAGGTTGTAACCCTTTCCTACCTTAAATTTTTTTTTATTAAATTATAAATAAACTACCTCAACATTTACGCAGCCATTGCAAATAATCCCCATATTAATTTGTCTAATATGTGTATATCCAGTCATCTCCATCTCATATCCATAATAATATAGTATTTTCCTGATTGCAGTATTTCAGGAAAATACCAAATTATGGCCACTAGATGGATCTCGAGTGCGGGATGCCCGCACCACCATAGTGATGCTCAATTTAACAGTGCTAATCTGATTTTTGGGGGGGGGGGGCACTTGACCCCCCTTGCTCCTACCTGCAGACGCCCATGGCTGTAAATGGTTCTGGGTTGATTTTACTATTTGCCTGGAGCAGGTAAGGAAAGCTGACCTCCAAATGAACTGCTAAATAGGTAGTAGAAATGCCTTTAGTAAGTATTAACTGTTTTATCTGCCAAAGAATCTATAGTTTTGTTCAGCCACTCTTATGATCTGGGCTCCCCTACCAGTTAGCACATTCTGGTCCTCAACCTTTCTGCAGATTACATTGCAGCAAATATATAACCTGGCCCTCCACCTGCTATAGCCTGTGATTGGAATGTGAAAGAGCAGCAGCACACAGATGAGGTTATCCCTCTGCTCCTCCTTTCTGTCTAAATGTTCGCAGACATCACTGTACAGTTAATGACCCTCTCTTTCTCTAAGGGTTGCTATGTAGAGGAGTTTTGGCAGGAAGATAACAAGATGGTTTCAAGTATTATGCTTATTGTATTTAAAAAAAAATAAAAAATCATAAATGTATCCCAAATATATAACTAGTTAATTGCGTATGTGTGCAGCATTCATAAGAACTGATAAAAGACTAAGAAAACATAAACAGTTGTCAGCTGAGCTCCTAAATGAGAAGCCTCTGGACCACCTACATTGCTGATGGCGGTAGTACAGAGAGCCCTTCCCGCTCACTCGAGGAGTATTAAATATTTGTACAGAGCTGTCATTCCAGCTTTATTTTATGTCACTACAATTTTGCCGCGTTGCGAGAAAGGAGCTGCAATCAACTGCATGACAACTACGGCGCTATGATTTGTGAAAAGCAGCAGCAGGAACTACATATATGAACTACGGTATTATTTTCTCCAAACATAGTATGTCATGCAAGAAGGATCTGTATATATTTTTCCAGGACCAAAACACCATGGTGTCTAGTTGAAAACACATTTCTATAAGCAATTTTGTTTCTTTCTAGCACTTGGTTTACATGTAACAATCAGTATTTTTTGCTTGAAAATATGTTAGAACCCCAAAAAAATATAGATTTTTTTTTAAAAGCAGAGCCCTAGAGATGAAATTGGTGGCTTTTTCAATTTTTTATGCCACATGATATTTGCGCAGTGATTTTTCAAACGCAGTTTTTTTGGAAAAAATACACTTTTTTGCAAAAAAAAACAACAACACAATTCATAACCCAATTTTTGGGGAAAAATATAACAGATGATGTTACGCTGAGTAAATTGATATCAAACATGTCACGCTTTAAAATTAAGCATGCTCTTACAACCATCACAATGTCAATTTTACTTTACTATTTTTTTTTTTACTTAACTTTTACTTTATTTTACTTTAAACGCCTTTACTGGTTACCACTTTAGATTTATACAGGAGGTTTTATGCTAGAATTACTGCCCATGAGCTGACGTTTGCGGTGATATCGCATGTGTGGGACGATTGCTGTGCATGTGGTACCTGAAAATTGTGTTCAACTTTGCGTGCAAGCACAAGGGGATGGAGGCACTTTTTTCCCATTATGTATTTCCTATTATTGATTTATTTATTTAATTTTCCAGTTATTTATGAATTTATTTATTTTTCTTGATCACTTTTGTTGCTGTCACAAGAAATGTAAACATATCTTGTGACAGCAAAAGGCATGTGACAGGTCTGCTGCTAGAATTATTGCCCATGAGCTGACGTTCGCGGTGATACCGCACATGTGTGGGACGATCGCTGTTTGCATGCATTTGGGACCGATGAAAATTAACTGAAAATTAGTTTGCCTTTGCACACAAGCACGGGGGGGACTAGGGAGCTTTAAATTGTTTTTTTTTTCTTTTTTTTTTCTGGATCACTTTTTTTGCTGTCACAAGAAATATAAACATACCTTGTGAGAGCAATAGGCATGTGACAGGTACTCTTTATGGAGAAATATGGGGTCTATAAGACCCCAAATCCCTCCTCTGCCCTGAAAAGCATTTGATTACACCAAGATCGGTGAGAAAAAATTAGTTTTACTTTTAAAAATGTTACACCGTTTACATCCAGGGACCTTAAAGTAATGTGACGTCATCACTTCTAGGTTTCTATATCATAGAGTCCAGCAAAGCCGATCGGGTCTTTGCTGGGCTCTTTGATCAGCCAGTAGAAGCGATGGGATGAGAGATCCCTCCCGCTGCTTGTAAAAGCAATCTAGCAGCTAGTTAGCTGCTAGGATTGCTTTTACAAGAAAGTCGATCACCAGCTCTAAAAAAATGGTATCGGGAAGATGCCTACAGCTACAGGCATCATCCTGGTATAACTGCTCAAACTCCAGGAACGTATGGGTACATCGCTGGAGCTGAAGTGGTTAATAAAGATATCAGGAAAATGGATTAAAATAAGAGCTGCTTCCACATACTACATTGCATATGTTACAGTATATATGTAAACACAAAAATATAAAGTGCCTTCAACAAAAAATTGTCGTCCATAAGTGCAAATAAAGTGCCAGTGTTGATGGTGCTTCTCTTGTGAAAATCCAGGTGCCACTCCGTGCTCCCCTCCTGAATTTCTCATTCACCAACAGTAAAGCCTCGTACACACGATCGGATTTTCTGATGGGAAATGTGTGATGACAGGCTGTTGGCGGAAAATCTGACCATGTGTATGCTCCATCGGACATTGTTGTCGGATTTTCCATGGACAAATGTCAGATAGCAGGTTTTTAAATTTTCAGAGGACAAATGTCTGTTGTCGGATTTACCGAGCGTGTGTACACAAGTCCGTCGGACAAAAGTCAAAAGTACAAACACGCATGCTCGGAGGCAAGGATGAGCCAGAAGCTGTCATTCTCATAAACTTCCGTTAGTAATGGAGAATTAACATTTGTGACGCGGCAAATTATGTCATTTGAAGTAAAACACATAGCCAAGTATTATTCTACACAATTTTTTTATTGTGCATTAAAAAAGAAAACAAATACAATTAGACATGCTATCTGCCAATAGAACTTAACCAAAAACTGCATTCTATGCATCCAAAAATATAGAAAATATAACAAATCAAATCATTATTCAACAAAAAAATAATGTCAAAGCAATAACTCCAAGGCCAATAATAAATAACATGTTATCTCCTCCGATTCCGCAACATATCTGGTTGACGAACGGCAATTCAGAAACTAAATGAAAATTGCAAAATGAAAAGCGCAAAATGAAAAGCGCGAATCAACACTCACCAAACATCTACTAACATGAAATTAGCAGAAGGAGCCCAAAGGGTGGCGCTAAAAAGAGCTGAAAAACCATGTAGTACGTCACTACGTTTCGATTGTTGTTGGGCAACAATCGTGTGCTGTGTGTATACAAGACAAGTTTGGGCCAACGCCATTCAGACAAAAGTCCACGGTTTTGTTGGCCAACAATCTGATCGTGTGTACAAGGCTTTAGGTTCAAAACAGCATGGTATATATCCTTAACAGATGGATGCAGTTCCTTCTTTTCTCCTTCGATTGCCAGGTTCTCATCACAAGTGTGTTATGCAATCCAATGAAGAGAGAGATATTAATTGCATAATTCCATTTAATTTATTAAAAATTATGAAAGCAATTACACTTACAAAAGTAGAAAAAGTTTAGGCATGTATATCATTTGAAATCGCTGCCTCAGCATGCATTCCAACTGCTAGATTGATGTCACTATCTAGTCCCCGCTTAAGGATAGTATTGGAATATTCTGGTCTAGGGAACTAATCTATGTCCAACATCCAGACAGCATGAGACCTTTGCTGTTTGCCTTCCAATGGTACTTGCAGAATCCCTGCCATCAATTCCTATGGTATTTTCAGAATACTCACCAGGATTTCCAATGGTACTTTCAGAATCCCTGTAAGGACTTCCAGCATTCCCTCGAACCACGCTGGCCATGTCCTCTACCCACAGGTTAGTTAAGCTCCAGACCTTGAAGTGTCTAGTGCTGTGTCTTCCCCCCAGCTACCCTATAATCTGGTACCAGCCCCCATTCAAAGATCTCCAGGGGCCTTTGGGGTTCCAAGTCTTCTCCACCATCAGATGAAGACCATCTGGTGCTTAGACTCTGTGTCTCAGATGAGCCAACATCGCCTGCCAGGGGGTGTTGCTGTAACAGTGCTACACTAAGGCCGCGTACACACGGGCGGACTGTCTGCCCAACTTAGTCCGCCGAAACACATTTCAGCGGACAGTCCGCTCGTGTGTGGGCTTCAGCGGACTTTTTCAGCGGACAGTCTGGCGGACTAAGTCTTTCCGAATGTTGGAAAGACTGTCCGTCGGACTCGCATTTCAGCGGACAGTCCGCCCGTGTGTGTGCCAGTCCGCCCTACTTTTGAAATGAGCGGACTTTTCCCGCCCGGAGAAAAGTCCGCTCATTTCGAGCGGGTATCCAGGTAGGCGGGGCCCGCGACGGAGACGTCGCTGGCCCCGCCGCCTGGTATGTACTTAAAGGGGAACCCCAACGCCGAAAAAAATCGGCGTGGGGGTCCCCCCAAGTTCACAACAGTCCCTTGTCCGAGCACGCTACCCGGCCGGCCAGGAAAGGGGGGCGAGCGAGCGCCCCCCCCTCCTGAGCCGTACCAGGCCGCGTGCCCTCAACATGGGGGGTGCCTTGGGGAAGGGGGGGCCGCGCGGCCCCCCCACCCCAAAGCACCTTGTCCCCATGTTGATGAGGACAAGGGCCTCTTCCCGACAACCCTGGGCGTTGGTTGTCGGGGTCTGTGGGCGGGGGGCTTATCGGAATCCGGGAGCCCCCTTTAATAAGGGGGCCCCCAGATACCGGCCCCCCACCCTATGTGAATGAGTATGGGGTACCCATTCACCTGTAAAATAAAAGTACCAAAAAAAAACACAACACACGAGATAAAATATTTTATTGCACAGCTCCAGGGGTCTTCCGTCTTCGGGGGTCTTCTCGCCGGACTCCTCCGCTATCTTCTTGTAGCTCTTTTGCTAGCGGAGGAGTCCGGCTTTCTTCCCCGCCCCCGGCCTCTTCTCCCGACTTCGGGGGTCTTGTCCCCCTCTTCGGTTCTTCTGCCGGGCCACCGCGCCTTCTTATAGCTCTTTTACAGGCGGTGGCCCGGTCTTCTGTCGCCGCCGTCACCGCCGCCTTCAGTTCTTCTTCTTCTTCTTCTCCAGGAGATGTTGCCTCGACGATCTCTCCGACCGGAATGCCAGAGCCGCGCTGCGCGGCCACTTATATAGTGACAATGGGGCAGTGTCACATGGCTTTATGTCACATGGGTTGGTGTCACATGGTGACCCCGCCCCCTTACGATGTCATAGTCCCCATGTGACATCAACCCATGTGACGAGCCCATGTGACATATACCATGTGACACCGCCCCATTGTCACTATATAAGTGGCCGGGCAGCACGGCTCTGGCATTCCGGCCGGAGAGATCGTCGAGGCAACATCTCCTGGAGAAGAAGAAGAAGAAGAAGAAGAAGAAGAAGAAGAACAGAAGGCGACGGCGGCGACGGCGGCGGCAGAAGACCGGGCCACCGCCTGTAAAAGAGCTATAAGAAGGCGCGGTGGCCCGACAGAAGAACCGAAGAGGGGGACAAGACCCCTGAAGTCGGGAGAAGAGGCCGGCGGCGAGGAAGAAAGCCGGACTCCTCCGCTAGCAAAAGAGCTACAAGAAGATAGCGGAGGAGTCCGGCGAGAAGACCCCCGAAGACGGAAGACCCCCGGAGCTGTGCAATAAAATATTTTATCTCGTGTGTTGTGTTTTTTTTTGGTACTTTTATTTTACAGGTGAATGGGTAGGGGTACATTGTACCCCATACTCATTCACATAGGGTGGGGGGCCGGTATCCGGGGGCCCCCTTATTAAAGGGGGCTCCCGGATTCCGATAAGCCCCCCGCCCGCAGACCCCGACAACCAACGGCCAGGGTTGTCGGGAAGAGGCCCTTGTCCTCATCAACATGGGGACAAGGTGCTTTGGGGTGGGGGTCCGCGCGGCCCCCCTTCCCCAAGGCACCCCCCATGTTGAGGGCACGCGGCCTGATACGGCTCAGGAGGGGGGGCGCTCGCTCGCCCCCCTTTCCTGGCCGGCCGGGTAGCGTGCTCGGACAAGGGTCTGTTGTGGACTTGGGGGGACCCCCACGCCGATTTTTTTCGGCGTTGGGTTCCCCTTTAAGTCCATTCCAGGCGGCGGGGTCAGCGACGTCTGCTTCGCGGGCCTCGCCTACCTGGAGACGCGCTCGAAATGAGCGGACTTTCCTCCGCGTGTGTGGGCGAGTTCATTCATTTCAAAAGTAGGGCGGATTGTATGGCGGACTTAGTTCGCCGTATTAGTCCGCTCAAAAAGTGCCGTGTGTGGGCAAGTCCATTCATTCGAAAGTATGACGGACTGTCTGTCGGATTGTCTGACAGACTTAGTTAGCCAGACAGTCCGCCACGTGTGTACGCGGCCTAAGGAATATGTTTTATTAAAAATCTTAATGTCTGCAGTTTGCTTTAAACTTTATTGTATATTGCACTTGTTGCATGGATTTAAAGAAAGCCCACATATACATCTTATTATTTGTGTGTCGTTTCACATAAAAGAAGATACATGGTTTGTGATTTTTTTTTTTTTACTGAAAATTTGCTTGACAGTACCATCACTATAATGACAAAAAAACTATTTGAAAAGGCAATGACTCAGCATACAGCATTCAGTGAGTGGGCTGACTCAAGGTCTTCAATAAGGGGAGCTGGGGATGGTGTAATTCCAACATCAAGTAAAAGAACTCTGTATATTATTTCTATAGCTCCAAAAGTGCCATGGGCACAAATACACTGGAATGTTCAGATTTTAGCACACTCACTTAAATATGTTTCAATGAAATGTTTCTTTTGTATTGTTTTAGCTGGTATAACATATTCAATAGTCTGTAGAAAAATCACTGATGGTGAATTCCTAGAACTCTGAAGCATCCACTTCAAATAAGACTGATGCTACCTGGGGGCTCCCACTTTACAAAATAAACAATGCTGTTCTATAACGGCACAACGAGCATTAATGTTCAACATCCTTCAACATTCAATCAAAATCTGCTTTTATCATTCCTGTCCTAAAGTTATATGAAAACACGATTTGTGTAAAATAAAATGCAGTTTTTTTTTTTTTCTCCTTTGCGCCTGCACCTCATATTGTCCCCCAGAAGCACTGCCCATGCCCATCTTCAGGTATGTGGGTGGCTCCCTGTTCCTGCCGGGACATTTGGAGCCTTGGGCAGGGTGTCTCTACTTTGTGTGCACCCCCCTTTTTGAACTACAAGCTTATGTCACACTTACCAATTGTCCTGAATTACATAGTTTCATAGTTTCATAGTTAGTATGAATAAAGACACCAGTCCATCCAGTTCAACCTGAGTAAGTGTCTACCCCTATCCATGTACATCACACACTCACATTGGTCCCTACCCTCAAGGAGCCCACAATCCAAGGTATAATCCAATTAACCTACCTGCATGTCTTTGGAGTGTGGGACTGATGTATGGCTGATGTCGTGGCTGCCACAACCTACTACTATACACCCATCTTACTGACCCAGCACTACCTTTAAGAAAAATATGCAACACAACTCTGGATTTAAATTGTCGTAGCAGCCCTTTATTAACAATCATAACAAATTATTAAAAAACATATTCCATTTTATAACCCAACTTTTTACCCAACTTAACTGACTGACTATGTCTCAGGTTAATGAAGGAAGGTTTTTCTATCGCATCGGCTTTACCACCACCAGTTAAGCATCCTGACTCCTAGCCGCAGTTCCACAGGCTCAGGGACAAACATTTTATAATTTTCTCACCCGATGCAGCCCGATGACCGATAGCCCATTACTTCCATGGTAGGGAAGGTACCCATACCGAGATGGGCCCAACCCGTTCCACTCCACATACTGTATTACTTCAAATATTCCAACCTTCAAGAACCCAAGACCCCTGCCAACCGCTACGACTAACCCAAAATCCTGAACATCGGACCCCATGCACCCCCTTTTGTTTTTTTTTTTTGTTTTTTTTTTTTTTATATAAGCTTACCGTGCATTACATACACACAGATGGACCTAATATACCATACACACAGGCCTATATAGATAGGGAGGGGAAAAACTTCTCCTTATAGCTGTCCTCTTTTCCTGCTGAATACCTACCGAGCCATCTTGCCAGCCCCCCGAGACCAAACCCAGGCTATCTAGCTGTGCCCCTACTTCCCCATTGACCCAATGAGGAGGCCCCTTGGTGAGGCTAACTATCAACACCCCAGCACAGCCTGCCCAGCAACCCCAGTCATGTGGGCCCTCCACTTAAGCTGCCCTTCTGCTCCGGGCCTATTCTGGAAGTCTACTTTTTAGGTACACTGTCCCCTGGTGTCCTGGGCTGTGTTCCAGGAAGTGCACTCTGCCTAGCAATGAAAGAATGACTACTGCCACCTACAGTATCTCACAAAAGTGAGTACACCCCTCATATTTTTGTAAATATTTTATTATTTCTTTTCATGTGACAACACTGAAGAAATGACACTTTGCTGCAATGTAAAGTAGTGAGTGTACAGTTTGTATCACAGTGTAAATTTGCTGTCCCCTCAAAATAACTCAACACACATCCATTAATGTCTAAACTGCTGGCAACATAAGTGAGTACACCCCTAAGTGAAAATGTCCAAATTGGGTATGGAGTTCACCAGAGCTTCACAGATTGCCACTGGATCCTCTTCCACTCCCCTATGACGAGATCACGGATCTGGTGGATGTTAGAGACCTTGCGCTCCTCCACCTTCCATTTGAAGATGCCCCACAGATGCTCAATAGGTTTTAGGTCTGGAGTCATGCTTGACCAGTCCATCACCTTTACCCTCAGCTTCTTCAACAAGGCAGTGGTCATCTTGGAGGTGTGTTTGGGGTCGTTATCATGTTGGAATACTGCCCTGAGGCCCAGTCTCTGAAGGGAGGGGATCATGCTTTGCTTCAGTATGTTACAGCACATGTTGACACATGTTGACATTCATGGTTCCCTCAATGAACTGTAGCTCCCCATTGTTTGCAGCACTTATGCAGCCCCAGACCATGACACTCCCACCACCAGCACTCATACGTCTATCTCCCAAAGACAACCTCTGGATATGAAGCTGAGCACATGCACTCAACGTCTTTGGTTGACCATGGCGAGGCCTGTTCTGAGTGGGACCTGTCCTGTTAAACCACTGTATGGTCTTGACCACCGTGCTGCAGCTCAGTTTCAGGGTCTTGGCAATCTTCTTATAGCCTAGGCCATCTTTATGTAGAGCAACAATTTGTTTTTCCGGATCCTCAGAGAGTTCTTTGCCATAAGGGGCCATGTTGTCCTTCTAGTGACCAGTATGAGAGATTGAGAGCGATAACGCCAAATTTAACACTCCTGCTCCCCATTCACACCTGAGACTGTGTAACACTAATGAGTCACATGACACCGAGGAGGGAAAATGGCTATTTGGGCCCAATTTGGACATTTTGACTTGGTGTACTCACTTTTATTACCCTTTATTGCCCAAAACCCTTTTGTTTTATGCCTGAATCACCCAAGAGACCTAATGAGGTAACTATCCCAAAAATCTGTATGAATATCTCCTAAAGAAAGGCTGCTCATCTCATGAATGGTCAGCTTAAAAAAATGTATCTGCATCTTCAACCTTACAACTTTTTGCGGGGTTTTGGTTAGCAGACAGCAAGCAGTTCTCAGACATGCTACTTATGGGCTCAAAGTAATCAAGCTCTTAAAATGAATAATAAACTATAATTTGCGTTTTAAATGAACCGGGCGTTCTTTTTATCACCACTGAACATTCAAAAATATGTGATTTCATAATACAAACACAAAAAAGCACAAGATGAAAAGTGAGTCATGATGAAGGCTCTCTTCCTGCACAAACTGTTTTACAATAGCACATTTAGTATTCTTTTCTAAACAGCCTTGAGCTTTACAGCATTAATAATCCTGTAGGTGTGACTTCTCAACCTACAGATCCATCGCTCATTATCCAACTGCAGGAAACCAATCAATGTCACTGCCGTTAAGGATCTGGAGAAGAAAAGGATGAGGCAAGTGAAAAACCGGTAGTTGTTAGTAAAGTAGTTCAAATAAAACCTTTGGAAATATGATGATTATACAAGTTTCACCTCTCCAAATGTACAGCACAGAATGTTCTGTCCCACTTAGCATGATGGTATCTTCTTGTGTTACACGATTTATTTGCAGGGCTTCATCCATCTGACTCCCAGTGCAAGATGGGGTGGGAGAGTGAAGCAGACTTGGATTATTGTTAAGACTAAGGCAGGCCATACATGGTTCGAATCTCCGCCGGTTCAGCAGATTAAGGTGGTAATTAAACTCACTTGGTGCCTTATCTGCATTTAACCACTTCAATACCAGCCACTTAGAAGTCGTTATACAGAAACCACTGGATAAGGGTGGATACCAGGGGCGGACTGACCATTTAGGCACTCCGGCACTGCCGAGGGCCCCATGCCATAAGGGGCCCCATCAAGGTTGTCAGCCTCAATAAAACCAAAGACAGTATGTAAAAATATGTGTTTTAAAAATCCCAAGATTATAGCTGCCCCGCCTCACCAGTACCTTTTCAGTGTGTGTATGTGTCTTCTGTGTGTGTATATTGTGTGTCTGTGTGTGTATACTGTATGTGTGTGTGTGTATGCTGTGTGACCCCATAATCTATTGCCTGGGGGCCCCATAATCTCCTATTGCCCGAGGGCCCCATAATCTCCTATTGCCCGGGGGCCCCATGAGTTGTCAGTCCGTCCCTGGTGGATACGTTGTGATCATGGATCCACAGGCTTATGAAAGCGAAATTGTTTGTCAATTAAGTGATCAAAAAGTATATGAGAAATTATCATCTGATTCAACTTGTAATGTAAGAAAACAACTAGAAAGTATTTTGAAATCTGCATTTAGGGAAGGCATTATTTCTCTGGAACTCTTGGAATTTGTAGTACCAACTCATCAATGGATCCCAACATTATACACACTGCCCAAAATACATAAATACAGTGATTTTCCCCCTGGACTTCCTATTGTCTAAGGGAGCGACTCAATTTTTATGCCTGCAGTGCAATTTTTGGATAAAATTCTGTCTCCTCTAGTGAAACATACAATGTAATTTATCAATGACAATGATTTTTTACAGAAACTGAAACTTTTTCCGTAATGTCAGGGAGAATAAACACTTGTGACCTGGAATGTTAAGAGCTTATATACATCCATATTGCATCGAGTTGGTATTGATGCAGCTACTGGGTTGATTAGTGACAGTTAGGGTTAATCAGGACCGCAAATACAGATGTTTGAGAGATTATTTCAAGTTATTTTGTCTAACAATTATTTTTTATTCCAGGATCAGTTTTTTGTGCAGCTCCAATGTTGCACCACTATTTATTTGCTTGTGCATTCATTAATAATTTTGAACAGAAAAATATCTATCAAAAAGAATTATTTAAACCAAATTGCACCACTTGGTGGCACTTTATTGATGACGTCTTTGAAATATGGCATGGAGTCCTTAGGTTTGATTAAGGCTTTAATGCCTTTTGCCCTGAAATCCAATTTAAGATGCATGTGGGAGGTACATCGGTTCCCATTTTTAGACACCAGTATTTATGTGTCGGCTCCATCTGACTTTTTCTGTCGGAATTTCCGACACACAAAATTTGAGATCTGGATATAAAGTTTTCCCACAACAAAATCTGATCGTTTAAATTCCGATCGTGTGTAGACAATTCTGGCGCAATAAGTGCCATGCATGCTCAGAATAAATTACGAGACGAATGCTATTGGCTACTGGCCTCTTTATAGTCCTGTCATACATGTTGTACATCACCTCGTTCTGAACAATCAGATTTTATGACAACTTTGTGCGACTGTGTGTATGCAAGACAAGTTTGGGCCAAAATCCATTGGAAAAAATCCAACGGATTTTGTCGTCGGAATGTCCGACAGTGTGTACAGGGCATTACAGTGAGGATATCTTTAAAAGCATTAGACAACATGGGCCCTTACTAAAATGTGCATACCTACAGATAGATGGGCAGCACAGTGGTGTAATGGGCAGCACAGTGGTTTAGTTTGGGCAGCACAGTGGTGTAGTGGGTGGTGCTTTCACTTAGCAGTAAAAAGGGTTGCTGGTTCAAATCTCAACCACACTACCTGCCTGGAGTTTACATGTTCTCCCTGTGCCTGCATGGGTTTCCTCTGGGTACTCTGGTTTCCTTCCACACTCCAAAGACATGCTGGTAGGTTAACTGGCTTCTTTCCAAAATTGGCCCTAGTATAATAATGTGAGTTGGGGACCTTGATTGTGGGCTCCTTGAGGATAGAGACCAATGTGAGTGTGTGATGTATGTGTGGAGAGCTGTGTAAATTGACAGTGCTATATGGGTACCTTAAATAAATAGGGATAATTGTAGACACGCACCCACATTAACTCAGGTTGAACTGGATGGAACTATGTTTTCCAACAGGTACCTTTAAAAGCATTCCTTAGGAACAAAACATTGAGCTACACATTGGTACAGTCAGAGTTTAAGATAAGGAAGTCAGAGGTGAAAATTACCTTCCTGGGTAGGAAGAGAAATGGATTATTTCCCTGGCTGAACTGCATACAATGCAATCCGATGATGAAAGGAGATAACTATATTCATCCATGCAATAGACAGAAAGCCGGGATAAAGGGTTTCCACACGTGTCAGTCTGCATATGTAATCTATATTTTAATATGCCCATGCAAGCTGATTTATGTGGGAGAAACCACATAAAAGATCAAAGACGGCATTGCCCAACACTGTAGCTCCATTAAGAATAAACAACCTGGATTGTGTTTCGTCAGATTAGACGCATCGTCAGAATTTGTAACGGAAGTGACATTCCGTCACCACCATCTTGCTGCACCCCGCACTCATCCAAAGTAATGATAGTGAGAAGGTGGCAAGCGGACATCATGTTACACCCACCGAAGTCTTGCATTTCACACTTATTTGTAAAAGTAAACACATCTTATATAGTGAAATTCTGTATTTTTTTAATTCTTCTGACTGTTTTAATGTTGATTTTTTTCAAAGCAGCGAGGTTCTGTCAGATTAGCAAACCGGTGGATCAGCAGGCTTGCCACTGCTTTTAAAATGTAACATCTAAACAGTCAGAGGGATTTGAAAATACTAAATTTCACTATATAAGCTGAGTTTACTATTACAAATAAGTATGTAATGCAAGACTCCAGTGGTTATAATAAGATGTCTGCTTGCCACCTTCTCGCGGTATCCTTACTGTGGACGAGTGTGGGGTGTAGCAAGATGGCAGTGACGGAACATCACTTCTGTTATAAATTCTAACGGCTCGCCTAAGCTGACGAAACTCCAGTATCAAAACATTTCTTAGAACAGGGACATAAGGATTCGGATTTGCGATTCATGATTTTGGAGGTGTCTAGGGACAGGAGGGGTGGGAACAGAATTTTAAAATTAAAACAAAGAGAGGTATGGTGGATTAAAAGACTCAAATCCTTGCATCCTCATGGGATGAATAGGGTTTATGATCTGTATTTATTTTTATGAATAGGATACAGTTTGATTGATTGCGATGCTTTCTTGTAGGTGTGAACAGAGCCACAAAAACCCCAAAAAGACAATAATAATGCATAGAAGATTACATGGAAAGAAACATTGTATAGAGATGTGATAAATCATTGATACTGTGTAAATAGTTGTATTATTATAGTTGACTACTGAGTCAGGGGTGTAATGTGAGTGGTACATTTTTGGATGAAAAATTGTGAACTTTTAGATATAGCAGTATAGACCTTTGAATATAGTGAACTGAGATGGTTAACTTGGATAGGAGTGGTGATGAGGGATACACCTGTGTGGCTACACCCTTCTGTCTGGGTATATAGGTAGGAATTTGTTGTATATAGTTACACACAGCTTGATGAAGAGCATGGTATGCTCGAAACTGTACAGTTGCTGCTTAGAGGGTAACTCCACTTTTGTGGGGAATAAAAATACCAAAGAAAAAAATATATAGCGTATACAATTGCGGCACAAATCATATTGTAATTGAATGATATTAAAAATGATCTTTCTCTGTCAATCTGCAGCCACTGTAATTTTCGGAGAATGCATTGCAATATGGCTATATGGAGTTTTTCTGTACACAGAGTGTGTACCGACCACTCCCCAGAAACATAATTTCCTGCTTGTGTGATTGGCTCACCAATTTTCCCCAGAAGACTGCCTAAGTCAGATTTCAGGAATCCCCTGCAAAAATTTAATTTTTGGTGAGATACTTCCAGTAGGAACGCATCTAAAGGGATGCAGGCCCAGCAGATTTCCTCATTAAAGCCCTGCAACTGCACACCTGATAGATAATTCTGAAACCACTCCCACTGGACTCACTCAGCACTGAGGCTCAGAGAAACATACAGGGATTACTTCAAAATAACAAAAGGTAGGAATCTGCAACAAAGGTTGTTATAATCCTTGCAATGTACATAGATCACCCAGAGGGGAAAGTTTTTTTCTCAACAAAAGTGGACTCACTCTTTAACCACTTGTAGACCAGCTGCCGCAGTCATACTGCAGTAGGGCTGCTCTATTGTGTGAATTGCCATACCGGTATGGCGCTTCGTGTCATAGATACAGTTGGCATGTGCGCGCCTGTGGTGTGGCCCTGGAGCCAATGCGTGTGGCCGGCGACCGCGATGTCCACCAGCCACCAACGATCGCTCCACAGAGAGGCAGAACAAAGCAGATAGCAGATCCCCATTCTGTCAGGGGGGTACAGTGTGATCGTCTATTCCTAGTGAGTAGGAACAGAGATCTCTCTGTATTCCCCGGAAGTCCACCCCCCCCCCCCCTAGAGTTAGAAGGCACCTTCCTAGGACACACTTAACCCTTTGATCACCCCTAGTCTTAACCTCTTCTCTGCCAGTGTCAAAAGTGTCCGATCTGCCCGCCAAGATGTCCCAGTCCCTCAAAAAATCACTGATCACCGCTATTACTAGTAAAAAAAAAAATAATAATAATAATAATGTCATAAATCTATCCCCTATTTTATAGACACTATAATTTTTGCGCAAACCAATCAATATATGCTTATTGTGAAAAAAAATTACCAAAAATATGTAGAAGAATACATATTGGCCTAAACTGATGAAGAAATAAATGTTTTAAATTTCTTTTGTATATTTATTATTACAAAAAGTTAAAAATATATTGTTTTTTGTTTTTTTTTTCAAAATTGGCTGTATATTTTTGTTTATAGCGCAAAAAATAAAAAACCGGCAGAGGTGATCAAATACCACTAAAATAAAGCGCTATTTATTGGGAAAAAAACGCTATCAATTTTGTTTGGGTACAACGTCGCAGGACTGCACAATTGTCAGTTAAAGCGACGCAGTGCCATATCGCAAGACATTGCCTGGTCATTAAGGGGGTAAATCCTTCCAGGGCTGAAGTGGTTAATATGCGTAATGTATGGAGAATATTAAGTAAACCTTTTGCATTGGAGATCATGTCCCTTTTCTTTATTGAATATTGTTGGATAATTGGGAGTCCACTGTAACACCTCTCCTTGACACTTTGCTACAATGTAAAATAGTATACAGCTTGTATAACAGTGTAAATTTTCTGTCCCCTATAAATAATCCAACACACAGCCATTAATGTCTAAACCGTTGGCAACAAAAGTGAGTACAGCCCTAAGTGAAAATGTCCAAATTTGGCCCAAAGTGTCAATATTTTGTGTGGCCACCATTATTTTCCAGCACTGCCATAACCCTCTTGGGCATGGAGTTCACCAGAGCTTCACAGGTCGCCACTGGAGTCCTCTTCCACTCAGGCAAGGCAAAAGGGCAGCTGCCCTAGGCCCCATTATTGTTGTGGGACCCTTAGCAGCTGCCTCATACTTGCCAAATATCCCAGTTTAAATTCCCTTGTTCCTTGAAGTTTTAGTGCTGTGCTGTGTCCTGATATCTCAGTGTGAAGTTATGTTACTAATGCTGCTTAGCTCTGCCCTATTGCTGTGTGCAGGTGACTCACCTACAGACCACGTGTTTACATGTAAATAACCTGCATTGGTATGTAAATTGTGGCTGCATTGATATGTAAATAGCGGCATTCACATGTATATCATGCCCCCTGAGTTCATATCCACCATCACTTCTGCTGAATTCTGCCCATAGGGGGCATGCTTGCACGTCTTGCCTACAACTCTGGTCATTAAGCCTAACATCAGCCTGTTGTGCAAAGGTGCCACACGCATTTTGGTGCAAGTGAATATGCACATCTTAGCAGATGCATGAGGGTGTGAGGGTGTGATTAACAATTAATGGCACTGCTGCCATGGCTACATTTGGGCTTGGTGTACAAACCTTTCATTCACACTAGTGGCCAGTGTGAAGGTCCCCCTTACATTAGTGGTCAGTGTAAATCCCCATTACATTGGTGGTCAGTGCAGAAACTCCTCTTTATATTGGTAATAGATATAAAAAAATCCAAACTTGCATTTTGGGTCAGTTTTGAATCCTTACTTACATTAGTGGTCCATGTAGAAGCCCCCTATAATTGGTGGTGAGTGTATCTCCCCCCTAACATTGGTGGTCGGTGTAGAAGTGTCACCTTACATTGGGGGTTAGTACAAATCTCCTTGACAATGGTTGTCAATGTAAATTCCCCCTTACATTGAGGTCATTGTATATTCCCCCCTTACACTGGTGGTTGGTGTAAATGCTCTTATTACATCAGTGTCAGTGTAGAAATCCCTCTTTATATTGGTGGGTGGCGTAAAATCACCTGTTACGTGGTGGTCAGTGTAAATCCCAGTAGTCATGTACAGTAACCTCTAGCAACTAATAAACAAGCAGAAGTCATGTGCTGTAACCACTATCAAACAATCAGTGAGCCATAATGTGTGCTGTAACCTCTAACAGCCAGTCAGTGAGCGGTAATGATACACTGCAACCTCTGGCAACCAAATGCAATCACTGCCTGATCTAATTCATTAAACTGCTATTTTTTTGAATGTCTCAGAGCAGGTGGAGAAAGAAAATTGCATGGAGGGGGGAAAGAAAATGTTTGCCCAGAGTCCAATCCATAATAAAGACGGCCCTGCTTCCACTCCTCCATGACGACATCACAGAGCTGGTGGATGTTAGAGACCTTGCGCTCCTCCACCTTCCATTTAAAGATACCTCACAGATGCTCAATAGGGTAGGGTTCAGGTCTGGAGACATGCTTGGCCAGCCCATCACCTTTACCCTCAGCTTCTTTAGCAAGGCAGTGGTCATCTTGGAGGTGTGTTTTGGGTCATCATCATGATGGAATACTGCCCTGTGTCCCAGTCTCTGAAGGGAGGGGATCATGCTCTGCTTCAATATGTCACAATACATGTTGGCATTCATGATTCCCTCAATGAACTGTAGCTCCCCAGTGCCGGCAGCACCATGACATTCCCACCAACATGCTTGACTTTGGGCAAGACATACTTGTTTTTGTACTCCTTACCTGTTTGCCACCACCCACACTTGCCACCATCTGAACCAAATAAGTTTATCTTGGTCTCATCAGACAACAGGGCATGGTTCCAGTAATCCATGTCCTTAGTCTGCTTGTCTTCAGCAAACTGTTTGTGGGCTTTCTTGTGTGTCATCTTTAGAAGAGGCTTCCTTCTGGGACAACAGCCATGTGTGGTGTATGGTCTGAGCACCGACAGGCTGACCCCCACTCCTTCAACCTCTGCACCAATGCTGGCAGCACCCATATGTCTATTTCCCAAAGACAACCTCTGGACATGATGCTGAACACGTGCACTCAACTTGTTTGGTGGACTATGGCGAGGCCTGTTCTGAGTGGAACCTGTCCTGTTAAACCGCTGTATGGTCTTGGCCACCATGCTGCAGCTCAGTTTCAGGGTCTTGGAAATCTTCTTATAGCCTAGGCCATCTTTATGTAGAGCAACAATTGTGAGTGGAAGAGGACTCCAGTGGCAACCTGGGAAGCTCTGGTGAACTCCATGCCCAAGAGGGTTAAGGCAGTGCTGGAAAATAATGGTGGCCACACAAAACATTGACACTTTGGGCCCAATTTGGACATTTTGACTTAAGGCTGTACTCACTTTTGTTGTCAACGGTTTAGACACTAATGGCTGTGCATTGAGTTATTTTGAGGGGACAGCAAATGTATACTATCATGCAAGCTGTCACTGGTAAATGAGGCCAGTTGCAACACACAGCTGATGTGTCTCTATCAGCTGAGTTATTTCACTCAAATCTCATTGTCGGCTGACCCATCTAACACTATCTTGCAGCTACGGTAGTTACTTCACATTGGAGCATTGACTGACATGGAGCTCTACAGACCTAAAAGATGAATTGACCTCAGCTAACCTTCAATCATTTATTAACCCCATTAAAATTATTAACCCCTTCTAACCCATAACTATTTTATTGACCCCCTTGGATATTTCCATTGACATTTGGAGGTCACTAATGACCACTTTGGTGACCCTGTTTAAAAAAAGGAAGCCAAAGCTGAACAGTACATTTTAAGTCCAGTGCCAATAAGAACACTTTCGTTTTAGTTTTAGTTGTGTAATATAGATCATGCTTTCTGTGATACCATACGGCTAGGCCTTATTTATGCAAAAACAAAATAATACAATATTTATCTATGCTTCCTCAAATCTTATTTTTATATAAATCTAGCATATTGAATGCCAACATGTTTTGTAGAAACAGTTAAATAACATCAGGTCTGTGTAGGATGGAGGTAATTTTAGTCCAAACAGAAAAATTCTGCAAAAGGTTCAATTTCAAGGGAGAATTTAACAGTGGGAAATACAACAGTTGTTTAGTACGAAACCACATGTTAAAAATTGGCATTGCTTCTTATTGGAGGCTTTGCTATTGATCTAATTATATCACCTAGCGAGTTTGAGATAGATGATCGCAGTTATTTATTATTAATCAACGTTAAATACATCCGTTACTCTTCTTTAGAGACTTGTTAAGGCAACTAGCATTTTCAAGACAAGCGTTATGTAATGGCAGCCTACATAACATCTTCAGCACAGGATGTGTTATGGATTTTTCAGATGAAAAAATCTATTGTAGGTCTATGTGTAAGTTGCAATGACAAAGCTAAGAAATTAAGGTGTAAAAGAGTAACTTTTGTTAGGCTAAATTCATACTTCTAAATTTATATGCCACTGTTTAAGGTAAGCATTATTGTTTTAACTGGTTTGCCCAATACATTTAAAGTGAACCTGTATTGAGGAACAGGTATAAAGTATATCTAAGCCTGTAAACCAGAAACCCTTGAAGTGAATGTACTTACCTTAGCCTTGTTTTCCTGCCACTCAGGTCCATCGCTGAGATCCTCAAAATTCTATACAGTTAGTGATTTTCTGCCCTTTCTTCCCTATGTGACAGTGCTCAGGCCCAGAGGTGAGTATTTCAGACACTGAGCACTGCATAGCGCATCGCATAATACTGTAGCTGTAGCATAATACATAATGTAGCTGCTGATTTTTAATAAACACACACTTGCCAACCCAGGGATCCAGCATTGTTCTCACCAAGGCTGGTTGTTTGCCAGTCTTCAGGTCCTCCCCAGCATCTTGGATATGTGAAACTGGCTGTGACTTCCTGCGGGTCATCAGCCAGCTTCTCACTGCACATGTAGACGTCACAGTGCACTTTGTGAATGGACTTGGGGGGTTCCAAACCTTTACCCAGATTGTCTAGAAAAAAGCAGAGTTTCTCTATTCGGGTGAAGTTCTGCTTTAATGTGATTTTGTAGTGTAGCCACCCTCACCTACACAGGGGGGACTACTGTATACAGATTTAGTCTTGCTGGGTGGTAGACAACCTATGCTGATTTATAGTCTAGTTACTCATTTGGTTTTCCCCTTAAGCTCAGTGTTGCTGCTGTCAGTAGGCGTCAATGGTACCTCTAGCAATAGAATGTGATGCCACCGTAATATTGAGTTATGAATATTTATGTTTCCCTTGGCCAGCTAGTAGAAGGTTGTTTACCACTGGTGCATGCTAGGGGAGAGCAACATTTGGGGTGAATATTGCATGCTTTCTCGTCTCCCAGGGCTGCAACCTGGGGAGGGTGTGTTGTGTGCAGCTGTTATAACTAGGCCTGGGGCCTAGGAGACATTTGCAAATGCTCTGTGCAAAAGCCTGGGAGCAGAAGAAGCCTGTCTGTCCAGTGCAGTCCTGATGCTGGAGAGTCTCTGGGTTTAAGGAGCCTCACAGAGGGCAGAAGTAAAGCTAGCTACCTGGTTTCATCCCACTACCTGCTGGACCTTTGTTGGGCCTAATTATTTCTTTACCTCTATTTGCTCCACTATGCCGGTCTGTCTCACTGGCCAGTAGGAATGCAGCAGAGGGGAGAAGGGGCCAGACAAGCTTACCAGGATCAAAACAGTCACAATCAAGCAGAACAGAATCACTGAATGCTGCTGAAAGTGATTTCACTTTGCAAGGGAATTTTCCCATACCTTAGTGAATGGGGTGAAGCTTTGCTTGTAATGGGGCTTGAAATGGGCTGATAACTGGTGCCAAATGGTACAAGTTCCTGCCCTGCTTTTTCTGTGACAGGACAACAACCCACCTGCTGGTAGCCCTTTACATTCCCCTTATTGTGCCTATCCTCTTCCCACAGCATCCCTGGCCACTAACCTTTATATTCAGAAAAAAGGAATGTCCACACAATATAGTTTATGCACTTGTGGTGTTTTTCATAAAATGTGAAATTTGTGAAGAGTGATCAATTACATCACATAGACATGCTATTCATGGTCGCTTGGCATTACTTTGCCAATCATACATCTAGTGGACGTACCGTAGCAGTCATCATGTGAAAGCAGAACCTTACACATCACTGTTAAGCCATAATCCCTTTTGCACAGTCTCTCTCCTTTCCAGGGTCATTGGTACTCACTTAGAGGGCTCTGACTTGCCATAGGCTCTATGCCTCCAGCTCAAAACTCTCTGCATGTTGTTCCAGAGACAGGACTTCTGCAGCTGCTCCTCTAGCTCTGTACATTTCTCCTAGGACTTCCAGGGGAAAAACACTCATGACAGAACACTTGGCCTGTCCTAAAAAGACCTTTTATAACTTGCTCTTAGCTGCCACCAACCATAAAGAGCCAGGAAAACTACAGCCAGCTCTTCTGGGTGCAGAACTATTTCACCCTGACCTCCTGCCTTGTCCTGGGACTCTGCAGAGCTGACTATATTTGCATGCTGGTGGGGTATCTGGCTCCCATGCCCCATATGCACTATGCTTCTCCCAACCTGGTTTATATATGGGCACCAACTCTACCCATGATGTCACTACAGGAGGGACCTAACACGTGATTATATTATTCCCTGTTACCACACACCATTTTGGGACACAGCCACCTAGTGGCAGACTAGCTAACTGTTATATTCTTGGGGTTGTGAGAGACACAAGACTCTGGTCTGGAACAACCAATGTTTATTTTCAGTACTCACTGTACACTCTAACATGCATCTCAAGACAGGTATCTCTTAGTATGCTCCCCTTACATTTTGTTGCATCACACATGGGTCCTCACTGCCATCTAAGATGGTGTCCATGCCCTTTGATCCTTGTCATCATTACTGGGTGGAGCCAGCCTTAAAGTGACAGTGCATGTGAAACCCTTCAGTTATAACGCCTTCCATCCATCCCCAAAAAAACAAACAAAACACACAAAACCAAGAACAGGCCAAAACAGCAACTAACTGTCCAACAATAGTCCTTCAAACACAGGAGATTCACAAGACTTCGCCTGCGTCCAGATGTGAGAACAATCTTCCAGGGACAGCTACGGGGATAAAATGGCATCAAATCACTTGGCGACCCCTTCAAAAGCCTTGTAAGCCTGTCATGCAGCTGAAATCAGTCTGGAGGGCAACAGTGTCGTTGAGGACGGGCACCCAGCGACTTGAGGCCAGAAACAGGGCTAGCCGGAATGGGCACCGGCGGGGCCAAGAAGGGCTCTATTAGCTCAGAGGGTGGACAGACCTCCAGACCAGAACTGGAGGGCTCTGTTGGAGATGAATTCCAAAGTTCAGAGTCCCTCATTCATCAGTCCTGGTGCATCCTGATCCACTGGGTGCAGACCCTTGAGACACTGGTGATTCGGCCGGCGTCAGGGATTCGGGCAGCTGAGAATGAGGACACAATCATCTGCAAATGGAACCATGTTCCAGGCAGACCCTATACATCTTGAGTCCCAAAGTCTCTGCAATGATAGCAGGAAGCCAACGGGTTTTGGAAGCCCCATAAGATCAGGCCCATACCTTTTGTTGGGCTTTGAACCGGGGGAGCTCCTCGTGTTTGACCATCTTATCTCGGGACTGCAGTAGCATGCCTAAAACAGTCCATGGCTGCTGACCCAGAAGGTGTTCAGCTGTAGTTTTCTCAGTGGTTGCATGTGCTTTGGTTCGATAAACAGAAAGGAAGGAGTCCAACTGCTGGGATGACAGGGACTGTTGTTTACTTGCAGCCACTGTAGATTTGAAACAGCATTTGCACAAACTGTTCTGCTTGACCATTTGTAGCCAGTCGGATGGTAAGGTGTGGTCAACTTGTGCTTGATGTTGTGGGCAGTCAGGAAATTCTGAAACTGCTGACTAGTGAATTGTGCCCCATTGTCCGTGACAATTTTTCTGGGGTATTCAATCGTAGATGTAACAGTCAGTGGCGTCGCCAGGGGGGGTGCGGGCCGGTGCGGGCTGCACCAGGGTGACACCTGCCAGAGGGGTGACACCTGTGGGCAGCAGCATAACACGGTTCGCACACCCCACTGATCTGTTTCTCTCCGGTTTTGTGCCAAAATAGGTTTGCCTTGGCTCTCGTCAGATCAAAACTTTGCCCCTCCAGCCTTCTGCACTTCAGCTCCTCTGACTCTCCCTCAGAATGGTATTTAACCTACTAGCACAAGTGGAGAAGGGGGTCTGTACTGAAGGGGGTCTATGCTAATGAAGGGGGGGTCTATGCTAATGAAGGGGGGGGGTCTGCACTGAGGGGGGTCTATGCTGGTGCAAGTGGTCTATACTGAGGGGGGTCTATGCTGATGGAGGGGGAGGTATGCACTGAGGTAATCTATGCTGATGGAGGGGGGTCTATGCTGATAGAGAAGGGGTCTGCACTGAGGGAGCCTATTCTGATGGAGGGGGGTCTATGCTGATGGAGGGGGGTGTATATGCTGAGGGAGGGGGGTCTGCACTGGGGGGGTCTATACTGATGGAGGGGGGTGTCTATACTGAGGGAGGAGGGTCTATACTGAGGAATAAGGGAGTCTGTGCTGAGGGGGAGGTCTATACTGATGGAGGGGGGTCTGTTCTGAGAGAGAGGGGTCTATACTGCAGGAAGGGGGGTCTGTACTTAATGGGGGGTTTATACTGAGGAAATATTGTCTGTAGTGAGTGAGTGGGGTCTGTACCTAATGGAGAGGGGTCTGTACTGTGGAAGGGGGAGCTGTAGTTAGTGAAGGGGGTCTAGACTGAAGGGGGACTATAGTTTGTGCAGGAGGGGGGTGACACCATTTTTTTTTCTGCACTGGGTGACACCAACCCTAGTGACGCCACTGGTAACAGTATTGAAATTGTCTGAGTAATGGGAATGACCTCAGGCCACTTTGAATGGGTGTCAACTATGATAAAGAAAGTGTGTCCTTTGATCTGGCCTGCAAAGTCCAAGTATAGGCGAAACCAGCGAACCGTGGGCCAAGTCCAGGGCTGGACGTACCCTTGAGGAGGGTCTCTTGCAGATTGTACACATCCAGCACAAGCATTCACATATGTCATGATATCTATGTCTAGGTTCGGCCACCAAACATAGCCTTGGGCTTTTTGCTTCATACGTGTACCCCTGGGATGACCAGTATGTAGCAAGTCCAGAATGTGTCTCCGGAGGGTCTGTGGAAGATCACTTGGTCGCCACATAAAACAGAGTTGCAAGCCACAGTTACTTCGATATGCCTATGGAAATAAAGTTCATAATCATGTTTGATGGTTTTAGGTCAACCGGACCGTGCCCAGGAGAGTATTGTTTTCAGGAAGGAGTTCTTGGCTGTATGGGCTGCTATCTCTCCAGAAGACAAGAAGGACAGGCTGGTGTAACGACAACTCTTGACCGGTGGATAAGAGTCAGTCCCCATCAGTTGGGACATTGCGCCAGCATTCGCATTGGCATCATGACCACGATATTGTATTTTGTTGCTGTATGCTCCCAAGAATAGGGCATTGCGTTGGAGGTGGGCCTCAGTTGACTGAGAGATTCAATTGTCAGGGCTAAAGATCTGAAGAAGTGGTTTATGGTCTGTTAGTATAGGGAATTCCCTACCATACAGGTAAGGATGAAACTTCTTAATTGCCCATTTCAGCACAAGAGCTTCTTTGTCTATGTGTAAATAATTGCTTTCTGCTTTTGTCAATGACCTGAAGGCGAATGCCACTGTTTTTTCTGACCCATCTGGTAAGATGTGAGATAGTACAGCCCCCAAACCATAGGGTGAGGCATCATAAGCCAAGGTGAGAGGCTTCTGGAGGTCATATGGCATGAGCATGCAAGACGCCAACAGTTTCCGCTTAGAAATTTTGAGAGCATGCTGGCATGCAGCCGACCAGTCCCATCTGGAGTGTTTTTCCAAAAGCTTGTTTAACGGAAACAAGGTGTGTGCAAGATCTGGCAGGAATTTGTGGTAATAGTTCAGCAAGCCAAGGTATGATCGCAGCTGCTGGACATTGGGTGGGGCTGGAGCTTTGACTAAAGCATCAACCTTGGCTTCTGTGGTGTGTATACCCTCGGTATCCACAAAGTGGCCACAAAACTCCAATTTAGTCACCATGAATTGGCATTTCACTAAGTTCACTTTTAGACCCTGCTCTTGGAGTCTCGCCAACACAAGCTCCACGTGTTGGCGAGTCGTGTGTGGGCAGGTCCGCTCGTTCGGAAAGTCCGGCGGACCTCCGCTTCAAAGTCCGGCGGTTTGTCCGCCGGGCTAAGTCGGCGGGATAGTCCGATCGTGTGTACGTGGCATAAGAAATACTGCTACTTGCTTGTCGTCCATAAACGCAAAAAAAGCCCACTTCCGTGAAGCCGCATATATGTGTGTAGACGGTGAGAAAGGGTTAACCAGCTCATACTTTATAACCCATTACCACTTCAATACTGGGCACTTTTACCCCAATTCCTGCCCAGGACAATTTTCAGCTTTCAGCACTATCGCACTTTGAATGACAATTGTGCCGTCATGCAACACTGTACATAAACAAGATTTTTATCATTTTGTTCAGACAACTAGAGCTTTCTTTTGGTTACATTTAATCACCACTAGGATTTAAAAATTTTCAAATAAAAAATTGTTCTTCATAAATTTAGGCCAAAATATATTCCGCCACATTTCTTTGGGGAAAATAACCAAAATCAGTGTATATTATTTAGTCTGTAGGAAACGTATAGAGCCCACAAACTATAGTATAAATCTGAAAATTGATCAATCCTGAATGATATACCGATGACTTATCTAATTTCACTGTAAAATCCTACTAGCTGTGTTTACCATAATTATCCCTGTCTTTATTGTGCTGGCATATCTCCATTATCAGTTGCAAACTAGATTTGAACGCTGTCTGACGGGTCAAAGGGTTATAGTTTTAGAATTCTTCTTGCATTGTTCATTAATAAGAGGAAACTGAACCTGTCCTATGGACATACTGACATTGTCCAGAAATGCTTGCAGTCAGCCATGATACCCTCTCCTAAGAAACCTCTAAAATGTAAAGTTTTACTAAACCCACAACAGTAAAATCAGTCTGTATACGCAGTATTGTTATACACACTGGGGGTTATTTACGAAAGGAAAATCCACTTTGCACTACAAGTGCACTTGAAAGTGCAGTCGCTGTAATGATCGGACATTCCAACAACAAAATCCATGCGGTTTTTTCCGACGGATGTTGGCTCAAACTTGTCTTGCATACACACGGTCACACAATGTTGTGGTAAATTCCGAACGTCAAGAACGTGGTGACTTATGACAAGCCGAGAAAATTTAAGTTCAATAGCCAGTGCGGCTCTTCTGCTTGATTCCAAGCATGCGTAGAACTTTGTGCATTGGAATTGTGTACACAGATCTCAAATTTTGTGTGTTGGAAATTCTGATGGAAAATGTCCGATGGAGCCTACACATGGTCAGGATTTCAGACAAAAAGCTCCCATCAAACATTTTCCGTTGGAAAATCCGACCGGGAGTATGCAGCATAAATCTGAGGAGAAGATCTGAAATGAGGGGAAGCTCTGCTGATTTTATCATCCAATCATGTGCAAGCTAAAATACTGTTTTTTATTTTCCTTGCATATCCCCCCTCCACATAACAAACATAGTGGAATGTTCTCAAATTTGACTGCAAATGTGAAAATACATTTTAACCACTAAAGACCGCCCACCGCACATATACTGCAACAGAGCGGCTCTATTGCACGAAACGATGTACCTGTACGCCGCTTCATATGATAGATACAGGGTGCGCATGCTTGGCAGCCGCGATGTCGTCCAGCCACCCGCGATTGCTCCTCACAGATACAGAACAGGATCTGCCTATGTAAACAAGGCAGATCCTAGTTCTGACAGGGGATCAGGAACAGCGATGTTCCTAGTGATCAGGAACAGCGATCTCTCTCTCTATTCTCAGTGAGTCCGTCCCCCTGGCAGTTAGAAAGCACCTCCCTAGGGAACACTTAACCCTTTGATCACTGCTGGTGTTAACCCCTTCCCTACCAGTGCCATTTATACATTGATTAGTGCATTTTTATAGCACTGATCATTGTATTGATGTCACTGGTCACCAAAAAAGTGTCACCTTGGGTCAGATTTGTCCGCCGCAATGTCACACTCTCGCTAAAAATGACTGATCCCCGCCATTACTAGTAAAAACAATAAAATAAAAAAAAAGTCCCTAAATCTTTCCCCTATTTTGTAGATGCTATAACTTGTGCGCAAACCAATGAATATATGCTTATTGGGATTTTTTTTTAGTAAAAAATATTTTTTTCAAAATCTTTTTTTGTTCATAGCACAAAAAATAAAAACCACAGAGGTGATCAAATACCACCAAAAGAAAGATCAATTTGTGGGAAAAATAGGACATCAATTTTATTTGGGTACAGCGTCCACGCAATTGCCGGGTTAAAGTAACGCAGTGCCGTATAGCAAAAAATGGCCTGGTCATTAAGGGGGTAAATCCTTCCAGGACTGACGTTTAAAGGACTACATTACATAGTATAATGAAAAGGCTGTTTTACAAATTGATTAGATTCATTTGACTAGCCAGCAAATATTCGTTCCCTTTTAATAATATGTAAAACTAAGCAATATGAGACAAGTTCCACTTCATTATAGATCTATTCGTGGCAGGAAGATACCAGGAGTGTTCATTCAACGTTCACATATCTCCAGAGGGTTTAACCTTATAAAATTCTCACTCTCTGTACGGCTGAACCGTATCCGTGTACTTTGCCCTACTAAGCAGATGGCTATGAGCCACATGTGTAAGGAGTCAGTGGAAGCAGCACATTCTAATTGCTTTCCTCTAATAGGTAGATTATGAAGACTTTTGATCTTATATAAAGGCAGTGAGAGAAAATATAGCAGCTTCCGGAACAGTGCAGTGCATTTATGGAGAATAAATGCAGCTATATTTAGACGATTCACTCGCTTTTTTTATTTTACTTTGAAGGTTAGTTCCTTTTATAATATGTCTGGATTCAAATTAATGCCACCTACAAATATAAGATATTCTATTTTATGACTATACAGTATGTCATATAAAAATAGCAGATACTCTATTTTATGAATGCATGTCATAAAAATGTGTGTGCATGTATATATAAATGAATTAAGATATTGTCAGGGAGAGTATTGTGATCGCTGTGAGAGGTAATAAATACCTGTACGTTTTAATATATCAGAAAGTGCAGCGCTGAGATACACCTATATAGGGCACTAGGTGTGTACAAACAATAAAGAATACAAGTGAAATCAATCCAAGTACATAAATAAAGAATAAGTGAAGTCAATCTAAATGCATGAACAACAATGACCAGAGTTCCGGTACTGATGGATAAATGAATGTCCACTAGTAACAATCGAATAAAAATTCATAAAGATTCAGATTTTCACACAGTCCGGAGTACTGCAGATTTTGCGACTGACTACGGGATAATCGCTAGAAGAGGTGGATACTCTTACCGGATAGGTTGGACACAACTACCATAGAGTAATGTGTCATAAAGGCTTAGAGAGGGTCCAATGGCCCAAAAAGGCAGGATTCCCAGCCAGATGGTATATCTCCTCAGGGTTGACCGTCACGATCCTCAGTTCTCCGCAATCACCAATTCTGAAAATTGGATCGACTGTCGGGGTTCAGACATTTTTGTATGTATTTTTGCGTTAATTTTTCTTTAATAAACCTTTAGTGGTTGAACTTCACTATGCGAAGCGTTTTTTTGTGCTTTCCCTCTCTATGGTGAACCTGTATCGAGCCTTCCTGGATCAAGCTCTACAGAAGTCCGAACCCCCGACAGTTGATCCAATTTTCAGAATTGGTGATTGCGGAGAACTGAGGATCGTGACGGTCAACCCTGAGGAGATATACCATCTGGCTGGGAATCCTGCCTTTCGGGCCATTGGACCCTCTCTGATAGTGATGGACGAACGTTTCGCCCGGCGGTCGTTTCGCGGCGAATTTCCGACATTCGCGGTCCGCACGTTCGAACGCCTTTTTCCGTCGTTCGCCGCGGCGGACTTACGTGTTTAATGTATACAAGAACTTTAACCTTTGGTGACACGTTTATCATGTGATACAGGACAGCCAATTGAGACATGACAGCACATGGACACTTGGACATTCCCCCTAACCTATAAATACACCCGATCCGGTGGCCATTTTACATTCTTTCTTCTGTTACGATAGGGACAGGTTCCTGTGTGGAGTAGGGAGAGATAAACCACTAGCTATTTGGTACACAAAAGTTCTTTTCAGGACTGGTATAGGTGTTAGGTGTTGATAGGTTTGCTGTGCTGCTGATTCTTGCAGCAGCCTGAGTGTCTTTTGTTAGTTTAGAGAAAGGGAAAGGACGGTGTATGCTACAGGGACAGCCAGATTAGTCTTTCATCATCATCATCATCATCATCATCATTAGCTGTTACTATCAAGGTCCACAAAAGAGCTGTTCCAGTAACCACTAATCGTTCTCTTTTTTTGCCAATTTGTATAGGGACAGGAAGGAAGCAGTGTTGTCAGGCAGTGAGGGTAATTTTAAAGACTTGCTGTTATTATTAGTTCCACAAAGGTTCTTTTCAGGACTGGTATCAGTGGTACAGTAATAGGCTTGTACATGTATAATATTCTTTCTTCCAAATATAGAAAGGATATTATACTTGACTGCTGCCCTTCTGCTGCAGTCTGCTAAACATTCACAACTCACTTGTTCCACAAAAGTTCTTATAAGGACTGGTAACTTGGTATAGGGTGCTACGGTACATAGGCTTGAGTGCGGTACAGTCTGCTGTTCTGTAAGGACCGCTATCGGTCCACAATAGATAGGGTTGACGTGCACCACTGCTGACCGCTGCCCTATACTGCAGCAGTCCTTCAGCGGTATAGGGACTGACGTACAGTCTGCTAATCACTAACACACAACCTGCTTGTTCCACAAAAGTTCTTATAAGGACTGGTAACTTGGTATAGGGTGCTACGGTACATAGGCTTGAGTGCGGTACAGTCTGCTGTTCTGTAAGGACCGCTATCGGTCCACAATAGATAGGGTTGACGTGCACCACTGCTGACCGCTGCCCTATACTGCAGCAGTCCTTCAGCGGTATAGGGACTGACGTACAGTCTGCTAAACACTAATACACAACCTGCTTGGTCCACAAAAGTTCTTATAAGGACTGGTAACTTGGTATAGGGTGCTACGGTACATAGGCTTGAGTGCGGTACAGTCTGCTGTTCTGTAAGGACCGCTATCGGTCCACAATAGATAGGGTTGACGTGCACCACTGCTGACCGCTGCCCTATACTGCAGCAGTCCTTCAGCGGTATAGGGACTGACGTACAGTCTGCTAAACACTAATACACAACCTGCTTGGTCCACAAAAGTTCTTATAAGGACTGGTAACTTGGTATAGGGTGCTACGGTACATAGGCTTGAGTGCGGTACAGTCTGCTGTTCTGTAAGGACCGCTATCGGTCCACAATAGATAGGGTTGACGTGCACCACTGCTGACCGCTGCCCTATACTGCAGCAGTCCTTCAGCGGTATAGGGACTGACGTACAGTCTGCTAAACACTAATACACAACCTGCTTGGTCCACAAAAGTTCTTATAAGGACTGGTAACTTGGTATAGGGTGCTACGGTACATAGGCTTGAGTGCGGTACAGTCTGCTGTTCTGTAAGGACCGCTATCGGTCCACAATAGATAGGGTTGACGTGCACCACTGCTGACCGCTGCCCTATACTGCAGCAGTCCTTCAGCGGTATAGGGACTGACGTACAGTCTGCTAATCACTAACACACAACCTGCTTGTTCCACAAAAGTTCTTATAAGGACTGGTAACTTGGTATAGGGTGCTACGGTACATAGGCTTGAGTGCGGTACAGTCTGCTGTTCTGTAAGGACCGCTATCGGTCCACAATAGATAGGGTTGACGTGCACCACTGCTGACCGCTGCCCTATACTGCAGCAGTCCTTCAGCGGTATAGGGACTGACGTACAGTCTGCTAATCACTAACACACAACCTGCTTGTTCCACAAAAGTTCTTATAAGGACTGGTAACTTGGTATAGGGTGCTACGGTACATAGGCTTGAGTGCGGTACAGTCTGCTGTTCTGTAAGGACCGCTATCGGTCCACAATAGATAGGGTTGACGTGCACCACTGCTGACCGCTGCCCTATACTGCAGCAGTCCTTCAGCGGTATAGGGACTGACGTACAGTCTGCTAAACACTAATACACAACCTGCTTGGTCCACAAAAGTTCTTATAAGGACTGGTAACTTGGTATAGGGTGCTACGGTACATAGGCTTGAGTGCGGTACAGTCTGCTGTTCTGTAAGGACCGCTATCGGTCCACAATAGATAGGGTTGACGTGCACCACTGCTGACCGCTGCCCTATACTGCAGCAGTCCTTCAGCGGTATAGGGACTGACGTACAGTCTGCTAAACACTAATACACAACCTGCTTGGTCCACAAAAGTTCTTATAAGGACTGGTAACTTGGTATAGGGTGCTACGGTACATAGGCTTGAGTGCGGTACAGTCTGCTGTTCTGTAAGGACCGCTATCGGTCCACAATAGATAGGGTTGACGTGCACCACTGCTGACCGCTGCCCTATACTGCAGCAGTCCTTCAGCGGTATAGGGACTGACGTACAGTCTGCTAAACACTAATACACAACCTGCTTGGTCCACAAAAGTTCTTATAAGGACTGGTAACTTGGTATAGGGTGCTACGGTACATAGGCTTGAGTGCGGTACAGTCTGCTGTTCTGTAAGGACCGCTATCGGTCCACAATAGATAGGGTTGACGTGCACCACTGCTGACCGCTGCCCTATACTGCAGCAGTCCTTCAGCGGTATAGGGACTGACGTACAGTCTGCTAAACACTAATACACAACCTGCTTGGTCCACAAAAGTTCTTATAAGGACTGGTAACTTGGTATAGGGTGCTACGGTACATAGGCTTGAGTGCGGTACAGTCTGCTGTTCTGTAAGGACCGCTATCGGTCCACAATAGATAGGGTTGACGTGCACCACTGCTGACCGCTGCCCTATACTGCAGCAGTCCTTCAGCGGTATAGGGACTGACGTACAGTCTGCTAAACACTAATACACAACCTGCTTGGTCCACAAAAGTTCTTATAAGGACTGGTAACTTGGTATAGGGTGCTACGGTACATAGGCTTGAGTGCGGTACAGTCTGCTGTTCTGTAAGGACCGCTATCGGTCCACAATAGATAGGGTTGACGTGCACCACTGCTGACCGCTGCCCTATACTGCAGCAGTCCTTCAGCGGTATAGGGACTGACGTACAGTCTGCTAATCACTAACACACAACCTGCTTGTTCCACAAAAGTTCTTATAAGGACTGGTAACTTGGTATAGGGTGCTACGGTACATAGGCTTGAGTGCGGTACAGTCTGCTGTTCTGTAAGGACCGCTATCGGTCCACAATAGATAGGGTTGACGTGCACCACTGCTGACCGCTGCCCTATACTGCAGCAGTCCTTCAGCGGTATAGGGACTGACGTACAGTCTGCTAAACACTAATACACAACCTGCTTGGTCCACAAAAGTTCTTATAAGGACTGGTAACTTGGTATAGGGTGCTACGGTACATAGGCTTGAGTGCGGTACAGTCTGCTGTTCTGTAAGGACCGCTATCGGTCCACAATAGATAGGGTTGACGTGCACCACTGCTGACCGCTGCCCTATACTGCAGCAGTCCTTCAGCGGTATAGGGACTGACGTACAGTCTGCTAAACACTAATACACAACCTGCTTGGTCCACAAAAGTTCTTATAAGGACTGGTAACTTGGTATAGGGTGCTACGGTACATAGGCTTGAGTGCGGTACAGTCTGCTGTTCTGTAAGGACCGCTATCGGTCCACAATAGATAGGGTTGACGTGCACCACTGCTGACCGCTGCCCTATACTGCAGCAGTCCTTCAGCGGTATAGGGACTGACGTACAGTCTGCTAAACACTAATACACAACCTGCTTGGTCCACAAAAGTTCTTATAAGGACTGGTAACTTGGTATAGGGTGCTACGGTACATAGGCTTGAGTGCGGTACAGTCTGCTGTTCTGTAAGGACCGCTATCGGTCCACAATAGATAGGGTTGACGTGCACCACTGCTGACCGCTGCCCTATACTGCAGCAGTCCTTCAGCGGTATAGGGACTGACGTACAGTCTGCTAAACACTAATACACAACCTGCTTGGTCCACAAAAGTTCTTATAAGGACTGGTAACTTGGTATAGGGTGCTACGGTACATAGGCTTGAGTGCGGTACAGTCTGCTGTTCTGTAAGGACCGCTATCGGTCCACAATAGATAGGGTTGACGTGCACCACTGCTGACCGCTGCCCTATACTGCAGCAGTCCTTCAGCGGTATAGGGACTGACGTACAGTCTGCTAAACACTAATACACAACCTGCTTGGTCCACAAAAGTTCTTATAAGGACTGGTAACTTGGTATAGGGTGCTACGGTACATAGGCTTGAGTGCGGTACAGTCTGCTGTTCTGTAAGGACCGCTATCGGTCCACAATAGATAGGGTTGACGTGCACCACTGCTGACCGCTGCCCTATACTGCAGCAGTCCTTCAGCGGTATAGGGACTGACGTACAGTCTGCTCACTTCCTTGACCCAAAAAAGCACACCGTACTATATGCCCCTACCCTCCTCTTTGAAGAGGTTGAGCGGTGTCATATTTCTACTGGGGCTGCTTATGATATCCCTGTGCTGTGCTGACTTCCTCCTGGGGGTTCTTATTATGAAGGGATCACACTATCCCTGTGCTGTGCTGACTTCCTCCTGGGGGTTCTTATTATGAGGGGATCACACCATCCCTGTGCTGTGCTGACTTCCTCCTGGGGCTGCTTACGGTGCTGCTGTCAGTGCTGTATGTCACGGTGCTGCTGTCAGCGCTGTATGTCACGGTGCTGCTGTCAGCGCTGTATGTCACGGTGCTGCTGTCAGCGCTGTATGTCACGGTGCTGCTGTCAGCGCTGTATGTCACGGTGCTGCTGTCAGCGCTGTATGTCACGGTGCTGCTGTCAGCGCTGTATGTCACGGTGCTGCTGTCAGCGCTGTATGTCACGGTGCTGCTGTCAGCGCTGTATGTCACGGTGCTGCTGTCAGCGCTGTATGTCACGGTGCTGCTGTCAGCGCTGTATGTCACGGTGCTGCTGTCAGTGCTCTGTATTACGGTGCTGCTGTCAGATGCCTCTATCACGGTGCATGTGTCATTCCGGTATGTCACGCTGCTGGTGATCATCTCCTGCACCCTCTTCTTTGCCTACCCTGGTCCCTGACCTTCCCTCTCCTCCATTGCCTTCATTAGCTCCATAGTCCTGAATTGTTAGAACAATTTCCCAAATAAAATAAAAATGCTTGTAGTTATCGATCCCAAATTCACCTCATACATGTATTATGTCATTGTCCAGATGGTGGGACTACGTTTTACCCCCTAATAATTACCACGTGGCCGCAAATTCGACATGAAGGTTTGCAAAGTTCGCCTCCCATTGAAGTCAATGGGGCCCGCGGCGAACGTTCGGTTTCGCGAACGTTTGGGTCCGTTCGCATTTCGCTTTCGCGAAACGTCCCGTCGGAAGTTCGTCCATCACTACTCTCTGAGTCTTTATGACACATTACTCTATGGTAGTTGTGTCCAACCTATCCGGTAAGAGTATCCACCTCTTCTATCGATTATCCCGTAGTCAGTCGCAAAATCTGCAGTACCCCGAACTGTAAATCTGAATCTTTATGAATTTTTATTCGATTGTTACTAGTGGACATTCATTTATCCATCAGTACCGGAACTCTGGTCATTGTTGTTCATGCATTTAGATTGACTTCACTTATTCTTTATTTATGTACTTGGATTGATTTTGTGTGTATTCTTTATTGTTTGTATACACCTAGTGCCCTATATAGGTGTATCTTAGCGCTGCACTTTCTAAAATATTTTATTGTAAACTTGGTTTGTTTGTGTGCCAGCTGCTGGCCTGTGTACACTCACGGATAGTACTTATTTATTATTTTAATAATTTTTTAGTTTTCTCACTTATAACTATAAGGTAGCGCGGTGTTTCCCCTTTACACTTATTATTGAACCTGTAAGTTTTACACTGACACATTACATCGCCTGCATCCACTTAAAGCCTAAAGCTTTAAGCAGCCAAGATCAGAACAGAAAATCAGCACAAGGGACATAAATTACAATCAGTGTGTTGTGTCCCATGTGGTGATTCCTCTTTTGTTAGCAAAGATCTCCCTCTGTCCTGACTCCCCAACCCCACCACCATAATCTTCCAGCACGGTGGGGGTTAATATAACTAATAGGCTGTCAAAGGCACTCATTAAGAGTGCCCTACTACACCTGCACTTCTTGCCCAGCTTCACCATTCAGAGAAGTTGTTGCTACAGCTTTAATGAACAAAACATGATCTATGAATAGAGCCAAGAAACCTTAAAGTGACACTAAAGGTTCGTGTTTTTTTTTAAAATAAGAAGCATACTTACCTCCACTGTACAGCTCATTTTGCACAGAGTGTCCCTGAACCTGGTCTTCTGTGGTCCTTCTGCGGCTCTCACATCAGATAACCCCCTGGGAGAAGAGCTCTCCCAGGTGGTTACCTTGTGGGCATGCTCCCAAGTCCACCATTCGACGTCCATAGACACCGAATGCAGGACTCGGGCCCGCCCCCTGTGTTATTGGATTTGATTGACAGCAGTGAGAGCCAATAGCTGCGCTACTATCAATCTATCCGATCAAGAGCCGAGAACCCTGGACAGAGAGAGAGTGCGTCCCAGTGGGACAATTTCGAGGGTTCAGGTAAGTAAAACATTTTTCCTTTATGTTCTTCCCCGTAAAATCACCTTGTATCGTTCCCCCTTATGAATATATACAAATTCCATGTTTTTTATATTGTATAATTATCATTTTAAACTGGAGATGGACAAGGATCTCAGGGTGTTGGGTGCTAAAAAAGGTCGTTCCGGGGGCGTGGCTTGCGCGCGAGCGAGATGGCAGCCTAAGCCTGGAGCTCCCGTCGGCCGGCCGGACATTCACAGCGACACGGACCCCAGCGACACCCGGCGAACCGGCATCCTACCCCGGAGAGGTTCCGGACCGACACGCCGCGATGTCCCGCAAACGAAAGGAGGAAAAGAACCTCCAAAAGCTTACAGCTCTCTCCTTCCTGCGCGAGAGGCCTAGCCAAGATGGCGCCGGCGGGACCGCCGCGCGCCAGGCCTCAGCGTACACAGACCTGCCTAGCTGCGATCCTGGAGATCCGGATGGGGAAACATCTCCATGTCCATCCGTCCGCTCACCTCCAGCATCTCCATCCTCCAGAAGCCCAGTAAAAGCGCGGATGCGCCTGGATACAGCGGACAAGGCCCAGGCCACAGTGAGTACAGAACTGCATAACTCACACGCCATCTCATCCCTGCAATCCTCCATTGCGGCCTTCCCCACCTCAGGCCAGCCGGTCCTTGACACCACGATGAAGGACATGCTCCTCTCTTTACAATCATCCCTCATGACCAACCTATCATCACTGATCCATAAGTTTACCACTGATATGAGGCAGATGGGGGACAGGGTGCAATATATGAAAGAGAAAATGGAGGAGTGCACGATTACTGTTAACGACTTGGTTGACTCATGTATGGCCCAGAAAGATGATACTGATTGGATCAAATCCAAAATCGCAGACCTTGAAGACCGTTCCCGCCGCAATAACATAAAGATACGCGGTATTCCGGAATCGGTCCCTCCCACAGACCTGCATAAATTTGCGACCACCATGTTTTCTACCATGCTACCTGAGCTGACGCCCATTGAACTCACTATAGACCGCATACACCGGATCCCTAAACCAGGCCATCTAGCGGACACGGTTCCCAGAGATGTATTACTAAGGATCCACTTTTACCAAGCGAAGGAACAAATCCTTTCTAAAGCTAGAACCCTCAACACCCTGCCAGCCCCTTATTCAGAGATTCAACTTTTCGCGGACCTCTCCCAGCACACTCTTCAACTACGCAGACAGTTGAAATCCATTACTAAAGCTCTTTTTAACCATAAAATCGCCTATAAATGGCGCCACCCCGCCACTGTTCTAGTCCTACACAACGGCATTCCTCATTCCATCTCTACGGTGGAAGGTGGCACGAAACTTCTACAGTCATGGGGCATTGGCCCGGAGACGCCGGCTGGCCATCCTCCACCACCCAGGGGAGGTGTTTCCCCTCATCGGGGATCTCATCGGGGATCTATCCGCAGAAACCATCACCCACAGCTGATTTGATGCTATGCTGAGTATAACCCTCCGTGTCTCAAGTAGAGCTGCCTTTAGAATCCGGTTCGGCTGACCGTTTCCTTCATTGATTCTAGAGCCCGAACTTTCCCCCTGGTTACGTCAGCGCCCATTAGGGATATTCATCGCTGACCTGTTTTCTACACTACTGGTTCTCTTATTTCAAGTTAAGCTGTTTTGTTTTGTTTTACTTTGTTATTTTCACTGCCTCACATCGTGCTGTATCGTTGCTCTGCATTATAACTGTGATTTATACCCGTAGAGTATCACCTAGAGTATCCAAAGCAACTTCGCCTCGTATTTTGAATATCTGACTGACGCCACGGAACCTCTATTCATCATCTTGCCCGGTATCTGCTCTACGCTGGCGTTAGAGATATCCTTGCCGACAATACCTCGCTTCTCCCAACTGTAAGTCTACTAACTGTTCTGCTCCATCCACTGGACTAAAAATGTCAATTACTGTTGTCTCTCTCAATGCAAAAGGCCTAAACCATCCGGCCAAACGCACATCACTGTGGAAAACGGCCTTGTCACTCAAATGCGATCTGCTCTGTGTCCAGGAAACGCATTTTATGAGAGATTCCCCACCCCGCTGCCAGCACAAAGCATTTCCTCATATCTTCCAAGCCTTCTATTCTAAAAAGCAACGAGGTGTAATGATTGCTGTTCGGGACACTGTCCTTTTCCAGCTACAGAACTGCATTACCGACACAGAAGGAAGATACATTATTCTGGTCTGCACAATAGACAACGTCCAATATACATTAGTTTCGTTGTACGCACCGAATTATCGCCAGATGTCCTTTCTAAGGGACCTTCTGGAGAAAGTGAATTCTTGCAAGCAGGGCAACCTTATATGGTGTGGAGACTTTAACATAGTGCCAGACTATAGTATTGACTCTTCCGCCGGGACCAAAAGAATTACTTCACCATTGAGTAGTTTCCTGTATTCTAATGAAATGTTCGACGTGTGGAGGTGTTGTCACGCGACTGAACGCGACTATACGTACTTGTCACCGCGTCACAACACCTACTCACGAATAGATCTGTTTATTACTGATAAATGTTTATTACAACAAGTGTCGGCTTCGGAGATCCACGCCACCACCTGGTCAGATCACGCCCCCATCAGCATAACTATCAATTCTAAGCTACGTGTGCCTAACTCCTATCTTTGGAGAACAAACAACTACCTTCTTCATAATCCACACACTGCAAATTCTCTTAAAAAAAATTTTGAGGAATTCTTCTCTATTAATTCCCAATCGGTGTCTGACCCGGTGCTGGTGTGGAGAACCCACAAGGCTGTTATTAGAGGGATCTTTCTCCAATTGGCAGCTAGGGAAAAAAAACGGAGATCATTGAAACTTGACCAACTCACGACCGCCATTGAATCCCTTGACTCCCAAAATAAACAGAACCCCTCCCCTGCACTTCAAACGCAAATTTTTAAGCTACGCCACGAACTACGCTCACTTCTCCTAGAATCATATGGGAAGACACTTGCCAAACTTAAAGCGACTACGTATTCCACGGGTAATAAGGCGGGGAAATTATTGGCCTTGCGAATAAAAGGGTACAAAACTAAATCCAAAATTCCGTTTTTGATTCATCCTCATTCCAAACAAAAACTCCTGAAACCTCACGAAATAGCGAATGCGTTCGGAACCTACTACAAGGACTTATACAATCTTAGGGAGGATAATCAAACACCTCAACCATCACAGGAGGTAATAAATACATTCCTAGAACGAATCAAATTGCCTTCCGTCTCACAGGAACAACTAGATTCTCTTAATGCCCCTTTCACAGTTCCTGAAATACTGAAGACTATCAACAAGCTTCCAAATCATAAATCCCCGGGACCAGATGGTCTCAACGGTGAATATTACAAAGCCTTTCAACACCTCCTGACTCCCACACTTTGCGCAGTCTACAACTCCGCTGTCTCCTCTTCCTCCTTCCCACCTGAGATGCTAAACGCAATAGTAGTCACACTCCCAAAACCTGGTAAAGCGCCAAATGTCCCCCAAAATTTTCGCCCTATATCCTTATTAAACGTGGATGTAAAAATTTATGCCAAATTATTGGCCAATCGACTACTTACCATCATTCCCACTCTTATACAAAAAGACCAATCTGGTTTCACAACAGGCCGTCAATCCTCTGATGCCACTAGAAGGATGATTGACATCATCCATCATGCCGGGAGCTCAGGTACCCCCTCTGTACTCTTGTCACTAGACGCTGAAAAAGCGTTCGACAGAGTGCATTGGGGGTACCTGTCTTCCACCTTATACAAATTTGGTTTTCATGGTCCAATTTACAACGCTATTATGGCATTATATTCTTCCCCTTCAGCCCAAGTATACTCTGCTGCAGCTCTATCCTCCCCATTTGCCATATCCAATGGCACCAGACAAGGCTGCCCCCTATCCCCCATAATATTCAACTTAATTATGGAACCATTGGCACAATCGATTCGCACTAATCCTCTAATCAAGGGTATCAACGTAGGAGACAGATCACATAAAATTAGCTTATTTGCGGACGATGTAATCCTCATATTATCTGATCCCCTCACCTCCCTCCCGGCGGTCCGAGAGACGCTAGCCTCCTTCAGCAAGGTATCCTACTACAAAGTTAATGACACCAAATCCTGCATTTTGAATTTAGGAGTAGACTCAACTACTAGTTTGCTTATACAACAACAAACACCATTTACTTGGGCCGATAAAAGTATAACTTACCTGGGCGTCCAACTGACCAAAACAACTGCAGAACTTTTTACGCATAATTTTATTCCCTTTAAAGCCAGATTGCAGGAAGATCTGCGCAAAATGGCGTCTCTCGAACTGTCATGGATGGGGCGACTAGCGGCCTTTAAAATGTTACTCCTCCCCCAAATATTGTACCTGTTCCGGACCTTGCCTATACCCATTCCCGCTCACTATTTTAGGTCCCTGCAGTCCCTCCTGTCCTCATATATGTGGCAGGGTAAAAAAAGTAGAAGCGCACACACAAAATTAATCAAACACCGAAAGGCTGGGGGGGCTGGATATGTTGACTTTCAGGACTATTATATGGCATCAATTCTGACCCAGACTAAAGACTGGTTCTCACCCTCCCCATCTACAGAATGGGGACAAATCGAAGCTTCTTATGTTCATAGTAAGAATCTATCTGCATGGCTTCTATCTAATCCCAGATCTCCATCGCCTCATTCTCATATCCCTCCTACAATGACTGCTACAGCCCAAGTTTGGAAAAAATTTATACTCCTCAGCCAACCATACCCTACCAAAACCGCCTTACGAATCCCATTACAAGTTCTCCAATACAAGATTGACCTAATCTCCTTTACTCAATGGCAACAAGCAGGCATCCTCCACATAAATGATCTCTTCTCCAACCACAAACTTAAATCCTTTCCTGCTCTACAAGCAGAATTCCATTTACCTCATACTGACCTTTACCTTTATCTCCGGACGAGACATTACCTACTTACGACTTCGGAATGGTCTTGCACACTCCCTCATCCTGCAGGGCAATTCTTTACGTCCCAACCCACCACCAAACGAGGCATTTCCCTTTTTTACAACTTACTTAGACAAAAAAACATTTTCACCAAGAGCAACTCCATGCTTGCATGGGAATCAGATTTAGGCAACACGTACTCCTCTGAACAGTGGCTTACTGCTTATAACTCCACCTTTCAGGTCACCAAGTGCTCTAATCTCTGGGAACTTACTATCAAAATGACACAACGTTGGTACCTAACTCCCACGAGATTATCGAAATTTTGTGCACCCCATGATGACCGGTGCTGGCGACAATGTGGCAACAAAGGGGACATGCTTCACACCTTTTGGAGCTGCCCCAAACTGACCTCTTTCTGGGAGTCAATTTTCCAATTGCTCTCTGAAATAGCTCTTATGCCAGTAATCTCTCAACCCGGCTTAGCAATTCTTTCCTTGAACCTGGATATTTACCCCAGTCACCTCAAACATACGATCGTTCATGTCCTACTCTCAGCCAGACTTTGTATCACTAGACTATGGAGGAAACCTTCACCACCCACAGTGGGAGAAGTGGTGAGAATGACCCACCTGCATTTCACCTATGAACAAACGATAGCCCGCTGCCAGGGCACCTTAGCCCGAAGTTCCCGGGCATGGTTACCATGGTCAACATGGGTCGACCACCAAACTAACCTCCCGCTACCTTCTGAAGGTACCGTTGTAAACCCGCTTGCAGATTTTTAAATACAGGAATACTAACATTACTAATCTTTACGCCACGGTTGTTGTCAATCACACGTATTATGGTATTATACTTTTACATGTGCCTTATGTACTAGCCATTAGTATTCTATTTTACATTGGGGGATGGGGTCTCCTCTCGGGCACAGCATTGTTCCCGTAAGGGGTGCCCGGGAGGAGGTTCTAAAGTCCCCTAGGATTACACATACAACAAGACAACTTCTCTACTACTTGCTAATTCCTGTATAGTACAGTACTTCACTTTTCTTTTTGCTGTTTATTTTGTATTGCTTATGACCCACTCTAGGTCAATTCTGTTATTGATTGATTTGTCAACGAATGTATACTTTTTGATGATATTATACCGTAAAGTCATCTGTATTTCATGTTAAAACCCAATAAACATCTATATTTCAAAAAAAAAAGGTCGTTCCTTTAATACTTTTCTTCTGGGCAGTTACCCTCTGCAGCGTGAAGCCATTATAAGGAATAGTTAGAGGCCCACCTATACGTCCAGACGAAGTTACCTGATCTTCATTTGGGAAACGCGTTGAGGTCATCATCACGTGACGCCTTCTCTCCATCGTGTCCCAGAAGTCCACCCACGGCTAATGCGTGCACGAGAGGCTGGGGGAACCCGATAGCTAGCGTTCTATGTGGAGACTGTTCATAACCGGATGAGAAATATACACTGGATCAACGCCTGGACAGATACTAAACAGTACCTTGGATGTAGATCTGATATAGATTACATCACAACAGGAGGGTATCGTAATGCTAGAGCTTTACTTTTTAAATAGCTTGAGACACTGTGCACAATAGAGTGGATTGCTGGCAACAGACCCTGGAGTTGCTTTTGTTCTACATTATACACTGGCTTGTCTGAGTGTTACCTATGTTACATCGAATGCAAAAGCACACCAGGAGGTGATTGCATTTATGAACTGCCTCAATCCCCAACATCCAGGTGTCCTAACTGGTCCTAACTTTATTCCTTTTGCCATTATAAGGGTGTTGTCCCCATTATTTTTATACAGGATTTTATCTTTGGCAATTTATATGGAATGATCACGAACTCTTTCTGTTTATTTTTCAGCAGTTACGATTCTTTTCCAAATGCAATTATTTTTTCATCCAGGCTGTCTCTTCCATCATCAGCAGATATTGACTTTATTGGAGTTCCCCTCACATATTAGTTAGTTCCCTCTCGAGGCACAGTTTCTTCTCCTTTCCCCTTCCACTTCCCCACCTCCCCCTTCCCCTTCCTTCCCATTGATACTGTGGTTTCGAGCCTCGCATGGACCCTTATATGGATGCCTATGCCTTATTATTCACTAATGTGTGTCATTCTATACGTCATTGACGTGGCATGCGCATCCATATACAGATTCTCGGCGTCCGGACAATTGTTTATTTGTTTTTCATTTTTGTGTGTTTTGTCTATGTCCCGTGCGGTTTGTAGCCACACCTAGAGGTGACTTGATGCTGGCGTCTCTGGCTGTCTGTCTAGTTTTTTCAGTATCCCCATTATTTTCTTCTATTGAGGAGTTTTGTAGTGATTTTTATTTATTAATAAAATTCTAATAATTTTTCACTTTCCTATACATTGTATACTGTGTCCCTCATTTTGGTCCTCTGGTTCCTTTCAGCCTTGATTATGACAACCCAGTTTTTGTATATGCTATATTTGTAGACTAGAGTGACACTACTCATATTGGGTACACAATGTACTGAGGACATATTTGTGTATCACCACACACATATTTTGGACCTTTTTTTGTTTATATAAGTATTTCCAGATCTGTAAAGAAGAGTGGACCAAAATCCCTCCTGAGATGTGTACAAACCCGGTAACCAACTACAAACATGTCTGACCTCTGTGCTTGTCAACGAGGGTCTCTCCCCCAAGTACTAAGTCAAGTTTTGCTTAGGGATCAAATAATTATTTTACGCACTGAACTGCAACTCAAGTTAAAGCATTTGCATTGTGTTTTTTAATGTATTTTTGGTTAATATTCTGCCTCTATCATTTAAAATACACCTATGATAAAATTATAGACCCCTCATTTCTTTGTAAGTGGGCAAACTTACAAAATATGCAGAATATTAAATAAGTATTTTCCCCACTGTAAAATGCCACTGGAAAGCAGTGGTGGAGTGAAGGCTGCACATATACCTGTACAGCCTCTGTAGGAGGATGTATTTAATTACTGATGTATTTAAATCACCTGAGGCCAGTGACTTCAGTGGGCTTATGTAAGGAGGACCAGTAGTGGCCAACCCTCCATGTGCAAGTGCCACTGCAGGGATTATAAATATTGTCCCAAAAAGCAGTCTGTGACTTTTTTTTGATTTTTTTTTTTTGTAGCTGAACATCTCAAGACCAGCATATTCGTTATTCTACATGTAAGAATAAATAAGATCTGTGTACAATTATATTAATTCCATAAAAAGTTCCATAAATTTCATAAAAAGTAAAAATGTGTATTGTCTTCCTTGTACTGTATGTGTGCACATCGTTGAGTAATGTTTTTTCAATGGGGAGTAAATAAGAAAGCCATAAACCATATGTAGACCATGATGGTTCACCATCAACAAGAGCTTATCTTTTGGCAAAGTTTCAATGCATAAAGGTTTGGATTAACTATAAATTAAGATGTTTCCAGATGTCAAAATTGACTTTTACATATATTGATTTTACAGAGAATATTCTGTAATGAAGCAAGCGCATCTCAGGTACAACATCTCTTCAGCAAACACTAAAGACGCATGTGACTCACTAAGTAAAATGTTATCATGTTCAGCAATATGTTTTAAGTTCACAAGGCAACATGCTGTCCATGGTATTCTTATGCCGCGTACACACGATCGAATTGTCCGGTGGAATTGGTCCGGCAAACAATCCGGCAAACAATCCGCCGGACTTTATAACGAACGGACTTGGCCACACACGGACGCTCTGAAAGTCCGGCGATTTCTAATGCGATGACCTACAGCACGTATGACAGGACTAGAAAAAGGAAGTTCAATAGCCAGTAGCCAATAGCTTCCTTCTCATACTTGCTTCAGATCATACATCATTCTTAGTCCACCAGACTAGCACACTGACGAAAGGATTGTCCGCTGAAAGCCAAGTCCGGCGGACAAATTTTGAGTCAAAACTACTTTCTAAGTCCGCCGGACTTTACTATGAAAAAGTCCGCTGGAGCCCACACACGATCGAATTGTCTGGCGTACTCTGGTTTTTCGATCGTGTGTACGCGGCATTAGTTTTTAGTGTACATTCAAGCTGTATAAAGGCCATTTTCTATTTTAGCCAACATCTTATAAGACATTTGCCCATGTATGTCTGGTTTCTATTGTATATTCAGTTTCTGTTTTATACAGCATTTGCCACTGTCTACTTGATCTCTGTTATATATTCAGTTTTATAAAAGTGGAACTTTATTTAGAAAATTTAGTCCTGATAGATCACTTCAGGCTGACCCACTCTGTAGGTATATCTACGTAAAAATAAGGACCATAGAGTTTATAATCCAGTAAGACCCTGTCTCATCCTGATATGCACATGCTCAATGACTATCTATTCTTGGCACTGCACCTAAAATCAGGGTCACTAGAGGCCAATAAATTTTAAGATTTACTGTTGCTGAAAGAGGAAGAAAGCAATAGGAATGGCACAGACTGTGCAGAGAGAACACAGATTAGTAAGGGAGAAAGGTAAAGCAGAAGAGGTGACAGGACAAACTCTGCTGCCAGGCAGACACATAAGAGTTAAACCTACAAGTATCTTATCTTATCGCCCTGATATTTTCTCTTTTCTCCCTCATCTGCAGCCTGTAAAATTCAGCACTGTAAAGCTTCTGTCAGCATTCTATCTGAGCCAAGACATACAATCATGGTCGGAAATGTACACATTTTAATTAAAGAACGCTATATCATTTTTAGACCATGGAGGGGAGTTTCCAAAAAGGAAGTGATTGCTCTGGCTTCAGCAAAATGGCGTTCTCCAGCAAGAAGAAACAGGGGCAATGCTGGAGGCTATTTAGGGCACAGGCTAATTTTGGTAGCAATTGGTAAGCTGCAATATAATAAATGTTTGCTTTTGGGTTTAATAGTGTGTTAATATGTTATGTACATTAGCACATGTCAGAGCCATTCATGTTGAGTGGTACCCCAATGCATTAGGGCAACATACCTCTGAAACATGTGAGTTGCAGTGACCACAGCATATGGTAACATTGCTGTATTTTTGAGGTTTTTGTGGTTTTAGTGTGCCCTAATGTGCCAAAAATGCATGTTAATGCAACACACCAGATTAGAATGGGCCCCAGTGGCGGCCCATTAATAGAGGGTGCACAGGCTCCACCCCCCTATCCATGCGTCCGGCTCCCTAATCTACATATCAGGCCACTGGACTATGGATTTCAATGTGGGGGGAAGGGGGAGGTTGAAGCATCTGCTTAGAGCCAGAGGCTCTAATAGGCTTCAAAAAAGGGTGGACTCAGAGCCCAGAGCACTGCGCTCTGATCCCACCCTGTTGTGTGATGATAGAAAATAAATTTTGGTTTGAGAGTGTTTTGCAGCTACCAGCAACCAAACTGTCACATATTTCCTAATTTCCATGCACTCAATGGCTCGCTGAGTGTGGGTGCATAACTTTCATGCTGTATAAATTGCTCAATGCCAAACCAGATAAGTTAGCGGCTTAGGCATTCTGGTACCTTCACCCTGAGGCTCAATTCATTGCCATACCGGTACACTCTGTCTTTTGTGGAAGCAAACAAGAGCGCAGCATAGTGCCAGCCATACAGGAGCATGGCGTCTCACTCCAAAATTACAAATGCTTCCACACCGGCGCAGCCAGGCTTCAGTAAAAGTAGACAGGAGAGTGGAGTGATGTCAGACACGCAAGAGCATGACATCAACGTGTTTCGATAGGGAACCCCAGCTTCATCGGGACGCCAAGCTGGGGGCAGTAGAGTTCGGGTGGAAGATGTAGATGGAGTGTTAGGCTGTTGGTGGCCCTTGAGGGTGCCCCTGGGTGGGTGACCTTGGGCCTGGGTGTGGACACGACACATAGAGGTGTCCTGACCAGGAGGCACAAGAGCAAAGTGGAGGACAACAGGAGAACACTGCCGGGTAAATCTCCAGGGAGGAAGGCAGCTGGGAGGGATGGTGAGTGCACATGCAGATGGCTGAGAGGACTGAGGAGAGCAGCTTGGGATGGATGCAGAGTCAGTCTGGGAGGACTGTGGAGTCTTAGCCAGGAGGGCTAGTGAAAGGGGCAGCTGCAGCCTGGTGGGCTGGTGGTGCCTGAAGAGGTGGTGCTGGGATCAGTAGCCACAGGAGTAGTGAAGCTGAGCACTGAGATTTTTTGCTACACAATTAAAGGGTTCCATGGTTCCTACCTATAAAGGGCATTTGCTACAGATTTGACTGAGCCTTTGTTGCATCGACCAAACAGTGCCAGCTGGTTCTGGGAGTTGTTCTACAAGCAAGATTGTGCTGGTGGTAGAGGAAGAGGTGTATATACAGGCTGTATATAGTTTTTTTCCCCTGAATAATTCTTTGCTGATCTAGTGGGCATGCCAAAATCACCTAAACCCTACCCAAGTTCAATTCCCCTAATAAAATTCAGACACAAAGCTGCAAGGACTGATTCTTGTCTCCAGAGTGTGGTGGGGAATTATGTGTGCCTGGCTGTGCAGGGTGAGAGATACCTTTATTCACCGGTGGCTCCTTTCAATTTTTGAAAGGCAGCTTTCATTAAACTAATACCTAGAGATCCTACAATAAAGGTCCTTGTTTAGGCACTTCCTGTTTTAGGGTGACAACATTGTCTTTATCTCCGTATTGTGAACTTGGTTTCACACCTATCACACAGGCTTCCGATAAAGACAACCCAGAATAATGCAGTCATGGTCAACTGTCATCACTCTCAGGAAACCCTTTCTGGGAAATGCTATACAGTAGATGTCTTTAGATATAAAGTGACTGCAAACATACTACAGCAGGGGTCTCCAAACTGAGGCCTGAGGGCCGGATGCATCCCTTTGCTTGCCTTTATCGGCCCTTGGGGCACTACCCCTTCAACTGACAACTATGACGGGCCCTGTTTTCTTTCACTGATGTATTTTCTATTCCTGCTGGCCACAGTCTAGGCCCCTTAAAGCCTGAAAGACAGTAAACTGGCGCTTTTCTAAAAAAAGTTTGGAGACTCACGTACTACAGGGTTTTACCAGGACCTAGGTGCAATAAAACAAAAAAAAAATCTAAAAATAAGTATTTTATTTAACTATATAATATATAAAGTCAATAAATCAAGGTGAACACACCGATGTGTGAAAACAGTGAAAAATAGGAGAAAAGGTGGGACCAGCTGTTCCAAAATAAATAAATCCAGGCTCTCAGAACTCTCACCTCAAAGATGGAATAATCAGGCAAAGTAAAATAACCCCAGAGGATTCCCCATTGAAGAAGTCACATGACGTGACGTAACGTGTAGGGAGTGGCCGTAGGACAACCGGAAACAGCGTAAGACTGGCTGAAAACGTCAGGTCTTCATTTTTATCTGCTCTGTGTTACCCTTTTTTTTTGCTTATGTGAGAGTCCATTTTTTATGCTTTAATAAATTTGTCCATTCATTCAACTACTACACTATTGGAGTCCCCTCTCTTTCTCCCTCTCCCCCTAACCTCTGTGTTTTTTTCAAGCTCTATACCACGGAATTACAAGCTGCAGTGTTGTATTCAAATATTGGAAATGGCCCTCTAGTGGCAGAAGGATATACTACAGGCTTCATCTATAATTCCTTGGTTATTACATAGAGAAATATTAAGGAGAATCCTCTGGGGTTATTTTACTTTGCCTGATTATTCCATCTTTGAGGTGAGAGTTCTGAGAGCCTGGATTTATTTATTTTGGAACAGCTGGTCCCGCCTTTTCTCCTATTTTTCACTGTTTTCACACATCGGTGTGTTCACCTTGATTTATTGACTTTATATATTATATATATATATTTTTTTTTTTATACATTTATATTTCTTTATACATTTATTTTTTAGTGGCACCATTTGCGCAGGACTTTTTACTTTGTTTATTCTTATGTGATAGTTAGTGTTAACTATTTTGTCCCGCTGCATTTTTTAGCAACACTTGCACTTTTGTATCACTTTCACTGTGGATTTTGTATTGCTATATTTTTACTTTTCCATTTTTTGACACGTATTTAGTAATTTCTGCACGTTTGAGCACTTAATAGCGCGAGGGTCCATTGTTCACATTTTATTTAACTACTTGACCTACAGAAGGTTTTATCCCCTTTATGACTAGAGCATTTTTGCTATTCAAATAAATGAAAAACCTTGTGAGCTGCCACACTAAACTTAAAATAAACTAAATCACCATAAATAAAATAAACCTATAATCAGCTGCCGGCACTTCCCCAAAATGTGATAACACAATATATATGACACAATGTGCAGTGCTAATAAAATGAGACAAATACTAATGCAAATATATAAAACCTGTAGATAGCTATAAAAAGCATCAATAAATAAATCGTGACATTCTATATAAAATATATATATATATATGTATAAAGTGCTCATGCTCCGTGAGTCATGCTCAGTCCTTAATAAGGTATTGAATTAATCAGCAAAAGTCCAAATAACTTTTGACATGTGATAATTGTGTCTTCATGTGGTGTGCACACGACCCCCACCAGGTGTACCCTCACCTTAAGGGCTTGAAAAATAAGCCTGTAATTTTATAGCAATAGCCTGCAGCGATCTTCCTTTGTTTCCTTTATCCTATGCAGGTTTATGGAATACCGATATGGACCACAAGGCACCTGCTCCTTCCAGTGATAGACCAGCTCAAAAGCCACTATTTTCTCCCAGTATATTCAGAGACTCTCCTCGTATATATATTATATGGAAAAATGGCAGAGGCATGCAATAGCGAGATAATGTTTAAAAAAAAATTAATTTCAAACAATTCCACATACATACAACTCACATTTCCAATAAATAAAAATTGCCTTTTGTGCTATTGTACTGAGGGGTGATAAAGTCACCTATGGTCCGGTTCTGCAGCCCCGGTTTCACGGTGTTCCCCCTGTCCTGTGCTTGCTCTGTACCACTTCCTGGTGCCTCCTGTGTCAGCTGATCAAGCCCCCCCTACCGGTTTCGTCACTTTTGTCACTTCCTCTGGGATTTCTGCTATTCAGCACTGTTCTACTTAACCACTTCAGCCCTGGAAGATTTTACCCCCTTCCTGACCAGAGCACTTTTTGCATGTCGGCCAAAACAAAATTGATGTCCTTTTTTTCCCGCAAATAGAGCTTTCTTTTGGTGGTATTTGATCACCTCTGCGTTTTTTTATTTTTTGCACTATAAACAACAAAACAGCGACAGTTGTGAAAAAAAACACATTATTTTTTACTTTTTTCTATAATATCCCCCAGAAAATATATAAAAAAACTTTTTCCTCAGTTTAGGCCGACATGTATTCTACATATTTTTGGTAAAAAAAAAAAAAATCACAAGAAGCATACATTTATTGGTTTGCGCAAAAGTTATACTGTCTACAAAATAGGGGATAGTTTTATGGCATTTTTAGTATTCATTTTTTTTACAAGTAATGGCGGACGATCTGCAATTTTTATCAGGACTGCGACATTATGGCTAACATGTCGGACAATTTTGACACATCTTTGGGACCATTGGCATTTATACAGTGATCAGTGCTATAAAAATGCATTGATTACTGTAAAAATGTCACTGGCAGGGAAGGGGTTAATACTAGGGGCCGATCAAGGGATTAATTGTGTTCCCTAGTGTGTGTTCTAACTGAAGGGGGGGGTGGACTGTGTAGTGGAAGAGATAGATGGCTGTTCATACTCTGTATGAACAGACGATCTGTTACTTCTCCCCTACACACACACAGATCCTGGTTTTACGTGTGGGAGCCTGTGGTGATCGCGACCGCCGGGCACTCACATCGGCTCTGTGGGAGAGCAGGACAAAAAGGGAACCGACCTAACATGATGGTGATTCGGGCAGCTGAGCCATGTTGCCGCAGTACAACTGCGGTGGCTGGTCAGCAAGTGGTTAAACTGGCAAAAGCTCAGTCACGCTAAACTGTACCCAAATTAAATGTATATACATTTTTTCACACAAATAGGGCTTTCTTTTGATAGTATGTAATTTAATTATTTTCAAACAAATAACCTTTCTTCTTAACCACGTCCTTACTGTGCTATACCTAAAAGATGCTACAGCATGATTCTGTTGTTCTGGGAGGGCATCCATGGATGTCACCCCAGAACCACGCCTCTCGCATGACACCTTGCATCTGGCGCACTCTGCTAGTGATGTGTCCTTTGGACACAGCCGATCCCAGATCGTGGTAAAGGGTCAATCACAGCAGCCATTTACTAAGTGATAAACTGTGTCCAGTCACAACTGATTACATTGTAAACAGAATTGCCAGATATCGGCAGTATTTTCCTCACGCAGTGGCACTGAGAGAAAAAACGGTAACTGACAATCCTGACAGGGGATGGGCACACCGATAATCAGGAAACTGATCATTAATGCCTCCTTTCAGTGCCCACTAGTGCTGCCTTTAACCGCTTGCCGACTGCCTCGCGCTGATATACAGTACGTCGGCAGAAGGGCTTGTATAGGCAGAATCACTTACTTGTATGTGGCAAGCTCCGTGAGTCGAGTCGCTGCAGGGATACCCGCGATCACCTCACAAGGAGGAAAAATGAACAGATGCTAATATAAACAAGCATCTCCCGTTCTGCCTAGTGACAGTGTCACTGATCTCTGCTCCCTGTGATCGGAGCAGAGATCAGTGTCACACACAGCCACGCCCCCCCCACAGTTAGAAACACGCCCCAGGACACACTTAACCCCTACAATGTCACCTAGTGGCCAACCCCTTCACTGCCAGTGTCATTTACACAGGAATCAGTGCATTTGTATAGCAGTGTATTGCTGTATAAATGACAATGGTCCCAAAAATGTGTCAAAAATGTCGGATGTGTTCCGCCATAATGTCGCAGTCACAATAAAAATAGATGATCGCAGCCATTTAAAAAAAAAATTATTAATAAAAATGCCATAAAATGATCTCCTATTTTGTACATGCTATAACTTTTGCGCAAACCAATCAATAATCGCTTATTGCGATTTATTTTACCAAAAATATGTAAAAGAATACGTATTGGCCTAAACTGAGGGAAAACATTTTTTTTATATATTTTTGGGGGATATGTATTATAGCAAAAAGTTAAAAATAATGTGTTTTTTTTTCAAAATTGTTGTTTTTTTTGTTTATAGCGCAAAAAATAAAAACTGCAGGGGTGATCAAATACACCAAAAGAAAGCTCTCTTTGTGGGAAAAAAGGACGTCAATTTTGTTTGGGAGCCACGTCGCACGACCATGCAATTGTTAGTTAAATCAACGCAGTGCCGAATCGCAAAAAAGTGCTCTGGTTAGGAAGGGGGTAAATCCTTCCGGGGCTGCAGTGCCCGTCAGTGCAGCATATCAGTGTGACCTATCAGTGCCCATAAGTGCAGCCTCATCAGCACATATCAGTGAAGGAGAAAAATTACTTATTTGCTAAATTTTATAACAGAAACTAAGAAAAAATTTATTTTCAAAATTTTCCATCTTTTTTTTGTTTAGCAAAAATTAAAAACCCAATGGTGATTAAATACCACCAGAAGAACGCTTTCTGTCTCAAAATAAATGATAAAAAATGAATCTGAGTACAGTATTGCAATGACCATACAATTGTCATTTAAAGTGTGAAAGCGCTGAAAGCTGAAAATTGGTCTGGTTAAGAAGGGGGTATAAGTGCCCAGTAAGCAAGTGGTTAAAGTTAGGGCAAAATGTAGTCTGCTACTTTTTCTTTTGGTAAAAATAACCCAAATCAGTGTATATTATTTAGTCAGTGTGAAAGTTATAGAGTCCACAAATGATTGTATATATACAGTATTTGAAAATCAATTAATCCTGATGTACTGACTGCCTATTTAATTTCTTGACACCAGGACAGTATAAAATACCCCCCCCCCCCCCACCCAAATTATCCCCTTTTTTAACATACTGTTACCAGTGCAGTACAGTGTTATTATATGTGTGGTGGTGATCGGGGACACTGGTGACAGTTTTTATTCAATTTTGTTTAACACTGTATGCTACTCTGGGGGAGGGAGGATCTGGCATTTTTATTTTACACTGATGATCACTGTAACAGCAATTATTTGAACTGTCATGAATGGCTTTCATTATGACTCATTGTGTGCTATTGTGATGTTGTGGCCCAGGTACCATGTGCTTACTGGTGACCAATCACAGATCACATGTAGTAGTAAACAATGATGTCATGTCACAGTGATCACATGCTATCTGGGCCACTCACAGAGGCCTGACAACGAGCACTGCATTTCACTGTGAACACAGTGCTCGAAGAGGGGTGTGCCAGTGCGCATGAGTGGGGTGACATACGGGTACGTCGCTACGCCTGCTGAAGCCACTGGCCAGCAATAAAATTACTGTTGGCTGGTCAGCAAGTGGTTAAAAAAAAGGCAAATGGTTATTATACACAGTGCCAAAGAAAACAAAATATCATTCATATTGGCTTTATTTTAATTTTATCAGTAAATAATTATATAATTTCGGAATTTGAGGGTTCATACATACTAGCTATGTATATTCAAGCAGAAATGAATGCATGTATGTTTCGATTTCTTTTTTGTACATGTTTATATGCATTGTGAATGACCCCCTGTAGTGGAAAACACCAAAAGGCTCCACGCTATTTCCAACATACTTATGCACAATCTGTTTGGCATAATTGGGCTTTATTGGGAATACTGGTTTTGCCATGTTCATACATTTTACCTATAGGCTCAAAATGTATGCCCCCTATGGGCTTAATATTGATACTGATTTGAATGCCTTTATTGACAATTAATGAAAGGCCTAAGTGTAAACTCGGTTTGAGACACAAGTATAGGCATAGATTGGATAGACTTACCAGTCTATGTGCAATACATATCTTTTAACCTTGCCTGTTCAATTCACATTTAATTTAATATTATTTTTTAATTTTTAGATACTATCTCTATTTTGTAGGGTATCTAATATACACTTAATTTCATTTAATATTTTCACTTAATATAGATTAATATACATTTATTTTGACTTATATTAATTATTGGTATAATCCAATTTCGATATATAATTAAATAACCATTTTTTGACTATACCACACATCACTATATATCCATTCACTAATCTTGTGAACCCTATATTAGGGGTTTATACGTTGATTAATGGCTATTCATGTGAATTAATTAATATTACCAATTATTTAAATGACTGTTTCTATTTTGTTTATTATCTATTGGGAACAATTATGATTGTCGGTGAGAGCTCAATCTTGTTGTCTCCCGGATTAATTTAACTGATAACTTTTTATTAATTATTAATTTTTAGCATTCATCAATATTTTTGCTCTTGTATTTCTAATTTGGATTTATCAATTATTTAGGTTGAATTATCAACCTTCTGTAATCGAGTTATTAGGTCTGCCTTATATGGGCTTGATGTGATTTGGCTTCAGATGTCTCCCTGAGAGATGGCATTCTTTGACATCCACGTGTAACAACAAACTCCTTTATATTATAATTAGATGCAAGTTCTAGGTTTAATAAAAAAAAACATTTTTTTATCTATTTTTAATTTTTTAACTTTAGTCTTTCCCTTATTGGCATAGTCGATTGATATAGCTCTTCGACTTTTGCAATCGGGAATTGACGCCCATACTCAATATGGCGGTAATGGCCAAATGCTTGTGTCACAAAATGAGGTTTGGCTCTGTATATAAGGTGGTGAGTCATTATGCTGCCCGTTCCCCATTGACAACATCACGTATGATGAAACGCATCTGGATATGGGTACGTACTGGCTTCACCACACTGTTTCACTAGGAGGACGGGCTTCCGATTGTATCTGCCGGCCAGCACTGCTTTTACTATGCAAGTTTTCAACCTATTTGATATAAGTAAAATACTTATTTTTTAATAAATTACTAGACTGTATTATGCCATGGTCAGTTTTTTCCTTCTGGGTCATTTGCTGTACATACAGACACAGACTCTATAGATGGTCACAGGGGGAGATCCACAGCCATCCAGCCTGCCTGTCAGGGTTTCAGATCGGGTCATCAATTGCAAGCTTAAGGCCGTGGCTGGGTTATAGCCAAATGCCCTTTGTGCTTGCCATCTGATAAGCAGGTCTTTATTACAGTGATTGGACACTCTTCTTTGGTTTGAAGTCACTGTGGTGCCATTAAGAAGAGGATTCATTTTCTTTAATATGGACTACTAATATGTTTTAGTAATTTTTTTTTTTTTTGAGTTGGACCTTTAGCACTTCTCTTTTTTCTTATTCTATTTATTGTGTGTATCCCACATCAAGCTGCTGCTTTCACAAAAATTGTTTTTCTATATGTTATTTTCTGATGTAATTTACATTAATCCTAGTGCGGTTTCCTTTTTTCGCCATACATTTTACCTGCTTAGGAAAATGCAACAAAATACCCACCAGTGCATCTTGTACTAATCATTGAATTTAAAAAAAACGTAAAAAAGGTTATTTTAAATGTGGCCTTTATGAAATACTTCCAAGGTTACAAGACTCAAACCCACTCTGGTACTCAACAAATGGAAATTTGATGCAGTTGAACAAAAACCTCTTAGCACAATCTGTATCTACTTACACTCATACAATCTTGGGGTTCAATGTTGATAGCCAAATATGTGTTGGATAACGCGGTACATTTATGGTTAGATGTGTTTTGTCTAAAGGCTAATTTGTTTTTCAAGTGCCGTAAATTCCTCAGGCAAGGTAAATAAATGTAAGAAACTGTGATAGAAACAAGGGCCATCATTTAGAGCTTGAAACATTGCATTCTGTGCACTTGATTCTGAAGATTCATGATCAAACTGGACACGTACATTACAATTAAAACACCCACAAACTATCAGCCCACGGATCTTCTCTTCTTGCATCGACCTATATTGTAACTAATGAAAAAAATGCTATTTATCCAGTAATGTGAAAGCTAAATGATACACTCAGAAAATATCAGTCTACACTGGCTCTATAGAACTCTTTAAGTCTTTTATTTGCTGAAAAGAGACAAATAAAACAACAAAGTGGACCTGCCAACAAGCAACCAGCAATGGATAGACTCCTACAACTTTTCAATGTTCAAAGAAAACCTTTTGCACCCTTCTAAACCAGGGATATATGTTTTAAAATATTTTTTTTTATCTGATACCTGATATCTCCGGATGCAGGCGCCGGAATCCTTACTAAGGGAAACAGGAAGTGAAGCCTTATGGCTTCACTGCCTGTTTCCTACTGCGCATGCACAAGTCCCTGCTGTCTTATGGGACATTTGTATGCTCCAGAAGACAGTGGGGGGAAGAGGAGGGGCCGTACATTGCGTAATTCGCCTCACAATATTGCGGCGATCTTTCCCCAGATGTGGGAGCAGATACCTGGATTTGACAGGTATCCGCTCCCCCCCCCCGAAAGGTGACAAATGTGGCACCGGAGGGGGGGAAGGAATCTGATCCGCAGAAGTTCCATTTCTGGGTAGTAATCCGCTTTAAACTTGTTCCTCATTTTGTCATGTTACAACCAAAAACGTAAATTTATTTGATTAGGATTTTATGTGATAGACCAACACAAAGTGGCACATAATTGCGAAGTGGAAGAAAAATTATAAATGCTTTTCAAAATCAAAACTTTGTAGAACCACATTTCCCTGCAAGTCGTTTTGTGTCTGTCTCTACCAGCTTTGCACATCTAGAGAGCGAAATGTATTCCCCTTGCTATAGCTAAAGCTCTGTCAGATTGGATGGAGAGCGTCTGTTAAGTCTTGCCACAGATTCTCAGTTGGATTTAGGTCTGGACTTTGACTGGGCCATTCTAACACATAAATCAAAACCATCCCATTGTATCTCTGGCTGTGTCAGGACCTGGACTTGAACCCAGGACCTCAGCTGTGTCTGGCAAAGAATCTTCTCTCTGAGCTATCTGAGATGCTGGACAGCTCCTTGTCAGATCCTTTAGACAACCCTGCCCTGTACCTTGATTTCAGCTGAACCTTGAACTCTTTGCTCCTCCTATGAACTTCCTGATATAAGCCATGTCTCTGCGCTTCCTCCTTGCCAGAAAATTGTGCTATCTCCAGCCTGTATCTCGCTCCTGTCTTCCCTGCTGTCGCTTATATTTGCTACTGCTTGTTATCGACCCTTGGCTTGTTCCACGACTACGCTTGTGCCTGATCCCAACCTGCAACTACTCGTTACCGACCTTTTGGCTTGCTTACTGACCACGCTTCTGTTTGATCCTTACCTGCTCATCCGTTACTGAACCCCGGCTTGCTCACCTCCTGGTGGGGCGATCCTGAGGACCGTGACCTGGTACTAACACGCAGCTAAATCCATCTCCACCATCCGGAGCTCTGGTGAAAAACGGTTAGTACTTAGACTCCGCACCTCAGATGAGCCTGTGTCATCTGCCAGGGTGACTGCCTGTGTTCCCATCCTGCTGGTTAGTGGTAGTCCTGCAACTGCTATAGCAATTGGTCTTCGAGCCTGACCCCTGATCGTGACAGGCTGTATCTTTAGGGCCCTTGTCCTGCTGCAAGGTGAACCTCTGCCCCAGTCCCAAATCTTTTGCAGACTCTAACAGGTTTTCTTTTAAGACTGCCCTGTATTTGGCTCCATCCATCTTCCCATCAACTCTGACCAGCTTCCTTGTTCCCGCTGAAGAAAGGCATCCCCACAACATGGTGGTGTCAGCATGCTTCCACCACCATGTTTCACGGTGAAGATGGTGAGTTCAGGGTGATGTGCAGTGTTAGTTTTCCACCACACATAGCGTTTTGCCTTTAGGCGTAAAAGTTACATTTTGGTCAAATCTGACCAGAGCAGCTTCTTCCGCATGTTTGTGTGCCCCACATGGCTTCTTGCAAAATGCAAATGAGACTTCTTATGGCTTTGTTTCAACAATGGCTTTCTTCTTGCCACTCTTCCATAAAGGCCAGATTTGTGGAGTGCACCACTAAGAGCCCTTTCACACGGGGGCGGTAGCGGTAAAGCACCGCTAGTTTTAGTGACGCTTTACCGTTGTTACAGCGGCACTTCATCGGTGCTATTCAGGTGGAAACAAGGCCCTTTTAACCCCCTAGAAGTGTATCACCTCTGCTGAAACGCAGCCCATTCATTTCAATGGGCAGGGGTGGTGGAGGAGCGGTGTGTACACCACTCCTAAACCGCTCCAAAGATGCTGCTTGCATGACTTTTTCTAATGTCCTGCAAGCGCATTGCTCCAGTGTGAAAGCACTCGGGCTTTCACACTAGCGCTGCAGGGGTGGCGTTTTTCAGGCAGTTTACAGGGGCATAGCACCTGAAAAATGCCTCAGTGTGAAAGGGATCTAGTAGTTGTCCTGTGGACAGATTCTCCCACCTGAGCTGTGGATCTCTGCATCTCCTCTAGAGTGACCATGAGTCTCTTGGCTCCTTCTCTGATTAATGCTCTCCTTGCCCGGCCTGTCAGTTTAGGTGGACAGCCATGTCTTGGTAGGTTTGCAATTGTGCCATACTCTTTCCATTTTCAGATGATGGATTGAACAGTGCTCCGTGAGATGTTCAAAGCTTGGGATATTTTTTATAACCTGACCCTGCTTTAAACTTCTCCACAACTTTATCCCTGACTTTGATGCTTTGCAGAACAGCTGTATCAATGCTGAGATTAAATTACACACAGGTGGACTTTATTTACTAATTAGGGAACTTCTGAAGGCAATTGGTTCTACTGGATTTTAGTTAGGGGTATCAGAGTAAAGGGGGCTGAATACAAATGCATGCCACACTTTTCATATATTTGTATGCCAATCATATATATGTAAAAAAAATGTTAAAACCATTTATCATTTTTCTTCCACTTCACAATTATGTGCCACTTTGTGTTGGTGACATAAAATCCCAATAAAATACATTTACGTTTTTGATTATAACATGCCAAAATGGGGAAAATGTAAAAGGGTATGAATATTTTTTCAAGGCACTGTATATGGACTCATCTAGGATAGCTAAGATGTATTTGCAGGCTCCCCTCCTGGTGTTTTAGAAATTGTGGGCAGGAAGGCACAATGGTACATATTTGATGGTGAAGCCCCAGGGTGACTAGGTCCTTGAGTATTTCATTTAATTCGCTAAGTAACAGGTGTGAACATTACCAGAACCACAGAATTTTTTTTTTTCAGAAACAGGCAAATTAGTTTTTCTAAAATAAAAGATGCATGCTTAATTTCCTATATGATTCTAGCTGTCCTGATAGCTATAGCACGTTGTAGGAAACAGTTGATCATATTGTTTGACTACATCAACCAAAATTTTAATTTGATCATGATTAATGATACATTATCTTGCACCCACCACAATAATTAGGCCAAGTTCGTCAAGACATGGCAACCATGGATACAATATGTATCGGCGGATAAATGAAGTCTGGGAGGCGTTACCCTGACTGCCCTCAACACTCCCTCTTTTCCTTCTTCTTATTCCTTCCACTTATTTCCTTTTCATCACTATATAAACTGACCTGCTCTCAGGTAAACATTGTTATATTATCCTTTGTTCCTTAGTGATTTATATGTATATTATATCATACTTAATCTTTTATGATGACTCACCTTTGGTTTTAACTTGGTTAACTTTACCGATTGAGATTCTTCCATGTTCAGGAGAAGGAGGTTGAAGCTCACCTAAATGTGGCAGCTGCTAAACTCTGCTAAAAGTCTATGGAGTTGATTTACTAAAACTTGAGAGTGCAACATCTGGTGCAGCTCTGCAAAGAAACCAATCAGCTTGGAGGTTGTTTTGTCAAAGCGTAATTGAACAAGTTGGAGTTAAAAGCTGATTGGCTGCCATGCAGAGCTGCACCAGATTTTGCACTTTCCAGTTTTAATAAATCAAACCCTAGGCTTTTATGGAGTGGAGTTCATGAAGCTTTGGCAAAAAAAAACTCAGAAAGCTCCTAAACTCAAGTTTAAAGGGGTTGTAAAGGTTCGTTTTTTATTTTCTAAATAGGTTCCTTTAAGCTAGTGCATTGTTGGTTCACTTACCTTTTCCTTCGATTTCCCTTCTAAATGTTTTTTTTTCTTTGTCTGAATTTCTCACTTCCTGTTCCTCCTCAGTAAGCTGTTCAGTAAGCTGTTCTGGCTGACTAAACACCGCTCGGATAATGGTGTGAAGTTTACTGAGGAGAAACAGGATGTGAGAAATTCAGACAAAGAAAAGAAACATTTAGAAGGGAAATCGAAGGAAAAGGTAAGTGAACCAACAATGCACTAGCTTAAAGGAACCTATTTAGAAAATAAAAAATGAAGCTTTACAACCCCTTTAAGAGCTACCAGTGTAGGCGAGCGTACATAAAGCCTAAGTGTTGGTTACACTGCTATGGTTTTTTAAAATTTCTGTATGGCACACAGTACAGATGTTCCTTTCCGGATATTTTCCAGACAGTTTAGTGTCTGTACACTTATTTGTTGTAGCTTCTTACACTATATTTGTATCTCAAAAACCAATAAACAGATTCAAATTAAAATATTCTCAGCTCAGGCTGCAATAATGGAAATGTATATACTATTTTTTTACAGATACTATGAAGTCTATAAAAATAGTACATTTTAAAAGCTCATAAAAAAAAAAAAAAAAAAAAAAAAAGACTTTGTTTCCTGCAACTGAATAAAAGGCTGCTGCAGACCTGCAACCCCATAACACAGCATCTACCTCTGGGATCTTCTGCTCTGCATGATCCAAAATGCAGCTTCAAGAAAATTTTCACTAGTCAACTTATCTGTTTTTTATAAGAATTTGATTACCAAACATTAAAAACTGACTCCTACATTTCATCAATCACTGCTGAGCTCATTATGTTTTAATACTGTGCTGCTGGCTCCTGCCTTAAAAGTTCTGACTTGTTTAATAATTTGTAAAATACTTGACGTCTTATGGGGAGATAATTATATTTATTAATATTTCCTATAAACAGAGCCAACACACTACACTGTTATACCAATTCTTGACGTTACTCCAAAATATAAGCTAAAAATGAAACTTATTGATGTCAAGTAGGGCTAATACAGGTACTTGATAATCAATAAGAATGTGTTGGAAGGATAAGCATAGCAACCAGTAAATTAGCATTTTCTAGGAGACAGCAGCACAAAGAATTGAATTTCTGTTATAAAATAGTTCCTTTAATTCTTTTCAGTCCACATGGACTCTGCAGTTTGATTACATTTAGGTTTATGAAAGCCAAGATTAATTTAGTTCTGATTACAGCTGGGAATGGATAAAACCTCTGTTAGGTAGCAATAAATGACAGTTCCCTTTTGAGGAGGTAATCCCCTTTCAGACTGTTGACTGTGATACACAAGTTTCCTCTCCTGTTGAAATAACAACTGTAAAATGTTATGTAGCATCTTCTAGTGTAGAGTGCTAGATAGTGTACTGTGTTAAATCTGGGTTAAGGTGAATGACGCAGGGAGGCTGGATGACTCATCAGACTCCTAAATACTTAGAGTCAGACCAGCAGGGGCAGTGTGGAGTTTGAGTGAAAGTTGAAGATGGAGTGCTAAGGAGATTGTTGGAGGCCCTTGAGGGTAGCTCCCTAGTCTGGGTGGGGGGAGGGGGACCTCGGGTCTGTGGCTTGGGTGTTAATGGGATCTTCTTACAACATACAGGAGGTGTCCTTTCCAAAGGCATGGGAGCAAGAGTGAGGACAGTAGAAGCCAGCATGTCCAGGAGATCTTCAGAAGAAGTCAGCTGGGTGAGTGTGAAAAAAAAAACTTGGAAAGTAGCCAGGAGGGCTAATGAAAGGGGCAGCTGCAGCAAGCTGGGCTGGCAGTGGCGGCTGGTGTTGTTTTTGGGGGTGTGGCAAACAACCACCCCCGTGGTGGCATCTCAACTCCCCGCTCGCTGTCTGTTAGTCGGTCCAGCACTTACCTAATCTAAGCAGTGGGCAGCAGGCATCGGGCAGCAGGCAGCGGGCAGCAGGCATCGGGCAGCGGCTCCTGTGTCCTTTCCTCTATCAGCCATGGGTATCTTCCCCTCCCCATAGGCGTCCAAAAGGATCGCCTGTCCTTTCAGTCAATCAGATGACGGGTCTCAGACCCACTTCCAGATTGGTCGTGAGCAGGATCAGTGTAACAATAGTGAATATATGCATGCCCACCGCATTTTGAAGCTTATTAGAGCCTCTGGCTCTAATCAGTGCTTCATAAAAACACCCCCGCCATTGTAGATCATGCATCCTGCAAGTGGCCCGACGCGTGGATACGGGGGGCTGTGGCATGGATAGGGGGGCGTCGCCTGTGCACCCTTAATAGACAGGCCTCCCCGGAAATCCAGTAAAGTCCATGGCCAAGAGAACCCGTTTGTGGCCTGGTGGTAGATGCTCCTGTTTCTGTGACTGTCTCCCAGCTAGGAATGAAACGGGTTGCATAGGAGGCAGTTTGTAAACTTGCAGCGTTTAATGCCTGAGCCTGGGGGAGACCAATCTTAATTCATTAAGCCTGAGATGAGATGAGCCTGGGCTCTGTGGGAGTCCATAATTGGTGAGAGTTTGGTGTAAATGATGTAAAGTTCAAAAAAGATTCTGTATCCTCTTTCTCTCTTCCCTCCCTCTCTTCCCTCCCTCTCTTTCCACTTCTCTCTCCCCTCCATCCCCCCCCCCCTTCTTCCATCTCTCCTCCTCCCCCTTCCCTTCTCTTTCTTTCTCCCCCCTTTTCTCCCTCTGTTTCTATTTCCCCTATTCAGTACTTCCTTCCCACTCTTCCTCTCACAACCTGACTGCTGCATCCTCTGAGCTATATTGTCTGTTTTACTAAAAAGAGAAACAATCAAGAAGTGCATTACTGACAGACATTTTATTCAATAAAGAAAAAAAAAATGTTCAATGCCTCAATAGTCGTGATTAAAAAAGTTGTTCTTCTGTAACGTAACTGTAAAGTTCATGTAATGACACAGTTTATTTTTTTTAATAATGGTCCTTTGTGCTGATGTTTTTGTGTGTCTGTGAGACTGTCAGATGTGGCACAATAATTAGTATGTTGAGATTAGCATTCTATAATGTAAATAGGCATAGGTTCTGATTACGGCCTAGTGCACACAAATGTACAACTGCATAAAGTATGGCTAGCATAAAAATAAAAATAAACATTTTTCAATAGCTGTAAAGCCGCAGGTGGGGTGTACAGACTGTCACAGAAGTAATTGACTGTATGCCCTTGTATCACCTGCCTGTTCTCCATCCATAGATCTAGTTTCAGTCATAGAAGCTGTAGTAATGGCTTTTATGAATAAAGGGCTGGGTAGAAAGGGCAGTTATATTCGAGTGTTCTTGATGAGAGGCTGTGGCATCTCCTCAGTTCTTTTAACCCCCATTGCACCAGAGGGGGTAGGAAGCCATCGGAGGAGGAAAAGTTCTGCTTAACTAGAAGACACAAGCACAAGGGACACATCACACTGAAAGTAGTGTCCCTTGTGATTATTTTGTATTTTTATGTAGTTTTTTTTAGGCTTTAATATAAGGCTGATTTTAAAGATCAATTTTCCAAAATTGTATTTTAGTTTTTTTGCTGATTCTTACTTTTTTAAACAGAAGGGGTCTCTCATTCTAATTTCAGAAAGTTGGGTAATATGAAGAAAATCAACTGCACTAAACTGGTTATAAAAGGTAGACATGTTTTGTTTCACCAAAATGTATGCCCTGCATTAGGGGTAAACAAAGTCCCACTAGTTGTATCACCCCCTCCCCTTCCCACTCACCTTTATACTTAATTGAATCCTATCTCAATCCAGTTCTGTGCCTATCTGCAGTGGTGCTGGTCTCTCTCTCTCTCCTCACAGGCTCAGAGACAGCAGAAGGAACCACTGGCTCACCAGTGGTAAAAAAAAGGTTTGTATTTATGACCCAGTAAATTTAAGTTTAAACATGCATAAAACACCGGAGATTCAACATCCAGAAAATTTCTGCAAAGATGAATACAGGAATAAAGAATACAAAAAATATTCCGGAGGGGCATTGTTATGTTCTACATTCAACACTTGTATTAGACTCTTTCCCTGTATGCAGCACGCATTTGATGCATTTGTATGCAGATGGTATTTTTCAGAAGAATCTGCATGTCTATTGAATAGCAATCATCTCTCTCTCTTCAATTACATATATGACCTCACATACAGTATATTACAATATCATTTTTGCACGGCATTTACTAATGTCAGTGAAGCAGCATCCTCAATGGCCTTATCAATTTAAAGTAAACATTCTACTGAGCACTTCATATTCAGGCTTGTTTTGGGTTCTCCTATTGCATATCACTACTTTTTATGTCAGTTGGGAATGTAAAGTGGTTTTGCATATAATTTATTTATAATTATCATTGTACGAACGAAAAAAAAAAAGCTGAAAGAGTTTATCTGGAATGAAGTGTGATATGAACAGTATATTGTAAGTCTGTGTGTACATATACAGAATATATGTATATATATATATATATATATATATATATATATATATATATATATATATATTTATTTCTCCCCAAAACTTTTACTTTTGTTTTTGTTGTTGTTAGATAGGGTTAAAATTGTTATTGTTTGCTGCCCGTGTACTGTTGGATAGGGTTAAAATTGTTTATTGTTTTCTGCCCATGTACGGTTGGGTATTTTCCTCTCTTAAATAGCTGTCACAGGCAGGCCCGGACCGGAACTTGTCCTTGAGGGGCCCAGAGCTGAACTGTCCCTTGAGCCTGTGCCACTTACACAGCCTCTCCACAGTTGGCTGTCCAATAAATCCGCAGCTGCCCATTCAGTTCACAGCCAGCTGGTGCCGGAAACTAGAGATCAGCTAACCTGTGATGGGGGAGGGGCAGGAGGAGGTCTCCACAATGTGAGATGTGACTCATAGCCTGTGAGGAAACTGCATCTCCAGATCATGGGACAAGTGTCACAGTGACACAGAATACCGCTGCTGCTGACTGATACCTGGAGGGAGCTGGAGAGGAAGTGCCAGTAATTATATTCTATATCCCCCAAGGTAAGAACTTCTCAGGTGGGGATCACTAGGGATTAGGGATGATGATGAGGAGGAAGGCTTACATAGGAGGACCAGACATTATCACCAGACCATATCACCCTACAGCACCCAGGCTGTCACTGACAGTCTCACACATGCTGCAGCAGCTCACATATAACCAGTGCTGCAGCTGTTCATCCTCTCCCGGGCTACCAGTGAGGAGAGGAAGAGAGAACATAAAACACTTGTAAGGCTGTGCTGCTGGAAAGTCACGCTTTCTAGCAGTGTTGCTGGTGCCCCTGGATGACGTAATTTGTGACGAAATGCATAGGGAAGAAGGGCGCGCTGACGTCACCATCACCCTTGGCACAGAGTGCTCAGTAGCAGGTTTTCATCAAGGATGTCTCTGTATATTGCTACAATGAAATTTCCCTCTATCCTGAAAAACATCCCCACAGCATGATACTGCCACCACCATGCTTCACTGCAGGGATGGTATCGGCCAGGTGATGAGCAGTTCCTGGTTTCCTCCAGACATGATGCTTGCCACTCAGGCCAAAGAGTTCAATCTTTGTTTCATCAGACCAGAGAATTTTGTTTTTCTTGGTCTGAGAGTTTTGGCAAACTCCAGGCAAACTCCAGGCAGGCTGTCATGTGCCTTCTTCTGAGGATTGGCTTATGTCTGGCCATTCTACCATACAGGCCTGATTGGTGGAGTGCTGTAGAGATGGATGTTCTTCTGGAAGGTTCTCCTCTCTGCACAGAGAATCGCTGGAGATCTATCAGAGTGACCATCAGGGTTCTTGGTCACCTACCTGACTAAGGCCCTTCTCCCCAATTCGCTCAGTTTGACCAGGCGGCTCATTCTAGGAAGAGTCTTGGTGGTTCCAAACATCTTCCATTCATAGATGATGGAGGTCACTGTGCTCATTGGGATATTTAATGCGGCAGAAATTTTTCTGTACCCTTCCCCAGATCTGTGCCTCAAAACAATCCTGTCTCAGAGGACTACAGACAATTCCTTGTGCTCTGACATGCATTGTTAACTGTGGAACCTTATATAGACAGGTGTGTACCTTTCCAATTTGTGTCCAATCAACTGAACTTACCACAGGTGGACTCCAATCAAGTTGTAGAAACATCTCAAGGATGATCAGTGGAAACAGGATGTACCTGAGCTCAATTGTGAATGTCATAGCAAAGGCTGTGAATACTTATGTACATATGTTTTTTATTTTTAACAAATTTGGAAAGATTTCAAACAAACTTATTTCACATTGTCATTATGGGATATTGTTTGTTGAATTTTGAGGAAAATAATGAATTATTAAATTTTGGAATACGGCTGTAACATAACAAAATGTGCAAAAGATGAGGCGCCGTGAATACTTTCTGGATGTACATGTATTACAAATTGCACCCAGACATATAGTTTACCCCTTTTGTACCCAGAGGTCATTGATGCCTGGATGTCCTTGTCAGATTTAGCAGCATCAGATTGACAACAAATGTATGACTAATTTACATATCCAATCATTTAAAAAATTTTACGAAGAACTTGAAAGCATTTTATTTGGTACACTGTTTTAATATAACACTTGTTTTTTTTTTTTGTTTTTTTTATAGGCTGACAAAGGCATACAAAAATTAATTTTACCATTATTGCTTACTGCAGCCAAAAATACACACAGCTCACCCTCTATTGTGCTTCCTCCACCCTTTGAAAGTGTGCAAAAATAGCAGAACCTCTTCCAAGATGTAGATGCATTGTAATAAGAAAATACTTCCAATACTTGTACAGCTCCTTCTTTTTTATTAAATAAGTGCAAAAACATACAGGACAACCTGCTAGTCTCCAGCTTGCATGTGATCACTAGCTGACAGTGACCACATGATTGGGAGCCAAGCTGATTGGTCCCTAATGGTCACGTGAGACCCAAGCATTTGACAGCTCAGAATTAGCCCTCGTTCACACTGAAGGTGGGTTTTAAGTTGTGCGAGTTCAGCTGAACTCGCACGATTTCTAACTCGCATTTCAGTGTGAGTTCGGGGGTGATTTGAAAGACATCTGTGCGGGTTAATGCACAGATTTCTATTAAAATCGCCCCCGAAGTTGCCAACAGTAGAGCAGGAACTACTTTTGGAAATCGGTGCAGTGCAGCAAAGTCGGTGTTGCCCCGGCAGAGGGACAGTGGCGGTGGTGACAGTGGAAATAGGCTGCGATTTGGCATGCGATTTGATGTGTCAAATTGCGCCAATGTTAACATAAGCTAAGAGTCAACAGCTGCACTATCAACTGATGGCTCTGAAAGGAGGAGAGTGGCCATTTTTAATTGTGGACCCAGCATAGGACAACATGCTGGGGAACATTTAGATTCAAATGGGTTGGAGAGGTTTGAAGTAATTTTTAATGGGCCTATTTTTCAGGCTTACACTTATTTTTGTTATATTAAACAAATTTTGAGATAAGATACAAACCTCACAGGGAATGAATAATTTTTAGTAAAACTTCTGAATCAAAGATAAAAAAGGAAGCAGGGCCTAAATATAAAGAAACTAAACACAAGTTGATAAGATTTCTTAATGTTGAAGCCTAAATATGATCCTTATTGCAAAAGTACATTAGTCAAACTTGGACTAGTGCAGTGATGGCGAACCTTGGCACCCCAGATGTTTTGGAACTACATTTCCTATGATGCTCATGCACTCTGCAGTGTAGTTGAGCATCATGGGAAATGTAGTTTGAAAACATCTGGGGTGTCAAGGTTCGCTATCACTGGACTAGTGTAAGTATACATATCTTATTCCATTGCTTTGGAAGGCGACAGTCACTGTAGTACTTGTCCAATCAGAGAACTCATAATCACTGAAAAAACTATGAGGCATTCTGTAAATGGCAGCAGTGCTGAGTGATAGCGCCGCTGACTAACACACAAATTTTCAGCTTTCACAGCGATTGCTCAAGTATGAGATATATACTTGCTGGGCCAAGTATATGTAGCACCCTGGGGTTTAGTCAGGGAGCTCCTCACCAAATTCCTTGTCAGGAGTAGCCACTGTAGATAGTTGTTAGAGATCCATTGGTTTCTCCCTAAGTTTGGGCTTGCTGTACTTTTCTCTTCTGCCATCAGGTGGCCGGGCACTTGGTGACATTAGATGCGAGAAGGACATTTCAAGGACAAGTTATGGGTATATGGGATATCTCAGCCAATGGACAGGGGTTTTCTTGAGTCCCTTGGCCTGCTGGGAGAACCTATATGTTCAGACCGATGTCTGGGTCGATGTTTGTTGTACGCCCCGGGCTGCTAGGCTGGAGATTGGGCCTATCCTGGGGGCATCTGGCTGCCAGACCGTATGAGGGCCTATCCAAAAGTAAAAGGGCAGCGCAGGGTTGGGATTGCAGCTTGCAGTCCAATCAACAGTGACAGTTCTGACGGCCGGAGAACCTGTCGTGGCCGGAGGGAAAAGGGAAGCTGTCACCACTATGGGACCGACCACCTTTACCAGGTACCAGGTAACTGATGCAAGTACCAGAGCAGGAGTCTCATTGAATGGGCAGGGTGGAGAATTAGGAAACTTCAGGAGGTGATCAAGTCAGGGACCCAGCAAGCGGAGGTGATGCTTGCAGAGCAGCCTTGTGTGCCAAGCCAGGGACCAAGCCAGTTAGCAGGGGTGAAGCTTGAAAGGTATCTGGGGTGCCAAGCTAGGGACCCAGCAGGAAAGCGTGGGTGACGCTTGAGGGAGTTACCACCACAAAAGCCTTGAGGAGCTCATGGGATTCAGAGCCAGTGAATCATAGAGTCCAGTGAGAGACTAGGAGCTCAAGGAGCTGAAGAGCTACAAGTGGACATTGTAGTGAAGCTGAGAGAACTGTTGAACTTTGTGTTGGGAACTGTTAGATACTGTTGCTATAGGAGACAGCAATCCTGCACATGCAGAAGTGGCACTTTGCTGGGGCTTTTTCTTGTACGGCTGTCCTCCTATTGGAATTGTAACTGCTCAAGGGTGTCCTGGCCCTAACCCCCTTTCTCTTTGCATCCAAGAAGTGTCTGGTGTGCAATGACATTCACCATCGTTACAGACACTATGCCTCACGATCCACTACATATTGAAGGATGTCAGCTGTCTTTGGCCTTGAAGGTTCTCATTAGACTGGGAGAGGTAAAAGACTTTGCTACATATACATAGGTACTGTAAAACCAAAAGTAACTGAAAAGACTATACATTTTTGAAAAATATATATACTAAATATACAAACTCGCGCTGATGGGGTGACAAAAAAGGTTAAATCAGTAAAGTGAAAAAGTTTCAGCTGCTATACACAAAGTGCTAATCACTTGGAAACCATAAAACATATAAATACAGCACTCACAAAGATACTGAATAAAAATGAAAAAATATATGATGAATCAACACAAAGTCCAAAAACAAGTAACTCAAGGTGCTCCAATCCAAATGAACAAAAGAAAGATGCTTGAAAAACTTCAGGTGCACAACACCCCCTTATGTGTCCCCACTCACCAGATCCACATGACCCCCAGCTTTTCAGTCTGGTGGGACAGTTTAGGCTTGGTATGGATGTTTTTAGGATGGTGTGTGGACTGCCAGGTCAGCAGATCCAGGGTTCCTCAATGAAGAGTTTGAGACAGATAGACACGTACCCAGAAGTAAAAAATTGAAATAATAGTGAAGTACCATAAAAAATGATTTATTTAAACAAAAGATGGGTACTTACAAAAAGAGGGATTAAAGAGGAAATAAACCCTGATGTGTTTACTTCCTCTTTCATTCCCTGCAAAGGCAAAGCAGAATGGACTACTATGCATCGCATAGTAGTCCATTATGTGTCACTTACCTGACACAGGAACCAGCGAAGTCACCACTGTCCCCTGTAGTCCGGTGCATCCATCTTCTCGGTGGGGTCTCACAGCTCCGCCGCTATCATTCGGCGAAGCCGCGATGACATCACTCCCGTGCATGCGCACAGGAGCCAACACGCGCGGCATTGAGCGGCATCTTCATCATTGACGAAGCCACACTCAGTGCGCCTGCACGCCGCTGTCTACGGCGCATGCGCCGTAGACAGCGGTGCCTGTCTTCGGGCAAATATCTCCTAAACTGTGTAGGTTTAGGAGATATTTCTGGGACCTACAGGTAAGCCTTAATCTAGGCTTACCTGTAGGTCAAAGGGATTTGTAAGGGTTTACAACCACTTTAAAACAAGCATTAAGCATGGAGCAGATCGTATGAAACCGTTGTTGGTAGTGTGCGTTCCAAACGACGTGCATTCCAAACTACCGGAACTGACGTTAGTATTCCTGGAAACAGCGTCATATACATTTCTTAGCAAACAGGCTTAGGTTTTACAATATTTTCTCTTCAGACCTTTCCAGGGCACAGAATCTAAATACCAGCACGTCTTCATCAGAGCTCCTGATTGTGGCAATCCCTGATCCCTGGAACCTTTTGTTGCAACTGCAGGGGGGCTACAGTGCAGAGACAGGAGACCAGAATGCTATCAGGATCAAGCAGGGGTCTTGAAGGGCAATGAGCAGAGGGTCGTCAGAAAGTCTGAGATGGCAACGAGTAAGCTGTAAGCTAGGCTGGAGGGGTAGAGTAGTCAAGGTCAGGCAGAGGTCTTGGAAGGCGGCAAGCAGAGGGTATTCTGACAGTCTGGGACAGCAATGAAGAAGGCAGAAGACAGAGAATATTCAGGCAATCTGGTTCAGCAATAAGTGATACTAGTCTTCAGTTCTATATCTCCTGCTGGTTTGAAGACACAGCATCAACCTGTTGAATGGGTGGTGCTTAAATACCTCCCAGGCCCCTCCTGGTGTCATTAGCTTGTGCTAAAGCACATTGCAAACAAGAACTGAACTGTAATAAAAATCCTGTGCCATAGCAGGGCAGAGAGATCTTGAACAAAGCTGGAAATGAAAAATGCCTGAATAGAGCTGCACAGAGCTGTAACTTAAGGCATGGGGCAAAGTACAGTATCCATAGCAGCAAATTAGAATCTATTTTGCAATCATCTCACTACATACAGTAACATGAATTTTGATTGGTTGGCAAAGGTTACTGGACCTTGCACTTAAACAGTAAATATATCAAGCCACAGAATGAGTGTGATCCAGTACATTTAATAAAAATTAAAATTTTAAGTGTAAACCCAATTTATTTATTTTTGTTGATGACTTAATGTGGAGTATAATATTTCCTATAATTTGAGCCCAGTCTTGCCACAAAGAGTTAATCCAGCTCTGAGCAATCCTCTTTTATTGTTCAGTGAGATAAATCTTGACAAACAGAGAAAAACGTTGTCAAATCCTCCCCCTTGCTGTGAGTGACAGGTGATTTACATATCTTGTGCACTAGCCTAAGGCCCCTTTCACACTAACGTCCCGTTCAGGCCCGCCTGTCAGTTTTTCAGGCGGACCTGAACGGGTGCTCCATAGAGCTCTATGGAGCGTCGGATGTCAGCGGTGACATGTCCGCTGACATCCGACCCGCTCCGATCCGAAAAAGTGTGACGGAGGAAAAAGCTATTTTTCCATCCGTCTGCGGATCGGATCGGATGACGACGGGCACTGCGGTCCGTCGTCATCCGATCTCCCATAGGGGAGAGCGGCGCTGTGACAGGTCCGTCCCTGCACAGTGTGCAGAGACAGACCTGTCATCTCCCTGCTCAGCGGGGATCGGCGGAGTGATCCCCGCTGAGCAAACGGACATCCACGGGGCGGATCAGAACTGATCCGCCCCGTGTGAAAGGACCCTAAGAGACATGCTTTGTTTTAATTTCCTCCCACTCCTTTCTTCTGCTGATCTGCAAGGATTGGCTGTTCCACACCTCAGCATGATTTGGCATGCTGAAGTCATGTGGGGACTTTTCTGGGTTTTGATGTTAGTGATCATAGCAGAAGTTCAGTGTAAGAAATACACAGGAGAAAATGCTTGTTGATAAGGGGAGTGTAGAGGTGGGAGGGGAGTCTAATGACATCATGAAAAACAGGAAAACAGACCCACCCACAAAATCTGCAGTTTTTTGGGTCTCATAGCAGACAGAGGGGAGACATTTGACAGTTAAGTATACATGCAGGAGGCGTGTATATTCTAGATAACCAATATTGCAGTCGTTTAGAAAGGATGAGAGTGGGTTTACATCCACTTTAATACAAAGATAGAATATGATGTGTTCAGTTGTAATGCCATGTACACACGATCGGAATTCCGGCCAGAAAAAGACCGATGAGAGCTTTTCATCGGAAAATGCGACCGTGTGTATGCTCCATCGGAATTTAGCTGTCTGAATTTCCGCCAGCCAAAAATTGATAGCATGTTCTTAATTTTCCCGACGGAAAAACTTTCTATCGGAAATTCCGATCGTGTGTAAGCAATTCCTACACACCAAAAATCATGCATGCTCAGATTCAACTACGAGATAGAAGCTATTGGCTACTGAACTTCCTTTTTCTAGTCCCGTCGTACGTGTTGTACGTCACCGCATTCTAAACGATCAGAATTTGGTGTGACCGTGTGTAGGCAAGACAGCTTGAGCGGAATTCCATCGGAATTCTGTCGGAAAAACCATCAGATTTTTTTCCGACAAGAATTCCGATCGTGTGTACGCGGCATAAGTCTTTCAGATGAAATGATGACCTTCGGATTTCAAATACAAAGTCATAGCAATCATAACATGCAATATACCATTCACCTATGCTATGATGGAACCTTTTCGACAATGACAGATAGATATATCCCAACTATAAAAGCTGATACATTAGTCCATTTGTGAATTCTGAGTGACTGAACTTGGGCATTCATTCAACTATGCTGTTTCTGTATGCTAGTGCAAGTACAGCAAGTGTTATTCCTTCCACAAGAATGCTTGGTAAAAAATCATCTGTGATCTAATAATAAATAACCCCTGGCCAGTAGCACAGTTTGGAAATCAAAGCAGCGGTTTGAACGTGTTTGCTCAGCTTACTTGGCCAGATGTTCATGTTTGACATCTCCAACCCATTCATCGGGAGAGAAGAAAACGCCTGTGATCCAAGCATTAGGAAGCAAAGACTTTAAAATATACTAAGATTTGAAAAAAAAATATTTGAAATACAAAACATGCTCGTCATTCAGCTCTTTACTGCCAAGTAGGAATCAGTTAGACTAGCTAATAGCTCAACTGAAAAGATAACTCCAGACACCAAAGAAAATTCAGTACTAGATTGTAAAGTGAAAAAATTTGCATGTGTTTGATATTTATGTCTTGATGCACATGTTAGAAAAGAAAATAACCTTCCATAAAATGTTGGACCCATAGTAGAAGAGACTCATCACCCATATTACACACAGCATTAATTTTCCTTCCCACAATATACATGAGAGACTTATGTGTGTGGAACAGAATCCTTATGTCCCAGGTCATCTCTTGCTGTCTGGGAATGCTGGAAGCACTGAGAAAAACCTTTGGAACCTAGGTTATATTGGTGGTAGAAGGAAGAGAAAGAAGACAAGGCTAACACATTAGGATAAGGGTCCTTAAAGCAGAACTTCACCCAAAAGGGGGCGTTTTGCTTTTCTTACGCCCCCCCACACACACACACACTTTTGGGAACTTTTTTTGCGGGGGGGTGGGGAGTGGGTACTTAGTTTTGATAGGTATCCACTCCCACTTCCACTTGAACCGTCTAGGCAATCTATATGGAAGTTTAGTCTCCCTCTTTGCCCACAGTCTTCTGAGACACATCACAGGTCCCAGAAGGCTGTAGGACCATTCACAAAATGCAGAGCGGCTCACTCATGCACAGTGGGAAGCTGTGAGAAAGTCAATAAGATTTGAAAATAATCACATGATTGAAAAAATATCTTTGGTCTTATTGTAATACTTTTAGAGTTCTTTCACACTTGCATTATTGGAGGGGGGGCAGCAAAATAAGGCAGTTGAGCCATGGTTTTACCACTCCCCTAAACCCAACACAGTGGGCAAAGTGGGTTGTACACATATTGTGGCTAATGCAAAAGCTGTGCCACCGCCGAATGCTACCTATTCAAGTGAATGGGGTTATCTTCTGTTCACAAACTTCCGCACTAATGTAAAAATGAGGGAAAGTGGATATTTACTGTATGTCTTTCGGGGATGAAAAGTTGTATTGGAAAGAATAAATGGATTTTGAATGCCTCAACATTCTGGTAGGAAAATAGAAGGCTCACCAACATCGTTTGTTGGCCATAAAGACTGTATAGTTAGCGCACCAAAACATCTTTTACCCAAGGTCCCTTGACAAGGTCACTTTTAACTGGACTTCTGTAATGTTGAAGATGTTTCATAGTTTATCCAAGTCACTTTTTTCAATTCTTGTGAGCATCAGAAACATACCCCAACATTTATATCTACACAAGTAAACAGATACCTTAAACCCTTCCCGCCGACTGCCTCCTTGCTCTTTAGGGGTTCAGAAAGCCAGGAGGTGGGCAGTCAGGTCATGTGACCATTTTTGTTTGTTTTGTCTTTAATCTTTTTATTCAATTTCTTAACAAACAAAACAAAACACAACACAACATCATACACACTGATCCAAAATATAATAGTACAATTTCATTATCCATTATATCAATTATTAATCCCAAAGGAGAGAAAAAGAGAAAAAAAAGAGCAAACGATTTTTAAAGTAAACATTAGTTCCATTTTTCCCCAATGACCCCAAACATTTCCCATATGGGAGCACACCTATTATAAACAATGGCCCCCATAGGCATTCGAGGCGGTATACAGTTTGTCCAGCCACTTTGCCCACACTTTATCATACTTACTAGGACAGCCCCTATTCGTGTAAGTATCTCGATATAATGTAAGATTATTATTTACCAATTGTTTCCAATATGAGAGTGTAGGGGACAAAGGTTTCTTTCAATGCAGCACAATAGCTTTTCTTGTGTAAAATAATGTAATATTAGCAAACACTTGCTCAGACACTTTGGCAAGAATAGTCTCTACTAGGCCCAGGAGACAGACAGACATTGAAACCGGTAAGGGAACAGAAGTGATAGAGTTCATTAAATAAATCTACCACTTCCACCCAAAAGATAGCTATATATGGACAAGTCCAGAAAATATGTGTAAAATCCCCCTGATTCGAGCCACTTCGCCAACACTTTGAAGAGCACATAGGATTCATCTTTTTAAGTCTATGTGGCATAATATATGTGCTATGTACCAATTTATATTGAATCATGTGATCTCTTAAGGATGTCAAAGATCGCAGAGGGAAATCCCACATACCCCTCCAATCCTCCATATCTAAATCTGGTATATCTTGCATCCACCTAGCTCTAAGAGCCTCTAATGGCCGGATAGAGATTAATATAAGACGAGAATACAATCTCGAGGTGGGCTTATCCAGACACTCAGACCTAAGCACTAGTTCTAAAGTGGATTGTTTAATCATTAAACTATCCTGTAGAAACTGTGAATGAAAGGTTTGAAGAAGCTGGAAATATCTAAATAAGTGGGAGCTTGGGACATTCAAAGTCGAAGTAAGTGTAGAAAAGGTAGATAGTTTCTGATCAGTAATCACTTGAGAAAGTAATTTAATATTATACTTGGTCCATGCAATAGGACCTGGTGCTTTAAAAAACTGAAGAAGAGTAGGATTACACCATAAATGAGCACTTGGAGAAAAAGCATCCTTAGATAATGCTCACATCTAAGACCAGCCTCCCAAGCTCGAATAGTGAAAAACATTGAAGGGGTCAGCTGATATGGTGCCCTATGGACCCTAAATAAAAGAGCCTTCAGGGCATCCACAGAGCCTACTACTGCTGCTTCCAATCAAGTAGAGAAGTTATATATATTAGGATTCAGCTACCATGTGGCCGTAACCAACTGAGTGGCTAAAAAGTATCTCTATAGATCCGGGAAGGCCTCCCTGCTCACAAGGGCACATCAGAGTAGTTAATTTTTACCTGGGATTCTTCGATCTCCATAAAAAAGATAAGAAAAATTTGTTTAATTTTGTAAAAAAGGAAGCCACTGAGGAGAGTGTCTAAATAAGTACATAAATTTGGGTATGATTTTCATTTTTAGAAGATTAATACGTCGTAATAGAGACAATGGTAGAGACTTCCATATTTTCAATTTCGATCCAATATCTCCCAGAATCCGCGTCATATTCAAAGGAATAAATTCAGAAGCTTGGCTGAAAATTACAACTCCTAAGTATTTGAAATTCTCCACCCACTGCAGTGGAATATCATTCGAAGCTGTACTATGGGCCTCCATATCTATTGGAAGCAACAAGGACTTTCTCCAATTTACCTTCAACCCTGTAACTATTGAAAAAGTCCAATATCTTCAAAGACCCTTGGAGAGAGGGTCCAGCATCATTTACAAATAATTGTCATGGTTCCTACCGTGCCATGCAGTTGGCCAGGTGTGGTCACACCCCAAGTGGCTGTAAGAGGTATTGAACCTATGACTGCATTTGCAGCCTGGTTCAGCTGAGGCAGTTTATCCAATCAGCTGGGTATAAAGCACTGCCTCACTCTAAGAGCTTGGTCAGTTCATTGTCTCTATTGTTGCCAAAGGTTCCTGTGTTCCCGTATTCAAGTTACAGTGTTCCAAGACACACAAAGGAAAAATTAAAAAGAGAAGAAAGGGGAATGGGGAAAAGGGAGGGTGGGAGGCTATAAATTGGTATTAAGGGTGACTAGAGAGTACAGGATAATAGATCACTTAGCGTCAATCCTACCATCCGGGGTTTAAAAAAAAAATGTTTGTCCACTGTCTACAATGTGCAATATGCTTGGAAACAAAAGGCTGAACTGTATATTCTTCTCTTGCAGTCTCTTACGGACCTCTGTATAAGATTTATGACATTGCTGAACTTCTTGAGAGCAATCTGGAAAAAATAACAACTTAGCATTTTCAAAAGGTGTATCTTGTTTTATTCCTGGCAGCTGCCAGAACACTGTCTCTATCTCGATAATTCAATAGACATAACAGGAAGGGCCTAGGGGGTGCCCCAGGTTTCGAAGGTTTTAGTGGGACCCTGTGTGCCTGCTCCACCACAAAGGTGGGTGGTACACTACCCAGGCCCAGAACTGTGATAAGTAGTTGCTCAGCAAATTCAGTAAAATTAATCCCTTCAGCCCTTTCCAGTAAGCCCAAAATATGGACATTATTACTTCTAAGACGATTTTCAGTGTCATTGGCTCGCTCCTGCAACCGTTTAACCTGTTGTTGTAAAGCCTACGGTTCTCTAGAGTCTAATTTTGTAGGGTCTTCCAATGCGGATACCCTATTTTCCACATCAGAGACGCTATCTTTAAATCCTTCAAGGTCTTGGCAGATCTGAGATACATCTGAGGCTATAAGATCCTTTTGCCCCTTAAGAGTGTCTTTACACTCCATAATGGCTGCCAGAATGGCTGCAGCTGAAGAAGAATCCTTCACAGAGGAAGGTAGCATGTCATTTGATGATTGAAAAGTAGCAGCCATTCCTGCTTTTGTGTTTTCTATCTTTGCTATCCTTGTTCTTTTTGTGGGAGAAATGACTGCTGCAGAGGTGAGCTCTAATATTGATTTACTTGATGTCACTGAATGAGTCTGAGGCTGAGACATCTATCCCCAGCCCCAGGCCCCCTGCTTATATCTTCAATTGTAGGATATATAATTTAATACTATTCAAAAGATGTTCCAATAATTTTCCAATAGCTGGTGTTCAATGATGATATATTGCAATACTTTAATAATGATCCAGAATATTCATGCTATAATATTTGTCGAGTTCATAGACATACCTCAAAATGTAAAATATACCTCAAGATGTAACAGGGTATTCATTACTCGCCCCACTAGTTACTTCAACAAGTCTGGAACTTCAGCAAATCAGACCATTTTCCTCTGTGGGTTCTGTGGGAGCAAAGTGCAAGGAGAACTAGGAGCTAGGAGCCAGGAGCCGGGAACAGAACAGCAACAAGCAGGGAGCAAAAAACAGCAGAAAGCAATAAGTTTAGTAGTTTGGTGGATTTGTAAATTAGTTCCATATTAGTTCCATAAATGTTCTCTGAGAATCAGGGGGCCTTAGCTCAAAAGCCAAGGACCAGCAGCAGACAGAAGCAGTACATTAATGAGTTAACTAGTGCATTACTAAATTAACTTTATGGCTGCATTACTGAGCTGTATTATCTCTATTATTCTATTATCTGTATGACTGTTCTGTAGGAACCAGGGAAACAGCGTCTATAGATGTCAGTATTACCGTTCTCAGAAGCCAGCGGGGATCAGGGAATGTCACAGCGCTCTCAGAAACATCATTAGAGCAGAGTCTCGGCAGATCTCCAGTCCTATTGCACTCTTGTAGAGGAGGAGAAGCAGCGTCTTGGTGTTTCAGCATCCAAGTGTCACAGATCCCTGTAGCCGACCAGAGCAGCAAGGTGTATGTAAGCACTCAGGAGCGGCAGCTCGGAATGGCTTGGCGTCTCAGAACTCTGAAGCCGGCTTGGCAGCTCGATGGCTCAGTGGCTCTGCTCGGAGTGGCTCGTAGCAGCTCGGAGCAGCTTGGCTCAGTGTCTTTGTGTCTCAGGACTTGATGTCTCAGAACTCTACAGCTGGCGTCTTGAGACTGGCCAGGACGACAGGATAACAGGATACTAGTAGCTCACCGCCACGCACCTCTCAGACTCTCACACCTTCATCCAGTCAGGCCCCCCTCTCATCCGGTCACACCCCCACCATTGTGATTGGCTATCACAGCGATCACATGAGCGTAAAGCTCCCGATCACTAGCATGCATAGGGAGCTTTCCGGTACCCGTTGACTATCATGCTGAGAGTGCGCAGGGAGCGAGCTCTCAGCATGGTAATTGGTTTACACAGGGCCGCTTATATGCGGCTGCTCAGCGTTAGGACCCACAAGCTGAGAGGCTGCATATGTGTGTAGCCAGCGTGAAGAAGTTAAAGCAATATTAAAGTATAAATAAAGGAAAAACGTGTTTATGGTTTTGAATACAGTGGAGAGGGATTATAAAACCTGTCAGTTTTTATTGCTGTCTGTGCTTTTGTTAGGAAGATTCCCTATTTGTCCTGTTTACCATTATCATCAAAAGTGAAATTAAAAGAAAGTCCTAAATTTTGGGTTAACATCAGAGCACTACTGGAGAGGACACACCCAGATTCCCTCACTTTGGGGGGACTTCCTCTTACTTCCTGTTCTGCTCCTGTTTTATATACTATATAAGATGCTGCTCTTAAAGCGGGGTTCCACCCTAAAGTGGAACCTCCGCTGATCGGATCCCTCCCCCCCTCCGGTGTCACAATTGGCACCTTTCAGGGGGGAGGGGGGTGGAGATACCTGTCAAAGACAGGTATTTACACCCACTTCCGGGCATAGACTCCCGTGGGAGTCTACGCCATTTCCTATCCTGCCGCGCTGTCTGCTGGGACACACACGGGTCCCAGTGACAGCGCGGAGAATTCCTATTGCGCTGCGCTACTCGCGCATGCGCAGTAGGGAACCGGGAAGTGAAGCCGATTCGCTTCACTTCCTGATTCCCTCACCTAGAATGGTGGCGGCAGCAGCCGAGGGCCGAGCGATCGATCGGCCTCGGCTGCCGGCATCGCTGGAACCCGGGACAGGTGAGTGTCCATTTATTAAAAGTCAGCAGCTGTAGTATTTATAGCTGCTGGCTTTTAATATTTTTTTTTTTGGTGGAATCCCTCTTTAAAGTGATTATAAAGGTTTTTTTTTTCAATAAAATAAAAAAGATGTTATACTTACCTGCTCTGTGTACTGGTATTGCCCAGAGCAGTCCCTTACCTCCTCTTCTGGAGTGTCCCCTCAGAAAGTTGGCTGCTAAGGGGGCACTCATGCGTTTGCACTCCAAAGCCAGGCTGTATTCGCCCCTAGACGGCCACACCCCCCGTTCCCGCCTAATAAAATGTGACTGACAACAGCAAAAGCCTATGGCTGTGTCTCTTGTAAGACCATGAAGAGAAGGGGTGGTGATGCAGATGGGGCAGCGCTGAATTAGTGAGTGGAGTCAGGTAAGTTTTTAGGGACAGGGAGGGTTCATCTCTCTGTTGTCTCCTCCCATCAGCATGCTTCTTGCCAGCACATGAACTGATTGACTTCTGCTGCCCTTTCTCTGTCTGACCTCTGCTTTAGAGAGACTGCAAGAGCCTGATACCATGTCCAGCTTAGGTACTTACACTGCTTATATTTCAAAAATACATCTAATGATGTATTAATGATTACAGAGCTTCATTAACTTGTGTCTTCTATATCTGCCTAGATTTCAGCCTTAAGCCAGCAGGATGACAGCTCACTCTTTCTAGCAATCTGTTTTTTCAATGACTGCAAATCAGCCACTCAGCATAATGAGCTACGCCAGTTGACAAGTTAAACCATTCATGGCCTGATATCATGCGGATCCCAAATATACAGAGACGTCTCCAGCAATTAAACTGACATCTATACTGGAATTGTCGATCAGCTTGGTGGTGGTGTATTATATGTGTGTGTGTGTGTGGGGGGGGGGGGGGGGGGGTTAGCAGGGCTCTATAATTAGCACTGTATGTGATAGAGAGTATACATTATCCAGCAGCAGGAGAGAGTTGTTTCTGATTTAAATCTGGTCCTACATGTTACAGGTTTCTGGTTATTCAATAACCATAAGAAACATTTTGTCCATGCACAACATTTTTAAAAAGTGCCTCCACCATGGTGCCCTTACCTTCCACCCCCCTCCTTTTCTACAGTAGAATGTACCATGTCATAAAAGCAACAGCAATGCTACTAGAGTCAATAATTCCTCTCAATAAATTGATGGCAAGACAGTCTGGTTCCAACTTCGTCATTGAGAGGATGAGTGGAGGTAATACGACGACAGTGGCAGCATAAGATGAAAAACAAAAAAAAAAAAACAACAAAAATAAAACATAATACCATACCCTTCAACATGGTACTAGAGGCCAAATTCAATTTAACTTAAACTTTAAATATAATAAAAACCAATAGACTTAATATGTGGTATGAATGGCTGCGGCCCTTTATTACTGGTATGATGATAAATATATAACTTAAGGTCCGTACACACGATTGGACTTTTTGACAACAAACATGCAAATTAGCTGTTTTGGAGCAACATCCGACCGTGTGTACGCTCCATCGGACAAACTTTTTTGGTTTTCATCGGACTGTCTGTGCGAACGGACAAACTTTTTGACAAACTAAGTCCGATTGAGCACAGTCCGATCGTGTGTACACAAAACCATCTGACTTTTGTACAAACACGCATGCTCAGAACCAATGCAAAAGATCAGACAACAATACAGAAGTTGACCAAAGGTGGCACTGGAGTAATTGAACATCCTCTTTTGAAGTGTTGTCGGTACATTGAAACGTCACTACATCGGTGTTTGTTGAGTAAAAAGTCTGATCGTGTGTATGCAATACAAACTTACGGCCAAAGCCCTTTGTACAAAAGTCCACGAGAAAGTTTGTACAAATTCCGATTGTGTGTATGAGGCTTAATAAAAATAACCAATATATGTTATCTTGACGATATAACATTTATAACCATACATAGATTATAAATACCAATGGTTCAGCTTTAAAAGCTCAAACCAACCAAATAAAGACAAAAAACACTATCCCTTAAAAAGAAGGAATTTTCAAAGAAAAAAAAAGGGGGGGGGGGACCGCGACAAAGGGAGAGAGACTTTTTTTCTGCTGCAGCCGTCGTTCAGAAAAAAAAACATTGGTGCAAATTCTTTTATAACCTCTTCTTTGTTTTTATAGGTTCGTTGGATCACCTGATCAATTGAAGAATTTTCTAGAAGTCAAAAGTCAGCTGACAGGTAAGTGGCCAATTAAATAACATAATTTAAATTTTTTTTTTGCAAACTGGTTATTTGACTTGTCCCTATTCCCATAGGTAGGGAGCGCTACTGCATTCCCCCTACTTTCATTTATAAATACATGTGGAATGCCATCAGATGGGCATGATCTCTAAATTGGAGCTGAAGTCAAAAGTTGCCTGTTGATTGTGCCAGAATACATCACACACTGTGACTAGTATTAGCTGATCTTGTAACTTTGCTTGTCAGATTCATATTTACTATGTTTAGTTGCCTATGATTAATAGTATCTCACAGTAATATGCTCTCTTGCATGTAGGCTGGTATTGTAATGCTGCTGTGTATTAGATATATGCTATTCTTTCCCATAAGTTTCATATAACAGTCATATTAAGTCATATTAAGTCATATTAAGACCCCCTAGACCCCTTTCACACTGAGGCGCTTTGCAGGCGCTATAGCGTTAAAAATAGCGCCCGCAAAGCACCCTGAAAAAGCGGCTCCATTCACTCCAGTGTGAAAGCCTGACGGCTTTCACACTGGAGCGGTGTGCTGGCAGGGCATCAGGGTGTCAGAAAAAGTCCTGCCAGCAGCTTCCTTTGAGCGGTGAAGGAGCGGTGAACTCACCGCTCCTCGCCATTGAAATCAATGGAGCACCGCTGCTATAGCGCTGGCAAAACGCTGCTGCGGCTGCATTTTGCGGGCGGATTTAACCCCTTTTCGGGCCGCTAGCAGGGGTTAAAACCACCCCGCTAGCGGCGGAATAATGCCACTAAAACAACGGTAAAGAGGCGGCACAGTGTGAAAGGGCTCTAATTGTTCATTGTCAGGCCTACAGCCCTCTCCAAGCTCAAATTTACCCAAAAGATTCCTGACCAATGACTTTACAATTAAACATGAAAACTGAGTGATGAAACTTTTTTTTTTTATTCAAGCATAAAAAACTAATTGTTTGATCATTCCATTTAAGAATATTTAAAGTGGTAGTAAACCCAAAACCAAACATTTATATTGCAGCTTACCAATCCTTAGATGTGATGGCTGCATTCGTTTTCTTTTTTTAGGCTTTCTTTGCCTCTGTGTTGTTACTTGGTGATCTGGCCAGTAACACACTCCTTGTTTAGAGTACTGCCACTCTGGATAAAGGAGCACAGGGTGCACCTTTGGACAGCAACATTATCATTCTGGGGGGACAGGAGTATTAGGTGGACTTGCGGATTTAGATACATTAACAAATAAAGCCCACCTGCTGTTAACACTGGAGTTGCACAAGCAGTTACAGCAAACTGTTTTTTTTTTCCCTTTTTTACATGAATTAATAAAAGCTGATCATTGTAAGCACCCCTGACGGTGGTAAATGATTTGTCTCAATACTGGTGCATCTGCAAGAGAGCTTGTTGTAAAACAACAGACTTGTTGGCCGATCACCAGATGAAAATGTAGCATTGTGCTCTGCCAACTTTGTAATCCTCTGCCGGCTTGATTACACCATCACCCTCCGCCAGAGAGGGGAGTGTGTGTGTGCCTCTGCAACTTCCTCTCCCGCCAGGCAGCAGTGGTGGCAAAGAGAGAGACATTTCTCCTTCTTGCTGGATGATATAGCCCCCTGGAACTGTGGGAGTTGTAGTCTCGCAGGGGGACAGTACTATGAAAGTGGAGCAAGCTGCAGACAGGACACCCTGCAGCAGGAGGAGGAGCGAGCAGAGTTTTCCCAGGTATTTAGGAACTGAACAGGGTATTTGGCTAGGGGAAGTGAAGCCATAGACATCTTGCTACTGGTGTACTGTGAGAGCCACTGAGGACCTGAGCTGGACAGACGTGTCACCAGGGTGCCTGTGCTCATACCAGGGACTGCTGAAAGACTGAGACACTGAAAGGTCTTTTGCCATGCTGGGACCAGAGGTGGAGGGACCTGTCACCTTGTGAGTCTCAGCACTGGGACTGGGCCTTGTAAGAACCGTATCATGATGACTGAGCCACCGGGGACTGAATTCCTGGGGACAGCTGACTGCTAAGTGTGTGCCATAAATGCTGAGCAGAACCCACTGTGCTTATCTTATTGCTCTCATCAGCCCAACAGTCATTCACTGCATGCAGTTTTAAAGATACAGCAAAAAGTGCACCACCATACAGATGGGGCCCCAACATTACCTGGTTTAAGATTGCAAATTGGGCACCAGGTATTAAACAAACACCGTCCAGTGGTATCCTATTCAGGAACACCTACACATACCCATATCCAGGTGTGTAATCACAGAGTGCACCCTGGGATACATTTTTAACTAGTTCTTCCGGAGCATTACTTTTTGTGTCATTTATACTTTTACACTTTATGCTGTTCTTATTTAAGGCTGTGTATACCAGTTTAATTTGGTTTAGTCTTATTGTGGTCTAGGTTAATTGACATATTATAGTCTAGCATTCACATTATTTTGTTTAACGCATTCAGATGTGTTCAGTTACCTATTTATTGCTTTGTGCATTGCATTTACCTGCCTTGCAACAATATATTTACTTTATCTACTGTCAAGAAGCATGTCGGCTATTTACTTTGTGCTAATATAATGTATGTATAATGTACCAACATTTAAGTTTCAATCATATGTCTTCTGCTCTAAATATCCCTGATCCCCTTGATGAAGATTGTGATTCCTGTAAGGCTACTTTCACACTGAGCCGCCCATCCATTCACGCTAAAGTGCCGCCTGTTTAACCCAAAAAAGGGTTAAAAACTCCAGTTTTGCGCCGCTTTCAAATCGCTTTAAAGGCGATTTGAAAGCGCTGCCCATTCAATGGGCAGTGCATTTTGGGAGCGCTAAATACAGCGCTCTCAACCCACCCCAATGAAGCTGCTTGTAATACTTTTGGGAACGTCCCACAGACGCACCGCCCCAGTGTGAAAAGTCACACTGGAATGAATAAGGGGCAGGTTTCAGGCACTTTGCAGAGGCTATTTCTAGTGCTAAAGCTCCTGAAAACCGCCCCAGTGTGAAAGGGGTATAATTGTTGGGATTCTTTTTTGGGTAGGAGAATAATGTATAAATTATTTGTATAGTATGCCTGCCGCTTGCAAGGTTATCCTTGAATTATAAATGGGGACAAAATACATCATAGCTAAGCGTTGTTTTGTTTTTAACTTTGTATGAATAAAGTTATTGTTATTACTATTTACATTATTGTATTTTTCACTTACTTTTCTCTGCCTAAAAGTCATGTTGGAAATGAAACCAAAGGGAAGGGGAGCATGTGCAGCTGGTGGGGCCACCATTAAAGTCAACCTGTTTCTCTGCTCTGCATGGGCAATGAACAGGGTTACTTTAAGTATAGGGTGCTGTGCCAATGCTCCACCACCATCAGAGCTGCCCAAAATTTCTGTATAACCTTCAGCTTTACACAAAGCAGCAACTCACACATGGCTAATAATGCACACCACCCCTCCCCATTCTTCTACATCAGGGGTGTCCAACCTGCGACCCAAGATATTAATGAATGCAGGCCAATGCAAAATCGTAAACTTTAAAAAAAAATATTTGTAAAAATTTGTTTAGCGAGCACATTGTGGCTGAACAAAAATTTGACAGTGTCTAATTACTGGACATTTAAATGCTTTATCTTCCCCCCCAAAAAATTCCACTCTTCACAATCACTCCTTATTCATGTCATCAGTTTTCCCAAGCACCCTATATTCGTTTTCACGGACGAAGCACACAAATGGCAAAATTTGAACCAAAATATCTGATGAGCACCTTGAGAATTCATTGAGAATTGCTACGACATCCATCCATCCAATCAGATATTGATGAGTTTGTTTATCTAAAATAGTGTCAAATATCACACTAGTTTTATGTTGCCCTTAGACATGTGCAATTTGTTTTAGTCCAAATATAAATTTGGACAAATTTCTGGTTATTTAGATAGTTGAATGTATATGAATCTCCAAATCAAATAGCAGAAAATGTATTTAACTTTGTTCTCTCTATTCGTTTTCTAACAAATTCCAAATTTTCAGAACGTGAACAATAGCTGGTTGTTAAGAAGCAGGCAGGGAAGCTGGCCGCCGTGCCCTTACCAATTGATGACTCATCAGTTTTCAGTGGGATTCCCCACTGACATATGGATGTAAAAAAAAGAATTTCGACAATGAAAAATGCAGAAAAAAAGCCCCCCTCCACGCACCTTCACAACCACCGGGCCAGGGTTGTAGGGAAGAGGCCCTTGTCCCCATCAACATAGGGACAAGGTGCTTTGGGGGGGCTAAGCCACCCCTGCCCATAAGCACCCCCCCCCCCATTTTGAGGGCATGTAGTCTGGTTTGGTTCAGGAGGAGGGGGGCTCTCTCGCCCCCCCCCCCCCTTTCCCAGCCTGCATGCTCAGATAGGGGTTTGATATAGATTTTGGGGGGACCACATGCCATTTTTTGATATGGGGTTCCCTTTAAAATCCATACAAGGCCCAAAGGGACCCCAAGCAGTTTTTTTTTCTGCATTTTTCATTGCCAGCATTTTTTTGTTTACAGTTCAACTTTTTCAGCTTTTTCAGCTGAAGCGTTCCCGGCTCGCTCCTTAATAACCAGCTAATCTTTACACAGAATTCAAATTGGTCCATCATTTTTCGACTGATCCTAATTTGAATCATTCTGAAAATTTTGAATTAATTAAAAAATAATGAATGAAAGGAAATTAAACAAAACAAAACGAAACAAATTCCGAAACAAATTAATGAAACAAAATTAGTAACATAACAAATCTATCTGAAACAACACATTTTTCCATTCTGCACATGTCTAGTTGCCCTTTTTTAATTTTATAGTAAAAATAAAATACAAAAAAATTAAGTTGTATTACTCAGATAGGTACATTGTCTGTATAAGCGATTGTTAACTTGTGATCTGCCCGACCTTTTCTGTTCAACAGCTATCCTTATTGTTCGTGTATTTTATGTGTGGCACAAGACAATTCCTCTTCCAATGTGGCCCAGGAAAATCAAAAGGTTGGACACCCCTGATCTATATGGCAGTACTTGGGCTTGGCAAGTGGCTGTCAAGGCATGGAGTGCTGAACTGTGGGGGAGAAGAGTCATTTGTGGCTTCATACTCAGAAATACCCTTTTATTTAATTATTTTTTTGAACACGGTTCTGACAATAGAAGAGCAGGATTGTTAAGTGAAAACCCTTGCAGCAGTTATTCTTGTTCATTTTTTTTCTGTATAGCACCTTGCACGGGGCTGTTTTTCTGGTCCTTAGAAAACTCTGGTGTTTGCCATAGGGCAGCTTTTCTTGATGCCAACATTTTGGCCACAATAATAGGGGCCATTGTGTGCCAGCAATAAAATATTGTCATTGGTATATTAACCAGTTCCTAACCAGTGCACGCTGATGTACGTCAGCAGAATGGCACGGGCAGGCATATTGGCGTACAGGTACGTCCAATCTTTAATGCCGCCCTGCCATTGCGAGCGCGCCGCCGGCTTGCGTGCCGGTTGGGACTCCCATGGACTCGATCGCCGTGGGCATACGTCTCACGGGGCGGCTGAACGGAGAGATGCCATGGTAAACAGCATCTCCCCATTCTGCCTAGCAACTAGTGACGCTGATCTCTGCTCCATGTGATTGGAGCAGAGATCAGTGTTCACTAAAGGAAAGCCCAGCCCCCAACAGTTAGTAACACACCCCTAGGAACACTTAACCCCTTCACTGCCACCCACTGGCTATCCCCTTCACTGCCAGTGTCATTTACACAGGAATCAATGCATTTGTATAGCAGTGATTGCTGTATAAATGACAATGGTCCCAAAAATGTGTCAAAAATGTCCGATGTGTCGCTGATCGCCGCCATTACTAGTAAAAAAAAATTATTAATAAAACTGCCATAAAACTATCCCCTATTTTGTAAACGCTATAACTTTTGCGCAAACCAAACAATAACTGCTTATTGCGATTTTTTTTTTACCAAAAATATGTAGAAGAATATGTATCGGCCTAAAAAATGTTTTTTTTTATATATTTTTGTGGGATATTTATTATAACAAAAAGTAAAAAATAATGTGTCTTTTTCAAAATTGTCGCTCTATTTTTGTTTATAGCGCAAAACATAAAAACTGCAGGGGTGATCAAATACCACCAAAATAAAGCTCTATTTGTGGGAAAAAAAGGGCATCAATTTTGTTTGGGAGCCACGCATGACCGCGCAATTGTCAGTTAAAGCGACGCAGTGCCGAATCGCAAAAAGTGGTCTGGTCTTTGGCCAGCAAAATGGTCCAGGGCTGAAGTGGTTAAAGGACAGATTTATTTTAGGGCTTGATTATTGGCACCAGCAGGTGCCTAGGGCACACCCTAATCACCCTGTGTGGCACAGATTTCCCCTGTTTAAAATTATATTTTACCAAAGCCCACTAATGGGGCTTCTAAAACATTTGTAAAATAGAATAAAAAAATTGTAAAACATAAAAAATAAATTAAAAAATAAAACTACTGACACCATCCACTGCTCTACTGATACCGTCAGTATATATACACATGGATACACACATATGTGTTTGAGCTTTGAGGTGCACACCCTAATGCAATAGGCTGTGCACACCTATGGGCACCAGTAAGGCAGTAATCTTTTTGATATGGATATAGATACAAATAAAGTGCCATAATATATGCTGTATATAAAATATAGCTTTTAATCCAGTGATAGTGTGTATTTTGCTTATGATGAAAAGTTACAACTTACTTTTTTAGCTGTGATAAATTAATTTTATTTGGTATGATAAATTCATTTTTCAGATGTCATAAATATGCAATGAAATAACACATGCCATAAAAGCATCAGTTGTAGTTCACTATTAAAAAAAAAAAAAAGTCCTTTTATAAAAATAGATAATGTAGCTGCACCAAAGTTACATATGCTAGTATGTGGTGCATACTAGCATATTATAACATAACCTTGCAGGGGGGCCATTGCTGTGGTAGACTTTACTACCACTTTAAATTGATTTATTTCAGCAGCTTGGTCTCTTGTATGTAAAATGTTAATAAAAATATGATGTCCTGTATTTCTTCTAAGAAAGTGGTTCTCAACTCCTGTCCTCAGGACCCACTAACAGGCAAGATTTTAAGTATTCCCTTGGGGACATACAGACTAGAATACTAAAATCACTGAGCAGTAAATTATATCACCTGTGATGTATTTCAGTTATCTTGCAAACCTGGCCTGTTAGTGGGTCCTGAGGACAGGAGTTGAGAACCGTTGATCTAAGAGATTAATGCTTGCATCGTCAGTGCCTTCTGGTGGGCAATTTGATTTATAGTTTCCTGAAAAACCTCAATGAAAAAGCTATACCACATTTTGGCCAATAGATGGAGCTGATGATATAGGCATTAAAGAGGAACTGCAGTCTGCTCACATAATTTATAATAAAAACATCTTTGCCATTTTGAAGCTTCCCTCCAACCACTCAATGCTCAGCATAAACACTCACTGAAAACTGAGCATGAGCTGTCAATGGCTGCTCTGCAGAATCCCCAGCTGCAGTGGGGACATTGACGTGACAGGAGGGAGGGATAGAGAGCAGCAGGATCAACCAGGCTTTTTTTCCAAATATAGAAAACAAATCCCATAGTGACTGAATGAGTATGAACAGCATGCAATGCAGTATCTATTCATATTTTTTTTTTTTTTTTTGTGCGCACGCCACTGGCGGGCCACTTCGGCTGTGATTCTTCACCGCAGAAGCTAATCTGTGGCTGCTGGGCATGCAATGTCCCCCGATATCCGCCTATCGTCAGTAAGCAATGTAAACAAGGAAGATTGTCGTTCTAACAGAGGGGAAGGAATGGATTCTGTAATCCTGCAAAGCAGGCACTAGAATCCATCTTTTCCCCTAGAAAAAGAAGCAAATACAGTACACATAAACACTGGCTAGGCTAGATGTTTAACCCCTTCCCAGTGTCATTTATTGGATATATTTTATAGCAGAAAGGAAAAAATATTGGAGGTTTTTTCAAAATTTTTGTTTATGGAGCAAAAAAAATTGCAGTGGTAATCAAATACCACCAAAAGAAAGCTCTATTTTTGGGAAAAAAGGACATGCATTTTATGTGGGTTCAGCATTGCATGACCGTGCAATTGTCAGTTAAAGCAACGCAGTGCCATATCGCAAACAAATAGCCTAGTCATGAAGGAGGGGTAAATCTACTGGAGGTCAAGTAGTTAATTACACTTTAAAGGAGATCAATGATCATAGCATACACTTTCATTTTATAATATCAATGCAAACAATAGTTATTTTTGACAATTCCATATAAATTTACATGAAAAATCATCTTTCATGTTGTGGTTGCTGTCTGTCTATCAGCTATCCCTTTCCACAATATCCTGTATGCTTTTCAGCTTCTCCTCTGCAGTTTAATGTCTAAGGACTACATAACCCATGGTACTTTGCTGCCTGCAAGCGGTGTTTCCTGTACTGACTCCGCCTCCTGAAATTCCTCCTCTCAGCTCTTCTGTAATTTTAGAAGGCGGGCTCTGTGGAATGTGTGACACAGCAGTGCCTACTCACATAGAATAGTGAATACATTGTTGTAGATTTCAAGGAAAAAAAATGTGTGGGGTTCTTCACAAAGTAAGTTAACAAATTTCAAGACTTTTCAGATTAATAGGAGTAGACTAGAAATAATTGAAAGAAAACGTGGAAATGAATATAATGATTTTACATTCTGAACATAAATACAGTTCAATGCTAGGTCTCCGCCAGTTCCTCCACAATGATCCATATGGATGATTCCATGCCGTCTAATGACAGGTGCACTAGATGCAGGGGGTCAATTTAATTATTGGCTCCCCTTTTAAGACTGCTTGCCTACCACAGAGGGTAAAGCTAATTGATGAGATATAAAAGCCCAAGGGAAATATAGCTGTCAATCAATATTCTATAAAGTCACACCCTATTAACATGTGCTGGTGGAGATCACGAGATTTGCAACCAAGAGTGCTCAACATCCATGCTTGCTGACTGCATGAGTAAATATATCTACAGAAAACGTGATTGAGACTTGTCCAGAGGGTGCATTTGATATATTCAAGATAAGATTTTTTATGCAAATCCACATATAGTATGTGCCTCAAGTGCTTCCTAATTAACAAATTAGTATGCAAAAACTTTCATGGAAATTAAAACATATTCTGGGTTCCAAACTCATTTGTAGGGTATTTATCTTGTATTCTGAGCAATCACAATCAATTGTGAATTAACTCTATTCCAGCCCAAAAAAAAGGATGCAGTTTACTACTCTGATTTGGTTTCCAAGCAAGTATTCGTTTTGGTTAATCGTAGTTGTGGAGGTTATAAAGTGACGGCGCCTTATCTACTTTAGGCTTGTGTGACCTGGGGCCCATTAATTACTGGATAAAATGGGTTACTTCACTTAATCTATGATTTCTTAAAGAGCTAGGAGAGAAAAAAAAAAGTATAGTAACCCACAAGAATCATTACATTATTCAATAAGGCAAAGGGAAGTGAGCAACAGCAATGAACCAATGCCTCCAGCCATCTGATTTCAGCAATTTGCAACTCAATTGGTTGCCATGGGTAACTACCCTTGGTACATCTTCCTTCTCTTTGTACTGCCTTGCTAAATAAGCATCAAGTGCTGAGCTAGGAAACACAGAACTACTCAGATTAATTGGCGCTTTGTAAAAGCCAATGCCGATCTGTCTCCTTTCAACGGCACCCTAAAATATGGTTGTCATAGCAATAAATACTACAAACCAGAAAATCAGAATAAAAACAGGTTCAGAACTGGTAAACAGTCTAGAAAGGTCATGAACACGCAAATAAATTGAAATACAGACACACGCTGAATGAAGGGTTTTTAGAAACGGAAATGGAGTTCAGCGACTGAGTTTCTCATTCGCTCAGAAGGATGAATGCAAATCACCTTACAAGATTAAAAATAGCAAGTTAACAGGCAAAACAGCACCATCAACTCTGCAAAGTTGCTAAAAGAATCTTCATTGTTTATCCTGTTGAGTCTGGGCGATCACACCAATTAAAAGGTAAGTCTGACGAAAAACAGATGCTATAGTAGAAGGCTACAGCTTGAAAATGCCTACTGGCTCCTTTTGCCTATCAAGAACTTGAGTGGCAAGATCCAAGACCATCCATGGTTATGATGAAAGAGTCTCTACTTCAAATTCTTTTCATTTACTTTACAGCAGAAGAACTGAGATTTAATCATTACGGGGAAAGATGCAGAAACTCTGGTGGGAAATCTTCCAACTGGAACCCCCAAGAGATATAACAAGTAGGTACTTAAGTTCAAAAGCCTATATTTCAATGTTGGAATGAACTGACCCTTCAAACCATCACACGGTGAACTTCTAATAAAACTGCACTCTCTGTGTTAATGTACGCTTCTCTAGAACTCTTAAGCTTCCTGAGCTGCCAAGCACGTACAATGCACTCAATACAAATGCAAATTCCCCCCATGCATCACCTTAGTTTTCTGAACATGAATATGTACACTATTGCTAAAAAAAAAAAAGGACGTTGAAAACTGGTTTTAATCAAATACGTTCCTCGCACCTTTCTCTACTGCAATACATATACATATATATATATACCACGCAGTGCAAACTAAGACTACAAGCAGCCAACGGTTAATAGTAATGAAAAACCTCCATTGATCTGTCATAAAAAATAAAACACAATTATTACGTTTGCAGTAGACAAATATGAATAGATTTTTGTCAGGGAGATTTGTTGAGAGAGAGCAATTTGCTGGAGCTGTCACCACAACAGGTTGTATCTGCTCCATCCTAAGAGATCCTTTCTGGCTTGTAGAGAATGCAGAGCAGTTAGCAGATAATAATAATCATAATCCGTACAATCTCCTATTGAAGAGCCAATTAAAGGGAATACACTTACAGCTTTGGCACAGAATGAAAAAAAATAAAAAGACAGAGCAGCTTACCTTATTTAATGCATGGTTTCTGCAGTTAGCTACGAGAGGGTGTGGGTAATGCCAAAGGAAATCATTTCTAATATAAAAGGATAAAGGAAAAAAAAAAACAGGAGGAGATATGGGAAAAGAAGGTGGAGAAAAAGCAGGAGGAGGGAAAAAAAAAAGAACAGAATGAGAAAAGAAAAGAGAGGAAAGACAGTTTAAATCAGTCTCCTGCCCACACAGTGTAAAAGGAATCAGTGACAGTGAAGGCAGCGCACACACAGAGACACACCGGAGGGGGCAGACAAGGGGGATAAACACAGAACAGGGCTGACGAGCGACACACAACACTTTAAATGCACAGACGCAGGTGGGGTGAGAACCTGATACCTACAAAGATGCTTTCCATGAACTTTTTAAAGGAGCTATTTAGCCCATGGGCTTCATGGGTGCTTTAATGTCAAAGATTGAATATATCTCCTAGTGCAAAAAAAATTGATCTTTTGTGTTACTGCAGGAAGGTATCAGGCTATTGTTAGGAGATTAGTCTCTTAGGATTAATCTCACTGAGATGTACTTAAATGGAAAAAAATCACCTAAGAATCTCCTAATTAAAAGACTGTTGTCCGATCAATCTCCTGCCATCGTTGACTTCGATGGAGTAGAGAAGAGAGGATTAAATACAAATAGTTTCTGCTACTCAACTGCAGTACTGCACAATCTTGGACATTGATCATTTGATTGCACTACATTAACCACTTAAGCCCCGGACCATTTTGCTGGCCAAAGACCAGAGCACTTTTCTCGATTCGGCACTGCGTCGCTTCAACTGAAAATTGCGCGATCGTGCAACGTGGCTCCCAAACAAAATTGATGTCCTTTTTTTTCCCCAAAAATAGAGCTTTCTTTTGGTGGTATTTGATCACCCTGTGGTTTTTATTTTTGGCGCTATAAACAAAAAAAGAGCGACAATTTTGAAAAAAAATATATTTTTTACATTTTGCTATAATAAATATCCCCCAAAATTTGGAAAAAAATGTTGAAAAAAATTATTTTTTACATTTTGCTATAATAAATATCCCCCAAAAATACATAAAAAAAAAACTTTTTTTCCTCAGTTTAGGCCAATACTTATTCTTCTACATATTTTTGGTAAAAAAAAAAAACATTTATTGATTGGTTTGCGCAAAAGTTATAGCGTTTACAAAATAGGGGATAATTTTATGTCATTTTTATTAATAATTTTTTTTTTTTACTAGTAATGGCGGCGATTACGTGTGACACACCACTGATCTCTGAGCCCGATCCCAGGGAGCAGAGATCAGTGACACTGTCACTAGGCAGAAGTGAACGGGGAGATACTTGTTTACATTAGCATCTCCCCGTTCTTCCTCTCCGTGAGGCGATCGCGGGTATCTCCGTGGACATCGAGGCCACGGGATCCGCGACCCAACTCATGGAGGACCCGGCCAGTGACAGGCACGTGATGGCATGGCGGCAAATTTAAAGGGACGTACAGGTACACCCATTTGCCCAGCTGTGCCATTCTGCTGACTTACATCGATGTGCGCCGGTCAGGAACTGGTTAAAGTGTAAAGCTGGCTGTACATGGGTCATTCTTTTCATTCAACCTCATCCACCCCCCCCGATTCCCTCATACACATGTTCAATGCAGATGTGGGAATCCTCTGCTCTGTGTTGTATTCTGACTGCGGAGAGACTCCCCACCATCAGAATACACAGATCAGCACTGCAGTCTATTTATTGCCTGTGACGTTGTTTAAGCAAAAAAAGAACAACAGACAGGTTGACCAAAAGTCAATTGGTAGATCGTCTTCTGTTCAACCATAGTAGCCACACATGGATCAAAATTTGCCTGCTCCTTGCTGAACCAGCCACATTTTGATCCATCCATGGCCAGCTTTAGTTCTCTTTTTTCAGAAAAAATGAAGGTGGTGAACTAACACCATACATCCTCCCCATCCTGCCCCTGGTCTCCACTGTACTTACCTCTGTAGGTGATGAGGTGTCACTGCCCATGAAGCCGGTGCAGTGTTCTGGGGATTTTAAATCTACCTCTTCTTTTTGCAGGGCTCCTGTGATGGATCAAAATCATTCTCTGTGCTGGCGTTGACCAATAAGAATTGTGCTGCAGAAGTAAGGGGGAGTAGAGCAGGGATTTTAAAGCAGAACTTAATCGAAAAGGGGAAGTTCCACTCTTCCTCCCCTCCCCCTCCACTCTTCCTTTTTTTTTGGGGGGGGGGGTGAGTACCTAATTTTCTAAAGTTCTTTTCCCACCCTCCCTGCCCGCAGCCTTGTAGGACACATCCTATGTCCCAGAAGGCTGTGGGACAATTTCACAAAACGCAGCACGGCTCGTGCATGCACAGTGGGTGGCCGATTGTGAATCTGCAAGGAGTTACAACTGGCTGCCCACAGTTAACATGTTGACCCTGGGGACTCAAGACGGGTGAAAACCCAGCTAGGGTGAGGATTTTGGATCCCTGAACAGGTAGTTGTTTATTCAAAAGCAGCAGCTACCGTTTTTGGGTTAGGATTAGCAACAGGTTCACTCCCACCTCACCCCCTGAGGTTTATAATTGTTTTCTATTTGCTTCTGCTACTGTGCATGAAGCTACCTGATACTACCATGATGCAGAGCTGAATGCATGTGCAACCAATCACTAGGCTCAAGCACTGTCACATGGGAATGGACAGACAGTCTATAGTCCTATATAAGCCCCTACCACATCTAAAGCAGAAATCCAGGCATTTTCCTTTAAACCTGCAGTGTAAAAATACATTAAGTCTTAAAAGGTGTATGCCACTTTAAAGCTAACCTTGACCCTTCACGTTTCTAATTCTGCCTCGTTACACAGTTGGACATTAATACTTAAAATCAAAAAGAGTTACATGAAATCTTCCTCCCTCGATGCACCCCCCACCACTGTTGCCATAATCTTTTATGGTGTGGCAGAAGTTAACAGAACTGTGCGATCTGTCACAGGCTTTCATCAAGAGTGCACAACCATGCCCGCCCTTTGCTTCCATAAATGAAAAGCAATCTATAAATGGAGGGGGCGGTCCTTTCAATCATTCACCCAGTCTCCATTCATAGATTGTTTTTCATTCATGAAAGCTGTAGTATGGCTTCTTTAATTGGAGGAGCTGGGTGAAAGAGACTCGCATAGTGGTGTACTCTTGATGAGAGCCTGTGACAGCTCCCACAGTTCTTTTAACCCCAAACTCATCACAAGATTGAGGCAATGGCTGTCATCAACAGAGCAGGATGTCATCTGACAGAAAAATCATCAGCACAAGGAACACATCCTACTGACTGTAATGTCGCGTACACACGACCGGACTTTTTGAAGGACTAGGTCTGACGGAATGAATCCGTCAGATATTACGATCATGTATGGGCTCCAGCAGACTTTTTTTTTTCCCAAAAGGCCGACGGACCTAGAAATAAAACATGTTTCAAATCTTTCCAATGGACTCGATTCCGGTGAAAAAATTTGTTTGTCTGTATGCTAGTCCAACGGACGAAAACCGACGCTAGGGCAGCTATTGGCTACTGGCTATGAACTTCCTTATTCTAGTCCAGTCGTACGTCATCACGTTCAAATCTGTCGGACTTTGGTGTGCTTGTGTGTGGCCAAGTCCGTTCATTCGGAAAGTTAGTCGGAACTCCACAGAAAGTCAGTCGGGAAGACAGTTGGACCTAGTCCATCGAAAAGTCCGGTTGTGTGTGCACGGTATAAGGGCTCGTTCACGTTTGCATTGATCTCAGAAAATGTGATCCATGTTTAGATTTGATAGGCAGAGAGGAGGTGCTGTATCACCTCCTTACCACCTGCTTTAACTCCTTGAACCCCCCACAATGGCATACTTGCAGAATAGGTTGTTCTCAGCAGGGGCTACACATGCCAAAAGCAACAGTGGGTATAACTCCTTCCGCGGGTGCAAAGCATCACTGCCCCGGCATGTGTACACCCCTGACCTCTGTCTATGCAGCCAAAGGGGGAATCATTGGGGGACAGTAAAAACCTGGCTCAACTGCAGGGTTTTACCATTTCTCAACTGCTAGTGTGAACAGACCCTTATGCCCCATACACACCATTCTATTTTCCGACAACAAATGTTAGATGTGAGCTTGTTGGCGCAAAGACCGACCGTGTGTATGCTCCATCGAACATTTGTTGTCAGACTTTCCGCCAACAAATGTTGGCTAGGAGGTCCTCAAATTTCCCACCAACAAATGTTTGTTGTCGGACTTTCCGATCGTGTATACACAAGTCTGTCGGACAAGTCCACACATGCTCGGAATCAAGTACGAGCCAGAAGCACTCGGTCTTGTAAAACTAGCGCTCGTAATGGAGATATCACGTACATCTTGTAAGCCACTACGTTCGTAATTGTTGGCCAACATTTGTGTGACTGTGTGTATGCAAGACAAGTTGGAGCCAACATCCTTTGAATAAAAGTCCACAATTTTGTTGTTGAAAAGTCAGATCGTGTGTACGGGGCATAAGACCCCATAAACACTATACAACATTTTTTGTCTGATTTCCTTTAGATTTATAAAAACCATGTAGTGCAAGGGACTGCCTGATTGCATACAAATTGAAACTCTTTGGTTTGACCTCATATTATATGGTTTTGGTAAATCTGAAGGAAAAAAATCTGCAGAAAATCGTATAGTGTATATCTTTAGCTTTAGTTATGTCCCTTCTTCTGACCACTCATGTAATCGGGTTATTTATTCCTGGTAAACAGCTTTTTAATTGTTTGGAGTAAGATTTCATCGCTGCCGGCTGTCCCTCTGGACACACAAATATGTGCAGTGAGAGTGTTTAGCCGAGCCTGGACTGGCTCTGTGACATCAACAAGCAGCGGGCTTTAACCCGCTGTCTGCTAAAAACGGGTCACAGGAGTGCAGAACGAATTGCATATCTGTGACCCACAGGAGAAGTACAGCTAAATGAGCTTTGGCTGTACTTAACCTTTAAAAAGCCTTTGTAAACCTTGATTACTTGTGCCAAATAAATTTGGATGTTTAAGATACTACACTATGGGAGACTGTTTTTTTTTTAATTATTTTAATACTGGCTATGAAAAAATCAACCATTGAATGGTGGAGAGGACAGCAGTGGAGATGAAGCCCCAGAGTGGACTTCACCGGTTTGGTGCACCTGCACCTGGCTGCCAATGGCTAAGAGAGCTGACCGGTGTGCCCTGGTTGAGGGGGCAGCCCCCCTGTCAGAACACAATAGCTCAGCGGGGGAGATCGCCGTACTAACATTGGATCATTAGTACAGACTGGGCTCCTTGCAAGCTCTTCAGTTTTTTTTTTTCATTCAGCCCATTGAGTTGAACGAAGAAAAACGAATAGTGTGAGTGAGGTGTGTCATCTTCAGGTGAAAAGAGAAATCACAAAACAATTCTGCAGCTCCTCTGTGGGTAGCATTACACCTGGAATTCTTTTTTAAGCTTATCACATTGACTCCAAAACCTTTAGGTCCTTTTCACATGGGGTGGATTCAGTTCCGATCAGCAAGGGATCAGCTCACAGATCTGCTGCGAATCGGAGCGGAGCAGGTGGATGACACATCTGCTATACTGTGTGGGCAGCTAGGAGTAAACAGATTCCACTGTCCATTTATACCAGTCTACCCTCCGATCTGCTCTGCCTAAGTGAATCCGTTTATACCCGCCTGTTCATAGGGATGAATGGACCTTCCAATCCGGCCTAAAAAAACTGACAGGTGGACATGATCAGAACGGCCTTGTGAAAGGGGCCCTAAAATGACTCTAGATTCCTCTTAGTATAAAAAAATAAAAAAATAATTGCATAGCAAATTATAAGTTATAAGACTTTGTATTTTAGTATAAGCAGAAGATTGAAGGAAGAATATACAGCACATTCACATACTGTACATGACACAGTATATAGAAATTAAAATCAAATAGTACAAACTATGCCATATGTGCTTAAAAAAAAAAAGCAAAGACAACACTGAAAAATTATGCAAGTAATAAAAAAGCAGTTATATAAACATTCATCAGTTTAGCTTGCAAAGTACTAACTGTTTATAATATTGTAGGAAGTGGAGATGTGCGTTAATAAGACAGATGGTAGAAAGAGTGTAAGGTTTAAAACAGCACATGTAACCAGTCATCTTCCAATACCACAAGAACTACGAATCCCAGCATTGTGGCTTATCATTGCTGAGATTAATGTTTAATAGGGGAAAGGTAGAAAACTTAAAATATTTTTTATTTTGTAAGAAAAATGTAAATGCAACCCTCCCATCACTAATTGTTTATTGTGTTTCATCACTAGAGGACAGCTATAGCAGATCAATGTTAGCATTAACCACTTTCAGACCGGACCATTTTGCTGGTAAATGACCAGAGGTCTTTTTACACTTTGGCACTGCGCTGCTTTAACTGGTAATTGCGCGGTCATGCAATGTTGTACCCAAACAAAATTTGCGTCCTTTTCTTCCCACAAATAGAGCTTTCTTTTGATGGTATTTGATTGCCTCTGCGATTTTTATTTTTTGCGATATAAACGTAAAAAGACCGCAAATTTTGAAAAAAAATGATATTTTCTACTTTTTGTTATTAGAAAAATCCAATAAACTCAATTTTAGTCATACATTTAGGCCAAAATGTATTCAGCCACATGTCTTTGGTAAAAAAAAAGTCAATAATTGTATATTTATTGGTTTGCGCAAAAGTTGTCACATCTACAAACTAAGGTACGTTTTCTGGAATTTACGCAGCTTTTAGTTTACGACTGCCTATCTCATTTCTTGAGGTGCTAAAATGACAGGGCAGTACAAAACCCCCCCAAATGACCCCATTTTGGAAAGTAGACCCCCTAAGGAAATTGATAAGAGGCATGTTGAGCCCATTGAATATTTTATTTTTTTGCCTCAAGCGATTGAATAATGACAAAAAAAAAATTTTTTTTTTTTTTTTACACAAAGTTGTCACTAAATGATATATTGCTCACACATGCTATGGGCGTATGTGAAATGACACCCCAAAATAAATTCTGCTGCTTCTCCTGAGTACGGGGATACCACATATGTGGGACTTTTTGGGAGCCTAGCCGCGTACAGGGCCCCGAAAACCAAGCACCGCCTTCAGGCTTTCTAAGGGCGTAAATTTTTGATTTCACGCCTCACTACCTATTACAGTTTTGAAGGCCATAAAATGCCAAGATGGCACAAAACCCCCACAAATGACCCCATTTTAGAAAGTAGACACCCCAAGCTATTTGCCGAGAGGCATGTTGAGTCCATGGAATATTTTATATTTTGCCACAAGTTGCGGGAAAATTACAAACTTTTTTTTTTTTTTTTTTTTTTTCACAAAGTTGTCACTAAATGATATATTGCTCATGCATGCCATGGGCATATGTGAAATGACACCCCAAAATAAATTCTGCTGCTTCTCCTGAGTACGGGGATACCACATATGTGGGACTTTTTGGGAGCCTAGCCGCGTACGGGGCCCCGAAAACCAAGCACCGCCTTCAGGCTTTCTAAGGGCGTAATTTTTTGAGTTCACTTCTCACTACCTATTACAGTTTTGAAGGCCATAAAATGCCAAGATGGCACAAAACCCCCACAAATGACCCCATTTTAGAAAGTAGACACCCCAAGCTATTTGCTGAGAGGCATGTTGAGTCCATGGAATATTTTATATTTTGCCACAAGTTGCGGGAAAATTACAAACTTTTTTTTTTTTTCACAAAGTTGTCACTAAATGATATATTGCTCACGCATGCCATGGGCATATGTGAAATGACACCCCAAAATAAATTCTGCTGCTTCTCCTGAGTACGGGGATACCACATATGTGGGACTTTTTGGGAGCCTAGCCGCGTACGGGGCCCCAAAAACCAAGCACCGCCTTCAGGCTTTCTAAGGGCGTTACAGTTTTGAAGGCCATAAAATGCCAAGATGGCACAAACCCCCCCCCCCCAAATGACCCCATTTTAGAAAGTAGACACCCCTAAATTTAGGGGTACACTAGTGAGACTAGGTAATAAATGGCGGGTGCCCTGAAACTATAAAAAAATAACTAACCAACCAGCGTCACCTGTAACAGTTATATGGTGATCACTGGTGAAAGGGTTAACTAGGGGGCAATCAGGGGGCTTTATGCGGTAGTATATGGGGGTCCCTGGCGCTATAAAAAGCTGCGGCGAACCTAAATACCTACCTGCCTAACTAGCGTCACCTGTGACACTAATACAGCGATCAGAAAAACGATCGCTTATTAGGCTGGGTTCACACTGGAGCGATGCGGGAACGCCACGAATGCGCGGCGGGTTCCCGCATCGCATGCCTCCCGGCGGCAGTTCACACTGCCCTATGCGAACTGCTGGGAGTGTCAGTGAAATGTTAATGACACCCCCAGATCAGTTCGCATATCGCAGTGCGATCTGCAAACTTGGATCGCATGGTGTGAACACCCATGCGATCCGATTCTGCTGCGGACCAAAAAAAGGGTCCCGTGCGAGTTTGCGGCGGGTGCGGCGGGTGCGACACGAATTCAGCCATACTATCTGTATAGCTGAACTCGAATCGCACAGAGATCGGATGTGATTTGCACTGCAGTGCGGTGCGAATCACATCCGTTCTCATAAACCGCTGCAATGTGAACCCAGCCTTAGTGACACTGGCGACGGGGGGTGATCACGGGGTTAAACCTTTATTGGGGGGGTTAGGGGGGTACCTTAGAACTAAAGGGGGCTAACCCTAACTGCCCTAACAGTTATTAGTCACAAATGACACCTGCCGGGTGATCAGGGGGTTAAACCTTTATTAGGTAATAAATGGCGGGTGCCCTGAAACTATAAAAAAATAACTAACCAACCAGCGTCACCTGTAACAGTTATATGGTGATCACTGGTGAAAGGGTTAACTAGGGGGCAATCAGGGGGCTTTATGCGGTAGTATATGGGGGTCCCTAGCGCTATAAAAAGCTGCGGCGAACCTAAATACCTACCTGCCTAACTAGCGTCACCTGTGACACTAATACGGCGATCAGAAAAATGATCGCTTATTAGGCTGGGTTCACACTGGAGCGATGCGGAAACGCCGCGAATCCGCGGCGGGTTCCCGCATCGCATGCCTCCCGGCGGCAGTTCACACTGCCCTATGCGAACTGCTGGGAGTGTCAGTGAAATGTTACTGACACCCCCAGATCAGTTCGCATATCGCAGTGCGATCTGCAAACTCGGATCGCATGGTGTGAACACCCATGCGATCCGATTCTGCTGCGGGCCAAAAAAAGGGTCCCGTGCGAATTTGCGGCGGGTGCGGCGGGTGTGGCGGGTGCGGCGGGTGCGGCGAATGGCTGAACTCGAATCGCACAGAGATCGGATGTGATTTGCACTGCAGTGCGGTGCGAATCACATTCGTTCTCATAAACCGCTGCAATGTGAACCCAGCCTTAGTGACACTGGCGACGGGGGGTGATCACGGGGTTAAACCTTTATTGGGGGGGTTAGGGGGGTACATTAGAACTAAAGGGGGCTAACCCTAACTGCCCTAACAGTTATTACAGTCACAAATGACACCAATGCAAAAAAAAAAAAAAAAAAAAAAAAAATGACATTGGTGTCACTGTGACTGGGGGGCAGGGGTAATTGGGGGGGTGATCGGGGGGTAAAGGGGGGGTGTGAGTGTGCCTGGCATGTTCTACTGTGTGTGGGATGTGTTGGTGCAACTCACTGATCCGCTCTCCTCCGTGTCGGAACGAAAAATACCGACACGGAGGAGAGAATACATCACTTCCTCTCCTGTGTTTACATTACAGGAGAGGAAGTGATGTCACCGGGGATTTCCATTCGTCGGGAGCGATCGCGAGGGGGTGGCCATGAATGAATGGCCGTCCCCTCGTCCGGGATCGCTCCCGAACGAAAACCGACCGCCGCAGGCACCGGGCGGGGGCCCGATCGGGCCCCCGACCCGCGGGAGGCAAAGGACGTACATGTATGTGCTTATGCCTGCCCGTGCCATTCTGCCGACGTACATCGGCGTGCGGCGGTCGGCAAGTGGTTAAGCATAACTAAACAAAAACAAAAATGCACTGTATTGCAGCTTACCAGATCGTAGATGTGATGGCTGCATTCATTTTCAATTTCCAGGCTAAGAACTTTTTCAGCAAGTACAGATAATATTGTTGATCTTGTCAGAAATACAATGACCTTGTCACTTCCTGTGAGCTGCACTTGTAAACAACAAAGTTATCTTTCTTGTAAACTACTAATCTCATCAGCCATCGTGTAATAGAGATGGACAGAATCAGACATATTACTAGTCCAGCCTGGGTAGAAACCATGGCTCCCTTTATAGATAGAATGAAGGAGTACATTTACCCATTCAAGGTTAGGAAGTGTGTTATTCACAGACATATTAGTAGCATAGTTGCCAACATATGCTACTTATTCTAACTAGGGGGCAGGTCATTTGTTTTAAGGCGTGATGTAAATTGAAAAGGAAAAATGTGTGTGGTTTAAATTAAATAGTGGGTGTGACTTAAAGGAGGCGTGGGTTGAAGGGGTGTGGTCCGAGTCTGAGATAAACAAGGGATGGACGGAGAAAAAAATAAATAGGGAGGGAAGGAGAAAGAAGGAAGGAAAAAAAGAGGGATGGAGGGACAGCAGGCCCAGATCCTACATTACAATAGAAATATGTGTATTCCATAAAGTTTAACAATCAGCAGATAAAGGTACTCCAAACACCTGGTGCTTCAATAATCCCGGCACCATGGTTGTTATGGTGTCAGGATGATTGAAGAGCATTAATATAAAATTAAATAGTTCAACTCACCATAATGCAGAATCAGTGGGAGCCCTGAGCTTGTCACTTGGCACGTCGCCTGCCATCAGATGCCATCAGGTGTCCCCAGCAGAGTCCATCCTTACATCAGGCATCCCCAGCGGTTCCCTTCTTACATCAGGCGACCCCAGCGGAATCCCTCCTTACATCAGGCGTCACCAGCAGAATCCCTCCTTACATCAGGTTTCCCCAGCGGAGTGCCTCCTTACATCATGCATCCCCAGTGGAGTGCCTCCTTACATCAGAAGCCCCCAGCAGAGTGCCTCCTTAGATAAGGTGTCCCCAGTGGAGTGCCTCCTTAGATCAGGTGTCCCCAGTGGAGTGCCCCCTTACATCAAGTGTCCTAAGCAGAGTGCCTCCTTACATCAGGTGTCCCCAGTCAAGTGCCTCCTTAGATCAGGTGTCCCCAATGCAGTAAAGTCCCTTGGCTCTGCCTCTCACAGACCGATGTAGTACCAAAATCGGTTTCTCCCAGAAAACCTGTATCCCCTAGCTCTCGGCTGAGATCGGAACTCTGCTCCTCCAGCCTACTGCACTCAAGCTCCTCCTAATCTTGCCCCTCTAGCCCTCTGCACTGCAGCTCCTCCCATTATCTCTTGCAATGTTTGTCAGCAGTCTACCACTTGGAAGTGAACTCGCTGTAAATCTGAGGGGGACATGCAAGGAAAATAAAAAAACAGCATTTTAGCTTGCACATGATTGGATGCTAAAATCATCAGAGCTTCCCCTCATTTCAGATTTACCCCTCAGATTTACAGCAACTGCACTTCCAAGTGCACTTTCAGTGCAATTTCAAGTGTAGTTTGCACTTGTAGTGCAAAGTGGAGTTGCCTTTCGTAAATAACCCCCATAGTGTTACTATAAAGCATTATTGGGTATGAGGTTCAGGTTCACTGCTACCAAGGGTTTGAGGCAAATTATGCAGGTTTGAGATTTGTGGTTCTGGTGAAAATTTTTTTTTTTAAAACATAGAGCACTAAATTGCTCTATAAACATAATCCGAGAGCTTAGAAGTGTCAATTGGAAGCTTTTGGTTAAACGAACCCCGAATTATAAAAGGCGTGCACAAAGCAGCTATAGGGGGTTATTTACTAAAGGAAAATACACTTTGCATTGAAAGTGCACTTGGAAGTAAAGTCGCTGTAGATCCGAGGGGGACATGCAAGGAAAATAAAAAAGAGCATTCGAGCTTGCACATGATTGGATGATTGGATGATCTACCCTTTAGATTTAGAGCGACTGCACTTCCAAGTGCACTTTCAGTGCAAAGTAGATTTTCCTTTAGTAAATAACCCCCATAGTGTCTGTGAATTGGAAGCTGTTCCTGGGATATTCCAGCATAAGGAAGGACTAGGGTCAGTGGGAAAAATGTACTTTATTTCTGATTGCTAGCTCTTTGGAAAACCAATGACTTTGCATCCTTATTGAGGGGGACCTTTCTATCTTTCACTTTCAGGAAAAGACATAACTTGTTTTTCGTTTTTCTTTGCCTAGTCAGCACATCTTTAATTCTGCTTCTGGACAGGCTTGGTGTTCTGCACCCTCAAGTATGGATCTTGAAGTTGGTGGCTTGGCCCCAGAGCAGCAGATCTTGAAAGCCAAAGGGTTCTCCCACAGAGTTGTGCATACGCTTTTGTCTAACCACTAGACAGTCAAAAAAGCTTTATATGGTAAAGTATGGAAGAAGTTCAATGGGATTGTACACCCCATTAACACCCAAAACATACCTAAATAATAAAGTAAACACACAAAGATTGTGGAAAACTTTAGGCCACTGCCCCTTTATTGGGGTTAACCACTTCAGCCCCGAAAGACTTTACCTCCTTCCTGACCAGAGCATTTTTTGCGATTCGGCACTGTGTCGCTTTAGCTGACAATTGCGTGGTCGTGCGACGTTGTACCCAAACAAAACTGACCTTTTTTTACCACAAATAGAGCTTTCTTTTGTGGTATTTGATCACCTCTGCGATTTTAATTTTTGCGCTATAAACAAAAAAAGAAAGACCATTTGGGAAAAAAAGCAATATTTTTTACTTTTTGCTATAATAAATATCCCCAAAAATATATAAAAAAAACACATTTCTATCTCAGTTTAGGCCGATATGCATTCAATTACATATTTTTGATAAAAAAAAATCACAATAAGCGTATATTGATTGCTTTGCACAAAAGTTATACCGTCTACAAAATAGGGGATAGATTTATGGCATTTTTATTATTATTTTTTTTTATTAGTAATGGCAGCAATTTTTATCGTGACTGCGACATTATGGTGGACACATCGGACACCTTTGACACTATATGGGAACCATTGTCATTTATACAGCGATCAGTGCTATAAAAATGCAGATTACTGTGTAAATGACACTGGCAGGGAAGGGGTTAAACACTAGAGGGGGCGATCAAGGGGTTAAGTGTGTCCTAGGGAGGTGTTCTAACTGTGGGGGGGATAGGCTACAACTGACATGACAGTGATCACTGCTCCCGATGACAGGGAGCAGTGGATATCTGTCATGTTGCTAGGCAGAACAGGGAAATACCTAGTTTACAAAGTCATCTCCCAGTTCTGCCTCTCCTCACCGCAATCGTGGACCACAAGCGAATATCGAGTTCCCGGGACCCATGCGCCCAATAGGCGGCAAATTCAAAGGAACGTACAGGTACGCCCATTTGCCTGTCTGTGCCATCTGTGTACGGCGGTCGGCAAGCAGTTAAATACCTTTTAATTATGAAATTAACTTTGACCTTTAATACTAAATAGAACCGCTGTTAACCATTACCAGACCAACATGCTTAGTCATTAACCACTTAAGGACTAGCCTTGTTTTGAGATTTTGATGTTTACATGTTTAAAACTGTTTTCTTTGCTAGAAAGCTACTTAGAACCCCCAAACATTATATATTGCTTTTTTTCTAACACCTAGAGAATAAAATAGCGGCCATTGCAATACTTTTTTCCACACCGTATATGCGCAGCCGTCTTGAATAAAAAAAAAAAAAAAAAAAGACAACAGTAAAGTTAGCCCATTTTTTTTATAATGTGAAAGATAAATTTACGCCAAGTAAATTGATACCCAACATGTCACGCTTCAAAATTGCGCCCACTCGTGGAATGGCGTCAAACTTTTACCCTTAAAAATCTCCATAGGTGATGTTTAAAAAATTCTACAGGTTGCATGTTTTGAGTTACAGTGGAGGTCTATGGCTAGAATTATTGCTCTCACATGTGGTTTGACCACCGTTTTCGTATGTGGATGCTACTCACGTATACGTTCGCTTCTGTGCTCGAGCTCGCGGGACGGGCGTTTGAAAAAAAAAAATCGTATTTATTTTGCTTGATTTTATTTATTTTTTCCGGTTTTAAAAAAAATAAAAAATGTGGTTACTTTTATTCCTATTAAAAGGAATGTAAACATCCCTTGTAATAGAAAAACGTATGACAGGTCCTCTTAAATATGAGATCTGGGGTCAAAAAGTCCTCAGATCTCATGTTTGGACTAAAATGCAAAAAAAAATAAAAAAATAAAAAATATTGTCATTGGAAAAAAATGGCCCTTTAAGACTGGGTAAAGTGACGTTATAGCATCGCCCTCCTATGGTATGGAGATGGGTGGGGGCCATCTTCCCCTCACTCGTGTCCATACTCGGCCACAGACAGGTCCCGATTGCCCCCGCCACTGCTGATGGCTCCGGAAAGCGGTGGAGGGTGCGGGAGAGTGGTGGGAGGGGGGGTGGCATCGGTGGCATCACCGAGAGCGGTGATCTGTCGGCGAATCCGCCGCAGAGACCACCATTATCGTAAACATGAGAAGCCCATCTGCCCAAACACTGAATGCAGTCCTGATGCACTTTCTATGTAACAGCTGCATATCCTGCACCATCATCATCTTTCAAGGACAGATATAATTTAAGATTCTCATAAAGGAGGGCCATCACCATGCAACAGAAAAAAAGGGGATGCCTCACAAACAGTTAAAATAGCTGAATTTGCTCTATGGAGCAATATGGATGGCCTAAGGCATGAAATGATAACTGCCTACCCTTGTCTTGCTAATCCAATTCTAAAAACACTTCTGTCCAGCAAGTTAACATCTTACCTCAACTAACCAGTCCAACCTGAGTGGGAAAGCAGTGTTAAAGTGTTTTATATCTAGAAGAACTAGGTATACATAGGAGATTTTAATGGTGCCAAGGAGCCAAACAAAAATTGCTATTTAATAAAAAATTCTCAAATTTTATTGATATATCATTAAAATTATTTTGTTGAATACATTAAAATCCTGAAACTTGTCTTTTTTTTACATGGCCATACATGATGTAATTGTAACTGGTAATGATATGGTATCTGTTCCCAACATATTTCGCCACTGGGCTTCTTCAGGGGGCTTGCCACCCACTGTTATTATAGTTGCTATATCAAGAAATTAGACAAAACATTCCATAATAGTTTACAGGTAAAAAAAAAAAAAATAATTGTATACAAGTAACAAACACATGTATTATTGTTCACCCTGTCCAACTCTGTGCACTCTCTGAGCTACCAAAAGTGTCCAACGACTTTTACAATCCTATTGTCAATCTCTATAACGTATACTAAAAAAAAAAAAATGGTGTGTCGGGAATGCCTTCGGGTTTGGCTTGAAGAAAAGGTGGCAACCCTAAGAAAGAACAGATTGATTTTGTAGCAGTAGTGATTTTACGGGACTTGTTGAAATGCCACTTATCAAGAAAATACATTTGAAATGAAGCAAGAGAAGAATGACCAGGGAGTTATAAGCTCCTGATTAAATGTAGAGAACAGACAAAGAGCAGATTTGATGTCAGATTTGACTAACTGGGCATCTAAACCAAATGATCTAATCACAAAAGGAGCTTGATATAATGTAAATTTCGGTGTATCAATGAGAATAGGCTATAATCATAACGTGATAAAGAATTGATAGGATTCCTCAGGGATCACAGGTAGAGGTGATAACCTAAATAAACAAATGGAGAAACTATACAAGGTGGGGATCCTCCCTTCATAAAGTTCTTTTTAAAATTAACCACTTTCAGACCGGACCAATTTGCTGGTCAAAGACCAGACCACTTTTTGCGATTCGGCACTGCGTCGCTTTAACTGACAATTGCGCGGTCGTGCGACGTGGCTCCCAAATAAAATTGACGTTCTTTTTTTCCCACAAATAGAGCTTTCTTTTGGTGGTATTTGATCACCCCTGTGGTTTTTATTTTTTGCGCTATAAACAAAAATAGAGTGACAATTTTGAAAAAAACGCATTATTTGTTACTTTTTGTTATAATAAATATCCTCCAAAAATATATAAAAAAACGTTTTTTTCCCTCAGTTTAGGCCGATACGTATTCTTCTACATATTTTTAGTAAAAAAAATCGCAATAAGCGATTATTGATTGGTTTGCGCAAAAGTTATAGCGTTTACAAAATAGGAATAGATTTATAGCATTTTTATTAATAATTTTTTATTATTTTTTTTTTTACTAGTAATGGCGGCGATCAGCGATTTTTATTGTGACTGCGACATTGTGGGGGACCCATCGGACATTTTTGACACATTTTTGGGACCATTGTCATTTATACAGTAATCACTGCTATATAAATGCAGTGATTCCTGTGTAAATGACACTGGCAGTGAAGGGGTTAACCAGTGGGTGGCAGTGTAGGGGTTAAGTGTATCTAGGGGTGTGTTACTAACTGTGGGGGGGTTGGGCTTTCATTTAGTGAACACTGATCTCTGCTCCAATCACATGGAGCAGAGATCAGTGTCACTAGTTGCTAGGCAGAATGGAGAAATGCTGTTTACAACGGCATTTCTTCATTTGGCCGCTCCGTGAGTTGATCGCGGGTATGCCTGCGGCGATCGAGTCCGCGGGTCCCGCGACCGGACTCACGGGGGGTCCCGACCAGCGTGGGAGCGCGCGGCCGGCGGCGCGCTCCCGATGGCAGGGCGGCAAATTTAAAGGTACGTACATGTACGCCCATTTGCCTGCCCGTGCCATTCTGTCGACGTACATCGCCGTGCGCTGGTCGGCAAGTGGTTAAAAAACACAATCATGCCTACATTTCATGTTCTGTGACAAGCTGTGTACTGTATGTGTACTTTTCTTTAACTTTTCCTGATAGAACGAAGTGACATAAAATGATAAAACACTAAATCAGGCAATACAGGTACGTTGGTTCTAAAAGAAATATGAGCAAGATATTAGAAAACTAAAAATCCCACTCCCTTAGCGCTCATGGTAAGTACTGAACTATGGCTGCCGCTATATTGCTCAAAAATCTCAAATATGGAGCCAAAGACAGCCACCAATGGTGAACCACACAAAGGCACTAGCAGCGCTTTGTTTTTTTAAAACATAAACAAAACTAAATATATCAACCTACACCCAGTAAGAAACCTTATAGTATAATTAATTTCAAACCGAAAGCGTAAATACTGTATGTTAGTTGAACTCAATACATTCCTCTATGGATCACTCTACCTATATATTTCTCATATTCAATAGGCATATGTCTATTCATATATTTGGTCGCAATACAAATGTAAGAAACCAAAAATTCATTACATATGCCAAAAACAAAAAAAGTCCATCAATGTTACAATAATAGTTCACATTCAGCAAAATTACTGCAAGTAAAAAAGTGCTGCAAGTAAAAAAGTGCTGCAAGTAAAAAAGTGGCAAGTGTTGCTAGCAGATCATTTGGAATCTCTGTAGTCCACCACCACACCTCCTGCGCAAATCCCTATAGGTTATGCTCTTACCAGAAGACCCTGGTTAAAAAGCACATCTCTTATCAACAGATGACCGATCGTATCTTCAGCTCTCACATATGACAAGGCATCGGATATATCCCCTCGGTTATATATTAGTCACACTGTCCATAGTTCCACTAATTCAGCAACTGTAGAGCAAAAAGCCTGTATGAGGGAGTACTCATACCCGATCAGTAGGGAGTAGTGCCGCCCTCTGCTCCCTACTCAGCCGCAGCCCCGGATCTCCCGCTATAGAGTTCAGCTCGGGATGTCACCTCCTTTCACTGCCGCTGCTACGTACTAGCGGGTACGTTGGTTCGCGCAGCCGTCCGCCTTGCCGCAATAAATGTGCGGAAGGTGTTCTGGGAACTGGATTCTTTTTTTTTTAACAAACACTTTAACTTTACTTTTCCTTTATATTGGCTTTACAAAATGACAAATGCAGTCATTTAAAAGCTGGATAAAAAGTTTGGTGCAGCATAATACTTTTGGCAGTAAAATAGTAGATTTTGTATAGAGATGAACACATCAGACCAAAAGAGGGACTACTGAGGCTGCATCGGGGACAGAGGGATTTGGTCTTAAAGGAAGGACATTTGGAAGCTATGCCCAAACACTGCTAAAAAGACCTCTGATGAAACTCTGCAGTTCATAATAGAGAAAAAGTGACACCACCAATCCAGAGTATACAGCAGATCAGCATATGAATCAGTTCACATTTACCATAAACTGAAGCCCAGGCCTAAAAAAACACTTACTTGGGGACAGAACAGTCACCATTTGATTTGGAAGGTCTAAGCCCTTGTACACACAGTCGGACATTCTGACAACAAAATCCGTTGGATTTTGTCCGACGGATTTTGTCCGAAACTGGTGTACGGTTGGACATTCTGACAACAAAATCCGTCAGATTTTGTCCGATGGATTTTATCCGAAACTGGTGTTGCAAACACACAGTCGGACAAAGTTGTCGGAAAATCCGATCGTTCGTAACGTGATGACATTATTTAGTTATGACGGGACTATGTTCAGGCTAGTAGCCAATAGCTTTAGTCTATGCGTGGCACTTTGTCCGATCAGAATTCTCTACAAACGATCAGACTTCGTCCGATCGGATCATGTTGTCGGAAAAATTTTATATCCAGCTCTCAAACTTTGTTGGTCGGACATTCCGACGGAAAAAGTCAGACAAAGCCCACACATGGTCTGACTATCCGACAACACAGTCCGATCGGACATTTTCCGTCGGAATGTCCGACCGTGTGTACAAGGGCTAAGATTTGGAATTCACCCAAATCATTTCCTTCCAGGTTAACAACTGTTCACACTTGCAAATAGGGAAGATAGGGAAGATAATCAGCAAGCCATGCTGAATACATACCCCATATGCCCCGCAAAAAAAAAAAATTTAATTTTGACAGGTGGAAAAATAAAATCCTTTGCACCAGAAACCATCTGAGTGTAAACTATTCATACTGTTCATTTCTCTTTTTAACTACTTCAACACTGGGTACTTTTCTTTAACTTTTCCTAAGTGGCAGTGAAAATTATAAAACACAAAATCAGGCAACTCATTCACAGATTCAAAACTGACAAGCTATAGCCACTTGACCTCTGGAAGATTTATGAACAGAGAATTTTTTGGTATACGGCACTGCATTACTTTAACTGACAATTGCACGATCATGCAACGCTGTACACAAATGAAATTATGTCATTTTTTCTCCACAAATAGAGCTTTATTTTGGTGGTATTTGATAATCACAGTTTTGTTTTGTTTTTTTGCGCTGTAAACAAAAAAAGACCGTCAATTTTGACAAAAATATTTTTTACTTTCTGCTATAAAACATATCAAATAAAAATGTCAAAAACTTAATTTCTTCATAAATTTGGGCCAGTACGTATTCTGCTACATATTTTTGGTAAAAAAATCCCAATAAGTGTATATTGATTGGTTTGCGCAAAAGTTTTTGGTTGATTTACTAAAGACAAATAGATTGTGCACTCTATGTTTTTTACTTTTTGAATTTGGCGCCGAATTCCGTCCCTGTGCGTTGCAACGCTCGCAGGGAATGAAGCTCGAGCGAGACACAGCGGCTGGCTGATCACATCGGGGAGACATCGCTGGATCCAGAGGACAAGGTAAGTAACCCCCTCCATGGATCCAGCGATGTGATCCCGAGTCTGGCTCGGGAATACCGCTTATGGTCTTTAAATCTCATCCCGAGCCAGACTCGGGAATACCGCCAGGGAGGCTACGTGGTTAAACTTCCCTCATTTACACATCAAAGTGTATTTATTTGATCTAATGATCGTTACAATGCTTATACTTAAGTTCCACTGCTAAAGAATGTTGTGATTCTTGGCAGTTTGCCCGTTTTTTTTTTTTTTCTTTCTTTTGAGGGCTGTTGGCTTTAGCAGAACAGAGATAATTCTCTGCATAGAAAGAATCAGGAAATACTTTGTCAAGATTGCAACGGGGGAAAACATTGCGATAATGATTCTTAACTTTTAACTGATTAATCGTGCAGCTCTAACACACAGCCATTAATGTCTAAACTGCTGATAACAAAAGTGAGTACACCCCTAAGAAAGAATGTCCAAATTGGGCCCAATTAGCCATTTTCCCTCCCAGTGTCATGTGACTCATTAGTGTTACAAGGTCTCAGGTGTGAATTGGGAGCAGGTACGTTAAATTTGGTGTTATCGCTCTCAATCTCTCATACTGGTCACTGGAAGCTCAACATCACCACACCTCATGGCAAAGAACTCTCTGAGGATGTGAAAAAAAACACCATCTACATAAAGATGGTATGAGCCAGTGATGGTGAACCTTGGCACCCCAGATGTTTTGGAACTACATTTCCCATGATGCTTAACTACACTGCAGAGTGCATGAACATCATGGGAAATGTAGTTCCAAAACATCTGGGGTGCCAAGGTTCGCCATCACTGGTATAAGCTATAAGAAGATTGCCAAGACCCTGAAACTGAGCTGCAGCATGGTGGCCAAGACCATACAGTGGTTTAACAGGACAGGTTCCATTCAAAACAGGCCTCCCCATGGTCGACCAAAGAAGGTAAGTGCACATGCTTATCATCATATCCAAAGGTTGATTTTGGGAAATAGACTTATGAGTGCTGCCAGCATTGCTGCAGAGATTGAAGGGGTGGGGGGTCAGCCTGTCAGTGCTCAGACCATACTCCGCACACTGCATCAAATTGGACTGCATGGCTGTCGTCCCAGAAGGATGCCTCTTCTAAAGATGATGCACAAGAAAGCCTGCAAACAGTTTGCTGAAGACAAGCAGACTAAGGACATGGATTATTGGAACCATGTCCTGTGGTCTGATGAGACCAGGATAAACTTATTTGGTTCAGATGGTGTCAGGCGTGTGTGGCGGCAACAAGGTGAGGAGTACAAAGACAAATGTGTCTTACCTACAGTAGAGCATGGTGGTGGGAGTGTCATGGCCTGGGGCTGCATGAGTGTTGCCGACACTGGGGAGCTACAGTTCATTGAGGGAACCATGAATGCCAACATGTACTGTGACATACTGAAGTAGAGCATGATCCCCTCCCTTCAGAGACTGGGCCCCAGGGCAGTATTCCAACATCATAACCACCCCAAACACACCTTCAAGATGACCACTGCCTTGTTAAAGAAATTTAAGGTAAAGGTGATGGACTGGCCAAGCATATCTCCAGACTAGGGATGAGCCGAACACCCCCCCAGTTCAGTTCTCACCAGAACCTTTGAAACGGACCAAAAATTTGTATGAACTTTAGAACCCCATTAAAGTCTATGGGACTCGAATGTTCAAAATCAAAAGTGCTAATTTTAAAGGCTAATATGCAAGTTATTGTCCTAAAAAAGGGTTTGGGGACCCAGCTCCTGCCCCAGGGGACATGTATCAATGTAAAAAAAAGTTTTAAAAAGGGCCGTTTTTTCGGGAGCACTGATTTTAATGACGCTTAAAGTGAAAAAAAAAAGTTAAATATTCATTTAAATATCGTGCCTGGGGAGTGTCTATAGTATGACTGTGAAGTGGCACATGTTTCCCGTGTTTAGAACAGTCCCTGCACAAAATGCCTTTTTAACAGAAAAAAAGTCATTTAAGGCACTATATACTCAGAACAGCAGTATACAGGCGGTGAAAACAAGACGGGGACTGTGCAGGTTTGTTGTGTTAAGTAGAATCTGTTTGTAATTTTGAAGTGGTACATTTTTAAAGTGTAGCTCCAGTCAAAAAATCGATTTTTAAGCTTTTTTGCCGTCCGTCTTTTTTCATCTCCTTCCATTTGCAAGTAGGAGACATTTGTAAGTTGGATCTTTTAAAGTAGGGGCCTGCCCTATATGCTCTGCATAAATTTGGGCCTAAGGTGTTGGTGTTGCCACAACACTGTAAGCCCTCAAAGTGACTCTTGGTGGGAGGGCTGGAATGCCCTGCTGTGAACTATTATATCAAGAATTGTAATTACATGCCATTTTTGAACAGTGGTAGAAAAATTGGGCCTTTGGTGGTTGTGGTGGTGGTGGTGCTGGTGCTACAACACTGTAAGTCCTCACAGTTACTCTCGGTGGGCGCTGGAACGCCCTGCTGTGAACTATTATATCAAGAATTGTAATTACATGCCATTGTTGAACAGTGGTAGAAAAAGTGGGCCTTTGGTGGTTGTGGTGGTGCTGGTGCCACAACACTGTAAGTCCTCATAGTTAGTCTCTGTGGGCGCTGGAACGGGCCCTGCTGTGAAATATTATATCAAGAATTGTAATTACAGGCACCTGTTAAACAGGGGCTGAAAAATTGGGCCTTAGGCACTGGTGCCACAACACTGCAACACCTCACAGAAACTCTAGTTGGAGAGCAGGAATGAGCCCTGCCGCAAAGTATTGCATCAAAAATTGTAATTACGTGCCCCTGTTAAACAGGTGCTGAAAAATGTGGGCCTTAGGCACTGGTGCTGGTGCCACAACACTGCAACCCCTCACAGATACTATAGTTGGAGCACAATAATGAGCCCTGCTGCAAAGTATTGCATCAAAAAATGTAATTACACGCCCCTGTTAAACAGGGGATGAAAAATTGGGCCTTAGCCACTGGTAGCGGCACCCAGAACCAAAAATGTTCTTCTAAGCTATCAGCAGGATCATTGAGGAGGAAGAGGATAGTCAGTCAACATAACAGGACAGTCACTCAGCATCAGCATAGGCAGTCTTGAAGGGGATGTGACATTTCAAAAAACATTATTCGTTTACATCAGCTTCAGGTGCTTGGTAGCTAGTGGTGATCCAAGACTGATTTATCTTTATGAAGGTCAGACGATCAACGGTGGACGGGTGATCGGTTACAAAAGCCTCCAGCAGCACTGAATGTGCGTTCGCTGGATGTAGGACAGGCCAGTAGCTCAATTGCATACTGTGCAAGCTCTGGCCAGTGATCCATCCTCAAGACCCAGTAACCCAGAGGATTTGCGTTGGGAAAGGTGTCCAAGTCTGACCTTGTCCCTAGGTATTCCTGCACCATGTAAATCAGATGCTGGCGATGGTTGCTGGAACTGATCATACCTTGGGGCTGCGGACTAAAAATTGTCTGAATGCATCGGTCAGACAGCCACCTTCTCCACCGATCCTTCTGTGACTGACCAAAGCCTCAGCAACACTTTGTCCAGGACCAGGAGTTTGTAACCTCCCAGTCTCTGGGAACGCATTGCACAGACCTTTCTGCAAGGCCTCCCAGAGATGGCTCATCCTCCACAACCTTACCCTTGTACCGTGGATCAAGGAGAGTTGCCAGCCAGTAATGATTCCTCTCCTTGATCCGCTGAATATGAGGATCCTTCCGCAGACTTTGCAGGATCAGGGAGGCCATGCAGCGTACGTTAGCTGAGGCATTCGGTCAGGAGTCCTCTGGGTCACTAAGGACGACATTATCCGCAGCCACCTCCTCCCAGCCACGTACAAGTCCACGGGTTTCTTGGGACTGTAAATCATCCCTAAAAGACTGCTGCTGCTGATTCTGTGTAATAGGCTCCACCTCCATGCTGACACAATCCTCCTCCTCCTCCTCGCCCTCTTCCTGTGTGATCGGGGGGACAGCAGGAACACTGTCTGGAAGGGGGCCTTGCAAGTCCTCCTCTTCCTGCCTCTGTTCTGCCTCAAGTGCCCTGTCCATTATTCCATGCAGCGTGTGCTCCAATAGGTGGACAAGAGGCACAGTGTCACTGATGCATGCCCTGTCACTGCTCACCATCCGTGTGACCTCCTCAAATGGTGACAGGACAGTGCATGCATCCCTGATCATGGCCCACTGGAGTGGGGGAAAAAACCGAGCCCCCCTGACCCTGTCCTGGTGGCGTAGTCGCACAGGTACTCATTGATGGCCCTCTGCCGCATGTGCAGCGGCTGCAGCATGGCCAACGTTGAGTTCCACCTGGTGGGCATGTCACAGATAAGGCGGTTCTTGGGCAGGTTCAACTCCTTTTGGAGCTCAGCCAGCCGAGCACTGGCATTATATGACCGGCGGAAATGAACACAGACTTTCCAGGCCTGCCTCAGGACATCCTGTAAGCCCGGGTACATGCCCAAGAACTGCTGCACCACCAAGTTAAGCATGGGAGCCACACAGGGTATATGGGTCAGTTGTCCTTGTCGGAGGGCAGAGAGGAGGTTGGTGCCATTGTCGCAAACCATCATTCCTGGCTTAAGCTGGCGTGGCGTCAACCACCTCTCAGCCTGTCCCTGCAGAGCTGACAGAATATCTGCCCCAGTGTGGCTCCTGTCCCCCAAGCACACCAGAGCAAGCACGGCATGGCATATTTTTGCCTGTGTACTTACGTAGCTCCTTGAACGCCTACAGAGTGCCGCTGGTTCCGAGGACAAAGCACAGGAAGAGGCCATGGAGGAAGAAGAAGAGGACGGGGTGGAGGAGAGAGGTGTGTCACAACCAGTAGTAGCATTTTGGAGGCGTGGTGGTGGAACAACCACCTCCAACACTACTGCACCTTGTCCTGCATCCTTCCCAGCTGCCAAAAGAGTGACCCAATGAGCAGTGAAAGATAGGTAATGTCCCTGTCTATGCCTGCTGGACTATGAGTCAGCGGTAATATGCGCCTTACCGCTGACCGCCCTGTCCAGCGAGGCATGGACATTGCCTTCCACATGCCGGTAGAGAGTCGGAATTGCCTTTCCTGAGAAAAAGAGGCGTTTGGGAACCTGCCACTGAGGAACTGCACATTGCACAAACTCACAGAAGGGGGTCGAGTCTAACAACTGAAAAGGCAGCAGTTGAAGTGCTAGCAATTTAGCCAATCTAGCATTCAACCGCTGGGCATGTGGATGGCTGGGAGGGAACTTCTTTCGACCATCCAGCAGCTGGGGCAGGGAAATTTGCCGGCTACAATCGGACGTTGGTGTACTGCAAGCAGAGTGCCCGCAAGTACTTGGCTGTGACACACCTAATTCAACACCTTCATTCCTCTCAGTGCAGGTTTCAGAGAGGACTGAAGGTATAGTGGCGGTGCGATCTGATGCACTCATCTCAAAAAAGGCCCACACCAAAGAACTTTTGGAATAACGCACAGAGGCAGCGCCCTGCACAGGTGGAGCTCTGCAGTGTGATTCAGTCAGTGTGCTGCCCTTAAGCTAGCCCCTGGAGGGCATCCTGCTTTGTTGGAGATGTGCCTCCTTCTCCTCCTCCTGTCTCCTATCAGGCACCCATGTGGAGTCAGTGACCTCATCATCTCCTCCCTCTTCATCACTGGAGAAAGCCTGGCAGTATGCTGCAGCTGGTGGAACATGACTGCCAGATTGCTGTCCTTCTTGAGCATCCCCTCTCCCTGGGCTCACACTACTGCCTTCCTCTAGCTGGGTATCATCATCAGAGCCTTCAAAACGCTGGGCATCCTCCTGGAGCATGTACCCAACACTGCGCTCAAACAGTTCGGGGGACTCCTCAGGAGGACATGTTGGGCCTAGGGAAGGAGTGACTGATGCCATTGAGATGAGGGAAGAGGACACATTGGCAGCTGCTTTGCCAGTACCTTAAGCCTGGGTGAGAGAGAATGACATGGATGAGGAGGGCTTGGTCATCCTCTCTACCAAGTTTTTGGCATGTTGCGGCTCAACACGTCCAGCTGCCGAAAATAAGGACAAGCGTGTCCCATGGCCACGTGCTGATGACAATGCACCACGTCCACGACCAGCACTGTTGCCTCTAGACGCAGAGCCTGCTTGCCCTCTTTTATTGGCTCGTGACTGTCTGCCTCTCCTTGTTGGCCTTCCAGAGATACTAATGGCCTGCAGGGAGATGATAACACCAGCAATTGGGGTAGCTTTAGGTGCACACTGAGCAGATGACACAGTACACCGACTGTAATTACAGCAGCTGCCTGCCTGTGGTATATGATCTGAAGAACACAAGCAATTGGGGTAGCTTCAGGTATATACTGTGCAGGTGGCACAATACACTGACTGTAACTGCTGCAGCTGCCTGTGGTATTGGGGTAGCTTCAGGTGTATACTGTGCAAGAGGCACAATACACCGACTGTAACTGCTGCAGATGCCTGTGGTATAGGAATAGAACAACACAAGCAATTTGGGGTAGCTTCAGGTGTATACTGTGCAGGTGGCACAATACACTGACTGTAACTGCTGCAGATGCCTGTGGTATAGGAACAGAATAACATGAGAAATTGGGGGTAGCTTCACGTGTATACTGTGCAGGTGGCACAATACACCGACTGTAACTGCTGCAGCTGACTGTGATATAGGAACAGAACAACACAAGCAACTGGGGGTAGCTTCAGGTGTATACTGTGCAGGTGGCACAATACATCGACTGTAACTGCTGCAGCTGCCTGTGGTATAGGAACAGAACAACACCAGCAATTAAGGGTAGCTTCAGGTGTATACTGTGCAGGTGGCACAATACACCGACTGTAACTGCTGCAGCTGCCTGTGATATAGGAACAGAACAACACGAGCAATTGGGGGTAGCTTCAGGTGTATACTGTGCAGGAGGCACAATACACCGACTGTAACTGCTGCAGATACCTGTGGTATAGGAACAGAACAACACCAGCAACTGGGGGTAGCTTCAGGTGTATACTGTGCAGGGGGCACAATACACCCACTGTAACTGTGCTAGGTTCAATCACAAGAAATGTAGACACTGTCCCTGCCTATCCTTCTCTCTATGAACGCCACAACACACTACACAAGGCCGCCACGCAGACGGCTTTATATAGTGTGGGACGTGTACTAAACCCCCTGAGCTATAATTGGCCACAGGCATCCTGCCTGTGGCCAATTATGGCTCTCCTCGCTGCCGGCGCTTTGATTGGCCAAGCATGCGGTTCACAGTGCATGCTTGGCCAAGCATCAGCCAGCAATGCACTGATATGGCACAGTGCATTGTGGGCCATGAGCACGACAGCGACAGCAACAAGACCGGGCCAACGCTAGTTAAAGAGCTGGAAGAAGATAGCGGAGGCCCGGCAGAAGAACCGAAAATCGGGACAAGACCCCCGAAGTCGGAAGAAGACCACCGAAGTCGGAAGAAGACCCCCGTACGGCGGCGACGACAAAGGAGAAAGCCAGGCTCCTCCGCTAGTAAAAGAGTGGTAAAAGAGCATAAGATACCGGAGGAGCCTGGTGAGAAGACCCCCGAAGTTGGAAGAAGACCCCCAGAGCTGACTAATAAACTACTTTAAAAACCTGTGTTGTGTGTTTTTTATTTACTTTTTCCCCCAGGTGAATGGGTAGGGGTACATCGTACCCCTACTCATTCACATAGGGTGGGGGGCCAGAATCTGGGGGCCTCCTTATTAAAGGGGGCTCCCAGATTCCGATAAGCCCCCCGCCCGCGGACCCTGACAACCAACAGGCGGGGTTGTCGGGAAGAGGCCCTTGTCCTCATTAACATGGGGACAAGGTGCTTTGGGGTGGGCTGCAGCGTGCTCGGATAAGGGTCTGGTATGGACTTTGGGGGGACCCCCATGCCGTTTTTTTCAGCATAGGGGTTCCCCTTAAAATCCATACCAGGCGACGGGGCTAGCGAGGTGTCAATCTCGCCGATGGAGGCGGCAACATTGACTTCCTTCGCTAGTCCCATCTACCTGGAGTCACGTTCAAAATTAACGGACTTTACTGCGTGTGTGGGCAAGTCCGATCATTTGAAAAGTCCAGCTGACCTTTGCCAAAAGTCCGGCGGATTGTGACCTAGTGCGCCGGAAAAGTCTGGTCGTGTGTGGGCATGTGTGGGCAAGTCCGCTTGTTCAGAAAGTCCGGCGAATCTCTGCTGTCACTAATCACTGCCATTAGTAGTATAAAAGAAAAATTTAAAAAATTCCAGTATATATACCATAGTTTATAAATGCTATAACTTTCACGCAAACCAATCAATATATACCTATTGGGATTTTTTTTACCAAAGACATGTAGGAGAATACATTTTGGCCTTAATTTATGAAGAAATTAGATTTTCTTTTAATTATTTTATTGGATATGTTTTATAGCAGAAATGAAAAAATATTGCTTTGTTTATTTTTTCATTTATTTAATAGAAAATAAAAAACTCAGTGGTGATCAAATACCACCAAAAGAAATCTCTATTCATGTAAAAAAAAAGATGTCAATTTTGTTTGGGTACAGCGTTGCATTTGCCAGGTAAAGTAGCACAGTGCTAAATAGGGATGAGCCGAACACCCCCTCCCCCCCTCGGTTCGGTTCGCACCAGAACTTGCGAACAGGCGAAAAATTTGTACGAACACGCAAACACCGTTAAAGTCTATGGGACACGAACATGTAAAATCAAAAGTGCTAATTTTAAAGGCTTATATGCAAGTTATAGCCATAAAACGTGTTTGGAGACCTGGGTCCTGTCCCAGGGGACATGTACCAATGCAAAAACTGCAGTTTTTTTGTGAGCAGTGATTTTAATAATGCTTAAAGTGAAACAATAAAAATGATATATTCCTTTAAATATCGTGCCTGGGGGGTGTCCTTAGTATGCCTGTAAAGTAGCGCATTTTTCCCCATTTTTAGAAGAGTACCACAGCAAAATTACATTTCTAAAGGAAAAAATATAATTTAAAACTACTTGTGGCTGTAACGTCAGAAGGGGGCGGGGTCACCCGTTTACATCACCTCAGCTATATAATAGCTGTCATTGCAAAGAGCCTTCAGTCAGCGGGAGCCTCCCATGGAGGTGGAGTTTTTTCCATTTTTTTTTTTATCGGGTCGTCTGACGCTGTGATTGAAGATGAGTGGACATTAAAGGACACTTTTTTTATTTTTTTTAAATAAAGGACTTGTCCCAAATTGTTTACTGTAATTTTTAAAATTTTTTAACATTTTGACACATTGTCTTTGGTGAATGGGTAGGGGTACAATGTACCCTATCGATACCCAGTCACATGGGGGGGCAGGATCTGGGGGTCCCCTTGCTAAAGGGGGCTTCCAGATTCTGATAAGCCCGCCACCCGCAGACCCCCACAACCACTGGGCAAGGGTTGTGGGGATGAGGCCCTTGTTCCCACAGCAACCCCAAAGCATCCTCCCCATTTTGAGGGCATGTGGCCTGGTATGGTTCAGGAGGGGGGCGCTTTGTCACCCCCTGCCTTTTCCTGAGGCCTGCCAGTTTGCGTGCTCAGATTAGGGTCTAGTATGGATTTTGCGGGGGCCCTTACGTCGTTTTTTTATTTTGGCTCCCCTTAATATCCATACCAGACCTAAAGGGCCTGGAATGGATTTTGGGGGACCCCCACACATTTTTTTTTACATTTAGGTGCGGAGTTCCCCTTCATATCCATACCAGACCCAAAGGGCCTGGTAATGGACTAGGGGGGAACCCATGCCATTTTTTTCAATGATTTTCATCTATATTGCTGGGACCCGACAATACATTACAGCCACGAGTAGTTTTAAATTACGTTTTTTCCTTTAGAAATTTCATTTTGCTGTGGTATTGTTCTAAACACTGGACAAATGCGCTACTTTACAGGCATATTAAGGACATCCCCAGGCACAATATTTAAAGGAAAATCACTGCTCCCGAAAAAGCAGTCCCCAAACGCTTTTTATGGCAATAACTTGCATATAAGCCTTTAAAAATTTTAGTGTCCCATAGACTTTAACGGTTTTCCACGGCTTTCGAATTTGCCGTGAACGCTGCATATTATTCGCTGCTCAGCGAACGGGCGAGCACTAGGTTCATCCCTAGTGCTAAATAGCAAAAAATTGCCTGTTCATGAAGGAGGTAAAATCTTCCAGAGCTGAAGTGTATAATGTGCAAATATTCTGTGGATACTTGCAGGTTGTAGCAAAAAGTTCTTGGGGCATACAAGTTTTTTTTTCTTTATTAAGGGTTTACTTCCACTTTAAGGGCATCAAGAAACTTTGCAAATGCTTTGTTGAAGCTTACAATACACTCTCGCCTATATGTACAAGGCCTTGCTGATATACTGAGTCACTCATCTGCGTATGTAGATCAGAACAGTTGGAAGTCCTTATCTTCTTGCTTGCTCATATTTAGTGATTCAAAGTATTGAAACAATAGGGTCATGCTAGCCAGGCAGCTACATTTTCAGAAGAAGAGGCAATCTTTTGTCTTTGGTACTCATTATAACATTATATTTTAGCAATTAAAACAATGGATGGATTATATTTCAATATACAGTGCCTTGAAAAAGTATTCACACCCCTAGAAATTGTCTACATTATGTCATGTTACAACCAAAAACGTAAATGTATTTTATTGGGATTTTATGTGATAGACACACAAAGTGGCACATAATTTTGCAGTGGAAGGAAAATGATAAATGGTTTTCAAAATTATTTACAAATAAATATTTGAAAAGTGTGGCATGCATTGTATTCAGCTTCGATACCACTAACTAACTTCTAATGGAACAAATTGCCTTCAGAAGTCACCTAATTAGTAAATAGAGGCTACCTGTGTGTAATTTAATCTTAGGACACAGAAAACATGTGGAAGAAGGTTCTCTGGTCAGATGAGAACTTTTTGACCTAAAAGCAAAACACTATGTGTGGCAGAAAATGAACACTGCACATCACCCTGAACACACCATCCCCAATGTGGAACAAGTTTTGCTGCAGCAGGTTTACTTTACTTGGTACAGATGCACCACTTTACAGGCAGACTATGGGGACTACCAAAGCACTATATTTAACCACTTGCTTACTGGGCACTTAAACCCCCCTCAGTCCCAGACCAATTTTCAGCTTTCAGCGCTGATGCAGTTTGAATGACAATTGCGCGGGCATACAACACTATGATGTTACCCTTGACCCTTTGGCTCCCTGCCAAACTTAATTTTTTATTTTTGCTTTGATACATATCACCAGGGTAGTGCCTAGCCCCCCTTGCCTAGAACCCCCTTCCCCCCTAGAAAATGGCCATTATTGTTTATTTAACATTTGGTTCCCATTGACTTCAGTGAGATTTGGATTTTTCATCCGAACTGTAATGTTCAGTGAACTTGCCCCTAACTGAACCCAGGTATGTTTGGTTCATCATTAGTCAACAGTAGGTTCAGGGGTTTGGGGAGTAAGAAGTCTTTCTTCAGTCTGAAGTCTCTAACAGAGATCAAGCTCCTAGATTGTGGGCTCTGGAGATTATCTTTATATTCAAAAGGATCTATGCCTCATGCTTTTCCTGTAGGCTATTGGTCTTATGGAACACTGAGGCTGCCAGTCACAAGTAGGGATGAGCTCGATGTTCAGGCCGAACATAAGTTCGACTCGAACATCGGGTGTTCTCCAAACAGCGAACATTATGGTGCTTTCACAGGAAATTTAAGTGCCGTAGAACGACCCATAATGCACAGTGAGATTGCAGTGTATTGTATGATGACTGGCCAAAGCATGCATCTGACCTGCATGCTTCCGCCAATCACAGCACACTCTGCTAAGAGAGCCATAAATGGCCAAAGGCAGGGTGCCTTTGGGCAATCATGGCTCAGGGGGACTAAGTCCACGCCCCACACTATATAAAGCTGCTTACACGGTGGCTGTGTATAGTGTTGTTGGCGTGGAAAGAGAGATAGCTTGAGTTAGATTAAGCAGGCAGGTTATTCAGTTAATGGCAGAGTATTTGATATAGATAGATAGATAGAGATATAAATATAAATATATATATATTCATATATATATATATATATATATATATATATATATATATATATATATATATCAGAGCTGCACAATTCTGGCCAAAATGAGAATCACAATTTTTTTGCTTTAGAATAAAATGATCACGATTCTCTCACGATTCTTGTGACGTGAAATCTTTCACATTATACAAAAAAAATGGGCTAACTTTACTCGTTAATGTTTTTTATTTTTTTTTATATTTCATTAAACAAATTTTTCAAAAAGAATTGCTTTTAAAAGACTGCTGCGCAAATACAGTGTGACATAAAATATTGCAACAACCACCATTTTATTCTCTAGGGTGTCTACTATATATATATATATATATATATATATATATATATATATATATATAATGTTTGGAGGTTCCAAGTAATTTTCTAGCAAAAAAAATATATTTTTTAATGTCCAAATCGCTGGCAATAAAAGTGAGTACACCCCTAAGTGAAAATGTCCAAATTGGGCCCAAGCTGACAATATTTTATGGGGCCACTATTATTTTCCAGCACTGCCTTAACCCCTTTTGGGCATAGAGTTCACCTGAGCTTCACAGATTGCCACTGGAGTCCTCTTCCACTCTTCCATGACGACATCACGGAGCTGGTGGATGTTAGAGACCTTGCGCTCCTCCATCTTCGGTTTGAGAATGCCCTACAGATGATCAATAGGGATTAGGTCTGGAGACACGCTTGGCCAGTCCATCACCTTTACTCTCAGCTTCTTTAGCAAGGCAGTGGTCATCTTGGAGGTGTGTTTGGGGTGTTATCATGTTGGAATACTGCCCTGAAGCCCAGTCTCTGAAGGGAGGGAATCATGCTCTGCTTCAGTATGTCATAATACACGTTGGCATCATAGGCGTGCACACAGGGTGTGCCAGGTGTGCCTAGGCACACCCTAATCACCCCGTGTGGCGCACATTCACGCTGTTTAGACACCTGATATTTCACCAAAGCCCCATAATGGGGCTCCTAAAAACAAAATAAATAAAACAAATAATAAAAGAAATTGTAAAAAATAATAAAAAACAAAACGCATATGTGTTTGAGCTTTGAGGTGCTACCCTAATGAAATGCACAGGCTATGCACACCTATGGTTGGCATTCATGGTTCCTTCAATGAATTGTAGCTCCCCAGTGCCGGCAGCACTCATGCAGCCCCAGACCATGATACTCCCACCACCATGCTTGACTGTAGGCAAGACACACTTGTCTTTGTACTCCTCACCTGGTTGCCGCCACACACGCTTGACACCATCTGAACCCAAAAGTTTATCTTGGTCTCATCAGACCACAGGACATGGTTTCAGTAATCCATGTCCTTAGTCCGCTTGTCTTCAGCAAACTGTTTACAAGCTTTCTTGTGCATCATCTTTAGAAGATGCTTCCTTCTGGGACAACAGCCATACAGACCAATTTGATGCAGTGTGCGGTATATGGTCTGAGCACTGACAGGCTGACCCCCCCACCCCTTTAACCTCTGCAGCAATGCTGGCAGCACTCGTACGTCTGTTTCTCAAATACAACCACTGGATATGACGCTGAGCATGTGCACTCAACTTCTTTGGTCGATCATGGCGAGGCCTGTTCTGAGTGGAACCTGTGCTTTTGAACCACTGTATGGCCTTGGCCACCGTGTTGCAGCTCAATTTTAGGGTCTTGGCAATCTTCTTACAGCCTAGGCCATCTTTATGTAGAGCAACAATTCTTCTTTTCAGATCCTCAGAGAGTTCTTTGCCAGGAGGTGCCATGTTGAACTTCCAGCGACCAGTATGAAAGAGTGAGAGCGATAACACCAAATTTAACACACCTGCTCCCCATTCACACCTGACACCATGTAACACTAACAAGTCACATGACAACGGTGAGGGTAAATGGCTACTTGGACCCAATTTGGACATTTTCACTTAGGAGTGTACTCACTTTTGTTGCCTGCAATTTAGACAATAATGGGTGTGTGTTGAGTTATTATGAGGGGACAGCAAATTTACACTGTTATACAAGCTGTACACTCACTACTTTACATTGTAGCAAAGTGTAATTTCTGCAGTGTTGTTACATGAAAAGATATAATAAAATATTTACAAAAATGTGAGGGGTGTACTCACTTTTGTGAGATACTGCATCCAGTGTAGCCTATATCTAGAGTAGATTATGTGGTGTACTGTTTCTAATACACTTCAGGTGGTGAATTAATATATATATATATATACATATATACAGTCTCGTATGCGTATATGCTCTGCATCGTAACCTACGTCTACAGTGCATTCGGTGGTGTACTGTTTCTAATAAACTTCAGGCGGTGTACACGGTATCTAATACAGTGTGTACAGTTTCTACTACACGTCTGGTGGTGTACACAGTATAAAATACAGTGCAGCCATTGTACAGTTTCTAATACAGTGCAGGCGGTGTACAGAGTATCTAATACAGTGTGTATGGTTTCTAATACACTTCAGGCGGTGTACACAATATCTAATACAGTGTAGTGTGGTGTTGCAAACCAAAAAATACATAATGTCCAGAAGGCCACCAAGAAGAGGCAGACACTCACAGGCCACTAAAAGAGTCCAAGCAGCCTCTGTGTCTACAGTCAACAGTGGTGGTCATGGACATTGTGCATCCTCTGCAGGTGGTCGTGGGGCACGCTTGTCCTTTTTTTCTGCTGCTGGCCATGTTATTGAGCCACAACATGCAAAAGAGTTGGTTGAGTGGATAACAAAGCCGTCCTGATTCACATCCTCTGTCACCCAGGCTCAGAGTAGTTTGCCTTCCAACGCAGCTGCCAAAGCAGCCTTTTCCACTAGCTCCTTGTCCACAATCATTCCTTCTGTAGCCTCACCATCAAGCACAGAGGAGTACCCAGAATTATTCGACCACAGTGTCAGGTACATGCTGCTGGAGGATGTGCAGCGATTTGAAGGCTCCAATGTTGGTTCCTAGATTGAGGAAGGGAGTAACATGAGCCTAGAGGGAGGGGGTGCCACAGAAGGACAAGAAACTGGCAGTCATGGTCCCCTAGCTGTAGCATACTGCCAAGTTTTCTCCAGTGATGAGGAGGGAGGGGATGATGAGGTCACTGACTGTACTTGGGTAAAGATAGAAGAGGAGCTGCGCTAAAAAATAAAAAATAATTATTAACCACAAATTGATAAAACACACATAAAGTGCAAATACTGTGCATATATGTTGAAATTGCTCCCAACACAAGGTTATAGATTAGTCCATAATCCTATGCATGTGAAATCTTTATATAACTTGTGACAATGCCACAAACTCTTGCTCCTCCACCACATAGATTGCATGCTTACCAGAGGCAAGTTAAAAAGGGATTGCGGCTATTAACCCCGCCAGGGCCTTGTTCCAAGGAAATGGTGATGACAGCTCTCAAGTGCTTGATGTAATGGAGTAGGAACACACAGCAAACAGCCAATGGGACTCGATCATTCAATGGTCTCAATTGAGGATCAGATGGTAACCCAAAATGAAGAGGAACTCACCATAGTGTAAATCACATTAAGTACATTTATTAAAGATAAAAGATTGCACTTACACGTAATAAGAAGTAAACTTGCAAAGATTCAAAAAAGCCATCCGTCAAGCAAACACCCATCCACTAAGGTATACAGCGCGATGACGTCATCACGCCACTCCCCCGATGCGTGTTTCATCACACTCTGACGTCATCCTGGGGCACGGGCGATGAGATGACTCATTGCACTATATACTAGACAGACAGAACCATGCCTCGATTTGAGACCCAAGTGGCGGGACCTAAAAGCACCATATTGGGAGCACGAAAAAGACATCCCTCTCCAATATGGGAATATATCCATGTTAAAATAGTTTTATTTAAAAGGAATTTAGGAATAAACACAAATCCCGAGGAAGAGAACAAAGAGAGAACAATAATTCCAAGAATTTTTTTTAACATGGCTAAACATGCAAAAAAAAATGTTACGATGGATAAATGGCCATTCATATAGAAAAACAGCCTAGTATGTTGGGACAGCTATTGGGTGCCCCAAAGGTAGCATTCCCCTGTCTGCTTCTCCAACCAACCCTAAGTTGGTACTGCATTAGACATTCTAAGCTCGCAAAAAACACGGCACCAAGCACTAATCTTCCAATTGAAACCACAGACTTCCGGATATGGGAGCTAAGGGGACACGGTGTGAAAATTTGCATTTCCACCCCCAATGGTGAAAAATAGGTATGTCAGCTAATATGGCAAAAAGCTCCAGATCTAAACAATAATAACAAAAAAATTGTATAATTGAATTCCAAGATTATATAAATGGATATAATAACATATATCATAAAAAAGGGTATATAAATGAATATATATAAAAAAAATGTGTATATAAAAATTAACATATACAAAAAAACAAGTGCGATCAAGAAAAAGGGAAAATGTAAAAGGATATCCCACTCAGGGATTAACCTGAAAAAAATTACCAATGCCCATCGCAGAGGGTGTTGCCATTAAGGTTTCACATCAAGTTCACAAATTCAGGGATAGAACACTTTATACAACCAACATCTATGAATTGTCAATAAAAGCGTTCACATCTACATCAACATTTAGTCCAAATGGGACATAGCTTTTAATTTAATGTATCTATGACATTTCAAGCCTGGATATGCCTCTAATCAGGGAGCTTCCTCTCCAGTGCTGGCAATATTTGTCTATACTCAAAAATCAAGTATTTGAAGGATCTTTGTTGTGGGCCACTGAATAATGTTTAGAGACCGAATGTTTGGAGAAGCCATTGACTATATTAGTAATATGCTCATTTAACCTCACTGAAAGGGGTTGTTTGGTCCTGCCCACCTACTGAAGCCTGTAAGGGCATTGGAGCAGATAAACGACCCCCTCTGTCGAACATGTGATGAAAGGTCTAATTTCATAATCCATCGATGTGCTGGATGAAATTAACTTTTGAGTTCTTTTCTGTGTACAACTATTTAGGGAGCACACACGGCACCTCCTACACTGGTAGAAACCAGTGAGGTTCTGAAAGAAACCCTTTTTGATGGACGGGGGTTGAAGATACTTGGTGCCACTCTGTCCTTAAGAGAATGACCTGAGGTTTTTTGGGTAACACTGTATTTAGAATCTGATCGCTATCCAAAATGTGCCAATGTTAATTAATCAGCTTTTTTATTCTCATGTGTTGCAGGGGCATGTAATTACAATTTTTGATCTAATATTTCACAGCAGTGCCCTACAAGAGTATCTGTGAGGGGTTACAGTGTGGTGGCACCACCACCACCCAAGGACCAATTTTTCTGCCCCTGTTAAACAGGGACATGTAATTTCAATTTTTGATCTAATATTTCACAGCAGGGCCCGTTCCTGCTCACACCAAGAGTATCTGTTAGGGGTTACAGTGTCGTGGCACCACCACCCAAGGCCCAATTTTTCTGCCCCTGTTTAACAGGGGCATGTAATTTCAATTCTTGATATAATACTACAGCAGGGTCTGTTCCTGCGCCCAACAAGAGTAGCTATGAGGGCCTACAGTGTTCTGGTGCCACCAACACCTAAGGCCCAATTTTCTACAGAGTATATAGGGCAGGTTGTATTGTATATAGGGCAGGTCGTATAGTATATATACTGCTGTTCAGAGTATATAGTGCCTGGGGGCCTGGGGGACCCCCACACCATTTTTAAAAACATTTGACCTGAAGGGCCTGGTATGAATTTTGGGGGTGACAACCACGTCATTTTTTTGGGGTATTTTTGGTATTTTTATCTATATTGCCGGGATCCGACAATACATTACAGCTGCAAGCAGTTTTAAATGACATTTTTCCCTTAGAAATGTCATTTTGCTGTGGCATTGTTATAAACATGGGAAAGAAGCATTACTTTACAGGCATAATAAAGACACCCCCAGGCACGATATTTAAAAGAATATTTCATTTTTATTGTTTCACTTTAAGCATTGCTAAAATCACTGCTCCCAAAAAAGGATTTGTTTTAGGATATGTTTTAGGATTTGTTGTGCAGTAATAAGTCAAATCAGAAATGTCTGACTAGGTCAAGAAGTCCTTTCTCCTACCGTGGGTATAGAAAAGAATCACCCCACTTTAAACAATTCACATTTTGTTGCTTTGCAATCTGAAATAAAGACAGAGACAGTTTTTGTTTTATCCAGCTGTATCTACTAGTGCAACTTATAGCATCCAATTGAAAGATATAACGCCAACATGTCAGAAAAAACAAAAACAGAATCACTGAGTTGGAAAAAGGATCACCCCCTCATGTCAGCATTTTGTTGGACCATGTGCTTTAATTACAGACTTTAGTCTGTTGGGCTATGTCTCTACTAGCTTCACACATCTAGACTTTGCAATATTTGCCCACTCTTCTTTGCAGAAATGCTCAAATGCGTTCAGTTAAATTTGATGGTGACCATTTGTTTAATGCCGTCTTCAAGTCATTCCATAGATTTTCAAAGGGGTTTGGCACTGACTAGGCCATGCAAGGACATTCACCTTTTTCTACAACCACTGCGTGGTCATTTTTGCTGAGTGCTTTGGGTCATTGTCATGTTGGAAGATAATCCCTTCTCCCCATTGACAACTTTCTGGCAGAGGGCAGCGGATTTTTCTCAAGAATTTGACAGTATTTTGCCCCATCCATTTCTTCTTCTATTCTGACAAGTGCTCCAGTCCCTGCTGCAGAGAAACACCCCCATAACAGGATAAAACCACTTCCACGCTTTAATGCAGGAATGATGTTATTTGGATGGTGAGATGTATAGGATTTCCGCCAGACATATCATTAGGTGTTGAGGCCAAATAATTCAATTTTAGTTTCATTCTGAGGTCACATGGAAAAAAGGTGTTATGGTCAGATGAGACTAAAATATTATTATTATTATTATAAGTCTCCCAAATTTCTAATTTTTGGCTCTCCATTACTGGTTGGTGAGTATTGCATGGCATATCACTGTTAATTAAACTTTTATTCCCCTCTTGGCCGGTTATGTTCTGTTTATTTTCTGGTCTCTAATTTTTATTGTACATGTTTTTAGAAGTGACTTCAAAGTTGGTTGCATTGACAAAATCAGAAATCAAGATGTGATATGAATTGCCAGAAAAGCGTAAGGAACAGTCACTTTAGCTGTTCATGGGCGTTGGAGCAAATTACATTAATTAGGGATTTGGCTTACGTATTTGTGTTACCTTTCAAATAATATAAGGCATGGGTATGGTAACACTTTGAACTACTCCTCAGCCACTAACAAGCCTTGCATCTTTGCATCAGTGCATTCAATTTAATTGTGCTATGGAATATTTTTATGAGTTGGGAGGGGAGGGAAAGCAATTGTCACATTTGAGGTATTGCAACTCATTTCTCTGCAGGTGTCCTGAGACCATTCCGATTTAATGCTTAAACCCTTTGTGTGGCCCTTTCACTTGACGGCCAGTTACTAAATTAAATCTTTTTTTTCTCTTCCAGGTATTCAAGCAAGTACATTGTATTTGATGTGAACATGGGGCAGAGCTGCAAAGGCCAGTGAAGTAATATTTCAGTCTCGTGCATTAAAGCACCTTACAATTTCTTTTCCCTTTAGGGATGCTATTGGTAAGGTTTTCGGTTGAGTTTCTGGTTCCACATGTGATAATAATGAGGTCTGGGCACCTCAAAAAACCAAGTCAAGGACACGGGATATCCTTATTCTTTAAAAAAGTTAGATTCAAATCTTTGTCTGTAGGGTCAGCAAGCAATTGGTGCATTCCATAGACTGCCGGCCTTTAGACAGTTAAATCCCATTACTACAGAAAAGCCATTTAAAATAGGTAAACATTATTTGGTAATTATTTTGTACATCTTTCTATCTTTCTTATGTTCTTTCTATGTTTTTCTAAGTGATAAACTTAATAAAATAAGACTGAGCTAAAAGAAAAAAAAATATATATATATTTCTATATGAACTGTGCTTGTGACTATTTAATCGTAGAAATGGTCATTAAAAATTCTGCCATAACATGACTTAGCAAACTACTGACAACCAGAGATTTGCTAATGAGGCCTCTTATATATCCCTTCACAGCATGTTCATGCAGGTCTGGATTATAAAACCAGATCCTTTTTTTAAATTATTCATTTAATATATTGTGCATTTACAGAACATATTTCAAGGCAGAAGTACAGACTACATTATGATGTAGCAAGGTCCCAGGCCTCCTTTGATTTAATGAGAACCTCCAGGACCAGGAATAGCTGACATCCTTTAAGTAGTGGGTGCCAGACACTTGTTGAATGCAAAAGAAAGTTTATATCTCCTAACAAACTTTTTTGGGTGAGAGAGAGTTAGGGCCAGGACACCCTTAGGTAGTTGCAAGATTAATTGGCAGACTCAGAGACTTCAATAGAAGGACAGCCATGCAGGGAAAGGCATCCAACAAGACGCCACATCTGCATGTGCTGGAATACTGTGTCCTATGGCAACAGTCTTTAACAGTTCCTAACACAAAGCTTAACCATTCCTTCACTTTCACTACAAGTCCAACCAGCAGTCCGTAACAAAGTAACACGTCAACAGCACACTATATTGATCTGGGTAAGTGCCCGCTCACCACAACAGGCCCAGATGCTTGCGAGGTTATTTTTCCTGGTATCTCAATCCCAATCCAAGCTGGCGCCGTCACACCGCACTGCTCCTTCTGATGGCTGATGTAAATGTATGCAGGAAACCTTTAGAAATCTTGGATCCTCTGGTCCATCCGCACTCTGGTCCCACTGCCTGTGCTCTGGAACTCCTCAGAGGCCAAACGATTCCCCTCTGTGCCTTGCCTCTGTCACACACACACACAGACCTTACTGCAGGCAGGCTTTGAATGTTCTGAAACACAGACCGATCTTCCTACTCGATCAGCAGGGCAGTTCGCAAGGATCCCTCTGAGGCAAGCGATCTGCTCTCCACTGTAGGCCACAGGCTCTTCTAGAGCCGGGCACACACACACAGCCCTCCTGCTGTGTGCTGAATGGCGTCCGGATAGAGAGAGAAAACGTGCCACTCCTGTCCCTTTTATTTGCTTACCCAGCAGGCTGTTCTGTGTCTAGGCCTTGTGGGTAAGTGAATTGGGCATTGTGGGTAAGTAGTTCCTTGACTGAGCCAAACACATGAATCACTTGAACACTGAATTACATTTCCCTTAATGCTTTGCAGCGCTGTTTCTCAAGAATTGTAAGAAAAAGTCCTAACAGCATTAACATCAAAAGGACACTAGAGGGAGCCAAACTCTTACTTAACCACTTAAGGACCACCGCATGCCATTGTACGTCATTACAATGTCATGTACAGGCACAAGCACGTACATGTACGTGCTTGCCTTCCAGCGGGTGGGGGGTCCGATCGGACCCCCTCCTGCTGGATGCGGCGGTCCGTTTCGCTGCAGGAGCGATCCGGGATGAGGGGATGGCCGTTGGTTTCTGGCCATCCCCTCTCGATCGCTCCTGGCGAATGAGAAGCTTCCTCCCTCTGTGTATAGTAAACACAGGCAGGGAGGAAGTGATGTCATTCTCCTCGGGGGGCGGTCTTATTGACCGGACTATGAGGAGAAGTGAAAGTAAGTGTGCACCAACACTACACTAACACATAGGCACACATAGGTACACAAACCTGATCATGACTGATCATTCCACGAAGGGATTGTTCCCAGCATCCTTAAACAAGGCATTGTCAAACCTCTACTCAAGAAACCAAACCTGGACCCTCAGGATCCAAACAACCGTAGGCCAATTACAAGCCTCAACACCATTTCTAAGATCATCGAGAAAGCTGTGGTACATCAGCTACAACTTCACCTGGATACTCACAAACTCCTGGACCCGCTGCAATCAGGCTTCCGCCCGGGTCATGGAACAGAAACAGCTCTCCTCAAGATTTGGGATGACGCCCTCGAAGCAGCAGATGACGGAGAGCCGTGTCTCCTCGTACTGCTAGACCTAAGTGCAGCGTTTGATACAGTAGATCACAATACTCTACTCGTCCGCCTCACAGAAGTAGCCGGAGTCCAAGACATAGATCTCCAATGGTTCGCGTCCTTCCTAGGAAATCGGTCACAGACAGTGAAACTAGGAAAATTCCTCTCCGAAACTCGGGCAGTCACCTGCGGAGTCCCTCAAGGCTCTCCGTTGTCACCCGTTCTCTTCAACATTTACATCCGCCCACTCCTTCAAATCATCAGATGCTCAGATCTCTGCTTCCACTCTTAAGCTGACGACAGGCAACTTTATTTCCGGATCAATGGAAAAAAAGATCACCAACAACAACTTGAAAACTGCCTCAAATCAATAGAGGACTGGATGACCACCAACTCCCTCCAGCTGAACGAATCAAAGACAGAGCTTCTTATCTTACACCCAAATCATAAGCCCGCAACCAAAACCTCCTGGTCTCCACCAACCGTCTTTGGGCAGACTATCTCCCCAAAGACCAAAGCGAAGAGTCTCGGGGTTATTTTAGACACACAAATGTCAATGGATGCGCAAATAGGATCTGTAGTCAGTCGATCTCACCATCTGCTGCGCATGCTTCGCAGACTCATCCCTTTTATCCCAAAGAATGACAAAGCAGTGGTAGTTGGAACAATCATTAATTCACGGACTACGCAAACTCGCTTTACATAGGATTACCACAATATCAACTTGCGCGATTACAACTGATCCAAAACACGGCGGCAAGGCTGATAACAGGAAAAAAACCATGGGAATCCATTTCTCCTTCACTGAGGAGCTTACATTGGCTAACCGTAAAAAATCGGATCACGTTCAAGACCCTGTGCCTCACCCACAAATGCGTGCATAGAGAAGCTCCGCAATACCTAATGGAGAAAATAAATCATTACACACCAAACCGCAGTCTTCGATCAGCCAACAAAAACCTCCTCCTCGTGCCCAAAGCCCGGTATAAATCCAAGGGTGATCGGAGATTCGCTGTCCAAGGGCCTCGGCTATGGAATGCTCTACCAATCAACATCCGCCTGGAAGAAAATCACCTGGCTTTTAGGAAAAAACTCAAGACCTTCCTCTTTTAGCAGATGATCAAAGCTTGCCACAGCGCCTAGAGGCGATTCAGTTCGCATTGTGCGCTATACAAGTATTTCATTCATTCATTCATTCAGCAGTTTAGGGTTCCAAAAAAACGCATTGTTAGCAGGATCAGCCCAGATACCTGCTAGCACCTGCGTTGTGCCCCTCCGCCCAGCCCACCCAAGTGCAGTATCGATCGATCACTGTCACTTACAAAACACTAAACACATAACTGCAGCGATCGCAGAGTCAGGCCTGATCCCTGCGATTGCTAACAGGTTTTTTTGGTAGCGTTTTATATTTAAATCCGGAAGGCAGTGCTTGGTTTTCGGGGTCCCGTACATGGCTAGGCTCCCAAAAAGTCCCCCATATGTGGTATCCCCGTACTCGGGAGAAACAGCAGAATTTATTTTGGGGTGTAATTTGACTTATGCCCATAGCATGTGTGAGCAATATATCATTTAGTGACAACTTTGTACAAAAAAAATAAAAAATTGTAATATTCCTGCAACTTGTGGCAAAATATAAAATATTTTATGGACTCAACATGCCTCTCAGTAAATAGCTTGGGGTGTCTACTTTCCAAAATGGGGTCATTTGGGGGGGTTTTGTGCTATTTTGGCATTTTATGGCCTTCGAAACTGTGATAGGTAGTGAGGAGTGAAATCAAAAATTTGCACCTTTAGAAATCCTGAAGGCAGTGATTGGTTTTCGGGGTGCCGTACTCAGCTAGACTCCCAAAAAGTCCCACATATGTGGTATCCTCGTACTCAGGAGAAGCAGCAGAATAAATTTTGGGGTGCAATTCCACATATAACTATGGCATGTGTGAGCAATATATCATTTAGTGACAACTTTTTGTAAACTTTTTTTTTTTGTGTCATTATTCAATCACTTGGGACAAAAGAAAAAAATATTCAATGGGCTTAACATGCCCCTCAGCAATTTCCTTGGGGTGTCTACTTTCCAAAATGGGGTTATTTGGGGGGGTTTGTACTGCCCTGCCATTTTAGCACCTCAAGAAATGAGATAGGCAGTCCTAAATTAAAAGCTGTGTAAATTCCAGAAAATGTACTCTAGTTTGTAGACGCTATAACTTTTGCACAAACCAATAAATATACGCTTATTGACATTTTTTTTTACTAACGACATGTGGCTGAATAAATGTTGCCCTAAATGTATGACTAAAATTGAGTTTATTCGCTTTTTCTTATAACAAAAAGTAGAAAATATCTTTTTTTCTCAAAATTTTCGGTCTTTTTCCATTTATATCGCAAAAAATAAAAATCGCAGAGACAATCAAATACCATCAAAAGAAAGCTCTATTTGTGGGAAGAAAAGGACACAAATTTCGTTTGGGTACAACATTGCATGACCGCGCAATTACCAGTTAAAGCAGTGCAGTGCGAAATTGTAAAAAGACCTCTGGTCCTTAGGCTGAAAATTGGTCCGGGGCTGAAGTGGTTAAAGAACATCATATTAGCACGGTAGCTTGATTGGCAAAACCCCTGTGCTACACCCATATTTTTTTTAAATGTTCAGGTGTTTTAAATAGCCTTGCGGGAGGTAAATGTCTCTTTTGCATGTGTGCGCTGTAATATTTTTTTCAGTTTTTTGCTGAATCATCTTTAATGCATCTTTTAGGGGATGCCCCCGAAAAATCGTATTTGTCTAAAGATACAGCAGTCACAGAGCGTGCTGGATGAGCACTCCAGGGGGTACGTGGGAGGCAGGGTTCTGGGAGGGTGTCCATGGAAGCCCTCCCAGAACTGGAAGCCCCGGGGTTCAGATGGAAGGGGGATGGGGACGTTATGGTTTCTTGCACCAGGGCCCTGAAGGTCCAAGTTACTCCTCTGCTATATAGGGATATGCTTTGTTCATATTAAATGTCTGAGGTTGTAGCATGGTTGCAGGGTTGCCTAGATAAGTGGTTCTCAACCTCAGTCCTTAGTACCCTCAACAGGCCATGTTTTCAGGTTTTCCTTTACTTTGCACGACTGCTTTACAGCAATATCAATGACATGGTATTGATAAGAGCTATTTTATCTAAGGGAAGTTCCCAAAACATGGCATGTTGGGGGTACTCGAGGACTGAGGTTGAGAACCACTGGCCTAGATAACAAACAGTTGTTGACTGTATTGTTGCTTAGTATTACTTTTTTAAACTTAGTAATGGCAAACAATAGCTGAATTTATATGAGCAGAAATTTCCAAATATAAATGAATGATGAATACATAACCCTAACTTGTGTTTTTTAAAGTGTCATAAACTATCATACAGTAAAGTCAATTAAACAAATTTACTATTTAATTTTAATAACTATTTAAATATTGGGACAATACATGGAAGCTAAGCCATTCCATAAACTAATGGAGTGCACAAGTTATTTCCAGACTATATTTTTATTCTTTGCATTTCTTTTTTTTTTCTTTGTGCTTGTGATCTGAAGACAGAACGCATTGCGCTTGGTCTGTGGAACTCACACCAGTACTGTATAAATAAGAAGGCTTCAGGAAAAGATACACAAGCTTGCACTGTGGAATCAAAAAGGGATCCTTCATTTTGCATCTGGAGGAAAAAATAGAACAACTGAAATATTGACATTAAACATTAAGGTCTGGCTTGAGCGTGTGTGACATTTTGAATTATTAATCAACCTATAACCACGCTCATTTACATAACCCTCTATGCATTTTCATGAAGTATTTAAATTGTTTCATCATCAGCACATAGCTCTGATTTGCTTCAATGAAAGAGATCAGCGTGTTCACCCTCAGAAAAACTCTGAAGGGTTACATGAAAGAGTACGGTTCTTCCTGACCTTTGTTTAATAGGGTGTACCCAAAAGTGTTCATAATAGCAGTGCTTCTTAAAGTGGAACTACATTGTATCTGAACACCACAAACCAAAAAAGCTATTTTTAATATTCACAGCAAACTCCCCTATCCATCCATGTCTCCATGTCTTATTTTGTCAATGGCGGCTGATGCTCAAAATTTTTAGGGGGTGCAAACAAACTGAAAAACTGCCACTGTGCCCATCAAACGCAGCCACTGTGCCCATCCAACGCAGCCACTGTGCCCATCAAGCGCAGCCACTGTGCCATCAAACGCAGCCACTGTGCCCATCAAGCGCAGCCACTATGACAACAAATGCAGCTGCTATACCCATAAATTGCTGCCACTGTCCCATCAATTGCTGTCAGTGTGCCCATCAATTGCTGCCAGTGTGCTCACCAATGGCTGCAAGTGTGCCCCATAAATTGCTGCCAGTGTGCCCATCAATTGCTGCCAGTGTGCCCATTAATGGCTGCAAGTGTGCCCCATCAATTGCTGCCAGTGTGCCCCATCAATTGCTGCCAGTGTGCCCCATCAATTGCTGCCAATGTGCCCATCAATTGCTGCCAGTGTGTCCCATCAATTTCTGCCAGTGTGCCCATCAATTGCTGCCAGTGTTCCCCATCAATTGCCGCTACTGTGCCCCATCAAATGCTGCCGGTGTGCGAGACAGGTAAGTCCGGGAGTTGGGACTTACCTGTCTCACAGTGGGTCACAGTGGCGTCCTTCATGTAGACGCTCCTCAATGTCTCCAGTCCTCTCTATCGGGTGTCCAATCACAGCACCTGTTGTTTCAGCCAATCAGGTGACAGGTAACCAGACCCGAGCATCTGATTGGTTGAGAGGCGGGTCAGTGTTAGGAAAATGATTTATTAGCTTTCCTAACACAACATTGAGTAAACAGCGAACGCACAGCATTGCGCCTGCTGTTTACTATTTTGGAAGCCTATTAGAGCCCACTGCTCTAATCAGGTGCTTCCAAAAAAGACCCCGCCGCTAAAGGTCTGGACACCTAAATAGGGGGCGGCAGCGGCAACCATAGATAGATTCATGCAATGCATAAATCTATCTATGGTGAAAGAGAGAGATGACAGGAGAAAGGGGGCGGCACTCCTGCGCCCTTTATGGACGTGCCGCCACTGTATTTTGTTGATAGATCACTTTGAAATATATCCCCTAGCATTTCTGTCCGTGGCCATCTTGTGTAAGGGCAGATGACTCATGTAACAATTACTTCCTGGAATCCATTTGCCCTTAACTCAGGCATGGAGGCAGGAAGGTGTGCTTAGCTGAGAAATATCCCCCCTACTTTCTTGAACACTCCTGTGGTATATGATTCCTGTGAATGCACCAACTACAACTCCGATCTCCGTGGCAGACCGACCTGTAGTTTTATTAGGCTGCAGGGGCACTGATGTGCGCTCTTTTAGTATACAGTCATGTCTTCTGGATTTGAAACAGAAAATCCAATAAGTCGTGCAGGCTGAAAGCCGAAGGACATGTCTGCAGGAGCCCACATTACACCCATCATCTATTGATGCTTTCCAGGCTCCTGCAGAAAAAAATAATAAATGCTGATTTATTTCTGCTAAAATAGGTAAATTTTTTTTTTGTAAAGGTGAACTTATCGAGACACAGAGTCTGCACATATGCAACCAGCTTACAGGCATACCCCACTTTTAAGTACATGTAGCGCTGGCTCCTGACGGGCAGGTACTATATGTTTTTGAAAATTAATATTCCTGAAACCACAGTTGGGTTTTAGGGCTAATTTTACCAAATTATGATTTCAGTACCAGTCCAGCTGGGTTGCACTGGGTTCTCCTTGGCCACAGGTGTCGCTGTCACCACCGGCAAGTGGTAGAACGCAGTTTAGCTGGGTGTATTGAGTGCCACGTTTCTCGGAACCAGCCCAGTGGGAGTGTTCTCCTGCTGTGCATTCTGGGAGGTGGTATTTAAGGGGCTGACATCACGTGTTACGGGGTTCCATGCCAGAAGATTTTTCTGTCTGTTTGGTTCTGGTCCTCCTGACCAGCCTCCATGGACCTCCTGGCCTGGGGTGTGGTTCCATGCATTTCCAAGTCTCGGGGTTGGATAGCCCGAGGCAAAGCAACTGCAGGGACAGGCCTGAATGGATGTCGAGGCCTGGTGATTCAAGGGTGGTCCGGTGCCATCTCATCTAAGGAGAGGCCCAGCAACTGGAAAAGCATCCATGGGAGGACTCTTCAGGAGAAGGCTATGCACAACGCTGGCTTCTCTGATGGAGCCTGGAGGCTCAGGTGAAGGACACTTCATGGATCCACACTCATACGGTATCGTCGGACCGGCTGAGAGATACTGGCACTGTATGATAGCTCTATAAGTTTGTCTATGTCCCTCAGTTACACTCAAGTCTGTGGCAGAGACTTTTCTTTACTTATCACCCTACCGGCTGCTAGGCCTAGTGAGAGGAGGTCTATCCGGGGATTGTGAAAATCCAGCTGTGAAACGGTTATTCTCTGGATTCCTTCTATAAAGACTTTCCATTTTTGACAGTCCAAAGTACCTGAACTTCCTTCTAACCCTCTACCCTAAACTGAGAGATCTTGTTCCTATTCCAAATAAATAACACAAAAGAAGATATAGTGTCAGTTTAGGCATTTCTTTGGGCCATCTACCACAGGAAACCCTAGACGGAGACGAGGTCAAGAAGGTAACAGTAAGCCCAATAAAACCAGCAACTCCTTCAGGGGTCAGCTACATACACAATGGGGTTTATTTACTAAAGCTGGAAAGTGCAAAATCAGGTTTTATTACCAAAGCTTAATTGAACAAGCTGGGATTAGAAGCTCATTGGTTTCTATGCAGAAGTGAGCCTGATTTTGCACTTTTCAGCTTTAGTAAATAAACCCCATTGTGTAATTAAGAGTAGGGTATGCCTGTATATACTGGCACAGTCAAGCGCCTTTACTTTCTCCCTACTGCAGCATCCTTGCCTGTCTAAAGCTGGCCAAGTGGCCATGCATGTAAAGATTTTCTTGGTTCAGTCCAGAAGGCTAACAAGGAAACTCCATAGACTCCTCCGTCCACACTAATCAGCACCTGCAACTGTCAGAATACCTGAACAATGACTCCATCTGATTGACTGCAACCATTTTTTGACTGACTTTTTTGCCTGTTGTTTGATTTCTAATTTAAAGAAAACCCTCATCTTGTAAAACAATCCTTTCGGTTTAAAAAAGAAATGAAAGGTAAAACATTTGTACGTATATATATATATATCACCTCTCCCCCTTCCCTCTAGTCGATTATCTGGGACACGTGACAGGTCTTAGATGATTGCGCGGCCAGTCACAGTGCACCGCACGGCTCACGCATGAGCAGTGGGTGCCCAGCTGTAAAGCCACAGCCGGGCACCCACAGTTAAAATGCCGGTGCCGCCGAGCAGAGGGGGAGACAAGCAGAACTTCGATCCCCCGCATCGCTGGACCCTGGGACAGGTAAGTGTCCGATTATTAAGACCACTTTCACACTGGGGCGTTTTTCAAGCATTTTTCAGGCGCTTTAGCGTTAAAAAAGCGCCTGTGAGGCGCTTGAAAGAAGCCTCATCTGCAATCCCAATGTGAAAGCCCAAGTGCTTTAACAATGTCAACGCCCCGAAAAACGCTCGTAAAGCGTTGCTTTAACTAGCAGCGCTTTACCAGCATTTTTCGAGCGCTATTGGGGTGCTTTTAACCCCATGCTAGTGGCTAAATAAAGGGTTAAAAGCGCCCACAAAACGCTGCTGCCAAAAGTGCTTTTCAGGCGCTTTTCAGGCGTTTTGCAAGCGCTTCCCATTGATTTCAATGGGAAGGGGCGCTTTAGGAGCGATGTATTCACCACTCCAAAAGCGATGCAAAGAAGCTGCTTGCAGGACTTTTTTTGACGCCCTGCCAGTGCAGCGCCTCAGTGTGAAAGCACTCAAGCTTTTACATTGGGATTGCAGTTGCGGCTTCTTTCAGGCGCTTTACAGGCACTTTTTTTAAAGCTAAAGCACCTGAAAAATGTCCCAGTGTGAAAGGGATCTCAGTGTGAAAGCACTCAGGCTTTTACATTGGGGTTGTAGTTGCGGCTTCTTTCAAGCACTTTACAGGCGCTTTTTTTAACGCTAAAGCGCCTGAAAAATGCCCCATTGTGAAAGAGGTCTAAAAGTCAGCAGCTGCAGTATTTGTAGTTGCTGACTTTTAATTTTTTTTTTTTTGTGTGTGTGTGTAAACTCCGCTTTAATTGAACAAGGTGAAGTTAGAAGCTGATTGGCTATCATGCACAGCTGCACCAGATTTTGTACTCTCCGGCTTTAATAAATCAACCCCCACTGTCACTTTGCTCTGAATGGGAAAAGTGACAGTGGGGTTGATTTACTAAAGGCAAATAGACTGACCAATTTGCAAATGCAGTTGCACTCTGCAAGGACATTTGCACCACACCTTAGTAAATGACGGGAAGCTCCATTGACTTTCATCATCCAATCATGTGCAGGCAAAAATGCATTTTTTTTCTCCTTGCATGGAATTGGAAATTCTTTTCAAAGTGAATCTTTACCTCATTTACTAAGCTCTGGAGAAAATGCCCTTGCAGAGTAGAACTGCACTTACAAAATGCAGAGCCTATTTGCCTTTAGTAAATAAAACTCCAGTGTTTATTTATTTATTCATGATATTTATATAGCCCAGGCAATTTATGCAGCACTTGCATACTTTACCATTCACTTAGTCCTTACCCTCATAGAGCTTACAATTTAAAGGCCCCTTTCTCACATACACACACACATGCCAATTTAGCGTAGGTTCACACTAACGCGGTGGGGGAAACCCAGCGATCCATGTACGTTTCCCGCACTGCATGCAACCCTGCCCTTGCGATCTGCAGCGGGTATCCGTGCAATTTTAATGACACAATCCAGTTGCAGTGTGGTATTTAAATTGAGGTTACTAAATTCTTTTATTTTCACGTTTATTTGGCAATTGCAGAACTAGTGTAAAACAATTATTTGATTTCTACATTCTTTCATTGTTCTACAGACCTGTGCCTACCTTTGTTTTTGTAAATTGACTGTAAGAGTCAGAAGCAATTACAGTTTCACAAACATACACAATCCTTACTTCTCAGCAGGAAATCCTGTGTGTAAAATATGCAAAAGGAAAAAAAATCAAAGAAAAGCAATAAAATCACAAAATATTAATTTTGCCATTGTATAACATTACACCCTTATAACATGTCACAACATCCTATTAGGGCATTTTCAGGGAAGTAAATAACATTTTTATGTTAGCTAGAGCTGTTCTCTATTGCATGCAGTAAATTCAAGTAGCAGTGTAACCTGATGAGGCTTTTTCCCAAGAGGATGATAAGTCAAAGTGGCTAAACTGCACTGCTTCATATTGCTGCTCATAATAAAATATAACACTGGATCTATTTACACTCGCTGACTCTGAAACGCCAAAGGGTCAACCTCAATAATGAAGCAATGAAGAAATGTACAGTGTTCTACATAAGTCTTAGCCCCCATGGATGTTTTCATGTTTTTTTTGTGTTTTTCATGTGTTACAACCTTGATTTAAAATAGATTTAATTGGGATTTTGTGCCACTCATTTGATTGATTTTTAGCAAAGTTGTTGTTCAACCAGTTTAACCAGTTTGACTCTAAAGCAAATGTTTGCATTTTTTTTATTTTTTTGCCCAAGTGTAAAAATCTTCATTTATGGCAATAATATTACTTAAACCCCCATAAGATTATACATTTTCTGAAATCAGAGGCCCAGTAGAATAAAAAAATGATAGTTGCAAACTTGAATGTTAAATGATATTTGCGCAACGGTTTATTAAACACAGGCACACACAATATACAACCCATTTTTTCAGGAAAAATATAAAAAACAAGGGGATTGATTTAATAAAGGTAAATAGTCTACTAAAGGTAAATAGTCTACTGCAAAGGTACCCACAAGTGCACTTCAGGAGCACCACAAGTGCAGTTGTTCTAGATATGAGGGAAACATTCAAGAAAAATTGTAAAAAAATCATTATTGCTTACACATGATTGATTGATAGAAATCAGCAGAGCTTCCTCTCATTTCAGAGATCTAGAGCAACTGCACTTGAAGTGCATTTCTAATGCTCAGTATATTTGCCTTTAGTAAATCGACCTCAACGTTGCGCTGAGTAAATAGATACCAAGCATGCCAAGTCCTAAAATCTCCATAGGTGATGCTTTAAAAGCTTTTACAGCTCATCAGTTTAGATTTACCACTTGCTGCCCGCCATATAGAAATAGGAGGTCAGCAAAGTGGTTCTGTTATCCTGACCGGATGTCATATGACGTGATAAGGATAACAAGCCGGTGCGTGCCTGCGAGGTAGCGCATTGCCGCAATTTAGAGGTGCTGTGTGTCAGACACACCGCATTTCCAACCGTGGTAAGGAGCCTCTGACGAAGGCTTCTTACAACGTGATCAACTGTGACCAATCACAGCTGATCATCTCATTAACCAAGAAGTGTCGTTAAATGGCTTTTCTCAGTTCATGCTAACAGGAAGAGCCGATCAGCATCTCTCTGTCAGAGTGGGGGTCTGTGCTGATAATCAGCACATTGATTATCAGTGCAGCCCCCATCAGAGGTGCCCATCAGCTGTCAATCACTGCCCATCAGCTGCCAGCCTGTGCCCCATAAAGAATGCCTGTCAGTGCCCATCAAAGTGCCAATCTGTGCCCATAAATGTGCCAATCAGTGCCCCATCAGCAATTCCCTGTCAGTGCCCCTCAGGTGCCACTCAGTAATGCCTGTCAGTAGCTCCTCATCAGTGTTGCCTATCCAGTGCCATCTATCAGTGCCCCATCAGTTTTGTTTTTTCAAAATTTTCGGTCTTTTTTCATTTGTAAAAACCCTAGAGGTGATCAAATATCCCCAAAAGAAAGCAATATTTGTGGGAAGAAAATTATAAAAATTTAGATTGGGTACAGTGTTGCATGACCGCACAATTGTCATTCAAAATGCGACAACTCTGAAAGCTGAAAATTGTCCTGGGCAGGAAGGGGGGAAAGTGCCGGTATTGAAGTGGTTAAACAGGATCCCTTGTGCTAGAATTATTGTTCTCACTCTGACATTTGTGGTGTGGTGCAACCACAGTTTACGAGTGTACACCTTGTGCTGCATTTAGGTTTGTGAAAATGTAATAATGAGGACAACATGGGTTACGGCAATTTTCTTTAATTCTTTAAATATATTTTATTGTATTTTTTTTTTCAAGTACTCGCCAATTACTGATACTTTTTTTTATGTCTTGTGACAGTGGTACTAATATGCAGCACTGATGAGGCATGGACTTGTTTTATTTTATTTTTATTATTTTTTACAATTCATGTATATATATATATATATATATATATATATATATATACATATAAATACATTTTACAATGCTTTCTTTTTTTGTTGCGGGGGGAGTGGACGGTGTCAGTGTTTTTTATTTTTTTATTTTTACAATTTTACCTTTTAAATTTGTATTAATTACAATTCTTTTTTTTTTTTTAATCAACCTTGTTGGGGGGCTTTGGTGAGATACCAGGAGTCTAAACAGACCCCCAACATCTCCCTTTTGAGACAGGTAAAGGGACTGAGGACACAGATTCCCCAATCCCTTTCTCTACAGCCTCAGCTGCACTGAAGATGAAAGGACAGGAGACAGAGGTGCCTGGTCATTCATAAACTAAAACATTGCAAACACAGTTTACAATGCTCAGTTATGAATAGACAGAGTCAGTGAATTCATTCAGAAATGGAAGGAACCAGTAAATTACATATTTACCGACTCCTTCCTCTGCTCTCCATCCTGACAGATCCTGGATGAGGGGGGGTCACCGGAGGAGCATGGAGGGGAACGAGAGCAGGACCCAGGGAGCCGGAGGAGGACTCAGGGAGCCGGAGGAGGACACAGGGGACAGTCGGGACAATTGGTGCAGGCAGTTACAGGCACCAATATCCCTGTATAGCTTTCAAAAAAGCAGCTGACAGCTGCAGGAGGGAGAGGGGGAGAAGCAGCTGTCAGCTGCTTTACTGGAAGCCACATAGGAGATTAGTGCTTGTAACTGCCCCCACAAGCGATCTGGGATCCAAGGCTACATGTACACTAGCCTACCCTGACTGCAGCCACAAGAAAAACATTCCTATCTTGAAAGCGATTCTTCCACATTCAGGAGAGGGAGGTTTAACCTCACCTAAACGTGGCAGCTTTTAACCGCTTCAGCCCCAGACGATTTTACCCCCTTGCTGACCAGAACACTTTTTTTCGCGATTCGACACTGCATCGCTTTAACTGACAATTGCGTGGACGTGAGACATTGCACCCAAACAAAATTGACGTTGTTTCTTTTCGTGGTATTTGATCACCTCTGCGGTTTTTATTTTTTGCTCTATAAACAAAAAAAAGAGCGACAATTTTGAAAAAAAAAATTATTTTTTACTTTTTGCTATAATAAATACCCCCCAAAAATATATAAAAAATATATTTTTTTCCTCAGTTTAGGCTGATATGTATTCTACATATTTTTTGTTAAAAAAAAATCGCAATAAGCGTATATTGATTGGTTTGCACAAAAGTTATAGCGTCTACAAAATAGGGGATATTTTTATGGCATTTTTATTATTATTATTTATTTTTTTTTACTAGTAGTGGCGACGATCTGAGACTTTTAACGGGACTGTAATGTTATGGCGGACAGATCGGACAATTTTGACACATTTTTGGGACCATTGACATTAATACAGAGATCAATGCTATAAAAATGCATTGATTACTGTAAAAATTGGGGTTAATAATAGGGGGCGATCAAGGGGTTAATGTGTTCCCTAGTGTGTGTTCTAACTGAAGGGGGAAGAGGACTGTGCAGGGGAGATGACAGATCGCTGTTCATACTGTTTACACAGATCCCAGTTCTCCATGTGTCAATGGCGATCGCTCCAGCTCGGGGGGCGTCGGAACGTTGTTTTTCGCCCAGCCGTGCCATTCTGTATGCCATTTTGTGTGCAAACACCCTGACACTTTTAATTGCGGCGGTTGTGGATATTGTGCAAGCGTCCCAGTGTGTATAAAGATCTCGCCATGGCCGGTCATCTACATGGGTGTGACGGATCTGACATCAGACTCTTATATGATCGATCCACAGGGGGTAAGATGGTGTTCCTCACCATGATTCCCTTGGCTTTTTGATCCATTTTATGATCTCAAAATTAATCAGATCCCCCTTACTCCACTTTTGGTCTTGCACAGGCATTCCCCCTGAACAGAGGGACTTATTGAAATCTTCCCTGCTATTTTTGTGGGACCTGCATCCTGGGGGTACCTTTGGGCTTGTGACAAGCATCTATCCTTTAGGTGTGTATATTTCATTTTATATGCACACACTAATGCATACCCATTTGGTATAATTTTGGAGACGTATTAGCTATTATCATTATGTTATTTTCACCTACTCAGAACATACTAGTTCTGATGTCATTTTTGTTACCACCGTTCGGACCTTCGCTGGAACATCTCCTTTGCTTGTGAGGTGTCTAGCCCTCAAGGCCTGTCTGTCCGGTCTCTCTGTCCTTGGGAGGGCCCCTCTAGGTCTCTTTTTTTTGTACTCTTCACACAAACAATTGATACCATTGGTATGTGCTTAATATTTCCATCAATATTTGCCTTCAGCTTTGTCTTTTTCAACCTATGTTGACTGTCTTTTTAATCATATATGTGTTTTTTTTTCAATAGACATTTTTACTCTGTTTGTAAATATCCCCTGAAGAAAGGCATCTAGCCAGAAAAGTCAGATTCATCAGAGATGTAATTAAAGTCTGTATATGCATCAATTGTTTATTTTACATGTTGTCATGTTTCTATGTCCACTGTGACAATTTTAACCACGTCTAAATTGATATAATAAATATATTTTGATACTAGTTGGTGTACTGGTTACTTTCAAAGTCCCATTTCCCAAGGGGGTTTTCTTCTTTTATTCTAATAAACAGGATGTGGTGAACAAAAACCCCTCATTCTTCTGATGTTGGAACACTTGTTCTATACAGGTAATGAGCTGAGATTAGGAGCACTCTCCTCCTAATCTCAGCGTGTTAACTGTATAAAAGACACCTGTCCACAGAAGCAATCAATCAATCAATCAGATTCCAGTATCTCCACCATGGCCAAAGAGCTATCCAAGGATGTCAGGTACAAGATTGTAGACCTACACAAGTTTGAATGGGCTACAAGACCATCGCCAAGCAGCTTGGTCAGAGGATGACAACAGTTGGTGCGATTATTCACAAATGGAAAAAACACAAAATAACTGTCAGTCTCCCTTGGTCTGGAGCTCAATACAAGATCTCACCTCGTGGAGTTTCAATGATCATGAGAACGGTGAGGAATCAGCCCAGAACTACGTGGGAGAATCTCGTCAATGATCTCAAGGCAGCTGGGACCATAGCACCAAGAAAACATTTGGTAACACACTACTCCACAAAGGACTGAAATGCTGCAGTGTCTGCAAGGTCCCACTGCTCAAGAAAGCACATGGCCTGTCTGAAGTTTGCTAATGAACATCTGAATGGTTCAGAGGAGTACTGGGTGAAAGTGTTGTGGTCAAATGAGACCAAAATTGAGCTCTTCGGCTTAAGTTCAACTCGTCGTGTTTGAAGGAGGAGGAATGCTGCCTATGACCCCAAGAACACCATCCCCATTATCAATATGGAGGTGGAAACATTATGCTTTGGGGGTGTTTTTCTGCTAAGAGGTCAGGACTACTTCACTGCATCAAAGGGACAATGGGCAGGGCCATGTAGCATCAAATCTTGGGTGAGAACCTCCTTCACTCAGGCAGGGAATTGAAACTGGGTCGTGGATGGGTATTCCAGCATGACAATGACCCAAAACACACAGCCAAGGCAACAAAGGAGTGGCTCAAGAAAAAGCACATTAAAGTGTTACTAAACCCAGGACTAGGGATGAGCTTAGAGTTCGAGTCGAACTCATGTTCGACTCGAACATTGCCTGTTCGCCTGTTCAGCGAACAGTAAACAATTTGGGCTGTTCGTGGCAAATTCGAAAAGCCGGAACACCCTGTACAAGTCTATGGGAGAAATCTAAAGTGCTAATTTTAAAGGCTAATATGCAAGTTACTGTCCTAAAAAGTGTTTGGGGACCTGGGTCCTGCCCCAGGGGACATGGATCAATGCAAAAAAAAGTTTTAAAGACGGTAGTTTTTTCAGGAGCAGTGATTTTAATAATGATTAAAGTGAAACAATAAAAGTGTAATATTCCTTTAACCACTTGCTTACTGGGCACTTAAACCCCCCTCAGTCCCAGACCAATTTTCAGCTTTCAGCGCTGATGCACTTTGAATGACAATTGCGCGGGCATACAACACTGTACCCAAATGAAATTTTTATCATTTTTTTCCCACAAATAGAGCTTTCTTTTGGTGGTATTTAGTTACAGCTCAGAGTTTTATTTTTTGCTAAACAAACAAAAAAAGATGCAAAAAAAAAAAAATCATGTTTTAATAGTTTGTTATAAAATTTTGCAAACGGGTAATTTTTCTCCTTCATTGAAGTGCGCTGATTAGGCGGCACTGATGGCTGCATTGGTGGGCACTGATGGGCTGCATTGGTGGGCACTGATAGGCTGCACTGGTGGGCACTGATAGGCATAGTTAAGGCGGCACTAATAGGCACAGATAAGGCGGCACCGATGGGCACAGATAAGGCGGCACTGATGGGCAAAGATGGGCACAGATAAGATGGCATGGATGGGTGGCACGGATAAGTGGCACGGATGGGTGGCACGGATGGGCACTGATAGGTACCACTGATAGATGGGACTGATGGGCACTGATAGGTGGCACTGATAGGTGGCTCTGATAGGTGGCACTGCTGGGCACTGATGGGCGGCACTGCTGGGCACTGATGGGCGGCACTGCTGGGCACTGATGGGCGGCACTGGGGTGCAGCACCTTTGAGGCACATTGTGGGCACTGTGGGTGGCACTGTTGGTGGCACTGCTGGATGGCACTGTGGGTGGCACTGTGGGTGGCACTGTGGGTGGCACTGTGGGCATTATGGGCACTGCTGGGTGGCACTGATGGGGACACTTACTTTTATTCAGGATGGCACTGCGGTGGGCAGGTGGGCACTGGCAGGGGGCAGGTGGTCAGCTGTATTGCTGGCCGTGATCGGGACTGATGTCCCGATCACGGCCGCCGGTGATCGGCTTTTTTTTCTCTCCTCGCGCTGTCAGCGCGAGGAGGAATAATAGCCGATTGCCGGCTCCGTTCTATCACATGATCAGCTGTCATTGGCTGACAGCTGATCACATGATAAGGGGTCGGGATCGACCCCTTGCACGGATCGGTGATCAGGCGAGTCTCACGGACTCGCCGATCACAGAGCGCGCCGCGCGCGCCCCTCAGGGCGCGTGCAGGCCGCTCGTACCCGGGACGACGTCAATAGACGTAGTCCCGGAAAAGTAGATCCGCGCTAATGCCGTCATTTGGCAATAGCGCGGATCCCAAGTGGTTAAATTTCGTACCTGGGGGGTGTCTATAGTATGGCTGTGAAGGGGCGCATGTTTCCCGTGCTTAGAACTGTCCCTGCACAAAGTGTCATTTCTGCAGGAAAAAAAGTCTTTTAAAATCACTTGCGGCTATAATGAATTGTCGGCTCCCGTAATACAGAGAACACTCAATGAGTGTTCTCTGTATTACGGGAGCCGACAATTCATTCATTGATTAAAAAAAAGCGTGGGTTTCCCCTAAATTCAATTACCAGGCCCTTCAGGTCTGGTATGGATATTAAGGGGAACCCCGCGTCAAATTTTAAAAAAAATTGACGTGGGGTTCCCCCTAAATATCCTGTGTTGATCACATGCACTCTCCCAGGAAAAAATAGCAATACAAACCAAACTGAGCATGTGCAGCCTGACTCCAAAGACTCTGTACTATCTGTTCTGTGACCTGTTCTAGAGTCAATGGAAGAAGGCTGAGATTTGTGCATACAGGATCAAACAGCCTTTTTGCACATTGCAGAGGATTAACCCCTTAGGTTCCACAGTGAGTATAACAAGCATGCTTTACTGCATATACAGACTGATTTTACTGTTGTGGGTTTAGTAATACTTTAAGGTCCTGGAGTGGCTTAGCCAGTATCCAGACCTTAATCCCATAAAAAATATGTGGAGGGAGCTGAAGGGTCGAGTTACCAAACGTCAGCCTCGAAATCTTAATGACTTGGAGAGGATCTGCAAAGAGGGGTGTGACAAAATCCCTCCTGAGATGTGTGCAAACCTGGTGACCAACTACGTCTGACCTCTGTGATTGCCAACAAGGGTTTTGCCACCAAGTACTAAGTCATGTTTTGCGAAGGGATCAAAAACTTACTGTATTTCACTTATTAGCTACTTCTGGACTGCCCACAGCACATATACTGCTGCAGGATGGCCCGGCTGCGCAAAACAACGTAACTGTACATTGTTTGCTTCTTCCGGGTCTAGGGGGCCCATGCGCACCACCCGCGTCCCGCTCCGGCAGTGATTGGACACAGCGGGAGTCAATCAGCGGGTCCGGGACCCGCCGCTCGCTCGTTGTAGAGGCATAACTGCAGTCTGCCTCTGTAGACAAAGCGTTCTGTCAGAGAGGGAGAGAGAGATTTTGTGTTCCTGCTAATCAGGAGTACAGATGTCTCTCTTCCTCCACTCAGTCCATCTCCCAGTTAGAAATCAATCCCTAGGAGCACTCTTAACCCTTTGATCGCCCCTGGTGTTAACCCCTTCCCTGCCAGTGTAATTTATACCATGACAGTGCATTTTTTCTAGGACTGATCAGTGTATTAGTGTCACTATTCCGCAAAAAGTGTCACTTAGTGTCCAATTTATCCGCCGCAATGTCGTAGTCCCACCAAAAATCGCTGATTGTCGCCATTACTAGTAAAAAAAAATAAAAACAAAAAAAATGCCATAAATCGATCCCATAGTTTGTAGACACAATAACTTTTGCACAAACCAATCAATATATACTTATTGGGATTTTTTTAACCAAGAATATGTAGAAGAATACATATTGGCCTAAATTCATTAGATTATTGGATGTGTTGTTTTTTGGGTTTTTTTCAAAATTGTCGGTTTTTTTTTGTTGATAGCACAAAAAATAAAAAAAACTGCAGAGGTGACCAAAAGAAAGCTCTATTTGTGAAAAAAAGGACATACATTTTATTTGGTTAAAACGTCGCACATCCACGCAATTGACAGTTAAAGCAAGGCAGTTGCAGCCCAAAAATAGCCTGGTCATTAAGGGGATAAAAACTTCCGGGACTAAAGTGGTTAAAATGCAAATCAATATATTTATTTATTTATTTAACTTTTTTGAAATGCATTTTTCTGGATTTTTTTGTTGTTACTCTGTCTCTCGCTGTTAAAATAAACCTACTATTAAAAGTATAGACTGATCCTTTCATTGTTAGTGAGCAATTGTACAAAATCAGCAGGGGATTAAATACTTTTTTACGCTCACTGTATAATGTTTGGAGGTTCTAAGTAATTTTCTAGCAAAAAATATTTTGAGAAAAGGCCTGGTCTTAAAGTGGTTATAGTAACATGCATCTCTTTAGGCTTGAAGTATAACTAAATGCAAAAATGTTGTTTTCTATAAATTTGATTGTGTCATCTTTTTGCCTTTTGTGTCTCACTTTGGGAGATATCCCTTCATTTTCTGTCCCATAGCTAAAACAAGAAATCCCTCCAAAGTGGCTGTAACCAGGGTTTCCAGAACTAGAGTCCCCATTGGATTTCCAAAAGATTTCCAATTTTTTCTTGTTGACGACCCAAAATTTGAGATTTTGGTAAACAGGCACAGTCATCAAAAAAACCCGATAGCTGTTCTTATCCCTCTTTACTCTATCCAAAACTTTAAAAAAAAACTAAAAAAAAAAAAAAAAGAGTTGCCTTTAGTTATACTTTAACTCATATTTATACTACAGATTTTTTATTTTAATTTGCTTGGAGTTCTGCAGAACAGGCAGAAACAGAAAAGTCATGTTTTTTCTGGAGCTCCCAACAGATATATGAGAACTAGTGTGTAGTTCTGCCCGTCACTTTCCACATATAACGAGAAGTTCAGCTTTGGGTAACTAAACCTTTTCATGAAAATCGATTTGTCCATCATTACTTTTATATCACAAAGTAAACAAATATGTTTGCTTCTTTTTGGGTGTTATCAGCTAATAACAAATTTTGGGGGAAAGGGAAGATTTGGGACTTTATATGAGGCATAGGACCCATAGGTACAATGCCTCCATCCCTGTTTGACAATTCATTGAAGAAAGAGGTTTGGGACTTTGTATAAAGCATACAGCTGGGGGGGGGGCATGATGCAAATCGTGTCTGACCAGTTTGTTATATAACGGTAATTACTACATTTCAATACAATGCACATAAAGAGTATAATAGAATAAAAATGTATTCCATATATGATGTGTACAACCAAAACATCATAATAACATAGCATAATAACCCATAATAATAATAATAATGTCAGACACATAACCAATGTATTACACAATACATATATAAAAGTGCATGATTGTTGCAACATATATGTTATAACATATTGCAATAAACAGAATAAAATTGATGATGTGATCCTGACTGTAAACATGATAGTGGCATCGACATAGTTTGACACGTTTCGTGGATGACCTCCACTCATCAGGAGCAGATGCTTGATATATATCTATAATTAATAAGCTGTGCACATTAATAATCGTTCTCAATATAAGAGGGCCAGGGAGCAGGAGGAAAAACAATATAGCTATGAGTCTGAAAATAGAGCGATGAGAGCTGCAGGCCGGCTGAACAATTTACCAACACTGGGAGCCGAGGTGGAAAACCCAAGATATTTGATGGAAAAACACTCAGGAGACAGATGTCCCTGGGAGTAAGGGCCCCCATGGATGGTCAGGGGTGATGTGAATGGCATATCCGTGGAACCTCTGCAAATAAGTGTTGAAATTATGTGTATTATTACATGTAGTATGAAGTGTATCTGTTTAACATGGTAAAAAGTGGGCCAATGCTATCACCGAGAGGCAGTGAGTAAAAATGTGATGGTATGGGAAAATGCCATATCTAAGTGTAGAGTAAGGGGAAATATAAAGGTGGCTTAATGTACCCCAAACCATGAAGGCTACGTGTGAGAGAGAAACCACACACCAAATGAAAGGATGCACAAGGTCACAGATGTTCTCTATGGTAGCTAGCGTTCCAAATATCTTTCTTCGATGAATAACAAATTTTGTTTCTATTTTATATTCAGCCTTCGTTGTCAAACCCTGAGGAATACAGAATAAACCCTTTTAGGATATAAGTTCAAATATGGGAAAAGTCTGTTTGATTTTTATTTTGATTCTAGTCAATCTTGCATGCTAATTCTGGTCGTCTCTGGAGATTGTCTTTCCAGACTTGGTAGTTGTATTTTCCCCTCTCTGTGAAATGCTGCCTTGCTTTATAGACTAATCCAGCTACACTGTATCAAAAGGAGAATTATTGGCAGAAGCAAGTAGTAAACACAAGTGATTACTGGATGGCTGTGGAGTAGTTTGTGGATTGGATGAATAAACTTTGGGTTAGAGAAATGTTTCCAACTTTAACATGATTCCATTTACTCATTACAAAAGAGTGCAATGGTCATGACCTGTTAATACTTTGGGGTGTATTTAATACCATGGGCTATTGATGGTGGCCCATGGAGGAGACTGGAGATGTTGTCTGCTTCTCCTGGGCAGAGCATGAAAAAGAGCCCAGTTCAGCCTTTGATCCCATGGAGAGAGCAGATCTTTCTCTAATGATGGACAACTATGTGATGAACTCAGAGAGCAAGGCATGGATTAATTCTCTGAATAAAGACAATGAGGCAATATTAATCTTCTACATGTTAATGGTCAGTAAAAATATGGTGGTCCTCCTGCAGACTGGGTTGGAGAAGCTCCCCCCACTTGGGACAGAAACATGTATCGGGAATATCCCTTAAGAAATCTATAAAGATAAATAAATTTCACTTGTTTAGACTGCTGGAACATTACATGAGTTTTGTATAGTGGACAGATTACACAAGTGAAAGCTGGTAATGAGATTTGGACAGCCTTGGGTCTTCTTTCTGAGGAACTGGTGCCTAACTGTCTGGGTGGGCACACCGACCTGAGTCACATAGGCTTGTCTAGGTGACTAGTTGTTAAATAAGCTTACTGTTAATTACATCACTGTTAGCTATTGGCTGTTCCTTAGATGTGCTGGTGATTTTACTGCTTATAGTTTGCATTGTTTAGTATAATGGGATCAAGCTCTTACCTGATTTTGTGTGATATATATTCTATGTGAGTTTACAAGTTTGAAAACTTGTCCTGTGGCCCTCAGGTAATTTGAGTTTGAGACCCCTGCTCTAGAAGCTTGATATCTCTGAAGAAGACATTTCTACTCCAGTGGTCTCCACTTGCTCCTGGGTGCCATGCTGAGTGGCTGCCCTGCTGCATTCTGAACAAAGGAGGTTGACTGCTCAGCACAGTCATCATTTAGGGAATGCTTTGCATTTCCTCAATGAATGCAAAGCATTTTCTGATTGGACAAGTTGGAGAAGGTGGTATCCGCAGTTTGTTCAGAGCTCTTTACAGATTTTCTGCTGTCACCTTATCTCTCCTTCTGCAGCCTTACATGAGGAAAATGGTAGTCCTGCATTCAATTTTTGTAACTTGACATCTGATGGGAATTACCTTTGTACGGTATATACTTGAGTATAAGCCGAGTTTTCCAGCACTTTTTTTGTGCTGAAAAAGCCCCCTCAGCTTAAACTCGAGTCACTGTGTACATCTGCAGCCTCATGCGCCTGATCTCCCAGTGCTGTGACATGCAGACTAGTCAGCAGCCGTCCAGTGTTGCAAAGCCCGGCCTTCTCCTCATCTTCATCCATGATAGGTGGAACACTGACTCACTGCTGGGAAACTGAATCAGTGTTCTGTCATGGACAAGGAGGAGGCAGGGCTTTGTTACACTGGACGGTTACTGAATAGACTGCATGTCACAGCGCAGAAACTCAGGTACATGAGGCTGCAGATGTACACAGTGAGATGGCATAGTGAGGCTGCAGATGGACACAGTGAGATGGCATAGTGAGGCTGCAGATGGACACGGTGAGATGGCACAGTAAGGCTGCAGATGTACACAGTGAGATGGCACAGTGAGGCTGCAGATGTACACAGTGAGATGGCATAGTGAGGCTGCAGATGGACACAGTGAGCTGGCACAGTGAGGCTGCAGATGTACACAGTGAGATGGCATAGTGAGGCTGCAGATGGACACAGTGAGATGGCACAGTGAGGCTGCAAATTGACACAGTGAGATGCATAGCTCCCAACTGTCCCTCATTTCAAGGGACTGTTTTGGATTTGGAACAATGTCCCTCTGTCCTCCTCATTTGTCCCTCATTTTGGTCTGACCTATATAGATGTATATAAAATGCACTTTTTATCTATCAAAAAGTGTTTTCCAACACGAAACCTTTCATCTTATTTCTAAATTGCTGCATTTGTAAATTCTAAAAGCCAATATAAATAAATAGTAGTGCTAAATAAGCACTGTGGGTTGAACCAATCTTATATTTTTTTGTACAATTCTTCTTTAAGGGGGCATGGCAACGGGTGTGTCCTATGCCTGCATACTTTTGCTGATAGGTGTCCCTCATTCCCATCTCAAAAAGTTGAGAGGTATGGAGATGGCACAGCGAGGCTACAGATGGACACACTGGGGCATGCAGATGGGCACAATGAGGCATGCAGATGGGCACAGTGAAGATGGGCATTGTTGACCCTATTTTCCACTTACAGTAGCTGCTGCATTTCTCACCCTAGGCTTATACTCGAGTCAATAAGTCTTCCCATTTTTTGTGGTAAAATTAGGTGCCTCGGCTTATATTCGGGTCGACTTATACTCGGGTATATATGATAATTACATCATTATTCATATTTTGATAACACTTTCACTGCCAGAGCATTTAAAATGAAGATTATGTAAAGCCCAAATATATTTTTTGAACGTAGAGAACATTTAGGATAAAAAGATGGTAGTTGCAGATTTTTATGTCCTACAATATTTGAACAACAGTTTATCAAACCAATATTTTAAGTAAAAATATACACTCAACTTAATTTTAGTGCACACAAATATAATATAATTCCTACTTTTTTGGTAAAATTTAAATGATGAGGTTGTTTTGGACAAACATGTCGAGCTATAAAATTGTGCGCCCTCGATGCTTCGAAAAAGTACTATACCCAAGATTTTCCATAAAGATCTTTACAGTTCTTTAGTTGGCAGTTAAAGCAGAACTAAACACCACAATCAATCGCAAAATTCCACCGCTCTCTGATAAAACTGAATAATAAAACTCAGTATCCAGTGATACTCCTATCAATGCTGCTATTTGGTATTCAAAATATATTTATAAGAGTGAAAAATCATCAGTAGCAAACCAATAATAATCTACAGTAGTGCAAACAAATCACAAAAAAAAAAAAAAACATAAATAAACACAGAAAGAAACTCAATATATATAAAAAATAGACAAATTAGTCCTTTAAATAAAATTCCATATAAAGGTCACAGAATAAGTGTTATTTATTGCTGAAAATGATGCACCATCCATCCACCACCAAAGTGAAACGTGTGTGTCCTGCACTGGTGCGCTCTGTTTGCTTCATCTTCACTCATAGTTGTTTGTGCCTTTGGATATATGAGGAACTTGCAAGGATGAGCAGTCTGCCTGGGTACCAGTGAAGCGTGTTACATTTGAAGAAATGTTGAGGCCCCATGGACAGTCTGGATGGCATCCAAGGAGCTTCATAAGAACAGAGGGATCGATTTGAAAACTAACACAGGTAATAGTCACCAATATAACAAGGTGATTGGTCTTTGGTGCTGTCATTGCCTTACAAATGCATTAGGCCAGGTTTACTAAAGCTCCAGAAACCTGGCAATATACTTTTAGCATTATACAAAAAACACACAGGGAATTCAGAATACTATTGTGAAGCAGCTAAATTATAATCAAGTTATATAAGGTGTACATGTAAAAAATAAACTTACTGGCTGACATCCAAATAAAGAAAAAAAATGTTTTTTTTTTTTACCAACTTTACAGATAGTTTTAATCAGCCTGCATTTTCTACATTGTAATTATCTGGATGGCTGATAACCCATGCTGCTACACAATATCTGTCTCTATATGGTCTATTTTTACTTTAAAGCAGAGAACTGTAAAGAGATTCAGAATCATAAGATATGCAGATCTAGGTGAAGCTGTATAGGGCTTCCATCATCATCGTGTTTGTGGTCTAGTTGGTTATCAGTCTCATATATGTCCCCCAAACTGGCCACTTGGGTTGAGTAAAAGTGAGATATCATTTCCCCCAAACTCCAAACATTGGAGAAATGTGGGAGATTTCAGCTATGTTTCACCATTTTGACTAAATGCATTGGAGACATCGGAAAAGCAAAAGTTTTATGTTTGGCATTTTTAAGGGTGGAATTGGTTTAAATTGACCCCAGCTGGTTACAGTAGCTCTTTTCAGCTATCCTGAACCTCGTTATTTTATATTATATTACATAGAAAGAAAAAAATTTAAAGTGACTCTTTCACCACAGGGTCACTTATAATAAAAGACCAGCCCTGAAAAAGATTTACTATTCTTACCTTTCCGGTGGCTATTGTATTGAAATGCCTCGGTTCAATGCTTTGTAGCCACTGTAGGTATTCAGCAGGTCAAATGGGTCAAACACTTGTTCCCCCTGCTGCTTGCATCAGTTTCTTCCACCCACTCCTATATCCTGTAGTGAGTGGTAGAAAGCACTACATGTGGCAGCAGGAATTCACATACTCAGAAGTATGTTCAATATATTCATCAGATGGAGAGCAGTTGAGCAACAGTGTTTCAAGGTACAGGCTACTTAAAAGGTAACTTTAGTGAAACTTCTTGCAAGGATATGCAATTAGCGGACCTCCAGCTGTTGCAAAACTACAAGTCCCATCATGCCTCTGCCTCTGGGTGTCATGCTTGTGGCTGTCAGAGTCTTGCTATGCCCCATGGGACTTGTAGTTCTGCAACAGCTGGAGGTCCGCTAATTGCATATCCCTGTTTTATAGGGTTTGTCCTTTTTTGTAAGTCACTCTGTACTAGTGACAGGGTCACTTTAAAGTAACAGTACACAAGTAACTATCAAATACACAAAAAATTGAAAAAGATAAACACCAAGAACAAGAAATAAACTAAACACACAAAATCCACACCATATAAATAAAGATACTATATATTTTTTTTCCTCCATGCAAATTTAATCTGCAGCTCAATGAGCAAAATTGAAAGTTCCAGCTTGATAAATTAGTGACAAAATCATTTTCACTGATATCACTCATCCTAATGGCTTTTAGAGGAGCACAGAAAGAGTGTAGTTGCTGGGAACTGAATGCTACAGCTTAAAGTGATAATAAAGTCTCATTGGAGGGGATGATGATGATGATGATGAGGTCACTGATGCAACTTAGGTGTCAGATAGACCAGAGGAGGAAATGATGGGTGAGGCACAACACCAACAAGGCAGCCATTGTGGAAGATTAGAGCGCAGCCACCCTCTTCCATCACATTGTGAAACAGTTATCTCCAAGCCCACTTCTCACAGCTCAGCTGTCTGGGCCTTTTTTAGCACATGTGCAACTGATCGCACTGTTGCAATTTGCAAACTTTGCCTCAAGCAGATCAAGTGTGGCAAAAACACCAGCCATTTGGGCACCACATGCTTGACAAGGCGTTTAACTTCCCACCACTCAGCCCATTGGCAAGAGCACCTGAAAACCACGCAAAAGGGACGCAGTTCTTCTCCTCACTCCTCACCTTTCTGGTCTACCCCTGCTATATATCAGCACGTATGCCAGCAGCACACCCCCAGCTGTAGTGTAAAGCAGGCAAATTTCTCTGTCCCAGCTGTTGCAGAGAAAAAAAACACTCCCTTACATCCGCATGGCCAGCATCTAAATCCCAGCTTGTAAAAGCTGTTGGCTTTACAACTCCTGCCTTTCTGTCTGGTGGATTTTGCCCCTTCAGAGAATTTGGAGAATCTCCTGTACCACAATGGCAGGTCCCCAGTCGCTATTTCTTTACATGCAAGGCCATTCCAGCTCTGTACCATCACGTGGAAGGCAATGTTGTAGCATCGCTGAGCAAGGCAGTCAGCTGCAAGGTTCACATTACTGCTGACACGTGGTTCAGCAAGCATGGTTAGGGACGATATATTTTGTTCACAGCACACTGAATAACTCTGCTTGAAACTCGAAAGGATGCAGGACAGGGCTCAGTGCTGGAGCTAGTTTTGCCGCTACAACTCCTTATAGCTGGTGGTGATGATGCAAGATTTGTCAGCTCCATACCCTCCTCCATGCCCTCCTCTGCTGAATTGTTCTATAAATCACCAAAATCCCCTAAGCGTTTAAGGGGCTATTCAATGAGTCAGCCTAAAAGATGCCATGCAGTGCTTCAGCTGGTCTGTCTAGGGGACATGAGCCACACCGGAGCAGGGATTCTTTCAGTTCTGCAGGGGCAGGCCCAGAGGTGGTTTATGCCAGCTTGAGCCAGGAATGATGGTGTGTGATAATGGCACTAACCTCCTGCCCGCCCTCAACAGGGAAAGTTGACAAATTCCCGTGAGTGCAATTTCATGTGGGGCATTGTATGCACTGTGTGGATCAAGCACCAAAAGTATTTTTGTCGCACAGCACCAGCACTTGCACAGTGGCTTTAACCCACTTGGGACTTTCTTCTCTTTTTTGGTAATTGGACTTTTTTGAGATATCGCTGAATGTGAATCATTTTATGTGATGGTCAGTAACTATTAAGCACGGTATTCAGTTTATTTTATGGTTAAGGCCCCTTTCACATGGACGATCCCTACAGGTCCACCTGTCAGTTTTTCAGGCGGACCTGAACGGATGCTCCATAGAGGTCTATGAAGCGTCGGATGTTAGCGGTGACAAGTCCGCTGACATCCAAGCCGCTCCGATCCGAAAAAGTGTGACGGAGGAAAAAGCTATTTTTCCATCCGTCATCGGATGGGATCGGGTCATGACGGACACTGTGGTCCATCGTCACCCAATTTCCCATAGGGGAGAGCGGCGCTCTGACAGGTCCGTTCCTCCTGCTCAGCACTCTGGCGATCCCCGCTGAGCAAGCAGATATCCTTGGGGTGGATCAGCACTGATCTGCCCCGTGTGAAAGGACCCTTAGAGATTGCATGGTTGATTTTATTTATCACTAGGCTGTATTCACACTGATACATTTGTAACTGCAGCAGTCCATTTTTTGTTTTATTACCACAGATTCACATCCAACACAGTTTACCTTGGCTCTGAACCAATTACTTTTTACATAATGCTGATGCGGCTAGCGAGAAAATTGAATTTGACACCCCTACTGTAAATTATATTTGTATAGTGTTAAAAAAATAGTTATATAATCTCCTTTCTCTCTCTCTCCCGCCCCCTTATATCCTTAGGCTGTATTTACATGATAGCATTTTGTAAACACATGGAAAATTGCACCAGGCACATTCTCATACCTCACACATAGGGCAACCTATTACATTTCAATGGCCTACGCTACATGTGACAAATGCCACAAGTAGCTCTTGTACCTTTTTGAGCCTCAAGCTTTGTGTGTTTTTTTGTTTGACATGCGTTTTTTGTGTGAAAAAAACGCTCCTATTTTGCGCATGTTGGGTGCTATTAAGAATAAATGGCACTGCAATTGTGACACACAAAAACTTGAAGCTCAAAAAGTTGCATGTGTCCCTTTGTTGGCCTTATCAATCATAGGGCTGTGCGTTGAAATGAATGGAGTGCCCTACACATGTGGCACAAGAATGAGCAAAAACGTGCATATACGCATGTTAGTTGATATATATTTACCGGTATATATATATTTTTTTTTTAAACAAACACTGTATGCATATTCTTTCCTAATAACTACATCCATCTACATAACAGAGTGCTATAAATAAGGGCTTTTTGGTGAACTTTTGTTCTTGTGTGACTTATTTTTCCCTCGTTATATAATCTAATACAGCAATAACATCTAGTAGAACTCAGTTTTACAAAAAAAAGTAACTTTCTTTATCATTTTAATTCATTTAAATGAATTAAAGTGACACCTGTGTCATTTTTGTTTAGGGCCTTGAGATCTGCAAAGGAAACATCTCTATGGTGCTGGGGATTTATATGCATTTTTTTCCCGTGTAATGTTTATTATGCATCAGATGAACTTTTATGTGTTTTTTGTTATTTTTTAGAGATTGCCAAAACAGTGAATTTTAATATTTACTTTCAGGAATATTTATGAAATATGCATTATTGTTTTACTTTTTGATGCAAAGTAAGAAGTAAATCACTTTAAAGCATAACTCTACATTTGTTGGGTGATCTATATACAAGGATTTTAACCCCTTCAGATCCGTGCTATAGCCGAATGACAGCTACAGCACAGATCTGCTTTGCCGGAAGGCCGTCAATAGACGTCCTCCCCTTTGCACGCTCATCACGCCCCCCCTGAATGAGACTCAGGTGATCACAGATCGGAGTAAGGAGTTGATCCCGTCCCCTTACTATGTGATCAGCTGTCAGCCAATGACAGCTGATCATGTGATGTAAACAGAAGATCGTTTTTTTTTCTTCTCAAGCTGACAGCGTGAGGAGAAAAAAAGACGATCACCTGCTTCTGTTGAAGGGTCGGTCCCAAATGGAAGAGGCAAACCTGACCTCATAAGTGCCCACAGTGCCAGAATTCAGTGCCCAGCAGTACAAAAGTGCCAGCAATCAGTGCCAGCTATCAATGTCCACAAGTGCTACCTATCAGTGCCCACCAGTGGTGCCAATAAGTGCCTCATTAGTGCCACCTAGCATTGCTGCCTATCAGTGCCACCTACCAAGTTCCGATCAGTGCCCATAACTGCCACCCATCAGTGCCTATCATTTTCACCCATCAGTGCCCATCACTGCCATCTATCATTGCCATCTATTAGTGGCCTTCAGTGCCACCTATCAATGCCCTTCAGTGTTGCCCACCAGTGCCCATCAATGCAGCCTATCGGTGCCCATTAATGCAGCCTCTCTGTGCCTATCAGAGCAGCCTATCGGTGCCCATTAGTGTAGCCTCATCAGCGTACATCAATGAAGGAGAAAAATTACCTGTTTGCAAAATGTATTAACAAAATATAAAAAAACGGTTTTGTATTTTTTTTTTTTATTCGCTCTTTTTTCATTTTTTTAACAAAAAAAATTTGGGCACAGTGTTGTATGACCACACAATTGTCATTAAAAGAGTAACAGCACTAAAAGCTGAAAATTGGTCTGGGCAGGAGGGTAGTTTAGGTGCCCAGTAAGCAAGTGGTTAATAACTATATTTGTTGATTTGCTGATTCCTACCTTTTGTTATTCTGAAGAAATTACGGTTTGTTCTTCTGTCCCTCTGTGCTTAGTGAATCTAATGGGATTAGTTTCATAATTATCAACCAGCTGCTGCAGCTGTAGGGCTCTAATGAGAAAAACTGCTGGAAATGCATCCCTTTAGACGTGATTTCCTATTGGGAGTATCTTACCAAAAATGTAATTTTTGTTGCAGGGGATGACAAAAATCTGACTTGTATCTTAGCATAGACTTCTGGGAAAATCAGTGAACCAATCACACAAGCAGGAAATTACTGGGGGTGCGTTCTGTACACATTCTGTGTACAAAACACCTTCAGGTAGCCATATTGCATTTTACAGAAAACTACAGTGGCTGCAGATTGAAAAGGAAAGGTAATTGACAAACGATAACGAAAGTGCAGAATCCGAAAAACAAAAGATCCAACATAAATAAATGCTTTATTTTCATTTTCGTTGTTACAACAGTTTGATTTAGATAGGAGATTCGATGTGACTCCGACAATAACAATCTGTGTCTATAGAACCTGTGGTCGAATGCGCCTAACCTTACCTCTATTAGTCCAAGATTATATAGAGAAAAGATTCAACAGAGAGAAAATATTCAACATAAAGAGAAAAGATTCGACAGAGAGAAAAGATTCTGGAATTGGGTGGGGGAAGTAAAATAAAAATAATGATGATTATGAATGTTATTGGCTGATTGTAACCAAAGAGGAGGAGCAGTAAAATAGCTATAACTAAGTACACGCGTACTTACTTTCAATTACGATTGCTAGCAGAGAGAGACACACACACTGAATCATTTCAGAAGACAGTCAATCTTAGCCCTTGTACACACGGTCGGAGAATCCGTCGGAATGTGTCCTATCGGACCGTGTTGTCGGATAATCCGACTGTGTGTGGTATGCATCGGACTGATTCCGTCAGAATATCCGTTGGACCCAATTTTCCAACTTGTTGGAAATATTTCCCGACCAACTGGTTCGATCGGACATACTCCGATCATGTGTAGAGAATTTTTATCGGACCAAGTGCCACGCATGCTCAGATCAAATTCCTACATCAAAGCTATTGGCTACTAGCCTGAACGTAGTCCCATCATAACGAAATTACGTCATCACGTTCTGAATGATCGGATTTTTCGACAACTTAGTCCAACCGTGTGTATGCAACAGTTTCGGACAAGATCCGATGGACAAAATCTGACGAACAAAATCCGACGGATTTGGTTGTTGAACTCTCCGACCATGTGTACAGGGGCTTAGCTGGTCCGTTTGAATTGTTACTTGTCAGAGAACCCGAATTATTATTAAGCATACGCACAGCAGCATAACAATAATGAAGCAAGCTACAGTTCAACTTAGCTTTTTCCTAATAATCTGCTGCTATTGCGTTAGTGTGAGAACCTTATAGTGATACTAGTGTTGCTGCTAGTGTTGTTGTGATAGCCTCAGAGGCTGCCTGTGTTGTGGGGGGGGATTTATTATTATAGAATCTTGTTACCTGTCTGATCAGTGATCACTATCACCAGTCCACCAGTTTCTGTTTGAACGAGTATATAATATATATATACAGAAACACTTGTAGATGGCCCAGGAACGTCCTCCAATGCCTCCATGACGCTCTCACAATGGGTTGCCGCCATATTCGTTATTATCTATTACTCACTATCTGACACCTGACACTGATACTTAGACCATTCATTCAACATGAACGCCGGAAATTCGACAAAGCAATGAAAAACACACATTAATAATATTTGACGGAGCATCGAAACTGTACGACACTGCAATCGTACATTTCCGGAGTCAAATGCTCCGCCTATAGGCTATATAGAGTTTAGCAGCTCTGTCGAATCTTCTTTATACATTCGACAGACACCATAAGCCTTCAAAGACAGATTCGACCGTAATTCATGTGGATTTTCGGACGAATGCAATTTTTGAACAAAAAACGAAATAAATAAAAACTAATTTCGGGAGTAACTAAATAAATTTATTTTCGGACGAAAAGGAAATTCCGAAATGAAATATTTCATTCTGCACATGACTAATTAGTATTCCTCTTAAAAATGCTTTCATCATATCACCTGTGATGTTGCAGTATCTGCATTATTCTTGAAGAAATCGACCAGAGATTGAAGTATGGGGCTGTTCAATTGCAGTATCTGCAACCACTGAGCATTGACTCTCCAATTCGATTTAATTCTGGGTTAATCCTCTTTAACCGGTTCCTGACCAGCGCACGCCGATGTACGTCGGCAGAATGGCACGGGCAGGCACATTGGCGTACAGGTACGTCCAATCTTCAATACCGCCCTGCCATTGCGAGCGCGACGCCGGCGGTGCGCTCGCGTGCCGGTCGGGACCCCCGTGAGTCCGGTCGCGGGTCCCGCGGACTCGATCGCCACGGGCATATCCGCAATCGTCTCACGGGATGGCTGATTGGAGGAAATGCCGTGTAAACAGCATTTCTCCATTCTGCCTAGCAACTAGTGACGCTGATCTCTGCTCTATGTGATTGGAGCAGAGATCAGTGTTCACTAAAGGAAAGCCGAACCCCCCCACAGTTAGTAACACACCCCTAGGAACACTTAACCCCTACACTGCCACCCATTGGTTAACCCCTTCACTGCCAGTGTCATTTACACAGGAATCACTAGCAGTGATTACTGTAGAAATTACAATGGTCCCAAAAATGTGTCAAAAATGCCCGATGTGTCCGCCACAATGTCGCAGTCACAATAAAAATCACTGATCGCCGCCATTACTAGTAAAAAAAAAAATAATAAAAAATTATTAATAAAAATGCCATAAAACTATTGTAAACGCTATAACTTTTGCGCAAACCAATCAATAATCGCTTATTGCGATTTTTTTTACCAAAAATATGTAGAAGAATACGTATCGGTATAAACTGAGGGAAAAAAATGTTTTTTTATATATTTTTGGGGGATATTTATTATAACAAAAAGTAAAAAATAATGCGTTTTTTTGAAAATTGTCGCTCTATTTTTGTTTATAGCACAAAAAATAAAAACCGCAGAGGTGATCAAATACCACCAAAAGAAAGCTCTATTTGTGGGAAAAAAAGGACGTCAATTTTGTTTGGGAGCCACGTCGCACGACCGCGCAAATGTCAGTTAAAGCGACGCAGTGCCGAATCTCAAAAAGTGGTCTGGTCTTTGACAAGCAAAATGGTCCGGTTTGTAAGTGGTTAAAGACAAAGAAATTGGTGAATGGTCATTCCTTGCTAGATATTGAACATATAAGACAAATTGGAGAGTTAGTTCTGTACCCAGGACTAAATCAATCCTGGATAGTGATCCATAAGTAGAAGAGCAACATGAATAAGCGTGCCCTGTAGGATTAAATATCCTCCATATATCCTAAAGCCACAGTTCTTGTAGATGAATTGCAAATGGAGTTTCTACCCGTTGGCCTGCTGGAAAGCGATCTATAGCTGGATTACAAACGTTATTAAAATTTTCCATTATCAGTAACGGTATACTGGCATGCTCTGCCAAAAACTCCCCAATTTTGCACAATACTTCTGATCTATATGGCGGAGAGATATAGACTGAGCCCAATATATAAAATAATTTTCAAACCAATAAAACAAATCTGCCCTGTGGGTATAGTAATGCCTTCCTGCAGGAAAATGTAATGTTTGATGGTATTAATATACTGGTACCTCTAGCATATGTAGATTATACCGAATGATATTGTATAGGGTACCTCTCGTTCTGTAATATTGACATTGTGTCCTATGTAATATGTGTTTCCTGCAGGAAAGCTATTGCCACATTATATTACCCCAGTGCAGAAAAAATAGCTCTCCTTTTTACTAGTTCTTTCAGTCCCCTCACATTCCATGACACTATTCTAAATTCACTCTTCACATTTTTCAAAGAATAAAAGGATCACCTTCATAACAATGGAATACAACCAGACTTCAAACAGACATCTCCAAAAAAAAGAAAAAAAAGAGAATGAGAAAAGAGAGAAGAGGAATATCACACCCATAACAGAGGAGGCCGTCCAAAACCCCGACAAATCCCAGCAACACAATCAACATTTAATTTGATAGTATTTATGTGTAGGCCCAGACAGACAAAAAAAAAAACACAAACACCACACACAACAAACCCCAGCAACTTTCAAAAAATAAAACATTTTCACCCAGAGGAAAAACAGAGGGAGAAAAAAAAAACAATAGCAGTTCCTCATCCACCATTCCTCTCCACCCAACAGCAATAGGTGAGAGGAGGGGGGTGGTGGGTGCAGAACCAGAAAAATGAAAGATAGATAGCGACATTCAACCCCCCCCCCCCCAGCCAGTCCTATAGGGAACATTTTCATATTTATATTGTGTCATTTTTCCTTGAATATCTTCTCCTGATGAGGTAGCAGTAGATGCTCATTCTTTTCTAGCCAGATAGTGGCAGCCCTGGGATTATTAAAAAAAAATTGTTTCATCTCTAGCTACAATCCTTAGCTTTGCTGGATACAACATCTCGTAGGTCAGTTGCAGATTGCGAAGTCACTTTTTGACCTCTGAATATTGAGCTCTCATTTTCTGCACTTCCACTGAGTAATCCAGATAAAATTAGATTTTGGATCAATTTATTTCCACATTGCCTTTTATTGGGGCCAAAGCCAGAACTTTATCTCTGTCTCTATAATGCAGCATCGGTCAGGGAAATTTTCCCAGAGGAGGTGATGTAAACGGGATCCTGTGTGCTCGCTGTCAGAAACCATGAATCAGACTGAGACAGAAGTACAGATAAATCACACTTGTTTAATAATAATAAAAAAAGGTAAACAGAGTAAACATATTCAAAACATAGCCAGAGTTCAGGAACCGGAACGGATAGTTAGACAAACCAAAATTTCAGGGAGCCAGAGATGAACATAGTAGAAAAGCAAGTAGGATCTGGAGCCAGAAAGAATGTCAGCCAAGCAAGTCTTTAAAGCGGGAGTCCGCCAGGAGTTCCGCCGTTTTTTTTTTTTAAAAGCCAGCAGCTACAAATACAGCAGCTGCTGACTTTTAAAATAAGGACACTTACCCGCCCAGCGCGCCCGCGATGTCGGCACCCGAAGCCGATCTCTCGATCGTCTCTCGGGTGCTGCCGCCGCCATCTTGGGTATGGGAATCAGGAAGTGGAGCCTTTCGGCTTCATTTCCCGGTTCCCTACTGCGCATGCGCGAGTCGCGCTGCGCAATAAGGATGGACCCGCTGCCTCTGGGATCTGTGTGTTTCCCAGCAGGCAGCGGGGGACTTTCGGAAAGGGGCAGAGAGCTATCCCGGAAGTGGGTGCAGATACCTGTACTGGATTCCAATGAGCGGAAGGTCCACTTTAGGGTGGACCTCCGCTTTAACAGGAACATAGGAGAGTGTCTCTAGAGATGTGACCAAGGCAAAAGCAGAGATCATCTGGGTTGGACAGCTTAAAGTGGAGGGCCACCCTGAAAAAAAAAGAGCATTAATATTATAAAAAAATTAATTAAAAAAAAATGTTTACCTGGTCACAAATCGCTGTTGCTAGGCAGTCTTCCTAATCTGCCTTCTTCCTGCTCCTCTGTGATCTTCGGTCTTCTGGGTAATGGGGCGCGTTGTGTTCTGGGAACTGTGTGTTCCCTAACACAGTGCGTCCCATTCACAAAACGCTGCGCGACTAAAACATGCGCAGTAGGAAACGGGCAGTGAAGCCACAAGGCTCCACTGCCTGTTTCCCTTAGTACAAATGGCGGCGCTGGGACCCAAGAGCCGAGGGACATGTCGGCCGCGGTGGCCGACATCGCGGGCACCCTGGAGAGGTAAGTCTCCTTATTAAAAGTCAGTAGCTACTTTTTTTTTTAGCTGCTGACTTTTAAAAAAAAATTTTTACAGATGAAACACCGCTTTAAGGCCCCTTTCACATGGGACGGATCAGTAATGATCCACCCCGTGATGATCCGCTTGCTCAGCGGGGATCGCTCCGTTGTCCCCGCTCAGCCGGCAGCGGACAGGGCGGTCTCTACACACTGTGCAGGGACCGCCCTGTCAGCTCTCCGCTCTCCTCTATGGGGGATCGGATGAGCACGGACCGTCTGTCCGCGTTCCTCCAATCCGCTCTGCAGATGGATAGAAAAATAGGATTTTCCTCCGTCTGCAGAATCGGACAATAGCGGAGGCGGACGATAGCGGGTGTCTGCGGATGTTTATCTGCAGACACCCGCTATCCCATATGTCCGTATTTCATCCGCAAACGGATGGATGAAATACGTACATAATGTCCGCATGTGTGAAAGGGGCCTAAGTAGGCAGAACTGACGAGCAAGATACCATCAACAGGTGAGTCACTGTAGAGAGATAGGAGCTGGCAATTAGCTGACAGCTGAGCGGCAAACTTTTAGAAGGAAGGGCTGAGCCCAGCCCTGACACCCGCTCAATGGAAAAAAAGGGAGAAAAATAATTATTTTCAAAAAATTGTAGCAGCCATTGCTCCATACATTTTACAATGTTATTCCCTTCTGTATGCTCTGGGTTTCCGATCAATCTTAAATTATTTCTTCACAATCTATTTTCAAAATCATCAATATGATTACCATGTTGCTTTTACTGGAGACGCGTCGCTTTGAGATCTCTTTTCATAAGTGGCATTGTGTCCACGATATCACCAACTCGACTTTCTACTGCTGTAGTGCGCTCTTGCACTTTTTGCATATCTTGGCAAATTTTAATGATTTTCTCATGCATCTGTTGAAACTGATTTGTCAAAAAAGATAGTGTAGCATTGCTTATTTGAATGCTTTAAACACATCTTTCAATGTTGGCTGTTCAAACTTGTTGCAATTTTGAAAATTTGCAGATGGAATTCCAGTAGAATTTTTAATAGTAGTATTACCTTGTAGCCATTACCTTGTGCCTCTATATGTTTAGGAGAAGCAGAGGGTTCTGAAATGGAGTTATATACAAAGCCTTGTAATTTTTCTGCTGTGCCCAAAGGTGCTTCTTTCTGTCATGATCAAAGAGAAGGCGGCCCCACTCCATCTTGAGCTCCTGGGCCTAACCCTGTCCCATCCATTTGATTCCTCCTCATTATTGCTTATACCTGAGCCAAGATTTTACCTCAAAAATTAAAAATTTGCACAAATTTCCCAAACCCCAACATAGTCCGATGTCTCTATATGCTATGTAACTGTGAATGGTTTGAATATGAATATTCACTTATTCTGTCTTTTAAATCTTGAAGATGCCATGATGCATGGTAAATGATAAGTGAGCAATATTTAAAAAAAAGGAGTTGGAGAAGGGTATCTCCACTGCAACTTCTACGTCTCGCCTTAGTTATTATTTCAAAGATTCCTCCATATACTCCCCACTCCAGTGCAAGGATCTCCCGTTGGCTCAGACTCCACAAATACTCAGTTTAGAGCCCCGTTTGGGCCTTATTCAGCTCTACTCATACCTCCACATCACACATAATAACCAGGGACATCAGCAATAGATAATGGCAGGCACAGAAGGGCAGGCAGATGATCAAGCAGACTGGGAAACAAGCCGGGACATTGCAGTAGTTGCAGGGATCTTATATGTCTCCTCGCCGCTTCTCCCAGCACAGACCTCTTAGCTCCGGCACCTTCAGCTCCAAGCACAACCACTGACACAGGTAAAGGCACAAACACAGCCCATCCAGCTCCCAAAGACTCCCACTCTCCAAAGTGCTGAGCACGGGTGTTTACACATGTTCTCCCAGCTGTTATCGGACTGGTAATCAGCAGCATTACCAGTGGTGTTCCACTCCCATTCACATCCTGCTCACATTGCTAACTGATCACTCCCCGCCAGTCTGACACAATAACAATAACATTTTTAATTATAACATTGTGTACCTCAGTGCCTATAAAGTGCAGTACTAATTCTTCACTATTATCTCCAATTCAAAGGACGTGGCACATATCTAGACCATTTTGGTATCTACAGTGCCATCCTGTGGTGATACCTTGAATCAAAATTTTCACTCTTCCCCAGGGATTGGCTAAACCCTGCTCAATATTCACACTAGTCATTTGAATTCGCCCTCCCTATGTTTCAGAAACATCTTCTAGAGACAAGGGGAAGCAAGTAAACTCTCAGCCTGTGAAGCCCTGAACAGACCAGACCAAACAATCATTGCTCCCTGATTACAGCAGGTGCCAAAACTTAATTTACCTAGCAAACTAACTAGGAGGGTGCTACATGTATCTAAAAGATTTTTTTTTCAAATGAGTAGGGTTAGGTAAGGTTAGAACCTTGGTCATGTTTTACATCTGTCTGTCCCTGCTGGGGAGGCCCACTCATATGTTAATCCCTTTGACCATGTTCCCCGCAACTGAAAGTGAGAAAAAAAAATGAAATTGTAAGTTGTGATGTTTTCCTGAATCTCATTTTCTAAATGTCAATCTCAACAATGGAAACAATGATAATATTCCTGGCAATATTTACTCTTTAATATTTGCCACTAACCTAAATTCTGTATTGTGTTACTATTTTTTATCTCTTTTTTGGTTATTGTATAATGATTTAAACTTCAATAAAAATACGATTTGGGGAGAAAAAAAAAATAACTTGTAACTGGGTCAGAAAAATAGGAAAAATCTTCCAATTTGGTCACTGGTTCTGGTGATAACTGTGTAAGAGAGAATTTTCATTACCTTGGAGAGATCTTCTCTCATGTCCTGTTGTGTACTGAGACATGAAATGAAGGAGAATCGCCATAATGCGTCACAGATGGCAAAAATAAACTTTAAGGGTTTTAATCTTTACTTATTTAACCCTTAGCCTATGGCTTACAATTCAAACCTAGGCTGACAAAAAAATTTAATCTGATTCCAATGTATTTGCAGGCTATATTGCTCCTTTAACCTAGGGTACTCTAATAGAGAGAATTACTTACCCAAGTCCATGGTCCTACAGGCTTTCTCCCCACTGGTTTCAGTAGTGATGACCTGTCCCACGAAGGCAAACCTCTTCTATGGTTGTGTCTTGTTCCCTCTCATGGACTTCATCAGGTACAATGCAGGACTAGCTACCACTGCTGGTCTAGAATTGTACATGATGATGCCAAGGGCTTGGCCTCAATCCTGAGAGAGAATGAAGGAGAACAGAACAGCAGCTGCCATGGGACTGGAGTGGAGTGTAAGGTAAATATTACCCCCACCCTTCCCACCCCAAGACTGAACAAGCAATATAGCCTGCATGTAGTAAGGGAGAATAGCTATATGTATTTTTTTATGTTGAGCAAAGGTTAGCTTTAACTTAATCTGACCCTTACAGTTAATCATCACATTAACTGTAAGCCCCTTACAGTCTGGCTTTTGCTCGCAGCACTCCACAGAACCTGCCTTACTAAAACTCACTAACGATTTACTAACTGCTAAATACTCCATACTCCTACTACTTGACCTCTCTGCTGCCTTTGATACTGTTGACCATCCACTCCTTCTCTATAAACTTCATTCCCTTGGCCCCTTAGATTCTGCTCTATCCTCGTTCTCTGCCTATCTATCATAGCACTCCTTTAGTGTCACCCACAACTCTGTCTCCTCCTTTCCATTGCCCCTATCTGTGGGGGTCCCCCGAGGCTCTGTTCTTGGATGCCTTCTCTTCTCTATCTACACCTCCTCCCTTGGTCACTTGATAACCGCCCACGGCTTCCAATACCACTTATACACCAATGACACCCAAATCTATCTGTCTACTCCTCACTCCTTCAGTCTTCTCTCGCATTACTAACTTACTAACTGACATGTCAGCATGGATGTCACACCACTTCTTTAAACTAAATCTCTCTAAAACTGAGCTAATAATATTCCCTCCTGCCCGTGCCCCCCTCCCTGACTTTTCCATCAAAATTAACAATGCAACTATCAGTCCCTCCCCTCCCGCCAGGGTTCTAGGTGTAATCCCAGACTCTGATTTGTCATTTCAGCCCCAAGTCCAATCGTTGTCAGTTTGTAGAATTCACCTCTGTAACATCTCTAAAATTCGCCCCTTTTTAACAAATTAAGCCACCAAGCTCCTCATTCACTCCCTCGTTATCTCTTGCCTTGACTATTGCAACTCCCTCCCAAAATACTAACCCCAACATACAAAGTCATTGACAACTCTGCCCCGAGCTACATCACCAACCTTGTCTCCAAATATCACCCAAATCTTCCTCTCTGCTTTTCTCAAGACCTCCAACTCTCAAGCTCTCTCGTCTCCTCCTCCCATGCTTGTCTCCAGAATTTTTCCAGAGCCTCTCCCATGCTCTGGAACTCGCTACCTCCACCGGTCTTCCTATCCCCTACTCTTGCTACCTTCAGCCGATCCCTGAAAACTCATCTCTTCAGGAAAGCCTATCATGTCTCCAACTAATCAGCTCATTCCCCACAGTTACAATCTTTTTTAGAACCTGCCCCCCCATCTGAGCAGGACCCTCTTAATCCTTTTGTATTTTATTGTATTATAACTGCATTGTCTCTATTTTATATTGTAAAGCGCTGCATAAACTGTTGGCACTATATAAATCCTGTATAACAATAATAATAATAATAACCCCCTCACCTCCCCTAGGTAGCAATTATCTTCCCATCAAAGCCTAAAGAGTAACTTAATTGCCAACCCTCCCTTCTTGCCCTACCTATCCCTCCTTCCCCCACTACAGATCTCAAATCAGCAACCTTTATCACCTTAAGAGGGCTGTAAATGTCCTAGCACACAGTGAGTGAAGACCATTTATGACATACAGTAGAGTTCTGATGGAACATTCATGGACCGTGCATAATCAGCAATATCCTGACATTAAGCAGATGGTCACCCGATGAATAGCCAGTGCTGCTGTCAAATAAATTATGAAGCATATGCTTAGGATAGAGTGAAATTGATGCATTGCTTTTAAATCCGCATTAAATGTATTGGCAAGGAGATTGCTCTGGCCCAGAGCCAGTAATTATGGATTTCATGCTTGGTCCTACCTAGAGAAAATGTATATATGAAACATGTTTATAAAAAAAAAAATTATATTTATATATATATATATATTAGTGATATAAGACTTGTGATATATGTGTTTTTTCTTAACTAAACGAACATTCAGAGCCTGGTCCCTGGGGCACATAGGTCCTGGCTTTTGTGAGACAGCATCATTTAAGTGACTTTTTTTCCTAGTAGCCATAGAACTAAAAGAGAAAAGCCTGCTTCAATAATTCACATGGCAATGATTCTGTCTAGTTGCCTGGCAACAAGCTCCCTGACATCCAATTGGAAGAGGGACCTGTATACGAAAGGAAACAACATAAGCCTGCTTTTCGGCATAAAGTTTAAGAACACATATTTGTGCATTAAGTCGCTCTAGCTAACAATATTTATTTTTGAAACTACAATTCTCATTACATTAATTTGAACGCTATCATTAAAAAAAAAAAAAAGAAAATGATTACCGTATGTATTTAAAATTTTGCATCCCAACAACTTATACTATAGTAAATGTGTTGGTACTTGCATGAACAAACCCGTGTACACTAATTAGGTCTTACAATGGTAAGACTTCTAATTTCCCCATTGATTAAATAAAAATAAATTCCAGGTATGGACATTTTCACATAGTTATATTAGTCCAGCCTGGACCAAGGTAACTATGCATATACTAATATACTAGTCAGGACTCTTTCAATTCCTGGAACACCACACAACACGATACAGATCATTGAAACAGGTATGGAGGATGTTGAAGAGAGATATTTCCTCTTCCTTTGTTTTTCTCCATTGACATAATGTGAAGCTTAGTAATTACATTACTTTATATTTTAGTTGTAGGGCTGCTGCGGTACTGGGGGCTCTTTTTTTACTCGCTATAAGGGGCTAACTTACTCATCTGCAGGCTACAACACAAGTGCAGCAGATAGAGTACACAGGTATTATATTATCAATCATTAATGCTACTAATATATCTTCTTAGTTTTCACTACACTTTCCATCACTAATACTATCACAGTTATATCACTATACGCAGATGGGGCCAGTGGTCTAAGCACACTCCTATGTCAGTTTTTTCAGCCTTTTTCATTTCTTTTCATACACAACCTACACATTTTGGTTTGCTTGCACTATTTGTTAATCATTATGAATAATATTAACATTACTTCACAATAATGATAATCATCATACTTGTAACTCCACACTTTTATACTAAACTGCTTTTGTATAAACATATATTATTTGGGCAACTAAGTATTACTTTTCTTCCACTTTCTATTTCTCATTTATATACGCACTTATATAATAGCATAATATTGTAACACAATATTTATATACTCACTTAGAATATCTTTACGTGGAACACCTATTTTACATTTTATTATATTTCATTATTTTTAGGTGCAGCCAACTAGGGTGTGCCAAGAACCTCCTCTTCTGTTCCTCTGGTTCCCCTGAAGAAACTCCAGATACTGTAAATTTTTGCAAGTTAGTGATCGATGCCCCCGTGAAGTCGTTTTCCTCTCCCCCCCCCCTTCTTTCCCCCAGTTTGGTGGGTGGATGAAGTGGGTTAGAACAGCAGGGCAGGATGACCCTTTGAGAGAAGGCACTAATTTCTTTTTCAGATTTTAATAAAAGACTCTGGTTGAACAGTAACGGTTCGGTGGAACTGGTAAATATTACTGAAATAAGGTATAATAATTAGTTAATTTTTAGGCAAAAACTTTTTTATTGAAAGTCTTTTTTTTCTTTTGATTATTTGCAGAATATACAATATAATCACCCCTTCTGCTTGGGCTCTGTCCCCCCCCCCCCCAACCCGAAGAAGACCCTGACTCCCTGAAGGTCAAAATGCATTGGGGTAGCATGGGTATTTTTTGTTAGCTTTTGAAAAATTGATGTATTTGTAAAGTGTTCCTGTAACTATCTCTGTACCAAATGTTGCATATAACTTTTATCTATTGATATGCTGTAATAACACATACCAGAGTCCGTATTTTAAATTTATGATGGTGATTAAGCCTTTGAACTAATAAAATAAATATATTTTTACAAATTTATTTCTGCTTCTTGTCGCTGCCTGAAAACCCCAAGGGGAACCTATCCTTTCATTCTCTCTATACTAATATACTATACCTGGGGGATCCATGTTGAAGCTGGAAATCACTATTAGGCAACACTACTACAGTGATCCCACTAGCTTCCAGGGTCCCATGCAGAGCAGCTGAAATGCTGCTTATTGGCATGGGTACCATTCAGAGAATGCTTTGAATTTTCTCAGTCAATGCAAAGCTTCCTCTGATTGGGCGAGGTAGAAATTGTGACAAGCCGAGTGACTTCTGCATTGTGAACACAGTAGTGCTGCCGGTCAGCACGGGTGCCAGTGGCATCGGGAGGGGGGGGGGGTGGCTGGAGCCCAAGTGGGTCCCCATATGCCCCCAGTGTCGTGCATGCACAATTTTGTTATTAGCCCAAAACTCACACGCCGCCGCCGAGCGGGGACCAATCTGACCCCGAGCGCAGTCACGTGACATAGTAGGTCCCACCTTCTGGAGCCTGCAACACCTATGATGGACATCCCACTGGTCCAATGCCGAGACCACAGGAAGTGTGACATCTATCATAGGCACTGCAAGCTCCAGAGTGCAGGAATTACAATGCAGCCGCCGCGCCGCGTCGCTGTGGGAAGATTCAACACTCTGCACTTCGGCTCTCCTTTACTCTTCTTTCCTGTCCTGTGTCATGGCTCTGGCTCTGGCTGCCTGGAGTGTCTGCTGTCTACTACTCTACTGCACACTATGGCTGAGCTGCAGGAGGAGGTCACATCACCTGAAGTCTGTTCAGGTAGGTCAGTGCATGTCAGTGTGGGTCATTGTATGTCAGGTAGGTCAGTGTGTGTCAGGTAGGTCAGTGCGTGCCAGGTAGGTCAGTGCGTGCCAGGTAGGTCAGTGCGTGTCGGGTAGATCAGTGTGTGTCAGGTAGGTCAGTGCGTGTCAGGTAGGTCAGTGTGGGTTAGTGCATGTCAGGTAGGTCAGTGTGTGTCAGGTAGGTCAGTGCTCATCAGGTAGCTAACATCCCCCCCCCCCCCGGGCTTGGACTTTGGGTTGAAGCCCCTGGTCTTTTTGCCACCTAGCAAGCCCCTGATGGGTGCCATTCAGAGAAAGCTTTTCATTTTGGAAATGACTGCAAGGTCTTCATTGATTTGACAAGGCGGGGAGTTTGACATCCCCGCCTTCTCCACCATTCATTCAGAAAATGCAAAGCATTCTCTGAATAGTGTCTGTGCTGAGCAGCTGGCCTCCTGTTTTCATAATGCATCAGCCAGCCACGTAGCACAGCACCTGGAAAGCAGGTGGAGATCACTGAAATGGTATTGTTACTTTGATACTTTGGTGTTGGCTCTAGCCTAGGTATGATATATCCATAATATGCAGTATATATATATCCAAGCTGGACCAATGTACCAATGTACTGTAAATATTTACCATAGTTGGAACTCATCTTTCTTCTTGTAAATATATATATATATATAAATATATATATATATAAAACATCACATTTGTTACCTTTAAAGTGGTTGTAAACACTTACACACCACTTTTACCTACAGGCCTATAAGCCTATAATTAAGCTGACCCGTAGGTACTGGAAATATCTCCTAAACCTGTACAGTTTAGGAGATATTTACCATATACCATATACGCTTGTGCTGACATCATCTGCGCATGCTCACTAAAGAAAGTGTTTCTTTAGGACCCATGCCGTGACCATCAGCTCCCGTGTGCAGGCGTGGGAGTAACATCACGCGACTCCAGTCAGTCACAGAGCCAGAGTCTGTGGCCCTGGAAGGAAGAGGGTTGAAGATTGATGCGGCCACCAGTAGGGACATCACAGGCTTCATTTGCAGGTGAGTGGCACATAATGGGCTAGTATGCGATGCATACTAACCCATTATGCTTTTACTTTGCAGGGGAAAAAAGAGAAAGTAAAACTCATCAGGGTTTACTTCCTCTTTAACCTTTAAGCATAGTTATGGAAGCATAAATGTAGCATTACTGTGAGTTAATTATTTATGGTTTTGTGTATCTCTGATTTTCACAGTTTGAAAAAAGCTTATCATTTTAAAAGTAGACTTATTTGTTAGTCAGCAACTCAATACAGTGGGTTGATTTACTAAAACTGGAGAGTGCAAAATCTGGTGCAGCTCTGTATAGAAACCAGCCTCCAGATTTTTTGTCAAAGCTTAATTGAACAAGCCGAAGTTATGCCGGCCATACACGGTTCGAATTTCGAAAGAATTTTCTTTCGAAAATCGTATCTAAGAATTTTCGTATGAATTTCGCACCATTGGTGGGCTGCAGCAACAGCCGATTTTCGTGCGGAAATAAAATTTGAGGAATCAGACATGTTGGAAATTTTTAGAAAAACAAACGATTTTCTAATCAATGATGGGAGAATTGCGCGAGAAACGTAATAAGAAAAGAAAATGTACGGAGATAAAAGAAAATTTACGGAGAAAAAAGAAGATTCCCAGGCAAGAAAATTATTTTCTGTAGCAACATGAGGTGAAATTGAAGGCTTGGTCGGCCGAATTTCAAAAATCAATGGTGGCATCATCGGATCACAAAAAAAACGAATTTTCTGATTTTGAAAAGAAAATTTGTTCGAAATTCGACAGTGTATGGCCTGCATTAGAAGCTGATTGGCTTCCATGCACAGCTGCACCAAATTTTGCTCTCCCCAGATTTCGCAAATCAACTCCAGTGTCTTCCTTTATGTTCAGTAGAATACTTATGCTGGCCATACACTATACGAAAACTCATTTTCGAAAAACGAACATTTTGAAGTGAGCGCAAACAATAGTGCCATCATGTAATGACCGATAAATCATTCAGTGGACAGAAATGAATGGATTTTTTGTTCATTTTTTTACATATACCTAGTGCAGACAGGTCAGATGGGAAACACATTAAACCTTTCTATTTATCGTTTGGCAGAAAATTTCCAAACTTGTCCTTCGTTTTTCGGCTAAAAAATGTCCCAACGATTATTGATTTTGTGCCCATTAACTGGCCGAAAAACAAACAAACTGTCTAAATGACCGAAATTCAGACATTTTCCGTACAGTGCATTAGTATAAGATTTGATGATTATATTGTGTTTATGCATGTTAAAAAAATATATTTTTAGTGCTTTTTATATAAAAATATTGTTTAAATAAATTATCGTGAAACTATGAAAGGGCATACACAATTAACACAAAAAAAGAATAATCAATCTATAAATCATCTGCTTTATATATGGTTTTGGTGGTTTTTATTAACATTTCAATTCTGTTAAATAGATTTTATCAGAATTGAAAAAAAAAATGGAAAATGATTTGCCTCTCTCAGGTGCAAAATAAGAGGCAACTTATTGAAGTGAAAGGGTCCTGCATGCCCCATGTGGTGTTGGCTGCCATATTACAGACCTGTCACAGATATGAGTGATGGATAGAATGTAATTTTGATAGAACTAGAGAGCCTCATTTTAAACGAAGTTCTTCTTTTTCAGAAATGTGAAACAAAGGAATGTTTCACAGCTAACAGAGCATTGGAAAGTAAGCCCTGGTTACACAACAGTGGTTTTATAGCATAGGGAATAGATAGACAGGTCTAGCAAACAAAAATGCAACTATAGTGCTCTATTCTTAAATAGAAACAATGGGGGGGGGGGGGGCAATGCATCACATTTTTATTTTATTTATTATATATAATTTATAGATGGATGAGGGGTGATGCAAAATGGGAGTCATTACCAACATTTTATCTAAAGAAGAATGGAATTATATCATGGGGCTATGGCAGGTAGTAAGCACATTTTTCTTTTTTTTTCTTTATTAGTGGTTTATATATGAATTAGTGCAGCATTGTGATGGTTTGCATTGAGGAAATGTCAAGCAGACAAAAAAAAAAATAGCTGATAGGCTGAATAGGGAGAAAACTAATGCAAGAGATTTGAGCTCTGTGGCTTAGTTACCCTCTTAATACAAAACAAACCGGGAGAGAATACAAGTGAAAAAGCTATTCTATAATAATTAAGGAGTGAAGATGCAAATATGTTGTTGTTTTTTAAAGAGAACCTGTAATCAGATTTATAAACTGCATGCATGCTACATAATGTCTAAGCCCTTGTACACAGGGTCGGAGAATCCGTCGGAATGTGTCCTATCGGACCGTGTCGTCGGATAATCCGACTGTGTGTGGTATGCATCGGACTGATTCTGTCGGAATATCCGTCGGACCCAATTTTCCAACATGTTGGAAATATTTCCCGACCAACTGGGCTGATCGGACATACTCCGATCATGTGTAGAGAATTTTGATCGGACCAAGTGCCACGCATGCTCAGATCAAATTCCTACATCAAAGCTATTGGCTACTAGCTTGAATGTAGTCCCATCGTAACGAAATTACGTCATCACGTTCTGAAAGATCGGATTTTTCGACAACTTTGTCCGACAGTGTGTATGCAACAGTTTCGGACAAAATCCGACGGGCAAAATCCGACGGGAAAAATGCGACGGATTTGGTTGTGGAAATCTCCGACCGTGTGTACAGGGGCTTAGTGTTTGCTCTGCAAGGTAATAAATACCTGTAATGCCGCATACACAGGATCAGAATTTTGGTCGGAAAAAGCTCTGATGGTTTTTCCAACAGAATTCCAATGGGATTCCGCTCAAGCTGTCTTTCATACACACGGTCACAAAAAAGTTCTCTTTCAACCGTTAATTAACGCGGTGACGTACAACACTATGACGAGCCGAGAAAATTAAGTTCAATGCTTCCGAGCAAGCGTGGAATTGTTTCCGAACATGTGTAGGAATTTTGCACGTCGGAATTTGTACAGATGATCGGAATTTCTGATCGGAACTTTTTCCGACCGAAAAATTGAGAACATGCTCTCAATCTTTTGCTGGCCAAAATTCCGCCAGCAAAAGTCAGATGGAGCATACACACAATCGCATTTTCCGACCAAAAGCTCTCATCGGACTTTTGCTGGCGGAATTTCCGATCTTGTGTACGGGACATAAGGCTATCACAGTATTTCCAAGTAAGCCCTTGATGTGTTTTTCTTTCTAGAAAGTAAAAGAAGGTACAATTTTTTGGAAAAAAATATACTTTGCAATATATTGTGACATGTCAGAATTTCGTCATGCAGACTCATAATTACAGAAGGTCCACTTCGGGAAAAATGGAAGCCCCCATTTTATAGAACCTCTTCTTATGTGTCTCAGAAACTGCTCACGCATGTAGAATCGCAATGCATGTGCGGGAACCACAGAGGAAGTTTTTGCAGAAAAGCAGGCACAGCAGCCCATTGATTTGAATGGGCTGCTGTGTCCACGCAAATGGGGCCCACACGAAACGCAGAAGTGTGAAAGTAGGGTAAATCCATGTACCTGTGCAGACCTTGTCTATGTTCACATTTGTCTAACAAAGATCAGCCGCTGCTGCAGAAGGGTGCTAGTGTCTGGAAACATAATGAAATAACTACAGTACTGAAGTAATTTAACAGGCTTGAGAGCAGGTTTTTGTGAATACTCCAAGTGTGTGAGCAGGGTCATCTGTGCCCTTGCACATGGGAGTACCTTTGGCGGGCAGCATGCTCATCAATGCCCGAGACCAGGCAGAGACTGCGGCATGTGAAGAATCTAACATTTAGGCAGCTCCGACTTAGAGTTGAGCTTTCACTGTGTGCTGTGCAGTAATGAAATATTGAGTTCCTCTGCAACTACATACTGTAACTAGGGATGAGCCTGATGTTCAAGTCGAAAGTAAGTTCAACTCAAACATTGGGTGTTCGCCCATTCGTGGATCAGCGAATATTATGCGGCGTTCACGGCAAATTCGAAAGCCGCGGAACGCTGTTAAAGTCTATGGGACACGAACATGAAAAACCAAAAGTGCTCATTTTAAAGGCTTATATGCAAGTTATTGCCATAAAAAGTGTATGGTGACCAGGGTCCGGCCCCAAGGGGCATGTATCAATGCAAAAAAAAGTTTTAAAAACGGCCGTTTTTCAGGAGCAGTGATTTAAATAATGCTTAAGGTGAAACAATAAATATTGCGTGAAATATCATGCCTGGGGGGTTTTCTTAGTCTGCCTGTAAAGCAGCGCATCTTTCCCTTGTTTAGAATAGTATTGAAGCAAAATGACATTTCTAAAGGAAAAAAATGTCATTTAAAACTGCTCATGGATGTAGTGTATTGTCGAATCCTGGCAATAAAGATAAAAATCCAAAAACGACATGGGTCCCCCCACAAGTCTTTTACTAGGCCCTTGAGGCTTGGTATGAATATTAAGGGAAACCCTGTGCCAAAATTTAAAAAATAAATGGTGTGGGGGTCTCCCCAAAATCCATACCAGGCCCTTCAGGTCTGGTATTGATTTTAAGGGGAACCCTAAACCAAATAAAAAAAAGCCCAAAATCCATACCAGACCCTTATTCGAGCACGCAACCTGGCAGGCCACAGGAAAAGGGGGCCTGAACTGTACCAGGCCACATGCCCTCAACATGGGGAGGGTGTTTTGGGGTCCCCCCAAAACCCCTTGTCCCCATGTTGATGGGACAAGGGCCTCATCCCCACAACCCTTGCCTGGTCGAAATTGGAATTAATTTTGCAATGTACCCCATACCTATTCACATGGGGGGGCTGGGATCTGAGGGTCCCCAAGTTAAAGGGGGCTTCCAGATTCCGATAAGCCCCCAGCCCGCAGACCCCACAAACACCGGCAAGGGTTGCAGGGACCCCAAAACGCCCTCCCCATGTTGAGAGCATGTGGCCTGGTATGGTTCAGGAGGGGGGGTGCTCTCGTCCCCCACTCTTTTCCTGTGGCCTGCCAGGTTGCGTGCTTGAATAAGGGTCTGGTGTGGATTTTGGGTTGACCCCCACGCAATGTTTTTTTACATTTTGGTGCAGGGTTCCCCTTAATATTCATACCAGACCCAAAGTGCCTGATAATGGACTGGGGAAACCTATGCTGTTTTCTTCAATGATTTTTATGTATATTACCGGGACCCAACAATACATTACAGCCGCAAGCAGTTTTAAATGATATTTTTTCCTTTAGAAATGTCATTTTGCTGTGGTACTGTTCTAAACACGGAAAAGATGCGCTACTTTACAGGAAGACTAAGGTCACCCCCCCCCCCAGGCATGATATTTAAAGGAATATTTCAATTAAGTTTTTAAGTTCATTAAGTTTTTAAAACTTTTTTTTCCTTGATACATGTCCCCTGGGGCAGAACCCAGGTCCCCAAACAATTTTTATGGCAATTACATGCATTTATAAGCCTTTAAAATAAAAATTTTTGATTTTTCATGTCGCGTCCCATAGACTTTAACGGTGTTCGCATTTTCGTACGAATTTTTTGCCTGTTCACAAGTTCTGAACCGAGGGGTGTTCGGCTCATCCCTAACTGTAACTAATATATGTTGCATTAGGAGGGGCGGGGTGAGACTGTGCCCATTCCAACAGTCCAGCATACCTCTGTTACCTCATTCCAAGTAACAGATTGGGGACCTGTCGAGCACAAAGCACAGACCTCATGCGTGCTCTTACTTAAATCCTTCCTTCCTGTACCTCATGACCAAGCCATAGATTTCCGTAACGTGAGTTAAGAGTCAGTTAAGCTCTAGTTGCTTTTGGATACCGAACACTAGGGAGGGAGCCTAATGACTGGTTGGTTGTAGCTTGTTCCTTTACTTGGTAACCCATAGCGACTACACTCCTCTTCTTGTCTTAACCTTTCATACTCTGTAGTTGCATTTACAGACCCAATTTCTTTTGATACACCAGAACCCACATGCATCCCTTTGAATAACTTCAGACCAGGCTCATAACAGTTAATATACTTTACTGAACATGATGAAGCAAACAGTTCAGTATGAACAACATCTTTCCCCTAATCCTAACTAGAGTAGTATAGTGGCCCAGGCATACCTCGTTGAGGCGAGAGTCCATAACGGCATTGTCTATGGCTGGATGTCTTCTGAAAACCCTGATTCCTTCAGCAGCCACAAAAAATTGCGCCCACAGTTGAGGAACCCACCAAACCCACTGAGACCGAGAACCTGCAGGTCCTCAGCCACCTCCCTTTTTATAGCACAGGTGGACTGGCTAGGACCAAAAGCCTGGAAATGTTTTGTCCTAGAAACATTTAACCTTTTTTTCCAGCCTGGGCCAGCCGCTGGCTCACTATAACTATACACAATTTATCCTGCCAACACGCTGGTATTCAAGTAAAACTTTTGTTTGTGCCTAGTTTTTAGGAAACCAATAGAGACAATGAATTCCTATAGTGGAGAAAGGATAACTAGCAAGTAGCAACTATAATAATTCCTGAATTCTAAAACGCATCATATATTTATGAATGTAGACTTTATATAATGAGGCAACAATCGCATGCAGGAGAATTATGACAATTTCACTGAAATAACATCATCACAGCAGAGGTATGTGAGGATGAAGAGCTAAAATGGCACTATTATTTAATCAGTGATAGTTTAAGCCATTGACTTAAACAATAAAGTCTTGAATGCACAGCAAGATCAGCGGGCAAGTTAACATTATCACAAAGCAGGGATTCACGCTGAAGCTGAGAGATCTAAATTGGTCTCTATAGGGGATTTACCTGATTAAATATTATAAAGTTATGTTACATAGTTACATAGTAGGTGAGGCTAAAAAAAGTCCATCAAGTCCAACCTATGTGTGATTATAAGTCAGTATGTTGTGGTCATTCAGGTGCTTATCTAATAGTTTTTTGAAACTATCAAAGCTCCCTACCTGCTCTTTATGTTTCTTTCTTCTGCTGGTGACCACCCATGGAAAACACTGCCTACAGATCAGGCTGCTGCCCACTACTAGTGGATTCTCCTGGTTACTGCTGATAACAGTGCAGACTTGGGGTGCAGCATTTACTAGAACTGGGCTGTATTTTCCTCCACTTGCAGCATCTGAAAACTGTCTTCTCCTCCTCTCCCTACCACCAGCAGTCAGCACTGCAGCTGCAGGAAGAAAATACAGCCAATCAGTTCTAGTAAATAATGCCCCCCCCCGTCCAGAGGTCTGTACACCTGCTGTGCCCATTATTAGGGTTTCCCAACATCCCTGTGCTGAGTTCCCGGGTACGTACACCTGCCGTGCCCATTATGAGGGGTCCCCAATGATAGGCTGCACTGATGGAGACTTATAGGTGGCACTGATAGGTGACACTGATAGACAACACTGATGGGCTTGCACTGATCATCAGTGCCTTGATTATTTGTGTACATATCCCCTGTACAGGGTTGGCGCTACCTATAGACAAGGTATGCGCTGGCCTAGAGCATACATCATTCAGGGGCGCTCTACCGATACCCACGGCCACCTCCAAGCTCAGTGGCTGACTCCACCCTCCAAAATGGTAGCAATCTATAAAAAGGTGGGGTATACATGGGCAGGGCAAATTGGTGGGGTCAGGGGTGGGGGATGGAAAAATTAGGTTTCACCTAGGATGTCAAAAATGCTTGTACCAGCAGAATTAGGTTATAAAAATAAATATTAACAACAACTTTATCCATGCCTATCAGTGCAGTCTGCCCGCGTCCACCATTGCAGCCTGCCCGTGTCCACCAATGCAGCCTGTCTGTGCCCACCAATGCAGCCTGTCCGTATCCACCATTGCAACCTGCCCATGTCCACCAATACAGCCTGTGTCCACCAATGCAGCCTGTGCCTAATAATGCAGCCTGTGTCCACCAAGACAGCCTGTGCCTAATAATGCTGCCTATGTCCACCAAGACAGCCTGTGCCTAATAATGCAGCCTATGTCCGCCAACGCAACCTGTGACCACTAATGCAACCAATTCAGTCCGCCTGAAACCCAGACACATGATTCAAAACCAGGACTGTGTGGATGAATCCCGGACAGGTGGATACCCTAGTTCCCAACTGTTGTAAGGCGACTGTTGTATTGGTCAATTATTGTTACTGAAGGAGTCCAATTGTTGTTCAGATAAAGTGCTTTGAAATGGTTAGTTTTTCACATTCCAAGAACTGTGTAATGACTAGGTCAGAAGAACCCACAAAAAAATCTAATGATAAGGTTGGAAATGAAACCACAAATATTAATAAATTGCTTTATTATATTTTAAATGTACATTTGTTTAGTTAAGTTTAATGTTAGCAGCACTGTCAATTGTCCCAGATACCCTAACATAAACAAAATTAGAAAAGTAAAGGTTTCCTTTACCTGTATCTTACTAGTGAAAGATGAGATTGGCCTTCCCTATATAGTGATGAGGACTCTGATCAGGATTTCCACTTTATCTTGGATGTGCAAGGTGAAAGATGACAGTGAAGTCCTGAGGTTTTGCATAGACTCACAGAATTTTGAAATGACCCTTGAGCTGTATGCTGTTTTGCACACTAGATGACACTTGCAGAATTAGGCCGCGTACACACGGGCGGATTGTCTGCCCAACTAAGTTCGTCAGACAATCCGACAGACAATCCGTTCAAAATTTGCATGAACGGACTTGACCACACACGATGAGCAGACAGTCCACTGAAAGCTTGCGTGATGACGTGTACATCACGTACGACAGGACTAGAAAAACAACGTCCTATACACTGCAATGCAACCTTCGGCCGTGTAAATCCTTTCTGAGCATGCGCCATACTTAGTCCGTCCAACTTGCCTACACACGAGCGGACTGTCCGCTGAAACCAAGTTTGGACGGACAAAACCAAGTTTGAACGGACTGTCTTACGGAAATTCCGTAAGACTTTGTTCGTCAGATTGTCCGCTGAAAAAGTCCGCTGAAGCCCACACACGAGCGGATTGTCCGCTGAAACACGGTTCAGCGGACTAAGTTGGACAGACAATCTGCCCGTGTGTACGCGGCCTTAGTGGCTCCTATTGAAAATGCTTCCCCTTCTGGAGTGACAAAAAACTTAATATATATATATATATATATATATATTAAGTTTTTTGTATATATATATATACACACATACACACGGTATATGTGTTTTACTTTTTTGTCCTACGTAACTAAACTTTCTCAGCCAACATTAAAGTGGTTGTTAACCGACTTTTATTAAATGCTGCCATCCTCTCTGCACCATTATAAGAAGTTTCCCTGTGTTTCCCTGTGTTCTGTATAAAAGACTGCATGATTATACCTGTATGAGCTCTGTTTCCGATGCTCAGCTGATTTCTCTCCGATGTTCTGCTGCGAACTGTTCCCCCATCGGATAGCGTCCGCCCCTTACTGCGCACTTAATAGTACCTCGTGCCCTGAGTCCAGGTTCAGGTCCCACCATGCAAGTGGACATATGGTAGATGATGTTAAACAGCACTTACTAAAAGGGCCCCTTCCCGGGCCCGGCCAGCTTTGGGCACAGCCTCGCTTTGCTCGGCAATTTTTTATTCTAGCTCTTTGTCCACTTGGATGGTGGGGCTTGAACCTGGACTCAGTGCGCAGGCACCGTTCATCTTCAGAGACCTTCGGCATCTCCTTGTCCTCTGTACTTTGCAAGCGCAGTACAGGGCAGACACTATCCGATGGGGGACAGTATTCGACAAGACACCGGCTCACAGCTGCAGTGGGTGGGGCTGAGCCCTCCCACTGACATCAGCCGGGAAGGAGGCACAATGAGAATCATCAGTCCGCAGAGTCCTGGGTCACGATCGGATGATGCTAATGTCACGATCGGATGATACTAATGGCGTGCACTCCATTAGCATTATCCAATCGTGACAGCACACCATTAGTATCATCTGATCGTGACATTAGCATCATCCAATCGTGACCCAGGACTCTGTGGACTGATGATTCTCGTTGTGCCTTGCCTACTCTGATCTGTGTGTGACACTGGAAGCCACCGGCGCCGACAGACAGCAGCATACAGCCTGAGAGGATCATCTCCTGTGAATCCCCGCTGTCCATCCTGCTGTCCATTTTTATTTCTTTTATGATATGCCTGCTTACATCTTACACAGAGTGAGTGCATTTTAAACTATAATTAAAAGCATGTTTTAACCACTTGCCGACCAGCGCACGACGATGTACGTCGACAGAATGGCACGGGCAGGCAAATGGGCGTACATGTATGTCCCTTTAAATTTGCCGCCCTGCCATCGGGAGCGCACCGCCGGCAGCGCGCTCCCACGCTGGTCGGGACCTCCGTGAGTCCGGTCGCGGGACCCGCGGACTCGATTGCCGCGGGCATCCCCGCGATCGTCTCACGGAGCGGCCGAATGGAGAAGTGCCGTTGTAAACAACATTTCTCCATTCTGCCTAGCAACTAGTGACGCTGATCTCTGCTCCATGTGATTGGAGCAGAGATCAGTGTTCACTAAATGAAAGCCCAGCCCCCCCACAGTTAGTAACACACCCCTAGGAACACTTAACCCCTACACTGCCACCCACTGGTTAACCCCTTCACTGCCAGTGTCATTTACACAGGAATCACTGCATTTATATAGCAGTGATTACTGTATAAATGACAATGGTCCCAAAAACGTGTCAAAAATATCCGATGTGTCCGCCATAATGTCGCAGTCACAATAAAAATCGCTGATCGCCGCCATTACTAGTAAAAAAAAAAAAAAAAAAAATTATTAATAAAAATGCCATAAAACTATCCCCTATTTTGTAAATGCTATAACTTTTGCGCAAACCAATCAATAATCGCTTATTGCGATTTTTTTTACCAAAAATATGTAGAAGAATACGTATCGGCCTAAATTGAGGGAAAAAAATGTTTTTTTATATATTTTTGGGGGATATTTATTATAACAAAAAGTAAAAAATAATGCGTTTTTTTCAAAATTGTCGCTCTATTTTTGTTTATAGCGCAAAAAATAAAAACCGTTCAAATACCACCAAAAGAAAGCTCTATTTGTGGGAAAAAAAGGACGTCAATTTTGTTTGGGAGCCACATCGCACGACCGCGCAATTGTCAGTTAAAGCGACGCAGTGCCGAATCGCAAAAAGTGGTCTGGTCTTTGACCAGAAAATTGGTCCGGTCTGAAAGTGGTTAAACTGCTACACTCAGGTTGGCGCTGCTTGTTCTCTGTTTTTATATTTCAAACAATCAATACTTCCTGTTAGCACCACCGAATGTGGAAGATAGTTCCACATCCTTACTGCCCTGACAGTGAAAAAAGCCCTAAATAGCTTAAAGTGGATTTCCGGACGAAATATGACTTTTAAGATAGAAATACCCCTAGAATACTCATGCCTCGTGCAATGTAACAAAGGTAAGCTGTAAACTATGCCCAGTTTTCTATTTGTGCAGCATGGTTTTCTTACTTTGTGAAGTTCCTGCACAGTGTGGCCATCTCCAGTGTGGGCATCTGAAGCTGATCTCACGCATGGCACAGCCATTCCAAGCTGACCAAGATTTTCCATAGACGCCAATATTAAATGTTATGGGAGTAGTGCCATGCCAAGCTGACCAAGATCTCCCAGGAGCCAATGCAACACCGGAAAAGTCATACGGCGCCACAGCCCCCAAAGGAGGAATTGGAATTAGATATAGGCATAAATCAAGTAAGTGAACAGAAAAAAAAAATTTGCCAATTCATTTTAAGGATGCGCATTCGTTTTACATGGTGAGGAGTGACAAATGTGGGTGAAACTCTGCTTTAAGGTTACACTGCTGGGACTGAAATGAACAGCTCTTAACAGGAGGGGAGGACAGAGCAGAGGGAGACACCAAATCACTAGATAAGTTACAGTGGGCCAAAACTGCCACTAAATCTCAGCATACTACAAAACAATAACAACTTGAGATAGTTCAAAACAATGCGAAAAAGTAAAGTGGCATAGAACAAAACATACGTAGGTTTTTGAGGTCAAGGTATGACTTGTTATGCAGGCTGCATATACCACTGTTTCTCGGCCTGTGGTATATTTGACCATTTAAGATTTGTTAAGCCAATAAACCATATAGAACTCAAAATAAGTAATATGTTTAAATATTTTAAAAGATCCCAGTTGGTTTGGTGGGTTTGAGATAAAATAACTCCATGATTAGAGTGCTGAGAAAACTTCTGCTTCTATAATCGGGATAAATGCAATTGAGAAACTCTTATGCAAGCTTAGCTAAAACCAGCATTCCTTTGATTATAATGTCTCCATGCTTACTTTGTGTAACCGAACCTGGCATGACTGCACAGCAAGGGAGAAATAATTATGGAAATCACTCCATCCACTAATACCAACCAGCAGCTACGGAAAATCAGCTGATTGAATAATGAACTTATACAATTACTTGCAGCATGTAGAACATGTGGCCAAAGACGACTGATGCTATAAGCTTACTTCAATGGCATTTTAGAAATATTCAAATTGTAGATGTGATTTTTTTGTTGTGGTTACCATTTGTCCTTGTCCCAAAACTGATGCAAAACTCCCAAATTCCGGGATAGTGCAGCGCTTACACCTCATTACTTGAGAGCATCATGCTGTCCAAGAGTAAAACCACAAGAGAAGAGGAAGGACCAGTACAATCATGGACCCAGCCAGAAGACTTCACGATTTAAAGTAATTCTAAACCGTTATTGTTTTTTTTTAATAATAAACATGTCATATTTACCTGCTCTGTGCAATGGTTTTAAGCAGCCCTGAACCTCCTCTTCTGGGGTCCCCCACTGGCACTCCTGGCTCCTCCTCTTCGATGAGTGTCCCCATAGTAAGCCGCTTGCTATGGGGACACTTGTTTGTGCTCAATCCCAAGCCATGATACCTTCGTCCTTAAACACAGACAACGTGGCTCAGCCCCATCCCACCTTCTGCTCCCTCCTCACAGGACTTGATTGACAGCAGAAAGAGCCAATGGCTGCTATCAATCTGTCTGTCAGAAACCATGAAATCAGACCGAGACAGAAGTGCAGTTAAATCACACTTGTTTAATAATAAAGGTAAATAGAACAAAACGTATTCAAAACGTATTTAAAACATAGCTGTTTAAACTGGTAAATCAATCAATGAATCCGGTGTGCCTAGAACCCCCAGAAAGCGAATCCCAGGATTACTGTGACAAACTGTCTGATTTTTTCATCGATAAAGTCAAAACCATCAGGGAAACAATTTGTCAGAAGAAAACATCCAACCTCAGCCAGCAAATACATAAAGAGGATGTCCGCACCAACATACCGCAACCGCCAAAATTTTCACTATCCCCAATTACCGTAGACACCGCAAAAAACATCATTAATAAACTGCGTGACAGTACCTCACCTATTGACATCATCCCCACAAAACTACTGAAAGAATGCTCCGACATCGTGGCTCCAACCATAACCCACCTCATAAACCGATCATTCCACGAAGGGATTGTTCCCAGCATCCTCAAACAAGGCATCGTCAAACCTCTACTCAAGAAACCAAACCTGGACCCTCAGGATCCAAACAACCGTAGGCCGATTACAAGCCTCAACACCATTTCTAAGATCATGGAGAAAGCTGTAGTACATCAGCTACAACTTCACCTGGATACTCACAAACTCCTGGACCCGCTGCAATCAGGCTTCCGCCCGGGTCATGGAACAGAAACAGCTCTCCTCAAGATTTGGGATGACGCCCTCGAAGCAGCAGATGAAGGAGAGCCGTGTCTCCTCGTACTGCTAGACCTAAGTGCAGCGTTTGATACAGTAGATCACAATACTCTACTCGTCCGCCTCACAGAAGTAGCCGGAGTCCAAGACATAGATCTTCATTGGTTCGCGTCCTTCCTAGGAAATCGGTCACAGACAGTGAAACTAGGAAAATTCCTCTCCGAAACTCGGGCAGTCACCTGCGGAGTCCCTCAAGGCTCTCCGTTGTCACCCGTTCTCTTCAACATTTACATTCGCCCACTCCTTCAAATCATCAGATGCTCAGATCTCTGCTTCCACTCTTACGCTGACGACACGCAACTTTATTTCCAGATCAATGGAAAAAAAGATCACCAACAACAACTTGAAAACTGCCTCAAATCAATAGAGGACTGGATGACCACCAACTCCCTCCAGCTGAACCAATCAAAGACAGAGCTTCTTATCTTACACCAAAATCATAAGCCCGCAACCAAAACCTCCTGGTCTCCACCAACCGTCTTTGGGCAGACTATCTCCCCAAAGACCAAAGCGAAGAGTCTCGGGGTTATTTTAGACGCACAAATGTCAATGGATGCACAAATAGGATCTGTAGTCAGTCGATCTCACCATCTGCTGCGCATGCTTCGCAGACTCATCCCTTTTATCCCAAAGAATGACAAAGCAGTGGTAGTTGGAACAATCATTAATTCACGACTGGACTACGCAAACTCGCTTTACATAGGATTACCACAATATCAACTTGCGCGATTACAACTGATCCAAAACACGGCGGCAAGGCTGATAACAGGAAAAAAACCCTGGGAATCAATTTCTCCTTCACTGAGGAGCTTACATTGGCTAACCGTAAAAAATCGGATCACGTTCAAGACCCTTTGCCTCACCCACAAATGCGTGCATAGAGAAGCTCCGCAATACCTAATGGAGAAAATAAATCATTACACACCAAACCGCAGTCTTCGATCAGCCAACAAAAACCTCCTCCTCGTGCCCAAAGCCCGGTATAAATCCAAGGGTGATCGGAGATTCGCTGTCCAAGGGCCTCGGCTATGGAATGCTCTACCAATCAACATCCGCCTGGAAGAAAATCACCTGGCTTTTAGGAAAAAACTCAAGACCTTCCTCTTTTAGCAGATGATCAAAGCTCGCCACAGCGCCTAGAGGCGATTCAGTTCGCATTGTGCGCTATAAAAGTATTTCATTCATTCATTCATTCATAGCCAGAGTTTAGGAACCAGAATGGATAGTCAGACAAGCCAAATGTCTGCGAGTCAGAGATTAGCGTAATAAAACGGCAAGCAGGATCTGGAGCCAGAAGGGATGCAAGTCTTTTAACAGGAATGCAGGAGAGCGTCTCTGTTATGTTGACTAAGGCGAAGGCAGAGATCCTCTGGGCTGGACGGCCTAAGTAGGCAGGGCTGACGAGCAGGATATCAACAGCTGAGTAACTGTGGAGAGATAGGAGCTGGCAATTAGCTGACAGCTGAGCAGCCATCTCTGAGAAGGTGTCCAGCCCTGACACTGTCCTATAAGGTGAGAGAGAGAGAACAGAGAGAGCCGCTCTCATACACAGAACTGGATCAAGATGGGCCCAGGTAAGTATTAGCAGGGGCTCGGGGGGGTCCTGATTACAGAAGGTTTTTCACCTTAATGCAGTGAATGCATTAAGGTAAAAAAGCTTAAAGCTTACAGTAGAAGTTTGGTCAGAACTAATGGCCCGTAAACACGATCTGAAAATCATTCGAAAGATATCGTTTACAAAGCGATTGTACGATTATCTGATCGTTAGTACACAGCTTTTGAGCTGATCTCAACAGTTCATCCAATAGTATCCGATTGGACAAACGTGAACATTTTTCTCGTATGTTACCAGATTGTCAGATCGTACAATTTTCGTTTAATCAGTGCAGTTGTCATTTGAATATACAATACAAATACACTAAAGCCCTTCAGATTTTTTTTTTATGCTGTAGTATGAAAATTTTTCACTTAGAAAAGTAATGCAGCCATCACATCTAAGAATCGTTCAGCTGCAATATAATAAATGTTTGCTTTTACGTCTGTACACAGGTGATGATGCAACACCCCAACTCTGTCTTCTGCTCGCTACAATTAATGCCGCTCAAGCTGACCTAATTAAAACTGATTATAGCTTTCATTGAGCTCAATGAGCAGCCTCTCAGTAGTATACACACATGGCTTGCTTAATAGTTAAACACAATGCAGCACAAGTGGATAAGAAGTATATTATATATTTTTTCTTGAATTTTGTTCCATTTAGAAATAAGCTGAGTACAGAAGATTACAAAACGGCTGCCAAGTTTCATTTTTAATTTTCTAAAAGAGCCTGGGACCTTGGGGGAGGGTAAGGTCCTTCGTCTAGTCAAAATCCATCTCATTCTATTCTAACACCTGCCAAGAGGAGCACTTACTGAGCCAACGGGACAAAAATGTAAATCAATATAAAAAACGGATTATATTAAGAAATATAATTGGATCAGACAGTAATATTTGTGTAGTGAGCTTTTAAAGGGGAAAAAAATTGAATTTTATAAACCCTTCACTCCTACAATCCATAATTCTACCACAAATTGCCACCCCAGGATTACTTTAGCATTCCTAACACAAACATGGCAGTGCTGACAAGCCATTTTTAGGGTAAGCTTTAAAAAAATAGAACATTTAGGAAACAAATTTTTAATGCTAATTGCCTGGAAGACGAACCATTTTTCTATTAACTGTACCAGCAACAGGCACACCGCACATCAAGATGCAAAATAATATTCTTTATTTTTAATTAAAACAGCCAGGAGGGAGGACTCTTAAGCCATACCTTCCAACTTTTTGAGATGACAATGAGGGGCACCTATCAGCAAAAGGATGCAGGCATAGGACACACCCCTTGCCATGCCCCCTTAAAGGAGAATTGTATAAAAAAACAAGATTGGTTAAACCTACAAGTGCTTTTTTTACCACTACTATTTCTTTATATTGGCTTTTGGCATTTACAAATGCAGCCATTTAGAAATCATATGAGTGTTTTAGTGCTGGAAAACACTTTTTGATAGATAAAAAGTAAATTTTATATACATCTATATAGATCAGACCAAAATGACGGAAAAATTAGGAGGAATGAGGGACAGAGGGACATTGCTCCAAATCAGGGACAGTTGGGAGCTATGCTTACGCCTCGTACATACACGGTACAATTGTTGGCAGGGGATGGTATGTTGACAGACTGTTGTCCTAAAATCTTACCATTAGTAAGCTCCTTTTAACAATTGTTGGCCAACTTAATGTTGGATGACAGGCTAGTAAGACAATGGTTTGACGTCAGATTTCCGTATGGTCAGTACACAAATCTGTCACACAAAAGTCTAAAGTAATGCTCAGAATCAATGCTCACCAAACACAAAATTAGCAGAAGGGGCCCAAAGGGTGGCGCTCAAGAGCTGAAATTCCTCGCAGTACATCACCACGTTCGTGTTTGTGGCGCGACAATTATGTACCGTTAGTATGCAAGACAAGATCCTGGCACACGCCCTTTTGACAAAAATCAGATGCTCAGTTGGCCAAAAATCGTACCGTGTGTACGAGGCATTGCTCTGATAGACTTTGCACTAGGCTCAGCGCTTTTTCGGAAAAAAATGTTGGTGTTGTATCTGTTGCTGCTACAATTAATGGTGATGAGCCAAACCAGCACCTGAGATGCGATTGTGGAATGTGAGGCCTGATCTTGCCTGGAGCGGCATGTGAAATATTTACCATTTTTCTATCTTGGTGACCACTATTGCTGGAATAGAAAGTGATGGGAAAACCAAACATTTAAATATTTCAACAAATCATAAGGTGAGAAGAAATCTTCCAGTAGCAAAGCAAAGCCAGCAGACGGTGAAAAACGGGGTCCGTCATCCGGAGATAATTCCTGAAATCATTAGGATTATTCGCCAGGATCTCACGGAGTAAAGGCATGTGCAAGAACTGGTCACGCTGGCGCAACCAATTCTTGGTCCACAAACGCCTCCCCTCCCTGTTCATGAACTGGGCTTGTGTCAAAGTAAGAACCCCAACACGAAGCCCCTGCACAGCACAAACTCTACGACGAGTATGTAGACAAAACATGGTTTTGTGGTCGGCTAGTCAGAACGGACAACAGAAAGCACTGATAAACAGCAATGCCTGAAAGAACGACCTGAATAGCAGAAACAAGCAGACAATAAGCAATGCAAATCAAAGCGTACTATACCAAGATATAGTCCACAATGAGAAACAAATGCTTACTGACTACACGCACTGATAATCAGATACGCAAAGACAAGCAGAAACTGAAGAGCAGTAGCGAACTGAATCACAAATCTGAAAAGCGCGAATCGTCTCTCACCAAACTTTTACTAACACGCGATAGACACGAGATCAGCAGAAGGAGCCCAAAGGGTGCCGGACGTGGTGCTGAACTTCCTTTTTCTAGTGCCGCCATACGTGGCTTATGTTACCGCATTCTTGGCAACCGGAAATTCCGACAACTGAGTCCGACCGTGTGTATGCAACATCACTTCCGGACCTCTTCCGGAATTAATGCGTCGGAATAACTCCGACGGATTTGGTTGTCGGAATCTCCGACCGTGTGTACGGGGTCTTAAAGTGACAGAGATGTCCCTTAAGTCTAAGTTCACGCTGTAGCGATGTCAGACACTGTAGCGGCTCCGATCACATGCAATGTCTGTGCAGTGCGAGTTCAGCCATACAGCTGTATGGCTGACCCCACATTGGATTCACATAAAAAAAAGGTGCAAGGACTATGTTTCTCACCCATGCGATCCGATTCCTGTCCAAATCCAAAGTTCGCACTAAACTAAACGGTACAGGTTTAGGAGATATTTGTTGTACATGAAGCCAGTGACATCACTGGCGCATACACTCTGAAAGAACGGCCACCGTTGGCGTGTTTTCAAAACCCTGTGGCGTAAACGGTGGCTCCTGCACGCATGCGCGGGAGTGACGTCATCGCAGCTCTGGACAGTGACAGAGTCCGCAAACCCGGAAGCAAGACAGGGGAAGATGAGAGCGCCTGCAGCTCTGACATCTCGACGCTGGAAGAAATTTGTTTTAAGGTAAGTTTAACATAATGTGCTAATATGCGATGCCTATGCCTTTATATTATGCCTTTAGCTTGCAGGTGCAAAAAAAAATGTCCAGTGGTATACAAGCATTTTAAACCTAGTGTACATGGGCCGAATGTCAGGAGATATTGGCCTGGTTCAATAAAAACCGTGTGTATGGCAGCCAGTTCCACAATTCGGCCGGCTTCTGTCGGATGAGCATGCTGGAAAACCAGCAGCCAATGGCTGAGAGTACTGACCAGAGTGTTCTAGCGGAGGAGGGGGGTCCCCCCTGTCAGAGGACAATAGCAGGGGAGATGGTTAGTACAGCAGTGTGTAGCGTCAGCTTTTTTTGTTCAACCCGCTGGGTTGAATGAAAGAACAAACTAGTGGTGTGTACTAGGCTTTAGAGGGTTCAGCTATGTAGCCTTACAGGCGATATCTTGCTGGATTAGGGACCAGAGAATATAAGACTTGCATGAGGATCAGGTGAGCGTGTGCCATAACAGTAACCACACCAAAGCTTACATTTTAAGTCCAGGAAGACTCCTTCTCAAACATCCCTTCAGGTAGTCATCCTACCTTGTTGGGTGATTATCAGGCCATACTTCTAGTTCCATTACTTACTTCATCTCACTGCACATACGTTACTTTAGAGTGCCTCTGGAGACAAGGAATACACCATTGTTCTTACATGTAACTTTACCATAGCTCCCAACTGTCCCTGATTTCGAGGGACTGTCCCTGATTTGGAGCAATGTCCCTCTGTTCCTCTTTCCCCCTCATGTGTCCCTCATTTTCGTCTGATCTATATAGTTGTATATAAAATGCACTTTTTATTCTTCAAAAAGTGTTTCCCAATGCTAAACCTTTCATCTAATTTCTAAATTGCTGCATTTGTACATTTTAAAAGCCAATAAAAAGGGAAAGTAGTGGTATAAAAAAAAAGCCCTTCTGGATTTCATTAACCATTTTTTTGGTTAATTCCCCTTTAAGGAGGTGTGGCAGGGGGCATGTCCTATGCCTTCATACGTTTATTAGTAGGTGTCCCTCATTCCCATCTCAAAATGTTGGGAGTTATGCTTTACTGTGACTTGTAAAAGACTGGAAAAAAAAATAGGGTTAATTAATCAAAGGCAAATAGCTATTCTATTTGCATAGGATACCCAATCACATGCCAGGAAAATAACAAAACAGCATTTTTGCTTGCACAGGATTGGATGATGGAAGTCACCAGATGAGTCACCTCATTCTCTAAACTCTTCCCTAAGCGACATCTCTTGAAAAGTGAACCATTTATTTGCCTTTAGTAAATCATGTTGGAATTCACTGCGTTCTAGCATGTCTGATTTCCTGATCAAGATGTTCAAGATGGCTCAAGATAAATTGAGACTTCAGGCACATTGGGGGTTATTTATGAAAGGCAAATCCACTTTGCACTGCAAGTCGCTCTAAATCTAAGGGGTAGATCTGAAATGAGGGGAAGCTCTGCTGATTATTTTTTTTCACAAACATTTTATTGAATTTATGCCAGCAGTACACAAAGAAACAGATTCGAGGAATCCTACACATCATCAAACATTGCAATAACTGTATGGGCCAAGCCCAAGGGTAACAGGGAACAATAAAGAAAACAATAACAAAAGCAGGTACAAAGCATCTGTATTCAGATCTTCCTCTGGTCTACACGAACTTGAGCCTAAACTCAATAGTCAATAAGGTTTAAACCTAAAGTATGCTAGGGTAGCTTCTGTGTAGTCTATTTGGGAAATGAAAAGAATAAAAAAAAAGGGGGGGGGGGGTTAGGGCATGGGGGGTAGAAATAGCTAGAGCGACAAGAGTGGTCCCTCAAGAGGTAGATTACAGAAGGAAAAAAATAGAGGGTGAGATTTCACCAGCTACCCTCTCTATTGCCCATGTTGGGGACCATCTATGTGGGTTGCCAGTAGTGTGGTGTTTGGCTTAACCATTAGGTTTTGTTTTTGTGGGGTTACTGTTTAGCTTCTGGTTGTGTCCTTCATAATTTTCTGTATCAGCGTGTTCTTAGTTTGTAGCCGTTTTGTTGTACAGAGAAGTTTAAGCCCTTGTGGAGGTAGAAATTGATCCTGTCCCAACTTCCCTCCTCTATCTTTGTCAAGCGCCGATTCCCAGAATGCATGTTCCAAGCTTAAGCTTTCCTGTGTTTTCTCATGAAGTGAAGCATAAAGTGTTGAAATGACTTGCCTTTGCGGGGAGGTGCTTGGGCACAAAGACTCCAAAACTGTAGGGTTTTTGGCGAATCTTCCCCTATGCGCTGGGTCGTCAAGAAAGTGCTTAAGTTGAAGGTAGGGCCAAAGCGGAAAGGAGCCCGTATTGGAGAGATTCGCCAGTTCTGTTTATTGCAGAAATTGACCTCTACAGAAGAAATGCTTAGCCAGCATCTCAATGTGTGACCATTCTGCCTCCACAAAGGTTCTTGCCAAGCCCGGAGGAAAGTCCAGGTTGTTGCAAACTGGGGTAATAGGGCAAATTTTTGCTGAAATCTCATATTTGGTGCAGGCCCTACTAAAAGCACTGAGGGTGGGCCCTATGAGTGGGTGAGCTAAGACCAAAGGGGTTATATGTTCCCTAGATATCCATGGTAGGTATCGTAAGTCAGGGTTTGAAACCCGATTCTCCAAGCCCACCCAGTCCTTACTTTCCAGTCAACAATGCGCGCTAGGTGGGTGTCAGGTCACCTTGAGGCCAGGTGACAGATGCACTCCGTAAGAGTCAGAAGTGCACCACTAGGTAGTGGACCTTAGGACTGACTGCTGCAGATTGTACCCAAGGAGATTCAGGACACAGATCTACAGGATCACTAACACAGTTCCCAATGGGAGCTGGAGCATAGATTCCCCAGGGCGCGGAGTCTAAGAGCCAGCGGGTGTTCACCAGAGCCTCCAGTGGAGAGGATGGACTTCGCTGCAGTCTAGCTCCAGGTCACGGCCCCTAGGGTCTCACAGCTCACACTCACGGTAGACTATAGGAGAAGGAAGCAGCAGGCTGGAACGACAAGGATAGTAAGGGGATACGGCAGAGGTCAGGGCAACTAGCAGACAGGAACAACAGAGTACACGCCAAAGGTTCAGGGTCACAGGCAGACAGGGATGGTCGGAGACATGCAAAAGGTCAAGGTCACAAGCAGAAAGGAATAGTTGAGAACACGCCAAGGTCGGTAACAGAGTCAAATGTAGAGCACACGGCAAGCAGGAAACAGGAAGCCAAACACACAATGATACACAATAGTTGATCAGCACCGCTGGCTTGCAGTGCACAGGTTAATATAGGGTTCCCTGATAGGGCCTGGGGTGGAGCCATGCTTAGAGGAAAGGTTATAAAAACCACCAGTTGGAAGTGGCTGGCCTCTTAATCTGAACACATGAGGGGAGGTGAGCAAACAGAGGAAGATCACTGCATAACCATGATAATGGTCTGCCCAGTAATAGCACTGCAAATCAGGGAGGGCGATGCCTCCACCTTCTTTCGGCAGTGCTAACTTGGCACAACTTATTCTCGCAGTTTTCCCATGCCATATGAAGGCCCGACAAATGGATTTATACATGTCAAAGAAGGAAGCAGGCAGGTGGATTGGCAGGGTTTGAATTTTGTATAGGAGGTGTGGGAGAATTATCATTTTGAAGATGGACGACCGCCCAAACCAAGAGATGTTCGCCTTGTCCCATTTTTGTGTGTCCTGTTTTATCTTTTGCAGTTCCCTTAGGAAGTTCCTACTGTATAGTTGTGATAAGTCTGCAGGTAATTGAATGCCTAGGTATTGGATAGCATCCATTTTCCATTGAAAAGGAAAGTTGAGTTTGCACTGATTAATTAAGCCTAGGGGTAGGGAGACATTTAGTGCAAAAGATTTGGCGTAATTTACTTTTAGGTTTGAAATTTTTTGAAATTGGTCAAAGGCTGACAAGAGGTTAGGTAGGGACGTTAGGAGGTAGGTGAGAAAGAAGAGTATATCCTCTGCAAACGCAGCAATTTTGAATTCCCGGTCCTGCACTCGTATGCCTCTGATGTCTGGGTTGGCCCAGACACAGCAAGGGAGGGGTTCAAGCGAAAGGATATATAATAAGGGCGACAAGGGGCAACCCTGCCTGGTGCCATTGTGGATGGAGAAAGCATCCGACAGGCTGCCGTTGACTTTAACTTTCGCTCTGGGGTTGGTATATAGCGACATAATGGGAGTCCGCATACATGGTCCAATTCCAATGGAGCCCAAGACTGCGTCCCTATAGTCCCATGCCACCCTGTCAAATGCCTTCTCCGCATCCAATGAGAGAAAAAACCCTTCCTGGCATGAGGAGGTAAGCCAGTGATGTAAATTGATCGCTTTGATTGTGTTGTCCCTGGCTTCTCTGTCAGGAACAAACCCCACTTGGTCCAAGCCAACCCAGGCAGGCACGTGGTAAGATAGATGGGACGGGAAGCCAGAATCTTAGCATAAAGCTTTACGTCTGCATTTAAGAGGGAGATCGGATGATAATTTGCTACATTAGTGGGGTCCTTCCCTTCCTTAGGGATTACTGCCACATGAGCTTCCAATAGCCTTTCTGACTCGCTCTGCTGATTTTATCATCCAATCATGTTCAAGCTAAAATGCTGTTTTTTTTATTTTCCTTGCATGTCCCCCTCGGATCTACAGAAACTTTACTTCCAAGTGCACTTTCAGTGCAAAGTGTTTTTTCCTTTAGTAAATAACCCCCATTGTTTACTTTGCAAGGGAAGTTGCAATTTGCCCCAGAGTTTAGTGAATGAGGATCTGCTCACTTCCATCATCCAATCATTTCCTTGAACACGATCACAGTTACTAATTGTCTCAGTGCTCCAGAGAAAAAATACCTTTCTGACTTCCCAACCAGTGTCCTTTCTCCTAATTAGAAGATGTTTTCAATCATATAACATGAGCTCAGTTACACATTATGATGAAGGAAGAAAAGGGACTGGCATGCTGTCTATGTCTTGATAGCATATGTAGGGCTATAAGGTCCTATGTTGTAGGGACCACTACTTAGAGTTTGGTCTCTTTATGGAGATCTGATTGTTAATAAATGATATATAGAAATACTGTATATACAGTAGCTCCTTCATCAGCTCCAAAAAGGATAGTTATGCTGCCTTTAGAATTACACAAGAGAGAATAGCAATGCTACCTTAAGAATTAAAGGGGATGATAATACCCTGTTGTTTTATGTTTTTTATCAGGAAGCCTGAAAGTAATCCAAATTAAAAACCTGGCTTGTTAAGACAAGGCCTTTTATCAGTAACAAACACAAATTACACATCACAATAATTTTATTCCACTATTAATAGAGTTAAAAGCAGCCCCACTGAGAACTAATTATGCGGTGTGCCTGGTACCTATGTAACATAATTTTAAACACACAATGATAAAATGTGATTAGGCTATAATGCATTTTATCAACACGAATGAAAGAAAAGACACAGCCAATAGGAAACTGGGAAATGATTCTGTAGCACAGCCAAATTGATGTCTTAAACTTATTTATAGGTACTTATAGGGAAACTCTGCTGTTAAATGCAAACAAAAGTATATTTATGTATTTTATTAAGCATGTACGGAGGACCATCATCATTTTGTAAATACTCTTCCTGATGTGTGTTAATTAAATGTGTTTCTATATCTGGTGTCTAAATATAATGTACATAGGTGCAGGCATATGTGCCCTTATATTTGAAGCTGGATGTAATTACAGTAATAAGATTCTGCGCTTAGGATTATGTTGGGCTGCTGCCTCCTCTGAAATACTCAAAAAAATTGAAGCGACTAAAATACAGGGATATGGGAAAGAGGAAAGTGGCGCTGCCCCTTGACTGAAGAGTGACCTTCAGAAGTGTATCACACTTCACATCAATGAGTGCAAGTGTAAAATTGATCCGCAATAGTGTTGTTTATTAAACCACTATAAATGCTTATAATAGCAAATAAACTATAAAGTACCCATATATCACCAAATGTGTAAAATAGCTTATATCTGAATGTGCAAAAATGACACAGATATACAGTAAATTCCAAATAAAACCTGTGAGTATACGAACTAACTGTTTATTAAAAATCTTACAAACATAATAAAAACATATTTACATATATACAATATATATATATATATATATATATATATATATATATATATATATATATATATATATATATATATATTTATATATATATAGAGTGAGAGAGATATATAGATATAGATATAAACAAAAATAGCTTACATCAGCATCTAAAGAAAACTAAATACGCCAACCTAAACAAAGCCATAACCTCCACCTAAAACACCCTCAAGCTAAGAAACCATTACACATGTAACCCATGCATGCAGCTTTTTTCCAAAAATACAATCTTATATAATCTTATATAAAAATCTAAGGGACGTGAAAGGACTATGAACGAGTATGTATACACTCCTCTAAAAATAATCCTCAAAAAAAAAAAATATATATATATAATAAGTCAAACCAAAGTGTCCTTATGTGAGGCTGGGATCACACCAGAACACTCAGCAGCTAACAGCAGGAGTCCGGTGCACCCCCATTCACTGATTCAGTTCAGAATTGTGGCTGCACAGAGCTCCTATGCAATTCACACTGGAGCCGCTGTGAATATGTGTGAACTGGCTCCATAGAAAGCCAGTCACAATCTCCTGCTATGTGAATTGGAAATCACTTAAGTGTGAACCCAGCCTAAAGGTTCTGTTTCCCACTCAGTAATAATGTACAATGATTGTGCTTCAGGGTTCCTATCTCTCAGGTGTGACTGACTGAAACAGCAGATTTCATGTGTGGCTGAGGTTTTATTCACAGTATGTGATCAGTAGGGAAGCTGAATGGCTGCTGTGAATTACAAAAGCTCATAGAGGGTGGATCTACAAAACTGTCAAAAATGTATTTAAACCAAGAACAAAAATGTGTTATATTGCAGCCTACTTGTCCTTAGATGTGGTGGCTGCATTCATTTTTTTAGTGTAGTGCACACCCCCGGAAAGAACCTCGTAAAACCCCACCAAACCCACCAAAGATACAGTTCTGTTCACACCAACAATACAGGTTCAGTCTAGGGGACATCTTTTCATTAATTTATTGTAGAAAACTTGAACAGAAGGAGATTTAGGGGTTGAGGATACAGCAAAACAATATCAGAAATTAAAAGGAGGACAAACTTCTATCACAAATCCTTATAGCTGCACACACATGAAACTCCCACAGTAGGTCTTACTTACCATGTCCCAGGAGCTGACTGCCACCCAGCTTCCACATCACACTTTTCAGTGAGGAAGGCAAAAAACTCCAGGACAGTGCCCCCCCCCCCCCCCCCCCCCAGCAAGAATCCCTTTAGCAACCCTCTCCAGGCCCTCCGCTTAGCACCAGCTAAGGCCCAAATACTATTCCTGTCTCACAATAGCTGCCTCCCAGGGGCAGAAGAACACTCTAGAAAAGCCTCCCTAATGTTTATCACCTTCCCAACCACCTGCTGGAAAACCTCTTGCAGGGATTGGCAAAGGAATGATAAATATTCATAACTGAGTGATTGACCCTTCTGCTCTATCTTCTGGAAGCTTCTTCTATAAACAGGTAGGGACAATCAATTACCCAGCTTAGGAAATCCTGACCAGACCAAAAGAACAGATCCTTGCACCCATGACTACAGTGAAGCTGAAAACTAAATTTAGCTTAACCGAAGCAGGGCATTACATTAGGTTTAGGTTTTTTCCTGTATTTTCATCTGCTGTCAATAACACATTTACAGTACTGGGATGACTGTACTTTATCCATGGAATTTTACCACTTCATATTCAGCTCATATCTAAGTACCCAAGGGGGAGTATTTCCTCCCTTTGATTACTGTTTGTTTTCTTTTGTTGTCAGGCACCCTTGCTAGATTATTTTATACAATAGTATTTTCTTTTTTCTATTATTTTTTTCTATTTGTGTTTTTTCACAGATATTTAATGCATTTGCCCCTGAAGAGTGGAATAAATCCATGAAACGCGTAGGGATTATTTGATCGTATCTTCATTAGATGGTTCAAACTGATTTACAGTTTTTATTATTTTTATTCTCTGTTCCTGAGGTGGCCCATGTCATCTAGGATGGCTGCTATATATTTATCCTACAATGTATTATCTTGATTCTGTTTTCCGTTTTCATATATCTATTATACAATGTATTGTATATGTGTGCATGTGTTGTTGTTGTCATTTCTATATACAATGTTTGTTACATGTTGTCAATATGGACAAAAAAACATAAATGAATTTTCCTAACATGTTATGTAATCATTACTAAGAAATAAACATTGTATTTTTACATTTTAGAGTTACAAAAGTTTTTTTTTTTTTTTTTTTAAGTCAGCAGCTACAAACACTGTAGCTGCTGACTTTTAATAAGGACGTTTACCTGTCCAGGGAGCCCGCGATGTGGCCCTCCCGAGGCTGATCTGTCCATCGAATCAGGTGCAGGCTCTGCGATAGTAGCTAAGGGAAACCGGCAGTGGAGCCTTGACAGCCAGTTTCCTACTGTGCATGCGCGAGTCGCGCAACCCTTTCTGAATGGCCCCGTTGTCTTCTGGGACACACACAGATCCCAGAAGGCAGTGGGTGGAAGGAGGAAGGGCAGAGCCAGAAGAGGACACAACATACCTCGCCGTGGCAAGGCTGGGACAGAGGTTTCAATGTTAAACTACTAAGGTAAGTGCAAAAAAAAATATATACAAAAACAAGGGGTGATCTTTCCTTTATAAGAACAAGTTCTAAAATTGGGCGGAACTCCGCTTTAAAGTCACATTTTTTTTTTCTTCTTTGTTTCTATGTCATGAACAGTCCTGGCTCTGGCGTCCTGACAGTGTTTGTGTCTGTGCCCACCTCCACCACAACATTATCATGGTTAAAAGTATGTCTAATGGCAAACTACCATGTCTGATAGGGGCAGAGCTTGAGGGCCAATTTAGATCATTTTGTTGCATTAAAAAGCGGATGTTTTTATCATATGTTTTTATCATACTTTGCTACAAACATTCATTTTGAATGGCACCCCAAAGCACTGTACCATAGCAGCACAGCATCACACACATGGTGCCTTGAGGTGTACTGCCAACCCATTCAAAATGGATAGGCTGCCTTAACAGCTCTAAGTGTACCATAGCTTATGGTAACGTCTTATGTTAATGCATAATCTGAATGGGCCTCTGACTAAAGCAAAGATCAATGCTCAGCACAATAATCCAGAGCTACCAATACAACATCACCCTTCACAGAACTTCACTGGTTACTGCACTTTCTTCTTTACACAGCTTTACTGAATACTCCTGATTTTAAGCTGCTGGTAACACAGTTTGAGGTTAATCCTTCTTATAGAAAGCATGACATTTAAGCAAGTGTGAAAAGCCATAAAAGGAAACAATCCTACCTTATAGACAGGAATGTATAAATAAAAATGTGTTTCAGTAACCAAGGGGAAATATTTTAAGCTCTTCATATATGTAGAACATTCTTTACCTATAGACCGGACATTACTACCAGTAGAAATGTAAATATGTACTGGACACGAACACCATTGTATTTTGTCTTGATAGTTTAAAAGAATCTGTAATGAAGCTGACACTTGGAAATAAAGGTCAACTTTCTCACCATCCAGCATTGCTTGGGTTCTTTTACCCTTGCAAGCAAGCCAAGGTATAGTCTTTTTTTTGTGCATCACTGGTGTAAACAGCCCTTCCAACCCTCTTTATCATCCCAATATATATCAGTCATTCTCAGTCAGGCTTCCTACATGGTTGTTAGAGACGACTTGAGCTGTAGCTAATTTACTTCACATCTGATGATGCCACCATAGTTCTGGGTATGACACCAATGACTTATTTTAGCTGTCTTTAAAAGGGTCATTCTAAACTACTGCAAGGGGGCATTTCTTTCACTGACCACCAAAATAAGAGGCATGTATCCCAATATCCTCCAATAAAATAATTTTGGCAGGGGTTCCCTGAGACCTGAAAATTATTTTGAGGGTTCTTCTGATGTAAAACGTTTGAGAAAGTCTGCTATATACTGTAGCCAGGTGCTGGGCTACAACAACATGAAGAAGGAAACTATTTATTTGCCTCTCTCCATTAACTGTGATATTAATGTTATGCTGCACCATCCTCCTCCAGCCAGCAGGGGGAGAGCTAAAACCAGGCAAGCCCATAGACTTCTATACAGAGTGCTGAGAGTGATAGAAGTTGTAGTTTAGGATGGCAGATCCCAATATGCACTTTGCAGTAGGTGGGGAGGAGAGAAGATTTTCATTAAACTGCCATTTTTCCTCTTAGTACCAAGGGAGCTAGAGGGCGAGCACCTTTGTTTGGATATTCGCCTGCCAGCTGAAGACCATACCAGCAGAGATCCTACCCTGAGATTGGGAGTTAGGACACCTGGGGCAGCACAGCACCAAACACATCACTGCCCCTGCCCTGCTACAGCAGGGAGACTGGAGCATCCACTTACCCTCTGCTTCCCACCGCTGATCACCAGAAGCTTTCAGAGAGAGATCAAAGGGGCCCCCCTTCTACAATGAGAGGTTACCGCAGCATACTGGGGACTGGTTAAAGGGCTATTTGCCCACCACTGATACTGCTAGCAGGGCTCAGCCACTGACAGCAGGACACCAAGTGTATCCAATCCATACTGCACCCATACTGCACTTATACCAAACCTAGACTGCACCAACACCAATCCCTACACCACATTATACTGAACCTTTACCACATCTGAACCACAACCGTCTGACATCTCTGCCGAGATATTACCATACCTATATCGTACCTATGCTGCATGCACGTTAACTGGGATTGTCATTAAGTGCAAAGATGCTCTAAAAGCGCTCCAACGATAGCCGGAAGAAGAACATTTCAAAGACTACCTCCCGTAAAAATAATTATTCTGAAAGTCCTCTTTCTTCCCCTGCCCCCTCCGCTACTATCCTCCCTTTCTTTGGGACAGTGCATACCCAGTCGGTCTAGGACTAGCATTGCTGCCATAAATGCACTCTGGTAGTTTACTTCCAGCACGTGGTAGATTCAACTTTACTACTGCTTACTGCTTCGCTTGAGGTGGTCTTGCTATGGTTTATGCTGATTTGGACGCCAAATTTCATCTTGTGCCTAGTCCTTAGTTTTAATCACTTTGTATGCTAGATTGCATTCATTATTACCATTGTTAATCCATTTTATGCTTGAATAGTTACAAACCATATTGGGTTACAATATAATAAGTCTGCCTTTACTATCTGGTTTGGTGGTGTGTTTGTTTTCTTTGATATAGCACTACTACTGGGTACTAAGTATTACTTTCCGTGGTTTTGTGTGATATTTTATGTTTATACACTCAACATGGTGTGTCAGACAGGCTGAGGTTCTTGAGAAGGTTGAGCCAAAGAACAGAGGACTTATCCTATCCAGCGGCTCCTAAGGGCGTAGCACTACAATACCATAACCGAGACCTCACCAGTTTCCAGTAAAGTTGCTTCTCTCTCTATACCACATGGAGATAAACATTTTGCTGAATTCTGTAAAGAGGAGCCACACATGAATAGTAAAGAGGCTTATCAAGAGACAGAAATAGTGTGCAGCCCTGGCATTGGCTGCAAGATTAGAAGCCAGAGGTTGTCTAATCTGACATCTGTATTATGGCAAATAAGGATGATAAGGTGTGTGATTTCAAGCAAATATACTGTTATTTTTAACACACTTGCTGTAACTTGGTGGTTTACAACAAAGTGTATACCTTATAAAACTAGTAAAAATGAAATAACAGTCTTGTGGCTTAATAATTCCCAATATGTGAGCAAGTACCTGCATGCTTTCAGTCTCTGGTATAGTCTCTTTCTTTCTTTAAAGTGGACGTAAACTCCCCTATCGTTTTCAGCCAAGGAAGCTGCCATCTTTGCCTCTGTTTAATCTTCAACTGCTATGGTGCTGCACATGTGATTTGTTATGACACCAGCCATTGGATGGTTTGATACTTTGGCTGAGAGCACAGCCAATGTGCAGTTAACATTCCCAGCATGCCTTTTTTTTTTTAACTGTTAAAATCGATGGGTTTACTTCCACTTTAATATTCATGAATTGGGTGTTGTTGCCAAAACCTACCTTTAGCATAAAACAGCAGTGAATACAAAATGCAGCAAAGCGCCTGCAGTGCAAATGCATCCCAATAGGACCTGCTGCATCCAAAAAACACAACACATAGTGCATCAAACACAGCCATGCTGCACCATTAAAGTAAATAGGGATCTGCTGACTTATGCTTGATGTGAGCTTCAAATACATGCCAAATGCAAAAACTCAATGCCTACATCCATGAGTCCTAAGCTTTATTCCCTTGTTAACATACTTAAAGCGGACCTTGCACTTTATCTTATTAAATGGTTGCCCCCTCCCTCTTGCTGAAACACAGCATACATTTTTTTAATAAGAGATCTGCAGGGGAAAAGGTCAGAAAGTATTTTTAAACTTCCCTGGCTTCCACCTATAGCACCTAAATAAAGGTGGCGTCATCATTCTTCCGAAGAGATCTGGGGAATGTAAGGTACTCCAAATCTTGCTAAGAGGACACTCCCAGCACTATGGTGAAGCATCTTCTCACAAGATTTGGAATGCTCATCATTCCCAGGGATCTCAGCAGCAGGGGGATGATGTCACCCTTGCACCATGGAAATCAGAGGACAGGTGAGTAAGATATCTAACTTTATCCCCCTACAGGTCTATTTATGAACTTTAATGCTGTGTACACACGATCGGAATTCTCATCGGAAAAAGCTCTGATTGTTTTTTTCCTGTCGGAATTCCAACAGAATTCGCTCAAACTGTCTTGCCTACACACGGTCACACCAAATTCCGACCGCCAAGAGCGCAGTGATGTACAACACATACGTTGGGACTAGAAAAAGGAAATTCAATACCTAGTAGCCAATAGCTTCCACCTCGTAGTTGAATCTGAGTATGCGTGAGTTTTTGCGTGCCGGAATTGCATCACACGATCGGAATTTCCAATAGAAAGTTTTTCCATCGGGAAAATTGGGAACTTGCTATCAAATTTTTGCTGGCGGGAATTCGGCCAGCTAAATTCCGATGGAGCATACACACGGTCGCATTTTCCGATGAAAAGCTCTCATCGGTCTTTTGCTGGTCGAAATTCCGTGTGTATGAGGCATTATAATGCGATTTAACAAGGGTGGGGGGGGGGGGGGTAAAGGGACATTTGATCATTTTCATCATATGGACTTTCTTGAAACTATTCAAAAGCAAGTGCTACTCCACTAACACCACACTGTGTTTCTATGGCAATAAAGCCACTAGTTAACATGGTAACTAAGGTGTCACCAGCATCATCAACCATTTATAATGGAAGTTGGGATCGTAGGCAGAGCCCAAATATAAATAATAGAATACGCACTACAATGTAATGGATTATAAATGGGCTGCAACACTTGTATTATTGTTTTTTTTTAATAATTAATGTATTCCTATAGATAATTTTATTATGAGAACTATAAATCAAAAGCTAAAGCAATACTTGTAATGAATAAAGAGAATCACGTTTAACAGTTAAAGTGTAACAGAAAATGAAGTCCTGCTAGATCACTTCAAGCCGGCCCTTTTTGCAGGTATACTATAGATATGTAAAACATTAAAAATAAGTGCCTATACTGTCTCACCCTGCTTAGCCAGTACATGCTCAGTTGCTCTCCATTTTAGGCATTTTTAGGCACTGCTGAGTTTGTAGAGGCCGATCTGCTGACAACTTTAAAGCGGAAGTAAACCCAAACATTTAACAGTTTCAAAAAACAGTTACATTTCCAACACGTGCTGGATATATAACTGTCACATTGGTTGTGCTCTCAACCACACTGTCTAACCATCCAATGGCTGGTGTCATAACTGATCACACGTGCAGCATCCTGGCAGTTGAAGATTAAATTGAGGCAAGATGGCAGCTTCTTTTTTAAAGCGTAATTAAACACTCCTATCCTTTACAGCCAAAGAAGCTGCTTCTGTTTGATCTGCAACTGCCATGGCGCTGCCCATGTGATCAGTTATGACACCAGCCATTTGATGATTTGACAGTTTGGTTGAGGGGACACGCAAATGTGGCAGTTAGCAATCCCCCATTCCAGGAATGTAACTGTATTTTGAGACCATTAAATCAATAGGTTTTGTTCCACTGTATGATTTACTACTGTTCAGGGGTTCTGGGCTTCAGCAAAATGGCAGCCTCCAGCAAGAAGAAACAGGATCAATGCTGGAGCCAATTTACAGCACACACTCATTTTAGGAGCATCATGTGAAATGAATGTTCCTTGCTGAACAGCATTATTTTTAATCAAATTGTTATGGGTAAAGTTCCACTTTAAATTCAACTCAGCCATTATAGCTTGAGCTGTTAAGTGGAAACATTAAGTGGAATTAATAAAGTTGACAACTGTCCCCTTCTCATGGAAGGAACAAAACCTCATAAGCCAATCCAGGACAATGGGAGGGATAGTGGGATGCTCTTGTATCAGCTTCTTTCTGTTACTAACTTAATGATGCAGTTCTCTTATCTTCTATAGGTTACTGGAGGCACAAGGAAGGATTGTCTGAAATATTGTTCACAAATCTGTCTAAATCTGTGTTAGTGAGCAACTTCTTGCCGAAATAATCCATCCATCTCACAGGTGTGGCATATCAAGATGCTGATTAGACAGCATGATTATTGCACAGGTGTGCCTTATGCTGGCCACAATAAAAGGCCACTTTAAAATGTGCAGTTTTATCTCACAGCACAATGGCACAGATGTCGCAAGTTTTGAGGGAGCGTGCTGCCCTTGAATTGAATGTTAATTTCTCTATCATAAGCGGTCTTCAAAGGCGTATCAGAGAATTTGGCAGTACATCCAACCGGCCTCACAACCACAGACCATATGTAACCACACCAGCCCAGGACCTCCACATCCAGCATCTTCACCTCCAAGATCGTCTGAGATCAGCCACCTGGACAGCTGCTGCAACAATCGGCTTGCATAACTAAAGAATTTCTGCACAAACTGTCAGAAACCATCTCAGGGAAGCTCATCTGCATGCTTGTCACCGTCATCAGGGTCTCGACCTGACTGCAGTTCATCATCATAACCAACTTGAGTGGGCAAATGCTCACATTCAATGGCATCTGGCACTTTCAAGAGGTGTTCTCTTCCTGGATAAATCCTGGTTTTCACTGTACAGGGCAGTTGGCTGACAGTGTGTATGGCCTTGTGTGGGTGAGCGGTTTGCTGATGTCAATGTTGTGGATCGAGTGGCCCATGGTGGCAATGGGGTTATGGTATAGGCAGGCCTTAGCTATGGACAATGAACAATAGGTGCATTTCATTAATGGCATTTTGAATGCACAGAGATACAGTGATGAGATCCTGAGGCCCATTGTTGTGCCATTCATCCATGACCATCATGTCATGTTGCAGCATGATAATGCACGGCCCCATGTTTCAAGGATCTGTACACAATTCCTGGAAGCTGAAAACATCCAGTTCTTGCATGGCCAGCATACTCACCGGACATGCTGCCCATTGAGCATGTTTGGGATGCTCTGGATTGGCGTATATGACAGCGTGTTCTAGTATCCAGCAACTTCGTACAGCCATTGAAGAGGATTGGACCAACATTCCACAGGCCACAATCAACAACCCGATCAACTCTATGCAAAGGAGATGTGCTGCACTGCGTAAGTCAAATGGTAAGTCAAATGGTGGTCACATCAGATACTGACTGATTTTCGTACCCCCCTGGACTACCCCCCCCCCCCCCCAATACAGTAAAACTGCACATTTTAGAGTGGCCTTCTATTGTGGCCAGCCTAAGGCACACCTGTGCAATAATCATGCTGTCTAATCAGCATCTTGATATGCCACACCTGTGAGGTGATAGATTATCTCGGCAGAGGAGAAGCGCTCACTAACACAGATTTAGACAGATTTGTGAACAATATTTGAGAGAAATAGGCCTTTTGTGTACATAGAAAAAGTCATAGATCTTTGAGTTCAGCTCATGATAAATAGGGGCAAACGCAAAAGTGTTGCGTTTATAATTTTGCTCAATATATATATATATATATATATATATATATATATATATATATATATATATATATATATATTGTACAGGACGCCATGGCTGGGTCCTGGAAGGACGCTATGTTTCCCCTCTGTTTGGTTTGTGGTCCCTTTAAGGGAATAAAATTGATTAACCCACCTGTTAGAGGAAGTGTGTTTTAAAAACAAGACAGGAAGTGGTAGATGGGTGTGGAGGAGTGGAGAAGACATGGTGGATGGTGGATGGTGTTTGTTCTGGGTTGCAGCAACAGAAGTGGACAGCAGTGTCCTGCTTGGAAGCCTCCTGGCAGGGGAAGCTACCTGACATAAAAGATCAAGCACTGTTTGATAGAGACAGCTATTCTGGACTTTGCAAGTCGGTGAGACTAAAAACCTTTTCCTTTTGTTTTTGGCTGCTGTAAAGCTGTTTAAGTTTAATAAACCCCTTGTTGTGTGAAAAGCCTGTGTCCTGCGATCTACCTGGTCCCCCGAACATTACTATATATATATATATATATATATATATATATATATATATATATATATATATATATATGTAGCACTGACCTCCGAAGGAGCTACTGAGTTTGTTTGGGCCTGTACTCTGCTAGTGAACCCCCACTGACTTGGCTAAGTCCCCTTGACACAGCTGTGGTGCAATGTTGGTGTGAAGCTAACAGTGAAGGATAACCACACAATATGCAATATAATAACAGTATACCTTATTATTACCTGGGTATCCAATGTTTCACCTGCTGGAAAAGGAACAACACTCCACACCAATAATACTTAACTAGGAATTTATTTTTACTGAGTACTTAACTAGTAATTACAGCATTTGCACTGTCACACCAACATAATGTGACAGCACAGTAAGAACACACAACAGTATGCACATGTACAGTTGTCTTAAGTGATCCCTGAGAATGTGTCTCCAATTGGGACTAGTGCTCAGAGTGACTACGCCTTACTCTGGGCACTTTCCCATTTCCAGCACACTCTGGTGAATACAGGAATGAAAATGACAAATAAGGCACAACACAACTACAAGGGAGCTCCCCCTACTTTAATAAAGGTGCAAGGCCTTGTAGCAGTCTTTGATCTTCTTTCTTCTGCTAGCTATTTGTGTTTATAAAAATTTGTAATCCAAGTAGAATAACAAGGGTTAACTTAAGATGAATATTGGACTTGTTCCTGTGATGTGATACACCTGTAATTGCCTTGGGATAATACAGTGCTAATAGTATTGTGATTAATAGCCTGGAGGCCTGCTTAACTCAGTCTCTTTATTAAGTTCTCTTCCATGGGACTACAGGTCCCAGTGACACTGTATTAAAGTCTAGGTGTATTAAAAGTGCGTAAGAAACTGTGAGCAACAGCCCTCTCACCAAACTGGGTCTGAAGGAAGGGAACTGCTCTGCTCCACTGGTCACAGTCTTGCTTCTCACCGGCTGACTCCGTCACACAGCTCCGCAAGATGAACCGGACCCTCTGATGGCTCAACAGGTGTCTCTGGATCCTTCCCGATCCGGTCACTCCATCTCTCCAGCGATCAGATGAAGGGCAGAGTCTTTGGATGTTCCGTTCTGCAGTGGCTGTAGGCCGCGCTCTCTGGAGACCTCCTCACAGGTCCTTACAGGCAGGCCATGCGTCCAGAAGAGAAAGAAAATGACTGTGCGTTTTATAGCCTATCCAGCATGCAGTTCAGTCCAGAAGAATCATGGGTAGGTCACCTGGCATTCTGGGTAGGTAGGTCATAGCAAAAATGTAAACAGCAGTCACTTCCTGTTATATTTCTAGTGTTATAGAAAATAAAATACTAAGAGTCCATTTCTTGTATTGGTCGCTAGATGGTGCCAACTTACATTTCATTATGTTAGTAGGCAAAAATATCAGCACTATATATATATATATATATATATATATATATATACACACACACAGTATATGAGGCTGAGTTCTTGTAAAATATCCCTTATAGTCAAAATATAATCAAAGGCTCCTAGCCATCATATTGCACAGACTTCCACATAATATGATAAGAAAAAGGGAGGTTTAAATAGAGAAGTTTAGGGCATCAAGCCACATCATTTTTTCAAATACATAAAAAAAAATTAAATTTCCTGTTAGGCCCCATAATGCGTTTCCATCAGCTTCCACTTGGGAAAGTCAACCTGTGTGGGACCTAGCAAATGATCTCTGTGTCTGATGGCTTTCCTTATTTACTCCCTTCACCAACCATGGGAGACTATTCATCATAGTCTGGTACATAACCTCATATTTGGAATACAGTATATAGACAATGTTTGCAGTTCACATGAACGTCTGAGTAGGTGATTACATATATGAGAGGATTCTCCTTGGATGAACCCATATGTATAAATAAGGTGGTATTTCCATCTATGAATACTGAAATGATGGGTTCATACATGTACATGGGGATGGCACCTTCATCTATGAATACAGGCATACCCCACTTTTAAGTACACAATGGGAACAGAGCATGCATATAAAACAAAAATGTACTTAAAGTGAAGCAATACCCTTTTCTCACTTTTCAATGCATGTACTGCATTGCAATAGTCATTTATATCACTGGTCCCCAAGTTTTTTGGCACTGGGGACCGGAATTGTGTATGAAAATTGTGCCAAGGCCCAAGGGGTCTGGTTGACAATGCGGTTTTTCGTGGCCAATTTGTCAGGAAATGGCTGGTATTAGCACTTCAATCATCACAACGCCGTGGTTAATATGGGGTCAGGATGATTGAAGTGCATTCGTTTTATTATTATATTGTAATATAAAATTAAATAGTTCAACTCACCATAATGCAGAATCTGCCACCAGATGCAGCTTGTCACGGTGCCTATCACCAGATTGCCACTTGCCATATCGCCTGCCACCAGATGCAGATTGCCACATGCCACCAGATGCAGATTGCCACTCCAAAGACATGCTGGTAGGTTAATTGGCTTCTGTCCAAAATTGGCGATAGTATATGAATAGGGACCTTGGATCTTGGGCTCCTTGAGGGTAGGGACCGATGTAAGTGTACAATGTATAGGGATAAGGACAATTGTAGACACTCACTCAGGTTGAACTGGATGTACAGGATGGACTGGTGTCTTTATTCAACCTAACTAACCATGTAACTATGTAACATGCCACAGTCACATGCCACCAGATGCAGATTGCCACATGCCACCAGATGCAGATTGCCACAGTCACATGCCACCAGATGCAGATTGCCACATGCCACCAGATGCAGATTGCCACAGTCACTTGCCACATGCCACCAGATGCAGACTGCCACCAGATGCAGATTGCCACATGCCACAGTCACATGCCACCAGATGCAGATTGCCACAGTCACATGCCACAGATGCAGATTGCCACAGTCACTTGCCATATGCCACCAGATGCAGATGGCCACATGCCACAGTCACATGCCACCAGATGCAGATTGCCACAGTCACATGCCACCAGATGCAGATTTCCACAGTCACATGCCACCAGATGCAGATTGCACATTCCACCAGACGCAGCCTCTTAAATGCAAATTGTCACTAAACACAGAGTCAGCGCAGTGGAGTGGTGGGTTCCACGTGAGAGAAAGCAGCGGTGATGCGGAGCGGGTGGTGAGAAATTATGTAATCTCTCTGCTCCCCCACTTCACCTCCAACAGTATACCAGCCAGGCTGTGTGGGCGGAACAGCGGTGATGAGGGCGGTCAGTGGGAGATGATGTCATCTCTCTGCTCACCTGCTTCACCCCCAACAGTGTAGAAGAAGAACGGGCCACCGCTAGCAAAAGAGCGGCAAAAGAGCAGAAGATAGCGGAGGAGCCCAGGAGAAGAACCGGAAAGCGCGGAGAAGTCAGAATAAGACCCCCGAAGTCGGAAAAAGACCCCCGGAGCTGCCTAATAAACTACTTTAAAAACCTGTGTAGTGTGTTTTTTTTATTGACAATTTTTCCAACAGGTGAATGGGTAGGGGTACGATGTACCCCATACTTATTCACATAGGGTGGTGGGCCGGGATCTGAGGGCCCTCTTATTAAATGGGGCTCTTAGATTCCGATAAGCCCCCCACCCGCAGACCCCGACAACCAACGGCCAGGGTTGTCGGGAAGAGGCTCTTGTCCTCATCAACATGGGGACAAGGTGCTTTGGGGTGGGGGGCCGCAGGGCGCCCCCCTTCCCCAAAGCACCCACCCCCCATGTTGAGGGCATGCGGCCTGGTATGGTTCAGGAGGGGGAGGGGGTGCTCGCTCGTCCCCACCCCCTTTCCTGACTGGCCATGCTGCGTGCTCGGATAAGGGTCTGATATGGATTTTGAAGGGGACCCCACACCGTATTTCAGCATAGGGGGTTACCCTTAAATCCCATACCAGGCCTAAGGGCCTGGTATGCCCCTGGAGGGGCATTCCCTCTCGCGCTCGCTGCGATAGAAAGACCAGCACGATAGCATCGCACTGGAAACATTCTACTGGAGACATCCGACGGACCGAATATGATGTGCGGGCAGCTACAGCACCGGACCAGCATACAGAAAAACGAGCTTCCCGATAGGAACTTGGTCCAGCGAACCAAGATTTAAAACATGTTCTATTTCTAGGTTCGTCTGACTTTTGGGAAGAAAAAGTAAGACTGAGCCCACACGCGATCGGATTCTGGTCCGCTGGACCAAGTCTGCCAGAAAGTCTGATCTTGTGTACGCGGCATAACAGGTTTTTTTCTAAGATTGCCCTGTATTTAGTTCCATCTATCTCCCCATCAACTCAGACCAGCTTTCCTGTCCCTGCTGAAGAAAAGCATCCCAACAACATGATGCTCTCACCACCATGTTTCACGGTGGGGATTGTGTGTTCAGGGTGATGTGCAGTGTTAGTTTTCTGCCACACATAGCGTTTGGCTTTTAGGCCAAAAGGTTCAATTTCGGTCTCATCTGACCAGAGTACCTTCTTCCACGTTTGCTGTGTCCCCCACATGGTTTCTCACAAACTGCAAATGGAACTTCTTATGGCTTTTTGTCAAAAATGGTTTTCTTCTTACCACTCTTCCATAAAGGCCAGATTTGTGGAGTGCATAACTAAATGTTGTCCTGTGGACAGATTCTCCCACCTGAGCTGGGGATCTCTGCAGCTCCACCAGAGTTACCATGGGCCTCTTGACTGCTTCTCTGATTAATGCTCTCCTTGCCCGGGCTGTCAGTTTAGGTGGACGGCCATGTCTTGGTAGGTTTGCAGTTATGCCATACTCTTTCCATTTTTGGATGATGTATTGAACAGTTCTCCGTGAGATGCTCAAAGCAAGGGATATTTTTTTGGAACCTAACCCTGCTTTAAACATCTCCACAACTTTATCCCTGACCTGTCTGGTGTGTTCCTTGGCCTTCATGATGCTGTTTGCTCACTAAGGTTCTCTAACAAACCCCAGAGGGCTCCACTGAACAGCTGTATTTACACTAAGATTACACACAGGTGGACTCTATTTACTAATTAGGTGACTTCTGAATGCAATTGGTTCCACTAGATTTTAGTTAGGGGTATCAGAGTAAAGGGGGCCCAATACAAATGCATGCCGCACTTTCCAGATATTTATTTGTAAAACATTTTGAAAACCATTTATCATTTTCCTTCCACTTTACAATACTGTGCCACTTTGTAATTGTCTATCACATAAAATCCTAATAAAATACTTTTACATTTTTGGTTTTAACATGACAAAATGTGGAAAATTGAAATTGAAATTTTTAAAATTATTTTTCAAGGCACTGTGTGTACATATATTTTATATATATATATATATATATATATATATATATATATATATATATAATGTATATATATATATATATATATATATATATATATGCACACTGTACATACAGTATATATTTGAATAAGGAATACAAGTTACTGATATCACTATCGAAAAGAATGCCCGGGATCCTGCAGTAATTGACATACAATGCAAGCTTACTTGAGTTGCTAATGCAGGAATAGTGTGTGTGTATTTTTATCTCTGGCAGGCTTCTCTTCTAATCTAACGGAAGAGTTGGATAAAAGCAGAAAAATTCTTTCATTCATCTATAGTCTATTCTTGCCTGAACATCTCCCCCTGTATATGTATGAAGAACCTGTCACAGGATGTCGGTCTGGTTTCAGCTGATAAACTAGAAAGTAGATGATTCTGCAGTCAAATCTATGAGTCTACATACCTAGGAAGAAGATGGCTCTGTTAGTTTTGAGGTATGTTTTATATGGGGCTTGACTTGAAAAACATGTGGATCTGCTTTGACATGGAATTAGCAGTCTTCCTTTTAACATCCATATGTGAGCCTGGATTGTTTCGAGAGATTTACTGTATTACCATATATAGGCTTATAAAAAAAAACATGATGTATCAATCCACATTCCCACCAAAAAATTAAGCTAGGTATTAATAAAGCAGAAGTATTAAAAGTGACGTCAAAGTTAAGCAAACACACTTTTTTAGGAAGCCCAAAACAGTGGATAGAATGCTAACTGGTTGATCAAGAATATTTAAAGGTTCATTACAATCAAAAGTGATCATTTTTAAAGTGTTACTAAACCAGCAACCGTAAAACCAGTCTGCATATGCAGTAAAGCATGTTTGGTATACTCACTGTGAAACCTAAGGGGTTAATCCTCCACATTGTATATAAAGGCTGTGTGATCCTGTCTACCTGATCCTCTTCTTCCACTGACTCCAGACCATTTCCTGACAGAACAGAGCATTAGGGGACAGGCTGCACATGCTCAGTGTGGTGTGTATTGCTAGAGAATTTTTTTTTTCTTGGGAAAGTGCATGTGATCAGCACAGGGCCAATCAGCACTGTCCAGACAGAGGGTCAGGGGGAAATGAAAACTCCTCCTACAAGCTTTAAGCATACAGTGATCCAAGTCACAAGACTGCTAGATACTGCTGATGAGAAAAGGTATTTATCAGTTTATATTTACTAAAGCTATTGCATTACCATGTTCTGAGTACTGTGGGAGACCAGATATAGTGTATGTAGGGTCCTGGGTTTAGTAACACTGTAACACACTAGGTTGCCCACAAGTAGATTAAAGTTATTCAGGAAAACAGATTAGTTCTTGTCAAATTAGTGATACATCCAAATGCTGCTAAATTTGGACTAGGAATCTATACATGAATCTATAATGACCTCTAATAAAAAGGTCCTAACTTTGATTTTACCATTTAAAGTGGAGGGCCACCCTAAAACACAAAATAGCATTAATATTCTTCAAAAAATTAAAAAAAACATTTGAATTTTTTTTTTAACTTACCAGAATCCCCTGTTGCTAGGCACTCTTCCTAATCTGCCTCTTCCTATTCCGTGGCACTTCCTCCTCTTCGGCGAGCAGCCCCGTTGCCTTCTGGGACATGTGTGTGTACAGGGCATAGCTCACATCTGAAATAATATTCATAATTTTTTCCCAAAATTACATTGACCATAGGTTTTCAACCAATTCTCTATTCATTTACAAATACAGATATTCCATAGGGGTTTACAATTTTTTATTCTCATAACTGTACCTAATTAAAAAGTGTCACCTCATTATACACATCTCTGATTTTTTTTTATATACAGCGGGTAAAATAAGTATTGAACATGTCACCATTTTTCTATGTAAATATATTTCTAAAGGTGCTATTGACATGTTATGTGTAATAAAATGGAATGACACAGGGAAAAAGTATTGAACACATGAAGAAAGGGAGGTGCAAAAAGGCATGGAAAGCCAAAACACCAGCTGAAATCTATCAGTAATTAGAAATCAATCCTGTCCCTTGTCAGTGTAAATTAATATCAGCTGGTTCACTCTCAACTGAAAAGGTGTCTCATTACCAAGGTGTCACACAAGAAACATCTCTTGATGGGTAAAAGCAAAGAGCTCTCTCAAGACCTTCTCAACCTTATTGTTGCAAAACAGACTGATGGTATTGATTACAGAAGGATTTCTAAACTTCTGAATGTTCCAGTGAGCACTGTTGTGGCCATAATCCAGAAGTGGAAAGAATATAATTTCACCATATACCTGCCACAACCAGGTGCTCCTTGCAAGATTTCTGACAGAGGAGTGAAAAGAATTATCAGAAGAATTGTCCAAGAGTAAAGACCACTTGTGGAGAGCTTCAGAAAAACCTAGAATTAGCAGGTACAATAAAACTCTATTGCTGAAGAAAAAGCATGTTGAAGCTCATTTAAAGTTTGTTGCACAACATTTAGAAAAGCCTGTAAAAAATCTGGAGAATACAGTTTTGTCTGATAAGACCAAAACTGAACTCTTTGGATGCCATAATACATACCATGTTTCGAGGACAAATGACACTGCATATCACCCCAAAAGCACCATACCAACAGTGAAGTTTGGAGGTGGGAACATCATGGTGTGGGGCTGTTTTTCAGCATATGGTACTGGCAAACTTCATATCATTGAAGTAAGGATGAATGGAAAAATGTATCAAGACATTCTTTATAAAAATCTGCTGCCTTCTAGCAGGTTGATGAAGATGAAATGAGGGTGAACATTTTACCAAGATAATGATCCCAAACACAAAGCCAAGGAAACTATCAACTGGTTTCAAAGAAAGAAAATAAAGCTGCTAGAATGTCCCAGCCAATCACCTGACTTGAATCTAATAGAAAATCTATGGAAAGAATTGAAGATCAGAGTTCATAGAAGCCCACAGAACTTTTAAGATTTAAAGACTGTTCGTGTAGAAGAATGGGCCAAAATCACAGCCGAGCAATGCATGAGACTAGTTTCTCCATACAGGAGGCTTTCTAAAGCTGTCATTGACAACAAATAATTTTGTATAAAGTTTTAAATAAATTTCATTTAACATGTTCAATACTTATTCCTGTGTCATTCCAGTTCACACATATTCACAGCGGCTCCAGTGTGAATTGCATAGGAGCTCTGTGCAGCCACAATTCTGAACTGAATCAGTGAATGGGGGTGCACCGGACTCCTGCTGTTAGCTGCTGCGTGTTCTGGTGTGATCCCAGCCTCACATAAGGACACTTTGGTTTGACTTATTATATATATATATATTTTTTTTGAGGATTATTTTTAGAGGAGTGTATACATACTCGTTCATAGTCCTTTCACGTCCCTTAGATTTTTATATAAGATTATATAAGATTGTATTTTTGGAAAAAAGCCGCATGCATGGGTTACATGTGTAATGGTTTCTTAGCTTGAGGGTGTTTTAGGTGGAGGTTATGGCTTTGTTTAGGTTGGCGTATTTAGTTTCCTTTAGGTGCTGATGTAAGCTATTTTTGTTTATATCTATATCTATATATCTCTCTCTCACTCTATATATATATATATATATATATGTATATATATATATATATATATGAAGCGCACTACTCCCTTGGGAGCTGCTAATAGTTCATACAGTACGGCTAGTTTAACCCCTTCTTCCACCCCTGCTGTAGAAATCACAAACACAGTTCAACAATTAAACAATGGCTTTTATTCTTGATGCTGCAGTCCATGATGTGTGGTCTGTGAGTAGGGATGAGCTGAACACCCCCGGTTCGGTTCGCACCAGAACCTTCGAACGGACCAAAAATTCGTACGAACTTTAGAACCCTATTAAAGTTTATGGGACTCGAATGTTCAAAATCAAAAGTGCTAATTTTAAAGGCTAATATGCAAGATATGCAACAGACAACACCAGCATTAAGGGGTATCTTCAGGTGTATACTGGCACACAACACCCACTTTAACTCCTGCAGATGCCTGTATTAGCGAACACCAGCAATAAAGGGTAGATAAAGGTGTATACTGTGTTGTTCTGGAGGCACACAACACCAACTAACTCCTGCAGATGCCTGTATTAGAGAAAACCAGCATAAAAGGGCAGATACAGGTGTATACTGTGCTGGAGGCACACAACACCCACTTTAACTCCTGCAGATGCCTGAGAAAAGAACACTGTCCCTGCCAGCCGGAACACATAGTGTGGGGCGTGTATTAAACCCCCTAAGCTATAATTGGCCACAGGCATCCTGCCTGTGGCCAATTATGGCTCTCTTCGCTGCCGGCGCTGTGATTGGCCAAGCATGCGCGGTCACAGTGCATGCTTGGCCAATCATGAGCCAGCAATGCACTGCGATGGCGTAGTGCATTGTGGGCCATTCGTGCCACATGAATTTGGTGCAAACGGTCCAGTCTAGTTCTGAATTCGCCGAACAGACGAACGGCCGATGTTCAAGTCGAACATGCGTTCGAGTTGAACACCAAGCTCATCCCTATCTGTGAGTGATGCAGGACAGAATAATTTGCCTCTCTTTGTGAGCTGCACGAGTAGAAGAACCCCTTTCCTGTAATGAGCTCTGAAATGCTGGAAGTATAAGAATACTTTCCAGCTCTGGAGTCTCTGAACCTCCAGGCTTTCCGTCAGAGTTCTGTGGTTTTCCAGCACTGGGGTATAGGCACCCCCAGGCCTTCCAGCCCTGTTCCTGTGGGTCACATTTTGCAGCCTTTCTGGATTAAATCTCATCCCATCTCCCCAGTGTATATGTATGAGACCCGCCCCTGCCCAAACAAATCAACGATTGGACAAGGGCCATACACGCTGCCTGTCCCTCGATCCCTGCACCTGTCTCCTTTCCAGAAGATTCCTTTGGAGAAGCAAGGGAGGGTTTTCAGGGTGATGAACAGGTGGTCACACCCCCCCTAACCTACAACTCCACCCTAACCCAAACCCAACCTCCAGGCCTGTACAGAAAGAATAGTAAGGCACTGGCAATTTAACCTGACATTAACCTGTTAGCACCCACCTATAGGTGGTGGGGGCTACATATACCCCCATCTGATATATATATATATATATATATATATATATATATATATATATATATATTGTGAAGTGAAGTGAAAATACAGTAGGTCACTTGAAATTATCCCGGTATGGCTTAAAACAAACATATGTTGGGGAAAAAAAATGTAGGCTGTATTTCCCAAGCTTCTTCTGAAAATGTAAGTTGCCTATCAGTAAAGCTGATCCTCTGACTTCAATATGCTGAATCTCATACCCTGAACAAATCTCTAGCCATTAAAGTCAGAATCTGCATGGGACAGCAGGCCGGAATTTTTTTTTCAATAACTTTTGAAATAAGACAAGAAGACAAGTGTTTGGATAATAATGGCCGCGGTTGTTTATTATTGGTTTCAAAATGTTGTACATAACTCATCAAAACTCATCCAATAAACTTAAAGCTAGCCCAGTCACTACGGCTCAGGCAGCAACACAAAATCCCCAAAAGGGGCATGTAGTACATATCACAACAAAACTCATCCAATAAACTTAAAGCTAACCTAGTCACTACGGCTCGGGTAGCACATATTTGAACACTATAATTAAAATTCTTAATAACTTGTCCACCTTTGCTGTTATAATTCAGTATTATTATCATTATATATTTTTTATTTTATTATTATTATTTTATTTTATTTTTTTGCAAAGGTGACTTACCACATAACAACAACCGCGACAGAATAAATTAACATAACCATACAGAATTAAAATACAATTAAATACAAATTTATTTATAGGGAGGGAGGGAGGGGAGAGAACACCACAGCTTTTCTTCTGAGGCGAATGAGCCCCCTCAGAGGAACCTCCTTTTTATAACCCCAAGAAAACTGGTTTAAACCAGTTCTTCCCGGGCTTTTCACATGTCATGAAGAGAGGTCACCTGTACCCCTTCTCAAAACATGTGACTAACAGCTGTTTCCCCGCTGGCCACAGGCTCTGCGGGGGAACTTGAAACAGCTGATCCAGCCGCTCTCCCATGAGGAAAAGGGGGGGCAAGAAACTGCCCTCTCCCTTTTCCTGTCATACTTGTTCCAAGGTCAGAGACTGAGAAAGTAGCGGTGCTCTTAGTAGGCCTGCCAGGCAACCAGCATTTTTAGCCAGGGAAATCAGCAATGGCAATGGCAACCTACTGTATATATTTCTCCAAATACAGGTACAACTTTATGTTTGTCAAGGTAGAATTGTGACCATTTATAGATAAAAAGGAGATGTAAAAGCTTAGGGCTGGCCTGTCTGAATTTAAATGTTGGCTGTATCTGAGAATTATTGTAGCCATGGTGCAGTTCTATGGCTGAGTACACTTTCATAAATCTAGGCCACTGAGTCAGCAATGCAAACATGAATAGATGTTGGGGAAAAAAAGGTTATGCATTGTATTTCTGTGTTAGCCTACTTCATGTTATCAATAGAGATCACTGCTACAAGCCCTGAAACATAGAACATGAAGCTCTATAAGGCAGATTTAATTGGTTTAAGGATATCATTTAAAACAATGCTCCATACTCTTGTACTCCAAGACATTTTTCAGCTATACAGGAATCTTAAAATTCTCTCAGTTTGGACTTTATGGCCCTATGGTGATTCAACACTGAACTGAACATCGAATGGGATGTTAATGCCTTCATCAATAACAGCTAGATATTAACCTCCTTATCTATTCTTCCTTTTTTTAAATGCTTTTCAATTTATGGGTTTGTTTTTATAAATATTTGTTTTGAGACATGTATTATATAATTGCTGCAGTATTTTCTGAGAAACATTGGAATTTTTTGTGTCTGTGGATTACTCCTAATTATTACCTTTAGGGGGCACCTCATTTTTCATTTTTATATATACAGTATCTCACAAAAGTGAGTACACCCCTCACATTTTAGTAAATATTTTATTATATCTTTTCATGTGACAACACTGAAGAAATGACACTTTGTTACAATGTAAAGTAGTGAGTGTACAGCTTGTATAACAGTGTAAATTTGCTGTCCCCTCAAAATAACTCAACACACAGTCATTAATGTCTAAACCAATGGCAACAAAAGTGAGTACACCCCTAAGTGAAAATGTCCAAATTGGGCCCAAAGTGTCAATATTTTGTGTGGCCACCATTATTTTCCAGGACTGCCTTAATCCTCTTGGGCATGGAGTTCACCAGAGCTTCACAAGTTGCCACTGGAGCCCATGGATTTGGTGGATGTTTGAGACCTTGCGCTCCTCCACCTTCCATTTGAGGATGCCCCACAGATGCTCAATAAGATTTAGGTCTGGAGACATGCTTGGCCAGTCCATCACCTTTACCCTCAGCTTCTTTAGCAAGGCAGTGGTCTTCTTGGAGGTGTGTGTGGGGTCATTATCATGTTGGAATAATGCCCTGCGGTCCACTCTCCGAAGGGAGGGGATCATGCTCGGCTTCAGTATGTCACAGTACACGTTAACGCCACTTTCGGCCCTCTGGTTCGTTGGTCGGCAGGCCTGGAACGCACGCCAATATCAATTGCGGAAGGACCCCTTCTATGATTCGGAGAGTGAGTCTTTTGGTCAGAGCGAGCAGTCCCAGTGCCAGGTCGGGCACATAACCATGTAAGGAGCCTTTTGGCTGTTTTTTTACGTATTTTTTATTAAAGTCAGTATTATGCTATGGATCTTTTTGTATTCTTCCACATTTGCCGCTTGTGTCTGTGAAGAGAGACATCCCAGCTACTGTCATTTGCATCACTATCCATATGAGCAGGCATTTTCCTGTATAAGCGTTATTTGACTTTTTAATTAAAGTGGTCAAACGGATCTGGTAAGCAGTTTGGACTTGCATCTTCACAACTGGTGTAGTGCTGCGTTTATGGTGGAGGGAGTCGCAAACCTTTTATCCCAACTTACTGTTTTATCACGATTAATATTTGTTTTCCGTATTCTGGATCAGCAGAATTTATTGTAGAGACACGTCATTTTGGACTTTACTTTGATAATTATGTGAATTATTTATGATGGTTCACCAATGTTCACTATTATCTTTTCAGTGTAATGAATGTTATCATTATATGTGCATATTTTCACTCTGGTGATTATTATATTGTCTTAAATATTTTTTCCACAGTGTTTGTCAATTAGTGGTTTAGGAAATATTTTTTTGTAGAGCGCCCCTAATCACTGTGATTACTCCATAGGTGTTTCTCTCACTTTTCTAGGGAGCTGCTTTTTATTGTTTATTTTCATTAGTTTTTTTCACATGGCGCGGAATTTGAACAGCTGAATTTCAACTGTTTTGTTCATGTCACAGTACATGTAGGCATTCATGGTTCCCTCAATGAACTGTAGCTCCCCAGTGCCGACAGCACTCTTGCAGCCCCAGATAATGACACTCCCACCACCATGCTTGACTGTAGGCAAGACAAACTTTTCTTTGTACTTCACACCTGGTTTCCGCCACACACGCTTGACAACATCTGAACCAAGTAGGTTTATCTTGGTCTCATTAGACCACAGGACATGGTTCCAGTAATCCATGCCCTTAGTCTGTGTGTCTTCAGCAAATTGTTTGCAGGCTTTCTTGTGCATCATCTTTAGAAGAAGTTTCCTTCTGGGACGGCAGCCAAGCAGACCAATTTGATGCAGCGTGTGGTGTATGGTCTGAGCACTGACAGGCTGACTCTCCACCACTTCAACCTCTGCAGCAATGCTGGCAGCACTCATACATTCATTTCCCAAAGACAACCTCTGGCTATGATGCTGAGCATGTGCACTCAACTTCTTTGGTCGACCATGCTGAGGCCTGTTCTGAGTGGAACCTGTCCTGTTAAACCGCTGTATGGTCTTGGCCACCTTGCTGCAGCTCAGTTTGAGGGTCTTGGCAATCTTCTTATAGCTTAGGCCATCTTTATGCAGAGCAACAATTCTTTTTTTCAAATCCTCAGAGAGTTCTTTGCCATGAGGTGCCACGTTGAACTTCCACTGACCAGTATGAGAGAGTGAGAGCGATAACACCAAATTTAACTCACCTGCACCCCATTCACACCTGAGACCTTGTAACATGAACGAGTCACATGACACCGGGGAGGGAAAATGGCTAACTGAGCCCAATTTCTACATTTTCACTTAGGGGTGTACTCACTTTTGTTGCCATCGGTTTAGACATTAATGGCTGTGTGTTGAGGTGTTTTGAGGGGACAGCAAATGTACCCTGTTATACAAGCTGTACACTCACTGATTTACATTGTAGCAAAGTGTAATTTCTTCAATGTTGTCACATGAAAAGATATAATAAAATATTTACAAAAATGTGAGGGGTGTACTCACTTTTGTGAGATACTGTATATCCACTTGCTGACCGGCTCACGACCATATACGTTGGCAAAGTGGTTCGTTCCCACAAATTGCCATACGGGTACTGCGATCACGTGCAAGAGAGCAGGAACAGGGATTTGTGTGTGTAAACACAAAAATCCCTGTTCTATCAGGAGAGAAGAGACATTGGGGTTTATTTACTAAAGGCAAATCCACTTTGCATTACAAGTGCACTTGGAAGTGTAGTTGCTGTAGATCTGAGGGGGACATGCAAAGAAAATAAAAAATAGCCTTTTTGCTTGCACATGACTGGATGATAAAATCAGCAAAGCTTCTCCTCATTTCAGATCTTCCTCTCAGATCTAAAGCGACTGCACTTCCAAGTGCACTTGTAGTGCAAAGTGGATTTGCCTTTAGTAAATCAATCCCATAGTGTTTGTTCCTACTAAGCAGGAAAAACGATATGTCTCTTCCTCTAGTCACTCCTATCTCCCCACAGTTAGAACACACCCAGGGAACACACATTTAACCCCTTGATGGCCCCCTAGTTTTAACCCCTTCCCAGTGACATTTACACAGTAAACAGTGCATTTTTATAGCACTGATCTCTGTATAAATGTAAATGGTCCCAAAAAATGCGTCAAAAGTGTAAGATCTCTCCGTCGCAATGTCATAGTACTGCTAAAAATTGCAGATCACCATCATTACTAGTAAAAAAAATAATAATAATAAAAATGCCATAAAAATGCCATAAATCTTTCCCATAATTTGCAGACGCTATAACTTTTGCACAAACTAATCAATATATATATATGTGTTTTTTTTTTTTTACCAAAAATATGTAGAAGAATATATATTGCCCTAAACTGAGGAAGCAATTTTTTTTTTTTAAATGTGGGGATATTTATTATAGCAAAAAGTAAAAAAAATTTTTTTTTTTAATTATCGCTCTTTTTTTGTTTATAGCACAAAAAATTAAAAGTGCAGCAGTGATCATATACCCCCAAAAGAAAGTTCTATTTGTGGGAAAAAAATGACTTCAATTTTGCTTGGGTACAGCATCGCACGGCCACGCAATTGTCAGTTATATCGACACAGCGCAAAAAATGGCCTGGTCATTAAGCAGCCAAATCTTCCAGTCTGTAAGTGGTTATATTGTATTTATTACAGGTACTTATATAGCGGCAACAATTTACACAGCGCTTTACATATTTATCATACATTCACATCAGTCCCTGCCCTCAACAAGCTTACAATCTAAGGATCCTTACTCACATTCATACAGTGCATCCGGAAAGTTTTCACAGTGCTTCACTTTTTCCCCATTTTGTTATGTTACAGCTGTATTCCAAAATGGATTAAATTCATTATTTTCCTCAAAATTCTACAAACAATACCCCATAATGACAACGTGAAAGAAATTTGTTTGAAACCTTTGCAAATTTATTAAAAGAAAAAAAAATCAAATTTTCATAAGTATTCACAACCTTTGCCATGACACTCAAAACTGACCTCAGGTGCATCCTATTTCCACTTGCAATCCTTGAGATATTTCTACAACTTGATTGGAGTCCACCTGTGGTAAATTCAGTTGATTGGACATGAGTTGGAAAGACCTGTCTATATAAGGTCCCACAGTAAACAGTGCATGTCAGAGCACAAGCCAAGCCATGAAGTACAAGGGATTGTCTTCCTAGAGTGGGCTGCCTGGCCAAACTGAGCGATCAGGGGAGAAGGGCCTTAGTCAGGGAGGTGACCTAGAACCCGATGGTCATTCTGACAGAGCTCCAGCGTTTCTCTGTGGAGAGAGGAGAACCTTCCAGGGGAACAACTATCTCTGCAGCACTCCACCAATCAGTCCTGTATGGTAGAGTGGCCAGATGGCAAGTGTCATGTCTGGAGGAAACCAGGCAGCGCTCATCACCTGGCTAATACCATCCGTACAGTGAAGTGGTGGTAGCATCATGCTGTGGGGATGTGTTTCAGCGGCAGTAACTGGAAGACTAGTCAGGATCGAGGGAAAGGTGAATGCAGCAATGTACAGAGACATCCTTGATGAAAATCTGCTCCTGCACTTAACTTTAACACAGTCCCAGAACCTGGGATGTTACTTTATTGGTGCTTGCGTAAGTTGCGTTACCGGAACAGCATCTGAGTGAAGGGAATGACTGAGGCAAAGCAGTGGTGCAGGCACACTTACTATACTGATAGAAAGATCTTTGTCCCAGCTCTCTAATGTCCCTAGATAGCAGAGCCAGCAGTGGTAACCTGCTCGTTCCCTCCTCACCAGGGACCTCTCCCTAGCACTAAATACACTGTCCCTAACCAGTGTGGATCCTGTCCTTACTCTATTCACTTCACAAATGTGCATCAACTGCAGTGGGACTTTGTTATTTATAAGCATTGCCCTCATTCAAAATAGCTGCAGAGGACAACCAGTTTTACAGCGTCCAGTCTACCTGCTCCTCTGATGACTCCTATGGCAGTTTCAGAGGAACATAGCTCCTCTCAACCTCTATTCCCTCTGTACAATGGACAGCCAAACAGTGCCACCTACAGAATGGAGGGAAAAAAGGCACCTGCCTATACTCCACTCTTGATTTCCTATTTGTTATTTTGGGCAGCATGCAATTGTGTAATGATATCTCCCCCTTTTCTTCTTTTTTACGACATGACTTGATTTCTGCTATCTGACCCAGATTTCCTGTTGCTCCTTTTTGTCTAACACCGGCAAAACTTTTTGCTTGGTTCCTCAGCTATGCCAGTCTGTTGCCTGCCCCAACCACTGATCTCTACACTCCAAATTTTAGTTTAGTGCTTTTATTTATTCATGTGTCATATAAGTAGTATCAACCCTCTTTGTGAAGAGCAAAAGTGAAAACCAGGCGTTCTTAAGGTTCTGGTACACAGCGTGAACCCACTGGTGCCATAGACAGGATAAAGGCCAACATGGAAATGAGAGCCACTCAGCAGGCTGGGTCTGTTCTCTGAGCGAATACATGAAAAATGTTCCTTTCTGACAAGAGTCTTCTTGTAACATCATATTAAAATATTATTTTGTGAATGAGCTGAAATGACATCTCTCTATATAATAGATATGATTCAGTGCTCTGTTTTTAGGTCAGAATAGCCTGGCAAAGTACATGTCCCATGGAGCTTACATCCTTTACAGCCACAGGGGGCATCTTTTGGCCCAGCTGTAATTAATGACATTTCAAGAGACTAGACCTGCCAGATCTCTAGGGAGTCTGTTATATCCCATCCCACCCCAGCTGTATGTGGAAGATGCTTTGTAAAGTCTGTCCTGCAACTCGCTGACCCTCCCCATATTACAGTATGTGTCAGGCGTTGTATCTGTGACACAATAAATGATACAGTTTGTAGGAAAATACAATAATTATTGAAGCAGCTGGAATAAAGAGATGGTCGTTATTTTGCTTATCTTGTTTTTTGTGTGTTTAGGTGGTTTATGATGATAAAAAATGACTGTTTTTCAAACTACAGTTAAAGGGAATGTACATCCAAAATTAATATTTTGCTTTTGGGTAGATGCTAGTAAGCTGAGGAGGAGGAAGAGAGAGAGAAAAAGAGAGAGAGAGAGAGAGGAAGAAAGATTTCTGCACCTCAGTACTGCTTGGACCTTGAAAAGGGGGTACACCCAGAAAACGTATCCAGAAAATGTGGATGTTAGTGCATACAAAAAAAAGTACCATGAATTGAACAGTACTCGATTGTTATTGTTGAAAGTGCACTAATATGGCTACAATCACGTCAAGCATGCACCTCAGTCTGCAACACCAACTACATGCTGGGAGGGAATAAAAATGGTCACATCTGCTACAACCTGACAATCAGAAGAATAAAGAGAATATTCTCGTGCTACCAGAAACAAGAGGGGGTAGCACACTTAGTTGCAGCAAACACCGAATTGTTCAATCCATAGCCAAAAGAAAGGAATAAAATAAAATCAAGAAACGAAAAAAAATAAAAAGAATATAAACAATATAAAGTGCTAAGTGCTTAAATAAATATTCTAACAAAGATAACTTCCAGAATAAGTAGTGTAAGTGCCAAAGTGACAATGCAAAAGGATAATCATGAAGTGAATAAATGTCCTTACTCGCATAGAAATAAAGTGCTGGTGCTAAAAGTGACAATACAAAGGAATAAAGTCCAAATAATCAAATAACTTCAAGCGAATAAATGATGATAAGATGAAGTAGTGCAGTGCTGGACTCCAGTTAACACTCTGTGCAAGTGAAATAATGTAAATGGTGACTTCTCTCTTCAGTACAATAACATCTCTGTGTGAAATGGCCCCTTACCTTAACACTGTAAGGTAACAAATAATAAATATAGACACTAACAATCCAGAAATCCGGGGTCACACTAAAGGCTTCTTATATATGGCAATAGCATGGATATCATCTAGGGAGCCTTATATCCTGATGGAAATCCTCCCAAGTAGATATGTATATGATATGGAGAAATAAAAGGGGACCCAGATCATGTAATATGTAAAAACGAGGTGATTTTATTACAACCAATAAGGTACTCACATAAACAACAAAAGGTACAAGCTAAGCACCACGAGCAGCGAGCTCGCAACCTGACGTCACTTTCGGTGCCTGTCTGTTCTGACGCGTAGCGTCAGGATAACATGACTTCATCAGGGAAGGAGGAGGACGGAAGAGAGAGAGAAGGGAAGAAAGATTTCTGCACCTCAGTACTGCTTGGATCTTGAAGAGGGGGTACACCCAGAAAACGTGTCATGAAAATTTGGATGTTAGTGCATATAAAAAAACTATCATGAACAGTACTCAATTGTTATTGTTGAAAGTGCACTAATATGGCTACAATCACGTCAAGTATGCACCTCAGTCTGCAACAGCAACTACATGCTGGGAGGGCATAAAGCTGGTCATACCTGCTACAACCTGACAATCAACTTTAGATTTACCAAAACTATGTGGTGTAGGGCCCTACCTAATCTGTCCAATACATTTTTATTCAATCACGCAGACCCTTGCACTACATAGTTCTTGATATATCCAAAGCGGATTGTACAATCAGATTGTAATGTGTATGGTGAGCTTTAGATTTACTAAAGCTACACAATATGGCCTGAAGTTTGTGGGCACCTATCACACCTATATGGCCTTATTATACTTCCCATTCCAGAACCATGGGCATTTTTTATGAAGTTGACACCCCTTTGCCACTATAACAGCCTTCACTCTTCAAGGAAGGCTTTACACAAGGTTGTGGAACATGTCTGTGGAGATTTGTGACCATTTGGCTGATATAGAATTTGGAGATCATATAGAATTTGGAGATCAGCTAGGACTATTGGAAGAGAAGACCTGGATTGCAGGTCTACTCTTCAATGCATCCAAAGGTGCCCAAATAGGATAGAGATCAGAGCTCTAAGCTGGTAAATCAATGCTCTTCCACACCAAACTTATCAAACCATGTCTTTATGGAGCTGACTTTGTGCACAGAGGCAGTCAAGTTGCATCACCAAAGGGCTTTCCCCAGACTGTCCCCACAAGATTGGAAGTGCACAATTGTCTAAAATGTCTTTTTCATAGTTATGAGGACAGTGATTCTCATCTGTACTTATCTTGTTGAGCACTACAGCCTGTGTGTCTTCTTTACCAAGTCATCTCCAAAAAGGGCCTCTTCTCAGCTCAAGTCCCTTTGTACTCAACAGTTGAGTCTCTGGCAGGTGGGATGTACAGATCTGTGTAAATATACATTGTTTTCAATTTCTGTCAATTAAGCTGTACACCCAGCAAACCATTACATACATAGACAAAATCTATTTATGACTTGTTTTACTTACCAGCGGTTAGTTATAGTATCCTTCACTATAAATGCCTGAACTTAACAATGGGGGGCGTTCACATACTTTTGGACCTATAGCTAGCTGTGATGGTCACAACATTTTGGCCATATAGTGTATGTAATATGATGGCCTACCAAAACAATCAGTTCAATTAGTATTTAGTCATGCAAGTCCTTGTACTACTTTGGTGGATCTGAAATAGATTATACAATCACTTGTAATGTCCATGAACTATGTAAATATGTACATCCTGAATGTTATGGGGCTTTAAAGTAGTTCTAAAATCAAAATGATTTTTACCTTAATGCACTCTCTATATTAAGGTAAAACATGCCCTACCATCTATCCCCAATCCTTAACCACTTACCAGGTTCCTGTCACTGCTTCAGTCCATAATAAGGCTTACCCATAGGTACTGTAAATATCTATTTACTTATGAATGTACCAGTGATGTCACTGGGGGAAAGGGTTCTAAAGGAACAGCATGCCCATGCCAATCCTTCAGAGTGCTGAGCCGTAAATAGTGGCTCACACACGAATGCGGAGTAACGTCATCACGGCACAGCCAATCAGAGGGCTGGAGGATGCGAACCTGGAAGGAATACCGGGTGAAGAGGAAAGCCCTGTCACAGATGACAACACAATGCACATCTTAACTTTACCTTGCAAATAAAATAAAAAAAAAGCATGGCAGTTACTACCACTTTAATACTCACAATTCGACAGGACAGCTATACACTTTCCAGCTTCCACCAGACACTTTTCAGTGAGTCCCCCAGACCAGATCCTTAGGTGAGACTATTTGGTTAGCTCCACAGTTATTATGAATAGGCCCCTCAGCCTTGTCACAGCTGAGACCTTGCTGAACATCAGCAAAACTGCATCAGAGGGGCAAAGCACCTAAGGCTGTGGAACCTCTTCAGCAGGAAAAAAAAGGGCTGCCCTAGACTATTTGTGTTCCCCTCCAACCACCTACTGAGCACACCACCCCAGGGATTTGCTGCAGCACAATTAATATTCAGGCTGCCTCTTTGACTCTCCCAACCCCCTATGTTCTAGAAGCCTCAAGAAAGCAAGGGGAGTCAAACAAATCTGCAGGCTGTAAGATCCAGAACAGCCCAAAGTAATCAATAGCTGATCCAATAATCACAAAGGAGTAAAAAAGAACAACATTTACTTAGCATCCTAAAAACCTTCCTAGAAGGGTGCTATACATGCATGGGTGCCTACTAAGCACCCGGCTTGCTACAGGGGAGACACAAACAAGGGAGGAGCTGACAATGATGGCAGTGACTGTCAGAAGAGGAGGTAAGTGACCTTTCTGTGCAATATCTTTGCACAGAGCAGAGAGTATAACTTGTAAGTTCCACTGTAAGCTCCTACATTGCCTATATACACATATACATATATATATATATATATGTATATAGTACATTATGAGTGAGTGTCAGCTATAGCATGATCCATATACAGTGGTGTGAAAAAGTGTTTGCCCCCTTCCTCATTTCCTGTTCCTTTGCATGTTTGTCACACTTAAGTGTTTCGGAACATCAAACCAATTTAAACAATAGTCAAGGACAACACAAGTAAACACAAAATGCAATTTGTAAATGAAGGTGTTTATTATTAAAGGTGAAAAAAAATCCAAACCATCATGGCCCTGTGTGAAAAAGTGATTGCCCCCTAAACCTAATAACTGGTTGGGCCACCCTTAGCAGCAACAACTGCAACCAAGCGTTTGCGATAACGTGCAATGAGGCTTTTACAGCGTCCTGGAGGAATTTTGGCCCACTCATCTTTGCAGAATTGTCCTAATTCAGTCACATTAGAGGGTTTTCGAGCATGAACGGCCTTTTTAAGGTCATACCACAACATCTCAATAGGATTCAGGTCAGGACTTTGGCTAGGCCACTCCAAAGTCTTCATTTTGTTTTTCTTCAGCCATTCGGTGGTGGACTTGCTGGTGTGTTTAGGATCATTGTCCTGCTGCAGAACCCAAGTTCGTTTCAGCTTGAGTACACGAACAGATGGTCGGACATTCTCCTTCAGGATCTCTTGGTAGACAGCAGAATTCATAGTTCCTTTTATCACGGCAAGTCTTCCAGGTCCTGAAGCAGCAAAACAGCCCCAGACCATCACACTACCACCACCATATTTTACTGTTGGTATAATGTTCTTTTTATGAAATGCAGTGTTCCTTCTACGCCAGATATACTTGGACACACACCTTCCAAAGAGTTCCACTTTTGTCTCATCGGTCCACAGAATGTTGTCCCAAAAGTCTTGGGGATCATCAAGATGTGTTGTGGAGAAATTGAGACAAGCTTTGATGTTCTTTTTGCTCAGCAGTGGTTTTCTCCTTGGAACTCTGCCATGCAGGCCATTTTTGCCCAGTCTTTTCCTGATGGTGGAGGCATGAACGCTGACCTTAACTGAGGCAAGTGAGGCCTGCAGTTCCTTGGACGTTGTTGTGGGGTCTTTTGTGACCTCTTGGATGAGTCGTCGCTGCGCTCTTGGGGTAATTTTGGGCGGCCGGCCACTCCTGGGAAGGTTCACCACTGTTCCATGTCTTCGCCATTTGTGGATAATGGCTCTCACTGTGGTTCGCTGGATTCCCAAAGCTTTGGAAATGGCTTTATATTTTTTCCAGACTGATAGATCTCAATTACTTTCTTTCTCAATTGTTCCTGAATTTCTTTGGGTCTCGGCATGATGTGTAGCTTTTAAGGATCTTCTGGTGGACCTTACTGTGTCAAGCAGCTCCTATTTAAGTGATGCCTTGATTGTGAACAGGTGTGGCAATAATCAGGCCTGGGTGTGGCTAGAGAAATTGAACTCAGGTGTGGACAACCACAGTTATAGTATGTTTTAACAAGGGGGGCAATCACTTTTTCACACAGGGCCATGATGGTTTGGATTTTTTTTCACCTTTAATAATAAACACCTTCATTTACAGATTGCATTTTGTGTTTACTTGTGTTGTCCTTGACTATTGTTTAAATTGGTTTGATGTCCTGAAACACTTAAGTGTGACAAACATGCAAAGGAACAGGAAATGAGGAAGGGGGCAAACACTTTTTCACACCACTGTATATTGTATGGTATACAGGGCAGGACTTAGGGTGGTGGGGGCCCCTGGGCTTGAGTCACTTTCGGGCCCTACCTTCTATACAATACCGTATTTCTCGGAGTATAACACGCAACCCAAGTTTAAATGCCCATTAATGCAGCCTTATCAGTGTCCATCTGCAGCCTTGTCCAGTGTCATTGGTGCCTTGTCAGTGTCATTTGCAGCCTTGTCAGTGTAGCCTTGTCATTTGCAGCCTTACCTCAGTGTCATTTGCAGCCTTGTCATTTTCAGCCTTGTCATTGTAGTCTTGAAGTTTAAAAATGGCGCCGCCGAGATACAGAGTCATGTGTATCTCAGCGGCTCTCGGGTCCTCTCAGTCCCGAGAGTAGCCGAGTGTACTCGGCTCGGCTCACAGTTACGCCCAGTCCCTGTGATATGTCCATCATAGGGCGGGACTGGGCGTGACTGTGAGCGGGGCCGAGCCAAGTACACTCGGCTATGTATCTCGGCAGGGCCCCCTATTGGGCGGGGCCCATGGGCTTGAGCGCAGTCAAGCCCAATGGTAAGTCTGGCCCTGATGGTATATGATGACAAAGCCCTAGCATTTCCTGTGTACACTGACTGAATAAATAACTATAATACCTAATATGACCTGCATACATCATATGATAATGGTCTGGGGGAGTACAGGTGCTTACATTACCGGTATATACTGATTTGTATGTGACTGGAGTACTATTTTGTGACTATAGGACAACAACCTCAAATAAAAAAAAGAATCAATCATGATTAAAAAAGTGCTTCCCAAACCGTAAATTCCCATGCTCCCTAATAATATGCCACGCTCAATAATCCATTCCCATGGGGCCAGTTTTAATGAGCCACATTCCCTACTGTTCAACTAAGGCTGGACCGTAATTTCTTCTGGGGGGGTCCCAGGTAATCCAATCTGAAAATGCTTAAAACTCAACTCCAGGCATGAAAAAAAATAACACAATACAAGTATTAATTAAAAAAATATTAAGCCACTTTCCAAATAAAACAAAATTACTATGGGATCTATTTATAAATATTTTCACAAAATATTCATACAACTTTCTTCCAGGTTTCACACCTTTTCACAATTTAATCCCAATTAGAAAAAATATGCAAATCTTGAGTAAAAACGCCCCAATGTTACCACTCTACATATATCCATCCAGGCCATCCACCTGTATCCATTGTTACATCATCTCCTACAGAGTATCTTCTGGTAACAGACTGATGATTATAAGTTCCTTATATCACTATCCACAGCTAAGGTGACCAGTCTTAAGTCCTCCTCTCATCTGGATGTCATGCTGGAGTGCTTTAGGACCCTGTGAGGACAGCCAAAGGGCAGCACCTATGTCATCATTAGGAGATGTGGAATCTGCAGATAGAACAGAAAAAGTAGGTCGGGGACTCTCAAGTGACTTGAATGTTAGTTAAAGGGTTAGTTAACCTGTACATGAAGAATGTAATGGGTGAACTAACACTGGACACTCTCCTCACCCCCCTTGTTCCTGCTTACTTATCTCCGGGGTTGCGGAGCTGTCAATGCAGCTGGTCCAGTGGTCTCGGGATTTAAAATTCCCGCTCCTGCCCCCCCCCCTTCTTCGAAATGGACCAGATTGATTTTGATTGCTCAAAACCAGTCACTGTGTTGCCACTGACCAATCAGAATCAATCTGGTCCATTTCAGAAGTGCTGACAGAGAAGAGGGAAAAAGATAAGGGATTTCAAATACTGTTGCTGTGGCTGCAGGGGTGTTGACAGCTCAGCAGCCACATGAGGTAAGTACAGCAGGGACCAAGAGGGTGGCGAGGGTGTTGGGGTTCATTCAGTTTTACATTTTTTTCTGTAAAGGTGAACTAATACAAGTAATTTGAGCTTTTTTATTTTAATTAAATATAGTATAATTAGGTACATGGAAATTAGCTTTAAGTTTTTTTTAAGTAATTAATGCACAGTAAGTACTTAAATTGTACTTGAACAGCAGAGCTCAGAACGGGAGAGGTAGTAGCAGAACAAGGAGCCAGCCAGTTATGTCACAGTACTCATTTGTTAACATAGAACAGTAGTTTCCAAACTGTGATCTATGGTCCTTTACTTGCCCTTATCTGGCCCTTGAGGCACTATTCTTTCCCTGAATGCCAACAATGGGGCACTATTTCTCCCACTGATACCACCAATGGGGCAAAATTTCTTCCACTAAAGCCAATGAAGCCTGAAGAACAGTTAACTGGCCCTTTGCTTAGAAAGTTTGGAGATCCTTACATAGAACATTAGAACATGCTGACAGGAGGTGACAGCAAAGTAACATAGAGATGAGCTTATCAATCTATTGCTATTCCTTTCATTCTCCAGTCACAGAGAGGGGATGAAGAGAAGACCTAGTTGTATTACTGCAGCACATAAACGTCAGGTTTCAATGCTTTTGCTGTTTGGTAGAGCTGTGTAATGCCCTGTACAAATGACCGGTTTTCCTGTCAGAATAAACTCTCTGACAGTGTTATTATTATTATTATTGTTATAATAGTTGTTATTATAGTGTTCAGACGGAATTCCGCTCAAGCTGCATAACCAAGGTCCCACCAAAGTCCCACCGTCAAGAACGTGGTGACGTACAACACGTACGAGGGGACTAGAAAACAGAAGTTCATTAGCCAGTAGCCAATAGCTCCCATCTTGTACTTGCTTCAGAGTATGCGTCGTTTTTGGTACGTCGGAACAGCATATAGACGAGCGGTTTTCCCGATAGGAATTTGTTCCGTCGGAAATATTTAGAACATGTTCTCTTTCTAGGTCCATTTTTTTTTTTTCAACATAAAAAGTCCGATGGGGCATACACACGGTTGGAATATACGATGAAAAGCTCCCTTCTGACTTTTTCTGTCGGAAATTCCGTCCGTGTGTACGGGGCATAAATCTCAGGAATGTGTGGACAGAAATATAAATAACCTTTGGCAGGTAAAACAACTCATAAATGGAATTCGCCTGGGTATTTAATGTTTTTCTGGGGGTTTACCTTTGACAACAATTTAAAAAATGTATAAAGTATCTATCTACACAGGCCTGTATATTCCACCTGCCAGAGCCTCTGTTGTAGAGGTCAGAGGGACTTGCGTTGAGAAGAGGCCCTTTTGGGAAATTACTTGGTACAGAATACATACAGGCTGTAGTGCTTGACAAGATAAGTACAGATGAGAATCAATGGCCTCGGAACTATGTAACAATTACCATGCTTCAATACTATAACATACAACACCAAACTATTCTCTGAATGCAACTGCCTCCACTACAGAAAACACAACAGAGTAATGTTGTGCCCCAGGCAAGAAATATGAACAACTCCACACAAAGAAAGGCAAAAAGAAAAACAGTGTAGTTGATAAAAGTTGCATGAGGATGTGCAACATGGCTTGTCATACAGAAAATACTACAGAGTTACTTTGAACAAACAATACATTTTATATATAAAAAGGAATTGTGGAAAAAAGTTAGTTATCTTTAAACTGTGGTGAGTGTACTAACCTATCATCCCCTGTAACCCAGTTAAAATTAAGACCGCAATGGGCATGCTTGTTGGCTGATGAAATAAAAAATAGGGAATTATAAATAAAATAAAGCTTGCCATAGATAGCATTAAATGAAAAAGCATTGTGTGAATGGCCCCAGGTATCTGTACCAGAAAAGGCATCCTAAACATGGACACATGAGGATGGCTGTTGGCCTATGGAGAGGAGCAGAGAAGGGATGCTCCAGTTCAGGATTATCATGTAGGTATCTGTACCAGAAAACGTATCCTACACATGTGTGGACACATTGGGATGGCCAATGGACTGTGGAGAGGAGCATAGAAGGGATGCTCCAAAGCCGGCCTATCAGGAGCTATCTGTACCATAAACGATATCCTAAACAGGACTGGTGCAAGGATTTTTGACACCCTAGGCAAAACCTCATCATTTTGTCGCCCCCGTTGGCTCCACCCCTGACCTCACCCCCTTTGCCCTGCCCATGTGACAGGAGGTGGCGCTTTACAGGAAGCATTGGCTCTGCTTCCTCTAGCACTGATTGCACTGTGCCTCTAATTACACTACCGGTTGGATAGAGCAGTTGCCTGAGAGTTAGTTACATGCTGCAGCCTGCAGAGCAAGCAGACACGGAGGGAAACCAGTGGCTGGGCGCCCCTAGGCAGCAGTGCGCCCTAGGCGGTTGCCTTTTTTGCCTAGTGGTAGCACCGGCCCTGATCCTAAATGTTGATGGACGCAGGGGGATGGCCACTGGCCTAAAGAGAAGGGCAGAGAAGCGATGCTCCAGTGCTGTACCAGAAAGGGCATCCTAAACATGGGTGGAAACATGGGGATGGCCTGTGGAGAAGAGCAGAAAAGGGATGCTCCAGTAACAGCTTATCGGGGAGGTATCTGTACCAGAAAACTTATCCTAAACATTATCCTTATCCTAAACGGGGATGGCCTATGAGGAAGAGCAGAGAAGGAGTGCTCTAGTGCCAGCTTATTAGGGCGCTATCTGTACCAGTAAATGCTTCCTAACCGTCATTTCTTCTGGACAGCTTGGTGTGTTAAAGAAAGTTGAAAAATGACAGATTTTCTGGCCAGATCAACAGGAAATAATGGGGTGGGGGGGACTTCTTTATGAAAGCTATATTAAACCCAGCGTTTTTTAGGTACATTGAGCAGCTGATTTATTCACTTACTCAGTATGCAGCTTCTGTATCTTTAAATCCTTGCCTAAGTTGCAGTTTAAGCTGGTTACACAATTGCTGCCCAAAGTTTCCTGTTTCAGGGTGGCTCCTTTCTCTTGCACTATCCTATGGAGCCACTCTTGCATGCAGGGAATCGAGTTGTGGCCCCCTACACCATACCTCCCAACATTCTGAAATGGGAATGAGGGACACCTATTAACCTAAGTATGTAGGTATAGGACACAACCCCTGCCACGCGCCTTTAAAGGAGAATTGTATAAATAATAAATGATTGGTTAAAGCCACAAGTGCTTTTTACCACTTCTATTCCTTTATATTGGCTTTTGGTATTTACAAATGCAGCCATTTAGAAATTGGATGAAAGATTTAGCACTGGGAAACACTTTTTGAAAGATAAATAGTGCATTTTATATACAACTATATGGATCAGACCAAAATGAGGGACAAATGAGGAGGAAAGAGGGACAGAGGGACATTTTTCCAAATCAGGGACAGTCCCTTGAAATCAGGGACAGTTGGGAGATATGCCTTACACTGTGTGCATCAAAAGAAGCACATAGCCCTGTAGCCTGGGGTGGCAAGGAACTCACCTGCACAACATTCTCCATTCTCCAAGCCAACAGACTGGCTAAAGCATGGGTGCTCAACCTGTGGCTCTCCAGCTGTTGTATACCTGAACAAGTCCCATGACATGAATCATTGCAAGCTGCTGACAGCTATATGCATGACTCCCAAAAGCAGGGGCATGATGGAACTTGTAATTCTACAACAGCTGGAGGGCCAAGGTTGAGCACCCATGGGCTAGAGACTGCATTGTCCACCACTAACTCTTGTGCAAGTTCAGGGAAGCAGCACCTGAGAAAGCAGGAGCTAGCAGCATTGAAAGTTGTAAAATGCAAGTGCTGGGGCAAAAATCTTAACAACTGATTAACAGAGGAATGTTTATTTTATTAATGTTTTAAGCTAAAAAAAAAGAAAAAACTGTCTGGGTTTAATACTACTTTAATGCTAATGGCAAACTGCATCATATATTTTTGGTTTTGCCTTTAATACTACTTTAAGGGGCCAATGCAATTAAATCCCTATTACACACAGCAAGGGGATTCTCATAGGACCAGAGGCTAACGCTGCAGAAAAAAAAAATCACATAGACATGTTTTGTATGAACATAGTTTTTTCTATATTACTGGAGTTCGTCAAAAGATTTTAGAAAAATATTAATCATAAGATGTGATCAGTTTAGGGGCTCAGCAGTACCAAATAGAGGCAGAAAGGTTGAAGTAATGAAAGGAACAAGGCAGACACATTAACATGGAAAAACAGAAGCAAACAAGCAGGGAGGAAGACATTAAAAATGGAAGGGCAAACTGATTCGTCAAATGAGTCAAAGGATTCACTGACAGAATAATCACAGAGCGCAACAAAGTGAGTCGTGTTATGATGACGAGTGAATGGGGCCGAGTGACAGATGAGCAGCTGAATGCTTGATAAGTAGAGTACACATGATTAACAGGCACAAAGGCACATTTTAAAGGTTCAGACTAAGCCCATGTTAAAAAGCTGAAAATATTTTAGAGGATACTTAGTGCTAAAAATACCAGGCATATTTATCTACAGCTAAAAGCAGAACCAGATCCTTAAAATATCCAAAAGGGGCAGTAGATTGTAAATGCAAGTTTAATTAAAGGTTATTTTTTTAATTAGAATAAAAAGATGTTATCCTTACATGCTCTGTGCAACAATATTGCACACCAGTGATCTCTTACCTCCTCTTTCAGTCCTACGCTGGCACTGCCAACTTTTCCTCTCCTCTGGGTGCTTCCTCGGCAAGCCAGGTGCTAAGGGGGCACCCACACAGAGTGCCAGTTTGATACACCCCCCCGCTCTTGGCTCACAGGAGTTTGACTGGCAGCAGCAGGAGCCTATGCCTCCCGTTGCTCTTAGTCTCTGCTGTGAAACCAGAAAGAGAGAGGAGCTGTGCTGCAGCCGGGATAGCACTGGATAGGTGACTCCGTCAGGTTAATGTTTAGGGATTAAGGTAATAGTAGGGGCGCTAAAAAAATATATATATAGACATCAAAAAATGTGAAACTTATTAATCATAGAACACCTCAAGTAATAGACAACCTATCACCATAAATTGGAAAACATAAGACAATTGCAAAAAAATAAATATACCCTATATACTCGAGTATAGGTCGATCCGAATATAAGCCGAGGCCCCTAATTTACCACAAAAAAAATGGGAAAACGTATTGACTCGTGTATAAGCCGAGGGTGAGACATGCAGCAGCTACTGTTACAGCTTAAAAGAGTGGAAAAGAGGGTCAACAATGCCCATCTGCAGCTGTATACCTCCCTGTGTCCATCCCTGTGTCCATCACTGTGTCCATCACTGTGTCCATCACTGTGTCCATCCCTGTGTCCATCCCTGTGACCATCCCTGTGACCATCCCTGTGTCCATTGCAGCCTACCTGTGTCCTGTGCATGCCTCCGTGTGCCAATCTGCAGCCTCTTTGTCCTTCTGCAGCCTCTGTGTCCTTCTGCAGCCTCTGTGTGCCAAAAAACATACGGCGGCCATGCCAGGATCGCCGCACCTCTCCTCCTCGTCTGTGGCAGACGGCGGCCATTCCACTGTTCAAAAGCCACGCCTCCGTCTGTGATAGGCGGAACACTCAATTTCCCAGCAGTCAGTGTTCCGCCTATCACGGACATCCTCTCATCCTCGTCCGTAGTATGAGGATGAGCGGATGTCCGTGATAGGCGGACCACTGACTGCTGGGAAATTGAGTGTTCCGTCTATCACAGACAGGGAGGCGCGGCTTTTGAATAGTGGAATGGCCGCCGTCTGTCTGCACGACACGCTGATCGGGTAGGCAGACGGCGGTGACTCGGGTATAAGCCGAGGGGGGCACTTTCAGCCTAAAAAAAGGGGCTGAAAATCTCGGCTTATACTCGAGTATATACGGTATACTGATAATATAATAGACAATAAAGTCCCACTTAGATGCTAGGAAAACAAATATATCCACAGTCCAAACAGTGATTCATTTAGTGAAAAACTCTGTCTATATCCATATGCCAGAAGGCGGCTGAAATCTTCTACAAGATTGTGACACGTCCCTTCACCAAATTTTGGACACAGACAACACCCCAACTGTGAAGATAAAGTTGTCTTCTTACCAGATGATGTTGACTACTTTACTTAAAAAGATAGTCAAATAAGCTTATGCAGGTGAATTCCCTGCTCACATGGAATAAGATGGACCTCTTATCGAAAAAACTTTTTTTATTATGGCCAAACCCTGCACTCTGCCTTTTGTCTTGCCTATCCTGAGCCATCCACAAAGCCATCTTGGGAAAAAACAGCCTCAGGATAGGCAAGACAAAAGGCAGAGTGCAGGGTTTGGCCATAATAAAAAAAATTTTTTTCCATAAGAGGTCCATCTTATTCCATGTGAGCAGGGAATTCATCTGCATAAGCTTATTTGACTATCTTTTTAAGTAAAGTAGTCAACATCATCTGGTAAGAAGACAACTTTATCTTCACAGTTGGGGTGTTGTCTGTGTCCAAAATTTGGTGAAGGGACGTGTCACAATCTTGTAGAAGATTTCAGCCGCCTTCTGGCATATGGATATAGACGGAGTTTTTCACTAAATGAATCACTGTTTGGACTGTGGATATATTTGTTTTCCTAGCATCTAAGTGGGACTTTATCGTCTATTATATTATCAGTATATATATATTTTTTTTGCAATTGTCTTATTTGTTTTCCAATTTATGGTGATAGGTTGTCTATTACTTGAGGTGTTCTATGATTAATAAGTTTCACATTTTTTGATGTCTATATATATATTTTTTTAGCGCCCCTACTATTACCTTATGTTTAGCACGACAAGTTTTTTTCTCTTGCTTCTAGGGAGCAGCTATTAGTGTTTCACTCAGTTTATTTGAATCACTGATTATTTGTTTATTCTTTTTTCACATTGTAATAAGTGGCGCGGAGTTTATTTGCTGTTGTTTTTCAGCTACATTTTCACAATGTTTAGGGATTGGAGTGGGTAGATTATGTAGTGTTTTTTTTTTTTTTACCTTAATGCAGAGAAAGTATTAAGGTACAAAAAATATTTAAAGTTTAGAACCACTTTAAATCATTTAAAATTTAGTTAGCCCATAACGCTCTGGGAATTCTTTATCATATCTGATGTTATGGTAATATGATCACTTAATGACCTATTGTGGATTGGAGACATTTTACAGAAGTGTTTTACATTGCAAAAGTATCAGACCCTATATTAAAATGGTCCAGAGGAAGAGACACTCGCAGGTCTTGTATTCAGGCTACATAAACAGATTTATTGGACAAGATCTTGAGAAAGACAAGCAGTGCCTTGTGTTTTGTCGATATGTTGCCTAATGAATTTGTTTATGTTGCTACACAAAACCTGTAAGTGCCCAATCAAATAATGATTAAAAAAATTACAAAAAAACTAGCCTAGACTGGAAGGGGGTGAAAGTGTCCGGACTTGAAAATTATTAAGAGATAAAAAACTGAAATAAAAATATTAAATTCAAAACCATTATGGTGGTCTCCCTTTAAAGTACGTTTCAAGTTTTTGCTTGCTGTACCATATTTTCTTATCTCCCCAATAGGGATGCAGAAATCAATAAAATCTCAGTGAGGGAACTAACCTTTCTCCACCCCAAAACACTTGTTTTAATCTTTTTTTTTTTTTTTTTTTAAACATTGTTTAACCTAACTTGAATGCTATTAAAAAGAGGTCTCCCTCAGAGGCTAGAAGTGATTTGGTATCTTTACAGCCACCTGAATCACTTCTACAAGAGAGTCTGTAGTTGAGAGAAAAATGTAAACAAACTCCAGACTGCTATAGCAGCCAGGAGTTTGTTTACATGCAATTACTGCCTCCACTTCAAGCCTCCTTTCACACTGAGGCACTTTTCAGGCATTTTAGCACTAAAAAGTGCTTTCACACTGGGGGGGGGGTGCACTTGCAGGACAAGAAAAAAGTCCTGCAAGCAGCGTGGTGCGGGAGCGGTGTATATAGCGCTCCCAAAACGCCCAGCCCATTGAAATGAATGGGCAGCTCTGCCGAAGCACCTGCAAACAGAGCATCGGCAGTACCACAAGACGGACGATTTTAACCCTTTCTTCAGCCACTAGCGGGGGTTAAAAGTGCCTCGCTAGTGTTCGAAAAGCGGTGCTAAAATGACATCTCTGTTAAAACTTACGTTGCTTTACAGCTAACGCACCCCCGACCCAGTGTGAAAGTAATCTAGCAGCTATGTCAGCAGCAGCAAAAGGGTTAAAGAAATAATTTCCCTTTACTTGCAATCATGTGATTGCAAAATGAGGTAGAAAGGCAAAGCCTCGTACACACGATCTGACTTCCACTGCACTTTTCCATGGATTTTTGTCCGAATGGGCTTTGGCCGTGAACTTGTTCTGCATACATACTGCAGAACTTTTTCAGACAACATTCCCCAAATCACGTGGTTTTTCAGCTCTTTATCGCCACCCTTTGGGCAACTTCTGCTATTGTTGTCTGATCTTTAGCATTGGTTCTGAGAATGCGTGTTTGTATTTGGATCAGATTATCCTCCATTGGACTTTTGTTCCTGCAAAGTTTGAGAGCATTCGCAGTGAACATTTGTCCGATGAAAAACCGAAAACAATTGTCCGATGCAGCATACATATGGTTGGATTGTCCGATAAAACATGTCCGTCGGGCCGTTGTTATCAAAAAGGAGTCTGATCATGTGTATGGGCCTTAAGGAAGAGCTGCAGGGACCAAGGCCTCCTCTAAAATTTGTTCATATTGTATGTGAAGGACGTATCCAACTACCACAGTTGCCACAAATGAACAAAACCCTGCTGGGATTCTCCCTGGATTAGAAACCTACATAGAAACCTACCATATAACTGGACTCTTGCTGAATGGACTTGGTATGAACTTGGGCAGCCTACATTAGTTAGTTAGGGCTGGACTCTGCTTCATGTGTGTTGTGTTGTTGAACTGGGTTGCTGAATCTCCTGTAAACTGTTGCAAGCCTGGTCTGAGTTTATTCAAGAACTGCATGGTGGTACATGGCGTATTGGAGGAACTGGGCCTGTGAAGCACACATGGAGTGAAGGAGCATAGCTCCCAACTGTTCCTCTTTCCTCCTCATTTGTCCCTCATTTTGGTCTGATCTATATAGTTGTATATAAAATGCATGGGGGGGGGGGGGGGGGTGGCATTGAAACCTGCCCCTCTCACTTCTCCTCGTGGTCGTTGCTTCTCCTCACTAATTTCACACAACTGGGTGGTCTAAAGGGAGACTAAAAATACCTTTTTCCTGTTTTCAGGGCCAATTAGAGACTCTAATCATTTGCTTTTGGAATCCATGCGTCCGGTGCCCTGCATGTAGATTAGGGGCCAGGCGCATGGATTAGATGTATGCCTCTAATGGAGTGACTGCCACTGCCCAATGCTAAACCTTTCATCAAATTTTTAAATTGCTACATTTGTACATTTCAAGAGCCAGTGTAAAGGAAAAATAGTGGTTTTGAATCCCCATTACTATCCCTTATGGCAGTTAAAAGTTTAGATAATAATAAAAAAAAAACTTCAAACAAGGAAAGGTATTGGAGTCTTGTTCTGAGATTCTGATAGTCTAGTCAGCCTCTAAGGAGGCAGAGAATCATGCAGTGTGAAAAAAATAATACAGGGAAACGTATTTCCAGGTATTGCAGGAACACATATCACTACTGGTAATGAGCCTGAAATCAGTGGGAACCCTGACAGCAAAGATTAGTCACATAATAGGTGACATTACATCTACTTCTATAATCCACACGCAGAGTAGCTAACAAGCCAGAATAACATAATACAACCAGGCACTATTTTAGTCTGGGGACAATATTCCTTACATCTGTCCAATCTAGACCATCGATAGGAATAAGAGGCTAATAAACTGTAATGGTAACTTTGTATGGAAGAGCTTTTAGTAATCACAAAACTGTACGTTTATCAGAATTGAACATTGGCAAGCATAGTCACCAGCAAGCCGCACGCAAGAACATATTTAAAGTTGTTTTTTACATTGATTGTTGACAGTGTCTCTCTAGGTGTAAGTTAACCTGAAAAAGAAACAATTAATAATTGCAATTGGGCCATTTGATTCTAGCATTGCGAGTTATTTCTTTAATAGTATTTGTAAGAGACTAAAAATACCTTTTTCCTGTTTCCTGTGCTGGGGTGGCAAAGGTAACCACAGGTTCTTAAGTCTTATACACACAGTACGATTGTTGGACAACTGAGTGTCTGATTTTTGTCAAAAGGGCGCGTGCCAGGATCTTGTTTTGCATACTAACGTTACACAAATTGTCGTGCCACAAACACGAACTTAGTGACCTACTAAGAGGAATTTCAGCTCTTGACTGGCACCCTTTGGGCCCCTTCCGCTAATTTTGTGTTTGGTGGGCATTGATTCTGAGCATGCATGTTTGTACTTTCAACTTTTGTGTGACGGATTTGTGTACAGACCATACGAAAATCTGACCTGGAGCTGTTTGACAAAAATTTACTAGCCTGTCATCCAACATTTGTTGGCTAAAAATGGAAAAACAATTGTTAAAACAGTGTGTCAAACGGCAATCCCCTTCTGATTTTCAAACCGTGTGTACGAGGCTTTATTCTGTGGTTGTGTTGTCAGCATCAGATGCATGCACCCGACCCAGGCGTACATACTGACGTAGTAAAAACATTAACTCACAAACATATTATAAATAGAAACATCCAAAGTCCATAAAATATCTGAAAAAACGGAAAAAATGCTTCAAATCCGCTGTGCAGAAAGTGCAAAAAATGCTTCAGAGATTTCCAGGCGTACCATGACACCCCCACATGTGTCCCCACTCCCCGGATCACAACGACATCCAGCTTTTCAGTCTGGGGGTCCCTCCAGACTTATGATAATATCCAAAATGGCAGATTCAGTATTAGGACTTGATGACAGAAAACCTCTTTAACCACATCAGCCCGGAAGGATTTACCCCCTTCCTGACCAGAGCACATTTTGCGATTCGGCACGGCGTCGCTTTAACTGACAATTGCGCAGTCGTGCGACGTGGCTCCCAAACAAAATTGACGTTCTTTTTTCCCACAAAAAGAGCTTTCTTTTGGTGGTATTTGATCACCTCTGCGTTTTTTATTTTTTGCGCTATAAACAAAAAAAAGAGCGTCAATTTTGAAAAAAAACACATCATTTTTTACTTTTTGCTATAATAAATATTACCCAAAAATATATAAAAAATAATAATTTTTCCTCAGTTTAGGCCGATACGTATTCTTCTACATATATTGATTGGTTTGCGCAAAAGTTATCGCGTCTACAAAATAGGGGATAGTTTTATGGCATTTTTATCAATGTTTTTTTTTTTTTACTAGTAATGTGGGCGATCAGCGATTTTTATCATGACTGCGACATTATTGCGGACACATCGGACAATTTTGACACATTTTTGGGACCATTGGCGTTAATACAGCGATTAATGCTATGAAATTGCATTGATTACTGTAAAAATGTCACTGGCAGTGAAGGGGTTAACCACTAAGGGGCGGGGAGGGGTTACGTGTTTCCTGGGCAGTGATTCTAACTGTCTGGGGGATGGGCTAGCAGTGACACAACACTGATCGCTGCTCCCGATGACAGGGAGCAGATGATCAGTGTCCTGTCACTAGGCAGAATGGGCAGATGCTGTTTACATCGGCATCTCCTCATTCTTCAGCTCGGTGACACAATCGTGAGTATGTCAGCGGCGATCAAGTCCACGGGTCCCATGGGCATGGGGCTCGCAGCAGGACGGGAAATTCAAAGCAAGGTACAGGTACGTTACTATGCCCAGCCGTGTCATTCTGCCGACGTATATGTGCTAACAGAGGTCGGCAAGTGGTTAAGATCGTCACAACATCCTTCAAGATGATTTCTCAACCACAAAAACAGGTACCCAGAATGAAAAAAATGGGCTGATAGTGAAGTAAGCTAAAAGCAGGTTTTATTACGCATAAGAATGCATACTTATAAACACAAGTTAAAAATAGGTATGAAATGGAGATGGTAATACAGCAAACGCCATTCCTGGCTTTCTTTCCACAAGACCGGAAGTGACGTCAATCGTACCAGAAGCTGCGTCAATGCATTTCGCCCTCCCACAAGGCGTCATCAAAGGACCTTTATGCCAAATTCTGACCCTACCATTGCACATTGTAGCTTAAATAGAGACTTATCAGACCAGGCAAGGCCAGTCCAATTTTCTGTAGCCTGTTCTTAGCTGACAGGAGGGGCACCTGGTGTGGTCTTCTGCTGCTGTAGCCCATCTGCTTCAAGGTTCGATGTGTTCTGCATACCTTGGTTGTAACGAGTGGTTATTTGCATTATTGTTGCCTTTCTATCATCTCAAACCAATCTCCCCATTCTCCTCTGACATCAACAAAGCATTTACCTCCACACAACTGATATTTTCTCTTTTTCGGGCCATTCTCTGTGAACTCTAGAGATGGTTGTGGTGAAAATCCCAGTAGATAAGCAATTTTTTAAATACTCAGACCAACCCGTCTGGCACCAACAACCATGCCACGCTTAACGTCACTTAAATCACCTTTCTTCCCCATTCTGATGCTCAGTTTGAACTTCAGCAAGTCAGCTTCACCACGTCTAGATGCTTAAATGCATTGAGTTGCTGCCATGTGATTGGCTGATTAGCAATTTGTGTTACCAAGCAATTGAATAGGTGTATATATACAGTATACACAGGATACTTGTGTGTTTGCATCCATCTTTGCTGTGATTATGCTATTCCACCACTGGGGGGTGCTGGAGCCAAGAGATCTACTCTACATTGTGCAGGATTAGTAATACCTTCTAGGTGCAGATTTTTCAGTTCATATAAAAATGTCAGAAGGTTGCCGCCGGCAATATTACTGGAAACTGGCTTTCTTTTCAGTACATGTAACCAATCGTTTCTATCAGTTGGTTGGGGCAGGTACAAATGTTCAAGGTTTTGGCTGGATTCACGTCTTTCCATAGGCATGTACTGCAGATATCTGTTCCACCCTCTAGAAATCAGTGCAGATTGCAGAATATATGATCTAAGAGGGTATTCCCTGCATCTGCAGGATAGGACACAGGGTGCCAACTGGGATCCAGGTTCCAGCAGATTTAAGACCCTGTCGGCCCCTTTGATGTCACAGGGGCAATGAAGAGGATCTTGTGCCACATGGGAAAAAGTCATTTTAAAAAGGTGAGCTTGATTAGTCTTCCTTTATTGTCCTCAGCGGCACAGACTAGCTTGAATGCTCACATAACTGAACTGGAGGTCGCCCAAGCCCTAAAGTCCCTTAAGCCGTCCAAGGCCCCGGGTCCAGACGGATTTACCGGTCTATACTATAGGACATTTGCATCCCTGCTCACGCCCCATTTAACGTCTTACTACAATGCCTGGCGGGAAGGTGCGAGACCCTCCCCGGACTCGCTGAAAGCCCACATCTCTATGATCCCTAAATCATCCGAGGAGGCCACAGACCCACAGTCCTTTCATCCCATCTCCCTGTTGAATGTTGACCTGAAGGTTTTGGGAAAGGTTCTGAGCACACGAGTCAACAGATATCTTCAGGTCCTCATTCACAGGGATCAGGTGGGCTTTGTGCCCGGTCGCCAGGCGGGGGACAGTGTCCGCAAGGTGGTCCATCTCCTTCATATACTTCGTCAGCGTAAAATACCAGGACTTTTGCTATCCCTAGATATTTATAAAGCGTTTGATTCGCTCTCCTGGGATTACCTTTACTTTGTTCTAACCAAATGGGGATTTGGACCACATTTTCTACAATGGATTCAGGCCCTCTATTCCGCACCGTCGGCGTCGGTGAAATATGCGGGCTTCCTTTCTGAACCTTTCCCGATACTCCGGGGGACTAGACAGGGATGCCCCCTGTCCCCGGCACTGTTTATTCTGGCATTGGAGCCGCTGGCGGCGGCGATCAGGGCCTGTGGTGATATCTCGGGAATCCCTTACGCGGGCACTCAATACAAAGTGAACCTCTTTGCGGACGACGCCCTATTGACCCTGTCCAACCCGCTTATCTCTCTGCCCGACTTGCAACTAGTATTAGACCGATTCTCGGCCTTCTCAGGTCTTCAAATTAACCTCTCCAAGACCACAGCGATGAATGTTAACCTCCCTCTGGAACTGGTGCAGCGCCTTCAGGACCACTTTCCATACCGTTGGGCTTCCCACTCGATTGATTATTTAGGTGTCAAATTGACACCGTCTTATTCTTCCCTTTTCTCGGCCAACTATTATCCCCTGTTACGAACGGTGTCCACCCTTATGCAAGCCTGGCAATTCCCCACACTCTCATGGGTAGGCAGGATCTTTGCGGCGAAGATGACCATCCTTCCTAAAGTCCTTTATTATTTTCGTACTTTGCCTGTCCGGGTACCCCCCTTTTTTCTTCAACTCATGCAGAATAGGATCCTCCAATTTATATGGGCGCGCAAAAGTCCCAGGATACCTAGAGTGACCCTTTACACCCACAGGCTCCGGGGAGGCCTGGGGGTCCCTAATATCTCTCAATACTACACAGCGGCCCAGATCGCTCCGTTGACCATGCTCCATGCAATCACGGATGTTCCTCTGTGGGTGCTCCTGGAGGTGCCTGGCTGTGACCCTTGTGCACTTCAGGCACTCCTTTGGCTCCCCAGAAATCTACGCCCTCCCACCCTCAGCCCCATGCTTCTACATAGCCTGCAGGTGTGGGACTCAGTTCGCTTTTCCAGCAATCTGATGTCCCCCTTTCTACCCCTACTTCCCATCACTCATAACCCTCTTTTCCCCCCGGGTCTGGAGGAGCCCCAGGCATTTTCCTGGTGGTCCTCACATGGCTACCCACGAGTCCAAAATTTCCTTTCCTCGCGCCTATTCCCCTCCTGGGAGAGTATCCGGGAAACGAAAGGGGCGCCGGCTAGCGAACATTATCACTTTATCCAATTAAAGCACTGGATTGCAGCGTTGCGCCGCAGGTCCACCTACCCCTTCCAAAAAACTTTTTTTGAACACTCATGCCAACACGCCCCAGGGTCCCCAGGCCTTATTTCAGCCATTTATGCCTCCCTGAATAGCCGTTCGCCATCAGCACCCCTCTCTTATATGACTCAATGGGAAAAGGACCTTCAGACCCCAGTGGACCCAGAGGACTGGAGCAGGGCCTGGAAAACAATCACCAAATGCTCGTTCAACACAAATACCCTGGAGGCTGCATATAAAGTAATGCTCCGATGGTATTGGGTACCTGCCCGCACAGCTCGGGCTTTCCCTGGGAGTACGGACAGGTGCTTCCGCAACTGTGGACAGCGAGGGGATGTTTTGCATACATGGTGGGCTTGCCCAAGGCTGGTGGGGTTCTGGTCGAGGATTTTTGGTTTTCTGCAGACACTTTTCCACCTAACCATCCGAAGGGACCCTAAGCTAGCCCTCCTACATTGCCCGGTACCTGGTTTGCGGGGCCCTCAACAGAAGTTGGCTACTTATCTATTTATAGCGGCCAAGCGGACCATTGCCCAAGCCTGGAAGTCCCGACGGGTAGATTTTCAAGGTGTTAAAACCCGCATGACTGCAATGTTACTGCAGGAACGTATGTCCAGTATTGTTCATGATTCTCATGCTAAATTTCTAAAAATCTGGGAGCCGTGGATCTCCTATGAGTTCCCCGCGCTCCAAGCTGCATGCCTGGGCTTGGTCTGACTCCTCTTGGCGAGGCATCCACACCCGAACGTTTCCCCCCCCCCTTTTCTTCCCCTTCTTGTCTCTCTATCTTTTCTTCTTTTGTTCCCTATTTTTCTTCGCTTTTCTTTGTAATCTCTCCCATTGCTAACGAACTCTTCTGCCCCCTGTTGGAGGGGGTGGTGGAAGAAGGGCCTGCCCTCCGGACACGACGAGGGAACGAGTTGCCTGGTCTTGAAACCAGTCTCGATACCATCCCCTACGCATATTCCCTCCTTTTTTTTTTTCTGTTTATTATGCGTATAATGTGCTGGCTGGCCCTTTGGTTATACATTCATGCTTTGTAGCCCCTGCGAGGGCGCACAAGGAGCAGATTGTAGTCTCTTGTTTATTTCTGTTTGTTAAACTTTTCAATAAAAAAATATTGAAACAGAAAAAGGTGAGCTTGACTTTTCCAGGGACACGGAGGTGGATTATGTTAAAGTTTATTCCAGGAGTGTTTCTTTAAAATTTGGTAATGAAGGATACCAAATTATCCCTCTTTTAACATAAAATAGATCATAATATGGCACAAGATGTTGTACTCTGCTGCACATCAAATACAAATTAAATCTCAGTTAAAGTGGAAGTAAACCCCCCTAACGTTTTCAGCCAAGGAAGCTGCCATCTTTGCCTCTGTTTAATCTACAACTGCCATGATGTTGCACATGTGATCAGTTATGATACCAGCCATTGGATGGTTTGACAGTTTGGTTAAGAGCACAACTAATGGGAGTGTTACATTTCCGGCACATGCCGGAAATTAAACTGTTTTATGCATGGGTTTACTACCGCTTTAACACTTTGCTATTGTTTGAATAGTCAGTTTATAAACATTTCAGCCTGGATTCACTTTAATGACAAACACTGAAAGTGACCATGTACATTATGTGCAGTGTATATTCCAAGGCAATTGCTTCCTCTTCCCTGTAGGTGAAATATTTAAAACATTATGATTAGGGATGAGCCGAACACCCCCCGGTTCGGTTCGCACCAGAACTTGCGAACGACCCCCGCGTTCGGTACGAACGTTAGAACCCCATTGAAGTCTATGGGACTCGAACGTTCGAATTGGAAAGTGCTAATTTTAACGGCTAATATGCAAGATAGTGTCCTAAAAAGGGTTTGGCGACCTGCCTCCTGCCTCAGGGGACATGGGTCACTGCAAAAAAAAGTTTTAAAAACTACCGTTTTGGCGGGAGCACTGATTTTAATGATGATTAAAGTGAAAAAAAAAAGTGAAATATTCCTTTAAATATGGTGCCTGCGGGGTGTCTGTAGTATGCCTGTGAAGTGCCACGTGTTTCCCGTGTTTAGAACAGTCCCTGCACAAAATGACATTAAACGGAAATAACACCATTTAAAACTGCTTGCGGTTTTAATGTTATATCTGGTTCCTGCAATATGGTTGAAAATCATTGAGAAACATGGCATGGGTAGCCCTCCCTGCCCATTACCAGCCTATTTGGGTCTTGTACGCATATTAAGGGGAACCCCGTACCCATATTAAAAAAAGGAAATGCGTGTGGCCCCCAGGCCCTATATACTCAGAACAGCAGTATACAGGCGGTGCAAACAAGACAGGGACTGTGTAGGTTTGTTGTGTTAAGTTGAATCTGTTTGTCATTTTCAACCGGTACATTTTTAAAGTGTAGCTCCAGTCAAAAAAACTATCTTTAAGCTTTTTGGAAAACATAGGGAAGGGTTATCACCCCTGTATAATTTGTTTTGTCGTCCATCTTTTTTCATCTCACTTGCTGCTGTCTCCTTGCGTTTGCAAGTAGGAGATGTTTGTAAGTTGGATGTTTGAAAGTAGGGGCCTGCCCTATATTATAGCGGTATGTACTGGGTACAGAGCACGCAGACAGCACGCACTATCTCCTAACACTACTGACTGCAAGCTCTATTATTAACCACTTGTTAGCCCAATGTTTGCATAAAGTGAAAGATGAAGTTATGCTGAGTAAATAGATATCAAACATGTCACTCTTCAAAATTGCACATGCCCGTGGAATGGCGCCAAACGTCGCTACTTAAAAAATCCCCATAGGCGACGCTTTAAATATTTTTTTACTGGTTACATGTTTTGAGTTGCAGAGGAGGTCTAGCACTAGAATTATTGCTCTCGCTCTAACATTCTCGGCGATACCTCACATGTGTGGCACATGCGAGCACATGGGGACATGGGCGTTTTAATTTTTATTTTATTTTTTTATTGTTCATTTTACTTTATTTATTTTAGTTTGACATTTTTTTTCCCAAAAATATATTTTTGATCACTTTTATTCCTATTACAAGAAATGTAAACATCCCTTGTAATAGGAATATGGGGTGACAGGTCCTCTTTACAGTGAAATCTGGGGGGTCAATATGACCCCACATCTCACCTCTAGGCTGGGAAGCCTGAAATAAAAAATAAAAAAAAGATTCTGGCTTTGATCGTACTGGCGAGTTGGTAGAAGCACCGGAGGGCGGTGAGGGGTGGGGGGCGTCTATGGCTGGGTATTTCAGGGTATCACCGAGTATGGCTGGGTAGCTCTGAGTATGGCTGGGTATGGCAATTTATGGCAGGGTATTACAGAGTATTGGCGGGGTATTGGCAGGGTACTACAGAGTAATAGCAGGGTACTGCAGAGTATTGGGGGTACTGCAGAGTAATGGCGGTACTGCAGAGTATTGGGGGGTACTGCAGAGTAATGGGGGTTACTGCAGAGTAATGGGGGGTACTGCAGAGTAATGGCAGGGTACTGCACTGCAGAGTAATGGCGGGGTACTGCACTGCAGAGTAATGGCGGGGTACTGCAGAGTAATGGCGGGGTACTGCAGAGTAATGGCAGGGTACTGCACTGCAGAGTAATGGCGGGGTACTGCACTGCAGAGTAATGGCGGGGTACTGCAGAGTAATGGCGGGGTACTGCAGAGTAATGGCAGGGTACTGCACTGCAGAGTAATGGCAGGGTACTGCACTGCAGAGTAATGGCGGGGTACTGCACTGCAGAGTAATGGCGGGGTACTGCAGAGTAATGGCGGGGTACTGCAGAGTAATGGCAGGGTACTGCACTGCAGAGTAATGGCAGGGTACTGCACTGCAGAGTAATGGCGGGGTACTGCACTGCAGAGTAATGGCGGGGTACTGCAGAGTAATGGCGGGGTACTGCAGAGTAATGGCAGGGTACTGCACTGCAGAGTAATGGCAGGGTACTGCACTGCAGAGTAATGGCGGGGTACTGCACTGCAGAGTAATGGCGGGGTACTGCAGAGTAATGGCGGGGTACTGCAGAGTAATGGCAGGGTACTGCAGAGTATGCACTGGTATTGCAGAGTATTGGCAGGGAATTGAGGGGTTAAATTCGGTGAGCAGCGATGTGGGCACTGCAGATGCAGCCCACATCGCTGCTGACACCGATCTCTTTCCCCTCCGCTGTACCGATCGGTACAGAAAGGGGAGAGAGGAACAGGCGTCATAACATGACGCCGGTTTGTTTCCAAGTGATCACTCCGTCATTTGACGGAGCAATCACGTGGTAAACGGCCGCTATGAGCGGCCGTTTACCGTGATGCGCCGGGTCCTATGGATCCGGCGGTCACGGATGCTCTCGAGTGCGCACACCTCGGGGCACGCGAGAGCAGAATTCTGGGAGGCCGTTAATTAACGGCCTCTCTGAGTTAAACAACCGCCCTGAAGCCGTTAATCGGCAATGGGCAGTTGTTAAGTGGTTAAAGCTAGATCACTAGCTATATAGGTGAGGTGAATATAGTGGTGTATACTGCAGTCAGGGCACAGACAACAACCACTACACAGCAGCAAGATAGGAAATCAGCCAAAAACGATTGGTGTGTACTGTGTTGAAGGTACACAGAACACCCACTGCTTCAAATGCAAAGTAACACACTACAGGAGGCCGCCTTAAAGGCGGCCTTATATAGTGTGGGGCGTGCACTACACAGCCTGAGCTATGATTGGCCACAGGCAGGATGCCTGTGGCCAATCATGGCTCTCCTCGCTGCCGGCGCTGCGATTGGCCAAGCATGCGGGGTCACAGTGCATGCTTGGCCAATCATCGGGCAGCAATGCACTGCGCCAACGCAGTGCATTGTGGTCCGCGCGCGCGTCACTCGAATTTTGACGCGAACGGCCAAAACGTTCGGAATTCGCCGAACGCACGAACAGCCAATGTTCGAGTCGAACGTACGTTCGACTCGAACACGAAGCTCATCCCTAATTATGATGAGTGAAGTGATTTGCAAATCATTTGAGACATCAAATCACATCAAATTGTTTCAATTTGCCTCTATATAGGTATGAAAACCTAACCAACCTGCCGAGAATCATAAAATGCCTTAACCACTATTGCCCGCATTCTGTAATTTGGTGACTTTCTTAAATGAGACAGATCTGCATACAGATGTCCAAGTGAATCCAAAAATTTACATGTCTTATTATCTGGAATAGAATCACAAAAAGTACATAAGAATAAGAGGATATTTGAAGGCGAGACCTTTGGTTCTTCTGCCATCTAGTGGATATTGATGAGATTAGAGTCTTAAAGTGACACTAAACTTTGGTTTAAAAAAAGTATTCAAATATGTATCCTTTAATGCAGAAAAGTACCTTCTATTAGTAGTAGCCTCCTCCAAATCTTCAAATTTCTTTTTTGCTCCTGTGATCTGATCATTGATCATGGTCCCATTGTATGTAAGAATGTAGTCACCTTCTCTTGCTTACTTCCGAGGTGGACTAGGGATTGTGGACTTTGGGGTTTGTAATGTGCATATGACTGCAACTAACCTGCACTGCTAATTCCAAACAGATGTGAGGGGGGAAAAGGAGTGGTTTTAAAGCTCACAGAGGGTGTTACAAGGACTTTCTTTCATGTTACCCACTTTCTTTCTTTACTGCAATAGTCATTAGTACAAATAGAAGGAACCCAGATGTCAATAACAACTTGACAAAGGGTCTAACCCCTTCATAACTCTAGCCAAACAAAAAAAAAATTAAAAAATTGTTTAGAGATACACTTTAAAAGAAAATGACAGTACCACATTTTTGTAGAGATATTTAGATATTTGTATAGCCAAATGTGAATGGACATCTGAGCATTACACTTCTAGAAAAAGAGCATAGAAGTGCCTTGTGTAGTTTCCCATATTGTCCACTAGATGTGACCATAAACCAGTGGCCCAAATCCGCACTTAAAGTGGAGGGCCACCCTGAAAAAAAAAAAATACATTAAAAATTAGAACAAAATCATAAAAAAAAAAAAAAAATGAATTTCTTTTTTTTTTTTTTACTTACCATAAATGCCTGTTGCTAGGCACATCATCCTAATCTGCCTCTTCCTCCTCCGTGGAGATCTTCTTTCTTCTCTCCTCCGTGTGGCGTCTTCTGGGTAATGGGTCGCGCTGTGTTCTGGGAACTGTGTGTCCCAGAACACAGCGCGTCCCATTCACAAAGCGCTGCGCGACTCGCGCATGCGCAGTAGGAAACGGGCAGTGAAGCCGCAAGGCTCCACTGCCTGTTTCCCTTAGATTGAATGGCGGCGCCGGGACCCGAGAGCCGAGGGATGGGTTGGCCTCAGGCGGCCGACATCGCGGGCGCCCTGGACAGGTAAGTCGGCTTATTAAGTCAGCAGCTACAGTGTTTGCAGCTGCTGACTTTTTAAAACCTGCCCTCCTCTTTAAAACAAATATCCCAAAACAATTCAAAAGAAACCCTTTACTAATATTACTTAGGTACTGCCGCTGTAGTATACTCCATTAAAATATGTGACAAAAATCAGTGTACAAGAGGAACTGAAAATGCAATTCTGTTTCAAGTAATGCTGAAATATAAACAAATGTAACAAACACAAAAAAAACAAAAAAATGAAAAAAATCTCTTGCAAAGTGATCAAAGAGAGATGTTGAAAATAAATAACCCACAACCACCAAACTGTGATAGCACCAGTGGAAACAAGTCCAGTCAAAAATCTTCTTTTACTGGATGAGGTCTTCCCAGTAGTGCTATCATGTACCCAGTGAAGACTGCAATGTTGTTGAGGCTTCTCTTGTACCTCCTGCCCTACACTCCTGAAGGTGGAGAAAAAGATTGTGAAGGGAAGGAGTGGCACGAGTGCAGGAGTAGCTGGCTGGAGAGGTCTGCACTTAGGTGGATGGAGCTTGGGGTTACAGTGCTAGGAACTGGATACTGAAGCAGCTTGGCACCAGAGCAGGAGATAGTACCAGGGCCGATATGCAGGCAGGGATTAGCGACAGCCTGGTAACAGAGCACAGTGTCAGCAGACAAAGCAAGTCCAGGAAACAGACCAAAGTAAGTAACAGCTGGGCAGCGCAGTATAGAATCATCAGGCAAAGACAAGTCCAGTAAACAGGCCGAGTTCAAAGAGATCAGGTGAACAAGGTTTATGCAGGAGCAACGGCAGAGTCCAGGATAAAGCTAGGTCATACATAGGTAAGCAGGCTCAATGGATCAAGTCACAGGAATACAGGTGCAAGCTGAAGACTATTCAGCAACTGCTCATGGTGACAGGCCAGTTAATATAGGCAGCTGGGTGGCAAGTATGTACGCAAATGTGTACGTGCACGTGTTCATGAGTGTGTGTGAGTGGGTGCAAGAATGCGAGCATGGTGAACAGGAATAATGCATCTTTGCCTAGAAGTATTAGCACGTGAACACGTGCACGTATATTAGCATAAGCTTGCACTGGTTTACTTTTGTTAGGAATCTGGTTTGCCTTACAAGTGCCTCAATATTCGCACCGTCCACTGATTATTGGGAAAGTATTCATCATCCCCCTTGCTTTCATAATACAGTTAATGCAAGCAGCACTCTATAAAAAGTGTGATCTGAGATTCCCTGATCCCTTTTTCCTCCAATTCAGTAGATCCAGTGCTCAAAATCCACCATGATATACAAAAAATAACACTATAACCAGTGTAAAATTGAAGGTGCCACCGGGCAGAGATCATGTGACCCAGCCACAGACACAGTAAACCCTTCCCTTGGAGCTTACAGCCGACAAAAAACACCATTATGGCATCACTAGCTATGCTCCCGATGCGTTCCGTTACCACTGACAATGGCTTAGCAGTAAAAGCAAACAAACTTTATGCTGCAGCACTCTTTGCCCATTAACCATTACCTGCCTAGCTCAGCACATATCTCATGCAATACAAGTATTAAGAGAGTTGCAGAGGCAGCACTACCGCTGACCCATAGTTGATATCGAAAAACACAGCCTTACATTCTAAAATTCATTAATCGAATGGCTGAAAAATTATAAAAATAAATAATCAATATATAATAAATAAATGATAAATAATACCACTGCTGCATAAGTCACTTGATCTTTTACAAAATGTAAAAAGTAAATAGTTAAGAGAAAGCAACTGTTTTTACGCTCTTCATTATCATATAGATAAAAGAAAATCACAAATACATTACTATCACGCAATTAAAACCTATAACACTAAAATGAAAGAAACACATCCTATATAAAAAAAAATTGAAATCACTTATAAAACATCAATCTCGATATTCATGTCTTTGGAGGTAAGTGTGTGAAGCATATAGATAATTTTATTTCTTTCTCCAACACTTCTCTTATCCCATTGGAATCCATCCAATATATATTAAGTTTATCAGTGGCCCAAAACTGTAACAGGGATGCATCCCTATTATGGACCTTCCTGAAATGTAGGACACACTGTTGGTTAACCCTTTTCGATATCCTGTATATGCTCAGATATTAATTTATTTAAGCGTCTTTTAGTGTGCTCTACATATTGGAGCCCACACGGGCATTCAAGCACATACAGTGCCTTGAAAAATAATTTATACTCCTTAAAATGTTCCACATTTTGTCATGTTACAACCAAAAATTAAATGCATTTTATTGGGATTTTATGTGATAGACCAACACAAAGTGACACAAAATTGTGAAGTGGAAGGAAAATGATAAATGGTTTTCAAAATGTTTTACAAATAAATATCTGAAAATTGTGACGTACATTTGCATTCAGCCCCCCTTTACTCTAACTAAAATCTATTGGAACAAACTGCCTTCGGAAGTCACCTAATTAGTAAATAGTTCACCTGTGTGTAATTTAATCTGAGTATAAATACAGTTGTTCTGTGAAACGCTCAGGGGTTTGTTAGGGAACCTTAGTGAACAAACAGCATTGTGAAGGCCAAGGAACACACCAGACAGGGATAAAGTTGTTGAGAAGTTTAAAGCAGGGTTATGTTATAAAAAATATCCCAAACTTTGAACATCTCACAGAGCACTGTTCAATCCTATCGGAATTCCAACTGAAAATGGAAACAGTATGGCACAACTGCAAACCTATCAAGACATAGTCGTCCAACTAAACTGATAGGCAAGGAGAGAATTAATCAGAGAAGCAGCCAAGAGGCCCATGGTAACTCTGGAGGAGCCGAAGAGATTCACAGCTCAGGTGGGAGAATCAAATCAACTATTCCTCATGCACTCCACAAATCTGGCCTTTATGGAAGAGGGGCAAGAAGAAAGCCATTGTTGAAAGAAAGTCACAGGAATTCCTGTTTGCATTTTGGGAGAGTCCATGTGGAGGACACAGCAAACATGATGGAAAAACTCTGGTCAGATGAGACCAAAATTTTACTTTTTGGCCTAAAAGAAAAACACTATGTGTGGCAGAAAACGAACACTGTATATCACCCTGAACACACCATCCCCACCGTGAAACATGGTGGTGGCAGCATCATGTTGTGGGGATGCTTTTCTTCTGCAGGGACAGAGAAGCTGGTCAGAGTTGATGGGAAGATGGATGGAGCCAAATATAGGGCAATCTTAGAAAAAAACTGTTAGAGTCTGCAAAAGACTTGAGATTGGGGCAGAGGTTCACCTTCCAGCAGCACAATGACCCTAAACATACAGCCAGAGCTACAATAGGATGGTTTAGATCAAAGCACATTCATGTGTTAGAATGGCCCAAAGTCCAGACCTAAATCCAATGAGAATCTGTGGCAAGACTTGAAAATTGCTGTTCGCAAACGCTCTTCAATCTGACAAAGCTTGAGCTATTTTACAAAGAACAATGGGCAAAAATGTCACTCTGTAGACGTGCAAAGCTGGTAGAGACATCCCCAAAAAGACTCACAGCTGTAATTGCAGCAAAAGGTGGTTCTACAAAGTATTGACTCAGGGGGGATTAATACAAATACACGGCACACTTTTCACATATTTATTTGTAAAGAAATTTGAAAACTATTTATTATTTTCCTTCCACTTCACAATTATGTGCCACCTTGTGCTGGTCTATCACATAAAATCCCAATAAAATACATTTACATTTTGACTGTAACATGACAAAATGTGCAAAATGTAAGGGATGTGAATAATTTTTCAAGGCACTGTACACCACGTTTGTTGTATTATAGCATATAAAAATATTTAATGCTAAATTATCTTAATTTCTTCATAAAATCATTTAACCACTTCCCGTCCGGTCAATAGCAGATTGACATCTGGCAAGTGGTTCTGTTATCCTGACTGGGCGTCATATGACATCCCTCAGGATAACATGCTGTCGTGCGCCCGTGGGAGCACGCATCACGGCGATCGGTGGAGCAGTGGGTCATTCTCATGCTGATCACGATGTAAACAGGAAAAGCCATTGATCGGCTTTTCCTCACTCGCGTCTGACAGACGTGAGTAGAGGAGAGCCGAACGGCGGCTCTCCTGACAGGGGGGTCTACGCTGATTGTTTATTAGCACAGACCCCCTCGGATACCCACACTAGACCAGGGAAGCCCCCAAGACCACCAGGGAAGTGGGCAAGTGTTGATGACCAGGTATGTACCCCATGGCCATCCGTATGTGCCCAATGTACCCAATCTGTGCCAATCAGTGCCCACAAATGGGCACTGACTGGCATCATCATGAAACAAATTAAATCAGCAATGCCAACCATCAGTGTTATCAGTGCCACCCATCAGTGTCCAGCAGTGCCATCATCAGTGTCCAGCAGTGCCACCTATTAGTGCCCATCCGTGCCACCTATAAATGCCACCCATAAGTACCCATCAGTGCCACATACCAGTGCCACCTATCAGTGCCCATCAGTGCCACCTATCAGTGCCGCCCATCTTCAGTGCCCATCAGTGCCACCTCATCAGTACCACCTCATTGGTGCCACCTCATCAGTGCCCATCAGTGCCGCCTTATCAGTGCTCATCAGTGCAGCCATATCAGTGCCTGTCATTGAAGAAGAAAACATACTTATTTACATAAAATTTTAACAGAAACAAAGAAAAACTAGTTTTTTTCACAATTTTCGGTCTTTTTTATTTGTTGCACAAAATAAAAATCACAGAGGTGATCAAATACCACCAAAAGAAAGCTCTATTTGTGGGAACAAAATGATAAAAAATGAGTTTGGGTACAGTATTGTATGACCGCGCAATTGTCATTCAAATTGCTACAGCGCTGGCCATGTTAACACTGAAGAATCTGAATTCAAGTGATACTAAAGTATTTTTTTTTTTTTATAAAAAAAAAAAAGAGGTCATACTTACCTGCTATGTGCAATGATTTTGCACAGAAAGGTCACGTACTTCCTTTTCTAGCAGCCCCCTGCTACCGTTGTCCGCTCCTCCCCCCTTCCATGCCTCCTGTATCAAGCTGTGTACTATAAAGGCACCTGTGCGTGTGCACTCCCGAGACAGGTTGTGTGCTTTTATAAACACACACAGCACCCATGAGCCACACCGCCGATCCCGCCTCACAGGAGGACTGTTTGATTAACAGCAGTATCAGTATCAATACAATTTCTTAGAAACCAGTCCAAAACTCAGATACTGAATCAAAATGTTTGAAAAATTAGACTGTCAGAAGAATAAAATAATGTGTCAGACACAAAAAATACTGATGAACATGGAGAAAGAGCAAAAAAAAAAAATAACCAATTGTATGCCATATTCCCTACTTTTTTCTCAATTGCTGTTTTAGCTGTAAAAAATGGCACTTGACATGATTGTGGAAGTTCTGAAACCTAATTAGTATTATGATTATCTCTCATGACCACTCACACATTCGATTACTACTCTGTGTAATGGAATTGCGATACTCTTCTTCTCAGGTCCCCCATTGGTGCTCCTGTCCCTTCCTCTCTGTCAAGTGCCCTCATAGGAACCAGCTTCCCATAGAGGCACTTTACATGTGCTCATTCTTGAGTCCCGCTGCTGTGTCCATTGACATAGACAGCAGGACTCAGACCCGCCTCCCCACTCCCTTGTCACTGGCTTTGATTGACCGTAGTGGGTGCCAATGGCTCCCGGTACCCCTGCAAAGCCAGTGAGATATGGAAGTGAGGGGAGAGAATAGCTGCAGATGTGCACAGCACTGGATTGAATGAGGGCTCAGGTAAGTAAAAGGGGGGGGGGGGGGGGGTTGAGGGGCCAAAACCGATCCCTAAACATTTTTTACCTTAATGCAAGGAATGCATTGCATGTTTAGGTTTTGAAACCACTTTAAAGTATACATACAATTAAAACTTTTATTTTTACTGCTATATACTGCTGTTAAGAAAAGGTTTTATATTTACTGAAATAATTGCATTTCCATATTCTGTGTACTGTGGGAGGCCAGATATAGTGATTGCAGGGTTTTGTGTTTAGTAACATTTTAAGTAAGCCGTGGAATACTCCAACCACTGAACAGTAATCGGAGTACACTCCTCTCTTTCCAGCTACTTCCTAGCATAGTCCCTTCAGTAATAGGACAGAAAGTGGATAGCACTGAGACACCATAAGTAATGTTCCAGGCCAGGCAAGCCTTAGCACTAGTGCACCAGGAGTTAACAGGGGCAGCAGTCACTAGGATCCTTCACTCAGGTCTCAGGTACACCCACAGTGTATCCAGGCACTTCGATGCCTCCCTCCAGACTCAGCAGCACAGTCTCCTCAGTGAATCTTCTAGACTGGATCCTCAGTGGAACCTCTCTCTTAGCCTCAAAAGAATTTTCAGCTGGATAGGCCCCACAGCTTGGACCTCAGTGAATACAAGCAGAATCTTCAGCTGAGCTACCTGGAAGGGAAGTAGCCCTTCTGGCTGGGAACCTCTCCTCCTGGAAAAAGAACCCTACTCCTTTGATTTTCCCATCCACTATATTCTGGAAAGTGGAAATTGCATGAAGACAAGGGGCAGCAATCAAACCTGCAGCCTGCAGATCCCAGAGCAGCCCAAAGAAATCACAAGCTGTTTTACTAATTACAGAAAGGGCACAAGGACTAAATCTGTCTAACCTTACTAGCAACCTATCTGTGAAGGTGCTACATCACTGCCATTTTCTTCTATTATCAACTACAAGTCTTGTTTATACAGAAAAACATGCTCCAGCAGTATGGAGCAGATTTTCCTATTGGCTTTGCTACATATTGGCACATATGTGCATTTATTATGACTGGTGTATTTTTATTCAGCTTCTTCTCCAGAGTGAATTAATAATTGCTGTATTCCAGAGCTGTTGGTCCTCTTTATACCTTTGCTACCTTCAAACAGATATTTACATAGTGTCTGACACAGGGCTATATTTCAGTATATATAATAATAATTATAATTATTATTAACCAGCCCATAGCTTGTGTTGAGTGGGCGATGACAAGCATACTGTCACAAATCTGTAGTAATACTTTCATGCCCTGTCTGCTTACCTCTGCTCTGTGTATCAGCCTTAGGGCCTGCAGTCTCATACCAGCATGGTTAAGTACTCTTCCCTCAACATGGCTCCACCCTAGCCTCCACAGGATACACTATTTAACACCATGCTGTCCAAGCCTGCCTAGGCGATCAATATTGTGTGTTTGGCTTTCTGTTTGCTTCTTGCCGTGTGTTCTGTTTCTGTTCACCGATCTTGGCTTGTTCTTTGACTATCTCTGCTCCCTTGTTACCCTGTTCTTTGGAGTGTTCTTTGTCTAATCCTTGTCTGCTAGTTGCCCTGACCTTTGACTTATCTCCCGACTATCCCTTGTGTCTTGGACTGCTGCTTCCGCTCTATCCTCCAGTAGCCTACCATGACCGTGAGCTGGGAGACCCTGGGGGGCTCCAACCTGAAGCCAGTTGCAGCGCAGTCTATCCTCACCACTAGAGGCTCTGGTGAACATCTGCTGGCTCTTAGACTCCGCGCCCTGGGAAATGTTATGCTCTAACCGTGTTGGTGCTTCAGTGGACCTGCTTTCCTGAACCACCCAGAGCTCCATCCGCAGTAGTCAGCCATAGGGTCCACTACCTTAGCAGTGCACTCCTGACTCCAATGATGGGCATCTGTCACCTGGCCACAGATGGCCTGACAGTTTGATCCGGCTGATGTACTGCTACCTGCTGATGATCCGTTGCAGAGCATAGTCAACAGACTCGAGACCTGGCAATCTAATCAGACTCAGCTGATGGATTCCTTCAGGATTTGGCTTCCCGCTTCGAGCAGCTTCAGTCCTCCTTAGGAACCTTGATGCAACAACCTCAATTACAATTGAACCTGTACCTATTCCGGTCACAGCCGCAGCCACAAATTCTTTGCACTTACCAGCTCCATTCTGTTACTGTGGGGTAGGGATAAGTTTGACTCGAACATCGGTTGTTCGCCCGTTTGCAGAACACTGAACATTATGGGGCATTCACAGGAAATTTCAGCGTCGCAGAACACCCCATAATGCACGGTGCATTGCTGTATGATGATTGGCCAAAGCATGCACCTGACCTGCATGCTTTGGCCAATCACAGCGCGCTCTGCTGGGAGAGCCATAATTGACCAAAGGCAGGGTGCCTTTGGCCAGTCATGGCTCAGGGGGACTAAGTCCACGCCCCACATTATATAAGGCTGCTTACACTGCAGCCGTATGTAGTGTTGCTGTGGCCAGAGAGATAGCTTGAGTTAAATTAAACAGACAGGTTATTCAGTTAGTGGCAGTGTATTTGAGATATATATATGCAGAGATATATATGCAGTACCTTGCAAGCGTATTCACCCCACTTGGCAGTTTTCGTGTTTTGTTGCCTCACAACCTGGAATTAACATGGATTGTTTGAGGATTTGCATCATTTCATTTACAGAAAATGCCCACAACTTTGAAGATGTTTTTTTTTTTATTGTGAAGCAAACAACAAATAAGACAAAATAACAGAAAAAATCAATGTGCATAAATATTCACCCCCCTAAAGTCAGTACTTGTATAGGCACCTTTTGCGGCTATCACAGCTCCAAGTTGCTTTGGATAAGTCTCTATGAGCTTGTCACATCTTACTACTGTGATTTTTGCCCATTCCTCCTTGTAAAAGTGCTCCAGCTCCTTCAAGTTGGATGGTTTATTCTTGTCAACAGCAATCTTTAAGTCTGACCACAGATTTTCTATTGGATTGAGGTCTGGGCTTTGACTAGGCCATTCCAATACATTTACTTGTTTCCCCTTAAACCACTCAAGTGTTGCTTTAGCAGTGTGTTTGGGCTCATTGTCCTTCTAGAAGGTGAACCTCCATCCTAGCCTCAAATCACACACAGAGTGGTACAGGTTTTGCTCAAGAATATCCCTGTATTTAGCACCATCCATCTTCCCCTCAACTCAGTTTCCCAGTCCCGACTGCTGAAAAACATCCCCACCACCGTGCTTCACTGTGGGGATGGTGTTCTTTGGGTCATGTGATGTGTTGGATTTGCACCAGACATAGTGTTTTCTTTGATGGGCAAAAAGTTAAATTTTAGTCTCATCAGATCAGAGCACCTTCCTCCATACATTTTGTGAGTCTCCCACATGCCCTTTCGCAAACTTAAAACGTGCCATTTTGTTTTTTGCTGAAAGTAATGGCTTTCTTCTGGCCACTCTGCCATAAAGCCCAACTCTATGGAGTGTACGGCTTATTGTCGTCCTATGTACAGATACTCCAGTCTCTGCTGTGGAACTCTGAAGCTCCTCCAGAGTTACCTTAGGTCTCTGTGTTGCCTCTCTGATTAATGCCCTCCTTGCCTGGTCTGTGAGTTTTGGTGTGCGGCCGTCTCTTGGCAGGTTTGCTGTTGTGCCATGTTTTTTCCATTTGGTTATGATAGATTTGATGGTGCTCCTAGGGATCATCAAAGATTTGGATATTTTTTTATAACCTAACCCTGAATTGTACTTCTCAACAACATTGTCCCTTAATTGTTTGGAGAGTTCCTTGGTCTTCACGGCAGTGTTTGCTTAGTGGTGCCCCTTGCTTCTCATATATATATATATATATATATATATATATATATATATAGAGAGAGAGAGATATATAGATATATATATATAGATATATATATATAGATATATATACACATATATACTCTGCATCCAGTGTAGCCTATATCTACAGTGCATTCTGTGGTGTACTGTTTCTAATATACTTCAGGTGGTGTATTATATATATATATATATATATATATATATATATATATATATATATATACAGTGGTGTGAAAAAGTGTTTGCCCCCTTCCTCATTTCCTGTTCCTTTGCATGTTTGTCACACTTAAGTGTTTCGGAACATCAAACCAATTTAAACAATAGTCAAGGACAACACAAGTAAACACAAAATGCAATTTGTAAATGAAGGTGTTTATTATTAAAGGTGAAAAAAAATCCAAACCATCATGGCCCTGTGTGAAAAAGTGATTGCCCCCTAAACCTAATAACTGGTTGGGCCACCCTTAGCAGCAACAACTGCAGCCAAGCATTTGCGATAACGTGCAATGAGGCTTTTACAGCGTCCTGGAGGAAATTTGGCCCAATCATCTTTGCAGAATTGTCCTAATTCAGTTACATTAGAGGGTTTTCGAGCATGAACGGCCTTTTTAAGGTCATACCACAACATCTCAATAGGATTCAGGTCAGGACTTTGGCTAGGCCACTCCTAAGTCTTCATTTTGTTTTTCTTCAGCCATTCGGTGGTGGACTTGCTGGTGTGTTTAGGATCATTGTCCTGCTGCAGAACCCAAGTTCGTTTCAGCTTGAGTACACGAACAGATGGTCTGACATTTTCCTTCAGGATCTCTTGGTAGACAGCAGAATTCATAGTTCCTTTTATCACGGCAAGTCTTCCAGGTCCTGAAGCAGCAAAACAGCCCCACACCATCACACTACCACCACCATATTTTACTGTTGGTATAATGTTCTTTTTATGAAATGCAGTGTTCCTTCTACGCCAGATATACTTGGACACACACCTTCCAAAGAGTTCCACTTTTGTCTCATCGGTCCACAGAATGTTGTCCCAAAAGTCTTGGGGATCATCAAGATGTGTTGTGGAGAAATTGAGACGAGCTTTGATGTTCTTTTTGCTCAGCAGTGGTTTTCTCCTTGGAACTCTGCCATGCAGGCCATTTTTGCCCAGTCTTTTCCTGATGGTGGAGGCATGAACGCTGACCTTAACTGAGGCAAGTGAGGCCTGCAGTTCCTTGGACGTTGTTGTGTGGTCTTTTGTGACCTCTTGGATGAGTCGTCGCTGCGCTCTTGGGGTAATTTGGGGCGGCCGGCCACTCCTGGGAAGGTTCACCACTGTTCCATGTCTTCGCCATTTGTGGATAATGGCTCTCACTGTGGTTCGCTGGATTCCCAAAGCTTTGGAAATGGCTTTATAACCCTTTCCAGACTGATAGATCTCAATTACTTTCTTTCTCAATTGTTCCTGAATTTCTTTGGGTCTCGGCATGATGTGTAGCTTTTAAGGATCTTCTGGTGGACCTTACTGTGTCAAGCAGCTCCTATTTAAGTGATGCCTTGATTGTGAACAGGTGTGGCAATAATCAGGCCTGGGTGTGGCTAGAGAAATTGAACTCAGGTGTGGACAACCACAGTTATAGTATGTTTTAACAAGGGGGGCAATCACTTTTTCACACAGGGCCATGATGGTTTGGATTTTTTTTCACCTTTAATAATAAACACCTTCATTTACAAATTGCATTTTGTGTTTACTTGTGTTGTTCTTGACTATTGTTTAAATTGGTTTGATGTTCCGAAACACTTAAGTGTGACAAACATGCAAAGGAGCAGGAAATGAGGAAGGGGGCAAACACTTTTTCACACCACTGTATATATATATATATATATATATATTTATATATATATATATATATATATATATATATATACAGTCTCGTACACTCCAGGTGGTGTCTTAATATATATATATATATATATATATATATATATATATATATATATATATATATCCTGCATCCAGTGTAGCCTATATCTACAATGCATTCAGTGGTGTACTGTTTCTAATACACTTCAGGTGGTGTATGAATATCTAATACAGTGTGTACAGTTTCTACTACACTTCTGGTGGTGTACACAGTATCTAATACAGTGTGTACAGTTTCTACTACATTTGTGGCGGTGTACACAGTATCTAATACAGTGTGTATAATTTCTACTACACTTCTGGTGGTGTACATAGTATACAATACAGTGCAGCCGTTGTACAGTTTCTAATACAGTGCAGGCGGTGTACACAGCATCTAATACAGTGTGTACAGTTTCTACTACACATGTGGTGGTGTACACAGTACACAATACAGTGCAGCCATAGTACAGTTTCTAATACAGTGCAGGCGGTGTACACAGTATCTAATACAGTGTGTACAGTTTCTACTACTTTCCTGGTGGTGTACACAGTATCTAATAAAGTGTGTACAGTTTCTAATACAGTCCAGACGCTGTACACAGTATCTAATACAGTGTGTACAGTTTCTACTACACTTCTGGTGGTCTACACAGTATCTAATACAGTGTGTACAGTTTTTTAATACACTTCAGGCAGTGTACACAGTATCTAATACAGTGTGTACAGTTTTTTAATACACTCCAGGCAGTGTACACAGTATCTAATACAGTGTGTACAGTTTTTTAATACACTCCAGGCAGTGTACACAGTATCCAATACAGTGTGTACAGTTTCTACTACACTTCTGGTGGTGTATTAATATCTAATACAGTGTGTACAGTTTCTACTACACTTCTGGTGGTGTACACAGTATCTAATACAGTGTGGACAGTTTCTACTACATTTTTGGTGATGTACACAGTATCTAATACAGTGTGTACAATTTCTACTACACTTCTGGTGGTGTACATAGTATACAATACAGTGCAGCCGTTGTACAGTTTCTAATACAGTGCAGGTGGTGTACACAGCATCTAATACAGTGTGTACAGTTTCTACTACACTTCTGGTGGTGTACACAGTATCTAATAAAGTGTGTACAGTGTCTAATACACTTCAGGCAGTGTACACAGTATCTAATAAAGTGTGTACAGTTTCTACTACACTTCTGCTGATATACACAGTATACAATACAGTGCAGCCATTGTACAGTTTCTAATACAATGCAGGTGGTGTATATAGTACATAATACAGTTTGTCCAGCTTCTACTACTTTTCTGCTAGTGTACACAGTATATAATACAGTGTGTACAGTTTCTAATACACTTCAGGAGGTGTACATAGTATCTAATACAGTGTGTCCAGTTTCTACTACTTTTCTGCTGGTGTACACAGTATATAATACAGTGTGTACAGTTTCCACTACAATTCTGGTGCTGTACACAGTACACAATACAGTGCAGCCATAGTATAGTTTCTAATACAGTGAAGGCACTGTACACAGTATCTAATACAGTGTGTACACTTTCTAATACACTCCATGCGGTGTACACAGTATCTAATACAGTGTGTACAGTCTCTACTACTTTTCTGGTGGTGTACACAGTATCTAACACAGTGTGTACAGTTTCTTCTACACTTCTGGTGGTGTACACAGTATACAATACAGTGCAGCCATTGTACAGTTTCTAATACAGTGCAGGTGGTGTACACCGTATCTAATACAGTGTGTACAGTTTCTACTACTTTTCTGGTGGTGTACACAGTATATAACACAGTGTGTACAGTTTCTTCTACACTTCTGGTGGTGTACACAGTATACAATATAGTGCAGCCATTGTACAGTTTCTAATACAGTGCAGGTGGTGTACACCGTATCTAATACAGTGTGTACAGTTTCTACTACTTTTCTGGTGGTGTACACAGTATCTAACACAGTGTGTACAGTTTCTTCTACACTTCTGGTGGTGTACACAGTATACAATATAGTGCAGCCATTGTACAGTTTCTAATACAGTGCAGGTGGTGTACACCGTATCTAATACAGTGTGTACAGTTTCTACTACTTTTCTGGTGGTGTACACAGTATCTAATACAGTGTGTACAGTTTCTACTACACTTCTGGTGCTGTACACAGTACACAATACAGTGCAGCCATAGTCCCATTTCTAATACAGTGCAGGCGCTGTACACAGTATCTAATACAGTGTATACAGTTTGTACTACACTTCTGCTGGTGTACACAGTATAAAATACAGTGCAGCACGGAAGAGGCCCCAGAATTATTCAGCCACAGTGTCGGGTACATGCTGCTGGAGGATGAACAGCGATTTGAAGGCGCCGATGTTGGTTCCCAGGTTGAGGAAGGGAGTAACGTGAGCCTAGAGAGAGGGGGTGCCACAGAAGGACAAGAAACTGGCAGTCATGTTCCCCCAGCTGCAACATACTGCCAAATTTGCTCCAGTGACGAGGAGGGAGAAGATAATGAGGTCACTGGCTGTACTGGGGTGCCTGAGAGAAAAGAGGAGGAGGAGACACAACTCTAACGAGGCAGGATGTCTTCTGGGGGCAGCTTAAGGGCAGCCACCCTATTGCATCACACCGCAGAGTTCCACAGGTGCAGAGCGCCGCTGAATTTTAAATGTTCCTTGGTGTGGGCCCTTTTCGACACATGTGCAGCAGATCCCACCATTGCTGTTTTCAACCTATGTCTGAAGCGGATCAATCGTGGCCAGAACAGCAGCCGCTTGGGCACCAAGACATTGACCAGACATATGATGACCTGCCATGCAGTCTGTTGGCAAAAGCACTTGAAAGATCCACACCAAAGAAAAAGGCAGACTTTTCCTTGCTCCTCATCTGGGATCTCCAACCCTACTATACCTCCAGTCCTCTCAAAAACCTGCACTGAGAGGAATGAAGGTATAGCAATAGGTGTCCCAAGTACTTGCAGGCAATATGCTAGCAGTAAACCACCGATTGATTTTTAGCAGGAAACTTTTCCTACCTGTCATGGTTATGCAATAGAGTTTGTCTGTCAGCTCACCTCTCACCATGTGTTCATCTCTAGAGACCAGCCACTCTCACCTGACTGCTTTTATAATCTCTCCTCTAAGCATGGCTTCACCCCAGCTCCTATCAGAGAACTCTATATTAACCTGTGCACTGCAGGCCAGCCGTGCTGATCAACATTGTGTGTTTAGCTTCCTGCTTGCCGTGTGCTCTTTGTTTGTCTCTGTTACTGACCTTGGCGTGTTCTCGACTATTCCTGTCTGCTAGTGACCCAGACCTTTTGGTCTGTCCCTGACTATCTCTGTTTGCCTATGACCCTTAACCTTTGGCGTGTACTCTGTTGTCCTTGTCTGCTTGTGGCCCGACTTGGGCTTATTCCCTTACTATCCCTATCCTCCGGTTGCCTACTGTGGGCGTGAGCTAGGGGACCCTGGGGGTCACGACCTGGAGCCAGTTGCAGCCAAGTCCATCCTCCCCACTAGAGGCTCTGGTGAACACCTGCTGGCTCTTAGACTCTGCGCCCTAGGGAATCTTACACTCTAACCCCGGCGGGGTCCATGTTGGTATTCCAGCAGCCCTGTCTTCCTTTACCACCCAGACTCCCATCCGCAGCAGTCAGCTGTAGGGTCCACTACCTTGCGGTGCACTCCTGATCCCAATGGTGTGCATCTGTCACCTGGCCTCAAGTGGCCTGATACTACCCCAGTTACTGAACCATAAAAATAAATTTGGTCCCAGCCATCCGCATGCTCATCGTTTAACCACTTGCCGAAGGGCTCACGCCGATATACATAGACAGAATGGCACGTACAGCCATATTAACGTACCTATACATTGCCCTTTAAGATGCGGCATTGTGGGCGTGCCGCAAGCCTCGTGAGTGTGATCTCGGGGTCCCGCAGACTTGATGTCTGCGGGGATAGCCGTGATCGTCTCACAGAGAGGAAGAAAGGGCAAATGCTGATGTAAACAAGCATTTCCCCATTTTTCCTAGTGACAGGACAATGATCACAGCTAGTGGAAAAGGGGGGAAAATACTGCGCTAAACCTCAGTGAAAACTAATAAATATATGTACAGCAGCTGGCACTCAAACAAACAAAGTTCAATCTAGCATGTGAAAAAATATGTGCAGCGCTCAAACATGTAACCATATAAATGGGAACATGACATAAAGTGACTTAATTCACAACAAATAGTGAAAATTAAATCACTACAAATAGTGAAAATGATCATACAGTAGTGATGAAACAAACAATACACAAAATTGTGAAATAAACTAAAAATTAAAACTATGATTGTGCTGATAATAAACAATGTAGAAAGTTCTTATAGCCCCCAGCTTCCAGATGAGCTTGACTGTGCCATCCTGGTGGACCAGTTGGTATGCCAATGAACCTTTTCCAGAGATAAAATAAACATGATAAGGTACTCTTACCGACTGTGATGGACACACGTACCATACGGCAGTGGGTCAAACGAGCTTGTAAACCTCCTGAGGGTATCGCATTGGGTGCGATAGTAGGCAACTCCAAGACATAGGACCGAAAAGGACCAACGACTAGCAACCGAGGGTATCCAAGGCACAGCCACGTATAGGTGATGGAAGGATGGTCAGAAGTGGTGGAGCAAAAAATGAAGACGGAAAGAAAAGAAGGTGCTCCATATGGTGCAAATCAGCCAATTGCGGTTTATTGGGAATAAAAAGTCTTACAACGGCTTGCAAGATGAGGATAAAAAAGTGATCACAAATACAATAAAACTGGATAAAAGCAATGTACAGTGCCTTCATGGTTCAAGCAACCATCGCCAGCATCTGCATTAAATGGTGTAGGAATATCTAGGGGCAAGAGCAGACTTGGAGATCTTTCCAACAGAGCATTCACTGGGTTACTGGGTCTTGAGGATGGACCACTGGCCAGAACTTGCTCAATATGCAATTGAGCTACTGGCCTGTCCTGCATCCAGCATGTTTTCTGAACGCACAGGGTTTGGAACGGCTCAAAGAGTGTGCCTGTCCACAGACTCCGTTGATAGGCTCACATTCATAGAAATTAATCAGTCTTGGATCAGCAGCTATCCAGCACCTGATGCTGATGTAACTGATTGAATTTGCTATGGATGTGGGATCCCTTGAATACTGCCTATGCTGACTATCCTATTCCTCCTCAATCTTGATAAAAAAAATTAATAAAAAAATAAGATAACAGTTAAGTTAGCCCAATTTGTTTTATATTGTGAAAGATAATGTTACACCAAGTAAATTGATATCCAACATGTCACGCTTCAAAATTGCGCCCGTTCATGGAATGGCGACAAACTTTTACCCCTAAAAATCTCCACAAGCGACGTGTAAAAAATTCTACAGGTTGCATGTTTTGATTGACATAGGGGGTCTAGGGCTAGAATTATTGCTCTGGCTCTGGTTTGAACACTGTTTTCATATGCGGGCGCTACTCATGTATGCCTTCGCTTCTGCGCGTGAGCTCGGCGGGAGGGGGCACATTTAAAAAGAAAAACATTTTCTTATTTATTTTACCTATTATTTTTTTTTTTTAATGTGTCACTTTTATTTCTATTACAGGGAATGTAAACATCCCTTGTAATAGAAAAAAAAAATGACAGGACCTCTTAAATATGAGATCTGGGGTCAAAAAGAACACAGATCTCATATTTACACTAAAATAAAAAAAAAAAAAATTGTCATTAAAAAAATAATTGAAAAAAATTGCCCTTTAAGAGCTATGGGCGGAAGTGACGTTTTGACATTGCATTTGGGTGGAAAAAAAATATGAATGCAATCTATACATGGGGGGGGGGGGGGAGAACCTCTGGGGGAATCTAGGATGGAAAAGTAGATGATAGGCTCAGCAATGGCATGCAATGCCACGCTGCTGCTAACAAAGCAAACCGATATTGGCATGCCTTAAAAAGGGGATCAACTCCAGAGATAAAGCGATAATTCTCCTGCTCTACAAGACTCTGGTCTGGCCGCACCTAGAGAATGCTGTCAAGTTCTGGGCACCAGTCCTCAGGAAGGATGTACTGGAAATGGAGCGAGTACAAAGAAGGGTAACTAAGCTAATAAAGTGTCTGGAGGATATTAAGGTTGCAAGCACTGAACTTATTCTCTCTGGAGAAGAGAAGCTTGAGATGGGATATTATTTCAATTAACAAATACCGTACTGGTGACCCCACAATAGGGATAAAACTTTTTTGCAGAAATGATACATTTGATGAGTTTTTCTGTACAAGTTTTTGTGTTATCATTCATATCTCTGAAAAATGGCGAAGAAATCACAAATTCTGCAAGGGTATGTAAACTTATGAGCACAACTGTAGGCCTATACCAATTTTACAAACATATATTAAAATATTGGCAATGATTTTGGCCCTTCGGCTTAACAATGTTATATCTAGCATAATACACAGGCTGGATTTATGCCTCAAAATTCTATTGCAGTTATTCTCCAAAGGCTGTTTATTAATATTCAAACTCTAACAGATAATAAAAGGTACATGTGCATTACTGTCAATGGATATGAAAAAAGCATTTTACACCATAAAGTGGGAATATCTGGGTCAATGCTTTAGAGATTTGGGGTTGGGGAGGTATTTATTGTCTCGGTTAAACTATTGTACCATGCCCCACAAGCGGCTATACGGGAGGTAGGGAAGGGGCACTCGACAGGGCTACCTCCTTTCTCCACTTTTATTTGCTCTTGCAATGGTGCCTTTGGCGGCCCGTATTAGATCTCACGAGGGGATAGTTGGCTTATTCTATGGTTCCATAGGAAAAAATTATGCTTCACGCTGACAACGTGGTTTTGCTTCTGGGTGACACTAGTGGCAATGGAAACAATTTCCCGATTTGAGAAGTATTCGGGTTTATTCATGAACTGGTTTAAGTCAGCTCTTTTTCCTCTAGATGGGATCATGGACTCAAATATCTCCTCTTTTTGTGTGGTCCAGATAACAGATGTCTTTTAAATACCTTGGTATAATTGTCACTGCAACTCCTCTAGATTACTGCCGATTGAACGTAATATCTTTGTTGTCTTGTTTTAGAGCCAAAATTAAGTTTTGGAATAAATTATTTATCTTTGATCGGTAGGGCCAATCTTAATAAAATTATTCTAATGCCTCAATGGCTCTACCTTTTACGTAATACTCCAGTTGTAATTCCATTTAAGGTATTTCACGTATCGGCACTATATTTCATTGCCAGGACAAAACCACTAGGATTAAGCTTGAACACCTGCAATGTCCTAAGGATGAGGGAGGTGTGGCTCTTCCAAACCCTTCTATAAATTATATTGCAGATCAGCTGCAACATATGATTTGAGGACTGGCATTATTACTGACTATGCCCAACAATCTTCTTGATCATGCACTTGCGGTAATATTACATTTTGCTTAATCCAAAACTTTAACAGCAGAGTTGGAATCCTTATTTCTGTGTGGATCTAATAAAAGTTTTCCTACAGATAAACGTATGCATAAAATATGCAAGAAAGCAAAGCAATTGCAGAACGTTACTGGTTTTACTTTATATAACACAATATGGTCAGATGATACATATCCTCAGATAGCTTACTTGCAATACAGCAGTAAATGGCAAACAAATGGTGTCTCTCACCTGCATCATATTTTTGATGCAGGAGAGCTTACCTTTTTTCTAAGCTCCAAATCAAATTTAATCTCCAAGATAATATGAATTTCTACCATTTACAACTCAAACATGCTATTAAATCCCAGGGCCCTTCTATAGCCCAGCATATGTCTCCTAGGCCAATTTTCAACCTAACGCAGAACATAAACAACCTACAACAAAGGGTTTTATATCCCAGTGATTTGCATTACTTCTGAAAGGATATTTGAAAGAACATCTGTGTAGTGCTATGGTTAAATGGGAGGGAGATGTGGGCAGTATAGGGTCAGAACAGTGGGAGAGGCTCTGCAGTCTGTACAGATGAGCTCTTTGAGTAGGTCTCAGAGGCTTTTACAATATTTATAATATTATGGTTACATTACACTCCAGCTAAGCTAAATATTATGGGCCTACGGCAGGAACCTACTTGAACTAGACGTCACAGGGAGCATGGTGGTTTGATACACATGCTCTGGCAATGTCCTAAGCTATACAGATATTGGGAAGCAGTTATAAATATCATTAATGGTACATTTAAAACTAATGTTAAATTAGATCCCAAACAATGCTAATTAGGTATCCTGAGTATCTACTAGAGAGGCAGTTCCTAGAACACTATTCTAAAATGGGTCGTGTCTGTACTGTATATATACAGTGCTTGTTGGTAAATTCAAATGATACTATACAAAAATAAAATAAAAGTAATTTTCTTCTGTTCCCCACAGTACTTATTTTCCACCACAAGATGTCCCCGGTCAGCCTAGGTTGAATGATGGTCAGCAGCATTCAGCTCGTTTCCTCTGTGGTTATTAAAGAGGGAGTCCTGCGAATTTTTTATTTTTTTAAAAGTCAGCAGCTACAAATACTGCAGCTGATGACTTTTAATAAATGGACACTTACCTGTCCTGGAGTCCAGCGATGTCGGCAGCCGAGGCCGAACATCTCTGAAGATAAACGGCTCTCGGCTGCTGCCGGCAATGTATCAAATAGTGTCCCCCATCGTATAGTGTCCACCCTGTACTGCGCTTAAGTAAGTAAGGAGGACAAGGAGAAGCCGAACATCTCTGAAGATAAACGGCGCCTGCACTGTGAGTCCAGGTTCAAGCCCCACCATCCAAGAGTTAGAATAAAAAAGATCCGAGAGAAGCAAGGCCGTGCCCCAAGCGTGGCGAGCAAAGCAAGCCCACGAGGGGCCCTGTTACTATTGGCTACCGTATGTCCACTTGGATGGTGGGGCTTGCACCTGGACTCCATGCGCAGGCGCCGTTCTTCTTTGGAGACTTTCGGAGTCTCCTTGTCCTCCGTACTGCACAATCACTGCTCCTGCGCAGTACGGGGCGGACACTATCCAATGGCCGCACACTTTTTGACAGAACACCGGCGCCATTCTCGGTGAGGGAATCAGGAAGTGAAGCGTTGCTGCTTCACTTCCCGGTTCCCTACTGCGCATGCGCGAGCCACGCAGCGCAATGGGAATGGTCCGCACTGTCTCTGGGGCCCTTGTGTGTCCCAGCAGACAGCGTGCTGAGACAGGAAGAGGCATAGACTCCCGTGGGAGTCTATGCCCGAAAGTGGGTGCAAATACCTGTCTCAGACAGGTATCTGCACCCCCCTTCCCCCTGAAAGGTGCCAAATGTGACACCGGAGGGGGGGAGGGTTCAGAAAAGCAGAGATTAAATTTTTGTGTGAACCTCCGCTTTAAGGATGAGCTAAACACCCCCCATTCCCCCCCCCCCCCCCCACTGGTTTGATTCGCACCAGAACATGCGAACAGGCAAAAAATTTGGACGAACACCGTTAAAGCCGAACAACGAACATTATGCGGTGTTCATGGCAAATTTGAAAGCCGCAGAACATCGTTCACTTTAAGCATTATTAAAATCACTGCTCCCGAAAAAATTTCAGCTTTTAAAACTTTTTTTGCATTGATACATGTCTCCTGGGACAGGAGCCAGGTCCCCAAACAATTTTTGTTTTTTAATGTTAATGTCCCATAGACTTTAACGGTTTTCTGCGGATTTTGAATTTGCCACGAACACCGCATAATGTCCGCTGTTCAGCGAACAGGTCGAACATTGGGCTCATCCCTAGTGGCTATTATCCACTTGACCTTTGGAAGATTTACTCCCCTTCATGACCAGGCCATTTTTTGCAATACACCACTGCACTACTTTAACTGGCAATTGTGCGTGGTCATGCAATGCTGTACATAAATGAAACTGTATGTGTCATTGGAAATTTAATTTTTACCCAGAAATGGTATTTGATCAGCTCTGGGTTTTTTTTTTTTTGCTGAGAGTCAGTCTAGGCCCAGTTAGGATAGCGACCATATGGTTAAGGATCCGCCCACATGCCTGGACCGGAATCTAGCCACTCCCACCCCTCCACAGCTTTCCTACACCCTCATCCGAATGTAAAATTTGTAGCATACTTTTACCCCTGGTTAGGGACACCAAGGCAGCTTCCAATGTAGGCTACATTATTTCCTCCAACCTGAAGGTGGAATTGTGCCTTTTCTTCAGGATGGCAGGAGCCCAGTGAGGAATAATTGTCTCTTGGGGAGGTCAGCAATCCTATTGGATAACGAAACCCAGTGAGATCTAGGCACCATTTTGACTGAGGTTTTCATAATTCAGGTTCAGGTTTTCATAATTCAGGTTCATTCATTGTGCTCACAGTGTGGAAGTTGATAGGGAGAGAATACAGTGGTGTGAAAAAGTGTTTGCCCCCTTCCTCATTTCCTGTTCCTTTGCATGTTTGTCACACTTAAGTGTTTCGGAACATCAAACCAATTTAAACAATAGTCAAGGACAACACAAGTAAACACAAAATGCAATTTGTAAATGAAGGTGTTTATTATTAAAGAGGAAGTAAACCCTGATGGGTTTACTTCCTCTTTTTTTCCCTGCAAAGGTAAAGCATAATGGACTACTATGCATCGCATAGTAGCTCATTATGTGTCACTTACCTGACACAGGAGCCAGCGAAGTCGCCGCTGTCCCCTGTAGTCCGCCGCATCCATGTTGCTTGTGGCGTCTCGCAGCTCCGACGAATCACAGCGGCGCAACCGCGATGACGTCACTCCCGCGCATGCGCACGGGAGTCGCGCCTCGCAGCTCCGCCGCTGTCATACGGCGAAGCCGCGATGACGTCACTCCCGCGCATGCGCACGGGAGTCGACAAATTTGGCAAATCCATTCTTGGATTTGCCGCATTTAGTGCGCATGCGCGCCGCTGTCTACGGCGCATGCGCCATAGACAGCGGTGCCCGTTTTCGGGCAAATATCTCCTAAACCATATAGGTTTAGGAGATATTGCTTGGACCTACAGGTAAGCCTTAATCTAGGCTTACCTATAGGTCCAAGTTGTTTGGAAGGGTTTACTTCCTCTTTAAAGGTGAAAAAAAATCCAAACCATCATGGCCCTGTGTGAAAAAGTGATTGCCCCCTAAACCTAATAACTGGTTGGGCCACCCTTAGCAGCAACAACTGCAACCAAGTGTTTGCGATAACGTACAATGAGGCTTTTACAGCGTCCTGGAGGAATTTTGGCCCACTCATCTTTGCAGAATTGTCCTAATTCAGTTACATTAGAGGGTTTTCGAGCATGAATAGCCTTTTTAAGGTCATACCACAACATCTCAATAGGATTCAGGTCAGGACTTTGGCTAGGCCACTCCAAAGTCTTCATTTTGTTTTTCTTCAGCCATTCGGTGGTGGACTTGCTGGTGTGTTTAGGATCATTGTCCTGCTGCAGAGCCCAAGTTCGTTTCAGCTTGAGTACACGAACAGATGGTCGGACATTCTCCTTCAGGATCTCTTGGTAGACAGCAGAATTCATAGTTCCTTTTATCACGGCAAGTCTTCCAGGTCCTGAAGCAGCAAAACAGCCCCAGACCATCACACTACCACCACCATATTTTACTGTTGATATAATGTTCTTCTTATGAAATGCAGTGTTCCTTCTACGAAAGATATACTTGGACACACACCTTCCAAAGAGTTCCACTTTTGTCTCATCGGTCCACAGAATGTTGTCCCAAAAGTCTTGGGGATCATCAAGATGTGTTGTGGAGAAATTGAGACGAGCTTTGATGTTCTTTTTGCTCAGCAGTGGTTTTCTCCTTGGAACTCTGCCATGCAGGCCATTTTTGCCCAGTCTTTTCCTGATGGTGGAGGCATGAACGCTGACCTTAACTGAGGCAAGTGAGGCCTGCAGTTCCTTGGACGTTGTTGTGGGGTCTTTTGAGACCTCTTGGATGAGTCGTCGCTGCGCTCTTGGGGTCATTTTGGGCGGCCGGCCACTCCTGGGAAGGTTCACCACTGTTCCATGTCTTCGCCATTTGTGGATAATGGCTCTCACTGTGGTTCGCTGGATTCCCAAAGCTTTGGAAATGGCTTTATAACCCTTTCCAGACTGATAGATCTCAATTACTTTCTTTCTCAATTGTTCCTGAATTTCTTTAGGTCTCGGCATGATGTGTAGCTTTTAAGGATCTTCTGGTGGACCTTACTGTGTCAAGCAGCTCCTATTTAAGTGATGCCTTGATTGTGAACAGGTGTGGCAATAATCAGGCCTGGGTGTGGCTAGAGAAATTGAACTCAGGTGTGGACAACCACAGTTATAGTATGTTTTAACAAGGGGGGCAATCACTTTTTCACACAGGGCCATGATGGTTTGGATTTTTTTTCCCCTTTAATAATAAACACCTTCATTTACAAATTGCATTTTGTGTTTACTTGTGTTGTCCTTGACTATTGTTTAAATTTGTTTGATGTTCCGAAACACTTAAGTGTGACAAACATGCAAAGGAACAGGAAATGAGGAAGGGGGCAAACACTTTTTCACACCACTGTAGGAGCAGCATTAGGGAGAGGTAGATGACAAGGAGGCAATAGGATCACCTTAAACAATCGGTGTGTCCAAATTTAAGGCGATCTCAGTTCTGACATACTGTGCATTGGATTTATTATTTTTCCCTTTCCTTGTGCCTGCCATGTTCCCCTTGTTTTCTATATGAATAATTGGAGCTGCTTATATGAGAAACTGAGGACACTTACACCACATCCACTGAAGTACATTGGGAACATTAAAAATGGCCATTCTGGGAAAACACCAGGTTCATGTTAGACTCTTTTGCTAGAGCTAATATCTCAGGTGAGTGCAGGAGAAACAGGGGGAAGAGGGTCACAAGGAGTGACCACTGAAGCACAAACGTGGTGTAAATCACAAGCAATCTTTAATGCATGATTTATGCAGTACAGTTGGAGTGGATAGCGCTGTGATTTTTATTCGCAATTTGTCAAGGAGCTTATAATAAGCACCTTGTGGTACCAACAGTCTGGGTAGCATTCATCCGCTCACACCATACTCACGTTATATATATATATATATATATATATATATATATATATAGTGCCGGTATTTTAAGAATTTTGAGTTTTCAAATAGAGGCACTTGAATTAGGAAATGTTTCACTCCTAGAAACTGATGCTGAAAAGGATGCCATCATGTGGGAACAGCTATGCAATCTTGCAATCTTTCTAAATAAAAGGTCAGCAGCATAAGCTGAAACAAGGCTCAATTACAACAGAAGAACTAAGAAGGAAAGTCTTTGCCAGAGGGGACTTCACAAGACCACCAGGAGATGACACTAGCACCCGATTTCCTGCAATTGCTTGAGCACAACCTGGGGGCCTGTTTGCTATGGGAACTATAACCCAAGCTAAGTAATTTTAATATATCCCTATTGTATACAGACCATTGGCCATACTCATTTGCTTGGAAGGTTAGGTAGTTTGTGCATGTATTGTACGTATATGTGTAATACTTTGTAAGGACTGTTTACTGTCATAAAATTTAGCAAATAATCTTTTTTCATAAACTTAGGCTCTTCACTCTACAACAAGCAACTAATGCCGCGTACACACGAGCGGACTGTATGGCGTACTTAGTCCGTCATACAATCCGACGGACAGTCCGTCATACTTTCGACTGAACGGACTTGACCACACACGGATACCCAAACAGTCCGTCGAAAGCTTGCGCGATGACGTGTACAGCACGTACGACGGGACTAGAAATAGGAAGTCCAATACACAGCAAAGCACCCTTCCGCCGTGTAAATCCTTTCTGGGCATGCGCCATTCTTAGTCCGTCGAACTAGCCTACTGACGAGCGGATTGTCCGCTGAAACCAAAGTACGACGGACAGAATTTCGAAAAATCCGAAATACTTAGTACGCCAGACTGCACGCTGAAAAAGTCCGCTGAAGCCCACACACGAGCGGACTGTCCGCTGAAATGTGTTTCGACGGACTAAGTACGCCATACAGTCCGCCCGTGTGTACGCGGCATAAGTCTCAGCATCAGCAGGCAGCCGCCGCTCCATTCGCACATAGTGTCAGAGGCACAGTGGCGGTAGAGGACTGTGTCTGTGTCCTGACTCCCGAATGAATGGAAGCAAGCAAACATTTATTGATGGGCACTAGGCTACATTGTTGGGCGCTGGTGAGGCTGCATTTGATGGGCATTGAATTAAAAGGGTGGGGTATACATGAGCAGGACAAAGGGGGTGGAGTCAGGGGTGGAGCCAGGGGGGTGAGCCGAAATGAGGTTTCACCTAGGGTGTCAATAAATCCTTGCACCAGCCTTGGCCATTGGGGTTGATTTACTAAAGGAAAATATACTGTGCACTGCCAGTGCACTTGCTCCAGAGCTTAGTAAATGAGGTAAAGCTTCACTTTACAAAGAATTCTCAATCACCTGCAAGGAAAATAAAAAAAACAGCATTTTAGCTCTTACATGATTGGATGAGAGAAATCACCAGAGCTTACCTTCATTTCAGAGTTTCCCCTCATCTAGAGCAACTTCACTTGCTGTGCACAGTATAGTTGCCTTTAGTAAATTAATCCCTAAGTCTTTTTGGCCATGTGTAATATGCCAAGCAGGCCTGTCTTTAACACAGGACAAAAGGGGCAGCTGTCCCATGCCCAGTCATTGTTGTGGGGCCCAAAGCAGCTATCCTTTGAGCCCACACTGCCCACAAATAGTTGATAAGTTGATTCAGGAGGGCCCAAGAAAATCTTTGGCCTGTGTCCAATCAATATTAAAGACGGCCCTGATGCCAAGGATTCATGACTGATTAAATCAAGGTCCTGGGTGAATGGTTCCCATGAAATATAAAAAAAAAGTTCATTATATTTAGAAAAACAGGTATTACCTAATTTTCTAAGCTCCGGAGCAAGTACACTTGCAGTGTACAGTATATTCGCCTTCAGTAAATCAACTCCTGTGTGTCCATGCACACATAGGTGTTTAAAGGAGTGTAGAGGCAGAGGTATTTAAAGAAAGAAAAAAACCCACTGCCAGAGCATCCAGGTGCAGCAAAGTTTTGGCATAAAAATCGCTTGACACGCCTAAAAGCATGTAGGAGCTAGGCGTATTTAGCGTTTGAGCGTTAGTTAATTTAAATGGCCAGAATAAATTATTATTCTGGCCAATTAAATAAATGAATGCCTAAGTGCTTGATGTGTCTAAATGCACAAGTTTACACGCATGAGGCTGGGTTTACACTAAGCGCGGTGCAGGGCACAGCAGGGGTCTGGGGAATCCTCATTCACCTTATCAGGTCAGAATTAGGTCGGAATTTTTGCCTGAATTTGCCTGAAACTGAGCCAAAGATGCACAGGACCCTTGCGCTGTCCACACCGCAGCCACCTCGAAGATGTGTGAACAGGCTCCATTGAGAGCTGGTCACACTCCACTGTCATGCGAATTGGATGCGGAGCAACCCACATCCAATTCACATAAGTGTGAACCCAGCCTCAAGCATTTTTTCCAGGAGGAAAGGAAAGTTTGCATGAGGCCTTAAGCCATGCCAAATATTTTGCGTAATTTAACCACACCTAGTTTTTTGCTGGTCAGCGTCTACCTGAAGTGTCCCTCATTTTCAAGTTCTCAAGGTCTGAAGTTGGGAGGTATGTTAACCTCCTAGTGATTTTACAAGGAGACATCTGCTGAGGAACACTGCCCTGCAACAGGAAAAAGCAAACACTTCCCTGAGCTTACCTGAGAAGATTTGCATTCCAGAACCTCATCCCTGAACACACGGGGCCCTAAACGCCGGTACCACTCAACTGGAGGAAGGCCCTGTGTGCTAGGGACCTTAGACACATCCTTCTAAAAAGCACCATATACTGTATATTTTGTTTTATGGTTTACACTACTGTGATGTGATTTTCAGTACGATTGGATGTGGTTAGCATATTCTATGGAGCTAAATCTCCTGAAATTGCACCAAAGACACACAGGAACCTCAGGAGTCGCTTTGATGTAGGAATGGGCACCACTGAAAATAATGTGATTTGAAAATCGCATCAGAAATCACACCAGTGTGAACCAGCACTAAGGCCCTGTTCACATTATTGTATAACGGGAACAAGCGTTTTCTCTATGAAGTTTTGACATGCCATTTTTATGTGATTCTATGTGTTGCATAGGGCTGCCCATTAATTTGAATGGGCTGTCCTGCACAGATTTGTTACCCAAAAAGAAGCTCCTGCTCCTTTTTGAGCAACAAGCTTCGTTCGATTTTAAAAGGCGTGTTTTGGCACAATTGCCATGCGATCCTGTCACACAATAATCCTGGCAGAATCGCATTGCGTTTGGGGTGCCATCATGGGATAATGGCACCCAAACGCACATTGCACATTGCGCAGCGATCGCCACAGGATTTGGAATTCCTAGCAGAATCGCTGATTTGAATGCAGCCTTAGGGCCGGTTCACACTGCGGGCGATGCGAGGCGACACGACTTGCCTCGCCGCGATCTGACAAGTCGCCCCCGTTCTGTACAATGGAACCGTTCTGAGAGGAGCGACTCGAGTCGCTCCGACTCAGAAAAAAGGTTCCTGTACTACTTCTGGGCGACCTCGGGGCGACTTGCATTGACTTCTATACAGAAGTCATTTGCAAATCGCCGCTGAGGTCGCGGCAGGTCGCGGCGAGGCAAGTCGGTGTCGCCTCGCATCGCCCGCAGTGTGAACCGGCCCTTAGGCTCGGTTCACACAGGGGCAACACGACTTTCGGAGGCAACTTGGACGTGACTTGGACGTGACTTGGACGCGACTTGGACAGACTTGGACATGACTTACAACACTACTTTAAGTCGCCCCAGGCCAGGCAACTTGCCGTGGCCAATCAGAGAATGAGCTCTCAGGGGGGAACTCCTTTTGAGAGCTGATAATTCTCTGAGAGTCACCTCCGTATAGACGGAGATCCAACTTGGAGGCGACCTCCATTGAAATCAATGGGTACCAGTCGCCTACAAGTTGGATTGAAGTAGTACAGGAACCTTTTCTGAAGTCGGAGCGACTTCAGTAGTGTGCATTAAAGTGGTTGTAAACCCTTACAAACCACTTTGACCTACAGGTAAGCCTAGATTAAGGCTTACCTGTAGGTCCAAGCAATATCTCCTAAACCTATATGGTTTAGGAGATATTTGCCTGAAAACGACGCATGCGCCGTAGACAGCGGCGCGCAGGCGCACTGAGCGCGGCATTTCCAAGAATGGAGCTGCCGCGCGTGTCGACTCCCGTGCGCATGCTCAGGAGTGATGTCATCGCGGCTTCACCGAATGACAGCGGCGGAGCTGCGAGACTCCACCAGCAAGATGGATGCGGCGGACTACAGGGGACAGCGGCGACTTCGCTGGCTCCTGTGTCAGGTAAGTGACCCATAATGGGCTACTATGCGATGCATAGTAGTCCATTATGCTTTGCCTTTGCAGGGAATGAAAGAGGAAGTAAACCCATCAGGGTTTACTTCCTCTTTAAGACGGCTCTCATTCACCTACATTGATTTCTACATGTTGTGCGACCTGAGGTGACTTGGGGCGGCTTGAAGTCGGATCTGAGTCGGCCCTGTGTGAACCGGCTCTTAGTATTTTTTGCCAGCGCTATGTCAAATTACTGTATTATATTTACATTGTTTATACTTTTATAAACACGGCAGCTCAGCTTGTAGGGAGGGTTCATTAGGAGTATTTACGAATGCAGAAAAAATATCACTATTGTTTCTTTTTATTAACTTTGTAATTTTGTAGCAAGTCAAAAGGTGATAGACTGCAGCTTGGGTCTGATCGGTTTTCCCTACTTGCCGCCGCCTGTAGGCCCTCCATGGAGGTCCTCGGATTGCAGTATTTATACTTATTTAACCCTTTCATGACTAAGCCTATTTTTGACATTTGGTGTTTACAAGTTAAAATCCATATTTTTTGCTAGAAAATTACTTGGAACCCCCAAACATTATATATATTTTTTTAGCAGAGACTCTAGAGAATAAAACGGCGATTGTTGCAATATTTTATGTCACACGGTATTTGCGCAGCGGTGTTTTAAACGCAACTTTTTGGGAAAAGGGACACTTTCATTAATTTAGCCCAATTTTTTTGCATAATGTGAAAGATAATGTTACGCCGAGTAAATAGATACCAAACATGTCACACTTTATAATTGCACGCACTCGTGGAATGACGACAAACTATGGTACCTAAAAATCTCAATAGGCGATGCTTTACGGTTACCAGGTTAGAGTTACAGAGAAGCTCTAGTGCTAGAATTATTGCTCTCGCTCTGACGATCACGGCGATACCTCACATGTGTGATTTGAACACCGTTTACATATGCGGGCGCGACTTTTGTATGCATTTTCTTTGCTGCGTGAGCTCGCGGGCATGGGGGGCGCTTTAAAAAAAAAATTCTTATTTATTTTATTTATTTTAAAATTAGTATTAGCTGTTTTTGCCGATTCTGAATACTGTATATATTTTTAAATCCGGCGCCATTGCCAGCCGAGTAAACAGAAGTAACGTCATGACGTCACTTCAGTGTTTACAATTAGGAGACTGGAATGAAGCCGCTTACGGCTTCATTCCAGTCCCTCCCTAGCCGCCAGAAGCGGCGGATTGTTCATTGGTGCTCCCAATTGAACGGGAGCCCCGGTAAGAGCGGCGGGGGGGGGGAGTCCCCTCCCGCTCCTCCAGCATAACAGCCGAGCGGCTTTTAGCCGCATCAGTTGTTATGGCTGGAAAGCCAATCGCCCACATCTGCGTATGCTCGGCGGCAAGGGGATATATATTTGTACCTACAGGCAAATTTTCAGCCAGTTATTCCCTTTGTAGCAGAAGTGATGTGAGTGGCTAAATTCCAAAACAAAAACAAAAAAACCCAATAAAGTGTCAAAAATAAAGTTTGGTATTAAATAAATAATAAAGCACCCCTATCCCCCCTTTGCTTAAAGCGGAGGTCCACCCTAAAGTGGACCTTCCACTCATTGGAATCCTCCCCCCCTCCGGCGCCACAATTGGCACCTTTCAGGGGGGAGGGGGGTGCAGGTACCTGTACAGTACAGGTATCTGCACCCACTTCCGGCATAGCTATCTGCGGAAAGGGGCGTAGATTATGCCCCTTTCCGAAAGTCCCCCGCTGCCTGCTGGGAAACACACGGATCCCAGAGGCAGTGGGACCATCCTTATTGCGCAGCGCGACTCGCGCATGCGCAGTAGGGAACCGGGAAATGAAGCCGAAAAGCTCCACTTCCTGATTCCCATACCCAAGATGGCGGCGGCAGCACCCGAGAGACGATCGAGAGATCTGCTTCGGGTGCCGACATCGCGGGCGCGCTGGGCGGGTAAGTGTCCTTAATTTAAAAGTCAGCAGCTGCAGTATTTGTAGCTGCTGGCTTTTAAAAAAAAAAAACGTCGGAACTCCCGGCGGACTCCCGCTTTAAGCGCAAATACGAACTCATACATTACTCCCACACGCATATGTAAACAGGGATTGCACCACACGTGAGGTATTGTCACGAACGTCAGAGTGAGAGCAATAATTCTAGCACCAAACCTTCTATGCAACTCTAAACTGGTAACCTGTAAAGGCATATAAAGCTATGCCTATGGAGAATTTTAAGTACCATATAGGGATGAGCCGAACACCCCCCGGTTCGGTTCGCACCAGAACTTTTGAACGGACCCCAAATTCGAACGAACGTTAGAACCCCATTGAAGTCTATGGGACTCGAACGTTCGAAATGAAAAGTGCTAATTTTAACGGCTAATATGCAAGATACTGTTCTAAAAAGGGTTTGGGGACCTGGCTCCTGCCCCAGGCGACATGGGTCAATGCCTAAAATGTTTTTAAAAATGGCCGTTTTGGCGGGAGCACTGATTTTAATGACGATTAAAGTGAAAAAAAAAAAGTGAAATATTCCTTTAAATATGGTGCCTGGGGGGTGTCTGTAGTATGCCTGTGAAGTGCCACGTGTTTCCCGTGTTTAGAACAGTCCCTGCACAAAATGACATTAAAACGGAAATATCACCATTTAAAACTGCTTGCGGTTTTAATGTTATATCTGGTTCCTGCAATATGGTTGAAAATCATTGAGAAAAATGGCATGGGTAGCCCTCCCTGCCCATTACCAGCCCCTTTAGGTCTTGTAGGCATATTAAGGGGAACCCCGTACCCATATTAAAAAAAGGAAATGCGTGTGGCCCCCAGGCCCTATATACTCAGAACAGCAGTATACAGGAGGTGCAAACAAGACAGGGACTGTGTAGGTTTGTTGTGTTAAGTTGAATCTGTTTGTAATTTTCAACTGGTACATTTTTAAAGTGTAGCTCCAGTCAAAAAAACGATTTTTAAGCTTTTTGGAAAACATAGGGAAGGGTTATCACCCCTGTATAATTTGTTTTGTCGTCCATCTTTTTTCATCTCACTTGCTGTTGTCTCCTTCCGTTTGCAAGTAGGAGATGTTTGTAAGTTGGATGTTTGAAAGTAGGGGCCTGCCCTATATGCTCTGCAGAAATGGCGGAACAAGGTGTTGGTTTTGTCACAACATTGTAAGCCCTCAAAGTGACTCTTGGTGGGCGCTGGAGCGCCCTGCTGTGAACGATTATATCAAGAATTGTAATTACATGCCATTGTTGAACAGTGGTAGAAAAATTGACCTTTGGTGGTTGTGGTGCTGGTGCCACAACACTATAAGTCCTCACCGTTACTCTGGGTGGGCACAGGAAGGGGCCCTCCTGTGAAATATTATATCAAGAATTGTAATTACATGTCCCTGTTAAACAGGGGCAGAAAAATTTGGCCTTAGGCACTGCTGCTGGTGCCACCACACTGCAACCTCTTCCATATACTCTAGTTTTATTGCAGGAATTAGCCCTGCTGCAAAGCATTGCATCAAAAATTGTACTTAAACGCCCCTGTTAAACAGGGGCAGAAAAATTGGGCCTTAGGCACTGGTGCTGGTGCCACCATACTGCAACCTCTGCCATATACTCTAGTTTTATTGCAGGAATTAGCCCTGCTGCAAAGCATTGCATCATAAATTGTACTTAAAGCGGGAGTCCACCGGGACTCCGCGTTTTTATTTTTTTTAAAAGCCAGCAGCTACAAATGCTGCAGCTGCTGACTTTTAAAATAGTGACACTTACCTGTCCAGCGCGCCCGCGATGTCGGCACCCGAAGCCGATCGCTAGGTCGTCTGTCGGGTCCTGCCGCCGCCATCTTGGGTATGGGAATCAGGAAATGGAGCCTTTTCGGCTTCATTTCCCGGTTCCCTACTGCGCATGCGCGAGCCGCGCGGCGCAATCCGGACGGTCCCCGCTGCCTCTGGGAACTGTGTGTTTCCCAGCAGGCAGCGGGGCACTTGCGCAAAGGGGCGGGCAGTTGCGGAAAGGGGCGTAATCTACGCCCCTTTCCGCAGACAGCTATCCCGGAAGTGGGTGCAGTTACCTGGATTATCCAGGTAACTGCACCCCCCTCCCCCCTGAAAGGTGCCAATTGTGGCGCCGGAGGGGGGGGGGATTCCGATGAGCGGAGGTCCATTTTAGGGTGGACCTCCGATTAAACGCCCCTGTTAAACAGGGGCAGAAAAATTGGGCCTTAGGCACTGGTGCTGGTGCCACCACACTGCAACCTCTGCCATATACTCTAGTTTTATTGCAGGAATTAGCCCTGCTGCAAAGCATTGCATCAAAAATTGTACTTAAACGCCCCTGTTAAACAGGGGCAGAAAAATTGGGCCTTAGGCACTGGTGCTGGTGCCACCACACTGCAACCTCTGCCATATACTCTAGTTTTAATGCAGGAATTAGCCCTGCTGCAAAGCATTGCATCAAAAATTGTAATTAAACGCCCCTGTTAAACAGGGGCAGAAAAATTGGGCCTTAGGCACTGGTGCTGGTGCCACCACACTGCAACCTCTGCCATATACTCTAGTTTTATTGCAGGAATTAGCCCTGCTGCAAAGCATTGCATCAAAAATTGTACTTAAACGCCCCTGTTAAACAGGGGCAGAAAAATTGGGCCTTAGGCACTGGTGCTGGTGCCACCACACTGCAACCTCTGCCATATACTCTAGTTTTATTGCAGGAATTAGCCCTGCTGCAAAGCATTGCATCAAAAATTGTACTTAAACGCCCCTGTTAAACAGGGGCAGAAAAATTGGGCCTTAGGCACTGGTGCTGGTGCCACCACACTGCAACCTCTGCCATATACTCTAGTTTTATTGCAGGAATTAGCCCTGCTGCAAAGCATTGCATCAAAAATTGTACTTAAACGCCCCTGTTAAACAGGGGCAGAAAAATTGGGCCTTAGGCACTGGTGCTGGTGCCACCACACTGCAACCTCTGCCATATAATCTAGTTTTATTGCAGGAATTAGCCCTGCTGCAAAGCATTGCATCAAAAATTGTACTTAAACGCCCCTGTTAAACAGGGGCAGAAAAATTGGGCCTTAGGCACTGGTGCTGGTGCCACCACACTGCAACCTCTCCCATATACTCTTGTTTGATTGCAGGAATTAGCCCTGCTGCAAAGCATTGCATCAAAAATTGTACTTAAACGCCCCTGTTAAACAGGGGCAGAAAAATTGGGCTGATGGCATCAACCAGAACCAGAAATGTTCTTCCAACATATCAGCGGAGGAGGAAGAGGATAGACAATCAACATAACAGGACAGTCACTCAGCATCAGCATAGGCAGTCTTGAAGGGATGTGGTATTTCAAAAAAAATTATTCGGTTACATCAGCTTCAGGTGCTTGGTAGCTGTGGGTGATCCAAGACTGATTCATCTTGATGAAGGTCAGTCGATGAACTGATTCGGTGGACAGGCGCACCCTGTGATCGGTAACAAAGCCACGAGCAGCACTGAAGGTGCGTTCCGAAAGAACGCTGGATGCAGGACAGGCCAGTAGCTCAATTTCATACTGTGCAAGCTCTGGCCAGTGATCCATCCTCAAGACCCAGTAAGCCAGAGGATTTTCGGTGGGAAAGGTGTCCAAGTCTGACCTTGCCCCTAGGTATTCCTGCACCATGTAAATCAGACGCTGGCGATGGGTGCTGGAACCGATCATACCTTGGGGCTGCGGACTAAAAAATTGTCTGAAAGCATCAGTCAGATGGCCACCTTCTCCACCGCTCCTTCTGACCGATGCCTCAGCAACACGTTGTCCAGGACCAGGAGTTTGTAACCTCCCAGTCTCTGGGAACGCGTTGCACAGACCTTTCTGCAAGGCCTCCCGGAGATGTCTCATCCTCTGCTCCCTCTGCGATGGCAAGATAAGGTCGGCAACCTTACCCTTGTACCGTGGATCAAGGAGAGTGGCCAGCCAGTAATGGTCCCTCTCCTTGATCCGAAGAATACGAGGATCCTTCCGCAGGCTTTGCAGGATCAGGGAGGCCATGCAGCGTAGGTTAGCTGAGGCATTCGGTCCGGAGTCCTCTGGGTCACTAAGGACAACATGATCCGCAGCTACCTCCTCCCAGCCACGTACAAGTCCACGTGTTTCTTGGGACTGTAAATCATCCCTACAAGACTGCTGCTGCTGCTGCTGATGCTGATGCTGAGTGCCAGCCTCCACCTCCATGCTGACACAATCATCCTCCTCCTCCTCTTCCTCCTCCTCATCCTCTTCCTGTGTGATGGGTGGCACAGCAGGAACACTGTCTGGAGAAAGGGGGCCTTGAGAGGCAAGGAAGTCCTCCTCTTCCTGCCTCTGTTCTGCCTCAAGTGCCCTGTCCATTATTCCACGCAGCGTATGCTCCAAGAGGTGGACAAGAGGTACAGTGTCACTGATGCATGCACTGTCACTGCTCACCATCCTTGTGGCCTCCTCAAACGGTGACAGGACAGTGCATGCATCCCTGATCATGCCCCACTGGCGTGGTGAGAAAAAACCAAGCTCCCCTGACCCTGTCCTGGTGCCGTAGTCACACAGGTACTCATTGATGGCCCTCTGCTGCGTTTGCAGCCGCTGCAGCATGGCCAATGTTGAGTTCCATCTGGTGGGCATGTCACATATAAGGCGGTTCTTGGGCAGGTTCAACTCCTTTTGGAGCTCAGCCAGCCGAGCACAGGCATTAAATGATCGGCGGAAATGCACACAGACTTTCCTGGCCTGCTTCAGGACATCCTGTAAGCCGGGGTACCTGCCCAAGAACCGCTGCACCACCAGGTTAAGGACGTGAGCTAGACAGGGCACATGGGTCAGTTGTCCCTGTCGGAGGGCGGAGAGGAGGTTGGTGCCATTGTCGCAAACCACCATTCCTGGCTTAAGCTGGCGTGGCGTCAACCACCTCTCGGCCTGCCCCTGCAGAGCTGACAAAACATCCGCCCCAGTGTGGCTCCTGTCCCCCAAACAAACCAGCGCAAGCACGGCATGGCATCATATTGCCTGCGTACTTGCGCAGCCCCTGGAACGCCTACGGAGCACCGCTGGTTCTGAGGAAAGAGCACTGGAAGAGGCCATGGAGGAAGAAGAAGAGGAGGGGGTGGAGGAGAGAGCTGTGTCACAACCAATAGTAGCATTTTGGAGGCGTGGTGGCGGAACAACCTCCAACACTACTGCACCTTGTCCTGCATCCTTCCCAGCTGCCAGAAGAGTGACCCAATGGGCAGTGAAAGACAGGTAACGTCCCTGTCCATGCCTGCTGGACCATGAGTCAGCGGTAATATGCACCTTACCGCTGACCGCTCCCTGTCCAGCGGGGCAAGGACATTGCCTTCCACATGCCGGTAGAGAGCCGGAATCGCCTTCCGTGAGAAAAAGTGGCGTTTGGGGACCTGCCACTGAGGAACCGCACATTGTACAAACTCACGGAAGGGGGCCGAATCTACCAACTGAAAAGGCAGCAGTTGAAGTGGTAGCAATTTAGCCAAGCTAGCATTCAACCGCTGGGCATGTGGATGGCTGGGAGTGAACTTCTTCCGCCGGTCCAGCAGCTGGGGCAGGGACATTTGCCTGCTATAATCGGACGTGGGTGTACCGCTAGCAGAGTTCCCGGAAGCACTTGGCTGTGACACACCTAATTCTACACCTTCATTCCTCTCAGAGCAGGTTTCAGAGAGGACTGAAGGTCTAGTGGGGTTGGAGATGCCAGCTGATGAGGAGCAAGGAGAGGTCCGCTTTGTTCTTTGGTGTGGGTCTTTGAGGTACGCTTGCCAACGAGCTGCATGGCAGGTCAACATATGTCTGGTCAAGCATGTGGTGCCCAAGCGGCTGATGTTTTGGCCACGTGAGATACGCTTGAGACATATGTTGCAAATAGCAGCGGTGCGATCTGATGCACTCGTCTCAAAAAAGGCCCACACCAAAGAACTTTTACAATAACGCGCAGAGGCAGCGCTCTGCACAGGCGGAGCTCTGCGGTGTGATTCAGTCGGCGTGCTGCCCCTAAGCTGGCCCCCGGAGGGCATCCTGCCTTGTTGGACATGTGCCTCCTCCTCCTCCTCCTCCTCCTCCTCCCTCCTTCCAGGCACCCACGTGGAGTCAGTGCCCTCATCATCCCCTCCCTCTTCATCGCTGTAGCAAACCTGGCAGTATGCTGCAGCTTGTGGAACATGACTGCCAGATTGCTGTCCTTCTTGAGCATCCCCTCTCTCTGCGCTAACGCTACTGCCTTCCTCTAGCTGAGTGTCATCATCAGAGCCCACAAAACACTGGGCATCCTCCTGGAGCATGTACCCAACACTGTGCTCAAAGAGTTCAGGAGACTCCTCAGGAGGACGTGGTGGGTCTAGGGAAGGAGTCACTGATGATGACATTGAGAGGAGGGAAGATGATGCGTTGGCAGCTGCTTTGCTACTACCCTGAGACTGGGTGAGAGAGGATGAGGAGGATGAAGAGGGCTTGGTCATCCACTCTACTAAGTCGTTGGCATGTTGCGGTTCAACATGTCCAGCTGCCGAAAAGAAGGACAAGCATGTCCCATGGCCACGTGCTGATGACAATGCACCGCGTCCACGACCAGCACTGTTGTCTCTAGACACAGAGCCTGCTTGCCCTCTTTTATCGGCTCGCGCCTGTCTGCCTCTCCTTGCTGGCCTTCCAGACATGGTAATGGCCTGAAGGGAGTTGGGTAAAACAGCAGTTGGGTAGTTTATATTGTGCTGGAGGCACACAACACCCACTAATAGTGATGGACGAACTTCCGACGGGACGTTTCGCGAACGCGAAACGCGAACGGACACAAACGTTCGCGAAAACGACCGTTCGCCGCGGGCTCCATTGACTTCAATGGGAGGCGAATTTCGCAAACCTTTAGGTCGAATTTGCGGCCACGGGGTAATTATTAGGGGGTAGCACGTAGTCCCACCACCTGGACAATAGCATAATACATGTATGAGGTGAATTTGGGATCGATAACTACAAGCATTTTTTTTTTATTTGGGAAATTGTTCTGACAATTCAGGACTATGGAGCTAATGAAGGCAATGGAGGAGAGGGAAGGTCAGGGACCAGGGTAGGCAAACAAGAGGGTGCAGGAGATACAGAGCACTGACAGCAGCACCGTAATACAGAGCACTGACATCAGCACCGTGACATACAGCGCTGACAGCAGCTCCGTGACATACAGCGCTGACAGCAGCTCCGTGACATACAGCGCTGACAGCAGCTCCGTGACATACAGCGCTGACAGCAGCTCCGTGACATACAGCGCTGACAGCAGCTCCGTGACATACAGCGCTGACAGCAGCACCGTGACATACAGCGCTGACAGCAGCTCCGTGACATACAGCGCTGACAGCAGCTCCGTGACATACAGCGCTGACAGCAGCTCCGTGACATACAGCACTGACAGCAGCTCCGTGACATACAGCGCTGACAGCAGCTCCGTGACATACAGCGCTGACAGCAGCACCGTGACATACAGCGCTGACAGCAGCTCCGTGACATACAGCGCTGACAGCAGCTCCGTGACATACAGCGCTGACAGCAGCTCCGTGACATACAGCGCTGACAGCAGCTCCGTGACATACAGCGCTGACAGCAGCTCCGTGACATACAGCGCTGACAGCAGCTCCGTGACATACAGCGCTGACAGCAGCTCCGTGACATACAGCGCTGACAGCAGCTCCGTGACATACAGCGCTGACAGCAGCTCCGTGACATACAGCGCTGACAGCAGCTCCGTGACATACAGCGCTGACAGCAGCACCGTAAGCAGCCCCAGGAGGAAGTCAGCACAGCACAGGGATGGTGTGATCCCCTCATAATAAGAACCCCCAGGAGGAAGTCAGCACAGCACAGGGATGGTGGGAGCCCCTCATAATAAGAACACCCAGGAGGAAGTCAGCACAGCACAGGGATGGTGGGAACCCCTCATAATAAGCAGCCCCAGTAGAAATATGACACCGCTCAACCTCTTCAAAGAGGAGGGTAGGGGCATATAGTACGGTGTGCTTTTTTGGGTCAGGGAAGTGAGCCAAATGAATTAAGAAGGTCTGTGTGCTTGATTCCAAAAATTGTTTATAGACATATACATGGTCTACTGATCACATGTGTTGAATTCCTCCGAGATCCATGCCTCATTCATTTTTAGAAATGTGAGGTAGTTAACACTGTGGTGAGCTAGGCGAGTACGCTTATCGGTCACAATCCCCCCTGCTGCGCTGAACGTCCTTTCGGACAGGACACTGGATGAGGGGCAAGCCAACAGTTCGATTGCAAATTGGGCAAGCTCTGGCCAGAGGTCAAGCCTGCCCACCCAGTAGTCTAGGGGTTCATCACTCCTCAGAGCGTCCACATCGGCCGTTAACCCAATGTAGTCGGACACCTGACGGTCTAGGCGTTCCCTGATGCTGGATCCGGATGACACCTGTCGATGGGTCGGCTGAAAGAATGACCTCATATCCGAAGTCACCAACACATCTTCAAACCGGCCTCTTCTTGCAGGCGCTGTTGGATTGGTACCCGCAAATCCTTCTCTGGGAGTGGGAATTGCTCCTCTGCCAGCGCACGCAAAAGCAGAATGCAGCATTTCTCGAAGCAAGGCCTGGAAGTGCTGCATTCTGACAGCCCTCTGCGACGGCGGTAACATTTCCGCCATTTTGTGTTTGTACCGGGGGTCTAAGTACGTTGCCACCCAGTACTGGTCCTTGACCCTCATGCTTTTTATACGGGGGTCCCTATTAAAACACTGGAGCATGAAGGCCCCCATTTGCACTAAAGTGGAAGCGGTGTGGTGGCCTGGCTCCTGCTCATCATCCAGGATAATGTCGTCCTCTTCATTCTCCTCTCCCCATCCTCGCACAACAGGGATCCCAGAAAGGTTTAAAGCATGCTCTTCTTGCTCCTGCTCATCCGCCCCGGCACCATCCTCCTCTGACTCCTCATCAGACTCCTGTTGTTGACTTGTCTCAGATAGAGTAGCCCCCCCTGGGAATTCATCCAGCATTGCGACTTCCTCATCTTCCCGCTCCTGCTCCTCCACAGCCTGATCAATGACACGACGCAATGCACGCTCCAGAAAGAAGGCATAAGGTACCATGTCACTGATGGCGCCATGGCTGCGACTGACCAGTTTGGTGATCTCCTCAAATGGCCGCAGAAGTCTGCATGTGTCGCGCATGAGCAGCCACTGGCGCGGTGAAAAAAAACCCAGCTCCCCAGAACCGTTTCTTTCGCAGAGTTCATACAGGTAGACGTTAACTGCACGTTTCTGCTGGAGCAGCCTATCAAGCATATAGAAGGTTGAGTTCCATCGCGTCGGGCAATCGCAAATAAGACGTCTGACCGGCAGATGGTGTCGCCGCTGAATGTCAGCAAGGCGAGCCATGGCCGTGTAAGATCTTCTGAAATGGGCCGAGATTTTCCTTGCCTGCCGCAAGATGTCCTGGACCCCAGGGTATTTGACAAGGAATCGCTGCACGACCAAGTTTAAGACGTGTGCCATGCACGGCACGTGCGTGATTTTGCCCTGTTTCAATGCGCTAAGCAGATTGGCACCGTTGTCACACACCACTTTACCAACTGTCAAATTGAGCGGTGTTAGCCACTCATCTGCCTGTGAACGCAAAGCTGAAAGGAGTGCCGGGCCAGTGTGGCTCTTTGCTTCCAGGCACAACAGACGCAGCACGGCATGGCAACGTCTCACCTGGCATGTGGAATAGGTTCTGGGGAGCTTGGGCGGTGCAGTGGAAGAGACGCTAGCAGCGGAAAAGGAGGAGGCAGCTGAGGAGGAGAGGGAGGAGGATGGAGTAGGAGGAGGAGAAGAAGAGTCAGGCCTGCATGCAATCCGTGGCGGTAAAACCAAATCTACACGGGTGCCACGGGTTACATGCTTGACGGCCGTCAGAAGGTTCACCCAGTGGGCAGTAAAACTGATATACCTTCCCTGCCCGTGTTTGCTAGACCACGTGTCTGTGGTCAGATGTATCTTGGCACCGACACTGTGTGCCAGAGATACATTCACTTGCCGCTGAACATGGCCATATAGCTCTGGGATGCCCTTCTCTGAGAAATACTTCCTTCCTGGGACCTTCCATTGTGGTGTTCCAATGGCCACAAATTTGCGAAAGGCCTCCGAGTCCACCAGTTTATATGGCAGTAGTTGGCGGGCTATGAGTTCTGACAAGCCAGCCGCCAACCGTTGGGCAAGAGGGTTATCCGGCGTCATCATTTTTTTACGCTCAAACATTAGGCCCACGGAAGCCTGCCTTTTTGCAGAAAAATGTGAGCTTGGCGTGATGGAAGGTGGAGTGGAGGACAATTGTGAGGAGAGAGGAGAAGGAGAAGTAGAAGACGAGGCTGGACGGTGAGAGCCTGCAGTGTGGCTTTGTGTGTTCCGTTGCTCCCACTGGGCTCGGTGATGGCTGCTCATGTGCCTTCTTAAGGCGGTCGTCCCTAGGTGAGTATTGGGCTTACCGCGACTAACGCGTTGACTGCAAAGATTGCAGATGGCAACGCTATTGTCAGCAGCGGACACGTTAAAAAAAGCCCACACTGCGGAGCCATGTGCCGGTGTCCTGGGAGCGCCAGATGTGACCGTACATGGTCGATGACTCGCTCCTGATACATTTGCAGTCTGCTTTGTCCCTGCTGTGCAATGTAAGTCATTGCTGCTTCTCCTCCCTATCTGCTGGTCCATATCTCCCTCTGAACTCCCCTCCTCTTCCTCTCTTGTGGGCACCCACGTGACATCACTAGACACGTCATCATCAACGTCACCTTCCCCACCGCTATAAGTAGAGTAGGCAGCAACACCGGGGACCAACCTCCTCCTTGGGCTGATCTGGGTACTGGCGTCAGACTGCTGAGTAGCGCTTGTTGCTACCTCCTCTTCCTGATCCAATACCAAGAGTGGCTGCGCATCAGAAATGTCCTCTTGATATGGATCGGAAAATAATTCCAGTGACTCAAGCGGAAGGTATGTGGTGGTGGTGGTGGTGGTCGTGTTGTTGGTGGTAGTGTCTTTGGGGGTGCACATAGCAGAGAGTGAAGAAGAGGGTGCAGATCGAGAGGATGAGGAGGGTGCAGAAGAGTAAGGCTGAGCGAGCCACTCAACCAAGTCTGGTGCATCCTTTAAAGTAATTGAACGCACCTTCTGCAACTTCCCACTTTGGCTCAAGCCTGTTGCTCCTGCCCTACCCCTACCACCCCTGCGGAAGGGCCTGCCTCTTCCTCTGCATGTCATTTTTTAAATGACCCTGTGACAAAACTCTTAGTCCCTATACCGCTGAAGGACTGCTGCAGTATAGGTGAGCGGTCAGCAGTGGTGCACGTCAACCCTATCTATTGTGGACCTATAGCGGTCCTTACAGAACAGCAGACTGTACCGCACTCAAGCCTATGTACCGTAGCACCCTATACCAAGTTACCAGTCCTTATAAGAACTTTTGTGGACCAAGCAGGTTGTGTATTAGTGTTTAGCAGACTGTACGTCAGTCCCTATACCGCTGAAGGACTGCTGCAGTATAGGGCAGCGGTCAGCAGTGGTGCACGTCAACCCTATCTATTGTGGACCGATAGCGGTCCTTACAGAACAGCAGACTGTACCGCACTCAAGCCTATGTACCGTAGCACCCTATACCAAGTTACCAGTCCTTATAAGAACTTTTGTGGACCAAGCAGGTTGTGTATTAGTGTTTAGCAGACTGTACGTCAGTCCCTATACCGCTGAAGGACTGCTGCAGTATAGGGCAGCGGTCAGCAGTGGTGCACGTCAACCCTATCTATTGTGGACCGATAGCGGTCCTTACAGAACAGCAGACTGTACCGCACTCAAGCCTATGTACCGTAGCACCCTATACCAAGTTACCAGTCCTTATAAGAACTTTTGTGGAACAAGCAGGTTGTGTGTTAGTGATTAGCAGACTGTACGTCAGTCCCTATACCGCTGAAGGACTGCTGCAGTATAGGTGAGCGGTCAGCAGTGGTGCACGTCAACCCTATCTATTGTGGACCGATAGCGGTCCTTACAGAACAGCAGACTGTACCGCACTCAAGCCTATGTACCGTAGCACCCTATACCAAGTTACCAGTCCTTATAAGAACTTTTGTGGACCAAGCAGGTTGTGTATTAGTGTTTAGCAGACTGTACGTCAGTCCCTATACCGCTGAAGGACTGCTGCAGTATAGGGCAGCGGTCAGCAGTGGTGCACGTCAACCCTATCTATTGTGGACCGATAGCGGTCCTTACAGAACAGCAGACTGTACCGCACTCAAGCCTATGTACCGTAGCACCCTATACCAAGTTACCAGTCCTTATAAGAACTTTTGTGGACCAAGCAGGTTGTGTATTAGTGTTTAGCAGACTGTACGTCAGTCCCTATACCGCTGAAGGACTGCTGCAGTATAGGGCAGCGGTCAGCAGTGGTGCACGTCAACCCTATCTATTGTGGACCGATAGCGGTCCTTACAGAACAGCAGACTGTACCGCACTCAAGCCTATGTACCGTAGCACCCTATACCAAGTTACCAGTCCTTATAAGAACTTTTGTGGACCAAGCAGGTTGTGTATTAGTGTTTAGCAGACTGTACGTCAGTCCCTATACCGCTGAAGGACTGCTGCAGTATAGGGCAGCGGTCAGCAGTGGTGCACGTCAACCCTATCTATTGTGGACCGATAGCGGTCCTTACAGAACAGCAGACTGTACCGCACTCAAGCCTATGTACCGTAGCACCCTATACCAAGTTACCAGTCCTTATAAGAACTTTTGTGGAACAAGCAGGTTGTGTGTTAGTGATTAGCAGACTGTACGTCAGTCCCTATACCAATGAAGGACTGCTGCAGTATAGGGCAGCGGTCAGCAGTAGTGCACGGCAACCCTATGTATTGTGGACCGATAGCGGTCCTTACAGAACAGCAGACTGTACTGCACTCAGGCCTATGTACCGTAGCACCCTATACCAAGTTACCAGTCCTTATAAAAACTTTTGTGGACCAAGCAGGTTGTGTGTTAGTGTTTAGCAGACTGTGCGTCAGTCCCTATACCGCTGAAGGACTGCTGCAGTATAGGGCAGCGGTCAGCAGTAGTGCACGGCAACCCTATGTATTGTGGACCGATAGCGGTCCTTACAGAACAGCAGACTGTAACGCACTCAGGCCTATGTACCGTAGCACCCTATACCAAGTTACCAGTCCTTATAAGAACTTTTGTGGACCAAGCAGGTTGTGTGTTAGTGATTAGCAGACTGTACGTCAGTCCCTATACCAATGAAGGACTGCTGCAGTATAGGGCAGCGGTCAGCAGTAGTGCACGGCAACCCTATGTATTGTGGACCGATAGCGGTCCTTACAGAACAGCAGACTGTAACGCACTCAGGCCTATGTACCGTAGCACCCTATACCAAGTTACCAGTCCTTATAAAAACTTTTGTGGACCAAGCAGGTTGTGTGTTAGTGTTTAGCAGACTGTGCGTCAGTCCCTATACCGCTGAAGGACTGCTGCAGTATAGGGCAGCGGTCAGCAGTAGTGCACGGCAACCCTATGTATTGTGGACCGATAGCGGTCCTTACAGAACAGCAGACTGTAACGCACTCAGGCCTATGTACCGTAGCACCCTATACCAAGTTACCAGTCCTTATAAGAACTTTTGTGGACCAAGCAGGTTGTGTGTTAGTGATTAGCAGACTGTACGTCAGTCCCTATACCAATGAAGGACTGCTGCAGTATAGGGCAGCGGTCAGCAGTAGTGCACGGCAACCCTATGTATTGTGGACCGATAGCGGTCCTTACAGAACAGCAGACTGTAACGCACTCAGGCCTATGTACCGTAGCACCCTATACCAAGTTACCAGTCCTTATAAGAACTTTTGTGGAACAAGCAGGTTGTGTGTTAGTGATTAGCAGACTGTACGTCAGTCCCTATACCAATGAAGGACTGCTGCAGTATAGGGCAGCGGTCAGCAGTAGTGCACGGCAACCCTATGTATTGTGGACCGATAGCGGTCCTTACAGAACAGCAGACTGTAACGCACTCAGGCCTATGTACCGTAGCACCCTATACCAAGTTACCAGTCCTTATAAGAACTTTTGTGGACCAAGCAGGTTGTGTGTTAGTGATTAGCAGACTGTACGTCAGTCCCTATACCAATGAAGGACTGCTGCAGTATAGGGCAGCGGTCAGCAGTAGTGCACGGCAACCCTATGTATTGTGGACCGATAGCGGTCCTTACAGAACAGCAGACTGTACCGCACCCAAGCCTATGTACCGTAGCACCCTAGACAGACCAAGTTACCAGTCCTGATAAAGAGCTTTGTGGAACAAGTGAGTTGTGAATGATTAGCAGACTGCAGCAGAAGGGCAGCAGTCAAGTATAATATTCTTTCTATATTTGGAAGAAAGAATATTATACGTGTACAAGCCTATTACCGTACCACTGATACCAGTCCTGAAAAGAACCTTTGTGGAACTAATAGTAACAGCAAGTCTTTAAAATTATCCTCACTGCCTGACACACTGCTTCCTGCCTGTCCCTATACAAATTGGCAAAAAAGAGTAGGCTGGAACGATTAGCTGGAACAGCTCTTTTGTGGACCTGATAGTAACAGCTAATGATGATGATGATGATGATGATGAAGAAAGACTAATCTGGCTGAGCTGTCCCTAAAATAGCAGCATACAGCGCTCTGTCCCTTTATCTAAACTGACAAAAGAAACTCAGGCTGCTGACCTAACACCTATACCAGTCCTGAAAAGAACTTTTGTGTACCAAATAGCTAGCGTTTTCTCTGTCCCTACTCCACACAGGATCCTTTCCCTACAGTGACAGAAGAAAGAATGTAAAATGGCCACCGGATCGGGTGTATTTATAGGTTAGGGGGAATGTCCAAGTGTCCATGAGCTGTCATGTCTCAATTGGTTGTCCTGTAACACATGATAAACGTGTCACGAAAGGTTAAAGTTCTTGTATACATTAAACACGTAAGTCCGCCGGGGCGAACGACGGAAAAAGGCGTTCGAACCCGCGGACGGCGAAAGTCGGAAATTCGCCGCGAAACGACCGCCGGGCGAACCGTTCGGCCATCACTACCCACTAACTCCTGCAGATGCCTTTATTATAGAACACCAGAGATAAAGGGGTATATACAGATGTATACTGTGCTGTGCTGGAGGCACACACAACTTCCAATAACTCCTGCAGATGGCAAGTGGGCTCAAATAGAGAACAGCTATGTAGGTGGATATAGCGGTATGTACTGGGTACAGAGCACGCAGACAGCACGCACTATCTCCTAACACTACTGACTGCAAGCTCTATTATTAAAGATAGATCACTAGCTATATAGGTGAGGTGAATATAGCGGTGTATACTGCGGTCAGGGCATGCAGACAATAACCAGAGAACACCAGAGATAAAGGGGTATATACAGATGTATACTGTGCTGTGCTGGAGGCACACACAACTTCCAATAACTCCTGCAGATGGCAAGTGGGCTCAAATAGAGAACAGCTATGTAGGTGGATATAGCGGTATGTACTGGGTACAGAGCACGCAGACAGCACGCACTATCTCCTAACACTACTGACTGCAAGCTCTATTATTAAAGATAGATCACTAGCTATATAGGTGAGGTGAATATAGCGGTGTATACTGCGGTCAGGGCACGCAGACAATAACCACTACACAACAGCAAGATAGAAAATCGGCCGAAAACGATCGGTGTGTACTGTGTTGAAGGTACACAGAACACCCACTGCTTCAGACGCCAACACACTACACGAGGCCGCCGCGATGGCGGCCTTATATAGTGTGGGGCGTGCACTACACAGCCTGAGCTATGATTGGCCACAGGCATCCTGCCTGTGGCCAATCATGGCTCTCCTTGCTGCTGGCGCTGCGATTGGCCAAGCATGCGGGGTCACAGTGCATGCTTGGCCAATCATGAGCCAGCAATGCACTGCGCAATCGCAGTGCATTGTGGGCCGTGAGTGCCACGCGAATTTGACGCGAACGGACCAAAATGTTCGGATTTCTCAGAACGGACGAACAGCCAATGTTCGAGTCGAACGTACGTTCGACTCGAACACGAAGCTTATCCCTAGTACCATAATTTATATAATGGGCAGACGCAATTTTAAAGTGTTAGGTATCTATTTTCTAAGCACAACATCATCCTTCACATTATACAATAAAATTGGGGTATATATCTTTTCCATCAAAAAAATTTGAAAAACTGCTGCGCAAATACTGTGTGACATAAAAAAAATTGCAACACCCATCATTTTATTCTTTAGGGCCTCTGCTAAAATATATATACAGTATATATATATATATATATATATATATATATATATATATATATATATATATATATATATTTATACACATACACACACACACATACATACATATACGTATATATATATATATATTTATACACATACACACACACACATACATACATATACGTATATATATATATATATATATATACATATATATATCATTTTTGGGGGTTCTAAGTAATTTCCTAGCAAAAAAAAGTTGATTTCTACATGTAGGAGCAGTGCCAGAATTTGCCCAGATACAACCTGCTAAGAACACAGCTAAGAACTGCTTGGATCCCAGGATTTTCATAATCGTAATATCTGATCTGGCATCTCAGTCCAGGAAGTAGATGGTGACCCTGGATGATGCCTGAACAAACATGGCTCAGTCCTGAAAAGAAAACCAGATGAAGGCATTGTCAGGGGGAACACTGTAATATCTGACAGACATAATAAATACCTTTAAGTGTTACACATAGTATGTCATGTAATAAGTATATCTGATGTCAGGTCTGCTTTTCAATCATCTTTATGTGTTTTGGTGCAATTTTAATGACCCTATCCAAGTGACTGCAATTGCATGCAGCAAGGTGCTGCATGCAGGATTTTTTATCAGTGAACATTAGCTTAGTCCATTAGCATAAACTAGGTTGATTGTAAATAACATTCTATGCAGAAAAAAACAAGATTCCAACATTTAAAAAAAATGATTCCAGAAGTTCACTAGTGTGGTTTAGTCCACAGTTAAAACCACTGACCACAGTATCTGAAGACTACAGTCAAACCCACCTTGTTTCTGCATGCTATCATTTGCAAAAGTTATATTATTTGTAAATTATTATTATTATTATTATTATTATTATTATTATTATTATTATTTGTATTGTAAAGCACTGTGCAAACTGTTGGTGCTACATACATCCTGTATAATATAATTATTATTCATCGTAATATTTTGTAGAGATTCTATGTACTTGTGTATGCTTGTACCTGCACTCCAGTCATCTCTACCTTGACCAGTAGAGGTCACTAGAGTATTAGGAGATATTTTCATCAATATAGGTAGAGGTTTTTTGTTGTTGTTTTGTTTTTTTACAAAGGTTTAAAGCTAGCTTGCTCCTTTTTTTTTTATTCCTATTTATTGCAATGTTTCTATAAGTAAAAACAGGCAAATGCAAACACTGCCCTGAGCTTGCCTGAGAAGACCTGCATTCCAGAACCTCATCCCTGAACACACGGTTCCCAAATGCTGGTACCACTCAGCTGGATGGCCCCATGTACTAGGGACCTTAGACACATCGCACCTAATTGCCGGCAATGGAAGCGTTCAAATGTTCAAATTGCAGCGACTTTGAAAAGGTTCCTGCACTACTTTTTTTCTGATTTCATTGTGACTTGCATAGACTTCTGTTAAATGAGGTTGCAATGAAATCAAAGGTTTCACTGGAGCCCTTAGGTGTGCTAAAACTCACCCCCCCCCCTCCGTTGTACCCCCCCCCCCCCCCGCCACCGCAGTACTACTAGCTTTCCTCCACTCCTCCCCCCATGGCTGCTGTGGGGGATGTTTCAAGATGGAGAGCGGGGGGAATGAGCTAATCAATATGTCATTTACCAGCCCCTTCCTTTTCTAAATGAACACAGTGAACACACTCAGCAACTGTGTTCAATCATAAACAGCGTTTACTATGCTTCAGTTTGTAAATGAACAGGAAGCCACTCAGCACAGAGCTCTTCCTATTCATTCACTGTCCAGTGCAGCTGAGGCTGCAGAGAAAGGCATGTGTGTGTTTTTGCTTTGGGGTGCACACCCTAATGCAAGAGGCTGCGCACACCTATGGTGGAGCCGCAGTGGCACTGGTGTGCACCAGGGTATAATGAAAAAAATAATAGCTTACAAAGTAAATCCAAAATCAATCATGTCATCCAGCAGTGTAGAATTGGTGTTGACCCGCCCAGGGGTCAAGTCCTGGGGAAAAAAGTGCTGGAACTCCCACCCAAGATCTCTTCCATAAGATCCACTCCCCCACCAAAAAAAATTAAAAATGATACGCTCATATGCACGAACACTTCAAAAGTGGTATTTTTCATCCAATGTTCGTATTGTGTGTATGAAGCTTAACTGTTAGTACATTAAAAAAAGCAATCCTCAATAAACATAAATACGTTAATTCTCTGAATAATCAGCATTCATTCAATTGTGCTTCCATGCAAATGTGAACATCGTGTTCTGATCTTTATTGGGGAATGTTATTTTGTATATAGAGTGTTTATGTGGTGAGTTTACACTTTTCATTGAACAGAGTTTGGATAACACAGGGTTAAAAACGGAAAGGTCATAACCTGGACAGAATGCTTGGGAAGATAGTGATGTGTTCCTGCATAGGAGATGTATGTTAGCTTGGGGGGCTGCAAACTCTGCAGGGCTCCAACACACACTCGCTGCTATTCCAACCCTTCACATATTTCCAAACTTCCCTCCTGGCATTAAACTTTGCCAGGTATTGTGCTCAGCTTACCACCCCAAACTGATGTTCCTCCCTCAGCTCACCTCTCTCCCTGCATGTCCTGTGAGCAGAATAGCAGTGCTCCTCCTCTGGGTTCTCTCATCATATGGCACTGAAGATAGAGGAGGGGGGGATTCAGCGGGACACACAGAGCAAGTATGCAGCTAGCTGTGATTGACAGGTAGATCGAAGAGGAAGCTTTCATGGGGTCCCCTACTGGCAATGCCTAAATTGTCAGTCCACCCCTGGTGTGTGGCACTTACTATTGCGAGCTGTGTTGGTGGCTGCTGGTGTAGCACCTGCCACACAGCTCGCATATTTCAAAGTCTTGTAGGACGCAGCTGCTAACGGGGACTGAGTTCCTGTTGTGGAAAAAGTACAGGAACACGGTTTCCATGCGTTCCCGCAGGACTTGAGCCATGGGCCCGCCCCAACAACAATCCACCCACCAAAGAAGCTTCCCTGCTGCTACTCCCATTGATCCTGAGTGATGTTATTAACCATCTATGATCATGACCATAGTTGGTCAATGATGTCACCCAGGACCACTTTGTTTACATGCAGAAGCGAACCATCATTTAGTGGTGGTAGTGCTACCGCCACAAAATTAGACTTCCAGCTGATGTGTACAAATATGGCCAGTTTCTTTGCCCCTTCACCAAACTGAGAATAGGCCACGTTTGGGACATAGTCACGTTCGACACAAACCAGAAGCTTATTCTTCTGAATATGGAGGAGCATGTGACACACTTGTGAGGTACTTGATGATTGTCCCAGAGGTGTCATCGAGGGGGAAAGCAGAGAACCCTCATCAGGTTCCTCTTGTGCACCAATCTAATGATGAATCTCAGAGAATTGCTTGCAGTTAGTCAGAATTGGCCTTATTTTCAAGAGGGAATGTGCCGAATTATAGTATGGCTGTCTGCCCGGGCCACAGCAGTGCCATGTTACCAACTTTATTACGTGACTGTAGAGACACAGTGTTGCAATGCCACATAACTAGGCTAATATATTTAAATGATGTAACAGGTATGATTCAGCATTACCAGAGTAAGTGATTTCACATTACTAGAGAAAACAATCGTTTCATATATTGAAAGCTACTTTGGAAGATTGATCATTGTTGGGCTACCTGGACAGAAGCCTCTTTTTGGCCATTGCTAATGATATCAAAATTAAATTAAATCTGACACTGAGTGCCTTGCAAAAAATGGTGCCCTACACCAGCCTTTTTCAACCAGGGTGCCTTGAGGTTTCTTCAGCAGTGCCTTTGCAAAATAATGCTTGTGGGTGAAATTAGCCTTTTAGTTACACTAATGCCGCATACACACGATCAGACTTTCCGGCAGACCAGAGTCCGTTGGACAATTCAATCGTGTGTGGGCTCCAGCTGACTTTTTCTTCCCAAAAGTCCGGCGGACCTAGGAATAAGACTGGCTTCAAATTTGTCTGCCGGACTTGGCTTTTAGCGTCTGTGTGCTAGTCCAACGGACTAAAACCGACGCTAGGGCAGCTATGGGCTAATGGCTATGAACTTCCTTATTCTACGTCATCACGTTCGAATCTGTCAAACTTTTGAAAGGGATCGTGTGTGGACAAGTCCGTTCGTTTGAAAGTCCGGTGGACCTCAGCTGCAAAGTCTATCGGATTGTCCGCTGGACCAAGTCCGTTGAAAAGTCCGGTTGTGTGTACGCGGCATAAGTCACAAGTTTTCATTGTACACCATAAAGTCCTTCTAGCTGCCGGCATCCTAACGACCAATGGTGTCACCAGTTGATAAAGAGGATGTCAGTCACTTGCATAGCATCCTTTTTTGACCCTCCTATACCCCTCCATCAGCAGTGGGGTCACGCTAGCTGACTGATGGAGAAACATTGGAATGCTAGTCAGTACCAGTTTGCAAAAGTGTATTTGCTTTGAAAGAATAAATCTCCTCTAATGGACTTGTGGATGTCGCTGCATTATGTAAAACTATTAGAATTGTTTTTAGAATCGTTTTTACATTATGAAATGGGGTTCCGAGAGATTGTTCATAATTTTGAATGCCTTGACTGGAAAAAAGGTTGAGAAACACTGCCCTACACAACTACTGGCTGGAAACAGCTAAATTGTCTATAATTTACACACCAGGAACATCTCAACAAATTATCCAGTTCTTGGTATCGATTTATCCTGTAACTGCTTTTTGTAATTCTTCATCCAGTCCTTGGTATGGAGTTGCTCTTTAACTGCTGTTTTGGATTCTGACTAAAGGCTCCTTTGTCAATGCAACATTGGGAGCTTGATTATGTTGTTATTTTGCAGGTAATCTGACAAATGACAAGCTTGTGCTTTGGTCAGCCTGAAGCTAGAAGCAAATATATTTTTAGGTTTGGGTCAGAGTTACATCTGCTTCACTGCTCTGGCTGGAAGAATTTGGCTATAGAGCAGTGGCGGCCCATCTATTAGGGGCGCCCAGGCACTGCCCCCTCTGTCACGCCACCCCCTCTGTGTGGAATGGATAGATTCATGCATTGCATGAATCTATTCATGGCTGCTATAGCCATCCACTATTCAAGCGTCCAGCTCCTTTTCGGCCACCGGCCGCCTGAATTACAGTAGTAATAACCCAAATGAGTCCACTAACAAGGCTTGGCTCGCCGCACAGGAGGTATTTGTCCAGTTGGCCAAAAAGAAACATTTTTTTTTTTTTTTTACTAAGCTTGCATTTCTGAGGAAGAAGAACAGACTGGTCGCCTATTAGCAAAAATAGTCAAAGCGCATTGTACTTGTACCCATCAGATACATTGGTTAAAACATGCTTGATTATGGCTGAGTTAGTCCATTTTTTGTTCTAATCTACAGTACTGTATATATGTCCAAAGCCTGTGTCCAAGTAGATGCCCCAACTCATTATATACAATCCATCAATTTGCCTCAACTATCCTTGTCTCAGCGTACACTTCTGGACTTCCCAAAATTGTTGGAGGAGGTCTAGCTAGCGACCAGTTCTTTCCCCAATTGTAAAGCACCTGGAGAAGATAGCCCCTCGAAAGAGTTAAAGAAGAGATACGAAGATTTATAAGGCCACAACTGCTAGATATGTTTAATGCAGCCTTTAAGAGAAGAAGTCTTCTGGCTTCTATGATAAAAGCCATTATTGCCATTTGAGTACTGCCATTTGAACATAGTACCACAGTTATCTTGTTTTCTAAAATAAAGTTAAATTATGGAGTTAATAGTACTAATTGGGTGAACTAACTTTCTCAAAATGATCCTCATGCCACAACTATTAAATTTTTTGCATAACATGCCGGTAGTAATCCCACTATATTGGAATAAGATATTCCTTATAATCAACACTATCTCCAGGTCATTACTGTGGAGGGATCATTCACCTCAAATCAAACTTAATCACCTACAGCGCCCAAAAGACGGAAGGGGGAAGTAGTTCTGTCAAACCCCTGGTTATACTATATAGCAGCTCAATTGCAACATATAACTATGAGGATGACAGTGCCTTTGCATGAATCTATTCAATCTAGAAACATGACACTAACCATTCTTACCCATCTAACCAAAGCCTGAACTTTAGCTGAGGTTCTAGAGTACCAATTGCTCTTCAATCCCAACAAGTCCTTACCTACATATAAACAAATGCATAAAATATGAGCCAATACCAAGCAGTTGCAAAGAGTAATAGGATTCACAATATATAACGCCATATGGCTTAATACTATCTGTCTATCCCAGAACTGGCCAAACTTCAATATGCTGCAAGATGGCAAGCCTACAGGATCACATACGCGACAAAGGTCGGCATATACCTTTCTCCATCTTACAGTCTCGCTATGGCCTACGATGTGATACCATGCATTTTATTTTTATGGCTTGGAGTTGGTTTTTCTTTTTTTTTTATTATTGTGTATACATTTTTAAACAGGTGTTTGTATCTGTTTTTGTCAAAAAATCCTTGTTTTACAAATACGGTAAATGTTTAAAACATGACAAAGGTTTCCCAGAGCACTTAGATTTTCTACAGTTAGAAAACAGTTAAAGCTGCTTTCAGTAGCCCTAGCCTGTGGATTCATTTATATGGATATTATAGAGCACCTAAGCTCTAGGTGATGTATCCTTTTCAAATGCAGGCTTTGCTAAAGAAATCATTCTACATAATTTTTGGAAAAGTTTTATTGTATTATTTCAATAAGAAATAATAATGATATTTTTAGGAATTCAGGATGTGATTCAATGTACAATGAGATTTGTAATAAAATTTGCATAACCATTGTATAATTATTTATCTGTTCAAATAGCAATATAGTACAGCCAGCAGGTGGTATGCTGCCAAGAGTTGTAACCAATCTAGTAATTTTATGGCAACACAATCTCTTGATTATAACTTATTTACTCAACTGCCCACTCTCTAAAGATCTGCAAATCTCCGATAAAATACACATCTGTGTCCAATTTATAGTATTGTTTATTCCCTAATATAATTCTCTTTGATTACTTATTAGTGAAACAAGTGACAACCTGTCTGCTCCTAATTTCTTGGACCCCTCAGTGAGGGTGTTTTTGAACAAATATGAACATTTAAACGGAAGATATACTTTCCCCTTCTCTACATCTTATTTAAGAAACCAGTGCAAGCATTCTCACTACAGTAGATTCGAGGCCTGCAATTTCTTCATTGGTTGCTGCCCCTTCTCCCAAACACATGTCTAGGCTCTGAATAAATTTGAAATATGAAACTCAGAGCATGGGTCTGTGCACTTTAGCTAACCCCAGCAAGAGAGGTATCATTCACTCAGGATCTCTTCCTGCTCTCACTTCAGCAACCAATGGAGACCTTTGTAAGTCCAATTGGAAGCTGCAGCAATTATACAAGATGGTGGACATTTAATGGAGAAACAAGAATACACGTAATTACATGTAGCCAGGTTCTGGGCTACAACAATATGGAGAAGGAGAAATTGGGGTCAATTCACTAAGAGGTAAAGCATACCTACACTGTATCCCAAAGCAAAAACTCTATTTAATTCATTTTCAATATTTAAAGCAACCTCCTCAATCCATCCATGTCGCCATGCTTTATTTTGTTGAGAAATCACAAAATACCCCCCCCCCCCCAGTATTTTTTAGCCACAGCCATCTTTTAGTAATGACAGTTGATTCATGTATGATTTACTTCCTGGAATCCATCTACCCTTATCCCAGGCATGCAGACAGGAGGGCGTGCTTAGCTGAGAAACCCCCTCCTCCACTCCTGAAGACTTCTGGGGTGTATGACATTGTTTGCCTAGACCTGAAATAACTGAAGAAATAAAAAAAAAAAAAGTTTAAAACAATTGTAGCACTAACCCCCGAAGGAGCTGCTGGTTTTATTTGGGCTTACCATTACCTCACCTGCTCGCCTCTTCATCTTATGGGGGGGGGGTCCCATGGAAAGTAGCCCAAATGATGATAAATCCGACACTTTGTGCTTTTTTGAAGATTTATTTAGGGATAACACCAAAGAAAGACAAACGACACAGTCCTTCAATAGAGGGTTAGAGGATAAGGGGGAGTTCAGGCACCCGGTAATTGCGGGTTAGAGATATTAGTCAGATCCAGAGGACAAACAGCTCCACAGACTGGATCCCACGGTCACCGGATAGGCCCCTCTCACTTGACCTAGCAGCTGATGAAATGCCAAAGTCTCTGCCACAGACTTGTCAACTGAACATAGAGATTTTGAGAGTTTTAGGAAGAACCACCATACAGTACCAGATTCTTTCAGCTGACCCGGCGATACTGTAAGGATATTGATCTGGGTTGCATCCTTCAACTGAGTTTCCAAGCTCCTCCAGAGACACCAGCCTTGCGCTCAGTCCTCCACCTGAGAATTCCTCCCCTGGATTCCCCAGTTCTCTTGGCTTCTCCCCCCAGGTGAGACAGCACAGGACCACCCCTGGATCAGTAGGCCCCAAAACATTCCTGGGCCTACACTCTCATTTGTGAGGCCTCGGGCCAGCGGTTCCCAAGGCGCAAATCCATGCGACACAGACCCCAGGCCAGGAGGGCCATGGGTCAGGATAGCGGACACCAAGATGGGAACCCGAGAACAGACAGACCTTGACAGACCGGCGGTGACAGCGACACCTAAGGTCAAGTGGGAATCAGTGCAACTCAGCTGGACTGGTACAGAAACCAGAACTTTTAGAGAAATTAGTCTGAGCCAAACTACAGCTTCAGAAAATTTGAAAAAGAACAATAGCGTCTGCTCATCAGGATCAGGGTGCTACACAATTAAATATAATATACCTTCCGATCTATTTACCAATGCTAACAGCATAAGGATTAAAAATAGTTCATGTTGATTGACAGAGTAAAGTTCCACTTCAAATACTGCATGATTATTTGAGTTCAAATAATTAATCTGGTATTTAACTCATAAATGTGCAATTCACGAAAAAAAGCTATTTAAAGTGGAGCTCCGCCCAAAAGGGGCAGCTTTACTTGTTTGCACCTTCCCCCTAGATTGGTATCTTTTTGTGTTAAATTGTGTCATTACCATTGTTAATCCATTTTATGTTAGCTTAGTTACCAAACTGGGTGACAATATATTGAGTTTGCCTTTACTACGTTTTTTGATTTGGTGCCTATTTTCATAGCTATAGCACTACTATTGGGTACTAAGTGTTACTTCAGTAATTTCCTGTGATATTGTTTGCATGCTCAGCCTAGTGTGTCAGAGGGTCTGAGGTTCTTGATAAGGTCCAATCAAAGAACAGAGGACCTGTTCTATCAACCAGCTCCAATGGAGATAGGATGTACACTCAGTTTTACAATGACAGACAGAAGTGTGAATATACACAGGCTAAATGGAAAATTGACATGCATCTGCAGCATTTCTGATGCAATAAACCTCAAGATTCTCCTGTTTTTTAAGGAATTTTATTTACTGGCAGCTTTGTAGTTAAAGTCAAAGGTCAAATAACTTGTTTGTGATAGGCAGGAACTCCCTGATTGCAGAGCAGAACCTCATCCTCTGCCATGTCCAAGCATTCTTCTGATTATCTGCTTTTTTGGTGAGTTCATTCACATTCTTCAAATTCTCCTTCTCAGGATGGTGGAAGTTGTGATTGATGGATTCCAAACAAATGTCTTCTGTGAGCCTGAACTAAACTGGTACTGAGGGGAAAGGCAGGGTGGAGCCCTCTATACCACAACAGGTGCTTCAACTCATTTGGGGAAAATGTCCTACAGCTCTAAAGGATTAAAGGACGGAGAGCTGAAAAGTAACAAAAGAGAAGAACAGGATCTTCCATCGCTGACTATAATTTGCAGAAGCCTGGCTAGGTCTATCATCTGGTTTGCTACCTAGTTAGTCACTGGCCAGGAACAAGCATGTATATATCTGGGGTCCCTATATGTTACAGGCTGCATGCTTGTTCTAGCTAGGTGAGTGACGCATCATATATGAAGTTAGAATTAAGACGTACTACAAAAGTCATACATTAACAAAAGAGAAAGAAACTTATTTTAAGGCACCAGACTGACAATTTATAGTTTTTATTAAAAAATAAAAATAGCAATTTATTGCAATAATCATTATACAGCTAATCACATAAAGAACCATAACAACATGAGGTCTCCTTGATTTTTTGATTTTACATCAACCTACAACTCCTTATCCTATGCCTCCAACCATTGCCACTGCTTATCTACCATAACATACAAATGGTTACAGTTATGAATACTTGAATGTGTCAGGATATTGCCCAGATGTTAGCTCCATACTGATGTAGGGTGGGCATGGTTCAACGTGTTTTGCAACTTGCAAATGTTACTTCATCAGGAGTTTCAATGGTGAAAATATATGGTAGAACTTAGAACACAAGAAAAAGGAATACACTACTTATTGCACGGTTACCTATCACCCATCCTTCAATTAAGGCAAGTACAGGAAAATCTATGGGATAACCCCTCCCCCAAGATCGCTTCAAAGGTACCCTATATTCCTTATTATGTAACCATGTAGGTAACAGCTCAGTAGAGTAAACTAGTATCATATTGCAGTCAAGAGGCAAACTACTACCTTGTTTATATATAAGTACACATAATGAATAAGGATAGTTGTGCACATATATACAGTATATATATATATATATATATATATATATATATATATATATATATATATATATATATATATATATATGTATACAGTATCTATACAGTATCTCAAAAGTGAGTACACCCCTCACATTTTTGTAAATATTTTATTATATCTTTTAATGTGACAACACTGACAAATGATACTTTGCTACAATGTAAAGTAGTGAGTCTACAGCTTGTATAACAGTGTAAATTTGCAGTTCCCTCAAAATAACTCAAAACACAGCCATTAATGTCTAAACTGATGGCAACTAAATAGAGTACACACCTAAGTGAAAATGTCCAAATTGCCCAATTAGCCATTTTCCCTCCCCGGTGTTATGTGACTCGTTAGTGTTACAAGGTCTCAGGTGTTAATGGGGAGTAGGTGTGCTAAATTTGGTGACTGGTCACTGGAAGTTCAACATGGCACCTCATGGCAAAGAGCGCTCTGAGGATCTGAAAAAAGAATTGTTGTGCTAAATAAAGATGGCCTAGGCTATAAGAAGATTCACAAGAACCTGAAACTGAGCTGCAGCATGGTAGCAAAGACCATACAGCTGTTTAACAGGACAGGTTCCACTCAGAACAGGCCTCACCATGGTTGACCAAAGAAGTTGAGTGCACGTGCTCAGCGTCATATCAAATGGTTGTCTTTGGGACATAGATGTATGAGTGTTGCCAGCATTGCTGCAGAGGTTGAAGGGGTGGGGGGGTCAGCCTGTCAGTGTTCAGATCATATGCCGCACACTGCATCAAATTGGTCTGTATGGCTGTCAGAACGAAGCCTCTTCTAAAGATGATGCACAATAAAGCCCGCAAACAGTTTGCTGAAGACAAGCAGACTAAAAACATGGATTACTGGAATTACTGATGAGACCAAGATAAACGTATTAGGTTCAGATGGTGTCAAGCGTGTGTGGCAGCAACCAGGTGAGGAGTACAAAAGATAAGCGTGTCTTGCCTAAAGTCAAGCATGGTGGTGGGAGTGTCATGGTCTGGGGCTGCATGAGTGCTGCCGACACTGGGGAGCTACAGTTCATTGAGGGAACCATGAATGCCAACATGTACTGTGAAGCAGAGCACGATCCCCTCCCTTTGTAGACTGGGCCGCAGGGCAGTATTCCAGCATGATAATGACCCCAAACACACCTCCAAGACAACCACTGCCTTGCTAAAGAACTTGAGGGTAAAGGTGATGGACTGGCTCCAGAATATGTCCAGACCTAAAACCTATTGAACATCTGGGGGGCATCCTCAAATGGAAGGTGGAGGAGTGCAAGGTCTCTAACATCCACCTGCTCTGTGATGTCATCATGGAAGAGTAGAAGAGGACTACAGTGGCAACCTGTGAAGCCATAGTGAACTCCATGCCCAAGAGGGTTAAGGCAGTTCTGGAAAATAATGGTGGCCACAAAAAATATTGACACTTTGGGCCAAATTTGGACATTTTCACTTATGGGTGTACTCACTTTTGTTGCCAGCGGTTTGGACATTATTGGCTGTGTGTTGAGTTATTTTGAGGGGAAAGCAAATTGACACTGTTATACAAGCTGTACACTCACTACTTTACATTGTAGCGAAGTGTAATTTTCACATGAAAAGATATAATAAAATATATACAAAAATGTAAGGGGTGTACTCACTTTTGTGAGCTATTGTATATGGCAACAAAGGTCTAATCTGTCTATATGATGGTTTTAAAAGGCTTCTTGAAATATCTCCAATCACCAGGACTTTTTTTTCAATGGGAAAGCAGTTCTGGCACCTCCAGCACTGAAAGGGTAACCCTACTTTTGTGGGGGGGGGGAATACCACATAAAAAAAATATATATATATATATATATAGTATGTACAATTGCAACTCAAGTCATATTATAATTGAATGTCCCCCAGACATTCCCCCAGAATGTCCCCCAGAAATATAAGTTTCCAATTTTTGCTTGTGTGATTGGCTCACAAATTTACCAGAAGTCTGCACTAAGAAACCAGTCAGATTTCAGGCATCCCCTGCAGCAAAAATGTCATTTTCTCTAGTTGTCTGTCCAGGACAGCACTAGAGAGATAGGCTCCACCTCCAGAGGCAGGAAACACAAACCAGATCTTTAAAGGGCGGTCTCCGTCCCTTCCCCTACAGTCTTTGTGTTTCCTCCACCGGAGGAGGAGGCTGGATCAGGAGCTCTCCTTCCCCTGACGGTGGGATAGCCCATAAGAGACGGGGAAGGAGTTCCTGTTGGTAAACGGATGTTTGAAGTCCTCCGGTCGGGTTGACTGCAGCTTCGAACCAGCGTTCTCCTTCTGAAGCCCGGGGAGGGCGTTCGTTTCCCCACCTGACAATAGATTCAAAATTGGGTGCGAAGTCAGGTGGGGGGCTGGCACAGGCTTCGAGTTCCGGCCTGTGCAACACAGGAGGAGGATAGAGGACTTCCGGCAATCCACTACCGGTTCCGGGTCGCGCGGCGAGCGTGGACGTTCGGGACCTTGGCGGCTATTTTAAAAAGCCGCAGCCACAAAGCGTTCGTGCTGCATTGCTTTATCGCCATTACGAAGGGAAGCATCCAGGCGGTTAGGCGTGTTCCGATCGAATATGGATGCAGTGGAGAGTGGCAGTGGAGCCGAACCAGCTCAGGTAGGCAAACACAGAGGTGTCTTGTACCTACAGGGCTGGGAGAGAGGGGGGGGAGTAATGGACTAATCAATGCAAAGGCATTTTGAAATGGTCCAGGTGTATTTTTCCTCCCTCCCTCTCTCAAACAGGATCCGGACTAAAGAGTCTTGCGAATCCTGTTAGCGGTTGGTGGGGTGGACATAGGTGTTGTCTGTTTTTTTCCCTTCCTTCTTCTCTCCTTCTCTTGCCTTAGGCTCTGCCCAAAGAACCAGAGAGGTCAGGGGGGAAGAAGAGATGTCCTTCATGTATGAGTAAATTAAAAGAAGGATGGTCTAAGCCCCTTTGTAAACCATGCATAGACAAATTGGTCTATAAGGAAGCTACGGGAGCTTGTAAGGATTTGATTTCTGGAGTACAGAAAGAAATGGAGTCCATTAAAGCAATGTTAGCGAACCTTGAAACCCCAAAACCAGCCGCAGTTCCCTCTGCCTCCACCCCAGTAGAAGGTGACGAATCAGAGGAGGAGGAACTTGATTCTCTGGATGGCCTAAGTGAGGCGGCATCATCCAGAGATGTTCCTGTTCAAGGGTCAAGCTCTCCCAGATACAGGCTCTCACTCGAGGAGGTTGACGCCTTACTGGGGGTAATTTATGAGACGCTCGAAATCAGAGAGGAGCCAGTCTCCCTGTCCTTGCATGACCGGATGTATCAGACCCTAAAAACAGATTCAGTTAGGGTCTTTCCGGTTCACAGCACACTGATAGATTCAATCAAAAAAGAGTGGGAGGAGCCAGAGAAAAAGTTATTTTTCCCTAAAAGCATGAAGCGGAGATTCCCCTTCAGCGAGGACCCCTCTTGTGTTTGGAATAAAGTGCCCAAGGTAGACGCAGCTTTTTCCCAGTGTGCAAAGTCAACAGATCTCGCCTTTGAGGACATGGGTGTTCTAAAGGAACCCATGGATAAAAGGATGGAGGTACTATTAAAGAGGTCATGGGAAGTAACCATGAATAACTTAAAACCTGCAATGGCCACAACAATAGTGGCTCGCAACTTGGAGGTCTGGCTGGAACAATTACAAGGCCATTTGGAAGGGAGTACGTCCAGAAAGGAAATTCTGGATTCCCTTCCTATGCTACATAAAGCAGCAGGTTATATAGCAGATGCCTCTGCTGAGTCTGTTAAATTGTCAGCCAGGACCGCTGCCCTCGTAAATTCATCTCGCAGGGCACTTTGGCTGAAGTCTTGGTCGGGAGACTCGGCCTCAAAAGTGAGGTTATGTGGCATCCCCTTTGAGGGAGACCTTTTGTTCGGGCAGGACCTTGAGAAAGTCCTGGACCGTACTGCGGACAAGAAGAAGGCCTTTCCTGTCAAATCTAAAAAGACTACAGGTAAACGCTTTTTTCGTCCTCAAAGGCAGGGACAGTCACAAGGACAGACCTCTAAGGAGTCAACTCCTAAGAAACAGTGGATGGGAGGAAAACAGAAAAGCAATCTCTTTTCCTCTTCTAAAAAAAACACTAAATCCCAGTGACACGGTTCCTGTGGGGGGGAGACTGGGGCGGTTCCTCCCACAGTGGGAAGACGCTACCCCAAATCCTTTTATTCTGAGGATCATCAGGGAGGGTTACCAATTACAGTTCAAACACATCCCACCTGCAAGGATGTGTCTGACCAAGCCTCCCAAAGACCCCCAGAAAGCGACAGCTTTGCTGTCGCAAATTGGCGATTTAATAGATCAGAGGGTTCTAGTGCCAGTTCCGCCACAGGAAATAAATCACGGTTTCTATTCACACGTGTTTGTAGTAAGGAAACCGTCAGGCAAATTCCGGTTGATCTTGAATCTGAAGTTACTGAACAAGTGGGTAACTTACAAGAAATTCCGGATGGAAACAATTTTTACAGTGAGATCAGTACTCCCTCCAAATTGTTTCATGGCCTCTCTCGATCTAAGGGACGCGTATCTACACATCCCGATTCGAGAAGACTCTCAAAAGTATTTGAGGATTGCGATTCTTTGGGGAAGTCAGATTCGATACCTCCAATTCAGGGCTCTGCCATTCGGTCTGTCTTCTTCCCCCAGGATATTCACCAAGGTCCTGGCAGAAGCATTGGCTCCCCTAAGACTGAAAGGGATCGCTGTCATACCGTACTTGGACGACCTTTTATTCTTTGCCCCCTCAAAGCTCCAACTGCAGGGAGATCTGAGGGTAGCTATCTCTTGCCTAAAAAGGCTGGGGTGGTTGATAAACCAAGAAAAGTCGCACCTGATACCAACACAGGCCATACAGTATCTAGGTTTTCTGGTGGATTCAGTGTCACAGAAAGTCTTCCTCACAGGGGAAAAAGTGGAAAAGGTGAAAGAGATGGTAACCTTCTTGCAGTCCAATCAGACAATTTCCATCCGGTCAGCTATGGCAGGGTTGGGCCTATTAGTGGCAACAATCCCTGCAGTTCCTTGGGCAAGAGCCCATTTCAGGTGTCTCCAGGCCAATATTCTGAACAGCTGGGACGGGACACAAGAGTCCCTGGACGGGACTATCCATCTAGCCTCAAAGACCAAAAGGTCTCTTTGGTGGTGGAAGAGAGAGGAGAACCTAGTACGGGGTCTATGGTGGTCTCCTCCAGTGTCTGTTCGCATCACCACGGATGCCAGTGCTTGGGGCTGGGGGGCCCACTTGGGGTCGAAAGTAGCCCAAGGATGCTGGGGGAAGACACAGTCCCAGAGGTCGGCCAATTGGAGGGAGTTGCAGGCAGTCTGGGAAGCCTTAAGGGTGTTTGCCAGGGATCTGAAGGACCACCATGTACAGGTCCTCTCGGACAGTATAGTGGTGGTTTCCTACCTAAACAAGCAGGGAGGAACAAGATGCCCGTCCTTGATCAAGCTAACAAGTACGATCATGCATTGGGCAGAAGAAAACCTAAAATCGGTTTCAGCGGTCCATCTAAAGGGGGTGGACAACCACCTGGCAGACTTTCTGAGTCGACACCGGGTGTACGAATCAGAATGGTCACTAAACAGGGAGATTTTCCAGCTGTTAGTGCGCAAATGGGGTCTTCCGGAAGTGGACTTGTTCGCCAGGAAAGCGAACACCCAGGTCCCAGTATACTTCTCCCTAGAGAGGGAGGCAGGGGCAAAAGGGATAGACGCTTTGGCACAAAGCTGGGCATTTCACATTTGCTACGCCTTCCCCCCATTCAAGCTAATTCCTCTAGTCCTGAGGAAATTTTTGCAGGAACGGACCACATTGATACTAGTGGTTCCGTATTGGCCGAAGAGACCATGGTTCTCGATGCTGCTGGGCCTGACAGACGAACCTCCCCTCATACTGCCCGAGAGAACTGCAGACCCTAAAGTTATCGGCCTGGCGTCTGAAGAGAGTCTCTTGAGGTCTAAGGGACTCTCGGATAGGGTAATTAAAACACTTCTTTCTAGTAGAAAGAAGGTAACCCAAGCAATTTATGTTAAGTACTGGAAAGTTTTTTGTTCATGGTTGGACACTAAAAAGATGTCTATAAGTATCCCGACAGTCTTGGAATTTTTACAAGACGGTGTGGATAAGGGACTGGCCATTAGTACCTTAAAGGTACAAATTGCGGCCCTGTCTGTTTTTTTGGATCAACCTCTGGCGGTAGACCCGCTAGTTAGCAGGTTCTTTAAGGGGTTGACCAGGATTAAACCTGTTCCTTTCAAAATTTTACCCAAATGGGACCTGTCAATTGTGTTACAGGGATGGGTAAAAAAGTCTCTGGAAGAAGAACCTTTCTTGAGATGGATCACGCTTAAAACGGTGTTCCTAGTGGCTATTTCCACAGCCAGACGCATTAGCGAGCTTCAGGCACTTTCGGTGAAAGAGCCGTTTTTACAAATTTTTGAGGATAGGCTGGTGTTGCGCATGGACCCTGGGTTTTTACCCAAAGTAGTGACAAAGTTCCACAGAACACAGGAAATTGTTTTGCCTTCGTTCTGTGGGTCTCCCACTAATCCTAAGGAGGTAGTGTTTAGCCAACTGGATGTGAGAGCCTGTGTCTTACAATATCTGGAAATGTCAAAAAACATTAGAAAATCAGATGCATTATTTGTTTTACATGCGGGTAAAAAATTGGGGTCACAAGCTTCAAAAAATACAATTGCAAGGTGGATCAAACAAGCTATTGTAGAAGCCTACAAAGGAATGAAAATGGAATGTCCTTTTTCCCCCATGGCTCACTCCACACGGGCGCTATCGACCTCATGGGCAGAGCGAGCTGGAGCAACACCAGAACAAATTTGTCGAGCAGCAACTTGGTCAAGCTACTCGACGTTTATGAAGCATTACAGATTGGACCTTATCTCAGCGCAAGACCAGGCGTTTGGGAGAAAGGTCCTTCAAGCGGTAGTCCCCCCCTAATCTGGTAAGTTCTCGTTGATCCTCTCTAGTGCTGTCCTGGACAGACGACTAGAGAAAACGAGAGTTAGACTTACCGGTAACTCTGTTTCTAGGAGTCGTCCAGGACAGCATGGATTCCCTCCCTATATGCTGTTATAATGCTGGACAAGTGTTTTTGTCGTTACAGAAGCCGTTTCCGGGGAAGTTCTCGTTTACAAGACTGAAGGGGAAGGGACGGAGACCGCCCTTTAAAGATCTGGTTTGTGTTTCCTGCCTCTGGAGGTGGAGCCTATCTCTCTAGTGCTGTCCTGGACGACTCCTAGAAACAGAGTTACCGGTAAGTCTAACTCTCGTTTTTGGTGAAATACTCCCAATAGGAAATCACGTCTAAAGGGATGCAGACCCTGCAATCTTCCTCATTAGAGCCCTGCAGGTGCAGTAGCAGATTGAAAATGATAAAACCACTCCAATTAGATTCACTTACCATATTGATACAGACAAACATACAGTGATTTCTTCAAAATAACAAAAGTTAGGAATCTGCAACGAAATGTGTTAAAATCCGTGTAGTGTACATAGATCACCCAGAGGGGAATTTTTTTTCTCAACAAAAGTGGAGTTACTCTTGAATGTATGATGTATGTAAGTGGTGCTGGCATTTGCTGGAAATTCTATTAATGCTGTCTGCTGGGAGATCTGTTGTTGCTAGGGGGATCTATTGTTGCTGGGAGGGTCTTATATTGAGGGGAGGTCGATTGTTGCTAGGAGAGGTCTATTGTTGAGAGATGGGTTTATTGTTTTTGACTGCTGGAAGATCTTTTTTTTCCCTGTGGGGGATCTATTGCTGCTGGGGGGGTCTATTATTGGTGGATGCATGAGATCTATTTTACTTATTTTCGTGTTATCATTAGCAAATTCTATACAAATTACTTAACATAAGAAAATGTAATTTGGCTCTGCATTCTCTTGAAGGGGTGGTACTGGGAGGTGCATAGGGGTGAAACCAATGGATGGTGCTTGGAGGTGGGTAGGGGGCTGAAATAAGGTGTGACTTGGAAGGGGGATCGACCCACGCCTTTTCTATCTCAAGAAATAATGCCCTGTTCACCACCATATATGTTTCTGTAAAAATTCACACATGTACTAGTCTTTAACAGTGCTTACAGTCCAATATCTCCACCATTACATGCTAATTACCTTATTAACGTGTCTTTAAACTGTGGGCAAACTTCCATACAAATAACCGATGAACATGCAAAGTCCATGCAGATTATTTTCTTGGTGGGAGTACAACTGGTTCTCTTTTAACATTATTATGATATCAGAAGACTAGGAACCCATTATTTCCTGATAAGGACTCGTACTAATAGCCAAAGCTATACTGTAAGGTTATCTGCACCCCCACCCACCCACCCACACTTATACATTTATGGATGGAAAAATGGCATTGTTCCAGTGTCATTGCTCCTAATTATAGAGGTCACTTCCAGCCTACATGTCCCTTAAAAAACACTCAGGCTGATTAAAGAAAACCTGTGCTGAAAAAAATACAGTGCTTGTTATTGATCTTTCTTTCTGAAAAAAATTAAATTGCCTGGTTGTTATGCTGATCAATTACTTTGAATCACTGACCTAGAACAAGTAAGGATATCAGGAATCATGTCTTTATTCTGAATTCACTGGCTGCATGCTTGTTCAATATCAATGTCTCAAAGTACTGAAGCTAGAGACAGCCAGGCGAATAGTATTTGCACCCTGCTTATTTCTTTAAAGCGGAGTTCCACCCACTTTTGAGAAGATGGCTGCAGAGAAACAGGTACAACGTATATGGGTATATGTAAAGGGTTTACAACCACTTTAAACTTATTAAACTTAGAAATTGAAATACTTTTAGTAAGCTGTTACTACTCAAAGCCTAGTCTTGGGAAAGCATATTCACATTCTCCCTGCAAAACTAGAGGTCATCTCATAAAAGATGGACCTTAGACCAGTTTGCACACACACGTCCCTGTTCTGCCTCTCGTGCCTGCCGTCGCTTGTGGCCGGCGGTCATCGCGACCATCGACCACGAGCATCGGCACCCCCACAGTGCAGCGGGTGCATGCACGCGTCTGCTATCCTGCTTAAAGGAGCCAACATATAGCTACGTCAGCTTGCAAGATCATGTCGACTTGCCACAGTATAATGACGGTGACTGGTCGGCAAGCAGTTAAGGGGGAACATGTAATGTGTTGAAATGGCCTAGTCAAAGCCCAGACCTCAATCCAATAGAAAATCTGTGGTCAGACTTAAAGATTACTGTTCACAAGCACAAACCATCCAACTTGAAGGAGCTGGAGCGGAGCAGTTTTGCAAGGAGGAATTGGCAAAATTCCCAGTAGTAAGATGAGGCAAGCTCATAGAAACTTATCCAAGGTGACTTGGAGCTGTGATAGCCAAAAAAGGTGGCTCTACAAAGTATTGACTTTAGAGGGGTGAATAGTTATGCACATTGACTTTTTCTGTTATTTTGCCTTATTTGTTGTTTGCCTCACAATAATAAAAAAAAAAAAAACAACATCTTCAAAGTTGTGGTCATGTTCTGTAAATTAAATGATGCAAATCCTCAAACAATCCATGTCAATTCCAGGTTGTGAGGCAACAAAACACGAAAAATGCCTAGGGGGTGAATACTTTTGCAAAGCACTGTATAAACCTGAACACAATATGGAAACACTGACAACATCGATAACAACTAATCTGTCTGGTTTACACTTAAAAAGTCAACACAGCATGATAAATTATCAACCCCTGATAAAGTACTTAGTGCAATTTATGTCTACAGTCCGGTTCCTCTGCTATCTACACGAGTCCTTTCTGACAGGTTATGCCAACTCCAAAAGATCCAGGGGGACAGGGGAGAGGAGCTTCTGCACACAGCCTGTGATTGTTTCCCTATGAGATTTTGTAGAAGGGCATCTGCCCCTTCCTTCCACTCATCTCTCTCTGAGCTGTGCAGTGTGTGAAATCAGAGCCCAACCTCCTGCTTCTAGAAGCTCACAACAGCTGTGTAAATTCTGGACTTTAAATGGATGTGGAGAAAAGCTGGCTGCAGAGAAACAGGTACAACGTATATGGGTATATGTAAGGGTTTACAACCACTTTAAACTTATTAAACTTAGAAATGTAAATACTTTTAGTGAGCTGTTACTACTCAAAGCCTAGTCTTGGGAAAGCATCTTCAAATTCTCCCTGCAAAACTAGAGGTCATCTCATAAAAGATAGACCAGTTTGTGAAAGTCCAAAAAGTCCACTCTAGGTGCTCAGCAGTTAGCTGTCTGGCTCTGTTAGCAGGCTGAAGTGTATGAAATTGTGGTTCACTTTAGTAGCAATCAGTTACAACACATTTTTGTGCTTGGGCCATAGGTGTGTGCATGGGGTTTACCTGATGTGCCTGGGCACACCCTAATCACCCTGTGCTGGGCAGATTCCTCCTGCTGCTTGGCTGCTGAAAAATGGACTGGGTAATCTCTGTCATGAGACTCAAAGTGAGACATCAGGGGTCTGTTTAGACCCCTGATATTTCACCAAAGCCCCCCCCCCCAGTGGGGCTCCTTAAAAAAAAATTAAAAAATCAATAATAAAAAATTATTTAAAAAAAATAATACAATTCTAAAAAAAGTAATAATAAAAAAATCTAAAAAAAAAACGACTGACAATGACAATCTCTGCCCTTTGACACCGTCCACTGCTCTACCGACACTGTCCATTGCCCTACTGCTATATATATATTATATACATACTGTATATACACATGTATGCAGACATTCATGTGTGTTTGAGCTTTGGGGTGTATGCCCTAATGCAATAGGATGCGCACACCTATGGCTTGGGCGAGCCACTTTACAGGAGATGAGAGCTACATACCTGCTGGGAATAGGAAGATAGCAGCTGCTCCAAACCCTTATGGTTCCATAATTACCAACAAAGAGCATGGGTTAAGGCCCCTATGTGCCTCCATGTTCATTCAGTTCTAGGCAAGAATTTCAGAGCTGCTAGTGTATGAGGCCAAAGACTATCTAAGAGGTCTCTGCTTCAAGTGTGGAACATCTGCAGTATTGTGCCATGAACAGTAAAGGTGCTCTTATACAACCAGTTTATCTGCAGAAAAAAAATCACATTCTCTGCTAATAAATGGCCCATACACAACAGCTACCACACTAGGAAAGGGATACCCACTTGGATACAGCTGCCAGGGTGAATTTGTGTTTATCTAGTGGATGCATTGGTGAGTGCATAACAACTTATGAAAAACTGCTCCCGCTGTTTTTTTCAATGAATAACGATAGTCAGCATCTGCCTGATCTGTTCCTATTTCTCAGATTTGGACACCATAGGGTTATGTTCAATGCTTTGTAGGTCAGTCCACCGCCAAGAAGGAAAAATCTCTATGGACAGCTACAATGAGAACCTTGCACTAGATTTATGGTAAAAACTTGAAACTGGGGGTCATTTTTATCAGCCTGCACTGGGTTCCCCTGCCATTTTGGAGCACAGTGTTCTATATATGTATTATTATAGCTTGCTAAAACAACAGCTGGATGAAGAGTGACTAGTCAAAGTCTGTCTGGCAGTCTGATTTCTGGAGGGCAAATGATTTGTACTGGCCCAGATCTCACACCATCTGCAACCCACACGCACTGAGAAAAGACACGAACACCCAGTGGAAAAATGAAGGTGACATATAAAATATCCCAGCTGCTCCACAATCCGCTGCCGACATCTCATCTTGACGTCTGCCACAGAGCGGCCATTTTCAGTTCCATATTAAACTTTATTGCCCAAATGTCACATTTCTCCAGAACATGCTTTCTTCTGCACAACCAACTGACCTGCACAATTAAATAGGAAAGGGACTGTGACTCCCAAAATAATGATTACACAATTGGAGACAAAACAGTAATTAGCATAATGATGTCCTTTTATAGTTACATAGACAACATTTATGCCTGCTTGCCTCAGACACCTTTCATTATAGCCAAGCCTGACCTTGTAGGGTGACTAATTAATGCTTATGATGTTGACTATCTGGTCTTTCCTGTTTTGTTAAGTCACTTTGTCAATGTATTCAAAGGATAGCTAGTACAAAGGTGACATTGTGGACACGCTGTAAATCTGTGTGATAAATGTTAGCAAAGAAGACCATTGACCAGCTGCATTTTAGTGTTGTTTGAAAACAGTTAATTGAATAGGAAAGATAATTGTATCATTCAAACTATCAAAAGTTACTACCCACAACTGAAAAAAAAGGTCAAAATTATTTTCAAAGGCTGGAATTTTTTTCTTGACTGATTATATTTTTCAATTTTTATTATTTCTTTTTTTTTATCAATTCTGTTTATCTATTTCAAAAGAAGGTTAGTGTTACAGAACAGAGCCTTTGGGCATACCCCAGCTCAAGTGGGTACAAAACAATGAAAAACAAACATACAACACTTCAACAACCATACTAAGCTAACTAAGTAGAACCCCCCGTAGCTTGCGGCTAGTATGTACCAGGATGAAGATGCCAGCCACAGAACCAGGAGATCCAGAGTTGGTACCACTCATGAATGTATCAATGGCAACTGAGCAGTCAAGAGCACATGTTCAACCAGTATGTACAAAGAGACCATGGGAGATAATTAGATTAGTCCATTGCCCCTACAGGGTTTTCCTGTTCCGAAGTGGTGGTTTCAGACTTCAGCCAAATGGTTCAGATGTTTTGAAATTTTAGGGGGCATCCTCTACTGAGATATGTTTCCTTTTATAAAGGCACTGCCAGGTTAACTAAAGCTTTCCATGCATTCAGGGTAAGAGCAGAGGCGGGGGCCTTCTATTATAGAACCATGAGTTTTCTGGTGTAAAAAAGGAGTAGCCTCAGTAGTGTACGGAAGCCCTAGAGGGGACCAGAGCATCCACTAAACCCAGTATAGAGATCTCTAACTTACAAGGTATAGGTACAGTAGTCAGTCAAGTGATGAAGGTTATGATTGAGGACCAGAAAGTTTGTATAATGGGACAGGACCATATCATATGTAGAAAAGCCACAGAGTCGCTTCCACAATGCAATCAATGAGGAGCCCTTCCAAACCAGGATGTACAGTCGGCTGGAGGGCTTTATAGATCATGGACAATGGTTTGCTTAAGGACTCTTTCCGGAGAAGTGTTTCCATATACGACTGATAAATAGTAAGTGGGGAGAATTGAACAGCTTGAAATTGATTTAGGGATCCAGACTGGGGAATTAAGTTAATTCTCCCAATTAGTGCCAAGGGAAGGTTGGCCCATGCTTTAAATCTATTTTGGAAAAATTGTAGGAGAGGGAGGGGATTTAGCTTGCGGAAATCACAGACCCTGGGGGAAATATGGATTCCTAGGTACTTAATAATCTCCACCCAGGGTAGTGGAAGTGTAGGATCTGCCACCTGCACAGCACCAGGGTCGAGTGGTAATATCTGGGATTTATCCCAGTTCACCCTGAGACCCGAGATCTCTGAGAATCTAGAGAGGATCTCCAACGCCACCCGGAGGGAAGGGCCAGGGTCCCAGAAGAAGAGAATAATGTCGTCGGCATATAGTGCCAACTTCTCCTCCAGGGATCCCACCCATACCCCCCTGACAGCGTCAGAGGACCTCTGTGCAACAGCCAGGGGCTCGACCAGCAGGGAGAAGAGGACGGGGGTAAAGGACAACCCTGTCTAGTTCCCTGCTCAACCGGAAACGGGGAGGATAGCGCCCCGCCTAACTTGATCTGTGCTGTCGGTTTTTGGTACAAGAGTCCACCATGCAAGGCCAGTCGATGGAGTCAAATGCCTTTTCTAAATCTAGTGCCACTAATACTCTAGTGCTCTGTGCTTCAGGAGATGAGTGAACACCCTGCGGATATTTACATCTGTTGATTTCTTTGGCATAAAACCAGTCTGGGCCATATTTATTAGGAATGGATCTTCATCAGCCTGGTGGCCAGAACTTTGGCTAGTATTTTTAAATCGTAATTTAAAAGGGATATGGGTCGATATGCAGAGCAGTATGAGGCATCCTTCCTGGGTTTCTGTATCAGCACTATATGGGCTTGGGACATGGAGTCAGGAAGACTCCCTACTTCCAAGCTGAGGGCATACAGCTTTTGGAGACGGGGCCAAGTCTGTGATGTACATTTTATACCAATCTCCCGGGAACCTATCAGGGCCCAGGGTCTTTTGAGGGGGGAGTGAACGGATTGCTATCTCAATCTCCTCCACCGAGATCTCCGTCTCCAGTGAAGCAACATTGTCCTCAGTCAAAGTTGTCAGAGCCAGATTGCTGAGGTATGAGAAGGTATCTAGAGAGGCCTGTGTGGTGGTAGATCGGTACAGCTATGCGTAAAAATCTCTAAACTCTCTTAGAATGTCTGGTGGGTTTGAGGTGACCCCCCTGCAGCAGTGTGAACTGTTGGTACAATGGTTTGATATTTGGGGGTCGGCCACCAGGCTGGCAAGAAGCCTCCCGTTCTTATCCCCAGACTCAAAAATTCTAGCCCTGAGAAATCTCTCCGATAAGGCAGTCAAGCTAGAAATATGCAGGGAGAGTACCCTCTGAGCCCCGACCAGAGAGGAGCATGCTCCGGGAGTAGAGTCCGAAGCAAATACTGCCTCAGCTGCGGACACATGGGATTCCAGTTCTTTTGTTTCAGAGGCATAAGCCACCCTGGCGGCTCTGATTGCAGATATATAGTCTCCCCTTATGGTCGCCTTGAAGGCATACCAGGTTATCAGGCATCAGTTACATTTTCATTGAAGTCCCGATATTGGGCAATCTTCCCTTGCATATTCTCCTCCACCTTTTCATCATGTAGCCAGCGCATGGACAGTCGCCAGCAGCCTCTGAGGTCCCTCCCTCTGAGCTGCAGGACAACCTCTAAGGGGGAATGATCTGAGGCCGCTGAGGTGATTAATTGTAACATGGAGGGAGAGCAGACAGACAGGTCTATCCTGGAGCCCAAATGGTGGACTGTAGACAGGTGCACGCTGGGTCTGTGGAATTTTTCACCACCAGACCTCGGATATCTGCAGGGTCGAGGCCCATTGCGCCAAGTCTTTATCTGGCAGTTTAGTCGGGTTGGAAATTCCTGTCCAATATTTCATTGAAGTCTCCAGCTATAATGAGTCTGGTGACCGTATAGGAGTCTAGCCTTTCATACATTGAATATAGTACTGCAGCGGAAAAAGGGGGTGGTATGTATATGTTCGTAAAAGCAAACAACTGGGCTTCTATAGATAACAATAGTACAACAAACCGCCCCGGGTCCAGAATAACATGCTCCACCTAGCAGTTCAGGGATTTGTTCAATAATATGGACACCCCCCTGGCATAGTTGGAATATGTGGCATGGAAGGACTACTTCACCCACTGCTTACGGAAGGCCAACAGTGTACTACCTGTAGGATGGGTCTCTTGGATAAAAAGAATACATGGTTTGTGTGACTGCAAAAATTTGAACATAAGAGCTCTTTTATAGTGGCTGTTTAATCCTCGCACATCCACAATATTAATTTGAGCTCAGTCGTGTGTGCATAAAAGGGAATATGGCTGCTAGTAGGGGAGGGAGAGGGATCCTTCCACCCCACCTCCCCACACCAGCCAACGCCCAACAATAGGAGGAAGGAACAGACATATAAATATGCTTGGTGTGTGAATCACGTAAGCAGGCAAGTAAAATTTGCATATAGCAAGATAGCAGCAAGCAAACTTTCCCTGCCGACCCACCATAACCTATGAGGCAGTCCAGTTTCATCCGTAAACAAAACTAGAACAGTCTGTAATCCAAACTTATCAATAGTGAATACAACTAGGCAGTCGTATTCTCCGTATACTCCCAGTAATTATGCAATATCAGTTTATCAGTGGAGTCAAGCTTGGAAGGGGCAATAGGTTGAAAACCTCCATTCTGTGTTGCTCCCTCTGCTTAATGAGTGGAAGATTATCACAGGAATATACAGGATGGCACCTTGCTGTGCACTGCTGCGATCACATATGGTAAGTCAGGATGTTGGCCTAGGATAAAGTGTTGTGATCCCAGCCCTAGATGGGGTAACATGTTTTTTTAGAAGAGGATACGTGTAAAAGTGACAGGATAAGCCTGAGAAAAAACAGGCAGCAGAGTAGGCCTGTCTATTATCTTGTATAGTCTGAACATGTGGGACATCGGACAGACAATGCCTACCCCAGGTTTGCAAACCAGGAGTCAGCATCCTCTGGAGACTCGAAGAATTTAGTTGTGATGACATGTATGACTCTCAGGCGGCTTGGGTACAACATGCTGTATGGCATACCCTTTTCCCTGAGACACCGGCGGATATCTTAAAAGGATTTTCTCTTTCTTTGGAGATCCGCCAAGAGAAATCTGGGTAGAGATGTATGTCTGCGTTTTAGTGTTTGAGGTTGGGATGTTTCCTGGCTTTGCTGAGGATGCGGTCCCGGTCCCGATAGTTAAGGAACCTCACAAGGAATGGGTGAGGTGGTGCACCGGGAGTGCGTCGGCCAGTGGGAACACAATGTGCACATTCAACCACATAGGTCGGCGGGACGGGTGCCAGATTCAGGATGTCCTTGAAGAAGGTTTCAGCAAACTCCGCAGGCCGCTCGCCCTCGGAGCCCTCCGGCAGGCCGAGCACCCTCATGTTATTCCTTCTGAGGAGATTCTCGCATCGTCAGATTTGGCCACTAGTGTTTTCACCGTACGTTCCAGCTCCTCTATGAGGCAATTGTGGCAAGTGGTTAGATCTTCCATTGCCGATATGCGTGTCTCTGACTCAGCAAGGCGCCTCTGATCTTATCTAGATCCCCTCTGATGAAATTGCACTCCTCGTGAGCTTATCTATGCGGGATAGCAGTGAGGATCTGCTGCTTTCTATAGCTGATAGTATCACTTCCGAAGTTGAGGGGAACGGAGCCGCCAGAGTGGTCGGGCTTTCTGGATTCGCAGCCATGTTAATATCTGCTAACAGCAGCTTGCCGGCCAAGATGGCGTCGGAGCCCGTGGCCGGCGGGTGCTTTCTGCTCGAGTTTGGAGCCGCGGGTTTACCTCTGGCCGGCATGAATGGATGCACAGTGGGAAGCGCAAGCAGGTCCAGGCGCTGGGACTGCACAAAAGTAAGTTCTTGGAGAAAAATAGGATGAAAGTCCGTTAGGATGGCAGGAGCTCTTCTCGGTGCATCCTTCTTCCTCTACATCCGGGCAAGCCCTAATTTTTATTATTTCAAACAATTCTGTACAGGCTGCAGCAGCAGAATGTAATTGGCTGTTGTGAATCTTCTAGTTTAACCAATTCGGCCCCGGAAGATCTGCCTGCTGAATGACCAGGCCATTTATTTATTTTTGTTACTAGTAATGGCAGCGATCTATTATTTTTTATCAGGGCTGCGACATTATGACGGACACATCGGACACTTTTGACACATTTTTGGGACCTTTGGCATTTATACAGCGACCAGTGCTATAAAAATATACGGATTACTGCAAAAATGTTACTGGCAGGGAAGGGTTTAACACTAGGGGGCGATCAAGGGGCCTGTGTTCCCTCTCTGTGTTCTAACTGAAGAGGGGATGGGACTGTATAGGGGAGATGACAGATCACTGTTCATACTTTGTATGAACACACGATCAGTCTCTTCTCCCCACAGAGAACTGGGATCTGTGTGTTTACTTGGTTTTCGGTGTGTCACGAGCGATCGCGGGAGCCCGGCGGTCATTGCGCCTGCCGGGCACTTGCTCCGGGGGCAATTGGCTCCGGGGGTGAGCAGCCGGCGCACATGCGCCTCTAGTGGCCACAGGGCCAAAGCGACGTAACATAACATCGCTTCACCCAGCCGTGCCATTCTGCCGCAGTAAAACTGTGGAGGCTGGTCAGCAAGTGGTTAAGGAAGAACTTATAATCAGGAAAGCAGTATTTTAGACCATTTAGTTGTGATCATTTTGATATAACAAAGATATCAAGTTATTTCATTGAAGCTCCTCAAAAAACAATGAGATATTATAAATAATATAACTATTATTAATGCATGGATCACCTTCAACTCTAGCAGCACTGTGCAAAGTTAGAAATACACACAAGAGAGCATAACAACATGAGTTAAGGGCCCCCACTACATCCATGCCGTGATTTTTAAAAGGATATCACATGCTCTAGATTAACAAGGGTGCCAAAAAACAGCCAGTAAACTAGTGCTTATATCAGTAAAAAAAAATACAAAAATCAACATTATTGGTCAGTATTTAGCCTGTAAATCACATCTCCTCCTTTGAATGAACACAGTGTGAAATACAGTGGGTACAGAAATCCCCCCCCCCCTTAAAATAATCACATTTTGTGTTAGTGCACATTTACCGCAATATATTGCAGTGCGTTATTGCATGTTTAATGCAGTATATTTCAGTGCATTATTGCAAGTTTACCACAGTATATTGCAGTGTATTGGTGCATGTTTACTGCAGTATATTTTAGTGCGTTGGTGCACGTTTAATGCAGTATATTTTAGTGCAGTGTATTTCAGTGCATTAGTGCATGTTTAATGCATATATTTCAGTGCAGTATTTTTCAGTGGGTTTGTGCACGTTTAACACAGTATTTTGCAGTGTGTCAGTGCAGTTTTACTGCAGTATATTGTAGTGTGTCAATGGAGTCTGTCTGTGTAGTGAGTAGTAAAATTAAAGTGCACCAACACCACTTTCCATTGATTTAAAGTGCATCCTCGTACACATTCCCCCATCTTTGATACATTTTGTTAATAAGTCCCCCCCATGTCTGGCGAGGCCAACAAGGAAACTCAGATGTTCCCTTGGCACTGTGATTGGGCCAGCAGCATCTGTGTCCACAGGCAAAGGTGGTGGTCTGTCTACGGGCAGGGCATAATTTCCTCTGTTTAGTGATGTTGCCCATGCACTAAATTGTGGACTCGTCATACAGACTGGCTCCTCAAGCCATTGTTTACAAAATAAAGAAAGCTTGCAGGGAAAAAGTCTTTTTTTTGGCTTCTTAAATTTAATTATTGCTGCAGCAGGTTCTATACACAGTACATATGTGCCACTTTACATGCAGACTAAAGGGACACCGCATGCACTATATTTAAAGGAATTTTTCATTTTTATTGTTATTTTAATTTTTATAGTTTCACTTTAAGCACCAGTAAATCACTGCTTATTTAAAAATTATGCTTTTACAAACTTTTTTAGTTGATACATGTCATCCAGGGCAGTACCCGGAAGACCATGACCCTTGTATGCCCGATTACTTGCATATAAGCCTTCAAAATTGGCACTTTTCCAGTTTGTGTCTAACAGACATCAATGGGGTTCGTTATTCTGTTCCAAACTTTTGCGATGTTCAAAAGTTCTGCCACGAACCAAACCTGGGGCGTTTGGCCCAAGTCTAACAGGGATTTAGAATTTTGATTGTTGTGTTGAAGGGCTTACACATACTTACTGTACAACCCTATTTCCAAAAACACTTGGACGCTGTGTAAAATCTACATGAAAAAAATTACAGTGATTTGCAAATATCATGAACTCATTAATCACAGTAGAAAATAAAAACCATGTCAAATGTTTAAACTGCAAAAATTGCCATTTTAAAAAACAAATAAGGACATTTTGAAATTAATAGCAGCAACACGTCTCAAAAAAAGTTAGGACGGGACCATGTAACTACAGTGTAGCATCTCTTCTTCTTTTAATAACACTCTGTAAATGCCTGGGAACTGAGGAGACCAGTTGCTGCAGTATTGAGAGAGGAAAGTTGTTCCATTCTTGCTTGATACAGGATGCTAACTGCCCAACAGTCCAGGTCTTCTGTGTCGTTTTTTTTATTTCAAGATGCGCCAAATATTTTAAGTTGGTGAAAGGTCTGGACTGCAGGCCAGTTAAGCACCTGGACTCTTCTACTACAAAGCCATGTTGTTGTCATGGATGCAGTATGCAGTTTAGCAATGTCCTGCTGAAATATGCAAGGCCTTCTCTGAAAAAGACGTCTGGATGGGAGCATAGTCTGCTCTTAAACCTAGATATTTCTTTCAGCATTGATGATGCCTTTCCAGATGTGCAGGCTGCCCATTATATATGCACTAATGCCAGGGCCGTCTTTAATATTGTTTGGGCCCTGGGCAAACATTTTCTTGAGCCCCTCCAATGCAATTTTGCTCTCTAACCCAACATCCCCCAAAACAAACAAACATACACATAAACTTATCTAAAAAAAACTTTAATAATGTAAACATAAGGAACTGGTCCAGGCTTAGTGATTGGTTGCTAGAGGTTACTGCACATCGTTGTCGCTCACTGGTTGATTACTAAAGGTTACTGCTCATCATTACTGCTCACTGATTGATTGCTCAAGATTACTGCACATCATTACTGCCAACTGGTTGTTAGATGTTACTGCACATCTTTATTGCTCACTGATTGGCTTCTAGAGATTACAGCAGATCACTACTGTTCACTGGTTGCTAGAAGTTACTGTGCATCATTACCACTTATTTATGTACAACACATGCCTGCAGAGAAACAATAAGTACCATACTAATGCACCAAAAACTTGTCAGCAGACACAAAATAGGTACCGGTACACATTAATCAAATTTACACATCAGAAATATGCCAAACACCAACTCAGACATACTGTATAAACATGTCCATAGATATAAGGTCAGTACCATACTGACACACCAGAAACATGTCACAAATTACAGACTTAAGCCTAGTACACATGGTAATTTTTTTCCGTTCAGCCCAGGGCTTAGTACAGAAATCTCCCCACTGTGCTCATGTTCTAACAGGAGGACTGCCCTCCCGCCAGAACACAATGATCAATGCTCACAGCCATTGGCTGCCGGCTGTTGGTTTTCCAGCATGCTCGTTCAACAGAAGCCGGCCATAAGATCAGCTTCTGTCAAACAAGGACCTTTACACACAGGGCCAGAATGTGGCCGTTCCTTCAGAGCACATACGCCAATGATGTCACTGGCTGCATGTAATGTAAATATCTCCTAAACTGTGCATGTTTAGAAGATACCAGCTATGGTGCAAATCATTGAAAATGTATCACATTTGTTCAAACCTAATTCACTGACGGCCTATCTCATTTCTTGAGACTCTGAAATGTCATGAAAGTACAAATACCCCCCAAATGACCCCTTTTTGAAAAGTAGACAGTCCTAGGTATTTAGTAAGAGGCATGTGAGTTTTCTGAAGTTGTAATTTTTTCCCACAATTCTTGGCAAAAAGAAGAATTTTTTTTTTGTTTTGTTCTTTTACAATATTGTCATAATAACAAGTTATTTCTCATACACAGCATATGCATACTTCCAATTACACCCCAAAACACATTCTGCAACTCTTTCCAAGTATGGCGATACTACATGTGTGGGACTTTTACACAGGCTGGCCACACAGAGAAGTCCAAAATGCAGGGAGTACCGTAAGGGGTTCTAGGAGCATAAATGACACCTCTAATTTCCTAACGACCTATTACATTTGTGAAGGCCCTGGAGCACCAGGACAATGGAATTACCCACAAAATGACCCCATTTTGGAAAACAAACACCCCAAAGTATATTCTGTGAAGCATTATGAGTCTTTTGAGTGGTTAATTTTTTTACACAAGTCTTCAGAAAACGTGGAAAGAAAATTAAAATCTTTTTTTTTTTTTTTTACACAAAGTTGTCCATTTATAAGATATTTCTAACACATAGCATCTATATAGCAAAAATTACACCCCAAAACACATTCTGCTACTCCTCCTGAGTATTGCGATACCACATGTGTGAGACTTTTACACAGCCTGGCCATATACAGAGGTGGTACACATCTCATTTCGTTCCTACCTATCACACTTTTGAAGGTCCTTTGAATAATTTCAGACCAGGCTTAGAACAGTTAGCATAACTTTACTGAAGAATGGCCTCCTAGCAATACAGCATTGTCCTGTTCCTAAGTCTAATGAAAATAGCATAGTTGCACAGGCATATCTCCATGAGGTGAGATTCTCTAGGCATTTTCCATGATTTGGGTGCTGTCCGTCACTCTCGGTATCTTCAGTGCCATTCTAGCGCTCACAGGTGGGTCTCCATTCCCTCAGATCTACGTACTCCACTTTGACTTTTGGCTTTGGTTCTGGAATGACTCTAGTCTTAGTGGTTTCGGTCTTTATGTAAAAGGTGGGCCCGCCAAAACCAAAAGCCCAGAAACTGAACAGAACATGATTAGCCCCTCCCCAGCCTGGGCAGACTCCTGGACTAACTACACACATTTCAACCTGCCTACAAATAATTACCCTACAAAGTACCGACGTATATACACAGTGGGCGGTCCGGAAAATTAACAAAGGTTCTGGATTTCCCATTCACCTACAGGTTTAGTGCAATATCCTGTTTAGGAAGGGTCATTTCTCACTCCCCCCCCCCCCCCCAAAAAAAAGACAGCTACACAGTATAAAAATAATTTGAAAAATAAAATGTAATAAAATTACTCCAGAAACAAAGAAATTAAATGTAGAATAATATTGAACAAGAAGATTGTAACATGGCAGCTCTTGCATAAATCTTATGTAGGGGCTGCTGAGAACTGTGGTGTGCCTGTCACCCTTCACCTCTCAGACACTCAGAGACATAGAACAATCCATGCGCTTTGTTTTTTTTTGTTTTATTGAGGGGATTGAACTTGGATAGGGTAAGGGAAGTATGGGTTGCCCAGTAGGATTTGTAGAACGTGCTTGGGACAACTATACAGTTCAGTATATACATTTCATTTCTCCTCCTGCACATCGCTTCCTCTCTAATCTTCAGGACTTTCTCCTCCTGCACATCGTTTCCTCTCTAATCTTCAGGTACAGCTAGCACAATGTGGTTAAACCTGACATTGACTCAGCCAGGCCTTAGAAATTGCCCTTTGCAGGCAGAGACTGCGGACCCCTATAGTGTCGAAAAATTTAAAGTCTCTGGTGCTAGCTGTCCTACGGCTACTGAGCCCAGTAACCAATCTTCAGGCCCTGCAAGCCCTCCTAGCTGCAGCTGCCTCTTTACACTTCCCCTTCCACTACAGTCCACACTTCTGGTTCTGCATCCATCTCAGACTGCAAGCTCCCAGCCCTCTCAGTCCTCCTGGCTGTGACCAGTTGCCCTCCTTGAAGTCTCTTAGCAGTTCTCTTTCCCACTGTCCTCTCCTTGCTCTCTCTTGTGCCTCCAGTCCAGTACCTCTCCATGTGTTCTTAGAAGTGGTCCTGACTGCACCCGGGCCCCAGACTGGGGAGCTCCCTCAAAGGCCCCAGCAGCCTCCACACTCTCTCACTCCAGCTCTTTCACCCAACAACTTGGGCTCAGCCTGGGAATTTAAGGAGGCCAATCCAGTTTGGGAATTGGTCAGGGCACCCTAAAACACTCCAGGCAGCTCCACCTCTCCTCTCCTCCTCTCCTTCCAGAACTTTCTCCAAAGAAGAGGGAGGTCTCAGTAATGCTGCCTGTGAGTCACCAGCTGCTACCCTGAGCCACTCCCAGCCCAGACCAGATCAAAACAAAACGAAATTTACCTATCCTACAACCTACCTAGAGGGTGCTACACTTATATAGATAAATATAGAATAGCATATAGTGTATTCGTGTATGTATATTTTTTTTATCAAGATTTACAGAAATACGAGAAATAATAAGCCACTAAGGCACAATTCCTAAAGATCAGAAAATTATATATATAACTCTTAGTATATAATAGTTTTAACACAAAAGTATCAATGAGTATCAATGTGTCTTTGTAGGGGTACTTTGTAGAATACAGTGATGGACCAATAGATTGGAGCAATAGAAGGTGCACCAGCCTTTGACACTGCATCCAAATATTGCATTTACATATTAAACCACAATGGGATTTGGACACTTCTGCGTACTTGCATTTTTGTTGGCTACCAGTTTAGTAGCTTTCAGAAGTCGCCAAGGTGCTTTTATTATTTTGCTATTTTGATCAAGAATATCACATTTTGGAAATGGCCAAAAGGTGAGGTTGTGCTTTGTTCAGGAATAAAGTAGAGTAGCCAAAGCTTCATTTTTTTGAAGCCTCTATGGTTATCCAAAGACCCTGATATTGGTAGTTTTAAAACAAACCCTGCCTCTTAGGCCTGATTTACACTTATGCATTTTTAGTGCTTTTTGCATTTTGAAGATTTGCACCACAGTCCATTTAACATGGTTCCCTATGGAACACGCTCTGTAGTGCAAATCTGCAAAATGCAAAAAGCACAAAAAATGCATAGGTGTGAATCCAGCCTTACTCCCAGAAATGCTAATGATAACTAAAAATAAAAGTTGTCAGAAACATATTATTACACAATGGATATTAACATGTAGACATAGGAGGTAATTCTAGTCCACGTAATATGTATAGAAGACAATACGTTAATTGTTTTAATGATAGATGCAGTTTACATGAAGTAGCATCTTCCCACACCTTAGTGTTGGAAACCTCCCAGACCGGTGCAGTAAGTTTCTAAGAGGTGACCTGCTTCTATATCAGCCTGAGGACAAATGAGTAACTGGGAAACAGGGCAGGGAAAGGGACTTTTACATACAGTCATCCTTACCTGTTCATTGCTGGTAACAACTAAAATGTCAATACCCTGGAATGTGCTTACTTTACAAAATGTGGTTTTCCAATACATGCGCAATAATTCCAACACACATACACAAGTTGTTGGCTCAAAAATTTGTGAATGCATATGGAATATTTATTGCACTGTCTCCACTGCAAATAAAAAAATATAATGCTTAGTCTCAGATGTTAGTAAGCATAGAATGCCAGTCTTTGCAATCATAACGCCACCTTACTGATGTAAGGGTGAAAGATTTAAAGAGTAAATATCACAAACAAAATCTTATATAGCAAATACAACTGCAATTGCTACACAACTAATATTGTAATGTAATGCTATAAAAAAGTTACCTTTTGTTTCATTCTACAACTGCTGTCATTTTACGTAAAATTCAGTGCAATATGGCAGTGATCTACAGATCATCCTCAGAAATGTAATTTCCTGCTTGTTTGATTAACTCACAGATTTCTGCTGATGTCTGCACCACCTCAGGTTTTAGGCTTTTAGGCATCCCCTGTAATAGAAATGTTAGTTTCGTTGAGATACTCCCCATGGGTTAAACAGTTCTAAAGGGTAGCAGATACTGCAGCTTTTCTCATTTTACAGAAACCACCAGGCGGGTATAATGAACCAGACCCCCCCATTTGGAATCAGTGTGCATAGGACATGGTGAAACTAAGGGGTATTTTTTTCAGAGCAACAAAAGGCAGGAAACTGCTACAAAGTTTGTTAAAATCCCAGCAATATTCATTGATCACCCAGAGGGGATTATTATTTTTTCCAACGAAAGTGCAGTTGCTCTTTATTGTATTACCCCAAATATGGCCCTGTCTAGATCTAGGTAGGATGACCAGGAAATAAAAAAAAAACAGATTGAAAATAAATAAATAAGTTAAAGCAAGTAATTTAAACATATACTTCAGGCAAATAGCTAAATAGATGAAAGATGTATATGAGAGAGAATTTACCTGTCAAAGGATTTTCATTTTTGTCCATCTAGTCCTAAGATTTACACAGCTCAGCCCCACAGCAGACTGCAAAACTGATCTTTATCTGCTGCAAATATGAATACAACAACAAATGGACTTCCTTGGTACTCATAAAATCAGTTCACTAATTAGAGTGTAAATAAAATTTTATTACAATTTAAAAAACAACAAACATGTATCAAAGTGTGCTCCCTCATGTTTCAGAGTGTTTCCTGGTCAAGTTTACATACAGAGGTATTGAATCCAGAATGCAGATGTCAACACAGCTAAGTATAGGGAAACATAATCTCCAAACTGAGTATCATCCTTTACATGTTTTGTGGCTTCAGACTCTTCTTGAGGAGGCAGGAGTGATCATATAATTATCGAAATAAACAAAAAACATATCAACATTACAATACAGTTATTATAACACATAAAACATATACACTGAAAACACCAGGCTAAGTTTCAAGGCTTACCCACTATAGGGTGATGCAGAACCACATAAGGAAACCACCCCAAACCCTTGATAAAACTTGCCTCTAGGGGCAGATGTGAAAGCTGGCCGTTAATGAGAGGTGGAGTACAGATGTATAAACCTATGCAATTACATAAAAACAGTCAAAATGAATTAGTACATTGTCCATAGAAGCCATAAGAAGAAGGTCATATTATTAGGTACATTGTGGATAGGTAATCAATAGGGGGCATAGGTAGCTCAAAAGCACATAAGGGGGTATAATAAATGCTTCCAAGCAATAACACCTAAACCAACAATAGTTTACACGTCCCCAGGGCCAGAGCCACAATTGGAACCTGCAGCAGCAATAAAGATCGTATAAGCTAATGTCCAAATATAGATCCATGAAAGGAAAACTCCCTGCACGTACTCTGATAGAAGCATGCAATGCACCCCAAAGAAGATGGTAGCCAGGCCCTCCTATAGGAGGTAAACCCCCCCCCCCCTTCTTAAATAAATGTCATCACCAGCCAATCACATGCACAGACATGGAAAGCCCATGCATGCTTTGTGTCAAAAGCCAGGTAGAAAGTCCTCTCGTGCGGCCATACTGACAACAGGGGGGGGGGGGCAAGAGAGTCAAGAAACACTTCCCCTGTTCCACCCAGCAACTGGAGGACTGTACACCCACCCAAGAGACAATATCACAAGGCAGGAAGAGGCCCTTTAGCATCCACATCCCCCCATCAAAACGGGGCCCACTAGCACCACCTAATGCCATCTATCAGAAAATATTGCTAATTGCAACAAGTCATCATAACAACAAAATACATCATCATATATGCACATGCCAATATCAAGACAGCTGGGTATATAATAAAAAAGAGAAAAAAAATAGAATGATATAAGAAAATCAAAATATGAGGCATGGCCAAATCTCAAATTGACAGAGGCCAGAAAAAAAAATCAAACTGAAGAGAGATTACACTAAAACAGAAAAAAAGAACACCAGAAGGTGCCAAATGAGGGGCAATAAATACCCTAACAGGGAGCCCATCAGTGTAAAGGTCATACGGTACTGGCTACTGACTACTTCAACACTGTAAAATACTACAATCATTTCTCTTTGAGATTAATAAAATATTCTGAGTCTGATAAAATATCATGGTTGGTGCCACACTTTATAAAAAGGGCTTATAGGAGATCATTTCATTTAGCCCTTGTGGAACTGTGGCATTAGGTCTCGTGATCCACAGTTTCTCCTGCTGAAGGATCTTTTTGTCCCAGTTCCCTTCACATGGGTCTCTGGGAACAACCTCCAATCCAATAAATGACACAACTGACATGTCTGATCGGTACTTTAGCTCGATATGACGACAAACAGGGGTCAAGCTCTTACCGATCTTACCAGAATAATAAAGGTGGACATTAATGAGTTGCCAAGATTTACAAATAATTTTACCCACATAAAAAGTATAACGTTGACATGCCATCACAACTGGCATGACTCCTAGGCAAATACACTTTTCCATCAGTTAATAAAGCACTCTATTTGACCTCTTTGGGTAGAACATGGCAGCCCCCCCTTTTTTTACTAGCTTTCTCTGCTGCAGTTTCACTTGCACTTACTGGTCTGCTGTCCAACCTGTGAAGGGAGAAGCAGCACACCAATGACCACATCTTTCTTCCACTCTACTCTCTCATCCTATTACCATGCTCCTTGCACTTCAGCACAACTGATTAACAAAGGGCTGATGCCAAGTTAAATGCATGTACTTTTTTGTATGCAACCAATAGGATCTGGAGGTTTTCATATAGTGCAGGAGCCATATAAATAGGCATACATTAAATTTAGATATAAGAGCATGGTAACTATTTACAATTCATTTGCACAATTATGTTGAATTTAACTTAAAACATTTTTTGGTTGTGGTGTGGTGCATTCAAAATTAATGTGCTGCCCTAGGGTGCTTGTACACAGTTTTAATGTAAAATGCCAGATCTTCCTGGCAGAAAGTTTCCGCATAAAAAAATGTTAGTATGGTCTCTATAGTGCATGTGTTTGCACTCATGTACACACCAAATTTCTTCTAGCTTCCAAATTGCCAAATTATATAGTCTACCGTTTATCTACAATACAATTCCATCATCAGTACAAGCAGATAGAGAGTGTATTTTCAATACACAGGTCTATCTTATTACATGACCCCCACCTCAAGATCTCCATTCCTGGCAAACCAAAATTATCCTAAAAAGTGCTCCCAAACTCAAAGATAAAATCACACGTATTAAGATCTCGTGCATTCCCAAACCCATCATACAAACTAATGACCTATTTGGTAACTGGATTGGTATATGTAGTAAGCTCAAATGTAAGACCTCCAAACATGGTAAAAGAGCTTCGTAGAAAATTAAAAATCCTATCCTCTATACCTCATTCTTAACCTGTTCCTCACAGTATGTGATCTACTGCCTCACATGTCCTTGTAGCCTCCTGTATGAAGGAAAAGCACCATAAGGACTCTGGGGGCTTGCTTTGATGAACAAAGAAGGTTTGTCAGGGAAGGTAACACAAAACATTGTGTCTCAAGATATTTTACTAAACATCACCAAAAATCCTGTAATTGTGTAAGTGTGTGGGCTATTGAGTCTATTCCACCAAAATCCTCCATCGGTGAACATTTTAAGAGGCTCTGTGAAAGGAAGACATTGGATCTTCTGTCTGAACTCCCTGTTTCCAGGAGGTCAGAATAAAGAAATTGAGATAAACACTGTCACCTAATCCTCTCCCCGTTCCCTTATATTTTTTAGACACCTCAGACAATTTTTTCTCAAAGATGGCCCCCTACTCAGCATTGCTGGAATGGTACCATTCAGTAGCGTTACTGGCATTCATTAATATTTATGATTTATGATTTATTTATCTATTATAAACTCTATTTTTATTATGTCATTTTATTGATCATAGCCCTGTTGTTTGGTCTTATGCATAGAACTGTTATTTCCTGCCCCCACATAAAAACCTCAACTCTCCCATAGAGTCATGATTTAAGCATAACATTTGTTGTGGACTTATGTTGTGTAGTTCCATATCATTAGCCATGTATATTAGTGACCTCTTGTGGTGTCCACAAACTATCATACGCAATACAGAATTCAGTGGCAATACATACAGTATATCACAAAAGTACATCCCCTCACATTTTTGTAAATATCTTATTATATCTTTTCATGTGACAACACTGAAGAAATTACACTTTGCTACAATGTAAAGTTAGTGAGTGTACAGCTTGTATAATGGTGTCAATTTGCTGTCTCCTCAAAATAACTCAACACACAAACATTTATGTCTAAACCGCAAAGTGAAACCTTAAGTGTAAATGTCCAAATTGGGCCCAAAGTGTAAATTTTTGTGTGACCACCATTATTTTCCAGCACTGCCTTAACCTTCTTGGGTATGGAGTTCACCAGAGCTTCACAGGTTGCCACTGGAGTCCTCTTCCACTCCTCCATGATGACATCACAAAGCTGGTGGATATTGGAGACCTTGCGCTCCTCCACCTTCCATTTGAGTATGCCCCACAGATGTTCAATAGGGTTTAGGTCTGGAGACATGCTTGACCAGTCCATCACCTTTACCCTCAGCTTCTTTAGCAAAGCAGTAGTTGTCTCAGAGATGTGTTTGGGGTCATTATCATGTTGGAATACTGCCCTGCGGCCCAGTCTCTGAAGCCAGTGCCACCTACCAGTGCCCACAGAACCACCCATCAGTGCCCATCCATCAGTGCCCACAGTGTCACCCCACAGTGCCACCTATCAGTGCCCTCAGTACCAACTCACAGTGCCACCTAACAGTGCCCACAGTGCCATATATCAGTGCCCACAGTGCCGCCTATAAATGAATCCATGCTATCAGTGTGAGGAGGAAAAAGAAAAAAAACTGATCACCGGCGGCTGCGAGAGGGACATCGGTCCCAATCATAAAGGTATGTACCAGTGCCCACCAGCGCCACCTACCAGTACCTACAGTACCACCCATCAGTGCCCACAGTGTCACTTCACAGTGCCACCTATCAGTGCCCTCAGTACCACCTCACAGTGCCACCTATCAGTGCCCACAGTGCCGCCTATAAATGAATCTGTGCGTCATTACCAGTGCTGCCAATCAATACCCCCTACCAGTGTCCATCAGTGCCACCTACCAGTGCCCATCAGTCCCACCTATCATTTCCCATCAGTGCCGATCAGTGCCATCTGTCAGTGCCACTCATCAGTGCCACCCATCAGTGTTAGCCATCAGTGCCACCCATCAGGGCCCATCAGTGCCGTCTTATCAGTGCCCATCAGTGTCGCCTTATCTGTGCCCATCAGTGCACATCAGTGCAGCCCATCAGTGGCCATCAGTGCAGACTCATCAGCGAATATCAATGAAGGAGAAAAATTACCCATTTGCTAAATTTAATAACAAACTATGAAATGTGATTTTTTTTGCAACTGGTGATTAAATACCACCAAAAGAAAGCTCTATTTGTGTGAAAAAAATTATAAAAATGTAATCGGGGTACTGTGTAGTATGATTGCACAATTGTCATTGTCATGAAAGCTGAAAATTGGCCTGGGCGGTGGGTTTAAGTGCCCAGTAAGCAAGTGGTTAATGACTTTGTGTTGAATTATTTTGAGGGCACAGCAAATTTACACTTATACAGGCTGTACACTCACTACTTTACATTGTAGCAAAGTGTAATTTCTTCAGTGTTGTCACATGAAAAGATATATCAAAATATTTACAAAAATGTGAGGGTGTACTCGCTTTTATGAGATACCGTATTACTATTACATTGGTATTCGCCCATTTATGTCGGTTTGATCTATATTGTAGCTTTGCTGCAAATATTGTTTTCCGCCAGACATATTATTTTGTGTTGAGGCCAAATTGTTCAATTTTGTTCATCTGGCCACCTTAAACACACCTTTGAGGCCACATTTAAAAGGAAGTTATGGTCAGATGAGACTAAAATTAAATTATATGGCCTCAAAACCAAACAATATGTCTGGCGGAAATCCAATACAGCACATCATCCAAATAACACCCTTCCTACAGTAAAGCATGGAGGTAGTAATATAATGTTATGGGGTGTTTCTCTGCAGAAAGTACTGGAGCACTTTTCAGGACAGAAGGAAAAATGGATGGGGCAAAATACCATGAAATTCTTTAGGAAATTCTGCTGCCCTCTGCCAGAAAGTAGTTGTCAGGTCACCTTGAGGCGAGGTGACAGGTGCACACCGTAGGGATCAGGAGTGCACCGCAAGGTTGTGGACCCTACGGCTGACTGCTGCAGAGGGGGGACAGATCCCACTGGGGTTAGAGCATAAGATTCCCTGGGGCACGGAGTCTAAGAGCCAGCAGGTGTTCACCAGCGCCTCTAGTGGTGAGGATGGACTTGGCTGCAACTGGCTCCAGGTCGCGACCCCCAGGGTCCCCCAGCTCACACCCACAGTAGGCAACAGGAGGATAGGGATGTGGAGGGACAAAGCCAAGGTCGGGGCCACAAGCAGACAAGAATAGTCAGGTACATGCCAAAAGGTCAGGATCACAGGCAAACAGGGATAGTGAAGACATGCCAAAGTCGGTAACGGAAAACAGAAGCAGAGCACACGGCAGGAAACAGGAAGCTAATACACAATGGAATACACAATAGTTGATCAGCACTGATGGCCTGCAGTGCACAGGTTAATATAGGGCTCCCTGATAGGGCCTGAGGTGGAGCCATGCTTAGAGGAGAGGTTATAAAAACCACCAGGTGGAAGTGGCTGACCTCTTAGTCTGAAGACATGAGGGAAGGTAAGCAAACACAGGAAGATCACTGCATAACCATGACAGTAGTCAATGGGAAGAAGGTTTACCTTCCAACATGACAATCACCCAAAACACACAGCAAAAATGACCAAAGGTGAATGTCCTTGAATGGCCTAGTCAGGGCCTAGACTTAAACAGCATTGAAAATCTGTGGAATGACTTCAGTTCACAAATGGTCACCATCAAATTTAACTGAATTTGAGCATTTCTGCAAAGAATAGAGGGCAAATATTGCAAAGTTAGTAGAGACATATCCCAACAGACTAAAGGCTTTAATTAAAGCAAACGCTGGTTCAACAAAATACTGACATGAGGGGGGTAATCCTTTTTCCTATTCAGTGTTTCTATTTTTGATTTTTTTTTCTGATATGTTGGTGTTATATCTTTCACTTGGATGTTATAAGTTGCACTAGTAAATACAGCTGGATAAAACAAAAACTATATCTGTCTTAATTTCAGGCTGCAAAGCAACAAAATCTGAAATATGCTGCGTTAAACGTGCAATAACGCACTGAAATATACCGGAAACCTGCCCTGACAAAACAAAAACAAAATTTAACTAACGTAAAAATGAATGATTGCACTACACTCACACTGCACTATCACTGTATTCACATTAAACTGACACTAAAGTAAAAATGAATGTTCGCACTACACTCACACTAAACTGATATTTTACACTGACAATAGAATCACTATAGCACACTAACTTGCTAGTTGCACTGAACAGAGCTCTGTATCTCTCTCCAAGCCAATATCACACTGCAAATGACCACTATTGGAAGAATATTTTTATAGTGTGTGGTGGGACTAATAGCAATGAGCCTTGATTGGATAGAGTCATCATGACGGTGTCCAATCATGGTTCTGACAGTGCTATGTGCCCTGATTTGGCAAAGCTTTCTTTTGCTTCAGCCAAACAAGGCTTTTAATGCACTGTGCGGTGCAGTGCATTGTGGTCGTTCGGCGGGCCGAACAAACAGTCAAACACCCCCATATGTTCGATGTTTGCTGAACGAGCAAACAGCCAATGTTCAGCCTGAACTCATGCTTGGGCCGAACAGATCACTCAGCACTAATCCTTTTATAGATTTATATTGCTGTTTGTGTCTCAATGTCCACACAGGAACTAAAGAGAAGGCTCCTCAGTGGGGACAGCCACAGAAAATAAAACTCTATCCAAAATATAAACATTAGCTAGTGGAATTATTACCTAAAAATGATCTTTATATTATCATCCAATAATCCCTTGTACTCTAGAAATCAGGCTAAAAGAAGGAATGTTATCATATTCAGTCAATCGGCCTCTGTGTGAAGCGTTGTGTTTTTGTTGCCATGTTTCATGCCCCGAGAGCTAGAAAGAGAGGCCTTTAATCAGGCTTAGTGGACTTTTGTAAGATATATGAAGGAGCCACTGTTGGGATTTTGCACCACATGCCTATAAGTTGTGTCTGTTTGTGTGAAATTATTTTTCAAATAGAAACATGTTTGAAGGCACCCCATGGTCAGTATTCTCATGCATATTTTAAATTCCAACCAGGTCAAAGTACATGTAAACTTAATAAAGACTGGTTTAGCCACACAAACAGGTTTCTGAAGGACTGCTGTATATACATTTGCGAAAACAGTAGTCTGACAGCAGTAATTCTATCCTGACTGTGTGCTCCATCCGGACGAGATAGAATTTTATTTGAGAAACAAGTTGGTATAGACCCTGAAATTCAAGTATCACATGCAGGCAATCATAAAGTGCAGCAAAGCAACCAAACAAATTGCTCCTTTCATAACTTTGGAGACTTCAGAAAGAAAGTTGGGCAGCATGCAATATAGTGTGCAGTTACAGTATAAGTGCATAAAGTAGTGCAGTATTTCTTAAAGTGGTTGTAAACCCTTACAAACCACTCTGACCTACAGGTAAGCCTAGATTAAGGCTTACTTGTAGGTCCAAGAAATATCTCCTAAACCTATACGGTTTAGGAGATATTTGCCTGAAGACAGGCACCGATGTCTACGGCGCGCAGGCGCACTGAGCGTGGCATTCTCAACGACGGAGCTGCTGCGCGTGTCGGCTCTCGTGCACATGCGCAGGAGTGACGTCATCGCGGCTTCGCCGAATCACAGCGGCGGAGCTGCGAGACCCCACCGAGAAGATGGATGCGCCGGACTACAGGGGACAGCGGTGACTTCGCTGGCTCCTGTGTCAGGAAAGTGACACATAATGGACTACTGTGCGATGCATAGTAGTCTATTATGCTTTGCCTTTGCAGGGAATGAAAGAGGAAGTAAACTCATCAGGGTTTACTTCCTCTTTAAGTCTAGCTCTATACTCCCAACAGGTCATGTTTTAAGGATTACTCTTAATAAAAATGTCTGTGGCACATACTGATCTAGGTAGATTGATTCAATCACCTATGTAAGATTAAAGATACATTGTCATCTAATTAAAGAAGATTAAACAAATACAGCATTGTAAAGTGCAGTACATTTATATTACCATCACCACCTTTGTTGCATTCATTCCTCACTCTCTTGCAAGAGAGCTAGAGCCACTGCTAGAACCTTCACCATCCAATACTTCCAAGTGTATCAGATGCCTGCAGCCACCCCCCACCCCACAGCGCTAGGGTGTCCCTTCAGGACTGCAGGGCCATACTATAGGCAAAGATGCAGCATTTGTCTCTATAGCTTTTCTTTTGTATATTTTTTTTTTAAAACAACAGTTAAAATACCATTATCCCATGTAAGCCCTATTTACGCATTGTCACAATATTCTAAAAGCCAAGTTAGTACCAATAAATTAAACATTTGTTATGGGTTATATCCAAAGTTGTGTGCCTACAGGCTTCAATGATGGAAATCCAGCCTGTTTTTTGTTTTTTTTTGTATGATTATCTGATTACCGGTATGTATGCGTAAAAAGTTCAGATGACGTTGCAATAATCTGATGAATGAACAGCTATAGAAGTTAGAGAAAGTTCATACATGAGACTAGAACAATAATGATAAAAGCATCCTATAGCTCACTTTAAGTGACCATATTTCTAAACAGAGAAGGACTTCTGATCAGCACTTGCTTGGGTACCTCATTGGGTTTAGTCATTTAGAAATAACCAAAAATTTCATCAAGTGTTTTATTTTGGCTATATTTGCTGTTAAAAGAATGACCAACGAATCACATAAAACTCTCCAGCACATAATGGGTGAAGGAGATGGAATGTACAATTTGGCGGCAGCAGGATAAAATTCCGCATGAGTCCAGGACTTATTGTTTTGCATGCTGGTGATCAGTTTGGTCTTGTCCGTAAACTATGCATGACAATCTAATCCTACCTGGATTACACGTAATGCTCACAAGCAAGCATTATGAAGTTTAAATTGCAAATAACCACTTATGAACAGCCAAGACTTATCTGCACCTGAGAAAGTATTGTCAAACCCATTGCTGGGAAAAGCACAGTAAAATTATGTGTATGTCTGGCATAATTCTCTGGGGAGGAAGAATTTTATATTTTTGGTAGGATGCTAAAAAAGCAGAGTAGCAGCATTGGCATAAATTTAGGAATAATCAGTATTCAGAAGACTTTTATTCTACAATTGTCATTGGCCTCATTGCGGTAGAGCGAGCTTATTATAACAGAAACTTTGTTGGATGTTCTTGTTTGGTTGTATTCACTAACGTCAGGTGTTCCCTGTAGATCCTGTAGTACTGGTGAAACCAGAGCCTGACTATAAAGGGTTCCTTCACACCACAAGTGCCCCATCGTAAATATAATTTATGATCTTTGTATCTGGTGTGTATGTTCAAGTTGGAAGCGCTCATTATCTACTTTGTCATAGTGCACTCATCAATGTATTGACTTCTGGTACAATGTTTTTATTGAGATATAAAAAAAAAGGGAAAACCAGATAAATTCCCACACAGGGGATATAGACATAAAACTTAAGAAAGAGGTTCACTTAAAAGTACATAATAAAAACATATATTATGAGGGTATATATTATAAACTGACACCGACCCACCAGCTAGTGCCCGGGGCCAGTGCGTTATGCCCGAGTCTTGAGACCCAGGGGCTGAGGCAGGCAAGGGGGTGCGGGGTTGTCTGCAGAATGGGGAAGGGAAAAAATGAAAAAAAAAAAAAAACACACACAACAGTGGGGGGGATGGGTGGGGGGGAGGGTGAAGGGGGAAGATAGGTGTAGAACAGAGCGGCAAGCCAGAGGCCCAGAGACAGAGAGGAAGTCAATGTATTGACTTCCATGGCATCAGACAAATATACAGTGCATCTGGAAAGTATTCACAGCGCTTCACTTTTTCCACATTTTGTTGTATTACAGCTTTATTCCAAAATAGATTCAATTCATTATTTTCCAAAATTCTACAAACAATACCCCATAATGACAACGTGAAGGAAGTTTGTTTGAAATCATTGCAAATTCATAAAAAAAAAAAAATCACATGCACATAAGTATTCACAGCCTTTGCTCAATACTTTGTTGAAGCACCTTTGGCACCAATTGCAGTCTCAAGTATTTTTGAGTATGATGCTACAAGTCTGGCACACCTATTTTTGGGCAGTTTCTCCTATTCTTTTTTGCAGGACCTCTCAAGCTCCATAAGGTTGGATGGAGAGTGTCGGTGCACAGCAGTTTACAGGTCTCACCAGAGATGTTCAATTGGGTTCAAGTCTCGGCTCTGGCTGGGCCACTTAAAGACATTCACAGAGCCACTTCTTTATCACCTTGGCTGTGTGCTTAGGGTCATTATCCTGTTGGAAGATGAACCTTCACCCCAGTTCCCAGAGGTCCAAAGCGCTCTGGAGCAGGTTTTCATCAGGGATGTCTCTGTACATTGCTGCATTCATCTCTCCCTTGATCCTGACTACTCTGCCAGTTCCCTGCCGTTGAAAAACATCCCCACGGTATGATGATGCCACCACCATGCTTCACTGTAGATATGGTATTTGCCAGGTGATGCGCAGTGCCTGGTTTCCTCCAGACATGATGCTTGCCATTCAGACCAAAGAGTTCAATCTTTGTTTCATCAAACCAGAGAATTCTGTTTTTCATTGTCTGAGAGTCCTTTAGTTGCCTTTGGCCAACCCCAAGCAGTCTGTCATGTACCTTTTACTGAGGAGTGGCTTACGTCTGGCCACTCTACCATACAGTACTGATTGGTAGAGTGCTTCAGAGATGGTTGTTCTTCTGGAAGGTTCTCCTCACTCCACAGAGAAATGCTGGAGCTCTGTCAGGGTGACCATTGGGTTCTTGGTCACCTCCCTGACTAAGGCCCTTGTCCCCGGATCAGTTTGGCTGGGCGGCCCATTCTAGGAAGAGTCCTGGTGTTCCAAACGTATTCCATTTACAAATGATGGCGGGCACTGTGCTTATTGGGACCTTCAATGCTGCAGAAATTTTTCTGTACACTTCCCCAGATCTGTGTCTCCATACCTCTACAGACAATTCCTTGGACTTCATAGCTTTGGTTTGTGCTTTGACATGCACTGTTAACTGTGGGACCTTATATATACACACAGGTGTGTGCGCCTTTCCAAATCATGTCCAATCAACTGAATTTACCACAGGTGGACTCCAATCAAGTTGTAGAAACACCTCAAGGATGATCAGTGGAAACAGGATGCACCTGAGCTCAATTTTGAGTGTCATGGCAAAGGCTGTGAATACTTATGTACATGTGTTGTTGTTTTTTTAAATACATTTGCAAACATTTTAACCACTTGCTTACTGGGCACTTAAACACCCTTCCTGTCCAGACCAATTTTCAGCTTTTGGTGCTCTCACACTTTGAATGACAATTACTCAGTCATACAACACTGTACCCAAATGAATTTTGTGTCCTTTTTTCCCCACAAATAGAGCTTTCTTTTGGTGGTATTTGATCACCTCTGGGGTTTTTATTTTTTTCGCTATAAATGAAAAAAGACCGAAAATTTTGAAAAAAAACGCATATTTCTTTGTTTCTGTGATAAAATTTAGCAAATTATAATCTTTTTTTCATAAATTTTGGCCACAATTTATACTGCTACATATCTTTGGTAAAAATAACCCAAATTAGTGGATATTATTTGGTCTTTGTGAAAGTTAGAGAGTCTACAAGCTGTGGTGCGAATCGCACAAAATTGATCACACCTGATGTACTGGTGGCCTATCTCATTTCTTGCGACCCGAACAAGTCAGGAAAGTACAAATACCCCCCAAATGACCCCTTTTTTGAAAGTAGACATTCCAAGGTATTTACTAAGATGCATGGTGAGGTTTTTGATTTTGTCATCTTTTTCCCACAATTCTTTGCAAAATGAAGATTTTTTTTTTTTTCTCACAAAATTTTCAATGTAATAGGTTATTTCTCTCACATGGCATGTGTATACCACAAATGACACCCCAAAATACGTTCTGCTACTCCTTCTGAGTATTACGATACCAAATGTGTGAGACTTTTACACAGCCTGGCCACATACAGAGGCCCAATATTGAAATAGCACCATCAGGCGTTCTAGGAGCATAAATTACACATTTCATTTCTCAACCACCTATTACATTTTTGAAGGCCCTGGATCACCAGGACAATGGAAATGCCCACAAAGTGACCCCATTTTGGAAAGCTAACACCCCAACGTATAATCTATGAGGCATAATGAGTCGTTTGAATGGTTCATTTTTTTTCCAGAAGTTTTGGGAAAATGTGGAAAAAAAATGAAAACGCATTTTTTTTTACGCAAAGTTGTCCATTTATAAGATATTTCCAACACATAGCATGTACATAGCAAAAATGACACCCCAAAATACGTTCTACTACTCCTCCTGAGTATAACGATACCAAATGTGTGAGACTTTTACACAGCCTGGCCACATACAGAGGCCCAATATTGAAATAGCACCATCAGGCGTTCTAGGGGCATAAATTACACATCTTATTTCTCAACCACCTATTACAGTTTTGAAGGCCCTGGAGCACCAGGACAATGGAAATGCCCACAAAGTGACCCCACGTGGCACTGACAGATGGCACTGGAGGCAGATGGCACTGGAGGCAGATGGGGCTGACAGATGGGGCTGACAGATGTCGCTGGCAGATGTCGCTGGCAGATGTCGCTGGCAGATGGCACTGGGGCTGGCACTGGCAGATGGCACTGGCAGATGGTGCTGGCTATTTGCTCTGGCTAATTGCTCTGGCAAATGGGGCTGGCAGATGGCACTGCGGCTGGCAGATGGCACTGGCGCTGGCAGGTGGCACTGGCAGGTGGCACTGGCGGCACTGGCGCTGACAGCACTGGGGCTGACGGATGGCACTGGCGCTGGCAGGTGGCACTGGCACGTGGCACTGGCGGCACTGGCACTGGGGCTGACGGCACTGGGGCTGACGGATGGCACTGGCAGGTGGCACTGGTGCTGGCAGGTGGCACTGGTGCTGGCAGGTGGCACTGGTGGCACTGGCAGGTGGCACTGGCGGCACTGGGGCTGACGGCACTGGGGCTGACGGATGGCACTGGGGCTGACGGATGGCACTGGCGCTGGCAGGTGGCACTGGTGCTGGCAGGTGGCACTGGCGCTGGCAGGTGGCACTGGCACTGGCGGCACTGACGGCACTGGGGCTGACGGCACTGGGGCTGACGGATGGCACTGGAGGCACTGGCACTGACGGATGGCACTGACACTGGCAGGTGGCACTGGCGCTGGCAGGTGGCACTGGCGGCACTGGGGCTGACGGCAGGCACTATCGCTGGGGCTGACAGATGGCACTGGGGCTGACAGTTTCACTGGGGCTGACTCACAGATCCTCTCTCTCCTCACACGCTGTCTCTGTGTGAGGAGGGAGAGACACGGCAATGGGAGATGATCTCATATGTTTACATTTGAGATCATCTCCCATTGGCAGCTGCGATCGCGCTGTGAACGGCCGCTTTGATTGGCCATTCACGGCGATCTGTGTTTGCCTGTCTCCGGGAGACACGGCGAATACAAAACTTCCGCGATGCGCGCCCCCGGCGGCGCGCATTGCGGAAGTAAACACAAGGACATCCAGTCGAAGGAACCCGCCTGCTCTACGGCCGTCATTCGGCTATAGGGCGGGCGGGAGGTGGTTAAACAAACTTGTTTCATGTTGTCATTATGGGGTATTTGTATAATTTTGAGGAAAATAATGAATTGAATCCATTTTGGAATAAGGCTCTAATGGCAGCACAGTGGTTTAGTGTTTAGCACTCTCACCTAGCAGGAGTAGGGTTGCTGGTTCCATTCCTGACCACACCACCATCTGCCTGGAGATGGCATGTTCTCCCTGTGCCTGTGTGGGGGTACTCCGGTATCCTTCCACACTCCAAAAACATGCTGGTAGGTTCATCAGATTTTGTCTGTAAAATTTTCCTAGTATGTGTTTGTAAGCGCACCGGGACCCTACGGGGTAAAGGACCGCGCTATATCTAGATGCAACTCAACTAATAACAAAATGTGGAAAAGTGAAGCAATGTGAATACTTTCCAGATGCACTGTATGTTTATGCATCATTATCCCTGCAACATCTGCCAATTTATGTTAAAATGCATGCACTGCTATGCTTTGCATTAGGCAGCCTGTTCAATATGATTGAGCACACTAACATGCAAAAGTAACATGTGCAGTATCTTTTACAATGCAACACTCAGAACATTCACATTTGTTTTTTGTGTTGTGCTATAGCACTGATTCAGGTGCCTCTTGGACTGGGCCATCATTATTTTTTAAAACATTGTGCAATGGCTGGATCAGGAAACTAGAGGTGTAACTATTAAAATAGCTGCCAATAGTTCAACGTCTATCTGAATGATTATTTCTGTCAGCCCAGTAGTGCTTTAAGACATTATACCCCATGTTACTGCATACCCATGTGTGGCACTTAGTAACCTGAATCTGAATCAGAATGGTATTCTGGCATCTGGGAGGTGTAGTTTAGCAGGTGACAAAAAAAAAAAAAAAAAATCAAATTGCTTGCTAATAGGAACGGCAATGTTTCTACAGCTGAGTGCAGATTTATTTTGTAATCTTTCCTATAAAATGTCCTTATTTGACAAAGTCTACTGAGCGTGCTTAACTGCAAACAAGAGGCAGTGCAGCACAAGTCTGCATTTCTGCTCCAGATTATCCCCCGTCCTCTCCCTCCTTGCTTTTTTTTCAATATATTACAGAGCCAAAGGAACTTTGCCAAAACTAGCAGCTTCAACCTTTCTTGTGGATCCTGACCAAGACTAAGTCTGGAAGTCAGCTCCAGAAATCCGGACCCATGGCTCAGCTTTCCTTTAAAATACTTTTAAACAGTGGCAAGTTAAAACTTTAATTGGGTTTGATCTCTACTCAAGTTATGGGCCTTCTATTCCATACATTACATATACAGTATTTGATTAGCCTCTAAAACATAATACGTATTTACTTTACCTTTTAACCACTTGCCAACCGCCCTATAGCGGTTTTACTGCTACAGGGTGGCCTTGCTGTGTAGGATCATGTAAATATACACTTGTGATCCTGCATTTCTGGGGATCGGGCACGCGTGAGCGCCACCACAGGCTGGCTCCCACTGTGATTACACACAGCGGGTCCTGATGTCCACCGGCACCAACTGATTGTTCAGGATGCAGAAGGCATGCATCCTGTGTTTCTCCAAAGCAGAGACACAGATCTATGCCTTCCACTAGTAAAAGCACCTCCCCCACTACAGTAAAACACCAGTTAGGCACACAGTTAACCCGTTGATCGCCCCTGATGTTAACCCCATCCCAGCCAGTGTCATTAGTACAGTAAGGCTGGGTTCACACTGCTGCGGGGGGAGATCCGGATGTGATTCGCACCGCAAATCACATCCGATCTCCGTAGCGATGCGAGTTCAGCCATACAGATAGTATGGCTGAATTCGCATCGCTCCCGCAGCAAACTCGCACGGGACCCTTTTTTTGGTCTGCAACAGAATCGGATCGCATGGGGGTTCACACCATGCGATCCGATTCCTGTGCGAGTCGGCAGATCGCACTGCGATATGCGGACGGATCTGGGGGTGTCATTAACATATCATTGACACTCCCAGCCGTCCGCATAGGGCAGTGTGAACTGCCGGCGGGAGTAATGCGATGCGGGAAAACGCCGCGGATTCGCGGCGTTCCCGCATCGCAGCGGTGTGAACCCGGCCTAATAGTGCATATTTTTTAGCACTGATCACTGTATTAGTGTCACTGGTCCCCAAAAAAGTGTCAGGTGTTCAATTTGTTCACCTGCAATATCACAGTCCCAACTATAAGTCGCTGATCACTGAAATTACTAGTAAAAAAAAAAATCTATAAATATTTCTCATAGTTTGTAAACACTATAACTTTTGCACAAACTAATCAATACACGCTTATTGGGATTTTGTTTACTAAAAATATGTAGAAGAATACATATTGGCCTAAATAGATGAAGACATTTGATTTTTTAGATTTTTTTATCGGATGGGTTTTATAGCAGAAAGTAAAAAAATATTGTTTTTTTTTTTCAAACTTATTGGTGATTTTTTGGTTTATAGCGCCAAAAAAAATAAAAATAAAAACACAGCAAAAGTGATCAAATACCACCAAGAGAAAGCTTTATTTGTGGTAAGAAAAGGACAAAAATGGTATTTGGGTACAGTGTTGCATGACCGTGCAATTGTCAATTAAAGTAATGTAGTGGTGTAACGCAAAAAACGCAAAAAAATGGCCTGGTCAGGAAGAGGGTAAATCTTCCAGGGCTGGAGTGGTTATAAAAAGCCTTAAATTACCAGATTAAGGAAACCACAAGCCTCCTCCAATAATTGCATTTAGTTTAATGATTTACATAGTGCTAACACATTTTACAAAAGGAAGATAACCATTATGTTACCGCTCTCCAACGTGAGCGAATGAGAAAATGAGAGCAGTTTTATTATGCCATGCTGTGGATCTTTCTCTACTTTCTTTCCACTGTTACATGTGAATATAACACTTCAATAACATTTATAACATTATGTACAATACTGTGCCTAGAAGCTTGTGTCTTGTGTTGCTTTTACAGATAATATTGCAAAAATTGGTAGTGGACTTTATAGGCACCGAGGTACACAATGTTATAAATAAAAATAATTTTTATTACAAACTGATTCACAAAAAAACAAACAACCAAACACTAGTCAAAAAACTTTGTAAAGCAGAGATTGCCTAGATACTAATACAGCACACAACCCATACACCAAAAAGTATAATTCTGAATGATCATGGCGATGTCCTTGTTGAGGCAACAGTTAATGTTCTATCAGGCTTGGCGTGAGCTGATCATAGTGTGCAATAGCTTGGCTCTACGGGTTACGCTTCTTCAGGAGCTTGGACATACATTCTAAACAAAATAGGAAAAGGCTACAATAAATCTTAAGGCTGGTATGCATCAATAATCCATCTATAGCACATAATACAGTAACATATGCTGACCGTCCATCAACCCAAAAGAGGAAAAAGAGGGAGGTGGGCGAGAGGGACAAAAATTCATACCAGAGTTGCTTTTTTTGTCCTTACCCACAATTGGTTCACCTTCAAAAGGTTCCCACTACCTCCACTTGTTGTGCCCCGGCCTATGCAAAAGAGTTGACACATAGTGGTTGATTTACTAAAGGTAAATAGACAGTTCACTTTGTAAGGGAATTTTCCACAACTATGTGAATGCGGTGTAAGTTCACTTTACAAAGATCACCTAATCATGTACAGTACAAGGAAAAAAAAAAAAAAAAAAAAAAATTCTGTTTGCATATGATTAGATGATGGAAGTCAGCAGAACTTCACCCCACTCGCCAAGCTCTAGGGCAGTGTTTCTCAACTCCAGTCCTCAAGGCACCCCGACAGGTCATGTTTTCAGGATTTCCCTCGGATGAAACGGCTGTGGTAATTACTAAGGCAGTGAAACTGATCAAATCACCTGTGCAAAATAATGGAGAGCCTAAAAACATGACCAGTTGGGGCACCTTGAGGACTGGAGTTGAGAAACACTGCTCTAGGGAAAGTTGATTTGAAAAGAGCAATCTCCCTTGCAAAGTGAACAATCTATTCTGTAAATCAATCCCATTATCTCAAACAGTTCTGAGATACCTTGCAATTTGAAATATACCATCTCTCGTTTGTTAAATTGTATTTTAGAAAAATAAAATATTACATAAGAACTGTCAGCCAGCTGGGATTTAAATTGTAATAGGAGACATTTTTGCAGCTCACAATGTAAAAAAGTTTTCAAATTCACTATTATTTAAGTGATCATTCCATGAACACCACTGTATCCCTTTAGCATCAGTTTAAAGCAGTATGTGTAATTAACATGGATACATTTCAGGTGTCTGAGGATATATCAGGCAAGTTTACAACCTCATTTCCCACAAATCCCTTGTGAAAAAACTGCCTGGAGGCTGGGGACAGAGACATGCAGATGAGCTCATCAAATGTGTGTCGCCTTCAGTCTCTAGCCACTTAAGTCAATGCAGAATCCCTAAGGTACACACTCGCTGATCTAAACATAGCTTTTAAAGCTGTAATCAAGCAATTAGGGTTTGCTTGTATACAAAGCAACTATTACTGATTGCATGCATGATAACCTAAAGCAAACCAGTGTGGTCCTCAGGGCTACCTTTAGAAATCATGGTGCCCTGCACAGCCCACTTGGCACCTCTTCCCTTCTCCTGCCATCTAAAAATATTTGGCTCCCCCAATTTCCTACTTCCAGTTAATGCTATGTTTGCACTTGCCTTGCCTTTTTAGAGCCCACTTTGCACCCTGTTTACCCCTTTAATGCTTGTTTGTGAGATATTCACTCCTAGGCTCCTTTCTGACCAATTTGTTTAAACCTTTTATTACAAGTAGAAATGGGCTTGGGCCTGTTCGAGTTCCAACCCACCTGCCTGATCCTGCCAGGAAGCTGACACTGCACACTGCTAATCAAATGCAGCAAGACATTTCCCGGTTTGCAGCTGCACAGATTGGGAAATGTCTCACTGCTTGTGATTGGCAGTGTGCAGGGTCAGCTGCCTGGCAGGATCTGGTAGGTAGGTTGGGACTGGGATCCCAAACCCGCCCGAGCCCATCTCTTATTACAACCTACTTCTGCACCATCAGGACTGTTTCACACCTTTGAACCAGGGCCACCACAATCATTATGGGGCCCCGTACAGCCTTCCGGCCTGGCCCTGACCCCCCTGCTGACCCAGGGCCTGGTACTGGAGAACTGCCTGTAAATCTATATCTGCAGTCCAGCTGTTCCTACAAAGTGTGCAAACTTAACAGACTGGTAAAGTGATCCTTGTAAACACCAGTCTTTATTAAATCAATTCTTGTGTGCCTTAGGAGAAACTTGGATCCCAGGGCCAGGCTAAATACAAAATCTTAATATGCATTCCACCGATATGAAATACCACTTTGTTCCTGTGCTAAGCCCTATACCTTGCCACTTCACCTTCCAGTGCCACAGCTTCTGCTGGTCAAAAAAGGCTTTGGCCTGTTTGGTGATGGGGTAAGGAGAGAGGGTGTCTAATGGTGATCTAGTAGTAGAATTGAGGCTCAATAAACAAATTAGTTCTGCAATATATCCACACTGGAATTGATATGAATGAATGAATGAATGAAATACTTGTATAGCGCACAATGCGAACTGAATCGCCTCTAGGCGCTGTGGCGAGCTTTGATCATCTGCTAAAAGAGGAAGGTCTTGAGTTTTTTCCTAAAAGCCAGGTGATTTTCTTCCAGGCGGATGTTGATTGGTAGAGCATTCCATAGCCGAGGCCCTGATATATACGCTGTACGTTCAAGACCCTTTGCCTCACCCACAAATGCGTGCATAGAGAAGCTCCGCAATACCTAATGGAGAAAATAAATCATTACACACCAAACCGCAGTCTTCGATCAGCCAACAAAAACCTCCTCCTCGTGCCCAAAGCCCGGTATAAATCCAAGGGTGATCGGAGATTCGCTGTCCAAGGGCCTCGGCTATGGAATGCTCTACCAATCAACATCCGCCTGGAAGAAAATCACCTGGCTTTTAGGAAAAAACTCAAGACCTTCCTCTTTTAGCAGATGATCAAAGCTCGCCACAGCGCCTAGAGTCGATTCAGTTCGCATTGTGCGCTATACAAGTATTTCATTCATTCATTCATTCATTCCGTCTTTGGGAACAAGTTAAAATACTGGGGGATTACAACTATATGGAGCATGTGACTCACAACCCTTCTTCTCACCTGATAATGCTGGTGTTTGGTGATTTTCCCCATCAGACACCCAATGAGGTCACATGGGGGTTGGAAGACAGTCGTCAACCCTGTGTAAGCTCAGAGTCATTACAAAAGCAGTCATATTGCATAGCGGCCTCGAGGGGCTTGAAAAACTTTACACATTGCCTTCTTTTTGGGCCTTTAGTGCAGCTACCTGGCATTTCTTACATATGTGTGCGGTTCACATTTGGCTACCTCTAGGCTTGCATATATGTACCTTTTCCCAGAAGCCTGTTCTGTAGAAAAGGAGTGGTATGCAGAGCAGAACCTCTAACTAGTGTGCCTTTTCCCAGAAAACTGCTCTCTGGAAAGGGAGTGGTTGTTTAGAGCTGATGACAAGCTTCACCTTGTCATCTCTTTCTCTACAAACATCCCCGTTTTTCATCCACTAATGACATCAGCGTCCAGTTCAGACCAGTCTGTGTGTCTATTTCCATGTATAGTGTTTTTCTTGTCTACCAGTTCCTCTCCCTCTTCCTTTCCCATCCAGCTATCATCCTTCCTCTAGCTGCCACACTATGCCAGATATCCTGAGGGCTGTGCACTGCTTTCCAGTGACCTTTGTCACTTGGCTGCATGCCTGGTGCTGCTGGCTGCTTCTTGCATTAATCTGACACTAAGCCGCTGTCACCCCAGAGACAGACAGTTATGTCTATCAGACAATCCACTGTACCAGGTGCACAAAGCACACAGACTCGCCAGGGAGGGATGAATAGAATGCAGATCAGGGGATCAATGGGTGCATTAGAAGGATCTCAGGTATTTAGGCATAGGTATTAAGGCTAAGCAATGTCAGATCCCAGAATATTATAAACCCAATCTCTGTACATATGCAGAATGAGAAAAAAAAATGAATTGATATACATTTTCAAAATACACCTTACATGAAAATAGTTAAACTTTATTCACATTATGAACTATAATTTTTTATTTTTTTTATTTTTTTGGTAAGCGTTTGAAATTATCTGTGGCCATTAAACTATTTTAGCTGCTTTCCCTCGTTGTAATTCAATTTTTTTGATGAGGCTCAGAATGGCAAACTGGTAACTCCTAAGATGTTCCAGAAAGACTAGTTGACTAGTTTGTCTGAGAAAATTTGAAGCTTCATGAGTGTTCTTGGAAGAATGGGTTATTACTGCAAAATTATTGAGGTTAGCATCACTTCCATTACTTATTAGACCATATTGCAATTGAATGCTCCTTGCTGTTTTACTCTTGTTTAAATATCAAGTATTATACACTCCAGACAGATCTTTGTTACATAAGGGCTGATTTACTAAAATAAAGCATGGTCCCTTATCTTAATAAGTGTGGTGAAATAGTGAGTGAGAATATCTAACCACATGCAGGGAAAATGTAATAAACTGGATTTTCCCTAGCTCATAAATGTATAATATAAAGCCACCCATCCTAACGTATTTACCCCCATTGGTAATACTGCTGTCAGCAATGTCCCATAGTAAAAATATGGTGTTAATATAACTAGATATGTATATGTCCTTTATTATTTTCAAGACTTTCTGTAAAATTCTATCTCCACTTTTTAAATGATTCAGCACTGGCTTTCACGTAGTTTAAAGACTTGGACCGGCAACACCATTCCTATACTAGAGTTCTTGGTCCTGCTGAATAAGCTAAAATTCAACCTGTGGGTGGCCCAGTTAGTCCCACCCATCTCTACAAAAATACTGAAAAAACAAAGGAGCAGGGTGAAAAATTTGTCGGACACTGTCACTGATCAGGTGTTCAAGCAGCCGGGGCTCCTGCGGAAGTTTGAATACAATAGCAGTGCACGTTCCACCATCCATGATATGGATTTGCTATTATTCAGCCTGCAAACGAGAGAAATCTAGGCTTGTATGGCAAGCTTAAAGCTATGGTCTCAGTTATACTTTAGTTTTAACACATTATTTCCTTTTATAGTTCCCACCTGTCATAAGAGAATTATGAAGGATGCTATTGATGGCCTCTCATGGTAAATTGAATTCAACGTATTCCACGTCAATGACTCTTCAGCAGTGGCAGGTCTGTTAACTCCTATGTTTAGCTTTCCTCTCCAACATGGTTGCCCATGTGGGGTAGATGAAAAAAAGGACCAATAGCGTAATATTGTTTTATTAAAACATGTCACAAAGTAACAATAGCCTGCTTACATTAGGTGGTGCCTCCCTGGCACTAGGAATACCAGCAGTACAAGTTAATGGAAGCTCTGCCGCTCAGCTCACGCTGGATCATCGACGTGAATTCCACCAATGATGAGAGACAAACTGGAAGCTGGGACCCGGAAATTATATTAACGGTCATCCAGCACCCAGGGCAAAGATGCCAAACTGCGCCTCCTTCTTCCTTTAGGGTTAGGATCAGGGCACCCACATCCCTTCAATAGACCATTGTGCCCAGGGCAACCATCCCTCCTGCCCACCCCTTGTCCCGGCCCTGGGTGGATGATCTTCAATACTGCAGAAAGCAGTGCTGAAGTTAGGACAGCTCTTTGAAGCATTGTACTTTGCGTCCATGCTGATCTTGTGACACACCCATACGGGTGTGTTCATGCCAGCCTAGGCTCATAGGAAGCAGGTTAAATGATACTGGCTGTCATTGGACCTGGAAAAGAACTAATGGCACAACTGACTTTCTCCAGCTGACTACAGTGGAGACAAGGTGAGTATACAGCAAAACTTCATAGCTATTTTTTTTTTAATACATTTAGAACCTGGACTTCTGCTTTAAATTACAAAAAGTGATTGTATATGTTACATAATTTATAATTAGGTTCTCCTTTAACCTTTTGCCGACTATGTAAGCATTTGTGCATGCAGCAGCAAAGAGGGTGGGCTTTAACAACCATATGTCGCACATATGCATCCATGGACAACCAAAGTTTCTGTGCTCAAAGCATACTTACTGTGTGTCTGTTTCTACTGAACCAGCCAATGATGGCCGACATTCGGTTCATGTGTACTAGGCTTTAGGGCAGGGGTCTCAAACTGGCAGCCCTCCAGCTGTTGCGGAACTACAAGTCCCATCATGCCTCTGGGTATGGGAGTTATGCTTATAACTGTCAGTCTTGCAATGCCTCATGGGAATTGTAGTTCTGCAACAGCTGGAGGGCCACCAGTTTGAGACCCCTGCTTTAGGGACTTGTCCACCAAAAACCACACTAGTATGTTGAACCTCCTAACTTCTTCATATATTTGTAATAGACTCTGGTAGTAAAGTACCTGCACTTGGGCTCCCAGCTAGGTAGTGGCTGTAAGACTTTAAAGTGATTTTTGCATTGTCTCATTTTGTTCTATCACATTTTCCTTTGTATGAGACAGGTTATAAACTGAATAAAAATAAGAGTTTGAGCTTTTAAAATGGAATATCAATAGATGAAAGATAGGTAGATAGATAGATAGATAGATACAGTATCTCACAAAAATTAGTACACACCTCACATTTTTGTAAATATTTAATTATATCTTTTCATGTGACAAGACTGAAGAAATTACACTCTGCTACAATCTAAAGTAGTGAGTGTACAGCTTGTATAACAGTGTAAATTTGTTGTCCCCTGAAAATAACTCAACACACAGCCATTCATTTCTAAACCGCTGGCAACAAAGGTGAGTACACCCCTAAGTAAAAAAGGTCCAAATTGAGCCCAAAATTTCAATATTTTGTGTGGCCACCATTATTTTCCAGCACTACCTTAACCCTCTTGTGCATGGAGTTCACCAGAGCTTCACAGGTTTCCACTGGAGTCCTCTTCCACTCCTCCATGATGACATCCACCTTGCATTGGAGGATGCTCCACAGATGCTCAATAGGGTTTAGGTCTGGAGACATGCTTGGCCAGTCCACCTTTACCATCAGCTTCTTTAGCAAGGCACTGGTCGCCTTGGGGGTGTTTGGGGTCATTATCATGTTGGAATACTGCCCTGTGGCCTAGTCTCCGAAGGGAGGAGATCATGCTCTACTTCATTGTGTCACAGTAAATGTTAGCATTCATGGTTCCCTCAATGAACTGTAGCTCCCCAGTGCTGGCAGCACTCATGCAGCCCCAGACCATGACACTCCCACCACCATGCTTGACTGTAGGCAAGATACACTTGTCTCTGTACTCCTCACCTGGTTGCCACCACACATGCTTGACACCATCTGAACCAAATAAGTTTATCTTGGTCTCATAAGACCACAGGACATGGTTTCAGTAATCCATGTCCTTAGTCTGCTTGTCTTCAGAAAACTGTTTGCGGGCTTTCTTGTGCATCATGTTTAGAAGAGGCTTCCTTCTGGGACGACAGCCATGTAGACCAATTTGATGCAGTGTGTGGCATATTTTCTTAGCACTGACAGGCTGACCCCACCCCACCCCTTCAACCTTTGCAGCAATGCTGGCAGCACTCATATGTCTATTTTCCAAAGACAACCTCTGGATATGACACGGAGTACGTACACTCAACTTCTTTGGTCGACCATGGCGAGGCCTGTTCTGAGTGGTCTTGACCACCGTGCTGCAGCTCAGTGACAGGGTCTTGGCAATCTTCTCATAGCCTAGGCCATCTTTATGTAGAGCAACAATTCTTTTTTTCACATCCTCTGAGAGTTCTTTGCCATGAGCTGCCATGTTGAACTTCCAGTGACCAGTATGAGAGAGTGAGAGCGATAACACCAAATTTAACACACCTTCTCCCCATTCACACCTGATACCTTGTAACACTAATGAGTCAGATAACACTAGGGAGGGAAAATGGCTAATTGGGCCCCATTTGGGCATTTTCACTTAGGGGTGTACTCACTTTTGTTGCCAGCGGTTTAGACATTAATGGCTGTGTGTTGAGTTATGTTGAGGGGACAGCTCATTTACACTGTTATACAAGCTGTACACTCACTACTTTACATTGTAGAAAAGTGTAATTTCTTCATTGTTGTCACATGAAAAGTTATAATAAAAAAGTTTACAAAAATGTGAGGGGTGTACTCACTTATGTGAGATACTGTAGATAGATTCAGCTACAGTATACACATTATCTTTTAAAATCTTATCCCCACCATAATTCTGTATCAACTTTAGCCAATGTTACAACACAACAATGTCCTTTTTGAGAATCACCGCCCTTCAACTTTCAAAACGCATACAAAAATAGAACCTATACCAGTGTAACAGATTATCTTTAATAATATAATGTTAGTCAGGAACCGGAATCTCAAGTAAAAACAAGCCACCAACTGACACGTACATGACTACCACACTTGTCTACAATTCAACCCACTCTTCCTTCCTATTCTGTCTCTGATGTCAAAGATAAGGAGAAAACCACAGCTGCAAGTATGGAGGAAGGGGACATCTACAGCTGAATAAAGCAATTATTGTATTATTAAACTGCTAGAGCCCCACATAAAAAGACAATTAAAAATGTATGGATTATTTTTGAAGAATATTAAAATAAGAAGAAGAAACGCCTCTCTTCTAAGCCTGTTTCTCATGTCTTCTAACACTTTATCCTGCTGAGGACCACCGCTGCTACACTATGTCACTGAAATCCTTTATGGGCTACCAAAGCACATCAGCAAGCGGCTAAATAAACAGATTAATCATATAAAGGAGTTATTTTATCTCCCAAAGGATTTGAAGTTATATCCTTTCAGTTCTGAGATTTATTTAGCCATGCCACCCAGCACTGCCCTGCCTGACAGGACAGAAGCAGAGCCTATTTTTCTCTGCTGCAGTGTAGTTGCTCTTACAGGTGTCCTTCATACTCCAACTCTGTGACTGGACAGTGAAAAGAGAAGCAGCAGATTTATGAGCTCATCTTTCTCTCTCACTCTGCTCTTTCCATCTATCAGCATGCTCCTTGCACTGCAGCATACATGTAAAACTGGCCATATGCTAAAAGTTTTCTAAGGAATCACACAAATGGTGAGACTGGATGAATCCCCCATGACAAGCTATTTTATTCTATTAGTTGCAAGTGCCAACAGTTCTCATTGATTGCAGGTGCTGTTCAGCAAACAGTTTTCAGCCTAGCAATTTTGACAACATTTGATTGTGTAATTGACATTTGATAAGCCAGCAGGACAATGCACCGCTAGAATTTCTGCCAAATCCTCTTAATCTGACAGTGTATGCCCAACATTTTTCATGTGAGCCTAGCTGCTTGTGGTCAGGTGCCTACAAGGGGTTAAGTTGTCTGCCTGTATAAGCACTTGTTTTCCCTGGCTTTTCTATGTTAGCTGAGCCAGCAGGTTCCAAATGTTACAGTTTTGCTATTTACTTGTGCTTAGGTTGACCTAGAGATAACCAGGCCATAAGGGTTAATGTTTTTCCCGCCATTTTCAGATGGTCTTCCATGGTCTACAGATCAACCATCAAAAAAGACTGCCTCCAAGTCCCTGGTGTTCCAGGGAAATTCTGTCAAAATGTAGCTTGTTACTCTGCTGGAGAAATTCCCCTACCCCCCTTTGGGGGGGGTAGGTGATAGGCGTTTTCTCGGGGTTCCTCAAGAGGGTCTTATACCTGGGAACTTTATGGACTTACTGCCTTTGTGGATTGGTGCCAATCATAGACTTTAAGGGACTTGCACTACCTCTTGTGGAATATTGCCTTAATGGACTATTGCCTAAAGCCTCATACACACGGTCGGACTTGTACAAACTTTTCCGTGGACTTTTGTACAAAGGGCGTGGTCCACAAGTTTGTATTGCATACACACGGTCGGACTTTTTGACAACAAACACGAACGTGGTGACGTCACAACGTACGGACGCCACTTCAAAAGAGGACGTTCAATGACTCCAGCGCCACCTTTGGTCAACTTCTGTATTGTAGTGTGATCGTTTGCATAGGTTCTGAGCATGCGTGTTTGTACCTTGTACAAAAGTCCGATGCTTTTGCATACACACGGTCGGACTTTGCTCCATCGGACTTTTGTTGCCAGAAAGTTTGTCCGTTCGCACAGCCAACAAAAGTCCGATGAAAACAGAAAAAGTTTGTCCGATGGAGCGTACACACAGTCGGATGTTGCTCCAAAACAGCTAATTTGCATGTTTGTTGTCAAAAAGTCCGACCGTGTGTACGGGCCTTTAGAAAGGATTGCTTTCTGGACTTACCCACTGCATAAGGTATGCACACTGTATGGGATGTTAGAAGAGTTCTGTACAGGAATTGTGTTGAACTGCTTTTGAGAACTGTACTGTATACAGCAACTATCTCAGTAAAGGATTTTGTTTGTTTACTTGTTTTTCCTGGTCTGAAGACTCTTAAAGGGGTGCATGCAGGGAGTATCAAAATAACAGGGCTACATTTCTGTGGATATAGATATACATCTTATATTGCAAGCGGCTTTGGTTTTTGGATTGTTAATTAACAGTGGAGAGTTGAATTTTTTTCTGTTAAATTTTGAGCCTATGATATCCTGTCTGTTACTTTTTTCAAGTATAGCCCCACGTTTCTCTACATTTTTGTCAAATTTCATTAATATTATGCAGGACAGTGAGAACACTATGGCTGGAAATAGTGTTAATTGCCCATAATTTTATTTCTATAATGCTTGTATAGGTTTATGGAATATTAGCTGTGCCCAGTGGGAAATTCAGCTGTTTTCATTGACATCATTACAAATTTAGAATGCTGCGCCAAATAGAAGAAGGTTCCTGGCAAAAGTTGTACATTTTGCTTTGCTGACAGTGAAAACGTGTATAGTCGGTACAGTTACAAGAAGAAGGTAGCATCTATCATTTTATTTCATGAGCTGTGTAGAAAAAATCATTAGTGGTTTGCCAAAATTAGAATTTCTTTTGAAATCAACTCTTTGGTTGCCTGGCCTTTCCTGAATGTGAGCACCCCACCCGAATAAATCATCTTCTGTGGTTCAAGAGCTGACTCGCACAGTTTTGCATTATATAAGTTATTTCCTTAGAAAAAAAAAGAGAAGCTAATTTAGCACATCAGAAAGAACCTACACTCTAAAAATTGTAAATTTGCTCTCTTATAAGGCACATCTAGAAATGGTTTGTTAATTGTGCCTAAATTATACCTTGAGAAACTGACTTATTGTTATAAATGTCTCCTGCACAATAGCAACTCCTATTTTGCAGAAGGAGCTGTGCCTTAAAGGATAAGTTCACTTTTTTTTTTTTTAAATGCACTTTTTCTATGCAGGTAAAACAAAAATAAAAAAAAATGTGCATTTATTTATTTTGGATCCTGTAAAGCTGGGTTTCTCAACCCGTTGTACACGTACTTCTGGGGGTACTTGCACCACGGGCAGGGGGTACGCAGAGTTCTCTGTCCCCCGAGTCTCACCTCCCGCACACATACAGTCAGGGCTGTCTTTAAAAGCTGGGCAAAAGGGGCATCTGCTCTGGGCCCCATCATTATTGTAAATCCCCATTACATTCGTGGTCAGTGTAAATCCCCATTACATTAGTGGGCAATGGGAATCCCCATTATATTGGGGTTTTCTGTCTATGGATGGGTCCCCTCACCTCCCCAGTCCATGGTGTGCAGGCAGTGAGGAGATGATGTGCTGTAACCTTTAGTAACCAATCTGTGAGCAGTAAAGATGTGCACTAACCTCTTGCAACCAATCATTGAGCGGTAAGGATCTGCAGTAACCTCAATCAAACAATTAGTAATCAGTAATAGTGTGCAGTAACCTCTAGCAACCAATTGGCGAGTGGTAAGAATGACCAGTAACCTCTAGCAACCATTGAGCAGTATTGATGTACAGTTATCTGTAGCAACCAATTAACAAGAAGAAGTTGTGCTGTAACTTCTAGCAAATAATAAGTGAGCCATAATGTGTGCTGTAACCTCTAGCAGCCCGTCAGTGAGTGGTAATGATACACTGTAACCTCTGGCAACCAATTGCAACCATTGCCTGATATGATTCAGTAAATTGATCTTGAGTCTAGATGCCATTTATTGTAGGCTCTGAGCAGGTGGAGAGCGAAATTGCATTGGGGGGGGGCCCCCAAGAAAATATTTGCCCAGGGTCCAATCAATATTAAAGATGGCCCTGCATACAGTCCCCGGCGGCTTGCTGTAGCCATGTTGCGTTGGACTGTGCTACCAATGGGGAAGCAGTCTGCCCTGTGTGCTGGGGGGTATCAGGCCGGCGGAAGCTGCCTGGGGTCCTGTTAATGGAATGGCCCCCATCGCGCAGCCCAGAAGATGTTACCCAGGGCTGACTGACTGGGGGCGGCCCCACGTCCTTCCATCTCCCGGCTCTATCCCTTCGCCGGCGCGCCTTGGATGTCATGCCTGCCATGTGTGAAGATGCCTGCTGCGGCTCCCTGAGAAAAAGGTGAGTCCTGTCTGCTCAGGGACTACAAATGCCAGTACTTAGGAACAGGGCTGCTGATAAACCAGTACAACTGGCCCTGTAGTACCAGGCCTGGCCAGCAGGGGGGCCCGGCAATATACTGTAAAAAGGGAATGAAAGAATGCAAAGTAAAAAAGTGTTTCCCTCCCCTTTTCCAGCCCGCTCACATTTGACTCTAAACAGTGTTGGAGTGGGGCTGAATGTGAGAGCGAGAAGGGAGACATACGAGGTATGACAACAGCAATACAAGTTCTGCAAGGACACACAGCTGTGGCTGAATGGAAACAGGATAGTCGGGACCACAGTAACATGAAGCTAGTCGGCTGCAGTGTCTTACAGATATCTGTCTCTGTGAACAGGATGATCAGCTTCCCCTCCCTATTGTCTTACTGGTTACTTTTTTTCCTTTTAACTGCCTAACCTGACCTGCACATTGTCTGATCACACTGATATGATCTCTGGAAGACTCTGCAGCAGCTGTTAACCATTTCAGTTTATAATTAGCTATTTAGCCAGAGCCCTGTGTTTGCTGCACAGATTTTTTTTTTTGTTGATTTTTTTGGGGGATTTACTGCTGGTTTAGGCTAGAAGATGCACAGCCCCATTAACTGGTTACTGCCCTCGACTAATCCTGAGCAGTTCACTGTTTCTAAGAAAATGTGTATTTTTGGAAATTGTATGTGAAGCTATCTTCTGTCAATTGGTTGTACTTTCAAAGGAAAATCACTGGCTTGATTTTGCAGAGCTGGTTTAAATAGATTGGATCAGCCCTGTGATACTATATACTTGTACACTGGGTTCAGCCATAAACGCAGTCTCTGACCATCTCCCGAATCAATCGTGTCTGCAATCCCTAACCGTCTCCTGTACTATGTCTGCAGTGTCTGATCATCTCCTGTACTATATCTGCAGTGTCTGATCGTCTCCTGTACTATATCTGCAGTCTCTGACCATCTCCTGTATTATGTCTGCATTATAACCATCTCCAGTGGTATGTCTGCAGTCTCTGACCATCTCCTGTGGTATGTCTGCAGTCTCTGACCATCTCCTGTATTATATCTGCAGTCTCTGATCATCTCCTGCTGTACTATGTCTGCAGTCTCTGACCATCTGGGGCAGGTCCTGGGTGGGGCTGAAGGAGGGGCCAGGGGCAGTACCAGGGTGGGGCTGAAGGAGGCCCCGTCAGATCGGCTGTACGGGGCTCCATGATTTCTATCAGCGGCCCTGCTTAGGAAACCTTTTTAGACTTGCAGGAGTACTTTGCTTTAAAAGGTTGAGAAACACTGCTGTAAAGCATTGCACTAGCGATCAGCAGATTGCTGGTGCCATGCAGGTCTCCTGCAGACTTGTCAGTGTATACTCTGTAAATGAATGATTTACAGATTTCAAAAATTGACAGCTAGTACAGGGAGCTTCTCCTCGTACTGCTGTAATGGTGGGGGGGGGGGGGGGGAAATGTGGCAGCGGCTGTAGCATTGGGATCATGTTATATGCTCCACCCTAAAAACAGGTGGAACATGTAACATGTTTCCAAAGGTGAACTTATCCTTTCATTCTCACATGTATCCGCAGAGTAAGATCATCTAAGGCACTGTGTGTGGGAGTGGCCTACTTGCTCTGCATGCATGCTCATCAATAGGGATGAGCCGAACACCCCCCGGTTCGGTTCGCACCAGAACTTGCGAACGACCCCCGCGTTCGGTACGAACGTTAGAACCCCATTGAAGTCTATGGGACTCGAACGTTCGAATTGGAAAGTGCTAATTTTAACAGCTAATATGCAAAATAGTGTCCTAAAAAGGGTTTGGGGACCTGCCTCCTGCCTCAGGGGACATGGGTCACTGCAAAAAAAAGTTTTAAAAACTGCCGTTTTGGCGGGAGCACTGATTTTAATGACGATTAAAGTGAAAAAAAAAAAGTGAAATATTCCTTTAAATATGGTGCCTGGGGGGTGTCTGTAGTATGCCTGTGAAGTGCCACGTGTTTCCCGTGTTTAGAACAGTCCCTGCACAAAATGACATTAAACGGAAATAACACCATTTAAAACTGCTTGCGGTTTTAATGTTATATCTGGTTCCTGCAATATGGTTGAAAATCATTGAGAAACATGGCATGGGTAGCCCTCCCTGCCCATTACCAGCCTATTTGGGTCTTGTATGCATATTAAGGGGAACCCCGTACCCATATTAAAAAAAGGAAATGCGTGTGGCCCCCAGGCCCTATATACTCAGAACAGCAGTATACAGGCGGTGCAAACAAGACAGGGACTGTGTAGGTTTGTTGTGTTAAGTTGAATCTGTTTGTCATTTTCAACCGGTACATTTTTAAAGTGTAGCTCCAGTCAAAAAAACTATCTTTAAGCTTTTTGGAAAACATAGGGAAGGGTTATCACCCCTGTATAATTTGTTTTGTCGTCCATCTTTTTTCATCTCACTTGCTGCTGTCTCCTTGCGTTTGCAAGTAGGAGATGTTTGTAAGTTGGATGTTTGAAAGTAGGGGCCTGCCCTATATTATAGCGGTATGTACTGGGTACAGAGCACGCAGACAGCACGCACTATCTCCTAACACTACTGACTGCAAGCTCTATTATTAACCACTTGTTAGCCCAATGTTTGCATAAAGTGAAAGATGAAGTTATGCTGAGTAAATAGATATCAAACATGTCACTCTTCAAAATTGCACATGCCCGTGGAATGGCGGCAAACATCGCTACTTAAAAAATCCCCATAGGCGACGCTTTAATTTTTTTTTTACTGCTTACATGTTTTGAGTTGCAGAGGAGGTCTAGGACTAGAATTATTGCTCTCGCTCTAACATTCTCGGCGATACCTCACATGTGTGGCACATGCGAGCACATGGGGACATGGGCGCTTTAATTTTTATTTTATTTTTTTATTGTTCATTTTACTTTATTTATGTTAGTTTGACATTTTTTTCCCCAAAAATATATTTTTGATCACTTTTATTCCTATTACAAGAAATGTAAACATCCCTTGTAATAGGAATATGGGGTGACAGGTCCTCTTTACAGTGAAATCTGGGGGGTCAATATGACCCCACATCTCACCTCTAGGCTGGGAAGCCTGAAATAAAAAATAAAAAAAAGATTCTGGCTTTGATCGTACTGGCGAGTTGGTAGAAGCACCGGAGGGCGGTGAGGGGTGGGGGGCATCTATGGCTGGGTATTTCAGGGTATCACCGAGTATGGCTGGGTATCTCTGAGTATGGCTGGGTATGGCAATTTATGGCAGGGTATTACAGAGTATTGGCGGGGTATTGGCGGGGTACTACAGAGTAATAGCAGGGTACTGCAGAGTATTGGGGGGTACTACAGAGTAATGGCAGGGTACTGCAGAGTAATGGCGGGTACTGCAGAGTAATGGCGGGTACTGCAGAGTAATGGCAGGTACTGCAGAGTATTGGGGGGTACTGCAGAGTATTGGGGGGTACTGCAGAGTAATGGGGGTTACTGCAGAGTAATGGGGGGTACTGCAGAGTAATGGCAGGGTACTGCACTGCAGAGTAATGGCAGGGTACTGCAGAGTAATGGGGGGTACTGCAGAGTAATGGCAGGGTACTGCACTGCAGAGTAATGGCAGGGTACTGCACTGCAGAGTAATGGCGGGGTACTGCAGAGTAATGGCAGGGTACTGCAGAGTATGCACTGGTATTGCAGAGTATTGGCAGGGAATTGAGGGGTTAAATTCGGTGAGCAGCGATGTGGGCACTGCAGATGCAGCCCACATCGCTGCTGACACCGATCTCTTTCCCCTCCACTGTACCAATCGGTACAGAGAGGGGAGGGAGGAACAGGCGTCATAACATGACGCCGGTTTGTTTCCAAGTGATCACTCCGTCATTTGACGGAGCAATCACGTGGTAAACGGCCGCTATGAGCGGCCGTTTACCGTGATCCGTGATGCGACCCGGCGGTCACGGATGCTCTCGAGTGCGCACACCTCGGGGCACGCGAGAGCAGAATTCTGGGAGGCCGTTAATTAACGGCCTCTCAGAGTTAAACAACCGCCCTGAAGCCGTTAATCGGCAATGGGCAGTTGTTAAGTGGTTAAAGCTAGATCACTAGCTATATAGGTGAGGTGAATATAGTGGTGTATACTGCAGTCAGGGCACAGACAACAACCACTACACAGCAGCAAGATAGGAAATCAGCCAAAAACGATTGGTGTGTACTGTGTTGAAGGTACACAGAACACCCACTGCTTCAGATGCTTAGTAACACACTACACGAAGCCGCCTCAAAGGCGGCCTTATATAGTGTGGGGCGTGCACTACACAGCCTGAGCTATGATTGGCCACAGGCAGGATGCCTGTGGCCAATCATGGCTCTCCTCGCTGCTGGCGCTGCGATTGGCCAAGCATGCGGGGTCACAGTGCATGCTTGGCCAATCATGGGGCAGCAATGCACTGCGCCACCGCAGTGCATTGTGGTCCGCGCGCGCGTCACTCGAATTTTGACGCGAACGGCCCAAACGTTCGGAATTCGCCGAACGGCCGAACAGCCAATGTTCGAGTCGAACGTACGTTCGACTCGAACACGAAGCTCATCCCTACTCATCAATGCCTGGGGCCGCGTTCATGTGAAAGTCTAACTTTATAGCGGTACCCCAGCTTAGAGATGACGAGCCATACACAGTGTGCAATAGTTAACCATACAGAGTTCCTCTGTAAAGTGTGCTGTCCTGTGTTACAACACACTGTGCTTCATGTATATTGCATCTATGAGGGACACTGCTGAGCCTGTGCCACCTCCACCAGTCCAGCATACCTTTGCCACCTCACTCCTGAATGGGGTCCCACCAAGCACTTAGTGCAGACCACATGCTTGCTCTCACTTAACTACTCCTCTCCCGTACTATGCAGCCAAGTACATGAGGTCTCCCATACCATGGATTCGGCCCCAGATACTTTTGGGGAATCGACTACTAGGAAGGGAGCCAGAACACTGACCCCCTCGCTACCAGAGGACCAGTGACCTACTCCAGGTACCACGCTTTATGACCAGCTGCTATACACTTCCATACCTCCCAACTTTTTGAGATGGGAACGAGGCATACCTATGAGCAAAAAGTATGTAGGCATAGGACACACACCCTGCCTTGATTAGTTAAACTCACAAGAGCTTCTTTTTTACCACTACTATTCCTTTATACCAGATTTTGCAATTTACAAATGAAGCAATTTATAAATTGGATGAAAGGTTTAGCACTGTGAAACACTTTAAAAGATACAGTAAATAGTGCATTTTATATACAACTATATAAATCAGACCAAAATAAGGGACAAATGAGGAAGAAAGAGGGACCAAATCAGGGAGAGTCCCTCAAAATCAGGGACAGTTGGAAGCTATGCACTTCCCACCAGTTCATGGTTACCCATAGCTACTTCTCTACATCTCCAACTGTCTCCTACTGAACTAACCTTTTATACTGGCCTTCATTCATATCCTATGTGTGCTTTACAGGCCTTGAATGAATTCAGACCAGTGTTTTAAAACTTTACTGAGAACTTCTCATGACAAAGTCCACAACAGTGCAATACATTCTCAATCTTACCTACCTATACACTGAGGCTGCCCAGACATGCCTTTCTAAGGTGAAAGTCCATGATTGACGTTCCCCAGATGCTTGATAGATTCTTTCCTTATGTTCGGTGGGACTACATATAGCAGAAGCCCTTCTTAGTATCCCATGTGCGGTTGCGGCAGCCCAGGACCAAGCTTCCTCCCTCTTTTTTATATCACAGGGTAGGAAGGCAGGGTCCAAAAAGCCCAGAAAAGGATGGTTAACCCTTTCCTAGCCTGGGTAGGCCAACTTGCTATCGCAAAACCCACACTGTAGGCCAGTGGTTTTCAACCTCAGTCATCAAGTACCCCCAACAGGCCGTGTTTTAGAAATTTCACTTAAATAAAATAGCTCTTATCAGTACCATGTCATTGATTTAAAGCAGCTGTGCAAAGTAAAGGAAAACCTGAAGACATGGCCCGTTGGGGGTACTTGGGGACTGAGGTTGAGAACCACTACTGTAGGGAACCTCTGCCTAAATGCGTCTGACTGCTGGTTTTAGATTGAGGTTCGGTGATGCCAATACTTTGCTGCTCATTGTGCTGGACAGAATGATACAATGCATGGAACTCCCGGCTTCTGTTTCATTCATGCTGTCACCCCGCCAGTCATTAGGGGGCAGCTCTGACATGAGTAAGCAAAGCCCTGTCCACCAAATTGACTACCTCCAAATACTCCCTAGAATGCATGGTAAGTCAGTTACGGGGAAAAGATCCCCTGCAGAATGTATATAGTCAGTACTGGCGACTAGTCCTTTGTACCCTGGCTTGCTTTTTTAGGACAACTACAATAGTTCTAGTCATTTTTAAAGGGTGATTACAGTAGCATTCAATGCTACTGGGAAAAATAGCCACAAAATATGCTTGAAATGAAAATATGAAGTAACTCAGGAGGCTGTAGAGTAGCTAAGTTAACTCTCAATATGTTACAAGATCTGTCCCTAGAAAACTACATAAGGTGCCATTGCTGAGCACTTCCAAAAATGCTAAGTGCCTGGCCATTATGCTATTTGGCTTTAACTCTTTCCATCTGAGCTGTAATAAGTATGCAGCTGTGCCGTTCTGAATTTACTGGTTGCGTATCTGTTTGGTGTCTGTAATTCTAAATGGCTTCAAGCAAGAAAACCAACAAGGCTGGCATTTAGGAATTTAAAGAGGAAGTAAACCCTGATGAGTTTACTTCCTCTTTCATTCCCTGCAAAGGCAAAGCATAATGGACTACTATGCATCGCATAGTAGCCCATTATGTGTCACTTACCTGACACAGGAGCCAGAGAAGTCACCGCTGTCCCCTGTAGTTCGGCGCATCCATCTTCTCGGTGGGGTCTCGCAGCTCTGCTGCTGTCATTCGGCGAAGCCGCGATGACGTCACTCCCGCGCATGCGCACGGGAGTCGAGACGCGCGGCATTGCACGGCATCTTCGTCATCGAGGATGCCACGCTCAGTGCGCCTGCGCGCCGCTGTCTACGGCGCATGCGCCGTAGACAGCGGTGCCCGTCTTCGGGCAAATATCTCCTAAACCGTATAGGTTTGGGAGATATTTCTTGGACCTACAGGTAAGCCTTAATCTAGGCTTACCTGTAGGTCAAAGTGGTTTGTAAGGGTTTACAACCACTTTAAGAAGGAGCTCAACAATGGCAGCCTACATATTTCTCCAATGACAGTTTTCCTTTATGTAATACCTGATTAGTAAGACACTAGTAATTAGACTTCTGTGATGCATATATCTTTCATATAATGAGTGTATGTTTTACCTTGAGAAACTTGACCTTGTTTCTATACATAATTAATACTTTCATGTGTACATACCCAGAAAAATTTAGAAACATAAATATGTGTTAGGTAACCTGACAATAACATTATGATGAATTTACCTAGCTAAATCATTTCTATACACTTGTTAAGGCTTTTTCTTGGTGTACTGCTATATACAAATATAAAAATTTTTACATTTAAAAAATATGCACATTTTTGTAACACTATGGGGGTGAGTTACCAAAACTGGAGAGTGCAAAATCTGGTGCAGCTCTGCATAGAAATCAGCTTCCAGGTTTTTTTTTTTTTTTTTTTTTTTTTTTATTGAACAAGCTGAAGTTAGACGCTGATTGGCTACCATACACAACTGCACCAGATTTTGCACTCTCCAGTTTGAGTAAATCAACCCCTATATGTGAGGCACTGTGACAGCATACATCTGCTGGTTTGTTTGTAAACAAACCCATGTAATCACTAGCAGGGCCGCTGATAGGCCAGTACAACTGGCCCTGTTGTACCGGGCCTGGCCAGCAGGGGGGGGGGGGGGCCCGGGAAACCTGTCCACAGAACGAATTAATATGAAAAAAAAAAAATCCTCCAGCCACCATGACCAAACATTGTCTGTCTGCTTCATCCTCCCCGGTTACTTTTTGAGTTGTTTTTTTTTTGAGCTCAGTATCTGCAGGTGGCGACAGGGGGAGGGACTATTTTTTCTATTTCGGGTGCGGAAGAATATCTCTTCCGCGCCCGCTCCTCATGCTGGCTCAAGTCCCGGCCAGCATGTCGTTTCCTGGCGCCACGGAGTGATTCCTCTCCCTCTGCTCTAAAGCAGTGAAGCGAGCGGAGCCGCCAGTGGCAGAAGATTAAAAGAAGCAGCTGGCATCTGACTGGAGTAGTTTATGGACACCGGCACTCTAGACAGCAGCAGGATCAGGGAAAAAGTGACTCCTGGGGCCAGGTGTGTGGATTCGAGATCTACTAATACTACTGCAGCAGCATATATATATATATATATATATATATATGTGTGTGTGTGTTTTTGTTTTTTTTTCAAAATAGTTTTTATTTTTTTGTTTTGTTTTTTAAAGTAAAAACCACAGAGGTGACCAAATACCACCACAAGAAAATAAATATCACTTGTAGACAAGCCTGCACTTTTTATCAAGGCGAGGTCTGGGGAGGGGCCAGGGGTGGGGCTAAAGGAGGGACTAGGGGCAGGGCCAAGCGTGGAACTGAAGGGGGCCCGTCAGGTAGGCTGTACGGGGCCCCATGATTTCTATCAGCGGCCCTGATCACTAGGTCATAGGCACCATTGTAATCACATGGTCGGGAACCACACTGATTGGTTTCCTGATAGCTAGGGGGAGCTGACACCTGACAGCAAGGTCTGGTAACTAGGAAAGTGCATTGATGTGCGTTCCAAGTTTTCAAATAGTAATGTGCAAGAGAATGTTATTAGCCAGACTGTTAACACCATCTGTTTCAAGAAGAGTTCCAGATATGAATATTTTTACATCATTTTATTGGTTCATCTTGTTGGTGGTCAATGCTCTCACACCTCTTCCCACTTAAAGTTGAATTTCAGGTGAGTATATTTTTACATAGTTACAGTATATTGGTCCATCTTGGTCCTATGTAACTATCATAGGTGCGCACAGCCTATTGTATTAGGGTGTGCACCCCAAAGCTCAAACACACATGAACGCCACCTGCTGACACAGGGAGGAGGCTAAGGTGGTGGGAGCAGGTTAAGTTACACCCTAAATACGGGTGTAATGTGTTCCTAGTGTTGAACCTAGCCTTTAATAAAATGGGGGCGCTGGTACCCCCAACCACCCACCCGGTGCTGCCCCTGGATAATACTAATGCACATGAGGTGATTAGGGTGTGCCCAGGCATACGCCTACGGTAACTATGCATATACCATACCTGAGGGATCCCAGTAGAAGCTGGAAATCACTGTAGTAGACACTACTACCCCGGTGATCTCCACTAGCTTCCAGGTCCTAAACCAAGTATTTGCCCTGTTGCATTGTGAACACAGGAGGTCGCCCAGTTGGCACAGCATTCTCTGACTAGAATACCATGGGGTTGATTTACTAAAACTGGAGAGTGCAAAATCTGGTGCAGCTGTGCATGGTAGCCAATCAGCTTCCAACTTCAGATTGTTCAATTTAGCTTGGATTAAAAAACCTGCAAGCTGATGGGTTTCTATCCAGAGTTGCACCAGATTTTGCACTTTCTGGTTTTAGTAAATCAACCCCCTTGCCCAATCAAAGAACCCTTTGCATTTATTGAGAAAATGTATAGTGATCTCTTGAATGGCACCTGTTTTGATTGGGAAACCTCCTGTATTCATAGGGCAAACAGATACACTGACAAAAAGAATCATTGAACTACTACAGCGCTCCACAGCTCTGTGGTAGTTCATTGAGGACTACTAGCCCACATCTGAAAAGGATGTTGGGACTTGCAGTTTATGCCTTCACAGAACTCTATGAATGAATGACGCATCTGTGCGGGTGGAGCTAGTGCAGGGAACTTCTCCCGTACTACTGTAACAGGGAGGGGGGTTTAGGCTGCAGCATTGGGAGCATGTTCCACCCCAAAAATGGTTGGAATAGGAAAGATGTTCTCAAAGGTGAACGTATCATTAAGGCTTGGATTGCACCTATGCAGGTTGCAGTTGATGCATATTCTAGGTGTATTTAGCATTTTTCAATACACATTTTTGATCCGTTGAAGTCTATGGAGCCAAGCTGCGCTTTCTAATTGGCCTGGCGGCGGAGGAAGGAGGAGGGGGCCAAATTTCCAAAGGATGGCACCGTCTCCAGAAGTGGAGAATGATACCTGTCACAAACAGTACCTGTCCCCCCTCCGAAAGGTGCCACCGAAGGGGGGGAGGAGACACATAAGCGGAAGTTCCACTTTTGGGTGGAACTCGATTTTAAGACCTGGTTCTCACCTATGCAGGTTGCAGTTTGCATATTGCAAGCACTAAAAAGGCCTGATTCACACCTATGCATTATATACAGTCCATTTAACATGGTTTACTATAGGTCATGTTCACATCTGTGCATTTTATGGAAAGGGCCAGGGACATTTTTTCTGGTTTTTGGTTCCATAGACTTCAGTGGATCAAAAGCGTGTATTGAAAAATGCGCCTGCAACATGCAAACTGCAACCTGCATAGGTGTGAATCAGGCCTTAGGCTTAATTCACATATATGCATGTTGCTTTTGAGCGTTTCTGCAGTGCTTTTTGCTGTGCTTTCCATTTTTGTTTTTTATGATTTTACCACGATTTGCACTTTGGAAAGTTTGTTGTTAATTTAAACGCAAAACACAAATTGTGGTAAAAATGCACTGTAATGCTTTTCTGCAGCTTCTCCATTGAAGTCTATTGAACCAAAAAAAAGCACCGTTTTGCATTTAAAAAAGTCCCTGACCCTTTCCAAATGCGTAGAAGCGCAAAAATGCATTGATGTGAACATGTTCCATAGGAACCCATGTTAAAAAAAATGTCCTGCATTTCTACAAAAGCATGAAAAAACAGAATGGAGCCTTACGTTTCTCTCTCCACTCACAAAGAAAGCATAAACAGTAGTCCTAAATTGGTCCTGCCCGTCCCTTTAAACTTTAGATGATTTACCTTCCCTGCTGACCTTCAAAATTTAGTAACGCTCATTACGAAGACTGAAAATATTCAAGCTATATAGTAATTCTCTGGTTAACCACAAAAATCTGCCATCTGCAAAAAAAAAAAAAAAAAAAGGAAAAAAGTTTTCTAGATTAAACGCAAAGAAAAGACCTGATGTGATCAATCTCTCTCTGCGATACGTCTGCGCGGCAGGGGACGTGGATAAATGACCCCCTTCTTTTTTTGATACAAGATCTGCAAGCAATGCTCAGAGATTAGTTGGAGATTGGGAACGGAAGGTGGAGGGAGGGGGGGTGTTATGTTACCATGGAAACTTTAACTTCAATGTATGCCTGGAAACAGGTGAGATGGTGGTGTTTGCTGAAGTAATGCCTGAGGTATTGAAATGCCTTTTGGATCCCTTTCAGTTTAAATCCCCAAACACCTAGCCGCACAGCTTGCTGGGAGCATCAACCTTCTGGATGGCTGAATGTCCCACTTATTTCATAGCAAAGGAAAGATTTGAGGCGATAAAGGTGATCTCCTCCAGCATCTCAGGAGGAGTGCATGGACGCAAGATGTTTTCATATCAGCAGACTTTCATTAAACTAGTGACTGCTAAGATGTCATGAAAAAAAAACCCAGCTAACCATAAACTTGTGATCATTCCATCAAGAACAATCAAACCCTTGAATGACCAGCCAACACGCACATCCACTGACTGGTGCATGTCAGGCAAACTCTTCATGTTTTCTAATCAATATACCTGAGATCGATGTCTGTATGTAGCAATTGTTTTCCACCCATATAAAGACTTCTGTACAATTATGCTTGTAGCGCTACCCCCAGAGGAGCTGCTTAAAGCGGACCTCCACCATCAAGTGGAAGTTCCGCTCATCGGAACCCTACCCCCCTCCGGTGCCACAATTGGCACCTCTCAGGGGGAGGGGGGTGCAGGTATCTGTATAATCCAGGTATCTGCACCCACTTCCGGGAATAACTAGCCGCAGATGCGCCACCACCCCCCCCCCATTGTGTTCTGGGAAACACACAGTTCCCAGGACACAGCGGGGACCAGTCTCATTGCGCTGAAGTCAGCAGCTGCAGTATTTGTAGCTGCTGACTTTTAATATTTTTTTTGCAGGTGGCACTCCCCTTTAAGTATGTTTGGTTCCGTACTCTGCCTCTCAACCCCAAGAATAGTCTCAGCCCCCCCTCTGGCACACCTGGCAATAGTGTAAGTGAAAGGACCAATAAAGCACACATGTTATAATAAAACACAGAAATTGTCTTTACTGCAATATTTCTGTTAAAAAGGGTAAAAGACAATAAGGCCTGATTCACACCTATGCAGGTTGCAGTCTGAATATTGCAGGTGCATTTAGCAGTTTTCAATACACACTTTTGCTCTATTGAAGTCTATGGAACCAAAAACCAGAAAAAAGTCCCTGGCCCTTTCCATAAAATGCACAGATGTGAACTACATCCATAGGAAACCATGTTAAATGGAGAGTAGTGTGTTTCTGCAAAACTGAAAACGCACTAAAAAATGCATAGGTGTGAACCTTCAACTTTCAAATAATTCAACTGGAGAGCAAGCAATACCTGAGATCAAGAGCAATATAGCTCAATACTATATTCAGGCTGCTTTCACAGGATTCCAAACCTCAAGCCTAGTACACACGATCGGATTTTTGGCCAACAAAACATGGACTTTCGTCTTGCATGCAAACGGCAAGGAAAAGTGCATTTTGCAGATTTGCACTACGGTCCATTTACCATGGTTTCCTATGGAACACGTTCTGTAGTGCAAATCTGCAAAATGCAAAAAGCACTAAAAATGCATAGGTGTGAATCAGGCCTTATGTCAGACCTCTGTCTTCGATCCCCTGACACCACAGGCCCAACTACAAATAGTGTACTCACTCAACATTCAATAGATTAGCCCCCCAAGGTAAACTATCCCGCACACCCACTACATATACAGAGCCCTGAGTATGTGTGTGTGTGTGCCTGTATGGCACCAGTAAATTCAGTCCCTTCGAAGAAAGATGAGGCTTTAGATCTTTGGCTAGGCATTTTAGTTTAGCACTTAAATTCTTGCTTAGCAAGTTTTATCTGTGGTATGCTGGCAGTATCTGAACAATACACTGTGATTGCTTATCAGGCCATTAACAAGGCCCAGGATCTGGTAAGTGTAGGCAAAAGTGAGGCAACTCCGCCTATGTGCAGTGTCCTTGTTTCTTATGGATGGGCAAGTGCATAGCTGCCAACAGTCATGGATTTCTCGGAACATTTACAGGAAACTGACTGTTGTCCTTGTCCCGGCGAGATTCCCAAGAAATGATCGATTTCCCAGGCAGCAGCAGCAGCCAGCCTAGACTTTGCACTGTAAAACTCAGTGGCAGCAGTGGGGTAACAGACAGGTTAATAAGAGAGATTTCTCAGATCCTCCCCCTGCATCCTCCCCTCCAATGAATTTAGCATGTGGGGAGGTCAGGTGGCGCTTGCTGTCATTGATTGGCCGGGACTCGGAGAGGGGGCATGGGCAGCCTCGTAGTGGAGAAGAATGAATCCCGACTTGAGCTCAACTGCAACACATGTGCATTCAAGCAGAGGTGTGTTTGTACCCTGCAGTTTGGGCAATCTCTGCAGCTCCATCTCTGTGTAAAATGATGATAGCTGGGCTCTTTGTATTCGTTTTTTTTTTTTTTTGTTTGTTTTTTTGTGAGGGGGAGGCGCAGCAACAGCACACAACACACACACACTTTATCTCTGTATATGTACTGAGCAAACTGCACTGACCTCAGTTTTTAACTCACTGACATCCCTCCCCCATACACAGTACATTGTACACATTCATGACCATATGAGAAGCCTCTGCTGTCAGCTGTGTCCTCAGTCTCTGACCACCTCTATCATGTCCACAATCTCTGAACCCATCTCCTATACTATGTCTGCAGTCTCTGACTGTTTCCTGTACTATAATAATAAAAAATCACTGTGCTGCACTATACTGTGCAAACAAACAAAATCCTGTGAATTAGTGCAAAATTAATATCCATTGTTCAGGATCCTAGTCCATACATACACAAACCTGCTAATTATATCAACATGTGCAATACAATGTTGTAGTACCCTCATGTTGTAATGCCCAAACTGTTGGCGCTATATAAACCCTGTATAATAATAATAATAATAATACAAAAATGTATATCATGTGTAGCAGGCATGTTGTAATGCAATTTCTCCTTTTGGCCACAAGATGGAGACAGAGAGATTCTGACGTGTGCTTCCAGAAAAATCACAGACACAAAGCACACTGGGAAAAAGGGGCGTTTCAGGAAGTGCTGAGGTAAATGAGGAGAGGGAAGTGCTGAGGAGAGAGAAAACAGAGAGAGAGACAGGTTCTCCAAACAGAACTACAGAGAGAGTGCTGACAGAAAATCTGAGGAGCGGCTGTCTCACAGTAACAGAGGATCTTTCAGTGTCTCCTTCCACCATTCGACCCCCACCTTTCTCCTGTCAGCTGTGTGAGAGACAGAGACCATGCTGCGCTGGTGAGGCTCCTTGCCTGTTCATGATTGGGTGAAGAGAGGAACCAATGACAGGAGGAGAGAAAAGCCCAGGAAAGGAGAGATGTGTGGAGAGTGAGGGAGATTTTTGGAGCTGAGGGGAGAGAGAGACACACTGACACCAGAGAGTGTGTGACCTATTATAGAGAGAGAAAGCCAAGCCTTTCCAGAGACTGCCAGGAGAGAGAGTGTGGTGAGGTGACCAGACTGTGTGGTGGAACGCCACCAGAGAGAGAGAGACTTTTTCCTGAGATGACCAGGAGAGCGCTACAAGAAGATAGAGGGGATCCAGGATCGGTTTCACCCACACGTTCAGAAACCGCTAAGCTCAGGAACCCTGATCAGTGACCCGAGCAACATCCAGCTTAGTGGAGACGACTCACGCTGTTTCAGGGATCGCAATATCCATCCAGGTATCAGATCGGCCGCTGCCTCTTTACCTTGCGAGTTTTGCTACCAGTCATCTCGATTGGCCCTCAGAAGGGGATCCAGTGCCTTACAACATCGCTAGGAGCATCAGGAGCCTGAACCAGCATCTGGGATTATCGTTGTGTCAACGCACAGAGGATTGGTGAGATGGTGCAAACCCAACATCCTTGACACCTTTTTTTTCCTTTTTAGTGTCACGAGATGCTTGTTTGGAGCTGCCATCTCTCGTAGTTTGCCCTTTTTAAATCTCTACCTAATGGAACATTCTAGAGGATTACTGCTCCATGCAAGCTTGTTTAAACCTACTCTTTTAAAACAAGGGCCCCACCATTTGCTAGCAGAAGACACTAGTCTTCTTCACCTCGGGACCTGCAACATTACAGAACTGTACTTGTGTAATCCTTTTCTTTTCGTTGTGTGTTTGCCTCTCAAAAGTGTTTGTGGCCCAGAAGAAGCTGAGAAGTTGACAAGTCTTCTCTCCTCCCTCTCAGAGCCTGTGTTAACGGGATATAGACTACTGCTCTTTTCTAAATTTACAGTTGCTAAGTATTCAAGGTTGTCTTTTCTAATGTATTCATTATTTGCAGAAAGGTTTAACAGTGTTGTAAAGCTTCCATATGCTTTAAACCGTGATAATTATATTACATTTGTTTATCACTACCAGGTGTGTTTTCTGTATTTGGTGATAATCCACAGCCAGGATAACAGTATTTTCCATATGTGTCTTTAAATGTGTTTGCAGTAATTAATTTAACCAGCTGTGTCAGAGGGACTGAGGTCATTCTTGGGGTTGAGGTGGAACTCAGAGAACCCAAATTTACCAAGCGGCTCCTTCAGGTTGGTGCTACACATATACAAACTAAATATTAATAAATTGTGCTATCCATTAGGTGCACTAAAGTGCTCAATATTTGTCCATCAGTGGGTATCCTTTAAATATTTTAGTTGTAGTAGATCTTTGTGAAAGTGCCTTTAACCACTTGAGATCCGCGCTATAGTCAAATGACGGCTACAGCGCGGATCTCGAATTCCGGGACTACGTCTATTGACATCGTCCCCTTTAAGGGCTCCCCGGGAGTGCGCATCGGGGAAAATCTGTGTTGGCCGTGTCCCCTGGACACAGCCAATCACAGATCGCTGTAAACGGCCAATCACAGCGGCCGTTTACAGCGCGATCGCCGCCTCCAATGGGTGATGATCTCAAATGTAAACAAATTAGATCATCACCCATTGCTGAATCTGTCTCCTCACACGCTATCGCATAGTATAGAGATACTGTGAGTTGAGAAAAAAAAAGTCTTTTGTGCCATCTGTGCCCATATCTACCCTGCCAGTGCCCAGATCTACCCCGCCAGTGCCCATCTCTACCCCACCTGTGGCCACCTATGCCCACCTGTGCCATCTGTGCACCATCTGTGGACCGCCAGTGCCCATCTGTGCACCACCAGTGCCAATCGGTGCCAATCTGTACCAATCGGTGCCCATCTGTGCCGCCTCAGCAGTGCCCATCTGTGCCGCCTCAGCAGTGCCCATCTGTGCCCATCTGCTGCCTCATCAGTGCACATCTGCAATAAATCTGCACATCTGTGCAATAAATTAGTGCACATCTGTGCCGACCCATCAGTGCCCATCTGCCGACTCAGCAGTGCCCATCTGTGCTGACTCAGCAGTGCCCATCTGTGCCCATCTGCCGCCTCATCAGTGCACATCTGTGCAATAAATCTGCACATCTGTGCAATAAATCAGTGCACATCTGTGCCGACCCATCAGTGCCCGTTTGTGCCGCCTCAACAGCGCCCATCTGTGCCACCTCAAAAGCACCCATCTGTGCCACCTCAAAAGCGCCTATCTGTGCCACCTCAAAAGCGCCCATCTGTATAATCAGTGCACATCTGTGCCGACTCATCAGTGCCCATCTGTGCCACCTCTGTGCTGCTTCAACAGTACACATCTGTGCCACCTCATCAGTGCACATCTGTGCCACCTCATCAGTGCCCATCAGTGCAGGCTTAACCAGCAACCATGGCTAAACGAGTCTTTTCCGCCGAGGAGGCGTACCAAATTATTTCCACGGCCGACGAGAGCAACTGGGAGCTCTCCTCTTCAGATTCCTTTTCAGATTCGGAATCTGAAGCCGACATAAATTATGAGCCAGTCCTCAGCAGTGAAACACTGACTGAATCCGAGGAGGAAGATATCCGGCCCATCAAACGAAGGCGTTATAGTGAGGCAGTGCCGTCCACCAGCACCGCAGTGCCGTCCACCAGCACCGCAGTGCCCCGGCAAGAAAGGCCAAGTACCAGTGGGGTGTCATCTCAGCCCCAAAGGGTTAGGAGCCATGCCGGCCTTCCCTATGCCCTTCAGAACCCCTTGTGGCTTCCTCCTAATTCAGGAGAGGCCAATGTTCCCCCTTTCACTGCCCAGCCAGGAGTCCAGGTGGACACGGAGAATTTTACCCCAATAGATTTTTTTAATTTAATTTTTACGGAGGATATGTTGTCGTCAATTGTGGCCCAGTGCAACCTGTATGCACAACAATTTATTTTGCAAAATCCAACCTCTTATTATGCCCGTCCCTACGAATAGAGAGACCTAACGGTGGAGGAGTTCAAGGTTTTTTTAGGCCTCACATTTAACATGGGACTCAACAAAAAAAATCAATTGCGTACCTACTGGTCAACCCACCCCCTCCACCACTCACCGCTCTTCTCCGCGGTAATGCCCAGAACCAGGTATCAGATGATCCTGAGGTTCTTACATTTCAGCGACAATTCCCAGTGCCTTCCACGAAATGATCCAAATTACGACAGGCTTTTCAAAATTCGACCAATACTTAATTATTTTTCAGAAACATTCCCCAAATTGTTTACCCCGGACCAACACATATGTGTGGATGAGTCCCTTATTAAATTTAGCGTCAGGCTTAGAATGAAGCAATTTATGCCCAGCAAAAGGGCCCGCTATGGGGTGAAGGTCTACAAATTATGCGACCGAGCCACAGGGTACGCATATTCATTCATAGTGTACGAAGGGAAGGACACCCAGCTGCAGCCCCCTAATTGTCTGGACTACTTGGGATCCAGCGGAAAAGTTGTTTGGGACCTCATATACCCCCTATTGGATAAAGGCTACCACCTGTATGTAGATAACTTCTACACATCTCTGCCCCTGTTCCACAACCTTCACCGGAAGAAGACGCCAGCATGTGGCACCGTAAAAAGGAATCGGAAGGGCTTTCCTCAAAGTCTTGTGAATAAGAAGCTGCGAAAAGGAGAAACCGCAAGTCTGAGAAACAAGGAGGTTCTGGCAGTGAAGTGGAGGGACAGAAGGGATGTGTATATGTTGTCTTCTATCCACAATGATACCTTCGTGGAAATCCCCAGAAGGAATGGCCCCTTAAAGAAACCCAAATGCATTTACGAATACAATTTGTTCATGGGGGGAGTCGACTTCAACGACCAAATGATGGAACCATATCTTGTCACAAGACGGACATACCATTGGTACAAAAAAGTAGCAATTTATTTTTTTCAATTGCCCATTTACAATTCCTATGTAATTTACCGCAACTCCACCCAAAACCCCAAACGTTTCTTTGGCTACCAGGAGGAAGTTTTCACTGCCCTTATTTTCCCAAATGGCCCACCAGAAAATATCCGATCAGATGTTATTAGTCGACTCTCCGAGCGCCACTTTCCCGATAAAATCCCTCCCAAACCAACAGGCCAAAGACGTCAAAAAAGATGTAAGGTGTGTACCAGAGCAGGAGTCAGAAGAGACACATCTTATTATTGTGCCCAATGTCCTTCCCAACCAGGCCTCTGCATAGGCGACTGTTTTCGGCGTTACCATACTTCAATAAATTTTTTGTGAAGTATGGTAAACATAATCCTCAGTTCCTGCCTTCATACACCTTCACACCCCTTATGCCACTGCCTGCTCTGTAACTGACCCTGGCTTGTTATTTGACCACTCTTATGCCTGCCGATTCTGTACATACCGCTGCCTGATCTGGAACTGACCCTGGACTGTTATTCGACCATGCTTCTGTCTAACCATTCTGTACATATTTCTGCCTGATCTGGAACTGACCTCGGACTGTTTGACCACGATATTTGCCTGCCTCTTGGACTGATCTTGTATTCTGCAACTGGACTAGTGGGATTCAACACGGGGTCTCACATATGTGAGGGGCTCCAGTATAGTTTTTCTGGAAGAAGAAAACAATTTTCTTTGTTTTCTTATTCCTAGATTAGGGTCTGGAGACTCGGAGGCTTCAAAGAGATTTGGGAGGGAGAAGCCTCTACCCCTATCCCCATTCTGTCCTGAACGAGGCTCTACTTCTGTCTGCTGCCTGTAGGACTTACTGCCGTCATGCCGCACTGACCACACCACAAGGACCTGCCTACTACCAGGACCAATATTTTTGGCACTGCTGACATCTCTGCACTGACCCTGGACTGTAATATGGACAGTATCCCTGCCTGCTGCCTGAAAAACTGTGTTCGCTGTTGCTGACCAAGTCCCTGCCTGCTGCCTGGACCAGTGATATCCTCCTGTGGACAACTGCGCTTCTAAAACCACAGGTAATCTTTTCTTTACCCTTTGCTCAGCATAATGTATTTGGGGGTGTAATTCTTGGTATGTGCAGGCTATGTGTCCCTGGAACGCCGACTGTGTTTCTTGCATGTTGCGCCTCTGTATGTGGCCAGGCTGTGTAAACGTCTCACACATGTGGTATTTCCATACTCAGGAGGAGTAGTAGAATGTATTTTGGGGTGTTATTTTTGCTATGTAAATGCTATGCGTTGGAAATATCTTATAAACAGACAACTTTGTGTAAAAAAAAAATGCGTTTTCATTTTTTTCCCACATTTTCTGAAAACTTCTGGAAAAAAATTAACCATTGAAAAGACTCATTATGCCTCATAGATTATACGTTGGGGTGTTAGCTTTCCAAAATGGGGTCATTTTTTGGACGTTTCCATTGCCCTGGTGTTCCAGGGCCTTCAAAACTGTAATAGGTGGTTGAGAAATGAAATGTGTAATTTATGCTCCTAGAATGCCTGAAGGTGCTACTTCAAAATTAGGCCTCTGTATGTGGTCAGGCTGTGTAAAAGTCTCACACATGTGGTATCGTTATACTCAGGAGGAGTAGGAGTATGTATTTTGGGGTGTTATTTGTGGTATGCACATTCCGTGTGGGAGAAATAAGCTATTACAATGAAAATTTTGTGGAAAAAAAAAAAATCGTAATTTTGCAAAGAATTGTGGGAAAAAATGACAACTTAAAAAAACTCACCATGCCTCTTACTAAATACATTGGAATGTCTACTTTCCAAAAAGGGGTCATTGGGGGGGCATTTGTACTTTCCTGGCTTGTTAGGGTCTCAAGAATGGAGATAGGCCTTAGTACATCAGATGTGATCTTTTTTTGCAAATCTTTATGATTTGCACCATAGCTTGTAGACTCTATAAATTTCACACAGATCATATAATATGCAATAATTTGGGTTATTTTTACCAAAGATGTGTAGTAGTATAAATTGTGGCCAAAATTTATTAAGAAAAATTGCTAATTTGCTAAATTTTGTCACAGAAACGAAGAAAAATTCATTTTTTTTTCAAAATTTTCGGTCTTTTTTCATTTATAGCGCAGAAAATAAAAAAACCGAGAGGTGATCAAATACCACCAAAAGAAAGCTCTATTGGTATGAAGAAAAGGACAAAAAAATCATTTGGTTACAGTGTTGCATGACTGAGTAATTGTCATTCAAAATGTGAGAGCACTGAAAGCTGAAAATTGGTCTGGGACTGAGGGGGCTTTAAGTGCCCAGTAAGCAAGTGGTTAAACTTATCTGAAGTGTCAACACTCTTGTACCGCCCGCCCCCCCACCTAAGTAATATTCCTCCCCTCAGGGCATGTGACCAGTTAAGTCTGGTCAGACAGCACTGTTGAACCACCCCTGGACTCTGCAGGTTTCTGAGCCTTTATATGGGAGTATCCTCGGTACATATTTAGAAAGACAAGCTAGAGTGCTTTATCATTTAAAAAACATATTTATTTAAAATTTGGATTCAGGGTACAATTCGGATTCGGGGGTGCTTGTAGCATACCACACTGTATCAAGCAGATCTGTATATAATCAAACTGAGATTGTATGTTTGTTTGTTTGCCTGCAGCTGTTCTTAGCGAGGCTACCACTGCCTACACCATTCAGTCCCCTTCCCAATGGATCACTTGTCTTCCTCAGGGGGATTGTTCCCCTGCCCCCTTTTTTAAATTGTCAATTGCAGTTTGTCTTATTGCAACACTGGCGTTCCCTTTTTTTGTTATTTTTTATACAGCTTTTCAATTTTTGTCAGCGGCAGTCCTCAATATATAGCACACCAAACACCACATTTCATTCAATAAAGTGCATCCAATCACCCATTTCCTATTATCAAATACATTTGTGTAATAAGCAACCCCCCATCATGTCTGGGAGGCCAACATGGAGACGCAGACATTCCCATGCCACTATGAGGGGGCCAGCAATGTCTGGGTCAACAGGCATAGTGGACATGGTCCATCCTCAGGTAGGGCACGTTTGTCTCTTTTTACTGATGTTGGCCGTGCTATCCAGCCACAGCATGCAGAGGAGGTGGTGGATTGACTTACTAAACCATCCTCATCCTCTGTCACTCAAGCTGGCACTAGTTCGCAGCCCACCGCCACTGCCAAAGTGGCCTATTCTGCCTCTTCGTCCACAGCTACTCCTGCCATAGCCTCCCCATCATGCACGGAGAAGTCAGCTAAATTATTTTCACTTGCCTCTTGAGGATGTACAGCCACTATTTGATTCTGATGTTGGTTCTGAGGTTGAGGAAGGGAGTAACATGAGCCCACAGAGAGGGAAGAACACCGATAAACAACAAATTGGCAATTATGTTCCCCCATAAATTTGGGCCTGAGTGTACTATAATTTGACTTCTTCACATAAAGCTTACTCGCTGTGTTGCAAAACTTTTTAGTTGCATCCAAAGTGTGCAGAAGAGACACCAGAGCTTGTCCAAAAAATCTCTAATATTTGTTCCGAGTGCACTAAAATGTGGTCCCATTGTACAGACTGGCTCCCCGAGCCTTGTTTACAAAATAAAGAAAGCTTGCAGAAAAAATACATTTAAATGCCTTTATTTTCTTTTTTTTCATTTATGTCAGTTTTGCTGCAGCAGGTTCTATACATGGTACAGATGTTCCACTTTACAGGCAGACTAAGGGGACTCCCAGGCACTATATTTAAAAGAATTCTTCATCTTTTTTGTTTCAATTTAAGCATCATTAAAATCACTGCTCATTTATTTTGCATTAATACATGTCCCCCAGGGCAGTACCGGGGCCCTTTTTTTATGGAGAAACTAGCAGACAACATACACGGAGTGCAACATGAGAATGATGTAGCGAATGTGAGAGAGAGGACTAAGCAGCACCAAAGCAAGAGAGACTAGCAATGTCACATTTTATGCGCAGCATGGGAGCAATATAGCAGGAGGTGAGCAGGGATTAGGGAGAGAGGAGGATCAGCAAATCAGAGGATTAGCGGAGCTGGGTGTTATTACTGAGTGGGGCATCAGCAGAGCTGGGAGTGCTACTGAGCAGGGGATCTGCTACTCTCTCTATTTGTCATGTTAACCGTTATCACCAAAAGTAAAAGGAATTTTGAGTTGGGGACACTAGTTCTGGTGACCCTTGGAACAACCAGGGACTTCCCTCACTCTGGAGTGGCTGCACTGATAGATGGCACTGGTGGGCACTAATGAGGCAGCCTGGCGGGCACTCATTGGCAGCACTGGTGGGCAATGTTGGGACTGCATTGATAATCAGGACACTGGAAACGGGGAGCTGTTAGCCACAGGTAACTGTCGGGAACATGCAGGGCATGTGCTCTCAGCGCAGCTCTATTGGCACTATTGCACGCAATTATGTGGGCACTCAGCGCCAAGGCCTGCAATTTTTCAATTAAAATAAAAAAAGATGCTATACTTACTTCTTTTTTCCCCGCTTCCTTTGCTGCAGGTGCCCCCTCAGCAAGCCATGAGCTGAGGGGGTGAGGGGGCACCCATGGGGATGTGCTCCCGAGCTGAGCTGCGTGCGTCCACAGAGTGACCTAGAAGAGAGGAGAGTGGGGCTGTCAGCAGCACAGCATTGGTTGGAGAGGAGTCAGATCGTTTTTTAGGGATGGGAGGGGGAGGAGCAAGTAGTGGGGAGTTTACCTTAATGCATAAAATGCATTAACATGCAAAAAAATCTTTTTTTTTTTTTTTTACTTTAGAACCACTTTAGTCATCATTCATACTTGACTATTCTAAATTAACTAAAGATGAATTTTCTTGCTAACAATTTTCATATGCTAAATAACACATTGCTCAATAGAAGAACTTCTGTAAAATAAATGTGAATTCTGAGGCTACAATTATTTTTTATGGTGTCTCTTCTCTGCCCACTGAAACATTTTGAACTGTCTCTGAACCCTGAGACTGACTCATACCATCCCATCCACTCACATTGCATGAAATTGTATTGAACAGCTGCAGTATGCCAATTACTCTACTGTTTTAGTTGCTTATTGAGGCATTTCACTATCTGCCTACTGCCTGTTTATTAATTTCAGATAGTGCGCAGTATATACAATATCTCACAAAATTGAGTACACCCCTCACACTTTTGTAACAATTTTATTAGATCTTTTTATGTGATAACATTAAAGAAATTACACTTTGCTACAATGTAAAAAGTATTGAGTGTACAGCTTGTATAACAGTGTAAATTTGCTGTCCCCTCAAAATAACTCAACACACAGCCATTAATGTCTAAACCTCTGGCAACAAAAGGGAGTATACCCCTAAGTGAAAATGTCCAAATTGGGCCCAAAGTGTCAATATTTTGTGTGGCCACCATTATTTTCCAGCACTGCCTTAACCCTCTTGGGCATGGAGTTCACCAGAGCTTCGCAGGTTGCCACGGGAGTCCTCTTCCACTCCTCCATGACAACATCACAGAGCTGGTGGATGTTACAGACCTTGCGTTCCTCCACCTTCTGTTTGAGGATGCCCCACAGATGCTCAATAGGGTTTAGGTCTGAAGAAATGCTTGGGTAGTCCATCACCTTTACCCTCATCTTCTTTAGCAAGGCAGTGGTCATCTTGTAGGTGTGTTTGGGGTCGTTATCATGTTGTAATACTGCCCTGCGGGCCAGTCTCCGAAGGGAGGGGATCATGCGCTGTTTCAGTATGTCACAGTACATGTTGGCATTCATGATTCCCTCAATGAACTGTAGCTCCTTAGTGCCGGCAGCACTCATGCAGCCCCAGACCATGGCACTCCCACCACCATGCTTGTCTGTAGGCAAGACAAATTTGTCTTTGTACTCCTCACCTGGTTTCCGCCACACAAGATTGACTCCATCTGAATCAAAAAAGTTTATCTTGGTCTCATCAGTCCACAGGACATGGTTCCAGTAATCCATGTCCCTTCAGGTCTGGTATGGATATTAAGGTGAACCCCAAACTCAAATCTTTTAAAAAAATGACATAGGGGTCCCCCATGCACTAGATACTCTGAACAGCAGTATATATACTATACGGCATGCCCTATATACTCTGAAGACAATTGGGCCTTAGGTGTTGGTGGTACCAGAACACTGTGAGCCCTCAGTTACTCTTGTTGGGCACAGGAACGGGCCCTGCTGTGAAATATTATATCAAGAATTGTAATTACATGTCCCTGTTAAACAGGGGAAGAAAAATTGGGCCTTGGGTGGTGGTGCCACAACACTGTAACCCCTCACAGATACTCTTGTTGGGTGCAGGAATGGGCCCTGCTGTAAAATATTAGATAACAAATTGTAATTATATGCCCCTGTTGAACAGGGGCAGAAAAATTGGGCTTTGGGAGGTGGTGGTGCCCTAAACCAAATATATTGCTGGAAGCTAGCATCATCAAGATTGAGAAGGAATAAGATAGTCAGCATAGGCAGTCTTCAAGGGATCCCACATCCATAGCAAATTCAATCAGTTACATCAGCATTAGGTGCTTGATAGTTGTTGATCCAAGATTCACATTCAAAAAAATGAGTCAATCAACGGAGTCTGTGGACAGGTGCACTCTTTGATCCATTACAAACCCTCCAGCAGCACAGAATGGGCGTTCAGCATGCACGCTGGATGCAGGACAGGCTAGTAGTTCAATTGCATATTGAGCAAGTGCTGGCCAGTGGTCCATCCTCAAGACCCAGTAACCCAGTGAATGCTCTGTTGGAAAGGTCTCCAAGTCTGCTCATGCCCCTAGATATTCCTATATATGCGCAGACACTGGCGATGGTTGTTTGAACTGATCAGATATTGGCGCTGAGGACTGAAAAATAGTTTAAAGGCATTGGTCAGCCGGCCACCTTCTCCACCACTCTTCCTCTGACTGAACGAAGCCTCAGCAACACGTTGTCCAGCACCAGGAAACTGTAACCTCTCAGGGTCTGGAAATGCATTGCACAAACCTTTCTTCAAGGCCTCCTGAAGATGTTTTGTCCTCTGCTCCCTCTGCGAAGGCAAGGTGAGTTTTGCAACCTTACCCTTGTAATGTGGATCAAGAAGGGATGCCAGCCAGTAATGATCCCTCTCCTTGATACCACGAATCCTAGGGTCCTTTCGCAAGCTTTTCAGAATCAGGGAGGCCATGCAGCGTAGGTTTGCAGAGGCATTTGATTCTGAGTCCTCTGGGTCACTAATAATCACATGATCTGTAACTACCTCCTCCCAGCCACGTACAACTCCTTGGGTTTCTGGGGACTGAAAACCATCCCTTGAAGACTGCTGCTGTCCTCTACATCCATGCTTACACAATCCTCCTCCTCCTCTTCTTCCTGTGTGTTTGGCGGGCCTGCAGGAATGCTATTTGGATAAAGGGGGCCTTGAGAGGTAAGAAAGTCCACCTCTTTCTCCCGCTGTTCTGCCTCAAGTGCCCTGTCCATGATTCCATGAAGCATGTGCTCCAACAGGGAGACTAGAGGGACAGTGTCACTGATTCATGCATTGTCGCTGCTCACCATCCTTGTGGACTCCTCAAATGGTGATAGGACAGTGCATGCATCCTTGATCAGTAGCCACTGGCGTGGCGAAAAGAAGCCAAGCTCCCTTGACCCGGTCCTGGTGCGATACTCGCACAGGTACTCATTGATGGCTCTCTGCTGTGTGTGCAGCCACTGCAGCATTGCCAATGTTGAGTTCCACCTGGTGGGCATGTCACAAATGAGGCGATTGGTGGGCAGGTTGCATTCCCTTTGAATGTCAGCCAGCTGAGAATTGGCATTGTATGAGTGGCGGAAATGACCACAGACTTTTCTGGCCTGCCTCAGGAGATCCTGTAAGCCTGGGTACCTGCTCAAGAACTGCTGCACCAATAAATTCAGGACGTGTGCCAAACATGGAACATGGGTCAAGTGTCCCTGTCGGAGGGCGGCGAGAAGGTTGGTCCCATTGTCGCATACAACCATTCCTGGCTTAAGCTGGCACGGTGTCAAACTCAGTCTGCCCCTCTAGCGCCGACAGAATGTCTGCCCCAGTGTGCCTCCTGTCCCCTAGGCATATAAACTCAAGAACCTTGTGGTATCTTTTAGCTTGACTGCTTGCGTAGCCCCTTGAACTCTTATGGTGCACCACTGGTTCAGAGGACAAATCTGCAGAAGAGACCATAGAGCAAGAAGAGGAAAGGGTGGAGGAGAGAGCTGTGGCAGAATCGCCACTAGCATTTTAGCTCCAACAAAACTGAACCCTGTCCTGCATCCTTCCCAGCTGCCAGCAGAGTTACCCAGTGCGCCGTGAAGGAAAGGTAACGTCCCTGCCCATGCCTGCTGGACCATGAGTCAGCAGTAATATGACCCTTATGGCTGACCGCCCTGTCCAACAAGGCCAAAACATTGCCTTCCACATGCCGGTATAGAGCCGGAATGGCCTTCTGTGAAAAGAAATGGTGCTTTGGAACCTGCCACTGAGTTACAGCACATTCCACAAATTCACGAAAGGGGGCAGCGTCTAACAGCGTAAAAGGCAGCAGTTGCAGTGCTAGCAATTTGGCCAAGTTAGCATTTAGATGCTGAGCATGTGGATGGCTGGGAGCGAATTTCTTTTTATGGTTCAGCAATTGGGGTAGGGAAATTTGCCTGCTAAAATCAGATGGTGGTGTACTGCTAGCAAATTGGCTGCAAGTACTATACCTTCATTCCTCTCAGTGCAGATTTTTGAGAGGACTGGAGGTATAGTAGGGTTGGAGATCCCAGATGGGTCTTTCAAGTGCTGTTTTCCAATGGACTGCATGGCAGGTTGTCATATGTCTGGTCAAGCATGTGGTGCCCAAGTGGCCTATGTTCTGGCCACGCTTGATCCGCTTCAGACACAGGTTGCAAACAGTAACGGTGCTATCTGCTGCATATGTGATGAAAAAGGCCCACACCAAGGAACTTTTAAAAGTAAGCAGGGAGTCAGCAGTGCCCTGCAGCTGCGGAGCTCTGCAGTGTGATGCAATAGGGTGGCTGCCCTTAAGCTGCCCCCTGGGGACATCCTGCCTCGCCGGAGTTGTGCCTCCTCCACCTCCACCTCATCCTCCTCCTCTCTTCTCTCAGGCACCCAAATACGTTATCATCCCCTCCCTCCTCGTCACTGGAGCAAATTTGGCAGTATGCTGCAGCTGGGGGAACATGACTGCCAGTTTCTTGTCCTTTTGTGGCACCCCTTCTTTCTAGGCTCACGTTACTCCCTTCCCCAACCTGGGAACCAACATTGGAGCCTTCAAATCGCTGCTCATCCTCCAGCAGCATGTACCCGACACTGTGGTCAAATAATTCTGGGGACTTCTCCATGCATGATGGTCTGGCTACGGAAGGAGTGACTGTGGACAAGGAGCCGGTGGAATAGGCCACTTCTGCAGCTGCGTTAGAAGGCAAACTACTCTGAGACTGGGTGACAGAGTATGAGGATGGCTTTGTTATCCACTCCACCAACTCTTCTGCATGTTCTGGCACAATAACAAGGCCAGCAGCAGAAAAAAAGGACAAGCGTGCCCCACGGCCACCTGCAGAGGATGCACCATGTCCATGACCAGCACTGTTGACTGTAGACACAAAGGCTGCTTGCCTTCTTTTAGTGGCCTGTGAGCATTTAGAGGCCTCTCCTTGGTGGTCTTCTGGGCATGATGTATTTTTTGTTTTCCAACACACACTACACTGTATTAGATACTTTGTACACTGCCTGAAGTGTATTAGAAACTCTATATACTATATTAGATACTGTGTACACCACCTGCAAAGTAGTAGATACAGTACTACGGCTGCACTGTATTGTGTACACGAACGAAGTGTGGTAGAAACTGTACACACTGTATTAGATACCGTGTACACCGCCTGCAAAGTAGTAGATACTGTACTATGGCTGCACTGTATTGTGTACACCACCCCAGAAGTGTATTAGAAACAGTACACCACAGAATGCACTGTAGATATAGGCTACACTGGATGCAGAGTATATATATATATATATATATATATATATATATATACAAACACACAGTTTAAAGGGATTACAAGAAACCCATTTAGATGGTAAGCTCTCAAGGAGAGCCTTCTAAATTCTCCTGAATTGGATTGGAGTGTGAGGCTTGGTTCACACTAGATGTGGTGCGAATTCACAGCATCAAAATCGCAACCCGTTCATGTGAATCGATTGCGTGAGTGTATGTTTAAAGTGGTTGTAAACATTTGTTTTTGTTTTTTTAATAACAAACATGTCTATACTAAGCTGCTCTGTGCAATAGTTTTGCACAGTGCAGTCCTGAACCTCTTCTTCTGGGGTCCCCTGCTGGTGCCCAGTTTGGTGTGTATTGCAGTTTTTTTCTTTTTTTTTGGGAGGGTGCATGTGATCAGCATAGGGCCAATCAACACTGTCCAGACAGAGGGTCATGGGTCCTGCAACCTCATAGGGCAGTCAGAGTAGAATGAAAACTCATCCTACAAGCTTTAACCAGACACTGATAGAAGTCACAAGACTGCTATATACTCCAGATGCGAAAAGGTATTTAGAAGTTTATAGTTACAAAAATAATTGCATTTTCATGTTCTGTGTATTGGGGGAGACCAGATATAGTGAATTCAGGGTCCTGGGTTTAGTAACACTTTAAGGCTTTACAATCACTTTAAGTTTAACAACACCCTAAAATCGTTTTTCAAAATGTAGTGCGATTTGCACAATCAGATTGCACGGGTGTTAACCCCCATGCGATCCAATTTTGGTGTGGACGGAAAAAGGGTCCTGCATGAGTTTGGTGCGAATGCAGTGCGATTTGAGCTATACAAATCCATGGCCCAAACCGCACCCCAGAGACACCAAATATAATTCACACAGGAACGTGCTGCGATTCCTATGTGAATTACATGCGGTCTCCTGCACTGCATTAGTGTGAACCCAGGCTGACTGTACTGTCTCCCTTAGATTTGTAATGTGTTGGCACTATATACATCTTGAATAATGAAAACTAATAGATAAAACTAATAATACAAATATGATAGATACAGTAGATAGATTCCGGATACTTTCTGAAGATCCGAAGGGTCCACTGACTAATCATCTTTATAAAAGTTTTTGGTGGCGTCTCGGTAGCGGCAGTGGTAGCTGGCCCCCCTAACTCCCACCTCTTGTATCCTGAGCAGCAGCTGAACACAATCAGACTTCTGTTACGCACATTCACAGCCGTATCCTTTGTGTCTGACTTCTGGCTGCAATTTATTCGATTTCAATTTTAACCTCCCATGCTCCTCCTCTATTGGCTGTGCCCACCCTTCCTTCCTCCATTACCTGTTTCCTGTCTGTTCTGGCAGCCCATGTGCTTGTCTCTCTCCTCCCTGCAAGGTTTTCTGGGGTCATGTGTTCCCACCCTGCATTCTGGACAAGCAGGGAATGTGGGCTGGAGGACAAGGAGAGGCTTATATTGGCTGTTCCCTGCCAGGCAACGTTGTGTGTAGCTCTCTGTTTCAACTGGGGCTAAAAAACAGATTAAAATGATCTTCAGTGGCACTATGCTTTAGGAAAGTGAAACCTTATGTTCATGACATGGGAAGGAAGGAGCTAGAAATGTGTAGAATGGATCTTAAAGGAGAACTTCAGAGAGGAATACAAAATACGGTAACACAAAGAAGAGCAGTCCCACTTGTGACAGAAGGCTTTCAGTGTATGTTCCGCACCATCTTAGCTATTGAACCAATCAACACAGACCTTACTAAAGGTTAGGACTGGGTGGAACAGAGCAGGGGGGTTTGTGAATATAAGGAGATTGTGATTGGGCTTTAACCACTTGACCTCCGCAAGATTTACCCCCCTTCAGGGCTGGACTGAGACAAACATTTGGCCCTGGACTTCATCCAGAGCAGCCAAATTAAATTTTGCAAACACGCACAAAAACAGTATATAAACTATACGCAATTGCTCGCAGTGCACCCGCCCAGGATCGGCCCTGCAAAATGGGGACAAACTTGGTCCAGGGACAGTGTCTTCAGTTCAGGGACTGTCTCTGGAAACCAAGGACATCTGGTTGCCCTAGGCTTGATGGCCAGCAGGACCCACAGGACCTCCCAGCAGGACCCACAGCCCGCCCCTGGCAGTACAGCGGTTCTCAAATTAATGGCTGCACGAGCCGTGCAGACATTGCTTTAACAGTCACTGAATCTGGCCCACTGAGCCATTGGCCCACCGGGAAACTCCTGGTTGTTCGGATGGCCAGTACATGCCATCCCCCTTCATGACCAGATTTTTTATTTATTTTTTGCAATACCGCAATTGCGCTGTCATGCAATGCTGTACCCAAATAAAATGTAAAATATATTTTTCTGACACATAGGGGTTGATTTACTAAAGGCAAATCCACTTTGCACTACAAGTGCACTTGGAAGTACAGTCGCTTTAGATCTGAGGGGAAGAGCTGAAATGAGGGGAAGCTCTGCTGGTTTTATCATCCAATCATGTACAAGCAAAAATGCTGTTTTTTATTTTCCTTCCCTTGTGTGTCCCCCTCCGATCTACAGGGACTGCACTTCCAAGTACACTTGTAGTGCAAAGTGGATTTGCCTTTAGTAAATCAATCCCATAGTTTTCTTTTTGGTGGTATATGATCACCCCTGCATTCTTTATTTTTTGCGCAACAATTTAAAAATAAAACAATATTTTTTACTTTATGCTAGTATGTATTCTTCTACATATTTTTAAGTTATTTTTTTAAGTTATGGATTTTATTCCCTGATTTCAGGGACACAAAATCCATCCTTTCTCCCTGGTCAGAACAGAGATCTGCCTTGTTTACAGATCTCCATTTTGTGTCTCTGCCTGATGATCTGCAGGAGCCGGCGGACATCCAGTGCCAGGCACCTGCAGATAGCCCCCCCTAGGGCCGCCCTGTAGCAGTAAATGTGCTATGGGGCAGTCCTTAAGTGGTTAAAGAGACATTCATGACAAATGTCAGTGTTCTTCTATAGCTCACCTCCAAAACTCCTTTACTCTAACTTTCCCTGCCTGCCATTCATTTGGTGATGCAACAAAATGCCTGGTGCTTCTGGGTATAGGGGAGCATGTGACCTCCCCAGATACTGACATCATCCTCAAATACTGACATCATCAACCCTGTGTAAGCTAATCTCCTCAGGCAGAGACTACTTAGCCACGGATACTCCCTTTCCTGTCTCAAAAAGGCTTTCAGGAGAGCCTTTAATCAATCCAGACATGAACTTCTCTTTTGCAAAAATACTGCTACAACCACTAAGCATTAGCATACTCGACTGATCACAAAATTCAATAACCAACATAGAATTGTTCGTAGGATATTAAAAAATCATTGGTGGATATTGGAGATTGACCCAACACTTCTTCCCTACACACCTGCATACCCTGCCATTACCTACCGGCAGGGCAGAACTTAGGGTGGTGGGAAACCCTGGGCTTGAGTCACTTTCGGGCCCTAACTACTATACATTACCGTATTTATTGTCGTATAACACGTGTCGGCGTATAACACGCACCCCAAGTTTAGGAGGGAATTTTAAGGAAAAAAACTTTTAGGAGGGAAGTTTAAGGAAAAAAAACTACATTTAACCACTTGCTTACTGGGTACTTAAACCCCCCTCCTATCCAGACCAATTTTCAGCTTTCAGCGATGTCGCATTTTCAATAACAATTGTGCAGTCATACAACACTGTACCAAAATGAAATTTTTATAATTTTTTCCCCCCAAATAGAGCTTTCTTTTGGTGGTATTTGATCACCTGTGCGATTTTTTTGTAAAAAGGCCGAATTAAAAAAAAAAAAAAATTTTTATTTTGTTTTAAAATTTTATAACAGGTAATTTCTGTCCGTCATTGATGTATGCTAATGAGGCGGCACTGATGGGTACTGATAGGTGGCAGTGATGGGCACTAATGGGTGGCAGGGATGGGCACTGATCGGTTACACTAATAGGCAGCACTTCTAGGTGGCACTGATTGGCACCACTGGTGGGCATTGATAGGTGGCACTTGTGGGCACTGTTACTCTATAAATGAGGCATAATTGCCTCTTCCTTTTCGGGACCGATGTCCCTTTAAGATAAGCCGGTGATCGGCTTTTTTTTTTTTTCTCCGCGGTCAGCACGAGGATAAAAAAAAAAGATCACTGAGTTTTTGTTTACATCATCTGATCAGCTGTCATTGGCTGACAGCTGATCACATGGTAAGGGGCTGGGATGGGCCCCTTACTCGGATTGGTGATCACCCGAGTCTCGGTGACTCGGTGATCACAGCGTGCTCCATGCGCGCCCTGTAGGGCGCGCACAGGGAGCATGCATAGGGGAGGCCTTAGCATGGATGTCAGGTGGTTAAAGAGGAAGTAAACTCTCCCACTCTGATGCTTCTCTTCATTTAGTCCATTATAATAAGTAATTATCAGACTATAGCCACTGTAATCCAGCCCAAATCACATATTACTTACTGTTTAAAGAAACTTTAAAAAACTTGTTTCCAGGGGTTAGGCAGTGCCATCTTAAAGTGGAGGGCCGGTTATAAAAAAAAAAAAAAGTCAGCAGCTGCAAACACTGCAGCTGCTGACTTAATAAACACACTCACCTGTCCAGGGCGCCCGCGATGTCGGCCGCCCGAGGCCGACCCGTCCCTCGGCTCTCGGGTCCCGGCGCCGCCATCCCTTGTAAGGGAAACAGGCAGCGGAGCCTTATGGCTTCACTGCCCGTTTCCTACTGCGCATGCGCGAGTCCCGCAGCTACTGCGCATGCGCGAGTCCCGCAGCGCTTTCTGAATGGGACGCGCTGTGTTCTGGAACACACAGTTCCCAGAACACAGCGCGACTCATTACCCAGAAGACGCCGCGACAAAGACAGAAGACAGAAGATCTCCGCGGAGGAGGAAGAGGAAGATTAGGAGAAAGTGCCTAGCAACAGGCATTTCTGGTAAGTAAAAAAAAAAATTTTTTTCATTTTTTTTTTTTTAGATTTTTTGTAATTTTTAAAATTTTTTTGTTTTTCAGGGTGGCCCTCCCCTTTAAGTATTGTTTTCTGAGTGGAGTGTATTTCCGCCTTTACATTGAGCGCTTTCTGTACTGTTAACCAAGCCTCCTTCTCAGTCCAATGTTTCTATGGCAACCCTGCTTCCCTGTTCATAGCTGACTTGTTTTATTTCATAGTATTTACTTGTGCCTAATGTTTCCCTTTGTCAGTCTTATCAGCTTCAGCTGATAAGACTGCAGTAATGGCCAGGTTTACATTGTAAGTCACATGGTTACATGGTGTGTAGGAGGAAGCTCTGAATGAGTCAGAAGTCAGAAGTCTCCTCTGGCTAGGAAGTCCTGATAACAGATAGATAAGACATAGAGTGTGTGCCGTAAATCAGGGGAGATCTGGGCATGCTCAGTGACTTCATTCTAAAGAACAAAAAGGATTACAACAATACTAAGCAAGTAAGGAGATATCTACAAGCAGTGTTCATTTGGGTTTTTTATGCTGATTTACATGGGACAAAGTTGTGGGGGAGGGTTTACAACCACTTTAAATGCCCATCAATGCAGCCTTCCGGCCATCTTGCTACACCCCACACTCATCCACAGTAAGGATACACTAAGGCCGCGTACACACGGGCGGACTGTTCGCCCAACTTTGTCCGCTGAACAGTGTTTGGGCGGACAGTCCGCTCGTGTGTGGGCTTTCAGCGGACAGTTTCAGCGGACAGTTGGACGGACAAGGTTTTTCGGAAATTCCGAAAAACTGTCCGCTGAAACCTTGTTTCAGCGAACAGCCCGCTCGTGTGTAGGCTTGTTCGTCAAACAAAGTTGCGCGCATGCTCAGAAAGGATTTTCACGCCGAAAGCTATAATGCAGTGTATAGGACGTCGTATTTTTCGTCCCGTCGTACGTGCTGTTCACGTCATCGCGCACGGTTTCAGCAAACTGTTCGTTCGTCGTGTGTGGGCATGTCCGTCCATGCTAATTTTGAGCGGACTGTTTGCTGAAACTGTTGGACGGACAAAGTTGGGCGAACAGTCCGCGCGTGTGTACGCGGCCTAAGAAGGGGTAAAGTGGACATGTTGTTACACCCACCGGAGTTTTGCATTTTAGACGTATTTATAACATTATAACATTAAAGTTAGTATATAGTGAAATACAGAACTTACAACTCCATCTGACTACTTAGATGTTGAATTTTAAAAGCAGTGAACTTCTATCAGATTAGCAAACCTATGAGATGAGCAGGGTTGCCGCTGCTTATAAAATTCAAGATCTAAGTAGTCAGACGGAGTTCTAAGTCCTGTATTTCACTATATAAACTGACTTTACTGTTATAAATACGTGTAAAATGCAAAACTCCGGTGAGTGTAACAACATGTCTTCTTAGTGTATCCTTACTGTGGACAAGTGTGGGGTGTTCCAAGATGGCGGCAACGGAACGTCACTTCCGTGGCAAACTGGGAACATGTACTACTTCATCAATTTTGTCTCTATGCCTATTGTGGTGACTGTATAATCCCTTGGAGATGGAACTGGAAAATACTCACTGATCTGTGAGTTATACTTTCTACGACATATAACATCAAATTTTTTTTTCTTTTTTTCAAAAAATGCCCTATGAACCCATTATATCCATATGTGCTTTACACCCACACACACTGAGTATACCCATATCAACTACTTGTTATTTGCACATGCGCAGTACACAGCAACACAGATTCCGAAAATAGCCGAGAATGAACAGCGCCTGCGCCGTGAGCCCAGGTTCTATCCCCACCATCCAAGTGGACATAGAGTAGGAATATAAAAGAGCCGAGCGCAGCGAGGCTGAGCCCTAATCGTGGCGATCGGCCCTCTAATTTTCACAACCCTATGTCCGCTTGGATGGTAGGGCTACCACCTCCACTCATGGCGCAGGCGCCGTTCAGCTTCGGAGATTTTCACATCTGCATGCGCAGTACGGGGCGGACACTATATGATGGCAGGACACTATCTGCCAGAACACCGGCACCCTCTGGTAACAAAACAATTACCTTTCTCATTGCCAATGCCAGCCAGGACTCTGCGTACACTAGATCCCTGCAATGGTCACCTACAAGGTCAGTGTCTGCAATGTACAACAGTAAGAAATAAGTGGTTTAGATACTGTTTCTATGTGGGACATTCTCCTAACATTCTCTTTGGCTGACACCCAACATATTTAACCAGTATATGGCCGATACTAACTATATATCTTTCACTACCCATATCAACAACTGTCTACAGCACTGCTTCTACTTTTACCATGTAGGTGACTTGTGATTACTTTTACTTATTTCTTCTTCCAGCACTGTAACATGCCCTAACATACTACTACTACTACTACTACACTGTTATGCCTCAACATACCATTAGTGCACTATTATGGCATTATGGTAACAACACAGTGCTCATCTCTATGCTATGTACTTATACACTATCATCTTGCATGGGCGGTGTACTGGACTAGGATACAAACTTTGAATCCCTTTGTTTATATGCTCTTATATATCGCTTTTACCATCATCATTGTGCGTCGATCAATTTGACAAGCTTTCTGGAACTTCTACATATCCCGTCACCATACCAATGAGCTCCACATCTGGTTGTTCCTGGGACCACAGCAGGGCCATTTTTTGATCATCCACTCTTACTCATGAGTTTTTTTTCTACATTTGTGTATACCTTACCTGTATACACATGTTGTACTATTAGAAGTAGTGAAACACAGTATCCAGTTGATTGGTGAGTGATTCTTGTTCCATGTCCTATGATGCTCATTTTTTGTCCATTCGATTCTTTTATACTCAAACTTCTGTTATGCTCTATTATAGATTGTCATTTGTCTTGATATCTCCTGAAATAAATGCCCCTGATCAAGGGATTAAGATTGGGATCCTGAAACGCGTGGGGCGAGACAACAGGAGATCAGCAACTTCAATTGTATCAACTGTATTTATGCTTTTATTAATTCTCTATATGGTGATGTATGCACCTATCCGTTTAATATTTTTCCAATAAATTTTGTATTTTTCTATACATAATTATATTCTTTAATCTTTATACTGTATATATATAGTTGCCTTTAAAGTTCCCGGTGTACTCTTTTTTGGGGGGGCATTTAATTTTCTTCTATGGTTATACAGGGATGGAAATGTGGAGGAACCCAGTGGGAGAAGATAAATATAAGTCGATCAGGAGGTGGGCTTTACAGAGACATATAGGGAGTTATTTACTAAAGGAAAATCCACTTTGCACTGAAAGTACACTTGAAAGTTAAGTCGCTGTGGATCCGAGGGGGGCATGCAAGGAAAATAAAAAAACAGCATTTTAGCTTGCACATGATGGGGTGATAAAATCAGCAGAGCTTCCACTCATTTCAGATCTATCCCTTAGATTTAGAGCGACTGCACTTTCAAGTGCACTTGCAGTGCAAAGTGGATTTGCCTTTCGTAAATAACCCCCATAGTGTCTGTAGCACTACCCCCATGAGGGCTGCTTAGAGAATTTGTACCCCACTGGTTGCCCTGACCTTTCAAGTCCTCCGACACCTCTGACACTCTTGGGTTCAGACATTCTTATGGTGACAAAAGGCAATTAGAGACACACACAATCAAGTGAAACAGTTGAATCTTGTTTACTGAGGTACTAAGAGCATTAAGATTCAGTAGTATCAACTTGTCACTTACTGAAAGTTTACTGTGACAAATAACACATAGTAGAAGACAGTCAAAATAAGGAACAGTAACTAATTGCAGTATACAATGAACATTTCTATAAGATCAAAACTCTGCCTAGGTTGATTTCTATGGGTATAGAGAGAAGAAGGGCAGGGGAATGACCTTCTTTTATGTCAAATCACTCCCTTTCATACCTCAACACCACAGGTCCAAAAAAAAAGGTATAAACACTGTATTTAATTCAATTGAAACAATTTATCCTTTAGTTTTAAACCTGCTCACTTAATAATTAGAGTCCTGGGTGAAAATAGGGCCTTTGTGGCACCAAAAAGCGTTAATACCTCGGAGCAGGAGTGGGGGGGGTGGATATGTTGTAGTGCCTTGGAAAAAAAGAAGGCCCTGTGTCTTCAGCTAGCTCTTTGGTGGTATACTGGAGATTCTGACAAGCAGAGTGAAGTAAAGTAGGCTGAGATGTCCTGTCAAGCAGGGTGATGTAAAGTGTACTTGTGGCATCCTGAAGCAGGATGAATACTGTTGCTGCTTAGTAATTAGTAAGGGTAGCACAGTGTTCTACAGGTTTGGGCAAAATAAAAACAATGTTGTCTGCATGCAGTGTCCCTTTGTGTTAGGATGGTGGGCAAGTGCCTGCTCACCAGTCCTGACTTTCTTCTTTGGTGGGGAGTGATGTGAACACTCCACAACAGGCCTCTGCAGTGCCTGGCTCTGGGGACGGTGCTCGATCTTGTGACGCGCTGTGCTGATACCCAGCAGGATGCAGAATGGGTGTGACCAGAGCGGCTAGACAACCAGAAGTGGCTGGCAGTGGATGCTCCTGTACACACGTGCGATGACTCTCCTTCCTTGTAGCACAGGCCGCAACTTGGCCACAGCATAATCTAACACTGAGACACATGTTTGCAGATTAAGTTTGGGGTCCCAAGAGAGCGATCTAGGCCCAGCACAGGCTTTATATATCCTCTCCCAGCAAACTCTGCTCCCATTCCAGCTGGCTGGTATGAGTAGTCCATTCTGAGTGTGAAACCTGAGTCCTGGGACTACAGCTTCCAAGATGTTTTGCTTTACTCCCTGGTGTTATTCACTCTGCTGTCAGGATGTGATGACATGGAGTCCAAGCTGAGCACCAGAGGGAAACAGTCTCACTGCAGCAAGTACTGCACAGTGTCTCCTGATAATGCAGGCTATATTTATTAAGCTCCTAGCTACATGTCTTTAAAGCTCAACGTCCAACCCACTTGCTCTAGACTTTTGCGCACTCTGGTGGAGCAAAATGCCTGATGCCTTCTGTATATGAAGGAGCATGTGACCTCCTCCAATACGAGGCAAAGTCAGAGCCTCTTTAAAGCCCATCATCAAACCCACTTCTAGTAACCTTTCCACCACTTCTCCACAACTCCACTGGGCTGCAGCAAAATGCCCAATGCTTCTGGCTATTGGTGAGAATGTGACCTCCTCCAGCGAAGTGTGTCTAGCGGCCAATCAGCAGGTTCAAATACTGTCATGTAAGGAAGGGGTGACATTAACAACTCTGTGTAAGCACAACATCTGACAAAGAGCTTACACCGTGTTAGGAATGTGGTATCAAAAAAAAAGCAATGGTGGAAGGGGAGTATAAGCTGTTCACAGGGTGGTTTTAAAGAGACTCTGTCACTTTGCCCTGAATGATGAAAATGAGAGAGCATCATTCATTTTCAACATGAGAACAGAAAATACTTTCTAAAAATTAAAAACATTCAAGCAATGCTTGTGACAATCAATGGGGGGTTAACTCCCCAGCAATAAGCAGCATCAGTCGGTGACTGATAATAATCCCTTTAATGCATGTTTGTCATATGTCAGTGTTGGCCAAGTCTTTGAGAAAACACAGCAGGTCCTGCAGGTCCATGATCTAGAAGAAGATCTCTAACCTATCAAAATAGACTTTTGAGTGTGCAATCAAATATAACCCATGGATCTCAAGCTAAAGGGGGTTATATGAAGCTTGATATTTCCATGCAATACTGTTATTTCCAAACTGCCTGCAATGATCCAGCCAGGTAATAGTTCACATCAAAGCGATAACGAGCACTCCTGTTAGCCGGAAGCAATTGTTAACGCTAACAGAGATTTTTTGAGGAACATGAATAAGTGTGGATCGTTTCTATGGAGACAAAGAATAGAACCTTCCATCTATCACACACCATATTGTATCGTAGTCAGGAAGAAAAACACAACAGGTTACTCTAGATCAGTGATTCCATTAGTGACTGATCAGGTGTTTCACTTTTTTTAGCTTTTTTTGACACATGGGGCTCTGTAATTGGAATCGCGTGACAGTCACTGCATAGCGAGTGTGTTACTGTATCTGATGATTATGTGACCACAATACTGTTTCGCAGTCTAATATAAGGGATTACTCAAACTATTTTGAACCCCTTCCCATCACCACCTCCTGGCCATTTAAGAGCTTCAAGATGCTGGGGGGCAGGCATTCGGACATGTGACCACTGTGATTGGCTGTCACATGATCGGAAAGCTTTCTGGTTCATGCCGGTGACTGTGCTGGGAGTGTTCAGGGCCCTTACTCTCAACACAGAGAAGTGTTTACATAGGGTCACATAAATGCGGCCACAAGACGTTGAAGCCCAGCCGCCAAGAGGGGCTGCATATACATGTACGACTGGCAGGAGGAGATAACGTTCTAAATGGCAAAAAAGTTTAACGGACCCCATCATTTAGCCAGTGCCATTTATACAGTGGCTATTTTTAGCTCTGATCGCTCTATAAATATCAATGGTCTCAAAATAGTGTCCAATCTCTCTGCCACAATGTCGCTTTTTTTTCTTCAAAATTGACTCTCTTTTTTTGTTTATAGCGCAAAAAATAAAAACCACAAATGTGATCAAATACCACCAAAAGAAAGCTCTATTTGTGGGGGGAAAAAAAAGACGTAAATTTTGTTTGGGTACAACATCGTGCGACCGCACAGCTATGCAGTGCCGAATCACAAAAAAATGCTCTGGTCAGGAAGGGGGTAGATCCTTCCGAGGCTGAAGTGGTTAAAAAGTAAAAGAAAATCTCAAATTTTGGGTTGTCCCCAGAATAGAGGTGAAATGTGGACACTAGTTCTGGTGACCCTGGGGGTCCCCAAGAGATTCCCTTAATTTTAAAGTAAGTTCCTCTCACCTGTTTGGCTATAGGACAGAAAATTAAGGTAAATCTCCCCAATGACACAAAGATGGCAAAAATAAACCTTACAAGGGTAATAACCCTTCCTTACTCTTTTCAAAATAAAAAAGCTTTTCCTATAAGCGGGTTAAGGTGTGTATATATTTGACTCAGAACATGCATTTCACAATAGAGTTATTCTGAAGTGTTATAATAAACATTTAAATTTCTGCACCCAAGGCAAAATACAGACGTACATTTGGTTTTAGTCTTATGATGTATTACTGAATTTTGAGTATAATCGGCAGTTCTCTTTTTAGGGATATTCATTGTAATTATTACAGTGGAAGTTGGTGCTGACCATGGATGATGGCTCCATCCTAATGGAGAAAAAAAAAGCAAATGAAGGCATTGACAAGGAGAGTACTATGATGTAGTAAATAACTGTAGCACCCTCCTAGGTAGGTGCTAGGATGAGTGTAGTATAATTTAGGTTTCTCTGCTTAACAGAGTGGTGATTGACTAATGTAGGCTGCTCAGTGTGCTCGGGTGCCACTCAAGCTGTCTTGAAGTTTCACTGTATCCTAGCAACTAAAGAAAGTGCTGGATAATAGGCAGAAACCATGCACATGGGAGCTTAAATATTCATACAGCCCCGGCCAATTAGAAGAGGAGGTGCATTTAGAAGAAATGGCCACACACCACCGTCAAAATCCTTTTTATTTGGAAATCTCAAAAACTACAGGAATCAGAATGCTGGGTAGACGCGTTTCGCACACTTCACGTGAGCTTAGTCATTAGGAGGAAGGGAGGTGCCACTATGCATGCTGCAAATCTGTATTTATATTCTAGGAACACATGGGCTCTTGGACTATTCCACTAAATTCCCTTCCCTATCCAAGTTCTGCAAAAAATAAAGCAAGAAAAAATGAAATCCCAGACTAATCGTTGAAGACAACAAACTGAAATATGTGCACCTAGCTGATCGAATCTACCTGCCTGGCTGAGGGACAAAAGTGGAGAAGACCTGGGCAAACATACCAGCAGCTCCTATGGGGGTAGCGCTAAATAACTATACTTCAGACATCGACAAGAAATAAGTTTGGTATTTATGTAGGCAAATAATGAAGTGTTTGCTGCAATACTCACCCTCTCTGACTGGCACTGTCCCTCAAAGGCTCTCAGGTCCATTCTGCAGCACTGGTCCTGTCTTGAATGACACCCAATGCAGGGAAGTTTCGAGATGGAATTTATTATGTATGCACTTAAAATGAAAAAACAGATGATATCTGATGCCAGGTCTACTTAAGTGGGCCCTGCCTCTTATTCATTACAAGGTAGGTGCAATCTGTCTTACACATACTGTAATGCAAATTCACTAACAGGCAAATATTCACCATCTGATTGTCCTGTCACAAAGGTCCATTAACTCAAATTAGTAATTTTCAGACTTTAACTGAAGTAGTACACTTTAGCAATTCCTTCTGCTTCTTTAATTACCTTCTATTGTGCAATATACATAGTAGCACTTCTTATGCCGCGTACACACGGGCGGACTGTATGGCCTACTTAGTCCGCCGAAACACATTTCAGCGGACAGTCCGCTCGTGTGTGGGCTTCAGCGGACTTTTTCAGCGTGCAGTACGGCGGACTAAGTATTTCGGAATGTTCGAAATACTGTCCGTCGTACTTGCATTTCGGCGGACAATCCGCCCGTGTGTATGCCAGTCCGCCGTACTTTTGAAATGAGCGGACTTTTCCCGCCCGGAGAAAAAAAAATTGGCGTGGGGGTCCCCCCCAAGTCCACAACAGACCCTTGTCCGAGCACGCTACCCGGCCGGGCAGGAAAGGGGGGCGAGCGAGCGCCCCCCCTCCTGAGCCGTACCAGGCCGCGTGCCCTCAACATGGGGGGGTGCCTTCAACATGGGTTGATGTCACATGGGGACTATGACATCGTAAGGGGGCACCAACCCATGTGACATAAAGCCATGTGACACCGCCCCTTGTCCCTATATAAGTGGCCGCGCAGTGCGTCCCTGGCATTCCGGCCGGAGAGATCGTCGAGGCAACATCTCCTGGAGAAGAAGAAGAAGAAGAAGAATGGAAGGCGGCGGCGGCGGCGACAGAAGACCGGGCCACCGCCTGTAAAAGAGCTATAAGAAGGCGCGGTGGCCCGGCAGAAGAACCGAAGAGGGGGACAAGACCCCCGAAGTCGGGAGAAGAGGCCGGCGGCGAGGAAGAAAGCCGGACTCCTCCGCTAGCAAAAGAGCTACAAGAAGATAGCGGAGGAGTCCGGCGAGAAGACCCTCGAAGACGGAAGACCCCCGGAGCTGTGCAATAAAGTATTTTATCTCGTGTGTTGTGTTTTTTTTGGTACTTTTATTTTACAGGTGAATGGGTAGGGGTACATTGTACCCCATACTCATTCACATAGGGTGGGGGGCCGGTATCCGGGGGCCCCCTTATTAAAGGGGGCTCCCGGATTCCGATAAGCCCCCCGCCCGCAGACCCCGACAACCAACGGCCAGGGTTGTCGGAAGGAGGCCCTTGTCCTCATCAACATGGGGACAAGGTGCTTTGGGGTGGGGGGGCTGCGTGGCCCCCCCTCCCCAAGGCACCCCCCCATGTTGAGGGCACGCGGCCTGGTACGGCTCAGGAGGGGGGGCGCTCGCTTGCCCCCCTTTCCTGGCCGGCCGGCTAGCGTGCTCGGACAAGGGTCTGTTGTGGACTTGGGGGGGACCCCCACGCCGATTTTTTTCGGCGTTGGGGTTCCCCTTTAAGTTCATACCAGGCGGCGGGGTCAGCGACGTCTCCTTCGCGGGCCCCGCCTACCTGGAGACGCGCTCGAAATGAGCGGACTTTCCTCCGCGTGTGTGGGCGAGTCCGTTCATTTCAAAAGTAGGGCGGATAGTATGGCGGACTTAGTACGCCGTATTAGTCCGCTCAAAAAGTGGTGTGTGTGGTTAAGTCCGTTCATTCGAAAGTATGACGGACTGTCCGTCGGATTGTCTGACGGACTAAGTTGGCCAGACAGTCCGCCCGTGTGTACGCGGCTTTAGAATCAAGTGTAGGGGGGTGGGGGGGGGAAATAGTAAAGTACCACTTAAAATGATTACCAGTGGATTGTATACTACCTCTGACTGCCTGTAGAGCACCCGAGAAAGATGAGAAAATATCAACTCATGCACTTTCCACCTGAATATGATGACTAGGGATGAGCTCGATGTTCGGGTCGAACATTAGTTCGACTCGAACATCGGGTGTTTGCCCATTCGCAGAACACTGAACATTAGGGGGCGTTTGAGGGAAATTTGAGCACCGTGGAATGCCCCATAATGCACTACAATATCGCAGTGCATTGCTGGATAATGATTGGCCAAAGCATACACCTAACCTGCATGCTTTGGCTACGGGGGTTCGCAGTGCATTGCTGTGTGATGATTGGCCAATCACAGTGCACTCTGCTGGAAGGGCCATAATTGGCCAAAGGCAGGGTGCCTTTGGCCAATCATGGCTCAGGGGGACTAAGTCCACGCCCCACACTATATAAGGCTGCTTACACGGAAGCCATGTGTAGTGTTGTTGGCGTGGACAGAGAGATAGCTTAGAGTTAGATTAAGCAGGCAGGTTATTCAGTTAGTGGTGGTGTATTTGATATATACACACACACACACAGTATATACACACAGTCAGTCTAATATATATATATATATATATATATATATATATATATATATATATATATATATATATATATATTCTGCATCCAGTGTAGTCTATATCTACAGTGCATTCTGTGGTGTACTGTTTCTAATACACTTCAGGTGGTGTATTAATATATATATATATATATATATATATATATATACACACACACACACACAGTATCTAATACAGTGTGTACAGTTTCTACTACACTTCTGGTGGTTTACACCGTATACTAAACAGTGCAGCCTTTGTACAGTTTCTAATACAGTGCAAGTGGTGTACACAGTATCTAATACAGTGTGTACAGTTTCAACTATACTTCTGGTGGTGTACACAGTATAAAATACAGTGCAGCCATTGTACAGTTTCTAATACAGTGCAGGGGGTTTACACCATATCTAATACAGTGGGTACAATTTCTAATACACTTCAGGCGGTGTACACAGTATCTAATACAGTATGTGCCGTTTCTACTACTTTTTTGGTAGTGTACACAGTATCTAATACAGTGTTTACAGTTTTTACCAAACTTCTGATGGTGTACACAGTACACAATACAATGCAGCCATTTTACAGTTGCTAATACAGTGCAGGCAGTGTACACAGTGTCTAATAGTGTTTACAGTTTCTACCAAACTTCTGGTGGTGTACACAGTACACAATACAATGCAGCCATTCTACAGTTGTTAATACAGTGCAAGCGGTGTACACAGTATCTAATACAGTGTGTACAGTTTCTACTACCTTTCTGGTGGTGTACACAGTATTTAATACAGTATGTATAGTTTCTAATACACTTTAAGCGGTTTATACAGTATCTAATACAGTAGATATGTAGTGTGGTGTGGTGTTGCAAATCAAAAAATACATCATGTCCGGAAGGCCACCAAAAAGAGGCAGACACTCACAGACCACTAAAAGAGGGTAAGCAGCCTCTGTGTCTACAGTCAACAATGGTAGTCGTGGACATGGTGCATCCTCTGCAGGTAGCCGTGGGGAACGCTTGTCCTTTTTTTCTGCTGCTGGCTGTGTTATTGAGCCCAAACATGCAGAAGACTTGGTGGAGTAGGATAACAAAGCCATCCTCATCCTCCTCATCCTCTGTCACCCAGGCTCAGTGGGGAGTAGTTTGCCTTTCAAGGCAGCTGCCAAAGCGGCCTATTCCACCGGCTCCTTGTCCACAGTCACTCCTTCTGTAATCCCACCATCATGCACGGAGGAGTCCCCAGAATTATTAGACCACAGTGTCGAGTACATGCTGCTGGAGGATGCGCAGTGATTTGAAGGCTCCGATGTGGCTTCACAGGTTGAGGAAGGAAGTAACGTGAGCCTAGAGAGAAGGGGTGCCACAGAAAGACAAGAATCTGGCAGTCATGTTCCCCCAGCTGCAGCATACTGCCAAGTTTGCTCCAGTGACGAAAAGGGAGAGTATGATGAGGTCATTGACTGTACCTGGGTGCCAGAGAGAAGAGAGGAGGAGGAGGCAAAACTTCAACAATGCAGGATGTCCTCTAGGGGGCAGCTTAAGGGCAGTCACCCTGTTGCATCACACCGCAGAACTCCGCAGGTGCAGGGCGCTGCTGACTCCCCTTTGACTTTTAAAAGTTCCTTGGTGTGGGCCTTTTTCAACACATGTGCAGCAGATCGCACCATTGCTGTTTGCAACCTATGTCTGAAGTGGATCAAGCAGGACCAGAACAGCAGCTGCTTGGGCACCACATGCTTGACCAGACATATGACCACCTGCCATGCGGTGTGTTGGCAACAGCATTTGAAAGACCCACATCAAGAAAAAAGGCGGACTTCTCCTTGCTCCTCATCTGGGATCTCCAACCCTATTATACCTCCAGTCCTCTCAAAAACCTGCACTGAGAGGAATGAAGGTATAGCAATAGGTGTCCCAAGTACTTGCAGCCAATCTGCTAGCAGTACACCACCAATTGATTTTAGCAGGCAAATTTCCCTAACCCAGTTGCTCAGCATCTAAATCCTAGCTTGGCCAAATTGCTAGCACTGCAACTGCTGCCTTTTCAGCTGGTAGACTCTGCCCCCTTTTGTGAATTTGTGGAATGTGCTGCACCTCAGTGGCAGGTTCCAAAACGCCATTTCTTTTCACGGAAGGCCATTCCAGCTCTCTACCGGGATGTGGAAGGCAATGTTTTAGCCTTGTTGGACAGGGCAGTCAGCAGTAAGGTTCATATTACCACTGACTCATGGTCCAGCAGGCATGGGCAGGGACTTTACCTTTTCTACACAGTGTACTGGCAGCTGCAGTTACTGGCGTACCGGCGTGTTGTTGGAGCTTGTTCCACCACCACGCCTCCAAACTGCTAGTGGTGATTCTGCCACAGCTCTCTCCTCCATCCCCTCCTCTTCTTCTTCCTCTATTGCCTCTTCTGCAGATTTGTCCTCTAAACTAGCTGCACTCCATAAGTGTTCAAGGGCCTACGCAAGCAGTCAGGCTAAAAGGTGCCATACTGTGCTTGAGTTGGTCTGCCTAGGGGACAGGAGGCACACTGGGGAAGATATTCTGATAGCTCTGCAGGGGCAGTCTCAGAGGGGGTTTACACCATGCCAGATTCAGCCAGGAATGGTTGTATGTGACCATGGCACCAACTTTCTCTCCGCCCTTCGACAGGGACACTTGATCCATGTTTCATGTTTGGCACACATTCTGAATTTGGTTGTGCAGCAGTTCTTACCCAGGCTTACAGGATCTCCTGAGGCAGGCCAGAAAAGTCTGTGGCCATTTCCGCAGGTCATATAATGCCAGTGCTCAGCTGGCAGACATTCAAAGGGAATGCAACCTGCCCACCAATTGCCTCATTTGTGACATGCCCACCAGGTGGAACTCAGTGTTGGCAATGCTGCAGTGCACACACAGCAGAGGGCCATCAGTGAGTCCCTGTGTGAGGATGGCAATAGGACAGGGTCAGGGGAGCTTGGCTTCTTTTTGTCATGCCAATGGCTACTGATCAAGGATGCATGCACTGTCCTGTCACCATTTGAGGAGGCCACAAGGATGGTGAGCAGCAACAATGCATGCATCAGTAAAACTGTCCCTCTAGTCTTCCTGCTGGAGCACATGCTTTGTGGAATCATGGACAGGGCACTTGAGGCAGAACAACAGAAAGAAGAGGAGGACTTAATTTACTCTCAAGGCACCCTTTATTAAGATAGCATTCCTGTGGGCCTGCCAAACACACAGGAAGAAGAGTAGGAGGAAGATGATTGTGTCAGCATGGATGTAGAAGATAACACTCAGAAGCAGTTTTCAAGGGATATTTTTCTGTCCCCAGAAACCCAAGTAGTTGTACGTGGCTGGGAGGAGGTAGTTATGGATCATGTGATCCTTAGTGACCCAGAGGACTCAGAACCAAATGCCTCTGCAAACCTAAAACTTACTCTGCATGACCTCCCTGATTCTGCAAAGCCTGCAATAGGACCCTGGGATTGGTGGTATCAAGGAGAGAGATCATTACTGGCTGGCAACCCTTCTTGATCCACGTTACAAGGGTAAGGTTGCAGAACTCATCCTGCCTTCGCAGAGGGAGCAGGGGATGAAACATCTTCAGGAGGCCTTGAAGAAAGGTTTATGCAACACATTTCCAGACCCTGGGAGGTTACCATTTCCTGGTGCTAGACAATGTGTTGCTGAGGCTTCATTCAGTCAGAGGAAGAGCGGTGGAGAAGGTGGCCGTCTTACAGATACCTTTAAACAATTTTTCATTCCTTAGCGCCAAGGTCTGATCGGTTCAAGCAACCATTGCCAGCGTCTGCATTATATGGTGCAGGACTATCTAGGGGAAAGCGAAGACTTGGATACCTTTCCAACAGAGCATCCACTGGGTTACTGGGTCTTGAGTATGGACCACTGGGCAGAACTTACTCAATATACAATTGAGCTACTGGCCTGTCCTGCATCCAGCATGCTTTCTGAACGCACATTCAGTGCTGCTGGAGGGTTTGTAATGGATCAAAGAGTGGGTCTGTCCACAGACTCCGTTGATAGGCTCACATTCATAAAAATGAATCAGTCTTGGATCAGTAGCTATCAAGCACCTGATGTAACTGATTGAATTTGCTATGGATGTGAGGAGATCCATTGAAGACTGCCAATACTGATTATCCTATTCCTCCTCCATCTTGATGATGCTAGCTTCCAACAATATTTTTAGTTTAGTGCACCCCCACCACCACCCAAGGCCCAATTTTTCTGCCCCTGTTGATTACAATTTTTGATCTAATATTTCACAGCAGGGCCCATTCCTGCGCTCAAGAAGAGTATCTGTGAGGGGTTACAGTGTTGTGGCACCAACACCCAAGACCCAATTTTTCTGCCCCTGTTTAACAGGGGCTTGCAATTAAAATTTTTGATCTAATATTTCTCAGCAGGGCCCGTTCATGCGCCCCACAGCAGGGCCCATTCCTGCACCCAACAAGAGTAACTATGAGGGCTTACAGCGTTCTGGCACTACCAAAACCCAAGGCCCAATTTTTCTGCCCCTGTTTATCAGGGGCATGTAGTTAAAATTTTGAATATAATATTTCACAGCAGGGCCCGTTCCTGCACCCAACAAGAGTATCTATGAGGACTTCCAGTGTTCTGGTACTACCAATAGCTAAGGCCAAATTGTCTGCAGAGTATATAGGGCAGGCCGTACAGTATATATACTGCTGTTCAGAGTATATAGTGCCTGGGGGACCCCCACGCCATTTTTTTTATCTTTTGGTGCGGGGTTCCCCTTAATACCCATACCAGACTTGAAGGGCCTGGTATGGATTTTGAGGGGGGGGGGACGACATCCACTGCATTTTTTTGGTATTATTGGTATTTTTATCTATATTGCATAGGGCCCATGGATGCCCTATTAGAGAGAAGAGACAGTGAGCAGGGATCTATTGATAACTACCATTTCTGTGATGTGTCGCTGTAGATTTGTTTTTTCTTCCCAATGATTTGTTCATTTTCTTTTTCTGGTTAATGGGTCCTGTTTGCTCTTGGGCCCCTGGGCAGCCACATGTCACAGTTACACATTTGAAGCTGCCCTTGTGTACTTGCTTCTAAGAAACCTGATGGAAAATTGTTCCAAGTATTTACCATTAACTATTTTTAGGAAGCTGCGGAAGTGTCAAGCAGTGGATACATTATCAACTATCAGCTTAGTGCATGTTCAGTAGCTTTATCATTTTAAATATGGTTAAAGACCCGTAAATGTTTAATAATGCATATCGCTAATGTGTAACAGATGGAGCCCAAAGTCACTGCGTGGGAGGGTGGACCTTTCACTCTCCATAGTGAGCACAATGTTTTCAAGAAAAGCATCTTGGACTTGAAACGGGGACAGTGAAGCATCATGGGTAAGGTAGTCCAGCTGGACCTGGCACAAAGGACAACTCCTACTTTGGTAGCCCCTACTTTTTATGTCTTCTGTGTTCAGGGAGGTGCAGGTATGAAGGAAAGGTTTTATATCACAACGTGGCTACCAAGATGCTATAGTTACAATCAGACCCTCTGAAATGACTGCTAAATCTTTGTTATATAAAAATTTAGGGAAAACTGTATAAAACCTTAGTCCTGAATTTTTATGTCCAATCAAATTTCAGTTTACTGTAATCAGCTTATAAATTTGCAATTGAATTGTTTGCTACAGGGTGCCTCACTTTGCTCATAGTGAAGTTATCTGACCTTTGCCTATTAAGTAAACCCATATATGCTGATAGGAAGAATGGAGGGTGACAGCAATCAGCGCACTGGAGTAGCATTGAGCTCTGGCGCGTGAAATACTAATGTGCATGACTCACCGTTATGGTTATTATATGCGTAAAACAGCCACTGGAAGAGATCTTACTAGAGAGAGTCCTATCCTATCCTAAATATAGTATAAATCGAAAAGCCAACTTCCTGTGTGAGCTTGTGGAGAATTTTTGTACATATATACGGATTTTGCATCAAGAAGCATGTGCCAAACCCCATCGAGCTTCAGATGCCACAATCATGTTTGATCAATGCAGTTTCATATACTCTGTGCTTATTGTTTTATTACTATATTTGATTAACTTCCCCATGAGCAATATGTCAATTGACTAAGATTGATTAGGAATCATGAACCACTGTGCCTTTTATGTATATAATTGTGTAATATTCCTTACATAAACATCAAACCAATACAGCTCATTTGTGCTTCCTAATTTGCATGCTTCACTCAAAGTCCCAACCTCTTTCTTCCGAACCTCACCTCTTATCTCCCTGTGTGCAGTTCATTAGACCTCTCACCCTTATCTTCTATGCAGAGCTTCCCAGGCCACTAGGCTAAAGCCCCCTACACACGGGCCAAATGTGGGGATAAAAAAAAAAAAAAACAGCCAACATTTGGCCCATGTGTCAGCCAGCATAACAGAAGCCAACCATTTGGACAGCTTCTGTCGGAAAAAGCAGCGGCCGGCCGACTCCCGATCAGCGCTCTGAGCCAATAGCTGAGAGCACTGACGAAAGCGTTCTGGCGTGGGGCCTTCCCCTTGTCAGAACACAACAGTTTAGCGGTACTAACCCTCTGGGTTGAATGAAAATAAACTATTAATGTGTACCAGGCTTAAAGCGGAGTTCCAGCCTGGGGAAAAAAAAAAGCAGCTACAAATACTGTAGTTGTTGACTTTTAATATAAGGACACTTACCTGTCCAGAGAATCTGCTTCAGGGGCAGGAGCCAGCATTGCAGCCTTCAGGCTTCACAGCCCGTTTCCTAATGTACATGCACGAGTCGTGCAGGACTTTCTGAATGGTCCTATCACCTTCTGGGACACACACAGGGGAAAGAGGAGGGCCAAATACAACCGCAGAAGTGACGTATCTCGCCGCAGTGACATAGGATGGAAGCCCCAAGGAAACAAGGCAAAAGGGTACCAAAAAGGGAAAAAAAATATCCAAAAAGAAGGGGGGATGGAGTGGTCAATTGTTTAAAACAGAGATGTCTTTTTGACAGGAACTCCACTTTAAGGTTCCTGAGATTTTGAATCTCTTTCCTCTGTTTACAGCTCCTGGGACCTCTCACCCCTCCTCTCTGTTAGCAGCTCCTTGGACCTCTCACTCTTCTCTTCTCTCGGTTTAGATTTTTTAATAATCTGCAGTTACAGAAAATCATTGAAGTGAACTGTCACCTTAGTGAACAAAAAGCATCATGAAGGCCAAGGAACACACCACACAGGTCAGGGATAAAGTTGTGGAGAAGTTTAAAGCAGGGTTAGGTTATAAAAAAAAATCCCAAACTTTGAACATCTCATGGATCACTGTTCAATCCATCATCCAAAAATGAATGAATGAATGAATGAAATACTTGTATAAAGCACAATGCGAACTGAATCGCCTCTAGGCGCTGTGGCAAGCTTTGATCATCAGCTAGAAGAGGAAGGTCTTGAGTTTTTTCCTAAAAGCCAGGTGATTTTCTTCCAGGCGGATGTTGATTGGTAGAGAATTCCATAGCCAAGGACCTTGGACAGCGAATCTCCGATCCCCCTTGGATTTATACTGGGCTTTGGGCACGAGGAGGAGGTTTTTGTTGGCTGATCGAAGGCTGCGGTTTGGTGTGTAATGATTTATTTTCTCCATTAGGTATTGCGGAGCTTCTCTATGCACGCATTTGTGGGTGAGGCAAAGGGTCTTGAACGTGATCCGATTTTTTACGGTTAGCCAATGTAAGCTCCTCAGCAAAGGAGAGATGGATTCCCAGGGTTTTTTTCCTGTTATCAGCCTTGCCGCCGTGTTTTGGATCAGTTGTAATCGCGCAAGTTGATATTGTGGTAATCCTATGTAAAGCGAGTTTGCGTAGTCCAGTCGTGAATTAATGATTGTTCCAACTACCACTGCTTTCTCATTCTTTGGGATAAAAGGGTTGAGTCTGCGAAGCATGCGCTGCAGATGGTGAGATCCACTGAATACTGCTCCTATTTGCGCATCCATTGACATTTGTGCGTCTAAAATAACCAAGAGACTCTTGGCTTTGGTCTTTGGGGAGATAGTCTGCCCAAAGACGGTTGGTGGAGACCAGGAGATTTTGGTTGCGGGATTATGATTTGGATGTAAGATAAGAAGCTCTGTCTTTGATTCGTTTAGTTGGAGGGAGTTAGTGGTCATCCAGTCCTCCAGTTTTCAAGTTGTTGTTGGTGATCTTTTTTTCCATTGATCCGGAAATAAAGTTGCGTGTCGTCAGCGTAAGGCCGCGTACACACGGGCGGACTGTCTGCCCAACTTAGTCCGCTGAACAGTGTTTCAGCGGACAATCCGCTCGTGTGTGGGCTTCAGCGGACTTTTTCAGCGGACAGTCTGACGAACAAAGTCTTACGGAATTTCCGTAAGACAGTCCGTTCAAACTTGGTTTTGTCCGTCCAAACTTGGTTTCAGCGGACAGTCCGCTCGTGTGTAGGCAAGTTGGACGGACTAAGTATGGCGCATGCTCAGAAAGGGTTTACACGGCCGAAGGTTGCATTGCAGTGTATAGGACGTCATTTTTCTAGTCCCGTCGTACGTGCTGTACACGTCATCACGCACGCTTTCAGCGGACTGTCTGCTCATCGTGTGTGGTCAAGTCCGTTCATGCTAATTTTGAACGGACTGTCTGTCGGATTGTCTGCCGAACTTAGTTGGGCAGACAATCCGCCCATGTGTACGCGGCCTAAGAGTGGAAGCAGAGGTCTGAGCATCTGATGATTTGGAGGAGTGGGCGGATGTAAATGTTGAAGAGAACGGGTGACAAAGGAGAGCCTTGAGGGACTCTGCAGGTGACTGCCCGAGATTCGGAGAGGAATTTTCCTAATTGCACTGTCTGTGACTGATTTCTACTGTATCTACTGTATCTACTGTATCAAACGCTGCACTTAGGTCTAACAGTACGAGGAGACACGGCTCTCCATCATCTGCTGCTTCGAGGGCGTCGTCCCAAATCTTAAGGAGTGCTGTTTCTGTTCCATGACCCGGGCGGAAGCCTGATTGCAGCGGGCCCAGGAGTTTGTGAGTATCCAGGTGGAGTTGTAACTGATGTACTACTGCTTTCTCCATGATCTTAGAAATGGTGTTGAGGCTTGTAATTGGCCTATGGTTGTTTGGGTCCTGAGGGTCCAGGTTTGGTTTCTTGAGTAGAGGTTTGAGGATGCCTTGTTTGAGGATGCTGGGAACAATCCCTTGGTGGAATGATCGGTTTATGAGGTGGGTTATGGTTGGAGCCACGATGTCGGAGCATTCTTTCAGTAGTTTTGTGGGGATGATGTCAATTGGTGAGGTACTGTCACACGGTTTATTAATGATGTTTTTTGTGGTGTCTGCGGTAATTGGGGATAATGAAAATTTTGGCAGTTGCGGAATGTTGGTGCAGACATCCTCTTTATGTATTTGCTAGCTGAGGTCGGATGTTTTCTTTTGACAAATTGTTTCCCTGATGGTTTTGACTTTATCGACGAAAAAATCAGACAGTTTGTCACAGTAATCCTGGGATTCACTTTCTGGGGGTTCTAGGCACACCGGATTCATTGATTGATTGACTAGTTTAAACAGTTCCCGTGGTTGGTTTGCGGCCATTGAGATTGTATATGAGAAGTGATCCTTTTTGGCTTTGAAGATTGCTTTAGAATAATTCATTGTGAGACCTTTGTAGTTAAAGTGGTTTTCCTTGGTGGGATTTCTTCTCCATGTTCTTTCCGCTCCTCTGCGTTCTTGCTTTAGTACGGAGAGGGAGCTATTAAACCATCCAGAGTTTTTCTTCCTGATGAGAGCCCTGCGTTTTGGTGCTACCGAGTCTGCTGATTGCAGTAATGCCCTGTTCAGGGAGTTGAGTGTTTCCTCCGTAGAGTGGTTTAAGGTTATTGTAGTTATCTTGTTGGACAGAGTGGTTTTGAAGGATTCGGAGTACAGTTTTTTATATGATCTGGTCCAGTGCATTGTTGTTACAGGTTTCCGTTTTTCGTTGGTGAGCTTGGTAGCGATTTTGAATTTGATGGCGTGGTGATCCGTCCATGGTAGTGTTATGTTATCGAGTATGTTGACGTCAATGTTCTGTTTGAAAATGAGGTCCAGGGTGTGTCCTGACCCATGTGTGGGAGTCCTTATCAGTTGCTGGAGACCCAGTTCTTCTAGTTGATTGATGCAGGCAGTCGTGATGGGGTCTTTGGGCTCGTTTGCCCAAAGGTTGAAATCTCTGAGTGCCAGGAAATTTTTGAATTTTAGGGTGTGTATTGCAAAGGATTCCGTGAGGGGTGAAAGAAGATTGGACTTTGGTCCCGGTGGTCTGTAGCACAGTAGAATATGAGTGGTGTCATGGGGTGTTGATTGAAGATGTAGCGTCAGGGTTTCCATAAAAGGCACTGGGTTCTGCGATGATGGTTTGGTTAGATCCAGGTGAGCTTTAAAGATCACTGCTAGGCCTCCTCCTTTTTTCCCTATCCGGTGTTCGGTTAGGATCCTGTAGTTTTTCATCACCAATTCGGTGAGGATGGTGTTGCAGTCAGAGGTTAACCAGCTTTCGGTGATGAAGAGGCAGTCTACATTGTTCTCGATGATGAAGTTGTGTACTTCCAGTCTATGTTTGACTGCAGACCTGGCGTTAATCAAAGCGCAATCTAATTGTAGTGGTTGAGTAGATCTCTTCCTGTGGTTGGGAATTGCTTGTCGTCCGGTTTTTAATAGTTGTTCTCTTTGAAGTAATTTTTGTATGGAAGATGGCAATGTGGTGTTGATGTTCCTTAGTCTGTGGAAAACTTCTGCTGAGTATTTGAAGTGGCACATGGTTTGTGGATGCGGTTGATGGTACTATGGGCCTAAAGATGATGATCCTGATCAGGGTATTGACCCTGAGGAGGGGCTAGGCATCAGACTTGCCGCCGTGCTTGAGGCTATTAGCGCGCAAGTTGATCAGGGGATGCCTATACGGATGCGGAAGGAGTTGTTGTATTCGGTTGCTGGCTGTTCCGGCTACCTTTACTTGAGGTGAAGGTCCCCGCTCAGAAAATAAGTCTGGCTGTGATCTGGAGTAGTCGTCCTAGGATAGCATGAAAAATGGAATGGAGGCCGGAAGCCAAATTTGGACATTTTCACTTGCTGTGTGACTTATTATGAGGGGAACGCAAACTTACACTGTTATACAAGCTGTACGCTCACTACTTTAATATATATATATATATATATATATATATATATATATATACATATATATACATATATATACATATAAGTAGTGAGCGTACAGCTTGTATAACAGTGTAAGTTTGCGGTCCCCTCATAATAAGTCACACAGCAAGTGATAATGTCCAAATTTGGCCCAATTCGCCATTTTCCCTCCCTCTGTGTCATGTGACTCATTAGTGTTACAGGGTCTCAGGTGTGAATGGAGAGCAGGTGTGTTAAATTTTGTGTTATTGTTGTGTTTTGTTGTGTTTTGTTGCTCTACATAAAGATGGCCTAGGCTATAAGAAGATTGCCAAGACCCTGAAACTGAGCTGCAGCACGGAGGCTTGAAAAGAAGAAAGAAATGGCTGCACATCCAGAACTTCCGATTGCCTTTTATTTTGTTTCACAAAGATAACACCAAAGACACCAAACTGTGGTCACGTAGAAGTGTTTCACACATACATCTTGTACTTAATCATTACAATGACCAAAACAACTGATAGATCTTAAATAAGCCATCCCAATAGCTACAGGTGTTCTGGGGGAAGTGATAATCAGTGAAGAGAACACAGTTCGATCAATCACCAAACCTCAGCCCAAAGAGCATGTGTTTGGAAACCTGAGTAAAAGCTCGAACTGAAGGTCCATGCTCTCATGCATACCAAAAGGTCCCGAATACACATAGGAACATGGACCAACAGTCGCATATAAACATTTTAAAATAATACCGTGAACCAATAAAAACATTTGAAAAAGGACAAAAACAAAAAATAGACACTGCATAAAATGTGAAAAATAATCGACTTAATGAAAAATAATGATATACACATATGACAATAAACCAATCGTCCCATGTAGATGTTTATGCATGTGCAAGGGCACATATCCATGTGCCCCCATACATGTACACAAGGAACGTGCATATAAAATCATTTGCTGATCCATACCAGACCAATGAAGAATCCACAAAGAAATGCATGTGAGTCCACATACATAGGCATGCATATATACATCAAAGGAAGCTGCCTCCATTGTAGGATCCATAAAAAGGCACCATGTCCAAGGTTTATTACAGACAGAGTGCGACACCCGAATATTGGATCCATACATATGTAGCATGCATTTACTAAGATGAATCCAGATACAATGCATCTACATAAAAGTACTTGCAGTAGGGAATTATGAGGACTACTCTGAGATGCACATAGAAAAATAATATATATATATATACCCCATCTCAAAAGTAGAACCCCACCAAAGCATAGAGTCCGCTATAAAATTAGCAGACTCAACAAGGTAAAGCAGACCCCCAAACAATCCAACAGAGTCCATACATGAGCCAATAGTGATCTCACGATAGCACAATAAACACGCTGTGTTGTATATGAGAGGGTCCATATATATCTCACATGAGGGTCATAAAAGGTAAGAGGTATTTGGCCCAATAAAAAGACTGGCAAGGTAAGTAATGAATTGTGAGAACATATATTTAAAAATATGTAACAAATCAAGTAAATAAACTGAATATACAAAACAGGCTGTCGATCTCAATGTATGGAGAGATGTATAAGTAAATCACTCATAAAAATGACTAACATCCGAGCCCGAGTGGTATGCGAGTCTGGAGGTGAAAAATCCAGAAAAAAATTCCCTCCAACAAAGGGACCGAAATGCATCACCCCCTCGTCTTGATACTCTGACCTTTTCTAAAACCTGGACCCGCTTGTCTGTTTTGTCCCACAGTGACACCTCTTAAAGTTTTTGGCCACGTTAGTGGACAAATCCTTGTCCACACTGTAAATGTGTTCCTGGAACCGATCTCTCAGCAATCTTGTAGTCCTTCCCATATATTGCATGCTGCAAATCGCACATGTGATTAAATAAACTATATTTCTAGTATTGCAGTTGAAGAAGGACCCAATGTTGTATGTTTTGTGGTTAACAGTGGAGCTGAAAGTGTTGCCACCTTGGATGTGGCTGCAGCAGTTACATCTCGCTGCACCACATCTGTAGTTACCCTTAAAGTATAACCAAGATCCAGGAGTTTTGGTGTGAAAAAATCTGGGTGACAATGAATACCCCAGAGAGGGGGCTTTACACAAAACAATGTTGACACCCCCCTTTAAAATCTCAGAACAAATATCGTCTGAGAATAAAGTAGGCAGATGTCTATTGAAAATCTGATCATGTTAAATTCACTGCTGAAGGGGGTGGACAGTGTTAATTGATTACTTATTTTATTCCTATTATTTATCCTCGGAGGGTTCACTCAACCAGGGGCGAACTGACCATTGGGCCACTCGGGCACTGCCCGAGGGCCCTGAGCCACTAGGGGGCCCCATCAGGGTTGCCAGCCTCAGTAAAACCAGGGACAAAATCTGTGTTTTTTTTTTTACATCTGTCTCTGAAATGTCCCTTACCGACATCCTTTTGGTCTAAAAATCCTGAGATTATAGCTGCCCCACCTCTCCGGTACCTTCTCAGCCAATAGAAACATGTCTGTGTATACATATATGTGTATACTGTGTGTGTGTATACTGTGTGGCCCCCATAATCTCGGATTGCCTGGGGGCCCCATGAGTTGTCAGTCCACCCCTGCACTCAACTTATTAGTTCAGATCTACTTTTATGTCTGGCTATGATGAGTGGTCTGTTGAGCATCCACCTGGGATACCTCCGCTGTAAAAACCTCCCAAACAGCATGGAGGCCAAGAACATACAGCCGTTTAACAGGACGGGTTTCAGTCAGAACAGGCCCCGTCGTGGTCGACCAAAGAAGTTGAGTGCACGTGCTCCGCATCATATGCAGAGGTTGTCTTTGGGAAATAGACATATGAGTGCTGCCAGCATTGCTGCAGAGGTTGAAGGGGTGCTGTTGGTGCTCAGACCATACGCCGCACACTGCATCAAATTGGTCTGCATGGCTGTCATCCCAGAAGGAAGCCTCTTCTAAAGATGATTAAATAGTTTAAAGAAAGTGCTAAATATCACAACAAAGAGCTGCACTGACCCACATCCCTAGAATACCTAATTGAAAGACAGGTTTCCTCTAGATGGGACTTTCAAAACAGGACAGATGGCAGCTGATGTATCACATGAGTATTAGAAAAATATAAATCTTTTAATAGTTTAAATTAAAATGATAGACACATGAGTATACAAGACATAAGAAAAATCAGGATGCTAATACACACACAATACAGTTTGGTATCACAGTCAGTAACCACACTGGATCTATTGAAATGCAAGTAGATACAACAGAAGTTCCCAACGCATTTCAAGACTGTAATGAATACTTTCTCTTCTTCAGGGGTGTATACAGTTACGACAGAACGTATAAACGTCCGCAATTGATAAAAAAAGTAAGTGAGCAGTGAATATAATACAGCATCATAATAAACGTCCATATTATCACACCATTTCTTGTGGGGGGACACTGGACTGCATACTCCAGTGTCTGAATACTATAATCAAATACTTATTTTGGGTCTCTACTCAGTCATATAGCCTTATTCAGTATCCTTACTTGGATCTCTCCTGTTTCTATACTAGATTATAGGCCGTCTGTTCGGCCATCTCCTGGCTTTTTCAAGTTCCTTGGCGCATATTGTGGTTCATGCTGCATCATTAGGTCCTCCTCCTCCTTGCCTCAGTATCATGTTCTTTGGCCTGTCAGGTACATACACAGTCTTCTACTTTATTATGTATATATAGATATACTTATATAGTGCCATACGCATGTCACATTTGTCCATGTTACTTTATCTAATATATTCACTATAGTACACATATCCCTGCTATTTCTCGCAACTATGCCTTTATACAAGTTTTAATTTTTTTGTGTTTTCAAGTTTGGTTCACATATCAGATAAATAACTTTCCTCCTTTTTTTGATTTTATCGACTATAGTCACCTAGGGAAACATAGTGGGGAATTTCCCAGTGGGCTATGCCAGAGCGTCCTTTGTGAGGGACCAATTCCCCCCTTTTTGGGCCCATATGCGCTCTGGATGTTTTTTTCATTTTGCCGAACCGGAGGTGAATGGGTCAACAGCCACAGCATGTTCTTAATAATTTTCTCATTTGGATGCAAGATACTGTTAACAGTTACACAGTTTGCACGGTCAGTGTGTTCATAAATTATGATATTGAATAAGAAATGGTGTGATAATATGGATGTTTGTTATGATGTTTTATTATATCCACTGTTCACTTACCTATACTTTTTTATCAGTTGGAGACTTTTATATGTTCTGTCGTAACTGCATACACCCCCGAAGAAGAGAAATTATTCATTACAGTCTTGAAACGCGTCGGGTACTTCTGTTGTATGTACTTGCATTTCAACAGTTCCATTGTGGTTAATGATTGTGATACCAAACTGTATTGTGTGTGTGTGTATTAGCATCCTGATTTTTCTTATGTCTTGTATACTCATGTGTCTATCTTTTTAATTTAAACTATTGTAGCGCCCACCCCATTTAGGTGGGTGCTTAGTGTGTTCCTGTGGTTAGTGATAGGTAAATTTAGCCAGGGCCTTGCACTTTTTCTAGGCCTGGTTGTTTATTTGGGAGATGGGAGTGTTAGAATAGAGGGGGTGTGGCCACCTACACTCTGGCTCAAGGAAGTCCCCTAATCCTTCCAGTGGAAATGTTCTGGAAGGGAGGCAGGATTTGGGACCTGAGTGACAGGCAGCTTATGTGGAGAGCTCTGGACCAATCATTAAATTGTATTGGAAGGGGCAGGACTTGCATATAAGCTGGGGGTCACATGCTTCTGGGGAGGGGAGAACCCAAGATTTTGAGAGTGCAGCAGAAGCGGGCTTGAAGGCCTGGGGGTTCAGAGACCCCAGCGCTGGATAGCCTGAGCAGACGTCGATATGTAGACCAGAGGACAAACCGGGAATCCCAGTCGGGGATGCGCCAGACCATGCGGAGGAGGAAGTAGGAGTAAAGCGGACGGAGGAAACTGGGAATTGACCTTCAGTGGGAAACATGTACTGTCGATTGGAAGTGAGCAAAGGGAGTGCAACCCAGTAGTGCTTATCTGTAAACTTGCTATGTGTCCAAGGACCTAGTGAGAGACACTTTCCATAACTGACATGGGCTGATTGCAAGAGTCAAGGAATTAGGCGGTGAAGGCCTGGGACTTTGGAATCTGCACCCACGGTATTATTCAGAGCGATGCTGGTCAGTTCACAAAAGGGGAGTACACAGGATCAGTGTCAGGAACCAGAATCTATGGAGGTATCTCATATATTCTATCTACTTGCTCCAATAACACAAGTTCAAGAATAAAGCTTTACAGAATATAAAGACTGTCTGGTGTTTGTGAAACTTTGCATGAGAAGGAAGAACGGGGGGCTATTAACATAAAGGTAATGAACAACTTTGCAGCTCCCAAGGGAGTAGTGCGCTACACTATTAAAAGATTTCGATTTTTCTAATACTCGTGTGATACCTCAGCTGAAAATTTGAAAGTCCCATCTAGAGGAAACCTGTCTTTCAATCTTCTAAAGATGATGCACAAGAAAAGCCTGCAAACAGTTTGCTGAAGACAAGCAGACTAAGGACATGGATTACTGGAACCATGTCCTGTGGTCTGATGAGACAAAGATAAACTTATTTGGTTCAGATGGTGTTAAACGTGTGTGGTGGCAACCAGGTAAGGAGTACAAAGACAAGTGTGTCTTGCCTACAGTCAAGCATGGTGGGTGGTGGGAGTGTCATGGTCTGGGGCTGCATGAGTGCTGCCAGCACTGTGGATCTACAGTTCATTGAGGGAACAATGAATGTCAACATGTACTGTGACATACTGAAGCAGAGCATGGTCCCCTCCCTCTGGAGACTGGGCCGCAGGGCAGTATTTCAACATGACAATGAGCCAAAACACACCTCCAAGACGACTACTGCCTTGCTAAAGAAGCTGAGGGTAAAAGGTGATGGACTGGCCAAGCATGTCTCCAGACCTAAACCCTTATAAGCATCTGTGGAGCATCTTCAAATGGAAGGTGGAGGAGCTCAAGGTCTCTAACATCCACCAGCTCTGTGATGTCATCATGGAGAAGTGGAATAGGACTCCAGTGGCAACCTGTAAAGTTCTGGTATAATGGTGACCACACAAGATATTAACATTTGGGCCCAAATTGGACGTTTTCACTTAGGGGTGTACTCACTTTTGCCAGCGGTTAAGATGACTATGTGTTGAGTTATTTTGAGGGGATAGCACATTTACACTGTTATACAAGCTGTACACTCACTACTTTACATTGTAGCAAAGTGTAATTTCTTCATTGTTGTCACATGAAAAGATATAATAAATGGTCTGTATTTACAAAAATGTAAGGGGTGTAATCACTTTTGTGAGATAATGTGTGTATACAGTTGTGCTCATAAAGTTTACATACCCTGGCAGAATTTATGATTTCTTGGCCATTTTCCAGAGAATATGAATGATACATTTCTTTCACTCATCATTAGTGTTTGGCTGAAGCCATTTATTATCAACTGTGTTTACTCTTTTTTAATCATAATCACAACAGAAACTACCCAAATGAGCCTGATCAAAAGTTTACATACCCCTGTGATTTTGGCCTGATAACATGCATACAAGTTGATACAAAGAGGTTTGAATGGCTATTAAAGGTAACCATCCTCACCTGTGATCTGCTTTCTTGTAATTTGTGTGTGTATATTATTATTATTATACAGGTTTTATATAGCGACAACAGTTTGCGCAGCGATTTACAACATGAGGGCAGACATTACAGCTACATTACAATTTGGTACAAGAGGAATCAGAGGGCCCTGCTCGTTAGAGCTTACAATATATATATAAAAAGGTTAATGAGTTTCTGGACTCCTGACAGACCCTTGCATCTTTCATTTAGTGCTGCACTGACGTTTCTGGATTCTCAGTCATGGGGAAAGCGAAATAGTTGTCAAAGGATCTGCAGGAAAAGGTAGTTGAACTGTATAAAACAGGAAAGAGAAAAAAATAAATCCAAGGAATTGAGAATGCCAATCAGCTGTGTTCAAACTCTAATCAAGAAGTGGAAAATGAAGGGTTCTGTTGAAACCAAACCACGTTTAGGTAGACCAACTAAAATTTCAGCCACAACTGCCAGGAAATTGTTCAGGATGCAAAGAAAAACCCACAAATAACTTCAGGTGAAATACAGGACTCTGAAAACATGTGGTGAGGCTGTTTCTAGATGCACAATAAGGAGACACTTGAAAGATGGGCTACATGGTCAAGTTGCCAGAAGAAAGCCATTACTAGGCAATTGCCATAAAGTATCCCACTTACAATACATCAAACAGTATTAGACGTGCTGACGTCATCGCGGTGTCTGCATGCCAGCCAGCTAAATTTTCTATGGATGTTTTTATCTGCAGTTCCGTGTAAGTGCAATTTTATTTTTAATAAACCTTTGTTATACTGATTCACACTATGGTGAGCCTCTCTCCATTTTCTGGGTCTCCGATTGCTGCCTGCCCCGTATATCTGTCGGATTGAGATATCCTGGCTTCCCTTTGGTGTAACCACAGAGGGGTTCTGCTGCTGGATTGATGACATCGACCAATTATACAGGCTCACTAAAGCTTGCCCTCTGGTAAGCGTGCATTTTATGTGGTCGTGGATCACATCAGAGGGTGGCGTCTGTGTATCAAGGAGTTTATATTCACCTTCACTGTTAATTATTGGATCATTATTATTGGGCTAACACTCACTGAGGACTGTTCATACATATTTTTTTATTTTACTTTTTATGGTACTCAGATCACTTTTGGTACATCACGGGTATTCACTCACTCTTTTATTTTTATTTATTTTTAATTTTATTTTTATTATTTTGTGCAGCCTTTTCCTTTTCTCATATTTACTGTTTTGTGTGTATCTCACAATTTTGAGCTGCAGCTATTTTATGTATTAGTGTTGTATTAGGTTAGCGCAGTATTCCTTTTCACTTAGTACACCAAGAAGCACAGAGACAAGGCTCAAACCTTCTGGCACAACATCATTTAGAGTGATGAGACCAAAATTGAGCTTTTTGGCCACAACCATAAACTCTACATTTGGAGAGGAGTCAACAAGGCCATTCCTACTGTGAAACACGGTGGAAATCTGGTCAAAATTGATGGTAAGATGAATGCAGTATGTTATCAAAAAATACTGGAGAATCATTTGCATTCATCAGCCAGGAAGCTGCGCATGGGATGTACGTGGACATTCCAACATGACAATGATCCAAAACACACAAGGCCAAGTCGACCTGTCATTGGCTACAGCAGAATAAAATGAAGGTTCTGGAGTGGCCATCTCAGTCTCCTGACCTCAATATCATTGAGCTGCTCTGGGGAGATCTCTAATGTGCAGTTCAAGCAAGACTGCCCAAGAATTTACAGGAACTGGAGGCTTTTTGCCAAGAGGAATGGGCAGATTTTATCCTCTGAGAAGATAAAGAGCCTCTTCCACAAATACCACAAAAGACTTCAAGCTGTCATTAATGTTAAAGGGGGCAATACACAGTATGTAAACTTTTGATCAGGGTCATTTGGGTAGTTTCTGTTGTGATTATGATTTCAAAAGAGTAAACACAGTTGATTGATAATAAATGGCTTCAGCCAAACACTAACCATCAGTAAAAGAAAAGTTTTTGTGTTATCATTCATATTCTCTGAAAAATGGCCAAGAAATCATAAATTCTGTCAGGGTATGTAAACTTATGAGCACAACTGTATATGTGCACACTATATTACCAAAGGTATTGGGACGGCTGCCTTTACATGCGCATGAACTATAATGGCATCCCAGTCTTAGTCCTTAGGATTCAATATTGAGTTGGCCCAACCTTTACAGCTATAGCAGTTTTAACTCTTCTGGGAAGGTCATCCACAAGGTTTTTGACTGTGTTTATGAGAATGTTTGACCATTATTCTAGAAGCGCATTTGTGAGGTCAGGCACTGATTTTGGATGAGAAGGCCTGGCTCACAGTCTCCTCTCTAATTTATCCCAATGGTGTTCTATCAGGTTTAGGTCAGGACTGTGCAGGTCAGTCAAGTTCCTCCACCCCAAACTCGCTCATCCATGTCTTTATGGACCTTGCTTTGTGCACTGGTGCGCAGTCATGTTGCTTCTGTAAAACGGCCATGCCAGAAAAACATCTGCCAATTGGCATCTGATCAGAGCTCGCAGCCATTGGCTGTGAGCGCTGACCAATGTGTTCTGGCGTGGGGGTAGTCACCCCTGTCAGAACACAAAAGCTCAAGGGGGAGATCGATGGACTGACATTGCATAGTTAATACAGGGACCTCCTAGCGAGCTTCTCAGCCCTGGTAGTGTGTACCAAGCATAAGGTTCCATACTCCTATACCACAAAAAGAGCTAATGTATTCTGATAGCCAGCGTCAGCTGTTTGAATGCAGCTACTGTTCAGCTGACAATTTTCCATGTGACTCCTTCAGCTTTTCAATCATTTCATCAGGTTCATCTGGAACCAGCCAAAAGGTGCTCAGTGTATGGCCAACTTTAGACTCCCATTCTCAGAGGATACAATTATTTCTCCACGGTGACTCCAGGGCATCTCAATTCTGTCTCCTGACACATTGTTTAACTCTGTCTGACCTTTATGTGCTGTCTAACCTAAAACCAACACTTTTACATTTTTACTGCCAGATCTGAGTTTGCTGAGGATACAGGAATTTAATATAAAGAATTATTAAAAGGTAATCAGTTTAACATTTTGCTAGGAAATGTTCATGAATTACATATGACGGTAAGGATTTGCATGGTATTACTCAAAAAAGCCAATTTAGGGTATATCACGCAGTTGCAGTGCAGCACCTTTGATGTTATAGAGACTCTTTATCAAACCACAGGGCACCAGGAAGTTTCCCCTCCTTGAATTTCATTGGCAACCACAGGAGATGTCTTATAGGAGGATCTGTGCTATGTTTATGATAATTGCATTTCTGTGGTCTCTATATTTCCAGATGTTACAGACCTCTCTGCCAGGAAAAGAGATGTTGAAGTGTGCATTACATACATTGGAAAACATATGCATTTAATTTACAGCCTAAATAGCCTTCCTGCAGTCAATATAATGTTGATTTCGTATAGTAGTCTGTCTCGAGTGGATGAAAGTGACCCCCCATTATGTATGATTTTTGTAATGTCATGGCCGATCAAGTTTCCATATGTGCTACTCTATTTGCTGCTTAGCTAATTAAAGAGTAGCTTTAGGTAACAAATCCTTCAGGGAACTGTTAATGGCATTCAGGAAACATTGCAACTGCACTACATGTCAGAAAGAAACGTGGAGCTTCTGCAGTGCAGGTCTTCCATAGGGTTACCATAGGTATATTGAGCCAGGCTTTGAAAAGCCACTGGACAGCACTTGCCAGTCTTTTTATACTCTTCTATTCTGTTTCCACATCCATCTTTCAGAACATAATCTTCCCCTAGATATCAATGAGGATGATTCATAGGTTTAATATTGGGTGTTAGGTAGCCCACGTGACATTGCTCTCAGCTCTATACATCCTTAATTGTATAGCACTTAATAAGCAGGTATACTATTTCCTTATTATAGCACCTACAGTTAGGTCCATATATATATTTGGACACGGGCACAATTTTATTTTTTTGCGGGTATTTACCAAAACATATTCAAGCTATAGTTATATAATGGGCTGAAAGTGTACGCTCTCAGGTTTGAGGGTATGTACATCCAAATCGGAGGAAGAGTTTAGGAATTACAGCTCTTAAGAATAACCAGCCTCCTTTTTCAAGGCACCAACAGTAATTGGCAATTGAATCAAAAGCTGTTTCATGGCCAGGTGTGGGCTACTCCTTCGTTATTTCTTGATCAATTAAGCAGGTAAAAAGTCTTGAGTTGAGTCCGTTCACACAGGGGCAACACGACTTTGAGCGAGACTTTGGGAGGCAACTTGGACACGACTTGAGTATGAATCACAGCACGACTTGAGGCAACTTACAAGGCAACTTGAAGTTGCTTCCAGGAGAGGAGACTTTACCAGTGGCCAATCACATAATAATCAGCTCTGTGGGAGGGAGTGGTTTGCCTAGAAAACTATTTTTACTTCCTGGAAAGTTGCTTCAGTTAAGACAGGGGGATCAGACTTGGAGGCAACTTCTATTGAAATCAATGGGTACAAGTTGCCTAGAAGTCGGATTGAAGTAGTACAGGAACCTTTTCTGAAGTCGGAGCGACTTCAGTAGTGTACATTAAGACGGCTCTCATTCACTTACATTGATTTTATCATGTTGCGCGACTTGAGGCAACTTGGGACGACTTCAAGTCGGATCCAAAGTTGCTCCTGTGTGAATGGACTCTAGTGTGGTATACACATTTGTAATCGATTGCTGTGAGCCTACATCATGTGTTCAGAGGAGCTGTCCATGCAAGTGAAAGAGGCCATTGTAAGGCTTCAAAAACTAAATAAATCCATCAGAGAGACAGCAGCAACATTAGGAGTGGCCAAATCAAGTTTGGTGATAGGATACTTCTGGATCATATACACTCTAGTCCTAGCTATTACGTTATTATTGTTAATCTTACCTTATTATTGCCAGCCCTTCTTCATTTGCCACACCCAGATTCTGCGCAAGGAACCATGTATATATAAAAGTGACCCAACACAGATGATCAGATCTACACACTGTTCAATTTATTGGTCCGCTTTTATGACAATACACAGGCTATCACATCACTTTGATACAGGCGTAAGTTTTGTGGTTAGGACAAAACTAAAACAAGACTTCCATCTTCTCTATAGAAGCATCTCTCTTACTTCTAACTTTAGAGAAACAATATATTTAAAGGCGTAATAGCCTAAAACAAGAAATATATATTAGGGGGGCTCTAAACCATCTCTTTCATTTGGGACATTCTGAGGTACACACTGGTGAGCTCAGCATTATAAAAAGGCCTGGAAGACATCAGTGGAGGGTGATCGCAGGATCCTCTCTATGGTAGAAAAATCCATTCACAACATCCAGACAAGTAAAGGACACTCTTCAGGAGGTGGGTGTATTTTTTATTTTAGGGCTGTTACTGATTAAAATTTTCTTGTTCGATTAATTAAAAAAAATTTTAATCGATTAATTGACTAATTTTGATTAATTATAACGCACATACAGATCCAACTACTTTAACTGATCTCCTTGCATTGCAACTCTGCATTAGGCTCGGTTCACACAGTAGGCGGCACGACTTGCAGCGCCGCGACCTGCCGCGACCTCAGCGGCGACTTGCAAAACGACTTCTGTATAGAAGTCAATGCAAGTCGCCCGAAGTCGCCGCAAAAGTAGTACAGGAACCTTTTTTCTAAGTCGGAGCGACTTGAGTCGCTCCTATTAGAACGGTTCCGTAGTACAGAACGGGGCGCGACTTGTCAGGCGGTTAAGTCGCCTGGACAAGTCGCCCCTGTGTGAACCGAGCCTTAGTCAGTGGTAAATGTGGTACACACTATATACAATCACCTGACACTAGTTAATTTCCACAATCCATGACTTAACTTCACAGTTCGCACAAATACGTTTTAAATTCAAATTGTAGCACTGACGTAAGTAATTTTTTTTCCACACTAGCGTCACAGTCCCTCCACCTCCGGTCTAACTAATCACTCTCACCTCATGGCATGGACCCCTGTTCAAAAAGGTTAACACGGACCATAAACTTCTCTCACGTCTCCTTAGATCTCAGCAAGGATGCCAGGTCATGGGTAGAAAGAAAAGATCTAAGTGCTCACCGCTTAAGTATAAGATTTAATTTTTGTGTTCAAACACAAACTACTCACATAAAGATGATAAAAACACAGCATGTAAAGCCGACAATCGTGTTAGTTCCGTAGGGCAGCAGCAGGTGACGTCATGCGTAGCTCCTCCCTTGTACACGTTAAGTTCAATCAGAATTTCAACGTCAGCGGACTCCTCCCCCCCACAGAGGCACTTGGGGAAGGCGGGAGGAGTCCAGTGATATATATATATATATATATATATATTTTTTTTTTTTTATATTATGTACACACACATACATAGTATAGTGTGCCTTGCGAAAGTATTCGGCCCCCTTGAACTTTTCAACCTTTTGCCACATTTCAGGCTTCAAACATAAAGATATAAAATTTTCATTTTTTGTGAAGAATCACCAACAAGTGGGACACAATTGTGAAGTGGAACGAAATCTATTGGATATTTTAAACTTTTTTAGCAAATAAAAAACTGAAAAGTGGTGTGTGCAAAATTATTCGGCCCCTTTACTTTCAGTGCAGCAAACTCACTCCAGAAGTTCAGCGAGGATCTCTGAATGATCCAATGTTGTCCTAAATGACTGATGGTGATAAATAGAATCCACCTGTGTGTAATCAAGTCTCTGTATAAATGCACCTGCTCTGTGATAGTCTCAGGGTTCTGTTGAAAGCGCAGAGAGCATCATGAAGACCAAGGAACACACCAGGCAGGTCCGTAATACTGTTGTGGAGAAGTTTAAAGCCAGATTTGGATACAAAAAGATTTCCCAAGCTTTAAGCATCCCAAGGAGCACTGTGCAAGCGATCATTTTGAAATGGAAGGAGTATCAGACCACTGCAAATCTACTAAGACCTGGCCGTCCCTCTAAACTTTCAGCTCAGACAAGGAGAAGACTGATCAGAGATGCAGCCAAGAGGCCCATGATCACTCTGGATGAACTGCAGAGAACTACAGCTGAGGTGGGAGAGTCTGTCCATAGGACAACACTCAGTTGTACACTGCACAAATCTGGCCTTTATGGAAGAGTGGCAAGAAGAAAGCCATTTCTCAAAGATATCCATAAAAAGTCTTGTCTAAAGTTTGCCACAAGCCACCTGGGAGACACACCAAACATGTGGAAGAAGGTGCTCTGGTCAGATCAAACCAAAATCAAACTTTTTGCCCACAATGCAAAACGATATGTTTGGCGTAAAAGCAACACAGCTCATCACCCTCAACACACCATCCCCACTGTCCAACATGGTGGTGGCAGCATCATGGTTTGGGCCTGCTTTTCTTCAGCAGGGATAGGGAAGATGGTTAAAATTGAGGGGAAGATGGATGCAGCCAAATACAGGACCATTCTGGATGAAAACCTGTTGGAGTCTGCAAAAGACCTGAAACTGGGATGGAGATTTATCTTCCAACAAGACAATGATCCCAAACATACAGCAAAATCTACAAAGGAATGGTTCACAAATAAACGTATCCAGGTGTTAGAATGGCCAAGTCAAAATCCAGACCTGAATCCAATCGAGAATCTGTGGAAAGAGCTGAAAACTGCTGTTCACAAAAGGCTCTCCATCCAACCTCACTGAGCTCGAGCTGTTTTGCAAGGAAGAATGGGCAAGAATTTCAGTCTCTCAATGTGCAAAACTGATAGAGACATACCCCAAGCGACTTGCAGCTGTAATCGCAGCAAAAGGTGGCTCTACAAAGTATTAACGCAAGGGGACCGAATAATTTTGCACGCCCCACTTTTCATTTTTTATTAGTTAAAAAAGTTTCAAAAATCCAATAGATTTCGTTCTACTTCACAATTGTGTCCCACTTGTTGGTGATTCTTCACAAAAAAATGAAAATGTTATATCTTTATGTTTGAAGCCTGAAATGTGGCAAAAGGTTGAAAAGTTCAAGGGGGCCGAATACTTTCGCAAGGCACTATATATATATATATATATATATATATATATATATACACACACACACACACACACACACACACACACACACACACACACACACACACACACACACACACACACATACATATACATACACACACAGTATCTCACAAAAGTGAGTACACCCCTTACATTTTTGTAAATATTTTATTATATCTTTTCACTTTTCATGTAACAACACTGAAGAAATTACACTTTGCTACAATGTAAAGTAGTGAGTGTACAGCTTGTATAACAGTGTGAATTTGCTGTCCCCTCAAAATAACTTAACTCACAGCCATTAATGTCTAAACCGCTGGCAACAAAAGTGAGTACACCCCCAAGTGAAAATATCCACATTGGACCAAAAGTGTCAATATTTTGTGTGGCCACCATTATTTTCCAGGACTGTCTTAACCCTCTTGGGCATGGAGTTCACCAGAGCTTCACAGGTTGCCACTGGAGTCCTCTTCCAATCCTTACACTGACATTACTCAGGATGTTCCCATAAAAATTAATTCATCTTGGACCTCCTCGAGTTTGCACTTGAAAACAATTTTTTTCAATTTCTGTCAAAATTCTATCAAAAGATCAAGGGGACCACAATGGGGGCATCCTGGGCCCCGGCCTATGCCTGTCTCCATTTGGGGCTATGGGAGGAGGAATGGGTCTTTATCATGCAGATGTATCTTGACCATGTGCCTACCTGGTAAAGATACATCGATGATGTTCTATTGATATGGATTGGAACCCTCCCCAAATTACATCAATTCATGGCACAACTCAATGTTAATGACTTTAACATTAATCTGACCTACACATTTGATCAGACCAAAATCTCATTCTTGGATCTATGGATCTCAGTTTCTGATCATACTATCTCTACCTGTACATTTAGGAAGGATACTTCTGCTAAAACTCTCCTACAAGCAGATAATCATCACCCTGGATGGCTTAAGAACAGCATACCGGTTGAACAATTTCTCTGCATTAAGTGTAACTGCAGAGAACCCTCGGAATATAGAAGAGAAAGTAGAGACCTTTATAAAAGATTCAGGGAACCTGGTTATGCACATAACCAACTTAGGAGAGCAAAAAATAAGGTAGCAATGCGGAATAAGGATGACCTTTTGGCTCACAATGGGAGGTGGTTTGGGGTATATTTCATAAACACTGGGGTATACTATCAAGCACCCTGGGATTGTCCAAACTGGTAGGCCCTTCCCCCAACATGGTTGCTAGAAGAGCCAAGAATTTGGGTGATTTATTGAAAAAAATCTGAGTTCACAAAGTAGGAAGCAACAACATTGCTCTCAGATTTCCCTAGTAGCGGGCCATGTTCTCGTGTGGACATTGCCACATATGTCCCTAGGTGGACAGGTCTGAGTTATTTTGTGATGCCCTTGGCGAGAGGAAAATTCAGATAAGGGATCTTAACTGCTCCTCACCTGGTGTGATCTACATGATAACATGCCCCTGTAGAAAGATGTATGTAGGGAAGGCGAAACGCAGCCTAAGAATTAGGATAGGGGAACACATGCGTGAAATCAAAGCTAAAGATGCTGAAAAGCGTTTGGCTAAGCATTTTGCCCAATATCATGATGGTAATTTGAAGGGCATGACCGTGAAAGGAATTTATGCATTTAAATTGCCTCCAAGAAGGGGGTTTTTTAATCGCATTTTGTTGCAGAAAGAAAAATGATGGATCTACCATTTATAGTCGCTGATTCCATTGGGGCTGAACACCGAATTGAACTTATAGGCTTTCCTTGAGACATAGAGTATACTTGGACCCACCATGGTGGCTATGGGCATGTTCTGTACCTCACGTAATTGTACCTCTCATATCCCATGCATGTATTGAATTTGAGTAGGGCTGGGTGCCCATGGTGTTACTTAGAATGTAGTTCATGAATTATGCGGCATCCCAGGGATGTCTTTTTCACTGTAATAATTCCTGTAAAATGCACGTGTTTCCAATATGCATGTACCCAGAAAGAATACAAACAATAAAAGCATGACAGAGGTTCTAACTGGTTGAACACTATTAAAATAGGTAAATAGGGTTTCGGCTTTACCCGTCCCACTGTGGTGTGGCATACCATTTGGTGTGCACCATGGACACCTAGTAGGTGTTTTATGCAGTTTTGACTCTAGCAGCTTTTTTTGTGCTCTGGGCTTATGCAGCTTTAAACCTCTCAAAGAAGGGTTAAAGTGTGTGTACATGTGGGGTGGGTTACAATGAAAATTCAGTATTGCTTTTTTTGCTTTTGTTGTTTTTCCTTTTTAACCTAGCCCCTTTCCTTTTTCTTCCCTCTCCCCTCTCTCTTTCTCCACCGAGCATTCTCCTTTATTTTTCCCTTAATTGTATATTTAATCTCCATTTTTTGTCATCATACAACAAATACTTCAAATCGGAGTTAAGCAAAGACAGCAGGACATTGGACATTATGCACCTTGTTCCTTTAACATTTTGAATGGTGCGGTTACCTTCTGCGGCATGGAGCCGTGATAAGGAACTTTCAAAGGCCCGCCCATACAATCATACAAAGCTACATGATTCATATTGTGAAACGCGTTGGCATCACCAATGTCACATGGCGCCTCCCTTCGATCGTGTCCGGAAGTAAACCCATGCGAGCACGAGAGGCCGGGGGAACCCGATAGCTGCTGTTCAAACGAAAAGACCATTTACACTCGGAGGAGAAGCACGCATCAGATAGTGTCTGCACCGTGCATTGCGCAATGTTTTCAAGCACCATGGATGACACACATTAAGCAGTAGCTTGGATGCAGACTTGATATGGACCGCATCACCAAAAGGAGGGTATCGTATGCTTGATCACCATGTTCCAACTTGCCTGTGACATTGTGAAAAACAGAGGGGATTGCTGCTAATAGATACTTGAGATCTTTACGTGTCTACAGTATACACCGGTTCATAGGATTTGTATCAAGGTTATACCTCATTGTAGAAGAATACCAGGAAGTGACTGTATCATGGTCCGGTCCCGACCTCATTCCCCTGGCCATGCTAGGGGTGTTATCCCCATCATCTTTACATAGGACTTTTTCTGTTGCCACCTATTAGGAATAATTACGGATTCCTCTCTCTACACTCCAGTGGCAAAAAAAATTCTGGTGCAACAATTTTTTCAGCTATCTTTTTTCCAGCATCAGCAGACATTAATTCTACCAGGGTTCCCTTTTATCATAGTCAGTTTACTCTCCATATATAGATTATTGGCGTCCGGACGATTATTTATTTGTATTTTATTGTTGTGTGTCCTGTCCTTGTCCTGTCCTGTCCGTGGCCACACCCAGAGATGACTTGATGCTGGCATCTCTGGTTGTTTGTCAAGTTTTCAGTATCCCCATCATGATCTCTCATTGAGGAGTTTTATAACAATATTTATATATTAATAAACTTCAAATTATTTACTATTTTCCTATACATTGTATGCTGTGTCACTCATTTGGTCTTCTGGTTCCTTTTGGTCTCTATAAGCACAACCCGTTTTTTTTATAGGTATGCAGTATTTGTTGACTAGAGTGACACTACCCACACTGGGTACACAATGTTTTGAGGATATATTCGTGTGTTACCACACACATATTTAGGCCCTTCTTTTTTGTTCATACACGGTATATGTAGGCATTCATGGTTCTCTCAATGACTGTAGCTCTCCAGTGCCAGCAGCACTCATACAGCCCCAGACCATGACACTCCCACCAGCATGCTTGACTGTAGGCAAGACACATTTGTCTTTGTACTCCTCACCTGGTTGCCGCCACACACGTTTAACACCATCTGAACCAAATAAGTTTATCTTGGTCTCATGAGACCACAGGACATGGTTCCAGTAATCTATGTCCTTAGTCTGCTTGTCTTCAGAAAACTGTTTGCGGGCTTTCTTGCGCATCATGTTTAGAAGAGGCTTCCTTCTGGGATGACAGCCATGCAGAACAATTTTGATTAAGTGCACGGTGTATGGTCTGAGCACTGACAGTCTGACCCCCCACATCCCTTCAACCTCTGCAGCAATGCTGGCAGCACTCATATGTCTATTTCCCAAATACAACCTCTGCATATGATGCTGAGCATGTGTACTCAACTTCTTTGGTCGACCATGCTGAGGCCTGTTCTGAGTGGAACCTGTCCTGTTAAATCACTGTATGGTCTTGGCCACCGTGCTGCAGCTCTGTTTCAGGGTCTTGGCAATCTTCTAATAGCCTAGGCCATCTTTATGTGGAGCAACAATTCTTTTTTTCAAATCCCCAGAGAGTTCTTTGCGATGAGGTGCCATGTTGAACTTCCAGTGACCAGTATGAGAGAGTGAGAGCGATAACACCAAATTTAACACACCTGAAATCTTGTAACACTAACGAGTCACATGACACGGGGAGGGAAAATAGGTAATTGGGCCTAATTTGGACATTTTCACATAGGGGTGTACTAACTTTTATTGCCAGCGGTTTAGACATTAATGGCTGTGTGTTGAGTTATTTTGAGGGGACAGCAAATTTACACCGTTATACAAGCTGTACACTCACTACTTTACATTGTAGCAAACGTGTCATTTCTTCAGTGTTGTCACATGAAAAGATATAATAAAAATATTTACAAAAATGTGAGGGGTGTACTCACTTTTGTGAGATACTGTGTGTGTAATATATATATATATATTTATATATATATATATATATATATATATACTGTATATATATATATATATATATATATACTGTATATATATATATATATATATATATATATATATATATATATATATATATATACTGTATATATATATATATAGACCTAACTTTATATCACAGTGTCAGGGATTACTGCCACATAACCCCTTGCAGCGTTAAAAGCATAATCCCTATTGGATCAAGGGAGAGTAGATATTCTATCAGAAAGTGAACCTCAGTAGGTGTTCTGATATTAACCACTTCAACACCAGGCACTTTCTGACACTTCTCACATATATGTAAAAATCTACATACACATACATTATATATATATATATATATATATATATATATATATATATATATATATATATACACCCACACTCAATGGCCACTTTATTAGGTACCTCTGTTCAATTGCTTGATAACACAAATTGCCAATCAGCCAATCACATGGCAGAAACTCAATGCATTTAGGCATCTAGATGTGGTGAAGACAACTTGTTTAACCACTTGCCGACCGCCGCACGACGATATACGTCGGCAGAATGGCACGGGCAGGCATATGGGCGTATATATAAGTCCCTGCCTTCCCGCGGGTGGGGGGCCCGATCGAGCCCCCCCCCGGTGCCTGCGGCGGTCGGTATTCGTTCGGGAGCGATCCGGGATGAGGGGGCGGCCATTCATTCATGGCCACCCCCTCGCGATCGCTCCCGACGAATAGAAATGCTCCGTGACATCACTTCCTCTCCTGTAATGTAAACACAGGAGAGGAAGTGATGTAATCTCTCCTCCGTGTCGGTATTTTTCGTTCCGGCACCGAGGAGAGAGGATCGGTGAGTTGCACCAACACACCACACGTACAGTAGAACATGCCAGGCACACTCACACCCCCCTTTACCCCCCGATCACCCCCCCAATTACCCCTGCACCCCCAGTCACAGTGACACCAATTGCATTTTTTATTTTTTTTTTGCATTGGTGTCATTTGTGACTGTAATAACTGTTAGGGCAGTTAGGGTTAGCCCCCTTTAGTTCTAATGTGCTCCCCTAACCCCCCCAATAAAGGTTTAACCCCGTGATCACCCCCCGTCGCCAGTGTCACTAAGGCTGGGTTCACATTGCAGCGGTTTATGAGAACGAATGTGATTCGCACTGCACTGCAGTGCGAATCACATCCGATCTCTGTGCGATTCGAGTTCAGCCATACAGATAGTATGGCTGAATTCGCGCCGCACCCGCCGCAAATTCGCACGGGACCCTTTTTTTGGTCCGCAGCAGAATCGGATCGCATGGGTGTTCACACCATGCGATCCGAGTTTGCAGATCGCACTGCGATATGCGAACTGATCTGGGGGTGTTATTAACATTTCACTGACACTCCCAGCAGTTCGCATAGGGCAGTGTGAACTGCCGCCGGGAGGCATGCGATGCGGGATCCCGCCGCGGATTCGTGGCGTTCCCGCATCGCTCCAGTGTGAACCCAGCCTAATAAGCGATCATTTTTCTGATCGCTGTATTAGTGTCACAGGTGACGCTAGTTAGGCAGGTAGGTATTTAGGTTCGCCGCAACTTTTTATAGCGCCAGGGACCCCCATATACTACCGCATAAAGCCCCCTGATTGCCCCCTAGTTAACCCTTTCACCAGTGATCACCATATAACTGTTACAGGTGACGCTGGTTGGTTAGTTATTTTTTTATAGTTTCAGGGCACCCGCCATTTATTACCTAATAAAGGTTTAACCCCCTGATCACCCGGCGGGTGTCATTTGTGACTGTAATAACTGTTAGGGCAGTTAGGGTTAGCCCCCTTTAGTTCTAAGGTACCCCCCTAACCCCCCCAATAAAGGTTTAACCCCGTGATCACCCCCCGTCGCCAGTGTCACTAAGGCTGGGTTCACATTGCAGCGGTTTGAGAACGGATGTGATTCGCACCGCACTGCAGTGCAAATCACATCCGATCTCTGTGCGATTCGAGTTCAGCCATACAGATAGTATGGCTGAATTTGTGTCGCACCCGCCGCACCCGCCGCAAACTCGCACGGGACCCTTTTTTTGGTCCGCAGCAGAATCGGATCGCATGGGTGTTCACACCATACGATCCGAGTTTGCAGATCGCACTGCGATATGCGAACTGATCTGGGGGTGTCATTAACATTTCACTGACACTCCCAGCAGTTTGCATAGGGCAGTGTGAACTGCCGCCGGGAGGCATGCGATGCGGGAACCCGCCGCGGATTTGTGGCGTTCCTGCATCGCTCCAGTGTGAACCCAGCCTAATAAGCGATCGTTTTTCTGATCGCTGTATTAGTGTCACAGGTGACGCTAGTTAGGCAGGTAGGTATTTAGGTTCGCCGCAGCTTTTTATAGCGCCAGGGACCCCCATATACTACCGCATAAAGCCCCCTGATTGCCCCCTAGTTAACCCTTTCACCAGTGATCACCATATAACGGTTACAGGTGACGCTGGTTGGTTAGTTATTTTTTTATAGTTTCAGGGCACCCGCCATTTATTACCTAGTCTCACTAGTGTACCCCTAAATTTAGGGGTGTCTACTTTCCAAAATGGGGTCATTTGGGGGGCGTTTGTGCAATCTTGGCATTTTATGGCCTTCAAAACTGTAACGCCCTTAGAAAGCCTGAAGGCGGTGCTTGGTTTTCGGGGCCCCGTACGCGGCTAGGCTCCCAAAAAGTCCCACATACTTTCTAAAATGGGGTAATTTGTGGGGGTTTTGTGCCATCTTGGCATTTTATGGCCTTCAAAACTGTAATAGGTAGTGAGGAGTGAAGTCAAATATTTACGCCCTTAGAAAACCTGAAGGCGGTTCTTGGCTTTCGGGGCCCCGTACGCGGCTAGGCTCCCAAAAAATCCCACACATGTGGTATCCCCGTACTCAGGAGAAGCAGCAGAATTTATTTTGGGGTGTCATTTCACATATGCCCATGGCATGTGTGAGCAATATATCATTTAGTGACAACTTTGTGAAAAAAATAAATAAAAAAAAAAAGTTTGTAATTTTCCCGCAACTTGTGGCAAAATATAAAATATTCCATGGACTCAACATGCCTCTCAGCAAATAGCTTGGGGTGTCTACTTTCTAAAATGGGGTCATTTGTGGGGGTTTTGTGCCATCTTGGCATTTTATGGCCTTCAAAACTGTAATAGGTAGTGAGGAGTGAAGTCAAATATTTACGCCCTTTGAAAACCTGAAGGCGGTTCTTGGCTTTTGGGGCCCCGTACGCGGCTAGGCTCCCAAAAAATCCCACACATGTGGTATCCCCGTACTCAGGAGAAGCAGCAGAATTTATTTTGGGGTGTCATTTCACATATGCCCATAGCATGTGTGAGCAATATATCATTTAGTGACAACTTTGTGTAAAAAAAATAAATACATTTTTTTTTTGTCATTATTCAATCGCTTGAGGCAAAAAAATAAAATATTCAATGGGCTCAACATGCCTCTTATCAATTTCCTTAGGGGGTCTACTTTCCAAAATGGGGTCATTTGGGGGGGGTTTTGTACTGCCCTGCCATTTTAGCACCTCAAGAAATGAGATAGGCAGTCGTAAACTAAAAGCTGCGTAAATTCCAGAAAACGTACCTTAGTTTGTAGATGTGACAACTTTTGCGCAAACCAATAAATATACAGTTATTGACTTTTTTTTTACCAAAGACATGTGGCTGAATACATTTTGGCCTAAATGTATGACTAAAATTGAGTTTATTGGATTTTTCTAATAACAAAAAGTAGAAAATATCATTTTTTTTCAAAATTTGCGGTCTTTTTCCATTTATATCGCAAAAAATAAAAATCGCAGAGGCAATCAAATACCATCAAAAGAAAGCTCTATTTGTGGGAAGAAAAGGACGCAAATTTTGTTTGGGTACAACATTGCATGACCGCGCAATTATCAGTTAAAGCAGCGCAGTGCCAAATTGTAAAAAGACCTCTGGTCATTTACCAGCAAAATGGTCCGGTCTGAAAGTGGTTAAAGTTCAAACCGAGCATCAGAATGGGGAAGAAAGGGGATTTAAGTGACATTGAACGTGACATGGTTGTTAGTGCAGGCGAGTATATAAAACTGATGATCTACTGGAATATTCATGCCCAACCATCTCTAGTGTTTAGGGAAATGCTCCAAAAAAAGAGAAAACATCCAGTGGCAATTGTGTGGACGAAAATGCCTTGTTGAAGTCAGAGGTCAGAGGAGAATGGGCAGACTGGTTCTAGATGACAAAGGCAACAGTAACTCAAAATATTCACTCATTGCAACCAAGATATGCAGAACACCATCTCTGAATGCACAACACATCAAACCTTGAAGCAGATGGGCTACAGCAGCAGAAGATCACACTGAGTGCCACTCATGTCAGCTCAGGACAGGAAACTGTGGCTACAATTCGCACAGGCTCACCAAAATTGGACCATAGAATATTGGAAAAAGTTTGCCTGGTCGGATGAGTCTCTATTTCAGCTGCAACCTTCAGATTGTAGTGTCAGGATTTGGTGTAAAAAATTTTGAAAGCATGGATACAGCCTGCATTGTATCAACAGTTCAGGCTGCTGGTGGTAGTGTAGTGGTGTGGGGGATATTTTCTTGGCACGCTTTGGGCCCTTTAAAACCAAATGAGCATTGTTTAAACACCATGGCCTACCTGAGTATTGTTGCGGACTATGTGTATTCCTTTATGACTATCTTGTGCCCATCTTCTGATGGCTACTTTCAGCAGGATAATGCACCATGTCACAAACCTCAAATCATCTCAAACTGGTTTATTGAACAGGACAATTAGTTCACTGCACTCCGATGACCTCCACAGTCACCAGATCTCAATCCAATAGAGCACCTTTGGAATGTGGTGGAATGGGGGATTCGCATGCTAGATGTGCAGACAACAAATCTGCAACTGCGTGATGCTATCATGCCAATGTGGACCACATTGACATCTGGCCCACTTTAAAAAATATAAATGATGTAGACCATGGGTGCTCAACCTGTGGTCCTCCAGCTGTTGTAGAACTACAAGTCCCATGAGGCATTGCAAGGCTGATAGTTATAAGCCCGACTCCCAAAGTCTGAGGCATGATGGGACTTTTAGTTCTGCAACAGCTGGAGGGCCACAGGTTGAGCATCCATGATGTAGACATATATAGGATGTTCTTAAGTTTCATGCTGACCTCGGCTGAGGACCAGTTTAGATCACTGTGTACATATCGCATAATGCTTTTATGGGATAAGATGCTTTTGCATTGTTTGTTTCTCTCTTTCAGGTGTTGCTGAGTAGGTGCGTCTTCCTTGGCTAAGGAGAGATAGAGATCTAGCTGGATAACAACACTAACCATTTGTATATTGTTACAACTGTGTATATTAGAACGATAGTCAGGGAGCAATGCTGTTGCCTTACTGCCTTGAAACGTAAATAATTATTTTTGATATCTAAATGTCATTCATGACTAACTATTTTATGTTGATGATAATTTTTATTCATGTGGCAGGCCACATATCCTTCTTATCTTGTTATACTGTTAACCCTTTCCTGTTTCCCTACCCATCCCAATTTTTGCCAGGACATCCACTCTAAGGCTTGGGAGCTCAAATATTTTTTTTAAAGCAAACTCCGAGACGTAGTTTCTTGGGCAGGGGGAGGATGTAGTGCCCTGGGGTTTAGTCAGGGAGCTGCTTGCCAAATTCCTTGTCAGGAGTAGCTACTGTAGTTAATTACTAGGGATCCATTGACTTCTCCCTAAGTTACTTTCCTCTTCTACCACCAGGTGGCCAGGCACTTGGAGGTATTAGACTGAGAAGGACAACTCAAGATCAGGTTATGGGAATATGGGGTATCTCAGCCAATGCGCAGGATTTTGTTGAATGCCTTGGCCTGCTGGGAGAGCCTATATATTCAGGTGAGGTCTGGTGATCCAGGTTCTTATGTGCCACCCATCTGGGCATCAGGCTGCCAGGCTGTGTGAGGGTCTAACCAGAAGTAAGATAGCAGCGCAGGGTTGGGACTGCGGCTTTGAGTTAGGAACTGTTTAAGTGCTGTTGCCAAAGAAGACAGCAATCCTGCACAAGTAGAAGTGGCACCTTGCTGGGGAGTTTCCCTGTATGGCTGTCCTCCTGTTAAAGTCTCGGAGTCTGCCATTTTAAATTGTAACTACTTAAGGGTGTCCTAGCCCTAACCCTCTTTCCCTTGCAAAATATAAAAAGGACGGTCAAAGAAATAAAACCTCTTTTACATCCAAGTAGTGCCTGGCGCCCAATGACTTTTACCACCTTTGCCCTCCCTATGCCTCCCAACCCACCACATATTGAAGGATGTCAGCTATCTTTGGCCTTGAAGGTTCAAATTAGACTGGAAGAGGTCAGAGATTCTGCTACATACATTATCTCAAGTGGTCATTAAATCATAGACTCCAAAGAAACCCCTGCATGTAAAATAATCAGGAAAAGGAATAGGAGTACACTAAAGGAATGTGTCACATATTCACCATAGATTGTTGAAGGGATGTAATTACAGTAAAGGCAGGAAAAAGTATTCTCAAGCCCCATATGGTGGACTTCTGTTTCCATGATACTGTATATTCTTAATGCCAGAAGTCGCTTGTTAAATGGGTCCTTCTGTCTTACTCCACTGATTACCCACCCTGAACTGACCCAGAACTCACTGATACACCAATAGCCAAATGTGGGCTTTTTTTAGAGACAAAGTCATGCAGGACAATTTATAAGAACTGTACAACAGCAGATAAACACAGTAGTTTCAAGATTAAAGACGGGTGTAAAGAACTAGAATCTTTATAGTTATGTGGCCTATCTATCAACAAGAGACTCTGTCTATCACTAGCTAGCGGGGGCATTGGAGTCCTGGATCTCCTATTGGGTACTTAGTCACAACATACTGTAGCAAGCAAACCAAGGTGACCAAGAGGCCTCTCACCACAGATGTTGGTCCCCTGAAGACCCAAGAGGTCACATCAACCACACACAAGGCTCCCTTCTCAAGTCAATGTCAGATAAATGTATGGTCTTCTCTACTCAGAGCAGAGGATATTGTTCTCTTGCAGCTCTGACATTCAAACGGCCTCAGCTCTCGAACCCAGAAGGAAGGCCCGATGAAGATGGAAGCCTCTGCAGCAGGTGCACCTCTGGAGGGCTTCATTTCAAGGTAAGTCTTTCATATTGTGCTAGAATGCAATGCATACTAGCACATTTCCCTTTTACCTGGCAGGTGGGGGGGGGGGGGTTGTTTTTTGTAACCTTTACTACCGCTTTAATCAGACAATAACAATTTAAGCAAATTATTTATTATTTGTATATACCATTGCATCTACCTAAGGGTGTCCTGGCCCTAACCCTCTCTTCCACAGTTCTTTTTAAGAGGCAATAAATCTCTTTGCATTAAAAAAGGGTCTGGCGCCCACCTGTTCACCTTGCATTACACCCACCATGCCCATACCCAACCACACACATCGTAACCCACTCTACATTGAAGGATGTTGGCTCTCCCTAACTCTGGAGGTAACTATTAGGCCTAAAGAGACCCAGGACCTTGCTACATTTATATATCATTAATATCATTATATGCAGAATCTGACCCCGTGCTAACCTTGCAGTCCATTGAACAGCAAAACCCAGACTGAGAGAAGGTACACCAGCTCAAGGAGTTATGCTGCAGTACTTATACGCTTACAAGGAACAATCTTATAGGAGCAGGGAGAAGAGAGCAGAGAAAACTCAAGTCTCTTGTCCTGTTAGACCAGGCTATGCTGTGTGGCAGAGCTGTGTAAATCTCAAAGTTAGATAGACAAAAATACAAATCCTTTGGAAGGTGAAACAGTTCCAGTGTATGTATTCCATCTGTGTATTTAGATGTTTGCCTGACATTCAGATTCAGTTCATTATTTAAAAAAAAAAATTGTAAACCCAGAGGTTGTCTGTAGGACCACAGGCGCAAATCTGGGAATATTTCCTTTAATTAGTTGGTCTCATGAAATATGGGCTGCGAATGTTTCTTTTTCTTTTTAGTTCTAGCTTGGGTTCTCCTAACATGCCAGGCTCTCCCACTCCTCTTAGCCCTTGTACACACGGTCGGACATTCCGACAACAAAATCTGTCGTATTTTGTCCGAAACTGGTGTTGCATAAACACAGTCGGACAAAGTTGTCGGAAAATCTGATCGTTCGGAACGTGATGACGTTATTTCATTACGACGGGACTACGTTCAGGCTAGTAGCCAATAGCTTTGGTCTAGGAATTTGATTTGAGCATGCGTGGCACTTTGTCCAATCGTAATTCTCTACAAACGATCGGACAAAGTCCGATCTCATCATGTTGTCGGAAAATTTTATAGCCCAGCTCTAAAACTTTGTCGGTCAGATATTCCGACGGAAACAGTCCGATGGAGCCCACACACTGTCGGATTATCCGACAACACGGTCCGATCGGAACATTTTCAGTCGGAATGTCCGACCGTGTGTACAAGGGCTAAGACCTCCAGATTTCCACAGTCCCCTGGAGTCTTCTAGTTGTCACAGTTCTCTCAGTCCTCTAGATTCGCTTAGCCATCTCGAATCTCTCAGTCCTATGGACATGGAATCTCTCTTTTCTAGCATGAAGTACTGTCTCTGGAGTAAAGCACAACTGTCTCCTAATGGGAGCCCTGAACTTTGCCCAAGTCGGCATTGTAGCACACTTCCAGATAGGCTGCTAGTGAGGAGTAGGCAAATTTGGCATGGTGGCTCTGCTGTAATCGGTGGAACAGTGTGTGATTGCTTAAGGGCTGCTCTGGGATCTACAGGTGGCAAGTATGATTGCTTCCCCCTGTCTTCTGAAGATTTCTAGAATACAATGGGTGAGAGCGTCAGATAAGAAGCCTGAATATTTATGCAGCTCCAGCCAATCCCTGGGGTGGATGTGCCCAGATGGTGGTTGAGGAGTGCATCAATAGTTTGGACTACCAGGGAACAGGGTTCTTTTTCAGGAGAAGAAGTTCCCAGCCAGAAGGACCGGCAGCCCTTCCTGGCCGTCGTGCTGAATGTTTTGCCTGGCTCATCGAGGTCCCAACTGTGCTTGGCTGGGGGGGGGGCTATTTCGCTACAAGTCCTTTGGGAACCAAAGAGGGGTGCCACTGAGGATCTGGTCTGGGAGTTTTACAGAGGAGTCCGCCTGCTTTAGTTGGGGGGGGGGGTCATCCAAGCCCTAAGTAAGGGCTTACAGACTCATGCTTTGTATACACGATCGGACAAAACCATGGAACTTTGTTTGAAGGGTGTTGGCTCAAACTTGTCTTGCATACACACGGTCACACAAATGTTGGTCAATAATTACGAACATAGTGCCGTACTAGACGTACTACATGGTTTTTCAGCTCTTTAGCGCCACCCTTTAGGATCCTTCTGCTAATTTCGTGTTAGTAAAGTTTGGTGAGCTTTTCTTTTTCCGCGTTTTTCATTTAGCGCTTTTCAGTTTTTTCTGAGCGGCCATTTGTCAACCAGACATGTTGTGGAATCGAAGGAGATAATGTGTTATTTATTATTGGCCTTGGAGTTATTGCTTTGACATTTTGGGGGTTATTTACGAAAGGCAAATTCCCTTTGCACTACAAGTGCACTTAAAAATGCACTGAAAGTCCACTTGGAAGTGCAGTCTCTGTAAATCTGAAGGATAAATCTGAAAAGAGTGGAAGCTTTGCTGATTTTATCATCCGATCATGTGCAAGCTAAAATGCTGTTTTTTATTTTTCTTGCATGTCCCACTTGGATCTACAGCGACTGCACTTCCAAGTGTACTTGCAGTGCAAAGTGGATTTTCCTTTAGTAAATAATCCCCTTTGTTTTTTTGGTTGAATAATGATTTAATTTGGCATATTTTCTATATTTTTGGATGCATAGAATGCACTTTTTGGTTAAGTTCTATTGGCAGATAGCATGTCTATTTTTGTTTTTAATGCACAATAAAAAAAAAATGTGTAGAATAATACTTGGCTATGTGTTTTTACTTCAAATGACAGTTTGGGTGTAGGCAGTTACATTTTAAAAAATACAATGTAAAATTGACAAGGAGCACCAACATAGTTGTATCTTTGATCTTAAAAACTACAGGATAATGGTGTTGTGGTAACTTTCACAAATTAAAAAAAAACACAAAAAACATAATAATATTATTCCTGATATCACTAGAAAAAAAAGCCTTTGAAAATTTGTTTGCAATAACCCCATTAGTATCACCAGCAAAGCATCTTCATTATTATCCCATTAAAGAAGAAGAGAATTATGCACTACATTTGGAGATTTCACAACTTTCCACGTCACAATTGTTAATTCTCCATTAAGAACACTAGTTTACAAGACTGATCGCTTCTGCTTTCGAGCATGCTTGTTTGTACTTTGGACTTTTGTCCGACAGACTTGTGTATGCTCGGAAAATCCAACAACAGACATTTGTTGGCGGAAAATGTGAAGACATGCTAGCCAACATTTGTTGGCGGAAAGTCCGACAACAATTGTCCTATGGAGCATACACACGGTCGGATTTTCCACCAACAGCCTGACATTCAACGGGGCTTTAGGCTCCGTTTACACATAATCACACGTAATTGTCATGATTCTGCCCACGATGTGAGAACACGCTGTTGAAATGTCAGATTGCACATCAGCATGTCCCGGTGCTATTCATTTCAATGACACCTAAAAACAACAGTGCAATCCTGTGACAAATTGCGCTGCAATTACGGGAACCAAATCGTGCAGACTTCCATGACTTCTTTTGGGTGACACTCACGGCAAAAACGCACCATGTTTTTTGGCGTCATTGAAATGAATGCTGATGTGCAAATTGACATTTTAACAGTGTGTTTTGAAATCGCAGGCAGAATCATGACCATTCCACCCACGATTTAAACCGTCTATGAGTGAATGGAGCCTAAGGAGAGAAGGATTTCAATGGCTGTTGCTGCTGTTAACCCCTACTACACTGATTTTAAGGCTTGCATCGCCTGTGACATTGCTAATGGTATACCAGTGCTGCCCACTTTATGTCCTATTGCTTGGAGGACGGTGTTAAGGAGTTGCTGCCAAGGAAAGAGAGTCATCACATTCCTGTTATGCCGCGTACACACAATCGGATTTTCTGACAACAAATGTTCGATGGGAGTTTGTTGTCGGAAATTCCAACCATGTGTAGGCTCCATCGGACATTTTTTGTTGGAATTTCCGACAACAAAAATTTGAGAGCTGGCTCTCAAATTTTCTGACAACAAAATCCATTGTCAGAAATTCTGATGGCGTGTACACAATTCCGACGCACAAAATTCCACGCATGCTCGGAATCAAGCAGAAGAGCCGCACTGGCTATTGAATTTCATTTTTCTCGGCTTGTTGTACGTGTTGTACGTCACCCCGTTCTTGACGATCGGAATTTTCAACAACAATTGTGCGACTGTGTGTATGCAAGACAAGCTTGAGCCAACATCCCTCGGAAAAAAAATTCCCAGGAGTTAGTTGTCGGAATGTCCGATCGTGTGTACGCAGCATTAGAGTTGTGGAGTATCCTACTGCTCCCCAAACCCCATCCAAGTTAATCTGTAATAAAAACTTTTAAAAAGGGCAAACCCAAGACTATTTCTGAGCACTGATAGTTGTTGTCTGCCTGGCTGTTGCTGTATTAATGAGAAGAGAACCTGGGACAAAATAGTTGGGCCAGTCAGAAGGTTTGCGCTACATCATTATAAGGTCTGCGTGCCCCTGTACAAGCACCAAGCAGCAAGACGTGGACATTGGGTTGGAGACTTCTTAACTCACAAATCTTTTCAAAGTCTCCAAACTCCAGAACCCAATCCAGGAATACCAAAACCCATAGAAAACCACAAGATCAGTTTTCTCTGCTCTAAATGGATATTCTGTTTCTCTGCATACTATGAGCAAACCCTAATGCCGCGTACATACGAGCGGAATGTCCAACAGAAAAAGTCAAACGGAAGCTTTTCATTGTATATTCCAATCATGTGTATGCCTCATCTATTTTTTTATTTTTATTTTTTTAATTTTGACAGACCTAGAAATAGGAATTGGTTCCATCGGAAATATTTAGAACATGTTCTATCGGAAAAAACACTTGTCTGTATGCTGTTCCGATGGAACAAAAACGATGCATGCTCTGAAGCAAGTACGAGACGGAAGCTATTGGCTACTGGCTATTGAACTTCTTTTCTAGTCCCGTCGTACGTATTGTACATCACCATGTTCTAGACGGTTGGACTTTGGTGTGATCGTGTGTAGGCAAGACAGTTTCAGTGGAACTCCATCGGAAAAACCTTCAGAGTTTATTCAAACGGGAAAACCGGTCGTATGTACAGGGCATTAGTAATTTAAATTTCTATTTTCATAGTAGCGGGGCCTTGCACTGATTATGTATATATATATATCTATGTACATATATATATATGACAATATTTTTTTGCCCAGCAAAAATGTAGCAGGAGCTCTTGGGTTCAGTAGTATATATATACGATGCTGGTTGAAAATAGAATCTCTGTTACTAGGGAGACAATTGAGCAGCTCTCTTTCAAAGGGTAGACGGGCGAAAACCAGCCCTTGACAAGCCCTATCTCTCCTTTCATTGACAGCCCAGCAGTTCTCTTCTCTCCTCCTCCTCCTCACGCTCACACCACACCACCTCCAGCAATCTCCTCTGTTGTAGTCAGGTAACCATGACAGCTGACTTCATAGCAACCAGATGACTGTCAACACAAGCTGCCCATTCCCAGGATACGTGCTACGACATATTCCCGGCCCACATAATGACACATTAAGGCACAGGCTGGCTTTCCCCAGTATCGGAACATTATTCTGGGAGAGAAGGGGTTTTATGGAGCGTTCAGCTGCTAGCCTGCCCATAAGCAGATACAGTTATGTACATATTTACAGCATTAGGCTGGAAATAGACATCCATATCCACAGAGGTTTCTTTAAAGACAAAAAAAAAATGGGACACAATAAAGTCCACCTATACAAAGGATTGTATTATATCCTGGAAAGGAGAAGAGTGGGGATGATGCGCACTGTTGCTGTGCTCTGCATTTGTGAAGATTTTTGGAAGGATAAAAACAGATCTAAGCCTTACCTACATGGCATTTAGTCTGCTATAGAACTGTATATCATATATATTTTTTTATGCAAGATACTGTTTTTTTTTATTTTTTATCCTACTTTGCATCTTAAGGCTGGGTTCACACTGCTGCAGGGGGAGATCCGGATGTGATTCGCACCGCAAATCACATCCAATCTCCGTAGCGATGTGAGTACAGCCATACAGATAGTATGGCTGAATTCGCAGCGCTCCCGCAGCAAACTCGCACGGGACCCTTTTTTTGGTCCGCAACAGAATCGGATCGCATGGGGGTTCACACGATGCGATCCGATTCCTGTGCGAGTCGGCAGATCGCACTGCGATATGCGGACGGATCTGGGGGTGTCATTAACATAACATTGACACTCCCAGCTGTCCGCATAGGGCAGTGTGAACTGCCGGCGGGAGGTGTGCGATGCGGGAAAACGCCGCGGATTCGCGGCGTTCCCGCATCGCAGCAGTGTGAACCCGGCCTAATACTGTTTATCTTTTCTCTTTCAGCCAATTAGTGACTATATGTCCTTGCTCCAACAGAATCTGCAAATCATTGCTCTGGACCAGCATCCTGATATTGAAAAAGTAGACAATGGCAAGCCATACACAGAGCCAATTTCAGCCACTTCCCCATGATTCGGTTGAAATTTGCTCCATAGGTGGCCCTATCTGCACCCCCCTGCCCGACATCCTTTAATCAAGTCGGGGGGGGGGGGGCGGAAATTTGTCCACTGAACAGCGCATGCATCCAATCAGATGCAGGTACAGTGCGAGTATTTTGACAGCCAGCAACACCCGAGGAGATTTATCCATCCATAGTGTTTAGCATGGATGAAGGAAAATTGCTGTATTTTTTTTTTGTTCAGCCCATAGACTGAACACAATAAATCTGTGTGTGTGTATGGCCAGCTTAAGCCTGTGCAATATGTGCCAGTATGGCTTCTTGTAAACTCCATCAGGGCACATGTTGCAGGTGACATTACAGGAACATAATTATAGGAAAGTCCTGAATGAGCACCTTTATGGTAAGACGCAAGGTATTTTTTTTTTATTGGAAGCTGAAGATGTATATCAGAACAAAACCCTCCTATCCTTTACAGCCAAGGAAGCTGCCATCTTAGCCACTGTTCTGCAGTTTTCATGATGCTGCACATGTAATCAGTTATGATGGCGTGACAGTTTCATTGAGAGCTCAAGCAACTGTAAAGCCCCATACACACTATCAGATTTTCTGCTGATTTTTGCCTTCAGATTTACCAAAACCATGTAGTAGAAGGGCCTGCCTGATTGCATACAAATTGAAAGTCCTAAGGTTTGACCTCATATTATATGGTTTTGGTAAATCTGAAGACAAAAATCTGCAGAAAATCTGATAGTGTGTATGGGGCTTGATAGTTACTATTCATGTCATGCCTTGAATATTACTGTTTTGGGAAACCGATTGATGGATTTGAGTATACTTTTTAGAAGAATGAAAAAAAAAACCCTCAAAATGACATCAACACGTCAAGGTTTATGTGAGATTTTAGTAAATGGGTTTAGATCTACTTGCTTCAGTTCCTATACCAGGTATGCTTCTTCACCAACTAAACCATCCCACTAGTTTCAAGGGACCTGTCAAAAGGTATAATCTACAGAAAAATGAATGGGAAATGGCTATAATCTCAAATTAATTTAATAAATATAATAAAATAAATGTAAAATATCAATATTGATTTAAATAAAAAAACACTGATTCCTATGCCAATAAGAGGACCCTAGGGTTCCAGCAGTTTGTGTCCCACTTGAAGATTTTCCCTCACTTCCTGTCTGGTAAAACCACTGTCAGCAAGACAGGAAGTGAGGGCTAAACACTCTCACAGAGGTCTAGATTGCAGTAAACACTTGAAAGGAGTTTTAATCCTTCCCCACTTATTCAAACTTAAAGTGGTTGTAAAAGAATCAAGGTTATTTACCTTCATGCATTCTGAGGTAAAAAAAAAAAAAAACCTTTTGTGTGCAGCCCCCCTAATACCTGAACCTCATCGCGATCCAGCGATGTGCACAAAAGCAGCGACTCTCCTGGGTCTCCTCCGCCCCATTGCCTCCCACTACTGTCAATCACAGCCAGTGCCCTGTGTGTGCCTGCTCAGATGCCCCCATCGCCAGCTGCTTGCGATGGGGGCACTCGGCAAAAGAGAGGGGTCAGGAGTGCCAGTGGTAGACCCGAGAGGAGGAGGATCAGGGCTGCTCTGTGCAAAACCACTGCACAGAGGAGGCAAGTATGACATGGTTGTTTTTTTTTTCTTTCTTTAATATAACTTTAAAAAAAAAGGTTTTAGTTTGACATACACCTTATTAAATGTTAGTTATAAAATTAATTGGCATCACGGGTAATTTTAAGCTCATGTTGATTTGTAAGACACAACCCTGATTCACCGCACATCATCCCCAGTATTCATGAGGTGAATGAGTAGCAGCTACAGCAAATGTTCATCCTCTTCATCTCCAAAGACTAGATACCACCAAGACATAGAATGTAAAAAACGCAAATAAGTGAGAGCAGTGGCGGAATGTATATTAAATAAATAAATATATATATATATATATATATACACACACACACACACACACACCGTATATATAAAGACAAGAGTTACCAAAGCAAAAGCTGAAAAGGTGCAATTATTCACAAAATGTGATAATTCACACCTTCAGAAATGACGTGATAAAGTTTAAATAGAATTTGAGCCCACCACATCTAACAAATACATTCTGGTGAGTTAATTGGCTTCTGTCTAAATTGGCCCTAGTATATTAATGTGAGTTAGGGACCTTAGATTGTAAGCTCCTTGAGGGTAGGGACTGATGTGAATGAACAATGTATATGTAAAATGCTGCGTAAACCGACGGCGCTATACAAGTACCTTAAATAATAATAATGTTGAGCACAACCTAAGTAGATGCCCTTGAACTAACTGCTCCCTATTTTATAAAGGATCAGACCAAAATATGGCCCCTACCTTGGAAATTAATACTTAGGCCTGATTCACACCTATGCAGGTTACTGTTTGCATATTGAATGTGCATTTCATGTATTTTAATACACACTTTTCATCCACTGAAGTCTATAGAACCAAAAACGAGAAGAAAGTCCCTGGCCCTTTCCTTAAAATGCACAGATGTGAACTATATCCATAGGAAACCATCTTAAATGGACTGTAGTTCGTTTCTGCAAAACTGAAAACACGCTAAAAAATGCATAGGTGTGAACCACGTCTTACTCGTATTTGCTTCCCAACTCAAAGTCCAGGTAATGTGCTGTTAGCAGCAAGCAGTACCATCCCTGTAAATGTTTAGATTTGGTGGTTTGTGGCAGTTACGGATATGCTTCAAAGGATACCTCAGCAGCACATATTTTTTTCGAAATGCCTCCTCCTCTCATAGGTTTAGGCCAGGTTCACACTGGTACGACACAACAGTCGTACAACTGTGGATCCGGTGTTCTGTCCAAAAATGTCCGCCTGCGCAGTACGGAGCAGAAGGAGATCCGGAAAATCTCCGAAGATGAACAGCGCCCACGCCATGAGTCCAGGTGCAAGCCCCACCATCCAAGTGGACATAGGGCTGCACATAGTTAGAGGGCCCCTCGCGGGCTCGCTTTGCTCGCCGCGCTTCGGGCATGGCCTCGCTTTGCTAGGCTCTTTTATATTCTAACTCTATGTCCACTTGGATGGTGGGGCTTGAACCTGGACTCACGGCGCAAGCGCCGTTCATCTTTGGATATTTTCAGAATCTGCTTGTCATGTGTACTGCGCATTGGGGGCCCTGTGCCCCCCCCCCCACCCCAAAGCACCTTGTCCCCATGTTGATGGTGACAAGGGCTTCTTCTTGATAACCCTGGCCATTGGAAGCCCCCTTTAACCACTTGCTTACTGGGCACTTAAACCCTCCTCCTGCCCAGACCAATTTTCAGCTTTCAGCGCTGATGCACTTTGAATGACAATTACGCGGTCATACAAAACTGTACCCAAATTAAATTTTTCTCTTTTTTTTTACACAAATAAAGCTTTCTTTTGGGGGTAATTAATCACAGCTGGGATTTTTCTTTTTTGCTAAACAAACAAAAAAATTGAAAAATCTGAAAAAAAAAATATGTTTCATAATTTGTTATAAAATTTTGCAAACAGGTAATTTTTCTCCTTCATTGATATGAGGTGATGAGGCTGCACTGGTGGGCACTGATATGCTGCACTGATGGGCATTGATAGGCACAGTTAAAGCGGCACTGATAGGTACAGATTACGGGGCACTGATGGGCACAGATAAGGCGGCACTGATGGCCACTGATAAGATGGCACTGATGGGCCTTGATGGGTGGCACTGATGGGTGACACTGATGGGCACTGATAGGTGTCACTGATGTGCAGCACTGTTGATGAGGCACTGATTGTGGGCACCAATAGGTGGCACCATGGACACTGATGGGTGGCACTGTGGGCACTGATGGGTGGCACTGTTGTCTACTGCTAGGTGGCACTGGCAGGTGGGCACTAAGGAGCTGGCGGCAGCTCTACGTGAGCCCCCATCCTATGTGAATGAGTATGGGGTACATTGTAAAAAAGTGCACAAAATAAAACGCAGTGCACAGGTTTGTAAAGTTATTTTTTAAGGCAGCTCTGGCATCGCTTGCGATTTCTTCTCCCCTCTCCAGTTCTTCTTCCTCATCTGCTGATGTCTTCTGTCTCTGCCGGTTCGTCTCCACTCTCCGCTGATGGCAAGGACTACTGGATATTGGGATTTATTTACTAAAGCTGGAGAGTGCAAATTCAGGCTCACTTCTGCATAGAAACCAATCAGCTTCTTGGGTTTATTGCCAAAGCTTAAAGTGGTTGCAAACCTTAGAAACCACAGGTAAGCCTAGATGAAGGCTTATCTGTAGGTCCAAGAAATATCTCCTAAACCTACACGGTTTAGGAGATATTTACAAAAAGACAGGCACCGCTGTCTTCGGCGCATGTGCTGTAGAAATCGGCGCACTGGGCATGCCGCTGCTAATGGCCATATGCCGTTAGTGGCGGCTCCCGTGCGCATGCGCGGGAGTGACATCATCGCTGCTCCGGCGCTGTGAGTGGCTGGAGCAGTGATACCCGGAAGAAGATGGATGCTCTGTGCTACAGCGGTGACATCACTGGCTCCTGTGTCAGGTAAGTGACACATAATGGGCTACTATGTGATGCATAGTAGTCCATTATGCTTTACCTTTGCAGTTAGACAAAGAGGAAGTAAACCCATCAGGGTTTACTTCCTCTTTAATTGAACAAGCTGTTGAGGTTGTAGCTGATTGGCTACGATGCACAGCTTCACCAAATTCTGAAAGTTTGAAAAAATGTCACTGTACCCTTTGAGTGTAAATTATGCATGAATCAAAGTGGAGGCTCCTAGCAAAGAATGAAGTGCCTGAGTGGAGTAAGGCTCAAAAGTTCAATTATTTTTAAGTAATGTGTTAAATTATAATGAAGGCCCCTTGAACTCCTCCCTAGGGAAAAGGAGTCTTGACTGATGGAAACATGGCCCCGTAAGTGTTAACATAAGCCTGAGAGTTTTAGTGGCTCTGTTGGGATTGGATACAAAGACATGGGGCGATAGGGCAGGGCTTGAACTCCAGAAAAAAAAAAGCCATGCTGAGGCACATGCTGCAGACCTGAGAGCTTTATTCTTCAGAATTGCCTGCCCACCCATTTTGAAGATGTTTGTCACAGCTTTATTGTTTGTCACCATGCCAACGATTAACAGTGCTTTAAAGGGATATGCCTTCAAGTTGAATTTTGGATCAATCTACTGCCTGCCCGGCATTGGCAGGCGTTTTAGAGTGCCATGGCAGGTTTTTGTTCACATATGCTCACAGTAGAACTCTGGCTAGCACTGGTTAGGGTGTTATGGAAATTTTCAATAAAGTTGTGGCTTTGCCCTCTATGTGTCATCTTTGGACAATGTCCCTATATGGTTATGACATTAGACCTATGCTTCTCAGCAGTCATGTTTATTGATCAATTTTGTTTTACTTTTTTCAATGTATACATTTGAAAACGATTTTACAGCAAACAGGACAAATAGAGAGGCGAATCTCCATTATGGGGACACAGATAGCAATGAAAACTTGATAGGCGTTCTAGTCCCTCCCCAATTTATCCAAAACTAAAGAAGTTTTGCCTTTAGTAATTCTTTAAAGCAGGGGTGTCAAACTCAATTTCATTGTGAACCACGTCAGCATTATGGTTGCCCTCAGCGCCGGTTGTGTCGCTAACACTATATATTTATCCAGGGATTTTATTTTCTCAGAGAATAGGTGCAGGAATGCAATCACAACACCACCCAAGATGCCCGTCCAGGAGTGTGCTACATACAGTGTGCAGGGTTTAGGGGTGTGTCATGCACTGTGTGCGGGGTTCAGCTCTTTTTCACAGGCTGTCCACATGTCACTTCCCCACCTCCCCAGCTCTCACCTCTGCACCACTCTCCCCCATCCCCCACCTCTGCACACATCTCCCTCCATAGCCACCACCCCCAACCCCCCCCCCCCCCCAAAGCTTCCTCGCATCTTCCTACATGTCCCTAGTACCTCCCTTACCTGCAATCTAGGTGGCACCTCCTCTTTCTCACTTTCAGGAAGATCATTGGTTGGCATCTGTGCACCTGGGCACAGATGGAAATCACGGTACAGATTTCCACGTGATCACCCATCTCACACTGTACTTGCATCTTTATGTTCCTTATCCTCACCATAAGTGCAGAGCAGGCAGGGATCTGTAAGGACCATGGAGAAGAAAGCTGTCCTTGTAAACACAGAAGGCATCTACAGTATGTTTACAAGTGACATTGGTGAATGGGGAGCATCCAAGCTCTGGCGGCCCTGGGTGTGAGGCCACATGAAAAGGCCTGGAGGGCCGGATTCGCCCTGCAGGCCTTGGGTTTTACACATGTGCTTTAAAGTTTAACCAACGGCAAAAAACTTTTAATTTTGGATATAGTGGAGAGGGGCTAGAACACCTGTCAGGTTTTTATTGTTTTCTGTGTAAATGATATGTAGCAGTGAGCTGCCTATCTTATCTGCAATATCAAAAGACACTCTACAACATTGGTGCAATGAGACTGTTTCCCTCTAGTGCCAGCTAAGACTCTGTGTCATCACATCCTGTCAGCAGAGTGATTACCATCAGGGAGCAAAGCATAAAGGGAATTTTAGTTCCAGGACTCAAGTTTAACATTCATATTTAACTGTATGCAACTACAAAAGACCAGCATGCTCTTAGGGCAGGAAAGCAGAGACTCCATTTTGATTTCCTGAGAAGAATTCAGTCAGCATGAGGCAGAGGAACAGATCAGACCTGAGGGAGACATGATGTCTCCAAGGTGGTTTCACTGCGCGATTTAGGCCTCCGCCACCATTCGGGACATCCAGCCTGAGAGAGGGGGATGCCAGGTGCAACATCCAGGCACACCTGCACAGACGGTGAATAGCTCCAGTGTGGGTCACTAGGAGAGCCCGCTGTTGTAGGATGTTCTTTTGGACTGCAGGGTTGGGTGAGAAGGCTATTGCCCATTTGCAGGACACAGGGACACCGCACTACAGAAGAAATTAAATGAACACTGTATACAGACATCATTGCTGTTAGTCATCTTGTTGACACTTGTAGTGCCACAGAGCAAACGGATAAGGCCATCCATTGCCAGAGACACTGTATACAGACACCATTGTCCTTTCACCTTGTAGAGAAAGATCCTGCCTTCACGTGATAATCTGGGCAAGATGTTTTGTTTGGCCCTGCTATTCAGAAGCTTAAGGACACCAACGGAAGTGGCTAGCTGAAGACACAAAGTTTTATCTGTTCTTCAAACGGACTGAAGCTACTGGTGCCATATGGACCCGCACACACATATTCAGGGCTCTGTATATGCAGTGGGTGTGTGGGACAGTTTATCTAGGAAGTTAAGCCATTACATGTTGATTTGAATAAAGTGTTTAAAGTTGGGCCTGTGGTGTCAGGGGACAGAAGAGAGAAGCCTGACACAAAGAGGGTCATTCCTCTGCTCTCCTCCTGCCTGGACTCATATAGCCAACCTGAGTAAAGGTAACCAATCTGATATGGATTGACATATTGTGGTTTATTTGCCATGTTAGTCCCCTTTCACACAGGCAGACTGTTCAGTTTTTTAGGCGGAACTGAACGGACGCTCCACGCAAGATGTCAGCGGTGACATGTCCGCTGATATCCTATCCGCTAAATTCGGATGGATGGAAACCCTATTTTCCATCCATCTGGCGAATCGGATGAAAATAGGTGGTCTGTTTTCATCCAATTCCCCCATAGAGGAGAGCGGAGCTCTGCCATGTCTATCCCTGCATAGTGTGCAGAGACAGACCTGTCATCCGCCTGCTCAGCGGGGATCAACAGAGCGATCCCTGCTGAGCAAAGCGGAGTCTGTACACGGACACGTTCACGTGAAAGGGGCCCAAGTGTGCCTCTGCTTTTGGAGTTATTCTTAGGGTTTGAATTCCCTGAAAGCAGCCTGAATATAGTAATGAGCTATAATGCTCATAACCTCCAGTTATTGATCTCCCATTGCATTCCTTGAACAAATATATTGTTACTGTTTGTTACTTTTCCTCAGAAATATTGCAGTAAAGATGATTTAAGTGTTTTATTATAATGCGTGTGTTTCTCATTGTACTTACACTATTGCCAGGTGTGCCAGAGGGGGCCGAGACTGTTACTGGGGTTGAGAGGCAGAGTAACGGACTGAACAAACTCCCCTCGGGGGTAGCGCTACAGATATACTCAGTCTGCTGCAGGTAGGAGGAAGCATTTCCTCAAATCTTCCCACTGCAAATTGGCAAAGATGCTAAGCCCCCTTTCACCCTGAAGTGTTGCAAGAACTGCTAATAAAAAGTGGGTCATTTTTGCAGCGCTTTTGAGGCACCAGCATTGCGCTTTTTGAAGATCAGGCGACCTTAAAAAATATAAAGGAAAAAAGAGCGGTGCTTTTGAAGTGCTTTTAACCACTTGCCAACCAGCCCAGTTGTACTGCGGTAGAATGGCTCGGCTGGGCGAAACAATGTTATGTAACGTCGCTTCGCCCTGTGGCCACTAGGGGTGCACGCACACCTCCTGCTTGCCCACTGAGCCGATGCAAGTGCCCAGCAGTCGCGATCACCACCAGGCTCCTGCAGTCGCTCGGAGGACACAAAAAACTGAGATCTGTGTGTGTAAACACACAGTTTCTGGTTCTCTGAGGGGAGAAGTGACAGATCCTCTGTTCATACAGAGTATGAACAGCGATCTATCTCTACCCTTACACAGTCCACTCCCCCTTCAGTTAGAACACACACTAGGGAACACAAGAACGCCTTGATCACCCCCTAGTGTTAACCCCTTCCCTGCCAGTGACATTTTTACAGTAATCAATGTAATCTTTTTTAGCACTGATCGCTGTAAAAATGCCAATGGTCCCAAAAATGTGTCAAAATTGTCCGACTTGTCCGCCATAATGTCGCAGTCCCAATAAAAAAAATTGCAGATTGCCGCCATTACTCGTAAAAAATAAAATAAAATGAATAATAAAAATGCCATAAAACTATCCCCTATTTTGTAGATGCTATAACTTTTGCGCAAACTAATCTATATATAGGCTTATTGCGTTTTTTTTACCAAAAGTGCTCTGGTCAGGAAGGGGGTGAAATCTCCAGGGGCTGAAGTGGTTAAGGCCGCCTATTAATTTTAATGGGCAGGGGCGTTTTTGAGGTGCTTTATAAAGGGCTCCAAACAGACTTTTTTCACCGCCCTGCAAGCGTACCTCCCCAGTGTGAAAGCATTCATTGAAATTAATGGGAGGCAGTTTTCAGGTGCCATTTCTAGTGCAAAAGTGCCTGAAAACTACCTTAGTGTGAAAGGGGTCTAACAGGCAAGGCAGGACTTAGGGTGGTGGGGGCCCCTGGGTTTGAGTCACTTTCAGGCCCTACCTTCTATACATTACCATATTTATTGGTGTATAACACGCGCCCCAGTGTCATTTGCAGCCTTGTCATTGCAGTCTTGAAGTTTAAAAATGGCGCCACCAAGATACAGAGTCCTGGGTCCTCTCGGCGGCTTTCGGGTCCATGCAGCGGCTCTTGGGTCCTCTCGGCGGCTCTCGGGTCCTCTCGGCGGCTCTTGGGTACTCTCGGTGGCTCTCAGGTCCCCTCGGCAGCTTATGGCAGCTCTCGGGTCCTCTCGCAGTCCCGAGCAGAGCCGAGAGTACTCGGCTCGGCTCACAGTCATGCCCAGTCCCTGCGTTATGTCCATCATAGGGCGAGACTGGGCGTGACTGTGAGCAGAGCCAAGCCGAGTACACATCGCTATGTATCTCAGCGGGGCCCCCTATTGGGCGGGGCCCATGGGCTTGAGCCCAGTCAAGCCCAATGGTAAGTCCAGCCCTGCTAACAGGGCTGGCTCTTTTTTCCTTTATTGATCCAGTATTTGGGCAGTAAAGCACATCCAATTTTTGCATTCTGAATCACCTGAAATTCACTTCATTGGTGGCCCTGCATGCAACACCCAGACTGACAAAATAGATTTTTCAGTTGACTCTTGTTGAAGGAGCTGGATGGCATATTGTTGCTCAAACAGTTCCTGTTATCAAATTAGTGAAGCCGGCAGTCAGAATACAATGGCCTGCTGCAGAAGATTCAACCATCCACGCTGTTATTCCACATACACGTGAGCAGAATGTCCGACAGAAAAAGTCAGACGGAATCTTTTCATCGTATATTCCAATCGCGTGCATGCCTAATTGGACTTTATTTTACGAAAATTCTGACGGACCTAGAAATAGAATACGTTTTAAATATTTTCGATGGAACCAATTTCTTTCGGGAAAACCGCTCGTCTGTATGCTGTTCCGACGGACCAAAAATGACGCATGCGCTGAAGCAAGTATGAGACGGAGGCTATTGGCTACTGGCTATTGAACTTACTTTTTCTAGTCCTGTCGTAAGCGTTGTACATCACCGCAATCGGACTTTGGTGTGACCGTGTGTATGCAAGACAGTTTCAGCGGGACTCCATCGGAAAAACCTTCAGGAGTTTATTCCGACGGGAAAACCCGTTCGTGTGTACGCGGCATTAGATTTCTTTTGTTCAGCCCGTAGGCTGTATGAAAGAAGTCTATATGTATATGGCCAACTATAGGGTCCTTTTTGAAGAGAAGAGATGGCAGAGACATGTTTCCCCTGTTTTGTCACACATTATATATTTCCAAAACAAACTTAGCTAACATGTTGATTTACCTCACAGATGGGGATCACCTCACTGTGTGAAAACAATTTCACTTATCAAGATTCTTACAGCAAAAACAAGACAGCGCAGTTATGACAAAGTGATGGCACCTGGTGGATCTACTGTCGCGTTTGGTTTTGCTTTTTCAAAACATCCGCAGCTCCGATCACTCTCTGTCGGCATAGCCATTGCTGAATGATTACTTGTCATCTTGCCATGAAGCACAACTGCAACACCTTATTGCTGCTTCTAGAAAGAGAGGAAAGCTCATCCATCACATTCACAATGTTCACTCACAGCAGGGATCACCAATTCCCCTATCTGCTGATACCAGAATAAAGTAGACGTATTAACCGGTTGGGTGCCTCTCAGTGCAGTTGCTATGTCCTGAGGGCCGCTCAACCAGACACCTTTGATTTACCGATGACGTCATGGCAACAAATTCTTTTTCCTATAGGAGCCTGTCATTACAGTCTGAACAGGATCATGGGTCTTCTCTATTCCTCACACAAGTGGATAATGCCTATAATCTCATCAACGCTTGTTGCTTGCAAGATGCAGAGTGTCATTTGGGGTTTGTTGTGGCTAGTGATGGCCGAACGGTTCGCCCGGCGGTCGTTTCGCGGCGAATTTCCGACATTCGCGGTCCGCACGTTCGAACGCCTTTTTCCGTCGTTCGCCGCGGCGGACTTACGTGTTTAATGTATACAAGAACTTTAACCTTTGGTGACACGTTTATCATGTGATACAGGACAGCCAATTGAGACATGACAGCACATGGACACTTGTACATTCCCCCTAACCTATAAATACACCCGATCCGGTGGCCATTTTACATTCTTTCTTCTGTTAAGATAGGGACAGGTTCCTGTGTGGAGTAGGGAGAGATAAACCACTAGCTATTTGGTACACAAAAGTTCTTTTCAGGACTGGTATAGGTGTTAGGTGTTGATAGGTTTGCTGTGCTGCTGATTCTTGCAGCAGCCTGAGTGTCTTTTGTTAGTTTAGAGAAAGGGAAAGGACGGTGTATGCTACAGGGACAGCCAGATTAGTCTTTCATCATCATCATCATCATCATCATCATTAGCTGTTACTATCAAGGTCCACAAAAGAGCTGTTCCAGTAACCACTAATCGTTCTCTTTTTTTGCCAATTTGTATAGGGACAGGAAGGAAGCAGTGTTGTCAGGCAGTGAGGGTAATTTTAAAGACTTGCTGTTATTATTAGTTCCACAAAGGTTCTTTTCAGGACTGGTATCAGTGGTACAGTAATAGGCTTGTACATGTATAATATTCTTTCTTCCAAATATAGAAAGGATATTATACTTGACTGCTGCCCTTCTGCTGCAGTCTGCTAAACATTCACAACTCACTTGTTCCACAAAAGTTCTTATAAGGACTGGTAACTTGGTATAGGGTGCTACGGTACATAGGCTTGAGTGCGGTACAGTCTGCTGTTCTGTAAGGACCGCTATCGGTCCACAATAGATAGGGTTGACGTGCACCACTGCTGACCGCTGCCCTATACTGCAGCAGTCCTTCAGCGGTATAGGGACTGACGTACAGTCTGCTAATCACTAACACACAACCTGCTTGTTCCACAAAAGTTCTTATAAGGACTGGTAACTTGGTATAGGGTGCTACGGTACATAGGCTTGAGTGCGGTACAGTCTGCTGTTCTGTAAGGACCGCTATCGGTCCACAATAGATAGGGTTGACGTGCACCACTGCTGACCGCTGCCCTATACTGCAGCAGTCCTTCAGCGGTATAGGGACTGACGTACAGTCTGCTAAACACTAATACACAACCTGCTTGGTCCACAAAAGTTCTTATAAGGACTGGTAACTTGGTATAGGGTGCTACGGTACATAGGCTTGAGTGCGGTACAGTCTGCTGTTCTGTAAGGACCGCTATCGGTCCACAATAGATAGGGTTGACGTGCACCACTGCTGACCGCTGCCCTATACTGCAGCAGTCCTTCAGCGGTATAGGGACTGACGTACAGTCTGCTAAACACTAATACACAACCTGCTTGGTCCACAAAAGTTCTTATAAGGACTGGTAACTTGGTATAGGGTGCTACGGTACATAGGCTTGAGTGCGGTACAGTCTGCTGTTCTGTAAGGACCGCTATCGGTCCACAATAGATAGGGTTGACGTGCACCACTGCTGACCGCTCACCTATACTGCAGCAGTCCTTCAGCGGTATAGGGACTGACGTACAGTCTGCTAATCACTAACACACAACCTGCTTGTTCCACAAAAGTTCTTATAAGGACTGGTAACTTGGTATAGGGTGCTACGGTACATAGGCTTGAGTGCGGTACAGTCTGCTGTTCTGTAAGGACCGCTATCGGTCCACAATAGATAGGGTTGACGTGCACCACTGCTGACCGCTGCCCTATACTGCAGCAGTCCTTCAGCGGTATAGGGACTGACGTACAGTCTGCTAATCACTAACACACAACCTGCTTGTTCCACAAAAGTTCTTATAAGGACTGGTAACTTGGTATAGGGTGCTACGGTACATAGGCTTGAGTGCGGTACAGTCTGCTGTTCTGTAAGGACCGCTATCGGTCCACAATAGATAGGGTTGACGTGCACCACTGCTGACCGCTGCCCTATACTGCAGCAGTCCTTCAGCGGTATAGGGACTGACGTACAGTCTGCTAAACACTAATACACAACCTGCTTGGTCCACAAAAGTTCTTATAAGGACTGGTAACTTGGTATAGGGTGCTACGGTACATAGGCTTGAGTGCGGTACAGTCTGCTGTTCTGTAAGGACCGCTATCGGTCCACAATAGATAGGGTTGACGTGCACCACTGCTGACCGCTCACCTATACTGCAGCAGTCCTTCAGCGGTATAGGGACTGACGTACAGTCTGCTAATCACTAACACACAACCTGCTTGTTCCACAAAAGTTCTTATAAGGACTGGTAACTTGGTATAGGGTGCTACGGTACATAGGCTTGAGTGCGGTACAGTCTGCTGTTCTGTAAGGACCGCTATCGGTCCACAATAGATAGGGTTGACGTGCACCACTGCTGACCGCTGCCCTATACTGCAGCAGTCCTTCAGCGGTATAGGGACTGACGTACAGTCTGCTAATCACTAACACACAACCTGCTTGTTCCACAAAAGTTCTTATAAGGACTGGTAACTTGGTATAGGGTGCTACGGTACATAGGCTTGAGTGCGGTACAGTCTGCTGTTCTGTAAGGACCGCTATCGGTCCACAATAGATAGGGTTGACGTGCACCACTGCTGACCGCTGCCCTATACTGCAGCAGTCCTTCAGCGGTATAGGGACTGACGTACAGTCTGCTAAACACTAATACACAACCTGCTTGGTCCACAAAAGTTCTTATAAGGACTGGTAACTTGGTATAGGGTGCTACGGTACATAGGCTTGAGTGCGGTACAGTCTGCTGTTCTGTAAGGACCGCTATCGGTCCACAATAGATAGGGTTGACGTGCACCACTGCTGACCGCTGCCCTATACTGCAGCAGTCCTTCAGCGGTATAGGGACTGACGTACAGTCTGCTAAACACTAATACACAACCTGCTTGGTCCACAAAAGTTCTTATAAGGACTGGTAACTTGGTATAGGGTGCTACGGTACATAGGCTTGAGTGCGGTACAGTCTGCTGTTCTGTAAGGACCGCTATCGGTCCACAATAGATAGGGTTGACGTGCACCACTGCTGACCGCTCACCTATACTGCAGCAGTCCTTCAGCGGTATAGGGACTGACGTACAGTCTGCTAATCACTAACACACAACCTGCTTGTTCCACAAAAGTTCTTATAAGGACTGGTAACTTGGTATAGGGTGCTACGGTACATAGGCTTGAGTGCGGTACAGTCTGCTGTTCTGTAAGGACCGCTATCGGTCCACAATAGATAGGGTTGACGTGCACCACTGCTGACCGCTGCCCTATACTGCAGCAGTCCTTCAGCGGTATAGGGACTGACGTACAGTCTGCTAATCACTAACACACAACCTGCTTGTTCCACAAAAGTTCTTATAAGGACTGGTAACTTGGTATAGGGTGCTACGGTACATAGGCTTGAGTGCGGTACAGTCTGCTGTTCTGTAAGGACCGCTATCGGTCCACAATAGATAGGGTTGACGTGCACCACTGCTGACCGCTGCCCTATACTGCAGCAGTCCTTCAGCGGTATAGGGACTGACGTACAGTCTGCTAAACACTAATACACAACCTGCTTGGTCCACAAAAGTTCTTATAAGGACTGGTAACTTGGTATAGGGTGCTACGGTACATAGGCTTGAGTGCGGTACAGTCTGCTGTTCTGTAAGGACCGCTATCGGTCCACAATAGATAGGGTTGACGTGCACCACTGCTGACCGCTCACCTATACTGCAGCAGTCCTTCAGCGGTATAGGGACTGACGTACAGTCTGCTAATCACTAACACACAACCTGCTTGTTCCACAAAAGTTCTTATAAGGACTGGTAACTTGGTATAGGGTGCTACGGTACATAGGCTTGAGTGCGGTACAGTCTGCTGTTCTGTAAGGACCGCTATCGGTCCACAATAGATAGGGTTGACGTGCACCACTGCTGACCGCTGCCCTATACTGCAGCAGTCCTTCAGCGGTATAGGGACTGACGTACAGTCTGCTAATCACTAACACACAACCTGCTTGTTCCACAAAAGTTCTTATAAGGACTGGTAACTTGGTATAGGGTGCTACGGTACATAGGCTTGAGTGCGGTACAGTCTGCTGTTCTGTAAGGACCGCTATCGGTCCACAATAGATAGGGTTGACGTGCACCACTGCTGACCGCTGCCCTATACTGCAGCAGTCCTTCAGCGGTATAGGGACTGACGTACAGTCTGCTAAACACTAATACACAACCTGCTTGGTCCACAAAAGTTCTTATAAGGACTGGTAACTTGGTATAGGGTGCTACGGTACATAGGCTTGAGTGCGGTACAGTCTGCTGTTCTGTAAGGACCGCTATCGGTCCACAATAGATAGGGTTGACGTGCACCACTGCTGACCGCTGCCCTATACTGCAGCAGTCCTTCAGCGGTATAGGGACTGACGTACAGTCTGCTAAACACTAATACACAACCTGCTTGGTCCACAAAAGTTCTTATAAGGACTGGTAACTTGGTATAGGGTGCTACGGTACATAGGCTTGAGTGCGGTACAGTCTGCTGTTCTGTAAGGACCGCTATCGGTCCACAATAGATAGGGTTGACGTGCACCACTGCTGACCGCTGCCCTATACTGCAGCAGTCCTTCAGCGGTATAGGGACTGACGTACAGTCTGCTAAACACTAATACACAACCTGCTTGGTCCACAAAAGTTCTTATAAGGACTGGTAACTTGGTATAGGGTGCTACGGTACATAGGCTTGAGTGCGGTACAGTCTGCTGTTCTGTAAGGACCGCTATAGGTCCACAATAGATAGGGTTGACGTGCACCACTGCTGACCGCTCACCTATACTGCAGCAGTCCTTCAGCGGTATAGGGACTAAGAGTTTTGTCACAGGGTCATTTAAAAAATGACATGCAGAGGAAGAGGCAGGCCCTTCCGCAGGGGTGGTAGGGGTAGGGCAGGAGCAACAGGCTTGAGCCAAAGTGGGAAGTTGCAGAAGGTGCGTTCAATTACTTTAAAGGATGCACCAGACTTGGTTGAGTGGCTCGCTCAGCCTTACTCTTCTGCACCCTCCTCATCCTCTCGATCTGCACCCTCTTCTTCACTCTCTGCTATGTGCACCCCCAAAGACACTACCACCAACAACACGACCACCACCACCACCACCACATACCTTCCGCTTGAGTCACTGGAATTATTTTCCGATCCATATCAAGAGGACATTTCTGATGCGCAGCCACTCTTGGTATTGGATCAGGAAGAGGAGGTAGCAACAAGCGCTACTCAGCAGTCTGACGCCAGTACCCAGATCAGCCCAAGGAGGAGGTTGGTCCCCGGTGTTGCTGCCTACTCTACTTATAGCGGTGGGGAAGGTGACGTTGATGATGACGTGTCTAGTGATGTCACGTGGGTGCCCACAAGAGAGGAAGAGGAGGGGAGTTCAGAGGGAGATATGGACCAGCAGATAGGGAGGAGAAGCAGCAATGACTTACATTGCACAGCAGGGACAAAGCAGACTGCAAATGTATCAGGAGCGAGTCATCGACCATGTACGGTCACATCTGGCGCTCCCAGGACACCGGCACATGGCTCCGCAGTGTGGGCTTTTTTTAACGTGTCCGCTGCTGACAATAGCGTTGCCATCTGCAATCTTTGCAGTCAACGCGTTAGTCGCGGTAAGCCCAATACTCACCTAGGGACGACCGCCTTAAGAAGGCACATGAGCAGCCATCACCGAGCCCAGTGGGAGCAACGGAACACACAAAGCCACACTGCAGGCTCTCACCGTCCAGCCTCGTCTTCTACTTCTCCTTCTCCTCTCTCCTCACAATTGTCCTCCACTCCACCTTCCATCACGCCAAGCTCACATTTTTCTGCAAAAAGGCAGGCTTCCGTGGGCCTAATGTTTGAGCGTAAAAAAATGATGACGCCGGATAACCCTCTTGCCCAACGGTTGGCGGCTGGCTTGTCAGAACTCATAGCCCGCCAACTACTGCCATATAAACTGGTGGACTCGGAGGCCTTTCGCAAATTTGTGGCCATTGGAACACCACAATGGAAGGTCCCAGGAAGGAAGTATTTCTCAGAGAAGGGCATCCCAGAGCTATATGGCCATGTTCAGCGGCAAGTGAATGTATCTCTGGCACACAGTGTCGGTGCCAAGATACATCTGACCACAGACACGTGGTCTAGCAAACACGGGCAGGGAAGGTATATCAGTTTTACTGCCCACTGGGTGAACCTTCTGACGGCCGTCAAGCATGTAACCCGTGGCACCCGTGTAGATTTGGTTTTACCGCCACGGATTGCATGCAGGCCTGACTCTTCTTCTCCTCCTCCTACTCCATCCTCCTCCCTCTCCTCCTCAGCTGCCTCCTCCTTTTCCGCTGCTAGCGTCTCTTCCACTGCACCGCCCAAGCTCCCCAGAACCTATTCCACATGCCAGGTGAGACGTTGCCATGCCGTGCTGCGTCTGTTGTGCCTGGAAGCAAAGAGCCACACTGGCCCGGCACTCCTTTCAGCTTTGCGTTCACAGGCAGATGAGTGGCTAACACCGCTCAATTTGACAGTTGGTAAAGTGGTGTGTGACAACGGTGCCAATCTGCTTAGCGCATTGAAACAGGGCAAAATCACGCACGTGCCGTGCATGGCACACGTCTTAAACTTGGTCGTGCAGCGATTCCTTGTCAAATACCCTGGGGTCCAGGACATCTTGCGGCAGGCAAGGAAAATCTCGGCCCATTTCAGAAGATCTTACACGGCCATGGCTCGCCTTGCTGACATTCAGCGGCGACACCATCTGCCGGTCAGACGTCTTATTTGCGATTGCCCGACGCGATGGAACTCAACCTTCTATATGCTTGATAGGCTGCTCCAGCAGAAACGTGCAGTTAACGTCTACCTGTATGAACTCTGCGAAAGAAACGGTTCTGGGGAGCTGGGTTTTTTTTCACCGCGCCAGTGGCTGCTCATGCGCGACACATGCAGACTTCTGCGGCCATTTGAGGAGATCACCAAACTGGTCAGTCGCAGCCATGGCGCCATCAGTGACATGGTACCTTATGCCTTCTTTCTGGAGCGTGCATTGCGTCGTGTCATTGATCAGGCTGTGGAGGAGCAGGAGCGGGAAGATGAGGAAGTCGCAATGCTGGATGAATTCCCAGGGGGGGCTACTCTATCTGAGACAAGTCAACAACAGGAGTCTGATGAGGAGTCAGAGGAGGATGGTGCCGGGGCGGATGAGCAGGAGCAAGAAGAGCATGCTTTAAACCTTTCTGGGATCCCTGTTGTGCGAGGATGGGGAGAGGAGAATGAAGAGGACGACATTATCCTGGATGATGAGCAGGAGCCAGGCCACCACACCGCTTCCACTTTAGTGCAAATGGGGGCCTTCATGCTCCAGTGTTTTAATAGGGACCCCCGTATAAAAAGCATGAGGGTCAAGGACCAGTACTGGGTGGCAACGTACTTAGACCCCCGGTACAAACACAAAATGGCGGAAATGTTACCGCCGTCGCAGAGGGCTGTCAGAATGCAGCACTTCCAGGCCTTGCTTCGAGAAATGCTGCATTCTGCTTTTGCGTGCGCTGGCAGAGGAGCAATTCCCACTCCCAGAGAAGGATTTGCGGGTACCAATCCAACAGCGCCTGCAAGAAGAGGCCGGTTTGAAGATGTGTTGGTGACTTCGGATATGAGGTCATTCTTTCAGCCGACCCATCGACAGGTGTCATCCGGATCCAGCATCAGGGAACGCCTAGACCGTCAGGTGTCCGACTACATTGGGTTAACGGCCGATGTGGACGCTCTGAGGAGTGATGAACCCCTAGACTACTGGGTGGGCAGGCTTGACCTCTGGCCAGAGCTTGCCCAATTTGCAATCGAACTGTTGGCTTGCCCCTCATCCAGTGTCCTGTCCGAAAGGACGTTCAGCGCAGCAGGGGGGATTGTGACCGATAAGCGTACTCGCCTAGCTCACCACAGTGTTAACTACCTCACATTTCTAAAAATGAATGAGGCATGGATCTCGGAGGAATTCAACACATGTGATCAGTAGACCATGTATATGTCTATAAACAATTTTTGGAATCAAGCACACAGACCTTCTTAATTCATTTGGCTCACTTCCCTGACCCAAAAAAGCACACCGTACTATATGCCCCTACCCTCCTCTTTGAAGAGGTTGAGCGGTGTCATATTTCTACTGGGGCTGCTTATTATGAGGGGTTCCCACCATCCCTGTGCTGTGCTGACTTCCTCCTGGGTGTTCTTATTATGAGGGGCTCCCACCATCCCTGTGCTGTGCTGACTTCCTCCTGGGGGTTCTTATTATGAGGGGATCACACCATCCCTGTGCTGTGCTGACTTCCTCCTGGGGCTGCTTACGGTGCTGCTGTCAGCGCTGTATGTCACGGAGCTGCTGTCAGCGCTGTATGTCACGGAGCTGCTGTCAGCGCTGTATGTCACGGAGCTGCTGTCAGCGCTGTATGTCACGGAGCTGCTGTCAGCGCTGTATGTCACGGAGCTGCTGTCAGCGCTGTATGTCACGGAGCTGCTGTCAGCGCTGTATGTCACGGAGCTGCTGTCAGCGCTGTATGTCACGGAGCTGCTGTCAGCGCTGTATGTCACGGAGCTGCTGTCAGCGCTGTATGTCACGGAGCTGCTGTCAGCGCTGTATGTCACGGAGCTGCTGTCAGCGCTGTATGTCACGGTGCTGCTGTCAGCGCTGTATGTCACGGAGCTGCTGTCAGCGCTGTATGTCACGGAGCTGCTGTCAGTGCTGTATGTCACGGAGCTGCTGTCAGCGCTGTATGTCACGGAGCTGCTGTCAGCGCTGTATGTCACGGAGCTGCTGTCAGCGCTGTATGTCACGGTGCTGCTGTCAGCGCTGTATGTCACGGAGCTGCTGTCAGCGCTGTATGTCACGGAGCTGCTGTCAGCGCTGTATGTCACGGAGCTGCTGTCAGCGCTGTATGTCACGGAGCTGCTGTCAGCGCTGTATGTCACGGAGCTGCTGTCAGCGCTGTATGTCACGGTGCTGATGTCAGTGCTCTGTATTACGGTGCTGCTGTCAGTGCTCTGTATCTCCTGCACCCTCTTGTTTGCCTACCCTGGTCCCTGACCTTCCCTCTCCTCCATTGCCTTCATTAGCTCCATAGTCCTGAATTGTCAGAACAATTTCCCAAATAAAAAAAAAATGCTTGTAGTTATCGATCCCAAATTCACCTCATACATGTATTATGCTATTGTCCAGGTGGTGGGACTACGTGCTACCCCCTAATAATTACCCCGTGGCCGCAAATTCGACCTAAAGGTTTGCGAAATTCGCCTCCCATTGAAGTCAATGGAGCCCGCGGCGAACGGTCGTTTTCGCGAACGTTTGTGTCCGTTCGCGTTTCGCGTTCGCGAAACGTCCCGTCGGAAGTTCGTCCATCACTAGTTGTGGCCATTCTAGCGGCAAAGCCTTCAAATGCAGCTCATGAATAGGGAAGATTTATTTCCTCTCAGGTGGGCAGCAAAATGATTCATGCCTCTAAACAGCTAGGCAAGAACAAGCTGTATTTTTGGGCATTCATGTCAGACTAGTATTTGGCACAGCAGACGTTTCACTGTAGACACAGCTGTAACTATAGCTATAGCCAGTGCTGGGACAAAGTCCACCACCCCTCTGTAAGCCCAGCAGTCACTTGCTTGTCAAAATCACTGCCGCTGTCACTACTCCTTTCAGCCTTGTAACAGAAGGAAAGCACCCCCAATCCTACAGTAAACCATTGCACCTAGGGCAGCCGTTCCTCCCGCCCACCACTTGTCCCAGCCCTGTCTATAGCAGACCATACGACCAGAGATGAGCAAAACTGATTTGTCAAGTTTAAAGAGGAAGTAAACTCTCCCACTCTGATGCTTCTTTTCATTTAGTCCATTATAATAAGTCATTATCAAACTATAGCCACTGTAATCCAGCCCAAAGCGCATACTACTTACTGTTTAAAGAAACTTTAACAAACTTGTTTCCAGAGGTTAGGCAGCGCCATCTTAAGTATTGTTTTCGGAGTCCACAGTGGAGTGTATTTCCGCCCTTACATTGAGCACTTCCTGTACTGTTAACCAAGTCTCCTTCTCAATCCAACGTTTCTATGGCAACCCTGCTTCCCTGTTCATAGCTGACTTGTTTTATTTCATAGTATTTACTTGTGCCGATTGTCTAATGTTTGCCTTTGTCAGTCTTATCAGCTTCAGCTGATAAGACTGCAGTAATGGCCAGGTTTACACTGCATGTGAGGTCACATGGTCACATGTGGTGTAGGAGGTAACTCTGAGTGATTATGCAGCTTCCTGAGAGTTCAGTGTTGTGCCTAGGAAGTCCTGATAACAGATAAGCACATAGAGAGTGTGCCGTAAATCAGGAGATCTGGGCATGCTCAGTGACGTCATTCTAAAGAGCAAAAAGGATTACAACAATACTATGCAAGTAAGGAGATATCTACAAGCAGTGTTGAGTTTTTATGCTGATGTACATGGGACAAAGTTGTGGGGGAGAGTTTACAACCACTTTAAAGTTTGACCTTGAGCATGCCATGTGACTCAAGGTGCTCATATGTACTAATAAAGCATTAATTTACTTGCAAAAATTAAAAAGCTTTCCATTTATTCTACACACACTTACCTCACTGACCTTATGGCTGTTTGAAAACACTGTTCCATTACTTCTGCCTTACTTCCTGAACAGACTTTAGGTCAAGACACAGGAAGGAGTTGACTAGCTGACCTCCATAGCACACACCCTGCATTATCTACCCTCAGCTGGTCAGCTCCTTCCTGTGTCATGGCCTAAAGTCTGTCCAGGAAGTAAGGCAGAAGTAATAGAACAGTGTTTTCAAACAGCCATGAGGACAGTGAGGTAAGCGTGTGTAGAATAAATGAAAAGATTTTTTTATTTTTGCAAAATAAGTACATTAATGCTATATTGATACATAGGGGAGCAAGAATAAAAAAAAAAAAGGAGAACAAAGGTGAACTTTGCCTTTAAAGTAGGCAAGGTTTAGTGGGCTCCTCATGTTATTTTGTAGTTTTTCCAGACCAACCTGTGCCTACTTCCAGTTACCTTTGGATATAGGTTTATCATAGGTCAAATTGTCCTATATAAAGACATTTCACGTGCAGGGGAATAAAAAAAAAAATCTCAGTATATCAGCAGTGCTGCAAAAATACTTCATCATGATTTTGTAACCATATCTTTCTGCTGGATCACCATCATCATTTTCAGACAGCTTAATACACAGGGACTATCATTACTTGATCCTCTACTGACTTCAGTATATCATCAGTACTGTTCTCTTGATTTGTTTTTGTGATGTGGAGTAAATCAATACATTCAGAAATAACAACAGCTGTCAAAGTTTGGTTATAATACCTCCTGTCACCTAAATACTTTCACATTATCAAAAAGAAGACTGGAAACCCAGAAGAAAGAGGATCATGCTCAATATGCAAGTTAGGATTTGCACATTAGCTCAGATATATCAATGAATCTGCTGATTGTTTTGATGAGGTTTTCACTGGTGGTAACCAGTGCATAAGCATATTCTACATATGCTCCAGTTGAATTGTCCAGACTTGAAACAGGTTTACTTTAAAGTGGTTGTAAACCTCAGACATTAAAGTGGTTGTAAACCCTTACAACACACTTTGACCTACAGGTAAACCTAGATTAAGGCTTACCTGTAGGTCCAAGAAATATCTCCTAAACCTACACGGTTTAGGAGATATTTGCCGAAAGACAGGCACCGCTGTCTACGGGCATACGCCGTAGACAGCGGCACGCAGGCGCACTGAGCGCACTAAACGGCTATATGCCGCGAGTGGCGGCTCCCGTGCGCATGCGCGGGGGTGACGTCACAGCGGCTTCGCCAAATGACAGCGGCGGTGCAGCGAGACCCACAGAGAAGATGGATGCGGCGGACTACAGGGGACAGCGGTGACTTTGCTAGCTCCTGTGTCAGGTAAGTGACACATAATGGACTACTATGCGATGCATAGTAGTCCATTATGCTTTACCTTTGCAGGGAATGAAAGAGGAAGTAAACTCATCAGGGTTTACTTCCTCTTTAAATACTGTATGAACAAAGCATATCCCTCTATAGTGCATACCTGTCTCAATTAAGAGCACTAAGTGTCATTTCTGTCTTCTGCCTTCCTCCCCTGCTATCAGCATGCATCCTGACCAGTTTTCCTGACACCAAGAGAAAAAAGGTGACAGGGAAGGGACCTCCCACAGATTGACAGTCTCAGCCCTGTTCCTGTGTGCTGTATGAAGGGGGGGGCGTCCCTTCCCTCCAATCAGCTCTCAGAGCTCTCCTCACTGAGCTCTGCAGAGTGTAATTGCAGCTCTCCGTCCCCCGTTTTTCTTTTTTTTTTGACAGCTCAGACAAGCTTTATGAATTCTGCATTTTAAATTGATGTAAAGAGAAGACTGCAAATAGGCAAGTACAATGTATGTAGAAGGATATCAACTATCACTTCAATGGGTATATGTAAAACTTAAAAACCACTTTAAGCACCTAAATACATTAAATACAAGGCATGCTTCCCAGCATAGTGTAGTAGATTTAGATTTATTAATAAAAAAATTAAATGCGCTCACATATTTAATATATATATCGTGAAAGGAACTGAGGCTAATTACAGGGAGCACCTCAAAAGTCTCCAGGCCAAAGCTAGAGCATCACCTTATTTCCTTTGAATATATATTTTTATTTTAAATGTTTCTTGAAGCATGGTCAAATCTAAACTTTGGTGGTCAGAAAAGGGAAACAATAAGAAAATAAGTGATAGAGGGAGCGTGGGATTTTTAAAACCCAGTACACATGAGCCGAATGTCGGCCGGCATCAGCCAGTTCAATAGAAACTGGCCGACATTTGGCCCATGTAAAGGCTTATGATCGAAAAAGTCTGTTGACCGACACTGGATCAGCACTCTCAGCCATCATTGACCGGAGTGTTCTGGCAGGCGTGTGGAGGGGGGCGCCGCCGCGCCCCCCTGTCAGAACACAATAACACAGCATTGGAGATTGCTGTACTAAAATCAGATTGTTAGTACAGTGACTGAGCTGTACTGACACCTGAGTTGTCAGTTTTTTTGTTTTGTTTTTATCCTAGTGGTGAGTACGAGGCTTAAAGACAGCTTTATGCATGCAAGTAATGTAAGTGTGAACGTCCAAATTACTTTTAAAAAAATCTGAAAACTACCCAGTGTTTTTTTGTTTGTTTTTTGGACAGTGAATATTGAATAACTTTGTGAATGTTTTTACTTTTTATTTGTAGCTCTTGGCTGTCAAATATTCAGGCTTTATGTATTTTCCTTATGCTGCTATAAAAAAAAAAATAATATGTTTGCAGTGTATCGTAGGCAAATTTAAGTGTAGCCCCCTGCTGCAGACTTCCCATTGTTTAAGAAAGAAAATAACAATTATTCTATTATCTCGTTGTTGAAGCAACATGTAACAGCTATGCTTTTGTGTATTATTTGTATTTTATGTTAAAAGTATTTGTGGTGCAAAATAATGTCTTGTATAAGAATTACAAGTTTTAAAAAGTTAAGTTTTAAACACAAAATATATTAGCCGGGACTAGTATTAACCACTTGCCTACTGGGCACTTAAACCCCCCTCCTGCCCAGACCAATTTTCAGCTTTCAGTGCTCTCACACTTTGAATGACAATTACTCAGTCATTTAATACTGTACCCAAATACATTTTCTGTCCTTTTTTTCATACAAATAGAGCTTTCTTTTGGTGGTATTTGATCACCTCTGGGATTTTTATTTTTTGCCCTATAAATGAAAAAAGACCAATTTTAAAAAAAAAAACACATTTTTCTTTGTTTCTGTGATAACATTTTGCAAATTATAAATGTTTCTTCATACATTTTGGCCACAATTTATACTGCTACATATCTTTGGTAAAAATAACCCAAATTAGTGGATATTATTTGGTCTTTGTGAAAGTTAGAGAGTCTACAAGCTGTGGTGCAAATCATAAAAAATTGATCACACCTGATGTACTGGTGGCAGTGCGACCCGAACAAGCCAGGAAAGTAAAAATACCCCCCAAATGACCCCTTTTTTGAACGTAGACATTCCAAGGTATTTAGTAAGATGCTTGGTGACGTTTTTGATGTTGTAATTTTTTCCCACAAAATTGTCATTGTAATAGGTTATTTCTCTCACATGGCATGTGTATACCACAAATGACGCCCCAAAATACATTCTGCTACTCCTCCTGAGTATTAGAATACCACATGTGTGGGACTTTTCCACAGCCTAGCCACCTAGAGAGGCCCAACATGCAGGGAGCACCATCAGGTGTTCTAGGAGCATAAATTACACATCTAACTTGTTGACTATCTATTACACTTTTGAATGCCCTGGAGCACCAGGACAATGACACGTGACACTGACGTGGCACTGATGACAGATGGCACTGATACATGGCACTGATGACAGATGTCACTAATACATGGCACTGATGACACGTGGCAGTGATGACAGATGGCACTAATACATGGCACTGATGACACGTGGCACTGATGACACTGATAACAGATGGCATGTGGCACTGGAGACAGGTGGCACTGTAGGCACTTTGTTATGAGATGTTTCACTCACCGCTGCAGCCGTTCGCTCTCCCTCCTCACACGCTGTCTCTATGTGAGGAAGGAGAGCCGTCGATGAGAGATGATCTCATATGTTTACATACGAGATCATCTCTCATTGGAAGCTCAGATCGTGTTCTAAATGGCTGGTGTGATTGGCCATTTAGCACAATCTGTGATTGGCTGTGTCCAAGGGACCCGGCCAACACAGAATTTCCCAGATGCGCGCCCGTAGCGGCGCGCATTGGGGAAGTAAACAGGAGGACATCCAGGGACGCCCTCCCAGCAATTGCCGTCCGCGCTGTAGATGTCTTTAATCTATAGCGCAGGCGCCAAGTGGTTAAAGAGTAAAAAACTATACTAATATTTCTCCCATTGTTGGGCATTACGGTTTTTGGTAAAAAGATGTCCTTTATAAAATCATTATTTATGCTGCACTGCAAAAAGTACAATTTCTGCAGCGTCTCATTTATAAACTCAAGTGAAAGCGGACCTTCAGTCATTTTTTCATCCTTCCATCTATTAAATCTTCTGCCCTTGTTGTTTTAACTTTGGATAGTAAAACATTTTTCCTGAGGCCAAACATGGCAGCATACATATGATATAGCTCTGCCCCTATATCCACCCACAGGACCTGTTTAGCGCTATAAAAGTCTGACTGAGAGCTACCTCCCCCATTCTCCTTTTTGTCCTCAAAAGATCAACACCTACAGACCGGTACACTCAGGATAAAGCTCTTACCTACTGACTAGGAGTCCGTCTGGGTTCAAGCCTCTCCCAGTACACAGTCCCACATCTTAGGCTGCTAAACACACCAACAAGGTGGGGAACCCCTTCTGGTGGTCTTTTTGGGTTGAGGTGTTCTCTAATCAGAGAAGACAATCCTCTTGTGGCATGCCTGCTCTGGAGTCCAGGTCCAGCAGCTGGGACTGCATGATATCTTCTCTCCTATGGAACTCGTTCCAGGTCTGTCAATTTCTATAAAACTTTTTTTCTTTTTTTTTGCTCTCATGTCTCTAAAGACCTCATACACACTGTGCAGCTTTTGTTGTCTAATTTCCTTTAGATTTGCCAGGACCATGTGGTGCAGGGGCCTGCTTGATTGCATACAAATTGAGGCTCTTAAGGTTTGACCTCATATTGTGTGGTTTTGGTAAATCTGAGAGAAAAAATCTGCAGAGGATTGTATGATGTGTAACCAGCTTTAAAGTGTCCTTTTGTGTGGATGGGCGTTGGCTTCCCTCCAATTAGAACAGAAGTGAGGGAGGGCTGAGTCTCTCTCGCTCTTAGGTGCTCTATTTACAGAGCACAAATGGTCAGGTAATGGATGCCTTTGCTATTCAGGCATCCAGAGAGGCAGCATCTCATTCTGAGGTACAGTCAATGACAGGTAAGTCTTGCTATCCTAGTAATGGGGGGGAGGAGCAATGTATTACTAGAGGATGAGGGGGTTTGCCCAGATTTCTTTTATTTAAATTTGTTACTTTGCCAAAAAAAGGGGGTATATATGTATTTTTTTCTCTCTCGCTTCCCTTATTTCTCTCTGTTGCCATGCACCTTTCGGTTCTTCCGCCAGCATAAGCCTAACACCACATAACCAAGACCACCGCAATACCAGATAAGGCCCAACTTTGGGTAAGTAAGAAGATGCGGAAAAAAGAGCGTGTTCTGCTCTGAGCATGTCTTCCTGTCTATTGCAGTCCTGGTCGCTCACACTCCCGCTCTAGGAGGTCCAGGGGCCCTCTGGATTGTCAGGATTTTTCCAGGGCAGAAAGTGACTCCTCCAGTCCTGGCAGACCCCAGTACAAAGGGTGCAAATTTACACTTAAGAGAACACTCGCAGCTTCTCCTCCGAGGGCCCAGCGCCCAAAAGGCAAATGTTGGTCACGTGGAGATGACCCTATGCCTGAAAAGCTACTTTGCAGCAACTGTTTCAGGCAGCTTGCCAGAGACCAAGAGTATGAGAGTCAGCAGGTGTCAACCTTGCTCAAGAAAGTAGTCCCCAACTCTCTGGCAGAATTTTCTGGTCGTCTCGGGCAACCAGGGACAGAAGTATAAGAACAGTGTAGGCCCTGCACCAGGTCTAAACCAAGCCATTCAACCCTCTCTAACTAGAGGGGTACCAGGCATTGCAGGGGTGACTCCAGCCCAGCAGGTTAGGCAGGATGATTCTCCAGACCCAGTTTTACAGCCAACATTCCAGGCAGAGGGAGAAGATATTGCCTCCTTGGCAGGGGATCCTGAAGGTTCAGGCTTTGATTTTGTGCTAATACCACCATTCACTAATAGTAAAAGCTGCACTGGGATTGGAGGATCCAAAACCTCCTCCAAAGAAGGCGAAAATCTATTATCACACACCATATAATCTGATTTTAAATTGTGTGGCAATCGCTGCAAAACACGCTTTAAGTGTCTTTATTCTTTCAGGGCACCCCAAATGCGATGCAATTCTACTGTGATTGTCACGTGGGAGAATGCGCCTTTAAAAACATTGTGCGAAGCTGGTTGCCCCTAAATAGGAACAGGGGCTTCTTTTTGCACACGTAGAGCAGCCAAGTGAATGGGCCACCCCCATGTGAGTGACAACATTGCATACAAATCACTCTTTGAAAATCACATATCAGGAACACTTGTCCCCTCTAACTGATAATATCAAATGTCTCTGAAAAGTGGCCTAAGCACAGATCGCTTTACAGTGCAATAGCAGAGCCTGCTGCAAGTGTGAACAAGCCTTTGGGTTCCATAAGAAGAACCTAAAGAAACGGGTATCTACCTTTCCTCTTATGACAGAAATAAAAGGCCTGTTTCAGAAGGAATGGGAAAATGGGGGGGGGGGGGGGAATCCTCCTCAATCAATAAGTTGCAGAAGTTGTAAAAAGACTCTTACCCCTTTCACGATATCCATGATTGACGCATTGACATGGACTTAAGAAAGGTGGTGCTTGTAAACCCGCTGTTTATTTAACATCCGTAGCAAGTGCTATGCGAGTGTGGGTGCAGAACTTGGAGTATGCGATCAAAAACCAGCTGACAAAAGGAAAAAAATCATCAAGGCTCTTGATGAGATAAAACTCTTGGCGGACTTCACAGGTGAGGTAGCTATAGACATCATTCGATGGTCCTCCAGAGCCATGCTCAGCTCAGTCACAGCCACAAGAGCACTGTGGCTAAAACCCTGGGCGGCTGACCCATCCTCAAAGCAGAATTGCTGTAAACTGCCTTTTGATGGCAAGGAGCTGTTTGGCCAAAAAACTGGAGACTGCCATCTCCAGGGTTACAAGATCGAAGAAGCCAGTGGGGGCAAGCATCCAGAGGAGCGCCAAACAGGTACTGGGATTTCGGAGTCTTTCTCCCATCCAAGGACTTCAGGAGGGGTACACAATCGACCTTCGTAAGATCGCAGAGAGCCAAGACCCCTACGGCTCCCCAAGATACCCAGAAGCCCTTTTAACGCCAGGCCCGCTCAGGAGGCAGTTGGAGCCGAGTGGCTCAAAGTGATCCAGTTGCGCCACAAAAAATGGCGGATTTAGTCCACAGTGGCTCAAGGCCATTAATGGCTGTTCAAACGGCTGCCCTGTATTGTGTACACCACCAGAAGTGTCATAGAAACTGTACACCATGGAATGCACTGTAGATATAGGCTACACTGGATGCAGAGTGTGTGTATATGTATATGTGTATATATATATATATATATATATATATATATAATAAAAAATGTATACACTGCCTGCACTGACTGAATATCGAGTAAACACTGAATATATAGTCTATGCTAAATGCAGAATATATATAATATATTTACACAGTATCTCACAAAAGTGAGTACACTCCTCACATTTTTGTAAATATTTTATTATATCTTTTCATGTGACCACACTGAAGAAATTACATTGTAGTGAGTGTACAGCTTGTACAGCTATAACAGTGTGAATATACTGTCCCCTCAAAATAACTCAACACACAGCCATTAATGTCTAAACCACTGGCAACAAAAGTGAGTACACCCCTAAGTGAAAATGTCCAAAGTGGGCCCAAAGTGTCAATATTTTGTATAGCCACCATTATTTTCCAGCACTGCCTTAACCCTCTTGGGCATGGAGTTCACCAGAGCTTCACAGGTTACCACTGGAGTCCTCTTCCACTCCTCCATGATGACATCGCGGAGCTGGTGGATGTTACCTTGTGCTCCTCCACCTTCCATTTGAGGATGCCCCACAGATACTCAATAGGGTTTAGGTCTGGAGACATGCTTGGCCAGTCCATCACCTTTACCCTGAGTTTCTTTAGCAAGGCAGTGGTCATCTTGGAGGTGTGTTTGAAGTCGTTATCATGTTGGAATACTACCCTGCGGCCCAGTCGTCGGAGGGAGGGGATCATGCTTTGCTTCAGTATGTCACAGTACATGTTGGCATTCATCGTTCTCTCAATGAACTATAGCTCCACAGTGCCGGCAGCACTCGTGCAACCCCAGACCATGACACTACCACCACCATGCTTGACTGTAGGAAAGACGCACTTGCCTTTGTACTCCTCACCTGGTTGCCACCACACAAATTTGACACCATCTGAACCAAATAAGTTTATCTTGATCTCATCAGACAACAGGACATGGTTCCAGTAATCCATGTCCTTAGTCTGCTTGTCTTCAGCAATCTGTTTGCATGCTTTCTTGTGCATCATCTTTAGAAGAGGCTTTCTTCTGGGAGGACAGACATGCAGACCAATTTGATGCAGTGTGCGGCATATGGTCTGAGCACTGACAGGCTGACCACCCCCTTTTCAACCTCTGCAGCAATGCTGGCAGCACTCATATGTCCATTTCCCAAAGACAGCCTCAGGATATGATGCTGAGCACGTGTATGCAACTTCTTTGGTCGACCATGGTGAGGCCTGTTCTGAGTGGAACCTGTCCTGTTAAACTGCTGTATAGTTTTGGCCACCGTGCTGCAGCTCAGATTCAGGGTCTTGGCAATCTTCTTATAGCCTAAGCCATCTTTATGTAGAGCAACAGATTCTCAGAGAGTTCTTTGCCATGAGGTGCCATGTTGAACGTTGAACTTCCAGTGACCAGTGAGAGCAATAACACCACATTTAACACACCTGCTCCCCATTCACACCTGAGACCTTGAAACACTAATGAGTCACATGACACTGGTGAGGGAAAATGGCTAATTGGGCCCAATTTGGGCATATTCACTTAGGGGTGTACTCGCTTTTGTTGCAAGCGGTTTAGACATTATTGGCCGTGTTGAGTTATTTTGAGGGGACAACAAATTTACACCTTTATACAAGCTGTACACTGACTACTTTATATTGTAGCAAAATGTAATTTCTTCAGTGTTGTCGTATGAAAAGTTATAATAAAATATTTACAAAAATGTGGTGGGGTGTACTCACTTTTGTGAGATACTGTATATATTACACTGTGTGTGTGTGTATTATATATATATATATATATATATATATATATATATATATATATATATATATATATAATTCAAAAACCCTGTCTCTCTGTCCACGCCAACAACACTACACACGGCCACCATGTAAGCAGCCTTAATATAGTGTGGGGCATGGACTTGGTCCCCCTAAGCCATGATTGGCCAAAGGCACCTTGCCTTTGGCCAATTATGGCTCTCTTAGCAGAGCGTGCTGTGATTGGCCAAAGCATGCACGTCAGGTGCATGCTTTGGCCAATCATACAGCAATGCACTGTGATCTCGCAATGCATTATGGGGCATCCCAAGGCACTCAAATTTTACGTGAACGTCCCATAATGTTTGCTGTTCGGTGAACACCCGATGTGTAAACTTATGTTCGAACAACGAGCTCATCCCTACTCTTGAAGGTATTGCACCCTATAAATGCTCATCTGCCTGTACATGCAACATAAAGCAATCATCAATTGCCTTATGCAACAGCAGCAGCAGCAAAGCAATGAACACGTGCTTTTTCAGACCGTGGCAGCTGATCAGTGTGCCATCTGCTCAAGGCCATTATAGAAGCAGAAAGATTCATGGGTAGAGAGAACTGTGGCATGAACAATGTCGTTTTTCTCATGCCTATAAATGGGTACATGTTAACACAGCATGACAAGCATGAAGATCAACGTTAAGGTCTGACTCACTGGTGTTCTGCCATGGGATGTGAGCATGCATATGGGGGAAGCAATGCAGGATGTGGAGATGGTTGAGAACAGCGAAGAGCATAGTATACCTATGTAAAATGCCGAGACGTTGATGCCGACACTGCAGCTTGAGGGCCATTTACACTGTCATATTTAACTGTGCTAAAATGCATATGATGCTACAGGCCATATTATTAATAGTGTCTATTCACACCTCTGAGATGCCTTGCAGAGCATAAAAATAGCTTGTGTCCATTATTAATTCTGCAGTAATCAAATCAGGATAGATGCCTTTTATTGTGTTTTTAATGCATTTCCATGTGTTGCCAATGCATGGCTGACAACATGCCATGTACTCCAACACACATTCACACCGATTTTAAAAGGTGGCTGCTGCAGAAGTAGGGATATCCAGTCCTGAAACATGATTATAATAATAGAAATGACCTTGTGTGTAGCTTACAAGAAAATCAGCAACTATGGCTAGGGATGAGCCGAACATCCCCCGGTTCGGTTCGCACCAGAACTTTCGAACGGACCCCAAATTCGAACGAACTTTAGAACCCCATTGAAGTCTATGGGAAATTAAAAGTGCTAATTTTAACGGCTAATATGCAAGATACTGTCCTAAAAAGGGTTTGGGGACCTGGCTCCTGCCCCAGGGGACATGGGTCAATGCCTAAAATGTTTTTAAAAAAGCCGTTTTGGCGGGAGCACTGATTTTAATGACGATAAAAGTGAAATATTCCTTTAAATATGGTGCCTGGGGGGTGTCTGTAGTATGCCTGTGAAGTGCCACCTGCTTCCCGTGTTTAGAACAGTCCCTGCACAAAATGACATTAAACGGAAATAACACCATTTAAAACTGCTTGCGGTTTTAATCTTATCTCTGTTTCCTGCAATATGGTTGAAAATCATTGAGAAAAATGGCATGGGTAGCCCTCCCTGCCCATTACCAGCCTATTTGGGTCTTGTACGCATATTAAGGGGAACCCTGTACCCATATTAAAAAAAGGAAATGCGCGTGGCCCCCAGGCCCTATATACTCAGAACAGCAGTATACAGGAGGTGCAAACAAGACAGGGACTGTGTAGGTTTGTTGTGTTAAGTTGAATCTGTTTGTAATTTTCAACTGGTACATTTTTAAAGTGTAGCTCCAGTCAAAAAAAACTATTTTTAAGCTTTTTGGAAAACATAGGGAAGGGTTATCACCCCTGTATAATTTGTTTTGTCCTCCATCTTTTTTCATCTCACTTGCTGTTGTCTCCTTCCGTTTGCAAGTAGGAGATGTTTGTAAATTGGATGTTTGAAAGTAGGGGCCTGCCCTATATGCTCTGCAGAAATGGCGGAACAAGGTGTTGGTTTTGCCACAACATTGTAAGCCCTCAAAGTGACTCTTGGTGGGCGCTGGAGCGCCCTGCTGTGAACGATTATATCAAGAATTGTAATTACATGCCATTGTTGAACAGTGGTAGAAAAATTGACCTTTGGTGGTTGTGGTGCTGGTGCCACAACACTATAAGTCCTCACCGTTACTCTGGGTGGGCACAGGAAGGGGCCCTCCTGTGAAATATTATATCAAGAATTGTAATTACATGTCCCTGTTAAACAGGGGCAGAAAAATTTGGCCTTAGGCACTGCTGCTGGTGCTACCACACTGCAACCTCTCCCATATACTCTAGTTTTATTGCAGGAATTAGCCCTGCTGCAAAGCATTGCATCAAAAATTGTACTTAAACGCCCCTGTTAAACAGGGGCAGAAAAATTGGGCCTTAGGCACTGGTGCTGGTGCCACCACACTGCAAGCTCTCCCATATACTCAAGTTTTATTGCAGGAATTAGCCCTGCTGCAAAGCATTGCATCAAAAATTGTACTTAAACGCCCCTGTTAAACAGGGGCAGAAAAATTGGGCTGATGGCATCACCCAGAACCAGAAATGTTCTTCCAACATATCAGCGGAGGAGGAATAGGATAGACAATCAACATAACAGGACAGTCACTCAGCATCAGGATAGGCAGTCTTGAAGGGATGTGATATTTCAAAAAAAATTATTCTGTTACATCAGCTTCAGGTGCTTGGTAGCTGTGGGTGATCCAAGACTGATTCATCTTGATGAAGGTCAGTCGATCAACTGATTCGGTCGACAGGCGTACCCTGTGATCGGTAACAAAGCCACCAGCAGCACTGAAGGTGCGTTCCGAAAGAACGCTGGATGCAGGACAGGCCAGTAGCCCAATTGCATACTGTGCAAGCTCTGGCCAGTGATCCATCGTCGAAACCCAGTAAGCCAGAGGATTTTCGGTGGGAAAGGTGTCCAAGTCTGACCTTGCCCCTAGGTATTCCTGCACCATGTAAATTAGACGCTGGCGATGGGTGCTGGAACCGATCATACCTTGGGGCTGCGGACTAAAAAATTGTCTGAAAGCATCAGTCAGACGGCCACCTTCTCCACCGCTCCTTCTGACCGATGCCTCAGCAACACGTTGTCCAGGACCAGGAGTTTGTAACCTCCCAGTCTCTGGGAACGCGTTGCACAGACCTTTCTGCAAGGCCTCCCGGAGATGTCTCATCCTCTGCTCCCTCTGTGATGGCAAGATAAGGTCGGCAACCTTACCCTTGTACCGTGGATCAAGGAGAGTGGCCAGCCAGTAATGGTCCCTCTCCTTGATCCGAAGAATACGAGGATCCTTCCGCAGGCTTTGCAGGATCAAGGAGGCCATGCAGCGTAGGTTAGCTGAGGCATTCGGTCCGGAGTCCTCTGGGTCACTAAGGACAACATGATCCGTAGCTACCTCCTCCCAGCCACGTACAAGTCCACGTGTTTCTTGGGACTGTAAATCATCCCTACAAGACTGCTGCTGCTGCTGATGCTGAGTGCCAGCCTCCACCTCCATGCTGACACAATCATCCTCCTCCTCCTCTTCCTCCTCCTCATCCTCTTCCTGTGTGATGGGTGGCACAGCAGGAACACTGTCTGGATAAAGGGGGCCTTGAGAGGCAAGGAAGTCCTCCTCTTCCTGCCTCTGTTCTGCCTCAAGTGCCCTGTCCATTATTCCACGCAGCGTATGCTCCAAGAGGTGGACAAGAGGTACAGTGTCACTGATGCATGCACTGTCACTGCTCACCATCCTTGTGGCCTCCTCAAACGGTGACAGGACAGTGCATGCATCCCTGATCATGCCCCACTGGCGTGGTGAGAAAAAACCAAGCTCCCCTGACCCTGTCCTGGTGCCGTAGTCGCACAGGTACTCATTGATGGCCCTCTGCTGCGTGTGCAGCCGCTGCAGCATGGTCAACGTTGAGTTCCATCTGGTGGGCATGTCACATATAAGGCGGTTCTTGGGCAGGTTCAACTCCTTTTGGAGCTCAGCCAGCCGAACACAGGCATTAAATGATCGGCGGAAATGCACACAGACTTTCCTGGCCTGCTTCAGGACCTCCTGTAAGCCGGGGTACCTGCCCAAGAACCGCTGCACCACCAGGTTAAGGACGTGAGCTACACAGGGCACATGGGTCAGTTGTCCCTGTCGGAGGGCGGAGAGGAGGTTGGTGCCATTGTCACAAACCACCATACCTGGCTTAAACTGGCGTGGCGTCAACCACCTCTCGGCCTGCCCCTGCAGAGCTGACAAAACATCCGCCCCAGTGTGGCTCCTGTCCCCCAAACAAACCAGCGCAAGCACGGCATGGCATCGTTTTGCCTGCGTACTTGCGTAGCCCCTGGAACGCCTACGAAGCACCGCTGGTTCTGAGGACAGAGCACTGGAAGAGGCCATGGAGGAAGAAGAAGAGGAGGGGGTGGAGGAGAGAGGTGTGTCACAACCAATAGTAGCATTTTGGAGGCGTGGTAGCGGAACAACCTCCAACACTACTGCACCTTGTCCTGCATCCTTCCCAGCTGCCAGAAGAGTGACCCAATGGGCCGTGAAAGACAGGTAACGTCCCTGTCCATGCCTGCTGGACCATGAGTCAGCGGTAATATGCACCTTACCGCTGACCGCCCTGTCCAGCGAGGCAAGGACATTGCCTTCCACATGCCAGTAGAGAGCCGGAATCGCCTTCCGTGAGAAAAAGTGGCGTTTGGGGACCTGCCACTGAGGAACCGCACATTGTACAAACTCACGGAAGGGGGCCGAGTCTACCAACTGAAAAGGCAGCAGTTGAAGTGCTAGCAATTTAGCCAAGCTAGCATTCAACCGCTGGGCATGTGGATGACTGGGAGTGAACTTCTTTCGCCGGTCCAGCAGCTGGGGCAGGGAAATTTGCCTGCTATAATCGGACGTGGGTGTACCGCTAGCAGAGTTCCCGGAATTACTTGGCTGTGACACACCTAATTCTACACCTTCATTCCTCTCAGAGCAGGTTTCAGAGAGGACTGAAGGTCTAGTGGGGCTGGAGATGCCAGCTGATGAGGAGCAAGGAGAGGTCCGCTTTGTTCTTTGGTGTGGGTCTTTGAGGTACGCTTGCCAACGAGCTGCATGGCAGGTCAACATATGTCTGGTCAAGCATGTGGTGCCCAAGCGGCTGATGTTTTGGCCACGCCAGATACGCTTGAGACATATGTTGCAAATAGCAGCGGTGCGATCTGATGCACTCGTCTCAAAAAAGGCCCACACCAAAGAACTTTCAGAATAACGCGCAGAGGCAGCGCCCTGCACAGGCGGAGCTCTGCGGTGTGATTCAGTCGGTGTGCTGCCCCTAAGCTGGCCCCCGGAGGGCATCCTGCCTCGTTGGACATGTGCCTCCTCCTCCTCCTCTCTCCTTCCAGGCACCCATGTGGAGTCAGTGCCCTCATCATCCCCTCCCTCTTCATTGCTGTAGCAAACCTGGCAGTATGCTGCAGCTTGTGGAACATGACTGCCACATTGCTGTCCTTCTTGAGCATCCCCTCTCTCTGCGCTCACACTACTGCCTTCCTCTAGCTGAGTGTCATCATCAGAGCCCACAAAACACTGGGCATCCTCCTGGAGCATGTACCCAACACTGTGCTCAAAGAGTTCAGGAGACTCCTCAGGAGGACGTGGTGGGTCTAGGGAAGGAGTCACTGATGATGACATTGAGAGGAGGGAAGACGATGCGTTGGCAGCTGCTTTGCTAGTACCCTGAGACTGGGTAAGAGAGGATGAGGAGGATGAAGAGGGCTTGGTCATCCACTCTACCAAGTCGTTGGCATGTTGCGGCTCAACATGTCCAGCTGCCGAAAAGAAGGACAAGCGTGTCCCATGGCCACGTGCTGATGACAATGCACCGCGTCCACAACCAGCACTGTTGACTCTAGACACAGAGCCTGCTTGCCCTCTTTTATCGGCTCGCGCCTGTCTGCCTCTCCTTGCTGGCCTTCCAGACATGGTAATGGCCTGAAGGGAGTTGGGTAAAAAAGCAGTTGGGTAGTGTATATTGTGCTAGAGGCACACAACACCCACTAACTCCTGCAGATGCCTTTATTATAGAACACCAGAGATAAAGGGGTATATACAGATGTATACTGTGCTGTGCTGGAGGCACACACAACTTCCAATAACTCCTGCAGATGGCAAGTGGTCTCAAATAGAGAAGAGCTATGTAGGTGGATATAGCGGTGTGTACTGGGTACAGAGCACGCAGACAGCACGCACAAGCTCCTAACACTACTGACTGCAAGCTCTATTATAAAAGATAGATCAATAGCTATATAGGTGAGGTGAATATAGCGGTGTATACTGCGGTCAGGGCACGCAGACAACAACCACTACACAACAGCAAGATCGAAAATCGGCTGAAAACGATCGGTGTGTACTGTGTTGAAGATACACAGAACACCCACTGCTTCAGACGCCAACACACTACACAAGGCCGCCGCGCTGGCGGCCTTATATAGTGTGGGGCGTGCACTACACAGCCTGAGCTATGATTGGCCACAGGCATCCTGCCTGTGGCCAATCATGGCTCTCCTCGCTGCTGGCGCTGCGATTGGCCAAGCATGCGGGGTCACAGTGCATGCTTGGCCAATCATGAGCCAGCAATGCACTGCGCCATCGCAGTGCATTGTGGGCCGTGAGCGCCACACGAATTTTCTATTCTAACAAACATTAATTGATGTGAATGTGTACCAAGTATATAATATATTGTGGGAGAATTAGCTTGTGGAGATCACCTTTTTCTGAAGGATAGTCAGCAAACGGGCACTTTCTTAAAAATCTGGCGGATGCCAGGTTGATTTGCAGGAGGTTTGCAAAAATAAAAACAAACAGTAAATGAAATTCTTGCCATCCGGCGCTAACTAAACAAATAATCTACTCTCTCTATACAGTGTGGGGCTGGTCCCCGTCACCCTCAAAAACATGGGGAAAAGCAAACCTTTTAGTCCAACACTCAGAGCTCCTCTCACTCGAGTTCCTTCCTGAGTCTCAAAACCAGAGCCCTCCTGTGCTCTCTTCCTGGACATTTAAAGTCCAGCTGACTGTGGACTCCAGTAGACTGGAACATCCGGGCACAGAGGCTGGAAAAACTGGGCCGGATTCTGGTTTAATCCCTTACAATGGCCCAAGTGCGAGGTGAAATGTACCTATTATTGTGTGTCTCACCTCGCATACCGTCACAATAAAAATAAATATATATATTCACCAGCCACTTTGTTAAGTACACCTTGCTAGTACTGCGTTGGACGCCCTTTTGCCTTCAGAACTGTCGTAATTCTTCATGGTATAGATTCAACAAGGTGTTGAAAACATTCCGCAGAGATTTTGTTGCATTTTGACATGATGGCATCACACAGTTGATGTAGATTTGTTGGCTGCGCAACCATGATGCAAATCACCGTTTTCACCACATCCCAATGGTGCTCTATTGGATTGAGATCTGGTGACTGTGGAAGCCATTGGAGTAGAGTGAACTCATTGCCATATTCAAGAAACCAGTGGTAAGATGATTTCAACTTTGCGACATGGTGCATTATCCTGCTGGAAGTAGACATCAGAAGACAGGCACAATGTAGTCATATAGGGAGGAATATGGTCGGCAACATTACTCAGGTAGGCCGTGGCATTTAAACAATGCTCAATTGGTACTAAGGGGCCCAAAGTGTGCCAAGAAAATATCCCCCACACCATTATACCAACTCAACCAGCCTGAACTGTTGATATAAGGCAGGATGGATCCATGCTTTCATGTTGTTTACGCCAAATTCTGACCCTACCATCTGAATGTCGCAGCTGAAATCCAGACTCCTCAGACCAGGCAACATTTCTCCAATCTTCTATTGTCAAATTTTGTGAGCCTGTGCGAATTGTAGCCTCAGTTTCCTGTTCTTAGCTGACAGGAGTGGCACAAGGTGTGGTCTTCTGTTGCTGGGGCAGGTGTGTTAAATTTGGTGTTATTGCTCTCACTCTCTCATACTGGTCACTGGAAGTTCAACATGGCACCTCATGACAAAGAACTCTCTGAGGATCTGAAAAAAATTATTGTTGCTCTACGTAAAGATGGCCTAGGTTATAAGAAGATTGCCAAGACCCTGAAACTGAGCTGCAGCACGGTGGCCAAGACCATACAGCGGTTTAACAGGACAGGTTCCACTCAGAACAGGGTCGACCAAAGAAGTTGAATGCACATACTCAGTGTGATATCCACAGGTTGTCTTTGGGAAATAGACATAAGAGTGCTTCTAGCATTGCTGCAGAGGCTGAATTGGTGGGGGGGGGGGGGGGGGGGTCAGCCTGTCAGTGCTTAGACCATATGTTGCACACTGCATCAAATTTGGTCTGCATGGCTGTTGTCCCAGAAGGAAGCCTCTTCTAAAGATGATGCACAAGAAAGCTCGCAAACAGTTTGCTGAAGACAAGCAGACTAAGGACATGGATTACTGGAACCATGTCCTGTGATCTGATGAGACCAAGATAAGCTTATGGTGTCAAGTGTGTGTGGTCGGCAACCAGGTGAGAAGTACAAAGACAAGTGTGTCTTGCCTACAGTCAAACATGGTGGTGGGAGTGTCATGGTCTCGGGCTGCATGAGTGCTGCCAGCACTGGGGAGCTACAGTTCATTGAGGGAACCATGAATGCCAACATGTACTGTGACATACTGAAGCAGAGCATGATCCACTCCCTCTGGAGACTGGGGCGCAGGGCAGTATTCCAACATGATAATGACCCCAAACACACCTCCAAGATGACCACTGCCCTGCTAAAGAAGAAGAGGGTAAAGGTGATGGACTGGCCAAGCATGTCTCCAGACCTAAACCCTATTGAGCATCTGTGGGGCATCCTCAAATGGAAAGTGGACATCCACCAGCTCTGTGATGTCATCATGGAGGAGTGGAAGAGGACTCCAGTGGCAACCTGTGAAGCTCTGGTGAACTCCATGCCCAAGAGGGTTAAGGCAGAACTGGAAAATAATGGTGGCCACACAAAATATTGACACTTTGGGCCCAATTTGGACATTTTCACTTAGTGGTATACTCACTTTTGTTGCCAGAGGTTTAGACATTAATGGCTGTGTGTTGAGTTATTTTGAGAGGACAGTAAATTTACACTGTTTATGCAAGCTGTACAGGTGACTACTTTACATTGTAGCAAAGTGTAATTTTTTTCAGTGTTGTCACATGAAAAGATATAATAAAATATTTATAAAAATTTGAGGGGTATACTCACTTTTGTGAGATACTGTGTGTGTGTGTGTGTGTGTGTGTGTGTGTATATATATATGTATATATATATATATATATATATATACGGTATATATATATATATATACAAACCTGCATATATATGTATAATTATGCATGGGTTTCCTCACAAATTTCAAAACCATGCTGGTAGGTTAATTGGCTGCTGTTTTAATTGGCCCTACCTTAGATTGTGAGCTCCTTGAGGGCAGGGAGTGACGAGAATGTACAATATATATATGTAGTGCCCTGCTTAAATTGACAATGCCTGTAATAAATAATATACAAAAAAAGTAAAGGTATAGTACATTATCTGAGGTGGCTCATAACAAAAAGGCAAGAAATATATTATTGTCTACAAATATAGAAAACATATTTTATATGACCAATAAAAACATCTGAGACAACTGAGTCATTGGCACCTGTCTTACTCCTGGAATCAGAGTACAAACATAGCTAGAAATGCCTGAAATGGTGAGATCACCAGGCACACTATATTGCTCTTTGTTCACTGATAACTGTAATCACTAATCACCCAAAATGTACAATTTTGTACAATTTTTTCCTTTAGATTTACTAAAACCATATACTATGAGGTCAACCCTAAAACACTTTCAATTTGTATGCAGTTCGACACTAAGTATTTGAAGGTTAATCTAAGGCTGCTTTCACACTGGGGGGGGTGCGGGCGTCGGCGGTAAAGTGGCGCTATTTTTAGCGGCGCTTTACCGTCGTTTTAGCGCGGTATGTGGCCGCTAGCGGGGCGGTTTTAACCCCTGCTAGCGGACGAAAAAGGGTTAAAACCGTCCGCATAGCGCCGCTGCAGCAGTGCTTTGCTGGCGGTATAGCCACGCTGCCCCATTGATTTCAATGGGTGGGAGCGGTTTAGGAGCGGTGAATACACCGCTCCTTCACCACTCCAAAGATGCGGCTAGCAAAACTTTTTTCACCGTCCTGCCAGCGCACCGCTCCAGTGTGAAAGCCCTCCGTTTTTTTTCAGGCGACCTTTTGTTTATACCCTTCCATGTTTTATTGTCCCATGCACAACTATATGATAAAAAATGCTGTTAGCAATAATATGGAATTGAAGTATACATGCTGACAATGTTGCTTACATGTCATCCAACACATCAAGTCAATTTCTCCACTGCATTTTTGGGTTCAGTAATGCAAAGAATCCTGTTATTTATTTATTTTTTTAAATCATTAAAGTGGTTGTAAACCCTTACAAACCACTTTGACCTACAGGTAAGCCTAGATTAAGGTCCAAGAAATATCTCCTAAACCTACACGGTTTAGGAGATATTTGCAGAAAGACAGGCACCTGAGCGGGCCACTGTCAACGGCGATATGCCGCGAGTGGAGGCTCCCGTGCGCATGCACGGGCGCAATGTCATCGCTGCTTCGCCGAATGACAGCGGCAGAGCAGCGAGACCCACCGAGAAGATGGATGCTCTGGACTACAGGGGACAGCGGTGACTTCGCTGGCTCCTGTGTCAGGTAAGTGACACATAATGGACTACTATGCGATGCATAGTAGTCCATTATGCTTTACCTTTGCAGGGAATCAAAGAGGAAGTAAACTCATCAGGGTTTACTTCCTCTTTAAAGCGGAGTTACACTGATTTATTTTCTTTTTTTCTTATATTTATAAATACTGTAGCTGATGACTTTTAAAATATGAACACTTACCCATCCAGGGCGCCCGCGATGTCGGTACCCGAAGCTGATCTAGCCCTCGGCTGTCGGTTGCTGCCGCCGGCATTCTCGGTAAGGGAACTTCCTGGTTCCCTACTGTGCATGCGCGACTCGCGCTGCGTTATCCCACTGGTCCCTGCTGTTTTCTGAGACCCGTGTGTCTCCCAGAATACAGTGGGGGAGGGAGTGGCGTAAATACCCGTGGGTGGCTCGGGTATCTATGCCCAGAAGTGGGAGCAAAATACTTGTATTAGACAGGTACCCCCCCCCCCTAAAGTTGCCAAATGTGTCACCGGAGGGGGGTAGGAACTGGAAAAGTGGAAGTTCCATTTTTAGATGGAACTCCGCTTTTAAGAGTTCCAGTCCTATTGTCTAGTTTGCATGATTATTCTCTAAAGTCTATGGGGTTTATTTACTAAAGGCAAATCCACTTTGCACTACAAGTGCAATTGGAAAGACAGTCGCTGTAGATTTGAGGGGGACATGCAAGGAAAAAAAAAACAGCATATTTGCGTGTACATGATTGGATGTTAAATTCAGCAGAGCTTCCCTTCATTTCATATCAAGTACACTTGTAGTGCAAAGTGATTTGCCTTTAGTAAATAACCCCCCCCGGCTATCTTTATTGGTTGCCATCTTCAACACCACCAATAGCAGACCATAACAGTAATGGCTATTTCAATTTTTATAGGAAAGTTTTTTTTTTTTTTTGGTTTTTTTTTTTGTGTTTCCATTGGTTGTAGAATAGTGATGGACGAACTTCCGACGGGACGTTTCGCGAACGCGAAACGCGAACGGGCACAAACGTTCGCGAAAACGACCGTTCGCCGCGGGCTCCATTGACTTCAATGGGAGGCGAATTTCGCAAACCTTTAGGTCGAATTTGCGGCCACGGGGTAATTATTAGGGGGTAGCACGTAGTCCCACCACCTGGACAATAGCATAATACATGTATGAGGTGAATTTGGGATCGATAACTACAAGCATTTTTTTTTTATTTGGGAAATTGTTCTGACAATTCAGGACTATGGAGCTAATGAAGGCAATGGAGGAGAGGGAAGGTCAGGGACCAGGGTAGGCAAACAAGAGGGTGCAGGAGATACAGAGCACTGACAGCAGCACCGTAATACAGAGCACTGACATCAGCACCGTGACATACAGCGCTGACAGCAGCTCCGTGACATACAGCGCTGACAGCAGCTCCGTGACATACAGCGCTGACAGCAGCTCCGTGACATACAGCGCTGACAGCAGCTCCGTGACATACAGCGCTGACAGCAGCTCCGTGACATACAGCGCTGACAGCAGCACCGTGACATACAGCGCTGACAGCAGCTCCGTGACATACAGCGCTGACAGCAGCTCCGTGACATACAGCGCTGACAGCAGCTCCGTGACATACAGCACTGACAGCAGCTCCGTGACATACAGCGCTGACAGCAGCTCCGTGACATACAGCGCTGACAGCAGCACCGTGACATACAGCGCTGACAGCAGCTCCGTGACATACAGCGCTGACAGCAGCTCCGTGACATACAGCGCTGACAGCAGCTCCGTGACATACAGCACTGACAGCAGCTCCGTGACATACAGCGCTGACAGCAGCTCCGTGACATACAGCGCTGACAGCAGCACCGTGACATACAGCGCTGACAGCAGCTCCGTGACATACAGCGCTGACAGCAGCACCGTGACATACAGCGCTGACAGCAGCTCCGTGACATACAGCGCTGACAGCAGCTCCGTGACATACAGCGCTGACAGCAGCACCGTGACATACAGCGCTGACAGCAGCTCCGTGACATACAGCGCTGACAGCAGCTCCGTGACATACAGCGCTGACAGCAGCTCCGTGACATACAGCGCTGACAGCAGCTCCGTGACATACAGCGCTGACAGCAGCTCCGTGACATACAGCGCTGACAGCAGCACCGTGACATACAGCGCTGACAGCAGCTCCGTGACATACAGCGCTGACAGCAGCTCCGTGACATACAGCGCTGACAGCAGCTCCGTGACATACAGCGCTGACAGCAGCTCCGTGACATACAGCGCTGACAGCAGCTCCGTGACATACAGCGCTGACAGCAGCTCCGTGACATACAGCGCTGACAGCAGCTCCGTGACATACAGCGCTGACAGCAGCACCGTAAGCAGCCCCAGGAGGAAGTCAGCACAGCACAGGGATGGTGTGATCCCCTCATAATAAGAACCCCCAGGAGGAAGTCAGCACAGCACAGGGATGGTGTGATCCCCTCATAATAAGAACCCCCAGGAGGAAGTCAGCACAGCACAGGGATGGTGTGATCCCCTCATAATAAGAACCCCCAGGAGGAAGTCAGCACAGCACAGGGATGGTGGGAGCCCCTCATAATAAGAACACCCAGGAGGAAGTCAGCACAGCACAGGGATGGTGGGAACCCCTCATAATAAGCAGCCCCAGTAGAAATATGACACCGCTCAACCTCTTCAAAGAGGAGGGTAGGGGCATATAGTACGGTGTGCTTTTTTGGGTCAGGGAAGTGAGCCAAATGAATTAAGAAGGTCTGTGTGCTTGATTCCAAAAATTGTTTATAGACATATACATGGTCTACTGATCACATGTGTTGAATTCCTCCGAGATCCATGCCTCATTCATTTTTAGAAATGTGAGGTAGTTAACACTGTGGTGAGCTAGGCGAGTACGCTTATCGGTCACAATCCCCCCTGCTGCGCTGAACGTCCTTTCGGACAGGACACTGGATGAGGGGCAAGCCAACAGTTCGATTGCAAATTGGGCAAGCTCTGGCCAGAGGTCAAGCCTGCCCACCCAGTAGTCTAGGGGTTCATCACTCCTCAGAGCGTCCACATCGGCCGTTAACCCAATGTAGTCGGACACCTGACGGTCTAGGCGTTCCCTGATGCTGGATCCGGATGACACCTGTCGATGGGTCGGCTGAAAGAATGACCTCATATCCGAAGTCACCAACACATCTTCAAACCGGCCTCTTCTTGCAGGCGCTGTTGGATTGGTACCCGCAAATCCTTCTCTGGGAGTGGGAATTGCTCCTCTGCCAGCGCACGCAAAAGCAGAATGCAGCATTTCTCGAAGCAAGGCCTGGAAGTGCTGCATTCTGACAGCCCTCTGCGACGGCGGTAACATTTCCGCCATTTTGTGTTTGTACCGGGGGTCTAAGTACGTTGCCACCCAGTACTGGTCCTTGACCCTCATGCTTTTTATACGGGGGTCCCTATTAAAACACTGGAGCATGAAGGCCCCCATTTGCACTAAAGTGGAAGCGGTGTGGTGGCCTGGCTCCTGCTCATCATCCAGGATAATGTCGTCCTCTTCATTCTCCTCTCCCCATCCTCGCACAACAGGGATCCCAGAAAGGTTTAAAGCATGCTCTTCTTGCTCCTGCTCATCCGCCCCGGCACCATCCTCCTCTGACTCCTCATCAGACTCCTGTTGTTGACTTGTCTCAGATAGAGTAGCCCCCCCTGGGAATTCATCCAGCATTGCGACTTCCTCATCTTCCCGCTCCTGCTCCTCCACAGCCTGATCAATGACACGACGCAATGCACGCTCCAGAAAGAAGGCATAAGGTACCATGTCACTGATGGCGCCATGGCTGCGACTGACCAGTTTGGTGATCTCCTCAAATGGCCGCAGAAGTCTGCATGTGTCGCGCATGAGCAGCCACTGGCGCGGTGAAAAAAAACCCAGCTCCCCAGAACCGTTTCTTTCGCAGAGTTCATACAGGTAGACGTTAACTGCACGTTTCTGCTGGAGCAGCCTATCAAGCATATAGAAGGTTGAGTTCCATCGCGTCGGGCAATCGCAAATAAGACGTCTGACCGGCAGATGGTGTCGCCGCTGAATGTCAGCAAGGCGAGCCATGGCCGTGTAAGATCTTCTGAAATGGGCCGAGATTTTCCTTGCCTGCCGCAAGATGTCCTGGACCCCAGGGTATTTGACAAGGAATCGCTGCACGACCAAGTTTAAGACGTGTGCCATGCACGGCACGTGCGTGATTTTGCCCTGTTTCAATGCGCTAAGCAGATTGGCACCGTTGTCACACACCACTTTACCAACTGTCAAATTGAGCGGTGTTAGCCACTCATCTGCCTGTGAACGCAAAGCTGAAAGGAGTGCCGGGCCAGTGTGGCTCTTTGCTTCCAGGCACAACAGACGCAGCACGGCATGGCAACGTCTCACCTGGCATGTGGAATAGGTTCTGGGGAGCTTGGGCGGTGCAGTGGAAGAGACGCTAGCAGCGGAAAAGGAGGAGGCAGCTGAGGAGGAGAGGGAGGAGGATGGAGTAGGAGGAGGAGAAGAAGAGTCAGGCCTGCATGCAATCCGTGGCGGTAAAACCAAATCTACACGGGTGCCACGGGTTACATGCTTGACGGCCGTCAGAAGGTTCACCCAGTGGGCAGTAAAACTGATATACCTTCCCTGCCCGTGTTTGCTAGACCACGTGTCTGTGGTCAGATGTATCTTGGCACCGACACTGTGTGCCAGAGATACATTCACTTGCCGCTGAACATGGCCATATAGCTCTGGGATGCCCTTCTCTGAGAAATACTTCCTTCCTGGGACCTTCCATTGTGGTGTTCCAATGGCCACAAATTTGCGAAAGGCCTCCGAGTCCACCAGTTTATATGGCAGTAGTTGGCGGGCTATGAGTTCTGACAAGCCAGCCGCCAACCGTTGGGCAAGAGGGTTATCCGGCGTCATCATTTTTTTACGCTCAAACATTAGGCCCACGGAAGCCTGCCTTTTTGCAGAAAAATGTGAGCTTGGCGTGATGGAAGGTGGAGTGGAGGACAATTGTGAGGAGAGAGGAGAAGGAGAAGTAGAAGACGAGGCTGGACGGTGAGAGCCTGCAGTGTGGCTTTGTGTGTTCCGTTGCTCCCACTGGGCTCGGTGATGGCTGCTCATGTGCCTTCTTAAGGCGGTCGTCCCTAGGTGAGTATTGGGCTTACCGCGACTAACGCGTTGACTGCAAAGATTGCAGATGGCAACGCTATTGTCAGCAGCGGACACGTTAAAAAAAGCCCACACTGCGGAGCCATGTGCCGGTGTCCTGGGAGCGCCAGATGTGACCGTACATGGTCGATGACTCGCTCCTGATACATTTGCAGTCTGCTTTGTCCCTGCTGTGCAATGTAAGTCATTGCTGCTTCTCCTCCCTATCTGCTGGTCCATATCTCCCTCTGAACTCCCCTCCTCTTCCTCTCTTGTGGGCACCCACGTGACATCACTAGACACGTCATCATCAACGTCACCTTCCCCACCGCTATAAGTAGAGTAGGCAGCAACACCGGGGACCAACCTCCTCCTTGGGCTGATCTGGGTACTGGCGTCAGACTGCTGAGTAGCGCTTGTTGCTACCTCCTCTTCCTGATCCAATACCAAGAGTGGCTGCGCATCAGAAATGTCCTCTTGATATGGATCGGAAAATAATTCCAGTGACTCAAGCGGAAGGTATGTGGTGGTGGTGGTGGTGGTCGTGTTGTTGGTGGTAGTGTCTTTGGGGGTGCACATAGCAGAGAGTGAAGAAGAGGGTGCAGATCGAGAGGATGAGGAGGGTGCAGAAGAATAAGGCTGAGTGAGCCACTCAACCAAGTCTGGTGCGTCCTTTAAAGTAATTGAACGCACCTTCTGCAACTTCCCACTTTGGCTCAAGGCTGTTGCTCCTGCCCTACCCCTACCACCCCTGCGGAAGGGCCTGCCTCTTCCTCTGCCTGTCATTTTTTAAATCACCCTGTGACAAAACTCTTAGTCCCTATACCGCTGAAGGACTGCTGCAGTATAGGGCAGCGGTCAGCAGTAGTGCACGTCAACCCTATGTATTGTGGACCGATAGCGGTCCTTACAGAACAGCAGACTGTACTGCACTCAGGCCTATGTACCGTAGCACCCTATACCAAGTTACCAGTCCTTATAAAAACTTTTGTGGACCAAGCAGGTTGTGTGTTAGTGATTAGCAGACTGTACGTCAGTCCCTATACCAATGAAGGACTGCTGCAGTATAGGGCAGCGGTCAGCAGTAGTGCACGGCAACCCTATGTATTGTGGACCGATAGCGGTCCTTACAGAACAGCAGACTGTACTGCACTCAGGCCTATGTACCGTAGCACCCTATACCAAGTTACCAGTCCTTATAAAAACTTTTGTGGACCAAGCAGGTTGTGTGTTAGTGATTAGCAGACTGTACGTCAGTCCCTATACCAATGAAGGACTGCTGCAGTATAGGGCAGCGGTCAGCAGTAGTGCACGGCAACCCTATGTATTGTGGACCGATAGCGGTCCTTACAGAACAGCAGACTGTACTGCACTCAGGCCTATGTACCGTAGCACCCTATACCAAGTTACCAGTCCTTATAAAAACTTTTGTGGACCAAGCAGGTTGTGTGTTAGTGATTAGCAGACTGTACGTCAGTCCCTATACCAATGAAGGACTGCTGCAGTATAGGGCAGCGGTCAGCAGTAGTGCACGGCAACCCTATGTATTGTGGACCGATAGCGGTCCTTACAGAACAGCAGACTGTACTGCACTCAGGCCTATGTACCGTAGCACCCTATACCAAGTTACCAGTCCTTATAAAAACTTTTGTGGACCAAGCAGGTTGTGTGTTAGTGATTAGCAGACTGTACGTCAGTCCCTATACCAATGAAGGACTGCTGCAGTATAGGGCAGCGGTCAGCAGTAGTGCACGGCAACCCTATGTATTGTGGACCGATAGCGGTCCTTACAGAACAGCAGACTGTAACGCACTCAGGCCTATGTACCGTAGCACCCTATACCAAGTTACCAGTCCTTATAAGAACTTTTGTGGACCAAGCAGGTTGTGTGTTAGTGATTAGCAGACTGTACGTCAGTCCCTATACCAATGAAGGACTGCTGCAGTATAGGGCAGCGGTCAGCAGTAGTGCACGGCAACCCTATGTATTGTGGACCGATAGCGGTCCTTACAGAACAGCAGACTGTACTGCACTCAGGCCTATGTACCGTAGCACCCTATACCAAGTTACCAGTCCTTATAAGAACTTTTGTGGACCAAGCAGGTTGTGTGTTAGTGTTTAGCAGACTGTGCGTCAGTCCCTATACCGCTGAAGGACTGCTGCAGTATAGGGCAGCGGTCAGCAGTAGTGCACGGCAACCCTATGTATTGTGGACCGATAGCGGTCCTTACAGAACAGCAGACTGTACTGCACTCAGGCCTATGTACCGTAGCACCCTATACCAAGTTACCAGTCCTTATAAGAACTTTTGTGGACCAAGCAGGTTGTGTGTTAGTGTTTAGCAGACTGTGCGTCAGTCCCTATACCGCTGAAGGACTGCTGCAGTATAGGGCAGCGGTCAGCAGTAGTGCACGTCAACCCTATGTATTGTGGACCGATAGCGGTCCTTACAGAACAGCAGACTGTACTGCACTCAGGCCTATGTACCGTAGCACCCTATACCAAGTTACCAGTCCTTATAAGAACTTTTGTGGACCAAGCAGGTTGTGTGTTAGTGATTAGCAGACTGTACGTCAGTCCCTATACCAATGAAGGACTGCTGCAGTATAGGGCAGCGGTCAGCAGTAGTGCACGGCAACCCTATGTATTGTGGACCGATAGCGGTCCTTACAGAACAGCAGACTGTAACGCACTCAGGCCTATGTACCGTAGCACCCTATACCAAGTTACCAGTCCTTATAAGAACTTTTGTGGACCAAGCAGGTTGTGTGTTAGTGATTAGCAGACTGTACGTCAGTCCCTATACCAATGAAGGACTGCTGCAGTATAGGGCAGCGGTCAGCAGTAGTGCACGGCAACCCTATGTATTGTGGACCGATAGCGGTCCTTACAGAACAGCAGACTGTACTGCACTCAGGCCTATGTACCGTAGCACCCTATACCAAGTTACCAGTCCTTATAAGAACTTTTGTGGACCAAGCAGGTTGTGTGTTAGTGTTTAGCAGACTGTGCGTCAGTCCCTATACCGCTGAAGGACTGCTGCAGTATAGGGCAGCGGTCAGCAGTAGTGCACGGCAACCCTATGTATTGTGGACCGATAGCGGTCCTTACAGAACAGCAGACTGTACTGCACTCAGGCCTATGTACCGTAGCACCCTATACCAAGTTACCAGTCCTTATAAGAACTTTTGTGGACCAAGCAGGTTGTGTGTTAGTGATTAGCAGACTGTACGTCAGTCCCTATACCAATGAAGGACTGCTGCAGTATAGGGCAGCGGTCAGCAGTAGTGCACGGCAACCCTATGTATTGTGGACCGATAGCGGTCCTTACAGAACAGCAGACTGTACTGCACTCAGGCCTATGTACCGTAGCACCCTATACCAAGTTACCAGTCCTTATAAGAACTTTTGTGGACCAAGCAGGTTGTGTGTTAGTGTTTAGCAGACTGTGCGTCAGTCCCTATACCGCTGAAGGACTGCTGCAGTATAGGGCAGCGGTCAGCAGTAGTGCACGGCAACCCTATGTATTGTGGACCGATAGCGGTCCTTACAGAACAGCAGACTGTACTGCACTCAGGCCTATGTACCGTAGCACCCTATACCAAGTTACCAGTCCTTATAAGAACTTTTGTGGACCAAGCAGGTTGTGTGTTAGTGTTTAGCAGACTGTGCGTCAGTCCCTATACCGCTGAAGGACTGCTGCAGTATAGGGCAGCGGTCAGCAGTAGTGCACGGCAACCCTATGTATTGTGGACCGATAGCGGTCCTTACAGAACAGCAGACTGTACTGCACTCAGGCCTATGTACCGTAGCACCCTATACCAAGTTACCAGTCCTTATAAGAACTTTTGTGGACCAAGCAGGTTGTGTGTTAGTGATTAGCAGACTGTACGTCAGTCCCTATACCAATGAAGGACTGCTGCAGTATAGGGCAGCGGTCAGCAGTAGTGCACGGCAACCCTATGTATTGTGGACCGATAGCGGTCCTTACAGAACAGCAGACTGTAACGCACTCAGGCCTATGTACCGTAGCACCCTATACCAAGTTACCAGTCCTTATAAGAACTTTTGTGGACCAAGCAGGTTGTGTGTTAGTGATTAGCAGACTGTACGTCAGTCCCTATACCAATGAAGGACTGCTGCAGTATAGGGCAGCGGTCAGCAGTAGTGCACGGCAACCCTATGTATTGTGGACCGATAGCGGTCCTTACAGAACAGCAGACTGTAACGCACTCAGGCCTATGTACCGTAGCACCCTATACCAAGTTACCAGTCCTTATAAGAACTTTTGTGGACCAAGCAGGTTGTGTGTTAGTGATTAGCAGACTGTACGTCAGTCCCTATACCAATGAAGGACTGCTGCAGTATAGGGCAGCGGTCAGCAGTAGTGCACGGCAACCCTATGTATTGTGGACCGATAGCGGTCCTTACAGAACAGCAGACTGTACTGCACTCAGGCCTATGTACCGTAGCACCCTATACCAAGTTACCAGTCCTTATAAGAACTTTTGTGGACCAAGCAGGTTGTGTGTTAGTGTTTAGCAGACTGTGCGTCAGTCCCTATACCGCTGAAGGACTGCTGCAGTATAGGGCAGCGGTCAGCAGTAGTGCACGTCAACCCTATGTATTGTGGACCGATAGCGGTCCTTACAGAACAGCAGACTGTACTGCACTCAGGCCTATGTACCGTAGCACCCTATACCAAGTTACCAGTCCTTATAAGAACTTTTGTGGACCAAGCAGGTTGTGTGTTAGTGTTTAGCAGACTGTGCGTCAGTCCCTATACCGCTGAAGGACTGCTGCAGTATAGGGCAGCGGTCAGCAGTAGTGCACGGCAACCCTATGTATTGTGGACCGATAGCGGTCCTTACAGAACAGCAGACTGTACTGCACTCAGGCCTATGTACCGTAGCACCCTATACCAAGTTACCAGTCCTTATAAGAACTTTTGTGGACCAAGCAGGTTGTGTGTTAGTGATTAGCAGACTGTACGTCAGTCCCTATACCAATGAAGGACTGCTGCAGTATAGGGCAGCGGTCAGCAGTAGTGCACGGCAACCCTATGTATTGTGGACCGATAGCGGTCCTTACAGAACAGCAGACTGTAACGCACTCAGGCCTATGTACCGTAGCACCCTATACCAAGTTACCAGTCCTTATAAGAACTTTTGTGGACCAAGCAGGTTGTGTGTTAGTGATTAGCAGACTGTACGTCAGTCCCTATACCAATGAAGGACTGCTGCAGTATAGGGCAGCGGTCAGCAGTAGTGCACGGCAACCCTATGTATTGTGGACCGATAGCGGTCCTTACAGAACAGCAGACTGTAACGCACTCAGGCCTATGTACCGTAGCACCCTATACCAAGTTACCAGTCCTTATAAGAACTTTTGTGGACCAAGCAGGTTGTGTGTTAGTGATTAGCAGACTGTACGTCAGTCCCTATACCAATGAAGGACTGCTGCAGTATAGGGCAGCGGTCAGCAGTAGTGCACGGCAACCCTATGTATTGTGGACCGATAGCGGTCCTTACAGAACAGCAGACTGTACTGCACTCAGGCCTATGTACCGTAGCACCCTATACCAAGTTACCAGTCCTTATAAGAACTTTTGTGGACCAAGCAGGTTGTGTGTTAGTGTTTAGCAGACTGTGCGTCAGTCCCTATACCGCTGAAGGACTGCTGCAGTATAGGGCAGCGGTCAGCAGTAGTGCACGTCAACCCTATGTATTGTGGACCGATAGCGGTCCTTACAGAACAGCAGACTGTACTGCACTCAGGCCTATGTACCGTAGCACCCTATACCAAGTTACCAGTCCTTATAAGAACTTTTGTGGACCAAGCAGGTTGTGTGTTAGTGTTTAGCAGACTGTGCGTCAGTCCCTATACCGCTGAAGGACTGCTGCAGTATAGGGCAGCGGTCAGCAGTAGTGCACGGCAACCCTATGTATTGTGGACCGATAGCGGTCCTTACAGAACAGCAGACTGTACTGCACTCAGGCCTATGTACCGTAGCACCCTATACCAAGTTACCAGTCCTTATAAGAACTTTTGTGGACCAAGCAGGTTGTGTGTTAGTGATTAGCAGACTGTACGTCAGTCCCTATACCAATGAAGGACTGCTGCAGTATAGGGCAGCGGTCAGCAGTAGTGCACGGCAACCCTATGTATTGTGGACCGATAGCGGTCCTTACAGAACAGCAGACTGTACCGCACCCAAGCCTATGTACCGTAGCACCCTAGACAGACCAAGTTACCAGTCCTGATAAAGAGCTTTGTGGAACAAGTGAGTTGTGAATGATTAGCAGACTGCAGCAGAAGGGCAGCAGTCAAGTATAATATTCTTTCTATATTTGGAAGAAAGAATATTATACGTGTACAAGCCTATTACCGTACCACTGATACCAGTCCTGAAAAGAACCTTTGTGGAACTAATAGTAACAGCAAGTCTTTAAAATTATCCTCACTGCCTGACAACACTGCTTCCTGCCTGTCCCTATACAAATTGGCAAAAAAGAGTAGGCTGGAACGATTAGCTGGAACAGCTCTTTTGTGGACCTGATAGTAACAGCTAATGATGATGATGATGATGATGATGAAGAAAGACTAATCTGGCTGAGCTGTCCCTAAAATAGCAGCATACAGCGCTCTGTCCCTTTATCTAAACTGACAAAAGAAACTCAGGCTGCTGACCTAACACCTATACCAGTCCTGAAAAGAACTTTTGTGTACCAAATAGCTAGCGTTTTCTCTGTCCCTACTCCACACAGGATCCTTTCCCTACAGTGACAGAAGAAAGAATGTAAAATGGCCACCGGATCGGGTGTATTTATAGGTTAGGGGGAATGTCCAAGTGTCCATGAGCTGTCATGTCTCAATTGGTTGTCCTGTAACACATGATAAACGTGTCACGAAAGGTTAAAGTTCTTGTATACATTAAACACGTAAGTCCGCCGGGGCGAACGACGGAAAAAGGCGTTCGAACCCGCGGACGGCGAAAGTCGGAAATTCGCCGCGAAACGACCGCCGGGCGAACCGTTCGGCCATCACTATTGTAGAACCACAGGCTGAAAATGTAGTACAGTACAGGCATAATCCTTTAGCATTGCAACTAAAGAAGTGCTATCTATTTCAGAAATGGCATTCTAGGAACTCTTGAAATCACTTACTTCAACCAGCTAACACAGTTACATAAATGACCAGAAGGCATTATTTTGTATTTTAGCTACAGTGAATTTAACACATGCAGTAGGGTTAAGTATTGGTCTGCTCTTAGTGTGCAATGTGGTATCAGTCACAGCAGTGTCATGAATGATGTAACGCCTTGTGACCTTTACACAGTTGAACAAATGCAAAAGTAAACATGAAAATACTCAGAAAAGCAGGGAATTCTCATATGACTCACCCTACAGTACATGTGAGTAATCAACACGTTCCAGAGTTCTGTCTAAAGCAGGATCCAACTTCTGTATCCTTTTAGCCTAACTTTTATTTTACTACTACCTATCCTGCATACCATGTATAAAAAAGATCTGTATACAAACTAATTTCCAATCTGGTCTGGTCACCTAATTCTGCAGCTCCAGCTCCACTGTGTAGGGGAGAACTAGACAATGAAATTCAGGAGACATGATGTCACTCATAGGCTCCCATGGCCTAGCCATTGTTGGCGTTCCTTCTTCTCCCCTGCAGCAGCGACTCACACAGGGGAACCTGCAGGATCACCTGAACAGATGGAAGAGGACTAAAAATTGTTAAGTATACAAATCTATTTTATACAGGGTGTGCAGGATGGGTAAGACAACCAAAAATACACACTCTCAGCACTACCCTTGTTTAAAAAAAAAATAGCAACAGGGACTATTATCCCAATATACTGTGCTAATCTAACACAATATATTCCTAGAGGTTAGAAGTAATATAAGTCCATCAGACACTGGCTGACATCCAAGGCTGGAGTGAGGCTGCCTTCGCAAAATGGGCTGGGAACCCGAGTGCGGCAACAGAATGAGGGGAGGAAAAGAGAGGTGCAAAGCCACCGCTTGTGTAGTATAGTTTAATGTAGAAGCATAAAATCACAAATAAAATACACTCACAAAACAGTCTTGGGCATAAGGCAGTGTTATTCCAGATGTAATCTTTCTGGGAAAGTCCAAGGAAAGGTAGAGCCAGATTCTGAAAACACTCCTGCAGATGAACACCACGCAGAGGGAGCTGTCAATCCAAGATGCTGGATGGCCAATCGGGATGCATTTCGAAGGCAAGCCACACCTTCTTTCTCAGTCTCAGACCATGTCCTCTGGGCAAGAGGAGGGGGAAAAAAGAGAAACATTTTAAGAATGGTTAATTAAATCTTTCTTCCTCTTTAATTTTTCCAAAGCAGTGAGCTGAAAAATTGTCCTGAAAATCAGCAGTGCACCTCCTGACATATGACTGTGCTGTGGTATTCCTGTAGCCTAGTAGCTGTATATCTACGATGTGAGATCATCTCAGGTACTGGTGCCTTTGACTGCTAATCCCAAGAGGTTTAGAGTGAGATCTGGGGATGTTATCACTGTGCCGCTCATTGCCTTTCTTGCTGCAGAGAAAGCTATAACTATGGATCTGCAGTGCAAGGATCTCCCTGCTCCTATATAATTTATTTTGTGGATCTGTGCATCCTTCTGCTGCTTCCTGATCATTACCTCACCGCTTATTAGATCACCAGTCGTCAGCTGCACAGCTCTGATAAAGCCCTAGATCTCTACTATAATGGCTGCCTTTACACAGAAATACATTATGGTGCAAGGAAACAAGTAAATAATGGAGAAGAGATCCGGGGGAACAAAATGAAGTTCTCTTGTATTCTTTTTTTTTTAACAGCTAAATGTTTATTAAATAACGCACCACAGTAAATACAAGATCACATAAATTTGCACAATCCAGATTCATCCCATATTAGTCAGAAGTAAAAGTATACAACGGGTCATAGCAACACTCCCACAAAGCACTGACAAGAAGTAGTGGGGTCACTTAGTCATACAATTTCCTTCCCCAAGGACTTGAAGATCACCCGTCCACCTTGAGAAGAAGCACAGAGCGCCCAATTCCACCTTAAAATGGGAAGGGGAAAGGGGTAGACAGAGAGGGATGGATTATGAGAGAAGATAAATCTGCAGAGAAAAGAACTCGAGCCATTTCTGAACCATACCCTTGTACAACCTTTTACCCATCACTAGGTTCAGCTGAACCATGAGCATCAATCAAAGTTGACCATAATTTGACAAACTTCTTGGGACAGTTTCTACTTTCATAGGTTAATTTGTACAATGTCAAAACTGCTTTATCACAGCCACCCAACTATTTAGCATGGGCAAAGTGGGCTGCTTCCATCTAAGAAGAAGCTCCCTTTGTGCATAATAAATGGCAAAGAACAAAAATAACTTCATATATCTAGAGGGTACAATATCTTCCATAATGCCCAGTAACACCATTTGTGGATCAAGCTGTAGAGACCAGTCAAAAAGATAATCAAACCGGCATCCACCAACTCACAGTATTAACGGATAGCTGAATGTTGCCACACCATGTGAAAAAGGTTCCAGTAGAGGAGAGAGTTCTCTCGTATTCTAAGAAGCCAACCAGAAGTGGGTAGTGCCATAGAATTGGAGGGGGTGAAGCAGCGCTTCCACCCTTGATAGTATCCCAATAACTTCTGCATCCTCATGAATATAATGTACTGTATATTTAGAAACAGACAACATATGTTTGTGCCCCATAAAGGGAAAAAAAGTAAAAAAGGTATTTGCATGACTAAGGGAGATGCCTATTTCGTGAGGCTCCCCAAACAACACAATACCCCCTCTTAACGAAAATATCTTATAAATTGACCAAACGACACATTCTCTTCTTTTGGAGTCGAATGGCCATAGCAGCCTTCTTTTTATTATCAACATATGAAAATACAAAAATCTTATAAAAAACATAACTTAATGCATATAAATACATTTTACAACAAAAACATTATAAACCAAATATATAAATAACCCAGTATTCCACATTTTGATCTAGAGGTCTTTGAAGGTAAATTATCATTTTCAACCAACTAGTTGTATCGGTACACCCATGAACAGGCCCCCCGCCGCGTATTACGAAAGCTCGGGGACAAAAAACCATCAACTTCCTTCCAGATACAACCTTCTGCACCATCTTTACCATTTAAGGGAATGGACACCCATATCTCCATATGAGCCCAACTCCCCTAGACCTCCATTATTTTTTAGCACCACCTTCAAAGACCCCATAGACCCAATGCTGCTACGACAAAATAAAGCAACCATTCTAACAAGCCCACCACCGTTAAGAAAAAGACCTCCCAACGGAAAACAAAAAATGCCCCAAGACCAAACCCACCTGTACCCATAACCACAATAAGGGGAGGGAGGGTGGGAAACAGCTCCTTCACTGTCACTAAAATGGCGCCGACTGTTCGCGCGTGCGCGCAAGCTCCGCCCACCCCGACGCACGTCGTCACGTCACAGGATACTCACCTTGCTTCCGCCGCCTCACGTCCGCATCCCCTCGTCATGCCGGGCCCTCCCCCTAGTGCCTGTGTCCGGGCCGTTCCTTGACTAAGGGAGATGCCTATTTCGTGAGGCTCCCCAAACAACACAATACCCCCTCTTAACGAAAATATCTTATAAATTGACCAAACGACACATTCTCTTCTTTTGGAGTCGAATGGCCATAGCAGCCTTCTTTTTATTATCAACATATGAAAATACAAAAATCTTATAAAAAACATAACTTAATGCATATAAATACATTTTACAACAAAAACATTATAAACCAAATATATAAATAACCCAGTATTCCACATTTTGATCTAGAGGTCTTTGAAGGTAAATTATCATTTTCAACCAACTAGTTGTATCGGTACACCCATGAACAGGCCCCCCGCCGCGTATTACGAAAGCTCGGGGACAAAAAACCATCAACTTCCTTCCAGATACAACCTTCTGCACCATCTTTACCATTTAAGGGAATGGACACCCATATCTCCATATGAGCCCAACTCCCCTAGACCTCCATTATTTTTTAGCACCACCTTCAAAGACCCCATAGACCCAATGCCACAGCACGCGCACGTGAAAACCTTACGTGCGCGTCGCCCTCCACATCCTAAACGCCCGCTGAATGCCATCCTGCAAACCCAGCTGCCAAAGATCAATCCCGATGGCATTCAGGTGTACACCATCTGTACGCAAAAAACGCCAAGTCTCCTCCTCCAAATCCCGGTGACGAACCGCCAAACCCCCGTTCCGCACAAAGAACTTGGCCACTGCTTTGTTCACCTTAACCCGAGCTCTGTTCAGGCCCGCAACAGAGCGAGCCAAGCGCCAAGCAGTCCTGGCCACAATGTCAGACCATACAAAAATAGTGTCTGGAAAAGAAGATTGCAGCCGTAATAGATCAAATTTGATGTCCCGCACCAACTCCCGCGCGCAGCGCAAACCCAGATCGTTACCCCCAACATGCAAAAGAACCACATCAGGGGGACGGTCCAACCGTGCGTACCGGTGCATTTCGGGCACCACCCTGGACCACAACATACCCGGGACTCCCAACCAGCGCACCGTGCCCTCCTCCCTGGACAAACCCAACAGCCTGCCATCTCTTCTGACATCCGCCCTCCTGGCACCCCAATAGACGTAAGAATGTCCCATGATCCAAACCAGGCAGGAGTCTGAATCTGCAAGAAAAAAGAAAAACACAGAAATAGGACGGGGGAGGAGGGGGAGGGGGAATGTCACACGGCAGCTCCCACCCGCTACAACATAAACAGGAAAGGAAGAGACAGAAAGAAGGAAAAAACCAGGTGAAAAAATGCACAACCGGAAAGCACCACCTACCCCCCGTGCCCGGCCATACGTAAGATTTTACAACAAATGGGGGCGCACATATAATTTAAACCGCGCTGACTCCCAGCGACCGATTTTCTGAACCACCCTGTCATCCAGACCCCACCGAACCGCCTCTGTAGCTGCCCCGATACGGAACGAATGAGAAGAGTAATTCGCGGCCGGCAATCCCGCAGCCGCCAAGCATTTCTTGAACACCGCCTGAAACTGAAATCGGGACACCGCAGAGCCATCCTCGTGCAGGAAGAAAACCCCCCCAACCGGAGGCCTGAGCCGACAAAATTCCCCCACAGCCGCCACCGGACACAAGGGAGAACCCGGAATCGACCTCAGCTCCACCCAGGCCCCCTTGCCCAATTGATCGGTCTTTGACCTCTTCAAGAACACCCTCAGCGTATCGTCCCGCACCAACACATCCCCCGCATCCAGACCACCTACCCCCTTCTTGCTCCTACTTACCAACTCGCCCACCCGAAAGGCCCCGAAAAAGGCCAGTACAAAGACAGCCCGAAACAAAACCCTCTCAAACTGCGAAACACAAACGACCCCCAACTGCGCCACCACCTCCCCTAAAATCCGAAAAGAAACCGGGCGCCTCCTGTCAGGTGCTGTGCGACCCGAGCGATAGCCACGCATGGCGCGCCGCACCATGAAAGCCTTAGTAGCATCCCGCTGACCCGCCAACTGGAACATGAAGGCCAAAGCGGCCAATTTTTTGGACATATGGGATGCCGACACCCCACTCTCGAAATTCCTACCCACAAAATAAAGCAGCACATGAACCCTGTCCTCATCGAGAGCACATTCCCCCACTTCCCGCATCAGGGCACCCCATTCCAGCCAAACCTTGCTGTACGCCCTCCAAGTAGCCTCGGAAACCGATCTGCGAATCAACATCTGGGCTGTGGCAACACGATGTCCCATAACCAATCGGGGCAAGGAATCCCGCTCACCTCCGCATCCGGAGCCAATTGACGAAATCTGTCCCACTGGAAACGAGATAATGCATCAGCCACTGAATTATCAACCCCCGGAACATGTACAGCAGTCACAAAACAATTAATGCATAAACACCGTAGAACCAAGTGTCGCAACAAGCGCACCACCGGAGGGGAGGAGGCCGTGTTATTATTAATGGCCTACACCACCCCCATATTGTCACAATGAAAACGCACGCGGCGGTCCCGGAACTCCTCACCCCACAGCTCGACCGCCAGCACGATGGGAAACAATTCCAACACCGCCAAGTTGCGAGTCAAACCATCCACCCTCCAAGCCTCCGGCCACTCACCCGCACTCCACCGACCTTGATAAAAAGCCCCGAAGCCGCACGAACCAGCCGCATCGGTGAACAATTCCATATCAAAATTCGACACCACCTGCCCCAACCAGAGAGAGCGGCCATTATACGTCGCAAGGAAGGAGTCCCACACCCTCAAATCTGCCCTATGCTCCCGCCCCAACCGAACAAAATGATGCGGTGCCTTAACACCGGCCGTGGCCGCCGCCAAGCGCCTGCAAAAAACACGCCCCATCGGCATGATGCGGCAAGCAAAATTCAACTTCCCGAGAAGGGATTGCAAATCCCGCAGTTGCATTTTCTTCACCCTCACCGCCCCCGCAACTTCCAACCGCAGACCTTCCAGCTTGTCCAAAGGCAAACGGCACTCCATCCTCACTGTATCAATCACTATCCCCAAAAAACGCAGCTCCGTGACCGGACCCTCAGTCTTATCGGGAGCCAACGGCACCCCGAAAACATCGAAAAGCTGCTGAACCGTCGCCAACAGGGAAGCACAGACCAGGCTATCCGCCGGCCCTATACACAAAAAATCATCCAAGTAATGGATGACGGATGGCAAGCCTGCGACGTCCCGGACCGCCCATTCCAAAAACGAGCTGAACTGCTCGAACAAAGAACAAGAAATAGCGCACCCCATGGGCAAACATAAGTCAACAAAAAACTGACCCTGCCACCGACAACCCAACAAACGGCAGCAGCCGGGATGAACCGGCAAAAGGCGAAAGGCCGACTCAACATCCGTCTTCGCCAGCAACGCTCCCTTGCCAAAACGTTGGACCCAAGCGACCGCCGTGTCAAAAGAAGTATACGACACCGTGCAAAGGCCCGGATCAATGGAGTCATTGACCGACCCCCCGCGCGGGAAAGACAAATGGTGAATGAGCCGAAATTTGTTCGGCTCCTTCTTTGGAACCACACCCAACGGGGAAATAACCAGATCCGGAAGCGGCGGCCGCTCAAAGGGGCCAGCCATACGCCCCAAAGCAACTTCCTTTAGCAACTTCTCAGTCACAACGCCAGCCTGTTCCCTTGCCGACCTCAAATTATCCGCCACCGGCGGGACCACCCGGAGTTGACAGTTCAACCGAAAGCCTTCGGTAAACCCCAACTCCAGCAACTGTGCCGCAGCCCGATCAGGGTAGCGCCTTAGGAAGGGAACCATCCTTCCTACCCTCACCGGCGTCCTCCCTTTTTCCAGAATCACCCCCTCTCCCGCGACCCTGCTTGAAACACCTAGACTGCGGGTGGGAGCCCCCACAGGAGGAACACTCATGTCGGAACCGACACTTAGCCCCGAATTTGCAGGAACCTGCATTAAACTGCCAGCAGAAACCCAGGCGATTGCCGGCCGGTTGTCCGGCCGCTGCCTGACCACCGGCCCCCCCCTGAAAGGGAGACAACACACTGCGCGGAGACGACATTAACTTCATCCACAAACTAATGTCCTTGTGATCCCATCTCAAGGACGGACGCACCGCCTTCCTCTGCCTGAATTGCTCATCATAGCGCAACCAAGCGGTACCCCCATAGACCCTCTGGGCCTCCCCGATGGAATCGAGATAGCAAAAAAGGGGGGAGCAGTTTTCCGGCGCCTTTTCACCGATAACACTTGCCAATATCGCAAACGCCTGCAGCCAATTAGCAAACGTACGCGGAATCAGACGGTAGCGCCGCTTCTCCTCCTCCTCCTTCTTGCTCTCGTCGGGCTTAACTTTATCCAAGTTAAACTTCTCCAAAGGCAATAAGGAGAAAATCTCGACATACTCCCCTTTCCAAATGCGGTCTTTCACTTCAGTCTTCAAGTGAGCGCCCAAAGGCCCCTCAAAACAGACGTAGACCTCGCATTTTGCGGCGTCCGCCAGGCGCACACCGTCGGCACCAACAACCGCCTTCCCACTCGCCGCGACCTCCCCGACAGGCGCTGGTGTCACCGGCACAGCCGACGAGGACGCAGACGCAGCCCCAGAAGCGGCCACCCCTGCCGCCGCAGTGCCCACAGCGGCCCCCAGCGCCACAGCCTGGCCCAAACCCGGCCCCTGCGCCGCAGAGGTACGAGCAGCAGCCCACGCCGCCACCGGAGCAGCGTCAGCCGCAGGCTGCGCCCCAGCCTCGCACCGTGCCAGAACTTCCCGCAGGCCCGCCAGCAAAGTCTGTATCATCCCCCCATCAAGGGGCCCCGCAGTCCCAGGGGATACGGCACCAATACCAGAACCTGCCCCGCCAGCGCCCACCCCCCGCACTACAGGTGGGTCCACAATCCGAAAACCACCCACAGAAACCCCTTTATCTAGCACAGGACAGGGAGAAGAGAGAGCAGAAGAAGAAACCTTACCTGGCTGTCGGTGCCCCAACGGACATCCAGCCGTACGTCCCGGTCCCTGCGACATCTCCGGCACCTCATCCTCGTCCCGCTCGACCAATTCGCCCTCCGACAGGCTGTCTTGGGAACTCCCGGCCTCCCTCAGATCCTCCTCCGCAGGCCGCCGCTCTGGATCCTCAATGGCCGCCGGGCGCTCAGCAGAGACGACCTCACTGCGCGCCGTACTGAACCGCGCCACTCGCTCGGGATCAACGCCACGCTGAGCCCTGGGCCGGGCAGGTGAAGCCCGCCTGGCCGCTTCTCTGGACCGTACCTCGGCTAGGTCCCTACGACTACGCGGCCGCGTCCCCTCAGGCCTCCTCCTCCCCCTCTCCGCCGGAATACAGGCCCTGGCCGTTCCGAGAGCGTGGCCATCACCCGCCGAGGCACCTCTCCCCCGCCGAGCCGCCCCCGGGCCAGGTCGGTGACCCGCCGAGACGGCCGCCTCTCGTCCACCATCAGCCGCAGGATAAAGGGGTGCAGGCCCGTCGTCCTCTGAACCACCACGCGTCCGGCGCCTCTGGGGGGTCCGACCAGCCGAGCAAGCCCCAGGATGCCTCCGCTTGGCCGGCGGGGTCTGCAGGGCATGATCCTGGCTCCCAACCCCATCCCTCACGCTGGCTGCCTCCGGGCTGTACCGCTCTGGAGGCCGGGACCTCCGAGCACGTGTCCTAGGCGCGGGAGGTGGGCCGGCGGGCACACTAGCAGAGGCCTGGCTGGGTGCCTGTAGTAGGCCGTCAACTGAGGCCTGCAACCAGCCAGCACCCCGCGCCGCGGCCTCCTCCCGGAGCCTGATGAACAGGGCCTCGATATCCCCCATAGTCCCGTAGCCACCGTACGCCGAAACAAAGTGGGGGGGAAGGGGGGCGAACACAGTCGGATGCGCCGGAGCTCCTGAAACAGCTCCTTCACTGTCACTAAAATGGCGCCGACTGTTCGCGCGTGCGCGCAAGCTCCGCCCACCCCGACGCACGTCGTCACGTCACAGGATACTCACCTTGCTTCCGCCGCCTCACGTCCGCATCCCCTCGTCATGCCGGGCCCTCCCCCTAGTGCCTGTGTCCGGGCCGTTCCTTTACCTGTATATTTGCAAAGGGGCCTAAACAATACTGTCTATATCTCCATATTTCTTTCAGTTCATAAACTGAACCCACAATCTATTAGTGGAACCAGTATATTAATTATTATCACCTTTTGCTGCTGTTCTTGATTTAGAGCGGACATAAAATATTGTATCTGTCATTGCATATGCCTGTGCCAAGTTTATGCATTGCTGAATATGAATCCTGCATTAATTAAGCAAGGGGATTGCTAACAGATGTTAAGCAGCCGTAACACAGGAAGAGTGGTATTATCAGACTAAATAAAGAGGAACTCAGTAAGTGTGCCAGTGCTGCTGAAAAGCTGGAGCAAGGTTATTGCACATGTCTGCTAAATATTCCAAGAATATGCATTTCACTGTTTGCACAACCCCACTGCTCACCAGGATTGTGCAATACAATCCTGCTCTTTCTCAAAGACATTTTTCATTCCTAATCCCCAAAATCTGAATAGCATGAATGTTCTGAAAAAAGGTACTTTTTTATGCTACAAAGGTCTCTGTGGTCAGTCAACACTGAGTTCACTGCTAGGGATAAAGACTTGAAATGCCAATCCACAACCTTTAGATAGTTCATCGTATTACCGCATACCCATCAATCCTGTAGGACCATAGACTACAGCTGTCTCAGCTCCAATAGGGCCAGCACTGTCAAGTCAAGACACATGTGCTCCTACTAGGTGCAATGGGTTTACACCGGAAGTCAGTGAAGAAATTACCCCCTTACATTGTAAGTTAGTGAAAATGACCACTTTATGTTGCTGGTCATTGTAGGTGGGTGGTGAATCTGCCATTGCTCAAGGAACCACAAGCAACCTCTGGGGGAACCCTAGAGTTCCAAGGAACCTTTGTTTAGAAAGTCTGTTCTAGCTGATGGAGCATGAAAAGAAGTTCTGCACTTGTCTCTCAATACCTGTTTCCCCCCCCCCCACACACACACACACACTTTCTCTTTAGGTTCCATTATCTAAGTCAGGGTTTCTCAACCTGGGTTCCATTGAACCCTAGGGTTCCTCCAGAGGTTGCTAGGGGTTCCTTAAGCATTGAGCAATTTCTGCCTCTTAGCCCTTGTACACACGGTCAGAGATTCTGATGGAATGCGTCCGATCGGACCGATATTCCGACTGTGTGTGGTCTACATCGGACTGTTTCCGTCGGAGCATCCGACGGACCAAGTTTTCCAACTTGATGGTAAAATTATCAGACAAAATGCTCCGATCGGACATACTCTGATCATGTGTAGAGAATTCCGATCGGACAAAGTGCCACGCATGCTCAGATCAAATTCCTACACCAAAGCTATTGGCTACTAGCCTGAACGTAGTCCCGTCGTAACGAAATAACGTCATCACGTCGGATTTTCCGACAACTTTGTCCGACCGTGTGTATGCAACAGTTTCGGACAAAATCCGTCGGACAAAATCCGACGGATTTGGTTGTTGGAATCTCCGACCGTGTGTACAAGGGCTTAGATATGTTTCCACTGGCCCCATTGATCTTTTTAAGTATTTGTAAGGGGGTACTTCCTCCCAATGACCACAAGCATAAGGAGCATTCTTCCAACTGACTATCACACAAATGTATCAAATGTAATTATGTAATGAAACCATAAAATTATTTCAAGGGTTCCTCCGTGTTAAAAAGGTTGAGGAAGACTTGTCTATGCATTTACACAAAGGGAAGTAGTATAGTTGTTATCATAGTTGATAGGGATACTACTGCTGTGCATCTAGGGTCATTTTTGAGCATCATGAGATGCAACATGCACAATTATCAAATATGTATTCATTTAAAGTATACATATTCTGCATTGATCATGCTTTGTGTTAAAGGGGTTGTAAAGGCAGAAGGTTTTTTATCGTAATGCAGCTCAGTTCTGGATGGACTAGGTGATAGTATTAAATAAATAAATGATTTATGGTTATGTAACTTTAAGATTAAATATATTGCTGGTTATGGATTATTATTGTTCAGTTTTGGGTTACCCCTTAAAAAAATGACGTGGCCATTATAGCCAATATGAAATGAATTGTGTTATGTCTCTTTATATAATATATTTGAGTCCTTTGTGCTGTCCCATGTAAATGTAAATAGAGCTGTGCTGAGAGCCCAGTGCTGACACAGTTACCAGCGGTTACCAGCGGTTAACGGAAAGCTCCCGATCTCTACTTGTGATCGGGAGCTTTCCAATCATGTGACCGCTGTGACAGCCAATCAGAGCAGTCACATGATTAGAGACCCCACCCCACGCCCCGGCATCAGAAACCTCTTAATCACTTAAGGACTGAGCCTCTTTTTGAGATGTGTTGTTTACAAGTTAAAAACAGTTTTTTTTGGCTAGAAAATTACTTAGGGCCCCCAAACATTATCCATTTTTTTTTCTAACACCCTAGAGAATAAAATGCCAGTTGTTACAATACTTTCTGTTACACCGTATTTGCACAGCGGTCTTACAAGCGCACTTTTTTTGGAATAAAAAAAAATAAAACAACAGTAAAGTTAGCCCAATTATTTTTATATATTGTGAAAGATAATGTTACGCCAAGAAAACTGATACCCAACATGTCACACTTCAAAATTGTGCCCGCTTGTGGAATGGCAACAAAATTTTACTCTTAAAAATCTCCATAGGCGACGTTTAAAAAATTCTACAGGTTGCATGTTTTAAATTCCAGAGGAGTTCTCTCACTCTACCGATCGCGGCGATACCTCACATGTGTGGTTTGAACATCGTTTTCATATGTGGGCGCTACTGATGTGTGCGTTCGCTTCTGCATGCAAACTCGGTGGAACGGGGCTCGTTTAAAACATTTTATTTCTTTTTTCTTATTTACTTTACCTTTTATTTTTTATTTTTACGCTTTTTAAAAAAAAAATGGTGTCCCTTTTATTTCTATTACAAGGAATGTAACCATCCCTTGTAATAGAAAAAAAACATGACAGGACCTCTTAAATATTAGATCTGGGGTCAAAAAGACCTCAGATCTCATATTTACACTTGAATGCAATTAAAAATAAAAATAAAAATTGTCATTTAAAAAAATTCCCCCCAAAAAATTACCCTTTAAGAGCTTTGGGTGGAAGTGATGTTATGATGTAGTTTCCGCCTTTCCCTGCCCAGAAAGGGTGAAGAACCGCTTGCCTCTGCTGCTGACGGCTGCGGAGGGCACCGGAGCGTGGTGAGAGGGGAGCCCTCTCCCGCCACCGATAAAAGTGATCTTGCGGTGAATCCGCTGCAGAGACCCCTATTATTGGAAACCATAACGCCGGCTGAACAAGTGGATACCGGGGTTATGGCAGCTAGCTGCTGCCATAACAACGATACCCCCCTTCAAAGTAAGGATGTATATCGGCGTGCGGCAGTCCGGAAGTGGTTAAAGAGCTTGGAGGCATCAGCATTAAGGGGTTACAGTGGTGGTAAACTTAGTTTTTCAACTTGTACCTGCAGGTACTGTAAGGCTATAATAAGGCTTGCCTGTAGGTTCTGTGAATTTCTACTAAACTTGCGCTGTTTAGGGGATATTCACTGCATGCAGCCAGTGATGTCACCAGCACATGCGCTCTGAAGGTCCATACAGTGCAGGACCTTCAGAGCCTGTGCCATAGCCGAGGGCTCCCACGCTGATAAGCGGGAGTGATGTATGGCCGGGGGCTGCAAACCCGGAAGGAAGACCGGGGAAGATGGAAGCCCTGTCAGCGGTGACTACGGAGGGCTGCATTTTAAGGCAAGTCTCTCATAATGTGCTAGTAGGTGTTGCCTACTAGCACATTATGACAATAAATAAATCTAAAATGGCGGTTTTGGTGGTACCACCTGTCAGTACTGTGGACCAGCTCCTGATCCTCTGACCCTGGCTGGGGCTATCTCTATTAATCATGGACAGCTGACAGGTATGAATGAGTGAGCCGAGTTCTTTGGTCCTCTTGTAAGCCTGTGCGTCCTGTTTGTGCAAGGCAAGTGCTGCAGAGTTGGCACTTGTCAAAGGGTTCTTTGACCAAAACAAAGAATAGACCGGTCTGTGAACTCAGGCACTAGGAAATGGTGCCAAATGCAAGTCAAAAGAACCACGTCCTGCTGACTTAAGTCTGCCGCTGAAGTCTAGCCCTTATGTAGACAGGCTTTCTGTTAGGGGTGTTCAGTGAACCCAAAAAGCATGCCAGGCTCTGATGTGCTTTCTCTGAACAAACGGAGCCCAGCACAAATGGAATACTGAGCTTGCTAAGCTCCGTGTTCATGCACACCTAAAGCATTTCTAGACAATTGGCTTGTAGTATACAAGTAAGCTTTCTCTGCTAATAACCTGTAATAAAGCCCAACTCCAGCCCAAACTTTTTTTTGAGTTGGATAGAACAAGGATGGTTGACCTGTGTCAGATTTCTATTGTTTTATCAAACAAGAAACCCCAAAATTGCAGCAACAACCAAAATTTATTGAAGTACAAAACTTTCATGTTCTGAGGCATACAACTTTTTTGTTTAAGAACCACCAAAGACAAAGACAGTAATATACTATAGAAAAAAAAAGCAAAAACAATGGGCCTTTAAAGGTGCAAATCTCAGGAATGGACCATATATGTATAAAAACGATTTTTATTGAGTATGAATATTAAAAGAAGTATATAAAAAGAGCATTACTGTTTCAAAACCTGCATAGCCTTAATCAGAAACCATATCACATCCACTGATATTTCATAGGTTAATATATATGAGAAAATTTCAATATAAACAAATAAAAATTGATCATAGTCATAGCATAATGTTCAAGATGTGAATTCTCAACGAGTTTCACTGTAAAGCTTCATCAGGAGTGTTTTTTGTTGAGCTGATGTGCATACAGGGGGCAACATGGGAGAAAGTCCCACAAGCTGTAACAGGGACAGGCATTCCACTACACAAATGCGCCTTTATGGAGGGGTCACATACTGGGAGGGAGCCAAGGACATGGGGAGGGAAGTGGTTATACACTTCCCTCCCTGGTATCATAATTTCCAGCTGCCGATTCCTTTTTAATCAAAAGTGATTTGAGTAGCTGAACAGTCACTTGATCACATCTGGCAGGTGAAAAGTGTTTCTGGCAGTGACGACTGGACTATACAGAGGGAGGAGCTGACATTGTTCTTCTCTCTCTGTGACCCCAAAAACCAAAAGCGAAGAGGATTTCATCACTTCCGGTTTTGGCTCTTTATTTATCTTACTGGCCAGAAAAAAAAAACTGGTCAGACTGATCTGTGTCTGGTCTGCTGCACTGGAGGCAAGATGACAAAAAGACCCCAGATCTCTCAATAAAGAGATCCTGTCATTGCTTATTGCTATCACAAGGGATGTTTAAATTCCTTATGATAACAATAAAAGTGATCGAATAAAGATTTAAAGGGAAACTGTAAAAATAAAAAATATTAATAAAATATGTGATATCATCGCAAACGTTAGGTCCTGGATGGCTTAACTCCAATGTAAAAATACATTTAAAAGCAAAGGAGAAGGCCTTCAAAAAATACAAGGTTGAGGGATCATCATCAGCATTCAGACTTTATAAAGAATGCAACAAGAAATGTAAGAGTACAATAAGGATGGCTAAGATGGCTAAGAACATGAAAGACAAACAGCGGAGGAGAGCAAAAAAATAAAAAGTATGTAAACAGTAAAAAAGGGAGGACAGACCATATTGGCCCCATAAAGAACGAGGAAGGACATCTGGTTACAAAGGATGGGGAGATGGAGAAGGTATTGAATTTATTCTTCTTCTCAGTTTTCACAAGGGAATCGGGCTCTTCAGTAACCAAAACTGCAGTGTTTATCCTCATGACACATCACAGGAAGCACCTCCATGGTTAACAGAGGACAGAATTAAAATCGAACCAGGGAAACTTAACATTAATAAATCAATGGGACCAGATGGCTTGCACCTGAAGATACTTAAGGAACTCAGTTAAGTAATTGCCAGACCATTGTTCCTAATTTTTACTGATTGGCTTTTCTCCAATCAGCTGGTTCCATTCCAATGTAGCACCAATATTTAAAAAGGGCCCAAAATACATCCCTGGGAATTACAGACCAGTTAGCCTAACATCAATAGTATGTAAACTCTTGGAGGGGATGATAAGGGACTATATACAAGATTTTAGTAATGAGAACGGTATCATTAGCTGTAATCAGCATGTATTCATGAAGAATCATTCTTGCCAAACCAATCTATTAACCTTCTATCAGGAGGTGAGTTGACATCTAGCTAAAGGAAGGCCCGTAGACATGGTGCATCTGGATTTTGAAAAAGCATTTGACACAGTTCCCCATAAACGTTTACTGTATAAAATAAGGTCCGTTGGCATGGACCATAGGGTGTCAGAGGCGAGTTCAGAGGGTGGTGATAAATGGGGAATACACGGAATGGTCTGGGGTGGGTAGTTGGGTCCCCCAGGGTTCTGCACTGGGACCAATCCTGTTTAATCTGTTCTTAAATGACCTGGAGGATGGGGTAAACAGTTCAATATTTGTAATTGTAGACGATACTAAGCTAAGCAGGGCAATAACTTCTCCGCAGGAAGTGGAAACTTTGCAAAAAGATCTGAACAAATTAATGGGGTGGGTAACTAATGGCAAATGAGGTTCAATGTAGAAAAATGTGAAATAATGCATTTGGCTGGCAAAAATATGAATGCAATCTATACACTATGGAGAGAACCTCTGGGCGAATCTAGGATGGAAAAGGACCTGGGGGTTCTAGTAGATGATAGGCTCAGCAATGGCATGCAATGCCAAGTTGCTGCTAACAAATCAAAACAATATTGGCATGCATTAAAAAGGGGATCAACTCCAGAGATAAAACCATAATTCTCCAGCTCTACAAGACTCTGGTCCGGCCGCACCTGGAGTATGCTGACCAGTTTTGGGCACCAGTCCTCAGGAAGGATGTACTGGAAATGGAGAGAGTACAAAGAAGGACAACAAAGCTAATAAAGGGTCTGGAGGATATTAGTTATGAGGAAAGGTTGCGAGCACTGAACTTATTCTCTCTGGAGAAGAGATGCTTGAGAGGGGATATGATTTCAATATACAAATACCATACTGGTGACCCCACAATAGGGATAAAACTTTTTTGCAGAAGGGAGTTTAACTCGTGGCCACTCATTAAAATTAGAAGAAAAGAGGTTTAACCTTAAACTACATTTTTTACTGTAAGAGCGGTAAGGATGTGGAATTCCCTTCCACAGGCGGTGGTCTCAGCGGGGGCATCAATAGTTTCAAGAAACGATTAGATAAGCACCTGAATGACCACAACATACAGGGATATACAATGTAATACTGACATATAATCACACACACAGGTTGGACTTGATGGACTTGTGTCTTTTTTCGACCTCATCTACTATGTAACTATATAATAACTCTAGTGTCAGACCTCCTGTGTAACTCCAACTTTTGACCTGTAAAGGCATTTAAATTGTCGTCTATGAATATTTTTAGTTTAGTTTTGCGCTGTTCCACGGGCGTATGGAATTTTAAAGTGTGACATATTAGGTATCAATTTACTCAGTGTAACATCGTGTTTTATATTTACTCAAAAAGGTACGGTATTATAGTGTTTGTGTGCAATAAAAATCTTTAAAGTTTCCCCAAAAAAAATTCATTTGAAAAACCACTGCGCAAATACAAATGCAAATGACATAAAAATTGCAACACCTGCTATTTTATTCGCTAGGGCCTCTGCTAAAAACATATAGGACTTCTAAGTAATTTTCTAGCAAAAAAATATAGATTTTTACATATATGTGAGCAGTGTCAGAGATGGCCGGTATTGAGGTGGTCATTACCATGTTGATGAGGGAGAAAGGAGGAGCCAAGGAAGCCAAAATAAAGGCAAGAATAAACTTCAACTTGACTGCGTGCTCCATGCAGCTCTGTGTTTTTCTGGCGAGGGGATCCACAGGTGTTGAGTGCATCCCGCGTCTGCTGTCCATAGAAGTCTACTGGGACATGCAGATGAATGGACAAAGCCGCTATGTTCCAATATAACATGTGGGTGCATGCAGGCGTGGGTCACTGAACTCACCCTGTGTGCATGCACACACCCGCATGTCATGCTTGGATAGAGCAGCTTTGTCCATTCAGCTGCCTGTCCCAGTAGACTTTTATGGACTACCAACATGGGACTTCACGTACCACCTGTACCTCCAGAAAAACATGGACCTACATGGAACACATAGTCCAGCTCCCCATGTTGGTGGACCCGTAATTGCTGTAGAGGTTAAAGGATGTTTTATATATAGGACTGTACGTTACATGTACGTCTTTCAAAAAAGAGAACTTTTTAATTCTAGGTTTAGTGGTCCTTTACCTACTGACCCCGTTTAATGATTTAGTGATCTGGTAAGATGACGGGGACAGCGATGCAGATCAATAGCAATAGAAAAGGGAACTGTGTAATATGCCCAGTGGCAGCCTTCCCATCATCCGGTATGATTAATGGGCACAGGCAGCTCATGCTTTGATTCATCTCTTTTATTTTGCCTGTCTCCTGTGTCACATTTGTACAATAGGATGCAGTAAATCTCGCCAGCCATCTAAGAGGGTAATGGTGTGAGACAGCATTTCACCTCATAAGATAACATACTCCTTGGGGCCTTATTCACAAAGCAGTGAACTTTCATCCTGCTGAACAGCTAGTAATGGGCTGCTTTCATTACATGACTTTGGGCAAGGGTGGCATTTAGCCTTGGCCTTAAACCATTCATTTTCATCTCATACGGAGCCAAAGCTCAACAGTTATGGCTATAAGAAGATTACAATGGCTCATGAACCAGTCAAGCCTGGAAACTTTACACATGAAAGGAGAGATGGAGGGAATATGAGGACAGTGTTGATCTTATTGCTCAATTACTTTATGCATTGCACAATGCTCAGGAAAATAGCTGTCAGTCACAATTAAAGGGGGTCTATCACTTATTTGTTGTGGCATATATAAGTGGTTCCAAAGCCTCAAGGTCTTCTACCTTAATGCATTCTACACATTAAGGTAAAAAAATCTTCTCCTCTACAGGATCACCCCAGCCCTCCCTTATTCTTACATTAATGCGATCTGATCCAACCACGTGCATGAGAGCCAGGGCTGCTGTTAGAAACCATGGGGCTCCATACAGCCAACCTGACAGGGCCCTTCCTCCAAATGAACACAATTTACTATGCTTCTGTTATGAACAAACATAGTGAGTGATCAATACCGATCACTCATTGTGCTCATTCGGGAAAGGAAGTTTCTTGTAAATATGACATATTTACCGGACCTTTCCCCCACTCTCCATCCTGAAGGATAATATTGTGTGCTTACAGCTGCTGGGGGAAAAGGAGAGGGGTGTAGTACACCCCCTAAGGAACTGCAAGTAGAAAGGGATTCCCCACCCTGCACAGCCAGGCACACCGCATTTTTACAGCACACTTGAGGCAAGGAACAGACCAGTGCTTTGTTTTGCATGTTTACTAGGGGTTTAACTTGAATGGGGAGAAGGGTAATATGGGATGCCCACTTGACTTTAGTAGAACTTTCAGGGACATCTTCTTCTATACAGCTATTTACACTCCTTGGCCTTCTCCAGCACAACACTTGCTTGAAGCACAACACCCAGAACCAGCTGGCACTGTTGGATTGGTAGCAAATGTCCTTTACAGGCCAGGATCGTGGGCCCCTTGTTTGTGTAGCAAAGTCTTAGTGCCCAGCTGTCCTGTGGCTACTGATTCCAAACACAACCTCTTCAAGCACTGCTAGCCCACCTGGCTGCAGCTACCTCTTTCTTCAGCCCCCTTGGCTAAACACAGTGCCCCAGATTGACTCTGCATCCATCTCAGACTGCTCTCACCCAGTCCTCTCAGGCTGCCTCTCAGTCCTCCCCGACTGTAACACTCACCAGCCCCCCTGGCTGTCTTCCCCCCTGTAGATTTGCCCGGCAGTGTTCTCGTCCTGTTTTCCTTCTCCTGTGTGTTGTGAAGAGGGTCTCTTCTGCACCCAAACTCCCAGACCCAAGGTCACCCCCCAGATTAGGGGGTTACTCTCAAGGGCCACTGACACCCTCCTAACACTCCATCTTTCACCTGAACTCTACTGCCCCAGCTGGGCTGACCCTGATTATTTGAGGAGGCCTTCCCCCTGCCAACCCATCTGTTGTGGATTGGTCAGGGCCCTCAGAATACTCCAGGCAGCTCCTCCTCACCTCCACTTCCATTCTTCTAGAATCTTCTCCAAGTTTCTAGAAGTAGGGGGAGGTATCAGAGGTGCTTTCTGTGAGTCATCTATCCCTCCCTGAGTCTATGCCCACACACAGATTAAATTTATTTTTTAAAAACACAGGCTTGGCTGCCAGCCAAGCCTGAACAATTTACATACACTACCACACATACACTAACAACAAGAAATCTAGTACACTAGCTAGGGGGTGCTACAGGAGGAAAACTGGAAACACTGCAGGGGTGGGGGGGAGCACATGGAGGGGCTGGGTAGCAAGGGGAAAGGTATGATGCACAGCAAGGGTGATCAGTGTGGCGGGGGTGCTATTACTGGAACCAATCCCCTGTATCGCTCTCTTGCAGCAGCTGAAAGCTGGTAGGAGGGAGAAGAAGCCAGCTTTTAGCTGCTGCAGAGAGAGCCATATAGGGGATGAGTTCCAGTAACTGCCCCCCCTTACCCACATCTGATTCACCCTACTGCCAGGGACTGCCTGCTTGCCCGGGCACCGTACAGGGGGACCGGCGATACTCCCACATCATTATCCTGACAAGAGCAGCAACTCTTGCCGATGTCTCCTTTCTCATTGTGCAGATTGATAACAGGAGCCATTGTCTCCTGCAGCTGTCAATCAAATCCTGTGATGAGGAAGCGAGGGGCTGGGCCGAGTTGCCTGGTCTGTGTCAATAGACACAGACAGGGCGGCTTAGGAGCGAGCCCACACAGGTGACCCCATGGAAAGAAGCTTTCCATGGGTGCACTTACCGAAGACTGAGAGCGCTGACAGCGTGTTCTGGTGGGGGGCCGTCCCCCTGTCAGAACACAATAACACAGCAGGGGAGATTGCTGTACTAACATCAGATTGTTAGTACAGCCACTCTGACCTGAGCTGTCAGTTTTTTTTATGTGGTGGTGAGTACGAGGCTTAAAGACAGCTTTATACATGCAAAGTGTGAATATTCAAAGTACTTTAAAAAAAACTGAAAATTACCCAATTTTTTTTTTTGGGGACAGTGAACATTGAATAACTCTGTGAATGTTTTTACTTTTTATTTTTAAGCTGTTTGCTGACAATTTTTCAGGCATTTTGTATTTTCCTTATGCTGCTATAAAAAAAATATGTTTGCGTTGTATCGTAGGAAAATTCAAGTGTAGTCCCCTGCTGCAGACTTCCCATTGTTTAAGAAAGAAAATAACAATTATTCTATTATCTCGTTGTTGAAGCAACATGTAACAGCCATGCTTTTGTGTATTATTTGTATTTTATGTTAAAAATATTTGTGGTGCAAAATATTGCCTGGTATAATATGACTAGAGTTTAAACAGCATTGTAAAAATTACAAGTTTTAAAAAGTTGAGCTTCAAACACTAAATCTATTATCCGGGACTAGTATGAAAGACTAAAATAATTATACTAATATTTCTGCCATTGTTGGACATTACTGTTTTTGGTAAAAATATGTTCTGTAAAAAAACAGTATTTATGCTGCACTGCACTGTACAATTTCTGCATTGTCGCAGACATTTAAAAAAAATCAAGTGAAAGCGGACCTTCAGCTGCCCACAGTTAAAATAGTTGCAGCCAGACTTAGTGAAGGGAGATTTCTGCAGCATATTTAGCAAGTACAGAATCACAATATATATAAAATAATATGCAAAATGGTTGGAGGGAAGCTTAAGAATGACAAAGATGTTTTTATTACAAATTATGTGAGCAGACTGCAGTTCCTCTTTCATGAATTTGCTCTAATACTGAATAAGCCAATTATTAAAATAGAGGCACAGCTATCATGGCTATGTGGGCATGATTAGAGATCCAAACTACTGCTGGCAAGGTCACCAATGAAGAACTTTTTCCCAAGTGTCCTCCTCACCTCCTGTTCTCATTACAACTTAAAGCAGGGTTCCACCCTAAAGTGGAACTTTCACTGATCGGAACCCTCCCCCCCCTCCGGTGTCCCAGTTGCTACCTTTCAGTGGAGACAGGTATTTGCACCCAATTCCGGGCATAGAGTCTATGCTGTTTCCTGTCCTGGCGTGCTGTCTGCTGGGGCACACACTGGTCCCAGAGACAGCGCTGACCATTCCAATTGCTCTCCGTGACTCACGCATGCGCAGTAGGGAACCCGGGAAGTGAAGCTGCAATGCTTCACTTCCTATTTCCCTCACAGAGAATGGCGGCGGCAGCAGCCGAGAGCCGAGCCATCGATCGGTCTCAGCTACTGACATCGCTGGACCCTGGGAGAGGTGAGTGTCCATTTATTAAAAATCAGCAGCTGTAGTATTTATAGCTGCTGGCTTTTAATAATTTTTTTTTCCCAGTGGAATCCCTCTTTAAAGAGGAAGTAAACCCACCAGACCAACACTGCGATTTGAGGTGTCATTCAAATGAATGGCATCTCGAATGCGAGTCCTGCGTTTTGTCATTCACACTTCAGTGCGGTCAAATCGTGGGCAGATCCGCTGCCAATCTGCCTGCGATTCAAAATGCTGTAGTAAGAATGCACCCTTAATGTCCCTCTATAGTAGCTTACATGTCCACACATTTGCACACATAAGAATTTACAGACGTTTAAAGGCAGGAGAGTTTAGAGGCAGAAAGGAATGGCATTTTTTATATACTGTAGTTATACTGCTCCAGCTTGGACCAATCTAACCATGCATATATTATACCTGTGGGATCTTTGTGGAAGCTGGAAATCAATGTAGTAGATACCACTACTCCACTGATCTCCACTAGCTTCTGGGTCCCGTGCCAATCAGTTGCATTCAGAACATAGGAGGACATGGGTGCTATTTAAAGAATTATTTGCAATTTCTCAATAAATGCAAAGCCTTGCCTGACTGGAGGTTGTAGAGATTGTGACATCACTGCCCCAACTCTGTATTTTGTCCTGAGAAATAACTCTTTGTATTCATTGAAAAACTGTCCCTTTTGCAGATTTTTAAGGATATAAAGGATTTTTAAGTTTTAATGATGCTATCGAGTAGCCTAAAGCTGGATACACACTATACAACTTTCTGTAGATTTTTTTTTCTTCAGATTTACCAACAACATATAATATGAGGTCAACCCTGTATGCAATCAGGCAGGCCCTTACACTACATGGTTTTGGTAAATCTAAGGCCTCTTTCACACTTCTGCGACTTGGGACTGCAAAGTCGTATGACAAGTCGTACCCCATGATTTCCAATGAGTACCATTCATATCTGTGTGATTTCAAGTCACATTGACTTCAAAGTAGTCCCTGTACTACTTTGGTCCAACTTTGATACTAGTTGTGGTCCATTACACAGGCGTTCCCTGAAAATGCGGTAAAATCTCGCTAGTTTGAAGTAGCAGTAGTGTAAAAGGAGCCTTAGGAAAATCAGACAACAAAAGTTGTATATTGTGTATGGGGTCTAAGGCTCTCGCTTCTAACTTAAAATAGTAAATATGAAAGATTTATATTCATTTTTTCACATTTACTGATCTAAATAGAAATTTTAAAAATATAGTCCCAAACATACCTGCCTGGAGTTTGCATGTTCTCTTTGTGCCTGCGTGAGTTTCCTCCCACACTCCAAGACATGCTGGTAGGTTAAAGGATAAGTTCAACATTTAAAAAAATAAAATGAATGCACATCTTTTATGCAGGTAAAAAAAAATGTGCATTTATAAATATTTTTACTAGGAGCCTGCAAAGCATTGATCTGCTGATCGTGAGTGCCTTCCATATACCATAGTAATGCTTCCTGCCTTCCATGTGCCAAAGCCTATACAGTAAAACCTTGGATTGCGAGTAACACGTTTTATAAGCGTTTCACAATATCAGCTGTTTTTTTTTTTTTTTTTAATCCTGACTCGATTTGCGAGCGTTGTTTAGCAAGCAGGATTCAAGTCTCTGGGGTGTGCATTCCCGCTTGTGGCCAGAGGTGGGGGCGCCAGAGACACCCAGAGATGCTTGGAGACACTTGGTTTCCCGAGTGTCTCAGAGCGTCTCCTAGTGTTTCCAAGTGTCTTCCAGTGGTCTCAGTGTCTCCGGCACCCCCCCACCTCTGGCCACATGCGGTACTGCATACACTAGATGTGACGAATGAATTATCTGAGTTTCCATTGATTCCTATGGGGAAACTTGCTTTGATATACGAGTGCTTTGGATTACAAGCATCCTTTTGGAATTAATTATGCTCGTAATCCAAGGTACTACTGTACCAAAATGATCCTTCCTGCCTTCCATATGCCATAGTAATCCTGCCTTCCATGTACCATAGTGATCCTTCCTGCCTTCCATATACTATAGTGATCCTTCCTGCTTTCCATGCACCATAGTGATCCCTCTTTCCTTTCTTCCATGTACCATAGTGATCCTTCCTGCCTTCCATGCACCATAGTGATCCCTCTTTCCTTTCTTCCATGTACCATAGTGATCCTTCCTGCCTTCCATGCACCATAGTGATCCCTCTTTCCTTTCTTCCATGTACCATAGTGATCCTTCCTGCCTTCCATGCACCATAGTGATCCCTCTTTCCTTTCTTCCATGTACCATAGTGATCCTTCCTGCCTTCCATGCACCATAGTGATCCCTCTTTCCTTTCTTCCATGTACCATAAGGATCCTTCCTGCGTTCCATGCACCATAGTGATCCCTCTTTCCTTTCTTTCATGTACCATAGTGATCCTTCCTGCCTTCCATGCACCATAGTGATCCCTCTTACCTTTCCTCCATGTACCATAGGGATCCTTGTTGCCTTCTATGTACCCTCCCGCTATCATGTTTTGTCACACTCACTTTTTGCTGCGGCAAGCTTAGCAGGTCACTATCTCCCTGAAATGTCCCTTATTCTCAAGTTTAAACGTTTGGAAGTATGTAAATGTTGTGTGAACAAGTTGTGTGAAAAAAATGTATAAATAGCCCCATGTGTCTGTGTTTATAAACCTAAAATGGTACACAGATCGATGATTGTAGAGAACATAATGTGATACTAAAATGTGCCGTCTGTAAAAGAAGAAACCGCAGAAAACAGACAGGAAGTGTAACTAAATGCCCCATGTTCATTTGGTTTTTTTCCCATGTAGGTGACAACAGGTTGGCCTTCAGTGTAGAACACATATGGGCTTTTTACTTGCTGTTTCCTTTTGTGCATTGTCACCGTGACAGTTTTTTTACTGTCACTATCTTCATCAGTCACTCTTTTCATTTACTACTATCTCCAGAAAAAAAACACAAAAATGTCATAATAACACCGTCTAGTGAAACCAGCAAAGCTCCAACAGACTGACAGTTGGTTTACAGCCTACAAACAGTCCTAAGTTTACTAACTAAAGAATACACTATCCTAAGAGACAATCACGTTTAACAACTGTAATCTAGATGTGTATTCTGAGAAATCTGCCAAATCAGTAAAATTCTAGTAAGTATCTACAGAAAATTGCTGAATCTTAAAACATTTAAGCTTAAAAGGTTTTTCTTGATGAATGTCTTTTTAATTGAATAACTATGTATGAATTAGAGAAACTGAGGGATTATTTATATCATTTCTAGCTATTAAATTAAAGTGAAAAATAAAATAAAAAAAATAAAAAATTACAAACATATCATACTTACCTCCACTGTGCAGCTTGTTTTGCACAGAGTGGCCCCGAACCTGGTCTTCTGGGTTCCCCCGACGGCTCTCCCGGCTCCTCCCCACATCTGATAACCCCCTTGGAGAAGCGCTTCCCGAGGGGGTTTCCTTGTAGGCGTGCTTCCGAGTCCAGCATTCAGCGCCCATAGAGGCCGAATGCAGGACTCTGCTCTGCCCCCTGGTGCCCGCGTCATTGGATTTGATTGATAGCAGCGGGAGTCAATGGCTGCACTGCTATCAATCTATTCAAACAAGAGCTGAGAACCCCGGGCAGAGAGACAGCACATCCCCGTGGGTCAAATTCAAGGGTTCAAGTAAGTAAAACTGGGGGGCTGGGGGGGGGGGGCTAGAATGCATTAGGGTGAAAACAAACGAAGGTTTACAACCCCTTTAAACAAACTCTTAAACATTAGCTTTTTCTACCACTAGATGTCCTTAATCTAATGGCCAGCATCATTCAACCCACTTCTTCTGATCCCAGGTCATCCTGTACTTCCCCAGCAGCGAAAGAAGAAAAAAGGCCAAGTCCATAAATGATTTAAAAAAAATACTTGCAGAGGGGCCTCCACACTCTAAGGGTTAAAGCAGAACTAGAGGCAACCCTTTTTTTTCTCATTTTGGAGAGTAAAGGAAGATTATAACCCCTGTCAGTGTTTGTTTTGTTTTTGCCATCTGTGTCCCGTTGCAAAGATTTACCTTCACTTCTTGTTCCATAGCCAAAACAGGAAGTGAGAGGAAATCCATGCAAATTAAGAGATTTCCTTGGCGGCCCCCAGGTCACCAGAACTAGTTTCCCTGTTGGAAGATTTTCCCTTTATTACTGTTCTGAGGACAACCCAAAATTTGTGATTTTCTTTTACTTTCACTTTTAGTGACAATGGTAAACAGCACAAATAGAGAGGGTGAATCTCCCTAAGGCTGGATTCACACCTGTGCATTTTTTGTGCTTTTTGCATTTTGCAGATTTGCTCTACAGAACGTGTTCCATAGGAAACCATGTTAAATGGACTGGAGTGCAAATCTGCAAAATGCAAAAAGCACAAAAAATGCATAGGTGTGAATCCAGCCTAAAGGGGGCAGAGACAGCAATAAAAATTGACAGGTGTTCTAATCCATCTCTACTCTATCCAGAAGTAAAAAAAAATAAAAAATGGTTTTGCATTTAGTTATACTTTAAATCAGGGATATGCAATTAGCGGACCTTCAGCTGTTGCAAAACTACAAGTCCCATCATGCCTCTGCCTCTGGGTGTCATACTTGTGGCTGTCAGAGTCTTGCTTTGCCTCATGGGACTTGAGGTTCTGCAACAGCTGGAGGTCCACTAATTGCATATCCCTGCTTCAAATGCTCAAAAGGTTGAGGGATTAAGGAATAAGATGTAATACTTATTTGTTCCTCTCTCCAACAGGCTTCCTCCACACTGTGGAACCGATCCCCCAAAGGCAATTTTCTAAGGCCGCGTACACACGGGCGGATTGTCTGGCCAACTAAGTTCGTCAGACAATCCGACAGACAGTCCGTTCAAAATTTGCATGAACGGACTTGACCACACACGATGAGCAGACAGTCCGCTGAAAGCGTGCGCGATGACGTCTACAGCACGTCAGACGGGACTAAAAAAACGACGTCCTATACACTGCAATGCAACCTTCGGCCGTGTAAATCCTTTCTGAGCATGCGCCATACTTAGTCCGTCCAACTTGCCTACACACGAGCGGACTGTCCGCTGAAACCAAGTTTGGACGGACAAATCCAAGTTTGAACGGACTGTCTTACGGAAATTCCGTAAGACTTTGTTCGTCAGATTGTCCGCTGAAAAAGTCCGCTGAAGCCCACACACGAGCGGATTGTCCGCTGAAACACGGTTCAGCGGACTAAGTTGGACAGACAATCCGCCCGTGTGTACGCGGCCTAAGACATTCTAGTCTGCAGTCACACTATGATTGTCAACAGCCCTGCATTGTACGTGAGGATGGAGAGAGACTCTCTTTCCTGGACCAAAAGCAGTGGAAAGGACCAGAGAAAGTAGTAAGGTAAGTATTAAAGCGGAGCTCCGCTTGTCTGCCTCCTTCTAAACCCCCATCAACCCCGCTGCCACATTTGGCAACTTTCGGGGGAGGGGGGAGTAGGTACCTGGTTTTGACAGGTACCCACTCCCACTTTCGGGTGAGTTTGCTGCTGTGAACTTAGCCAGAAGTTTGCCCCCCCCCCTCCATCTTCCCCGGCCACTGAGCCATTCACAAAACACAGTGTGCTTTGCACATGCGCAGTAGGGAACCGGCTGTGAAGCGGTAAAGCTTCACTGCCAGCTTCCTTTTGCCGAAGTGGCAGCACCCGAGAGCCGAAAAAATCAGCTCTGGTCAAGACACCGCTGGATTCCTGGACAGGTAAGTGTCCTAATATTAATATTCAGCAGCTACTGACTTTTATTTTTTTCTGAAGGAGCCTGGAGCTCCTCTTTAACCATTGAAAATTATAGATTAGCTACCAGAGGCACTTTGTATTGTACTTAACAATGTTTCATATATCAGTAATTTTTTTTCAGTGTCAGATCAGTGTTGTACATCACCTCGTTCTGAACTATCGGATTTTCCGACAACTTTGGGCGACCGCGTGTATGCAAGACAAGTTTGGGCCAAAATCTGTCGGAAAAAATTTGACGGATTTTGTCCTCGGAATGTCTGAACGTGTGTACAGGGCATTAGAGTGGTGAGGATGTGGAACTCACTTCAACAGTTGTCAGTGATGGGGTGTAGATAAATTCAAAAAACTTGCATGTGTTTCTTAGAGAATGCAATGTATGTAGGGATATGGAAAATAGTAGTGACATAAACATGCACACAGACTGGTGTCGACACCTGCTGCATGGAGTTTGCATGTTCTCCCTGTGCCTGCGTGGATTTCCTCCGGGTACTCCGGTTTCCTCCCACACTCTAAAGACATGCTGGTAGGTTAATTGGATCCTGTCTAAATTGGCTCTAGTATATGTATGAATGTGAGTTAGGGATCTAGAGTGTAAGCTCCTTGAGAGCAGGGACTGATGTGAATGTACAATGTATATGTAAAGCGCTGTGTAAATTGACAGCGCTATATAAGTAACTGAAATAAGTAAAATAAATATTAAAATAGTGATAAGATTAAAGACACATTATTACATCTAAAAAAGGCATTAGACTATAGTTTTCATGTTAAAGTGTTTGTAACGGACCTCTCAGCACCCCGCTTGGGTGCTTCCGCCAAGATACAGCTTCCTCCACTCTGGAACCAGGTATTATAGCTGAGCATTGCACCCAAGAACTAGACGACACTAGCTTAGGTGCAAACTGGAACTGACTTTATTGTAAATTCACACAGAATATTTACCACACAAAATCAGGTAAGAGCTTGATCACATTATCCAAAACGATGCAAACTGTAAACAATAATAGCGGTACACCTAATAAACAGCTAACATAAACATAAACGGTATCCTAATGATACAGTAAGCTAATTAACACAAACATATAACATCCCACAATAATTTGGTAACAAGGTGAAGTGGTCACAATACTAGCAGACAGACAGAAAGAAAAGTTGACACCTAGGAGGCACACAATGGGGAATTATACCTTGAGCGAAAGACACCTTAATACAGTGTAACTCCAGTCCTCAAGGCGCCCCAACAGGTCATGTTTTCAGGCTTTCCCATTATTTTGCACAGGTGATTTGATCAGTTTCACTGCCTTTAGTAATTACCACAGCCGGTTCTGAGGAGGGAAATCCTGAAAACATGACCTGTTGGGGCGCCTTGAGGACTGAAGTTGAGAAACACTGCCTTAATAAACAGATTACAGCAGGAAACACCAGCATCAGGTTGTTTAGGGCAGATGCCAACATCTATTCTGATTTTCTGAGACTTGGAGGGGTGGTGAAGCAGTCTAGGAGGGATGGTGAAGCAGTCATTGCTGGTTTTTGTCCCCCCAAAAGTCACCCAGCCTCTCAAAGAATAAAGCCCCCTCAAATGCCAAGGCCCATAGTCAATAGGCAAGAGGCTGCCCTGCAGTCCCCTCCAAAAGCACCTGTCCCGGTTGGGTCTGTCACAGTGATTCTAACCTAATAAAAAAAAAATAACAAACAGGTTTATACTTACCTGCTCTGTGCAATGGAAATGCACAAAGCGGCCCAAACCTCCTCTTCTCGGGTCCTCTGCCGGTGCTCCTCCTTATCTCAGTGTGCCACCATAGGAAGCCGCTTCCTATGGTGGCACTAGATAAAGTAAGACATGTGGGTTAACAAACCCTTTAACCCTGAACACATATGAATTGCACAGGTTCTGAGGCTAATTTAATGCAGATAAGGCGCTAAGTGAGTTTAATTACCACCTTAATCAGCCACAGAACCTGTGTAATTAATATGTGCTTGTTTTTAAAAGGGATGAGGTGGCAACCCTAACTACTACACAACATAGGGTTACATGCACGTCTAAACACAGGTGACACAACATTTACAATGTAAACTATTGGCTGTACTTTAAAAACAAGATGGTGTAAAGTCCACGCTGCAGTGTTAGTGCATGCACATTATTTTCCAAGAACTCGCTAAACTACTACGATAAGCGAAACCAAGTTCAAAGTTTGCTTTTATCTCTTGATCAGCTGAACGAGAATACACTTCCTTGTAAAGTTCCCGCCTATGGCGTTAAATGAAGTCACCAGTTCCTCCCTTCAGTTGACATCATCTCACCTTTCAGAAGAATGTTTGTCTTGCTTTCATTCTACAGCTCAGCTACAGTTACAAATGAGATTTTGCCAACTTTTTATCTTGGCCTGTAACCCTTTGTTGACTCCTGCCTCATCTGCAATGTTAGGAACTCATTTGAGGCAGCTGTCAGCTAGAGGGTTAATCTCTCATAGGTGATTAAAGTCTCACGTGTAGTTTAGCCCCTTGTTGGTGTGTAGTGTGGTTAGATGCAGGAAATTCTGCAAACTGATTTCTTAATGATATACGACGTACAATATTCGCCAAAAGTTAGCAGCTATTGAAAAAACGCAGGTTGACCTTTATTGGCTTTTTTACATATACAGCATATTTTATTATCTAAAAAATGATCATAGTCCTTCCATAAAAGAGGAGATCGCATTTAGCGATTTGGGATGAAGATTATTACAGCTTACTTTTGTGTCGCAGCAGATTGTATAAGATCGGTTGCTGTTTCATTTCCGCTCATTCACACTGTGGTCGGATGAAGCAGTCACATGATAACCAGAAAATGAAATTTCCTAGCTGAGCTTTCATGCAGTTCAGAAATCCCCTTAGCTTTCATACAGCAGCAAAACCGCTTTATTTTACTACAGGCCCACAGTGGTTCAGTGGTTAGCAGTGTTGCCTTGCATTGTTGTGTCTGTATAGGTTTCCTGCCACAATCTTTAGAAATACTGGTAGACTGACTGGCTTCCTCCTATATTGGCTTTGCAGTGTTTGTTACAGGACAGGTAAAGAATATCACACTATGGGCTAAAATGTACCACATCCATTATTATTACAACCTCAAAAACCCATTTATGCCAGTCTTCTATCAGATTACCCATCATATTGTGTAACGGAAGTGACGTTCCAGCCAAAAAATATTTTCCCCTGCGCATGCGCTATACGTTCCAACATGCGTTCCATGGTGCTATGCGTTCCAAGCACTTCATGATCTGACGGGTAGCAGTAATCTGATAAAACACCCATGCGGACATCTCACTACACCCAGCTACGTCTTGAATTTCAGAGTAATTTTAGCAATAAATAAATATGGTATATTGATATCTGTTAAGAAAAAGTTACTAAAGCTCTGATATGGACCTGATTACTAATGTGAAAAACTGATTCAGCTGCAGCTATTTAAATGTGCTCTGTTGCCACATGCAAAATAATAAAATAAGAATAATAATGCACTTAAACCCAACTAAAAATCATAATAAGTATCATACAACAATGTGATAACCAATAATCCCAAAAATGTGCTACATAAACAATTGCTAGTGCTCCTTCCTCTGTGAGAGGAAATATAATCCAAATATACACACAGTAATCATAAATAAGATACAAAGTGTGAAAAGAAAGTCCCAACAGAGATGAACCACCTCCTGGAGGTAAAGTTCCTATTCACCTTCAGAGAATAGATAAAGGCATTTCCCTTGAGAAAGTCACGTGACCTGTGACAAAACGCGACGGTAGGAGCCAGTGACTTCATCTTCAGTGTTTCGCTGTACCGGACGTACAATGAGGAAGAAAACTGTGTGCACCACTGATCGTTCAATGATCGTTTTTGAACCAAACCAAATGTGAGTGAATAGCCTACATTAATCGGGGGTTTATGAATACGCGGCAATCTTGCGCAATGATGTCCTTTAAACTTTGAGAGCAATTTCTTAGAAATCATCAGTTTGGGAGAAAAACGGACCATTTGAACCACGGGAAATTCATGAGCTCATCGGAGTGAGGATCCATGATCTGGAGAGTGTTATTTGACTCAGGTTTTTTGATTTATCTATTCTCTGAAGGCGAATAGGAACTTTACCTCCAGGTGGTGGTTCATCTCTGTTGGGACTTTATTTTCACACTTTGTATCGTATTTATCATTACTGTGTGTATATTTGGATTATATTTCCTCTCACAGAGGAAGGAGCACTATCAATTGTTTATGTAGCTAATTTTTGGGATTATTGGGTATCACATGTTGTGCGATGCTTATTATGATTTGAGAATACCCCAGTAGATACCCCAGTAGAAGTTCCCAGTATATACCCCAGTAGAAGTCCTATTAGGACGAAACACGTTGGGCCAGGTACACCATTTCCCATATTGCTTTTATTGAACTGTGATCACTTTTATTCCTGCATGTTGGTTTTTATCAATTAAAACCCACCTGTTTTGACCTGCACCATTGGAGCCCATATTTTTTCTCTTCCTTCCATGTTCTGCGGATGAAAGTTTTTTGGGTTCTTCTATCGGGTCGATTTTACCCCTGTATGGGCGACTCCATACCAGCATTTATATTTCCATTGGATTTCTCGCTGACATCTTCGGCTGTTTGATCCATCTATATGGCTTGATATCAACATATGATCATTTACAACTTATCCATCGGTCTTCTTTGTGGTTAACACCATTGGGAGAGCAGCGGGGCGCACCTACAAGTCTCCAGGATATCTGTGACAGCCCGGTCTACTTGCCAACTGAAATTATCCATGCTTGATTGAACAGTTGTCACTGACAGTCGGGTCCACCAGCTCCGGTAAGCGTGTATAAGTCATATCAGTTGTCTGAAAGAAATTTCCATGTGATGGTCTATACAACTTTAGGACATCATTGTGGGGATACCCCTTCATTTTTATGATGGACATTTTCATTATATGTGTTTCATTTGGGGACTTTTAGCACAATTTATTTCAATGGTTTTAATCACTTTTCCCTTTAAAGTGTATATTACTTAGTGATTTTTACATAATTTGCTTTTTTAGAACTTTTTCCTTAAGGTGTATATTACGTAGTGATTTTTACAGGGGTGTAGTAAGATGTCCACATGGGTGTTCTATCAGAATACAGCTACCCGTCAGATTGTGAAGTGTTTGGAACGCATAAGCGCATACGCAGGAAGTAATGTTTGGTCGGAACGTCACTTCTGTTACACAATCTGATGGGTAGCGGTAATCTGAACTTTACTGGTACTAGAGAGGACAGACACATAGATATATAGAAAATTTTTATTCCAAAGTTTAAAATCACAATTTAAAACAACACAGGATTATGATCCCTTTAAGACAATGTAGACCAGTGATGGCAAACATTGGCACCCCAGATGTTTTGGAACTACATTTCCCATGATGCTCAACTATACTGCAGAGTGCAAGAGCATCATGGGAAATGTAGTTTCAAAACATCTGGGGTGCCAAGGTTTGCCATCACTGATGTAGACCATACAATATGTATATTGTATCTATTAATAAATATATTTTCTGAAATATCCCAAGAGGCTGACACGTTTCACATCAATAAGCTTCTTCAGGACCTTTATATCTTGGTAGCAAAGAAAAATTATCTTAACTTAACTTAAAGACCATACACTGTATAGTGAATATACAGTATATTGCTATTGACATAACATTTTCAACATCATGACTGTAATCTATGCCACTTAAACGCTGCTTCTGAAAAATGCACAGAGACAGTGACCCAATGGTGGATACCAGCTATGCATATACATGGGTGGTAAGGTAGCCATACACAGTATTATTGGTAATGGTTGATCAAAAGGTAAGTTGATGGTACATATGGCCCCAGGTGCCCCTGTGTAAGAGGCCTTAAAGGCTTTGTTATAGAAAGGATTTTTGATTGTGATTGTGTGAAAATCTGCAAAGCTTCCATCAGATATGAGAGGAGAGTAGCCTGATCCAGCTGAAATCGTATGTCTAGATGTATCTCATGCTGGCAGATGCCCACCAAGACACACTCACTGGTGGTTCTCCCTGATCCTGCTGTACGCTAACATAGACAGGAACAGGAAAGCCAAATGTTTCTGTTTCTGAAGTACTCTACCATCACAAGTGCCAGAGAGCAATCAGATGGTAATTGTTCCTCAATGTTTGTGGGCACCTAAAATATCAATTTTTGGTAACAGGTGAGAGTAATCATAGACATGCTAATGTTAACCAGCAAAAATGCACATGTGGCAGAAAATCAAAAACGTCATCCTAAGGCGTCCTTTACACTTGCAGTTGGGTGCAGTAAAAACTTGGTTGAGACACATTTTTACCACACCCAAACTGCTGGCTGGGGGTTTTCATATGCTACGGCCAACCAAAAATACTTTGCTTGGCAAAAAGGAATTAAACCTGTTGCATTCGGTGGGAACTACTGCCCACTGAACATAAACTATTAAAGTGAATGGAGAAATGCTGCAACCACCCTGCAACCTTGTGCAATAAATGTTGGTGTGGTTCATTTGTGCAGAATTTAAGTGCTTAAAACAGATGGTGAGGCTGTTGGGTAAGTGGGTGCTGCAGTGACCACCGTCTGGAGATGGAAACATTCAGAGCAAAGGATTTGTCACCAGCACACCAGGAATCTCCAAAAAGGGTCCAACTCTTTATTGGACAAACACATCACAGCAAAAACCAGCAAAGTTTTGGGGCCTTGCAGGACCCCTTCATCAGACATGTAATGTCACATACCTGATTAGGGGTCCTGCGTGGATCCGAAACATTGCTAATTTCACTGTGATATGTTTGTCTAATAAAGGGGTAGATCTGTTTTGGAGATCCCTGGTGTGCTGGTGACATCCTCTCTTTTGACCTGCCATAAGAACATGCATATGAGGCTTATGCCCATGCTTGTTCTGGGTCTTTAAAGGAGTACAGCTAAAGCACATTTGGCTTTACTTCTGTGAATCACAGGAGTGCAGCTCGTCCTGCACTCCTGTGACTCACTTTCAGCAGACAGCGGGCTTCAGTCTGCTGACGCCACAGAGCCAGTCCAAGCTTGGAAAAGATTGCGATCATATGGTCAGAATGCCTGGACCAGCAACCAGCTCAGCCTATCAGTGAGCCTGAGCCGGCCACTCCCGCCCCTTCCGCAGCCCAGCATTTCAGGGAGTGCGTGCGCAAGGGGGGGGGTGTTAGAGCAGACAGTGGTGACTAACACTAGCTCTCAGCTCACAGAACACCGAGAACCGAGTGCTCGGCAGTCTTTGATCGCTCGGTTCTCAGCCTTAGAGCCAGCGGGGTACAGATGCTGCATCCACCTAGGTAAGCATGATTCTAAAAGAAAAAACAATCCCATATCCCATACTTTTACTGACTAAACAATGCAGAAAGTTTAAGGATCCCACCCCCAGATGATGCGCTGAAAACAAGTCAGCAATGGCTGTATTTAGTTTGCCTTGAAAAGGTTAATACGGACCTGTTTCTAATTTTCCTTTGGCATTCACCCCTTTCATTGATGTGTGGGCGAGACTGGCACTATCCTGTTCCCTCCGCACGGCTGGGTGACTCACCTTCTTTGTGTATTTCTGACACTCTCGTTAATTTGTCGTGTGCTTCCAGCCACCAGCAGCACTCCGCTTAACCCATTTTCATCTGACGGTTCCTACGAAGCCCAGAGACAACACAAGGCAACAGGCGTTCTGGTATCATTCTGCCAATAAGATATTTATAACCGTTCTGCCGCAGGGGGGTTAATCATACATCTGGGTATATCACAGCTGACATGATTATAAGGATCTCTAAAGGAATATTTGCTTAACCTTGTGTGGCTTTCTCAAAGCCGCCATAGAGGAAAAAAAGGGTTTGGCAATGTTTCTGCTGCATTCTTGAATTGAGAAGCAGTCATGTATAGGCTATAGGATAGATAAAGTTCAGTATGCTCATTTAAAAGCAACAGAAATCCAATGCAAAACTGTTGCCAGGGACCTTTAAACACTTCATATTCCTGATATGTGGCTGCTGTACCATGTACTTGTATGAGAAAGTAACCTGTTCTCTCTGTATTGCTCCTTTATATGAAATCCCTGGTGTTTCTGCTACTCCCCTTCCTTTCCTATTAAAAACTGACAACACTAAGCAGGAGAGCACATTGTGGTCAGTTCTCGAGCTATGCTGGGAACATAGGCTGCTCTCCTCCAATGATCAGACTTGCCCTGACCCAATCAAAATAGAGTAGGACATATCCACACCAAAAAAAAAAACAATGTTGAAGATATGCATTGACATAGGCATTTGCCCTTTATGAGACCTGAACATGGAACAATAATAACAGCTCCGCATAGCTCAACTAATGCAATCTAGGAAAAGTATTCAACTATTAGCTTAAACTCCCAGCCATAGAAATCAGAAGTGAGAATATATGTGCACATCAGCCCCCAGAATAAACCAACGTGAGTGTTGACCTACTTGACATGGAGGCTAAGCTGTAAGAGCCCTTTCACATTGGGGCATTAGGGACGTCGGCGGTAAAGCACCACTATTTTTAGCGTCATTTTAGCAGCGCTTTTAGCGCTAGCGGGGTGCTTTTAACCCCCACTAGTGGCCGAAAATGTGCCCGCAAATCGCTGCTGCCGATTGATTTCCATGGGCAGAAGTGCCTCAAAAATGCTGCTTGCAGGACTTTCTTTGACATCCTGCCAGCACACCGCTCCAGTGTGAGAGCCCTCAGGCTTTCACATTGGGGTGACAGGAGAGGCGCTTTACAGACACTTTGCAGTCGCTACTTTTAGCGCTATAAGCACCTGTAAAGCGCCTCAGTGTGAAAGGGGCCTAAAGGTAACCCACAAGCGGGTTAAAGTATAGAGCTGTTACCAAGCAGGTCCATTAACTCTTTCAGGATGGAGGGTCAATGTCCACCATGTATATATGGATAGGAAGAAAAAGAGAGGATAGGAGGTATAGAGAAAGGGAGGAGGTAAAAGGGAGAAGAAAGAAAAAGGGAGAGGGGGAGGGAAACTGGATTGGGGCCTGATGCCACCCCCAGTACGTCCACACTCATGTCACGGGTAGTATAAAACCATACTCCCTCTAAGGGGAAGTCCCTCACTCGAAGTATGTTACAAATTTAGAGGAGTATTGAATATTAGTTCTATACAGTCATGTGATCCCGTAAACGTTCCAGGTGTCTCAGAGAGTCCATTTCACATCCCCACTCCATAAGAGAAAGGGTACCCACTTTATGCCAATTTCGGGACATAAGAGATCTGGCTGCTGTGAGTAAGTGGCAAAGTAGACCTTTCTTAAGCCCCATACACACTATCAGATTATCTGCTGACTTTTTCCTTCAGGTTTACCAAAACCATGTAGTAGAAGGGCCTGCCTGATTGCATACACATTGAAACTCCTAAGGTTTGACCTCATATTATGTGGTTTTGGTAAATCTGAAGGAAAAACTCAGCAGAAAACTGATGTGTGTATGGGGCCTTATCCTGTATGTAAGAGCCAGGCAGCATAGTCAAAATTGTGACCAGAGGAGTATTGGGGATCTTTTCCCCTACCAGTTTATAGTACAATTGAGGAAATTTACCGAAAGCTGAGTAATTAATAGGCAAGTCCCCCAAATATAGTTCCTGTGCCATTCATGCATCCACAACAAACATTTGGTAAGGAAGCATCAATTTTGTGCAAAACTGAAGGGCATCTTTACCATCTGGACAGAATTTTATCATTTCTTTCCTGTTCTTTGGTAGACATGGAGGCTTTGTGGGTTTACATTAGTACCTGGCAACATCTTATTCAGTGAGGTTAGGTTCCCATTGCCATTTTGTTAGGAAGTGAGGGTTCAATGGGAATGATTCTTGAAGGAGAAGTTTATATACTTGAGATGTGCATGTGCAGGTCTGTCAAACAAACTATTAAAACGTAAACTTAAAGCATAGATCCACATAATGAATAAAACAGAAGCAGATACTTCCACTACAGGACCTCAGGTACAGCTTCCCCTCCAGCAAGGAGGACAGTGAGCAGTGCAGTAGTGACATCAGCAGCCTTAGAGAATTAAAGAATTCGGAATCTGAAATCTCATTCCAGATCTCCTGAAACTAGCAGTCAGAGGCAGCATTGTCTTAGATGATCTCACACTGCGGATATAGTGGTGCTGAGACTTAAGGCAAGGAAGTGCACTGCTATTTTTCAGGAGGAATGCAAGACAAATTGTAACTTTTTCATGCTTAAGGCGCAATTACCATTTCTAGATGTTTCCTATATAATAATAGATCTTTACTTTTTTGAGTTGAAGTCTACTTTAACACCTAACCCTTTACCCACCTTCAACCTAGTTACCCCCAAAAGTATCACCTGAACTATCGGGCTAATACTTAGCTATGTATCAGTGCCAATTTGTAAACATTCTGGCTATAAATGGTGCCGATTCATAGCGTAGCCAAAAAGTCCAGATCCACAATATGTTTGCATTTGTAAAGTCATGACATACAGTACAATACAAGAAAAAGTCCCCCTTATATGATATATACAGTAAAACCTTGGTTTGAGAGCGTTTTGCAAGACAAGCAAAATTTTAAAATAAATTTTGACTTGATATACAAGCGATGTCTTGATATACAAATAGTTTCATGTCATAACGGAGTATAAAAGAGAAGAGACGCGCCTCTAAGTGTAGCAACACAGTTACATTTAATGAAGGCACAACATTTAGAAACTCACATGGTTGATGATTAAAACAGACACATCTAAGTATGCAGGTATCTGTGATAAAGGTTTCCACATAGACCATCCTCCGCACCGCCATTGACGTCGTCCCTTCCACGAGTGGGTCAAGCCTCACTTTTAGATCGCTCTACTGCAGGGTAGTCTTCCTGGTCGCGATCGCAGACAGTTTTACCTCGGATGCCTGCATACTTAGACGTGCCTCTTTTATTTATCAACCATGTGAGTTGCTAAATGTTGTACCTTCATTAAATGTAACCATATTGCTACACTTAGAGGCGCCTCTCCTCTTTTATACTCTCTAGCTTCTGCTGGATTTTGCTTCTCACCCCCTTGTGGAGGCTTTCGTTTGTGGATAGACATTTTATAGTTACACAGCCTTGCTATAATCTTTTTGAATGGACTATAAACTGAAGGACTTATGAATAAATGGTTGTGGAACTAATAATTTGAGTTTTCATTATTCCTGATGGGGAAATTCGCTTTTGATATACAAGTGCTTTGGATTACAAGCATGCTCCCGGAAAGAATTATGCTCGCAATCCAAGGTATTACTGTATTCTCACCGAAAGTCTCCTGTATTTGCATACAATCAACGTTTCGAGTTGTAATGCTGTGCTACCAGTGTGCATGAATTGAGGATATAGCTTGGGAATGCTAAAACATGCCTGAGGAGTCACCAAGCAGCAAACCAAAATTCCTCTGAATTTTTTTATCCCTTTTTTGTAGGGTTTTCCTTAGAACACTTTCACATCCAGCAAATCCAGCATTTTTCAGCAGTAACCTGCTGCTCCAGCTCTGCAAATCGAGGTCCTGTGCCACCTTTTTTAAATACATTATCAGGAGTCAACTTTCCCCGTGAGTCACTACTGCGTGTATCCAGTACAATACATAGGTATTGCAGGAGGCTGTAGACAGCTGGCTGACCTAGGTAAGAAGTACCAGCTTGGCACTGAAAAAAAAGTATTTTAAAATAAAATCTTTAGTTAAGTGAAAGGAGAGGGGTATGGTCTATATTATGCACTTGCCGACTATGTACTGTAGACCTCTGCCCAATTCACAACTTAACAAAATCCACAGACAATTCATAAAATTGAACAGGAAGCTGATCTGGCCCGCTCCGACCCGATCTCCAGCGCAAGAAGTTCTGCGGAGGACACAGAGGACAACGGCTATGAAATGAATGGGAAGTGACGTTGTCCTCCATCTCTGCAACCACCTACACAGTGAAGCCGCGGCTGACAGCTCAGCATAGGATCCGGTCAGAGAGGTTCAGATCGGCTTTCAAAAAGGTATGTATACTATTTTGTTCTTTACAGGGATAGAGAGGTTAGTGTTAGATCCCTGGTGTCTATAGATGCAGGGATTTTAGATTTGGCATGGACTTTAAAGTGGAAGTAAACCCTCCTATCGTTTTCAGCCACGGAAGGTGCCATTTTTGACCTTGTTTAATCTTCAACTGCCATGGTACTGCACATGTGATCGGTTATGACACCAGCCATTGGAGGGTTTGATAGTTTGACTGAGAGCACAACCAATGTGCAGTTAGCAATGCCGGGAATGTAACTGTTTCTTTAAACTGTTAAAGTGGAAGTAAACCCATCAATTTAAGTATATATTTGAAGGGGGAATATCATACCGAACAAATCAAGGTCATACATGACTAATCTAGCACCGAGAGAGGCTAGCAGAGGGTGAGATAGCAGTCAGATACCTCCTGGGTGACAGGCTCATCCAAAATACTCTGTGTTTGGCATCACTGGACATAAAATTGAATGCTGAACAATAATAAACTGGTTTCTAGAATGCAACCTGCACATATTGGAAGATAATAATATTAGTACAAAACTGTCCGTAAAGGAGGTACAGTTATAAACACGATGGCCACTTCTCAGATGCTTAATGGGTCAGATGACCTCTGTCAACACCCCTTTGAGCCCAGAGAAAAGGGGAATGTCAGGACAGTTTGATAGCTCCCATTAACATCAACCCAAGGAACACCTAACAGGACTTGTGAGAGCCACTGCACTGTTTTTGCTTATTTTCGCTGGACTCTGCTTAAAGTGGTTGTAAACCCTTACAAACCACTTTGACCTACAGGTAAGGCTTACCTGTAGGTCCAAGAAATATCTCCCAAACCTACACGGTTTAGGAGATATTTGCCAGAAGACGGGCACCGCTGTCTACGGTGCATGTGCCGTAGACAGCGGCGCGCAGGCGCACTGAGCGTGGCATCCTCGATAACGAAGATGCCGTGCAATGTCGTGCGCCTCGGCTCCCGTGCGCATGCGGGGGAGTGACGTCATTGTGGCTTCGCCGAATGACAGCGGCGGAGCTGCGAGACCCCACCGAGAAGATGGATGCTCCGGACTACAGGGGACAGCGGTGACTTCGCTGGCTCCTGTGTCAGGTAAGTGACACATAATGGACTACTATGCGATGCATAGTAGTCCATAATGCTTTACCTTTGCAGGGAATGAAAGAGGAAGTAAACTCAACAGGGTTTACTTCCTCTTTAAACCAGGATTTGCAAGTATTCTTTCTTTTCAACAACTTTTTTATTTCTCTGTTGTTTTATTGTCCGTTTATTTCTTTGTAACACCCTTTTTCTGTAAATATTTTATTTGTACCATTTTGACCTTTTCATTATTAAACCCTATTTTGAAAAGTGTTAAAACTCTGGTCCCGCAAGCTGAAATATCTTTGTGCAGAGTGCAGCTGAGAGTGGCACTGTTATGCAAGGGACAGCGTGGTGTGAGATTGGCCAGTCCTTTGTCACGTGTTGGTGAGAAGGACAGGGGGTTTGTTCGCATACAATGGGGGTTATTTACGAAAGGCAAATCCGCTTTGCACTGCAAGTGCACTTGAAAGTGCAGTCGCTCTAAATCTAAGGGGTAGATCTGAAATGAGTGGAAGCTCTGCTGATTTTATCATCCAATCATGTGCAAGCTAAATTGCTGTTTTTTATTTTCCTCACATGTCCCCCTAGGATCTACAGCGATTTTACTTCTAAGTGCACTTGCAGTGCAAAGTGGAATTTCCTTTAGTAAATAACCCCCGATGCATACAGGCAGCGTTTAGAACAGTGATTCTCAACCAGGGTTCCTCCAGAGGTTGCTAGGGGTTCCTTGAGCATTGGGCAATTTCTGCCTCTCAGATAAGTTCCCACTGACACCATTGATCTTTTTAACTATCTGTAAGGAGGTAATTCTTCCCAATGACCACAAGTGTAAGGACCTTTCTTCCCACTAAGCATCACACTATTGTATCATGAGTTGTAGATTTCAAATTTTTAGTAGGGGTTCCCTCAGACCGGAGAACTATTTCAAAGTTTCCACTGTGTTAAAGCGGAGGTCCACCCTAAAGTGGACCTTCCGCTCATCGGAACCCTCCCCCCCTCCGGCGCCACAATTGGCACCTTTCAGGGGGGAGGGGGGTGCAGGTACCTGTACAGTACAGGTATCTGCACCCACTTCCGGGATAGCTCTCTGCGGAAAGGGGCGTAGATTACGCCCCTTTCCGAAAGTCCCCCCGCTGCCTGCTGGGAAACATACAGATCCCAGAGGCAGCGGGTCCATCCTTATTGCGCAGCGCGACTCGCGCATGCGCAGTAGGGAACCGGGAAATGAAGCCGAAAGGCTCCACTTCCTGATTCCCATACCCAAGATGGCGGCGGCAGCACCCGAGAGACGATCGAGAGATCGGCTTCGGGTGCCGACATCGCGGGCGCGCTGGACAGGTAAGTGTCACTATTTTAAAAGTCAGCAGCTGCAGTATTTGTAGCTGCTGGCTTTAAAAAAAAAACTCCCGCTTTAAGGTTGAGAAAGGCTGGTTTAGAACCACTAGCGACAATCTACTGATTCTTGCCAGTGGCCACCCCTGTTGTATAACTGTACTTATTTCTGTGCCACGTATTACTCACATTGAGTATTTGGGTATTCCTATATGTTTATTTTTATTTTTTCTGCTCACCTCTTTGAAATGTCACTCTCGGTTATTACACTTGTTATAATACTTTCATTACTTCCTTTTGTGTACTTTCTATATTCTCCTGAGAAAAAAGTCTGAACCTGTCTTTCAGCTTATGAGCGAGACTTTGCACGCTAGAGGAAGCAGACGAAGGAAAATAACAGATGCCCTTTAATCAGAGAGAGAGAACAAAAAACTACACATTGTCACAGTACAAATATCGCCAGCTCACCATATACAAACATAAGCTGGCCACACATGAGTAGTTTTTCATCATTCAGCTAACAGGAAAAAAAAAATTAACATATTCCTTCATTCACACCAACGAGGTGGATGGAGGAATCCCCCCCCCTGGGACATTGTATTCCAAAAGCGGGACCCAGTGTTGTCAGAATATACTAATCAGTTTTCCAACAATCGACTTCTGGCGAAAGGGAATGGCCACACACTGATCAAAATTAAACCGGTCCCGGCTGAATTTCAATCCATCAATGGCAAGTTTTACTGACATACAGGGCCTTCGAAAAAGTATTCATACCCCTTGAAATTTTCCATATTTTGTCATGTTACAATCAAAATGTAAATGTATTCTATTGGGATTTTATGTGATAGACCAACACAAAGTTGCACATAATTGTGAAGTGGAAGGAAAATGATAAATGGTTTTCCAAATTTTATACAAATAAGTATCTGAAAAGTGTGGCGTGCTTTTGTATTCAGCCCCCTTTACTCTGATACCCCTAACTGATATCTAGTGGAATCAATTGCCTTCGGAAGTTACCTAATTAGTAAATAGAGTCCACTTGTGTGTAACCCAATCTCAGTATAAATATAGCAGTTCTGCAAAGCCCTCAGAGCATTGTTAGAGAACCTTAGTGAACAAACAGCATCATGAAGGCCAAGGAACACACCAGACAGGTCAGGGATAAAGTTGTGAAGTATAAAGCAGGGTTAGGTTAAAAAAAAATATCTCAAACTTTGAACATCTCACAGAGCACTGTTCAATCCATCATCCGAAAATGAAAAGAGTATGGCACAACTGCAAACATAACAAGACATGGACGTCCACCTAAACTGACAGGCCGGGCAAGGAGAGCATTAATCAGAGAAGGAGCCAAGAGGCCCATGGTAACTCTGGAGGAGCTGCAGAGATCCACAGCTCAGGAGGGAGAATCTGTTCACAGGACAACTATTATGCCGCGTACACATGACCAGACTTTTTGACAGACTAGGTCCGACGGAGCGAATCAGCCGGACAATTCGATCATGTGTGGGCTTCATCGGACCTCTGCTGTCTAAAAATCAGACGGACTTTAGATTTAAATCATGTTTAAAATCTTTCCGACAGTTCGTCTGTATGCTAGTCTGATGGATGAAAACCGACGCTAGGGCAGCTATTGGCTACTGGCTATGAACTTCCTTATTTTAGTCTGGTCGTACGTCATCACGTTCGAATCTGTCGGACTGGTGTGATTGTGTGTGACTAAGTCCGTTCGTTCGGGAAGTCCGTCAGAACTCCGCCGAAAGTCCGTCGGGAAGACCGTTGGACCCAGTCCGTCGAAAAGTCCGGTCGTGTGTACGCGGCATTAGTCATGCACTCCACAAATCTGGTCTTTATGAAAGAGTGGCAAGAAAAAAGCCATTGTTGAAAGAAAGCCGTAAGAAGTTCCGTTTGCAGTTTGAGAAAAGCCATGTGGAAGAAGGTGCTCTGGTCAGATGAGACCAAAATTTATTTATTTTTGGCCTAAAAAGCAAAACGCTATGTGTGGCAGAAAACACACACTGCAGATCATCCTGAACACACCATCCCAACCGTGAAACATGGTGGTGGCAGCATCAAGTTGTGAGGATGCTTTTCTTCAGCAGGGACAGGGAAGCTGGTTGATGGGAAGATGGATGGAGCAATCTTAGAAGAAAACCCGTTATGCTGCGTATACACAGCCAGACTTTGACAGCAAAGGTCTGACAGAACAAATCCGTCGGACAATTCAATTGTGTGTGGGCTTCATCAGACCTTTGCTGTCGAAAAATCAGACGGACTTTAGATTTAGAACATGTTTCAAATCTTTCCGACGGACTCGAGTCCGGTGGAAAAATCCATTTGTCTGCATGCTAGTCCAACTGACGAAAACCGACGGTAGGGCAGCTATTGGCTACTGGCTATGAACTTCCTTATTCTAGTCCGGTCATACGTCATCACGGCCGAATCAGTCGGACTTTGGTGTGATTGTGTGTGGCCAAGTCCGTTCATTTGGAAAGTCCGTTGTAAGGCCATTGAAAGTCTATCGGGAAGGTGGTTGGACCTAGTCTGCCGGAAAGTCCAGTCGTGTCTATACGGCATTAGAGTCTGTAAAAGACTTGAGACTGGGGAGGAGGTTCACCTTCCAGCAGGACAACGACCCTAAACATACAGCCAGAGCTACAATGGAATGGTTTAGATCATAGCATATCCATGTGATAGAATGACCCCGTCAAAGTCCAGACCTAGATCCAACTGAGAATCTCTGGTAAGACTTGACAATCTGAAAAAGACTGAGCTTTTTTGCAAAGATGAATGGACAAAAATATCACTCTCTAGATGTGCAAAGCTGGTAGAGACATCCCCAAAAAAGACTTGCAGCTGCAATTGCAGTGAAAGGTGGTTCTACAAAGTATTGACTCAGGGGGCTGAATACAAATGCATGCCACACTTTTCAGATTATTTTTTTTTAATTTGGAAAACCATTTATCATTTTCCTTCCACTTTACCACCATGTGCAATTTTGTGTTGGTCTATAACATAAAATCCCAATAAAATACATTTAAAGTGGAAGTAAACCCTCCTATCGTTTTCAGTCAAGGAAGCTGCCATCTTGGCCTCTAATAATTCTTCAACTGCCATAATGCTGCACATGTGAACAGTTATGACACCAGCCATTGGATGGTTTGAAAGTTTGGTTGAGAGCACAACCAATGTGACAGTAAGCATTTCTGGCATGCCGGGAATGTAAAGCCGCGTACACACGGGCGGACTGTCTGGCCAACTTAGTCCGTCAGACAATCCGACGGACAGTCCGTCATACTTTCGAATGAACGGACTTGACCACACACACCACTTTTTGAGCGGACTAATACGGCGTACTAAGTCCGCCATACTATCCGCCCTACTTTTGAAATGAACGGACTCGCCCACACACGCGGAGGAAAGTCCGCTCATTTCGAGCGCGTCTCCAGGTAGGCGGGGCCCGCGAAGGAGACGCCGCTGACCCCGCCGCCTGGTATGGACTTAAAGGGGAACCCCAACGCCAAAAAAAATCGACGTGGGGGTCCCCCCCAAGTCCACAACAGACCCTTGTCCGAGCACGCTACCCGGCCGGCCAGGAAAGGGGGGCGAGCGAGCGCCCCCCCCCCTCCTGAGCCGTACCAGGCCACGTGCCCTCAACATGGGGGGGTGCCTTGGGGAAGGGGGGGCCTCGCGGCCCCCCCACCCCAAAGCACCTTGTCCCCATGTTGATGAGGACAAGGGCCTCTTCCCGACAACCCTGGCCGGGTCTATTGTGGACTTGGGGGGGACCCCCACGCCGATTTTTTTCGGCGTTGGGGTTCCCCTTTAAGTCCATACCAGGCGGCGGGGCCAGCGACGTCTCCTTCGCGGGCCCCGCCTACCTGGATACCCGCTCGAAATGAGCGGACTTTTCTCCGGGTGGGAAAAGTCCGCTCATTTCAAAAGTTCCGCGGACTGGCATACACACGGCCGGATTGTCCGCCGAAATGCGAGTACGACGGACAGTATTACGGAAATTCCGAAATACTTAGTCCGCCAGACTGCACGCTGAAAAAGTCCGCTGAAGCCCACACACGAGCGGACTGTCCGCTGAAATGTGTTTCGGCGGACTAAGTTGGCCAGACAGTCCGCCCGTGTGTACGCGGCTTAAGTGTTTTTTGAAACTGGGTTTACTCCCGCTTTAAGTTTTTGGCTGTAACATGGAAAAATGTGGAAAATGTCAAGGGGTATGAATACTTTTTCAAGACACTGTACCACCAGGAGTTCTGAATCTCCCATAAGCCCTGTTTAAGGTAAAAGGGAATAGCTGAAAACAATGGGGCTGATTCACTAAAACTGGGGAAAAGAAAATGAGCACAAACCTGGAGCTGCTTCCAATAGCAACTAAAGAAAACTTTTAATTGGCTGTCCTTTTATTTATTCTGTTTTGATAAATAACGCAGTTGCATGCATTTATAACAATACGTGCCAATGAAATCCATCACAAGGTTGTAAGAGCCCATTCACACAGGGGCAACTCCTGATCCGACTTCAGGTCGCCCCTAGTCGCCTCAGGTCGCCTCAGGTCGGACAACATTTAAAAATCAATGTAAGTGAATGAGAGCCGTGTTAATGCACACTACTGAAGTCGCTCCGACTTCAAAAAAGGTTCCTGTACTACTTCTATCCGACTTGTAGGCGACCGGTACCCATTGATTTCAATGGAGGTCGCCTCCAAGTCGGATCTCTGTCTATACGGAGGCGACTTTGACAGAATTATCAGCTCTCAAGAGGGAACTCCACGGCAAATTTCTGAAAAAAATTCGGCGTGGGTTCCCCCTCCGAGAGCATACCAGGCCCTTAGGTCTGGTATGGATTCCAAGGGGAACCCCCTACGCCGAAAAAACGGCGTGGGGGTCCCCCCCAGATCCACACCAGACCCTTATCCGAGCACGCTACCCGGCCGGCCAGGAAAGGGGGTGGGGACGAGCGGGCGGCCCCCCCCCTCCTGAGCCGTACCAGGCCGCGTGCCCTCAACATGGGGGGGTGCCTTGGGGGAGGGGGGGCGTGCGGCCCCCCCACCCCAAAGCACCTTGTCCCCATGTTGATGAGGACAAGGGCCTCTTCCCGACAACCCTGGCCGTTGGTTGTCGGGGTCTGCGGGCGGGGGGCTTATCGGAATCCGGGAGCCCCCTTTAATAAGGGGGCCCCCGATACCGGCCCCCCACCCTATGTGAATGAGTATGGGGTACAATGTACCCCTACCCATTCACCTGTGAAATAAAGTACAATAAAACACACAACACAGAGAAAAAGTATTTTATTGCACAGCCGGGGGTCTTCCGTCTTCGGGGGTCTTCTCGCCGGACTCCTCCGCTATGTGTGTGTAGCTCTTTTGCCAGCGGAGGAGTCCGGCTTTCTTCCTCCCCGCCGCCGGCCTCTTCTCCCGACTTCGGGGGTCTTGTCCCCCTCTTCGGTTCTTCTGCCGGGCCACCGCGCCTGGTCCGGTGGCCCGGTCTTCTGTCGCCGTCTTCCGTTCTTCTGTCGCCGCCTTCGGTTCTTCTGCCGGGCCACCGCGCCTTCTTATAGCTCTTTTACAGGCGGTGGCCCGGTCTTCCGTCGCCGCCGCCGCCGCCGCCGCCGCCTTCCGTTCTTCTCCTTCTTCTTCTTCTCCTGGAGATGTTGACTCGACGAGCTCTCCGGCCACAATGCCAGGGACGCGCTCCGCTGCCTCTTATATAGGGACAATGGGGCGGTGTCACATGGGTTGATGTCACATGGTGACCCCGCCCCCTTACCATGTGACATCAACCCATGTGACCAACCCATGTGACATCAACCCATGTGACACCGCCCCATTGTCCCTATATAAGAGGCAGCGGAGCGCGTCCCTGGCATTCCGGCCGGAGAGCTCGTCGAGTCAACATCTCCAGGAGAAGAAGAAGGAGAAGAACGGAAGGCGGCGGCGGCGACGGAAGACCGGGCCACCGCCTGTAAAAGAGCTATAAGAAGGCGCGGTGGCCCGGCAGAAGAACCGAAGGCGGCGACAGAAGAACGGAAGACGGCGACAGAAGACCGGGCCACCGGACCAGGCGCGGTGGCCCGGCAGAAGAACCGAAGAGGGGGACAAGACCCCCGAAGTCGGGAGAAGAGGCCGGCGGCGGGGAGGAAGAAAGCCGGACTCCTCCGCTGGCAAAAGAGCTACACACACATAGCGGAGGAGTCCGGCGAGAAGACCCCCGAAGACGGAAGACCCCCGGCTGTGCAATAAAATACTTTTTCTCTGTGTTGTGTGTTTTATTGTACTTTATTTCACAGGTGAATGGGTAGGGGTACATTGTACCCCATACTCATTCACATAGGGTGGGGGGCCGGTATCCGGGGGCCCCCTTATTAAAGGGGGCTCCCGGATTCCGATAAGCCCCCCGCCCGCAGACCCCGACAACCAACGGCCAGGGTTGTCGGGAAGAGGCCCTTGTCCTCATCAACATGGGGACAAGGTGCTTTGGGGTGGGGGGGGCCGCACGCCCCCCTCCCCCAAGGCACCCCCCCCCATGTTGAGGGCACGCGGCCTGGTACGGCTCAGGAGGGGGGGGGCCGCCCGCTCGTCCCCACCCCCTTTCCTAGCCGGCCGGGTAGCGTGCTCGGATAAGGGTCTGGTGTGGATCTGGGGGGGACCCCCACGCCGTTTTTTCGGCGTAGGGGGTTCCCCTTGGAATCCATACCAGACCTAAGGACCTGGTATGCTCTCGGAGGGGGAACCCACGCCAAATTTTTTTCAGAAATTTGCCGTGGAGTTTCCCCTTGAGCTCATTCTCTGCTTGGCCGCGGCAAAAGTCGCCTGGCCTGGGGCGACTTGTAAGTCGTCCCAAGTCGCGCTTGAAGTCATCACAAGTCGTTTTGAAGTCGTCCCAAGTCGCCGCTGTCAAGTCGTGTCCAAGTAGCCTGATCAAGTCGCCTACAAGTCGTGTTGCCCCTGTGTGAATGGGCTCTTACATATTTCATGATCATCATTGAATGCTGTTGTTTAACTAAAACAATACAAAATACGGGAAGATACTGGAAGGGTTAACAAAGTGATGCAAGCAGGTACATGTGGAGCTAGCAGTGACAGAAGAAGGCAGTCAGTCACTGTTCTGTCCCCCATCCACCAATGCTTAATGAACGAACAATGTGAACGTGTCATGTCATGCCAGGCAATGGATTAGCATCCCGTTGACAGTGAAATCACCATTCGTACTACCTGCTTTGCTCAAGAATATTGACGTGACGACATCCTGGGAGGTTCGGCTATGTTTTCATGTCATAGAAACATCCGTGCAAAAGCTGTGGCTAGCTCTGCAAGCCCTTTGTATTTAGGAAGCAATACAAGCTGGGAATGACATCATTGTGATGTCAGATGTCACCTTATCAAGAAATGTATGACCAGAGCTAAAAGGAGAAGTACAGCCAAAGCCCGTTTTCAGCAGATAGCGAGCTGAAGCTGACGTCACAGAGAGCTGGTCCAGGTTTGGGCAAGATCACGACAATGAAGTCAGGAACCGCTCACATGCCTGGACCTACATCTGGCTCAGCCTCTCAGCGAGCCGCTCAGGGTGCCCATTGAGATCAATAGGGCTGCATCGCAAACCACAAGCCAAAAGCTTGGATTGCAGCTTCTGTGTGGTCTCGCAATGTAAAACTGCCATTCAGCATTTAAAAAAAAAAAGGTGTCAGGTGGTGGCAGTAACACCTACTTACGTCTTTCAGCTGCTGCTATACCTCAAGTAAAAAGCGATCCACCGCTGATTGCTTTTCAAAGGGTGCTAAGCCTTACCACGAGTGTGAAATAGCAGTAATACTACAGCTAATACACATGACAGCTTCCCGCTGTCAATGATTGTTAAGGACGCCTGTGGGTGCCACGCACAGATAGTGTGTGTTCGGCGCATACATCTATGTGCATACAGGTGATTTATACAATTGCTGGCGCACACGCACATAAAGCTACATCTTCTAATGCAGGCGTCTTCTAATTTTCGAAACAAAGGGCCGGTTTACTGTCCTTCAGACTGTCTGGGAGCTGGAATTTGGCCAGAGTAGAAAATTCTTTTGTGTCAATAGGAGTATATTATACTTCTTTATTGGTATTAGTGGGAAGAATACTGCCAATTGCTGATATCAAGGAAAGGAATAGTACCCCATCATAGGTGTCGGTGGGAGGAATGGTGCTCCATTGTTGGTGTCAGTCTGAAGAATAGTCTCTTGTATTAGGAGGTGGAATAATGCCAATCATGAATATTATAGGAAGGAATAGTTCCTCTTCATTATTATGAGCGGATGGAATGGTGCCCCATTGTTGGTGTCCAAGGGCTGGATAAAGGCGAGGAAAGGGGTGCATCTGGCCCCACAGGCCACAGTTTGGAGACCACCGTTCTAATGCATCTGAATGAGTGGCTGTGGTTCCTGGGAGAGTAATTACACAAGCTCTGCACACTGTATGGGCCTTCTACAGCCACATGCATGAAGCCTTAACAAATACAGGGCTTCATTCATGTGTGTTATTTTATATCTGTCTGAAGAATAGCAGAGAGCTGCGCTGTCTGTATCCAGGAAGCCCAATGTCAGGATTAGAGGTCATGTTCATAAGGACTTGGGTTAGTAAATAGAAACCAGAAGAGTGATGTGCACAGCGAGTGTTAACAAGGCATTTCCAGAGCTTCCAGTAAGATTCCAGTAGCATTCACAAAACCCTTAAAGAGCCCTTCAGCTCCAATCTGGGAGCGATTACCACAAATCTTAATGGGAGAGCTGTTGTTTTAAACAAGCTGTTAGCAGACTATCATCGAGCCTCAAGCAGTGTTCTGTAAAGGTCTGAGTAATAAATATATCAGTACTGAATAAACATGGGAAAATCATAAAAATCCATCATTGCGAATAAAAATATCAGTGCTGTAAATGGAGGAGAACATAGCGGAACATTCTCTGCACACTGCTCCGTCTATTTATACTGCATATCAGATGCAGCTAGAAGAGGTGCCACGTTCTCTGCTGTCTGATTAGCATCCACTATAAAAATTTAACCAGCCTGTCTTCTCCAATGGCCTTCATGTACTGAAGCAGCCAAGACTGACTAAGGTCAATGCTAATCAGCTGCTATCCGCCTTCTTTGCATGTCTCCACCCAATCACTAGTCCAGGCGATTGGCTTTCCCCAGAGTATTGTGGGAACGCGGGATCTCAGCTTCAATGGAACATGTGAACAGCGTGAAGCCTTTTTTCCGTTCTCATCCATAAAAAATAAGGTGGAAAAAAACATCTTGGGGGTTTAATATGGAGTACCTGATCTCCTTACTATTCCTATTCCTCAGTTCAGAATATCTAGTAATAGATATGAATAGATATGTAGAAAGCAGACTTCTAGTGAGATCGTATAGATGCACTTTAATTAAAAGTCACATATTCCAAACCCTAATAAAAGGGGACGGCACAGTGGTTAGCACCTCTGCCTTACAGCACAGATGTCCTCAGTTCAAATCCCAATCAGGACACTACCCGCATGGAGTTTGTATTCTCTCCCTGTGCTTGTGTAGGTATCTTCTGGACTCTCCAGCTTCCTCCCAGACTCCAAAGACACGCTGGTAGGTTAAGGGGCTCTACACTGGCCCTGGTATGTGAGCTAGAGACCTAAGACCCCTTTCACACCGAGCCGCCTAGGGCGTCAGTGGTAAAGCGCCGCTTTACTGTCGTTTTAGCGGCGCTATTCAGCCACTAGCGGGGCGGGCACAATTTTGAAGCGTGACATGTTGGGTGTCAATTTACTCGGCGTAACATTATCTTTCACAATATAAAAAAAAATTGGGCTAACTTTACTGTTGTCTTATTTTTTAATTTTAAAATGTGTATTTTTTCCAAAAAAAAGTACGCTTGTAAGACCGCTGCGCAAATACGGTGTGACTGAAAGTATTGCAATAACTGCCATTTTATTCTCTAGGGCAGGGATCTGCAATTAGCGGACCTCCAGCTGTTGCAAAACTACAAGTCCCATCATGCCTCTGCCTCTGGGTTTCATGCTTGTGGCTGTCAGAGTCTTGCTATGTCTCATGGGGCTTGTAGTTCTGCAACAGCTGGAGGTCCGCTAATTGCATATCCCTGTGCTAGGCTTTTAGAAAAAAAATGTATAATGTTTGGAGGTTCTAAGTAATTTTCTAGCAAAAAAAAAAACATTTTTAACTTGTAAATAACACATTGAAAAAAAGAGGCTCGGTCCTTAAGTGGTTAAGTGGATTTTAACACAGGAAGGTGGAGTTTCTGATCGTGTCGCGCTGGCTCCTGAACGGAAATGCTGACAGGGAACTGCTGATCACAGCTTGGTCAGTGCACTAGGAGCGTGCTCTGAGCACAGAACAGTGGAGCCCCATGAACGCATGCTGTATATGTGGCAGCCCAGCGTTAAGGTCCACCCGCCACATATATATGCGTTATGCTGGCAGGAATGGCTCCCCTACTAGAAGGTCTTGGAATGTGGGAGGAAACCAGATCGCCCAGAATAAACCCACACACACAGGAAGAGAACATACAAACTCAACACAGGCAGTGATCCCTACATGGCAGTGATCCCTACATGGCCAGAGTGCTAACAACTTGGGTATTACGTTATACCTTTCATCAATATTCAGCAATTTGATTGCCGATTGACTGCTTTGTGTTATGCTGGCCACATATGCTTCAATCCTTTTATCTGATCAATGTGCAAATCAATCAAAACAATCAAATCTGCAAACAATCAAATAGCCAATTCAATTTAGACATAAACTATATTACCAAAAGTATTGGGATACCTGCCTGTACACGCACGTAAACTTTAGACCCCTTTTACACTGGGGCGGCGGGTCCATTAGCGCTTTTAACCCCGCTAGGAAAGGGTTAATATCGCTTTTTTGCTGCTTTGCAGGCGCTTCGGCAGCGCTGCCCATTCATTTCAATGGGCAGGGGCGGTGGAGGAGCGGTGTATACACCCCTCCCCCACTGCCCCAAAGATGCTGCTTGCAGAATTTTTTTTCCTGTCCTTTAAGCGCACCGCCGCAGCGTGAAAGCACTCAGGCTTTCACACTGGGGTGGCTTGAGATGCATTTCAGGCACTATTTTTAGCACTAAAACGCTCCAGTGGGAGAGGGGTCTATATGGCATTACACACGGTCGGACATTCCGACCACAAAAACCGTTGGATTTTTTCAGACGGATTTTGTCCTAAAATGGTGTTGCATACACACGGTCGGACAAAGTTGTCGGAAAATCGGATTGTTCGGAACGTGATGATGTTCGTTCATTACGACGGGACTACGTTGAGGCTAGTAGCCAATAGCTTTGGTCTCGTAATTTGATCTGAGCGTGCGCGACACTTTGTCCGATCGGAAATTCTCTACAAACGATCGGAAAAAGTCCAACCTGATTTTTTTTTTTTCCGGGAAAAATTTGAGATCCTGCTCTCAAATTTTTTCCGTCTAAATTTCTGATGGAAAAAGTCAGATAGAGCCCACACACGATCAGATTTTCCAACAATATGATCCGATCTGACCTTTTCCGTCGGAATTTCCGACCGGGTGTACAGGGCATTAGTCCTGGGGTTCAATATTGAGTTGGTCCACCTTTTGCAGTTATAACATCTTCAACTCTTCTGGGAAGGCTGTCCACAAGGTTTAGGAATGTGTCTATGGGAATGTTTGACCATTCTTCCAGAAGCGCATTTGTGTGATCAGGTGCTGATGTTGGCCGAGAAGGCCTGGCTCACTGTCGCTGCTCTAATTTATCCCAAAGGTGTTCTATCAGGTTGAGGTCAGGACTCAGTGCAGGCCAGTCAAGTTCCTTCACCCCAAACTCCCTCTGGTCTTTATAAACCTTGCTTGTCAAGGACTGGACCCCGTGTCAAGGACTGATGTGAATGTACAATGTGTATGTAAAATTGACGGCGCTATAGAAGGACCTGAAATAAATAAATACATTCCCACCAGATTATAAGACGACGTGGTGGAAATAGAAACGTGATTGATAGCTTATGATGGCGCTTGGTGGAAATCCACCTGTCTGTGTGGCCTATTGATTGAAAGGGTTGTTGATCGCTCTTATCGGAGATCGATAGGAAAAGAAATCAATCATTTATCGAAGCGTCTATGGACACTATTCCTGTACTGTAGATATATAATTGCACACACACAGCGTAGTGAAATACAGCGAAGCGCGTCTCTCCACAACCTCCTTGCGTGTCGCATCGATACCGCGAGAAGGGGTTAAGATTTCCCAAACAGGACAATACATCCCCCCCCCCCCCCTCTCCTCTTCCTTCCACATCTTCCTAAAGAGGGCAGGATGTGAGGCTGCCTCCCCCACCTTCCCCAGGGAGAATGCTTGTGTCAGGAATGTAGCCAGCTCTTCTAGCTCACTGGATTCCAGAGCTGTGAAGCAGACAAGAAGAAGGAGGGGGATGGAGGGCGAGGCCCCGCCGGTATTCCTGTCATGTGATGTGTGGAAGGCTGAGAAAGAACAGAGGCCTGTCTGAGACCCACCCTACCTTATCCCTCCCCCCCCCCACAAAAAAAAAGAGGCTTGTGACTCCCCTCCAGCCAAATTAGCACTCAGCGTCCATCCCGGCCACTCTGTAATCGCCAGCTACTCAACCCAATTCTTTACTACAAAAAAAAAAGACAAAATATAAATATTTAACTCATACATCCATAATTTAAATGATATATGTCACTGTGATTGTAAATATTGCTATTGATGAGGATTTATATTTACAAAACATTGTTTCTATTTTTAGTTTTTCATTATATTTTTAGATTGTAAGCTCTAACGAGCAGGGCCCTCTCATTCCTCTTCTACCAAATTGTAATGTAACCATAATGTCTGCCCTCATGTTGTAAAGCGCTGCGCAAACTGTTGGCGCTATATAAAACCTGTATAATAATAATAATATGTAGCATCCATCAGCCACCCGCATCCCTATTCACGCTTGAGCGTGTTCCCGCTTGCGTTTTTTCTTTGCGTTTTTTTTACGCGTTAAAGCGGAGTTCTGTCAATTTTTTTTTTTTTAAACTGACCATATACCTATAGATTATCTGCAGATTTTTTATGGTTAGATGGAAAAAGTACAACAGATCTCTCCATGTATGCTAAACTGTGTGGATGGAGGAATCTCCCACTGGGCCAAGTATCTTGCTAGTCGGCCCCACTGGCTCTCAACCTAAACAGTGCCTGCACCCAATCAGAATGTTCAGGTATTGTGAGAGCCAGCGGAGCCGACAAGATATGGAAGCTTGGGCCAGTGGGCAATTCTTCCATCCACACAGTTCAGGGTAGATGGAGGAATCTGTTCCACTTTTTCCATCTGACTATAGAAAATCTGCAGATAATCTATAGGTGTATGGCCAGTCTAAGGCTGGATTCACATCTATGCATTTTTAGTGCTTTTTGCATTTTGCAGATTTGCACTACAGAACGTGTTCCATAGGAAACCTTGTTAAATGGACTGTAGTGCAAATCTGCAAAATCCAAAAAGCACTAAAACTGCCATAGGTGTGAATCCAGCCTTATTCAGCAGCTATAAATACTGCAGCTGCCGGCTTTTAACCACTTAACCACTTGCCGCCCGCCCTATAGGCAATTGACGGCTGCAAAGTGGTTGCATAATCCTGACCGGACGTCATATGACGTGATCAGGATTATGAGCCGCTGCGTGCCCCCGGGGGCGCGCATCGCGGCGATCGTTGTTGTGGGGTGTCAGTCTGACACCCGGCAACTACGATCTCGGTAAAGAGTCTCCGACGGAGACTCTTTACCACGTGATCAGCCGTGTCCAATCACGGCTGATCACAGTGTAAATGGGAAGAGCCGGTGATCGGCTTTCCCTCACTCGCGTCTGTCAGACGCGAGTAGAGGAGAGCCGATCGGCTGCTCCTCTGACAGGGGGGTTCTGTGCTGATCGATTATCAGCACAGCCCCCCCCCCCCCCGAGGATGCGCACACTGGACCACCAGGGACGCCACCAGACCACCAGGGAAAAGGTAATCCTCCCTAGACCACCAGGGATGCCAGTCAGCACAATGGATGCCAATCAGTGCCCATAATGGATGCCAATCAGTGCCCACAATGGGCATCACTGATTGGCATGCATTATTGTTTGGCACTGATTGGCATCCATTACTATAGTATAACACCAATGCCGCCTATGAGTGCCCACCTGTGCCGCCTATGAGTGCCCACCTGTGCCGCCTATCCATGCCCATCTGTGCCGCCTATCCATGCCCATCTGTGCCGCCCATCCATGCCCATCCGTGCCAGCTATCAGTGCCAATTTGTGCCACCTATCAGTGTCCGTCCGTGTCGCCCATCCTTGCCACATATCAGTGTCCATCAATGCCACCTCATCAGTGCCACTTCATTGGTGCCACATTGGTGCCCATCAGTGCCGCCTTATCAGTGCCCATCAGTGTAGCCCCATCAGTGCCCATCAGTGAAGGAGAAAACTTACTTATTTACAAAGTTTTGAAACTGAAATAAAAAAAAACATTTTTTTTTCAAAATTTTCGGTATTTTTTTATTTGTAGTGCAAAAAATAAAAACCGTAGAGGTGATCAAATACCACCAAAAGAAAGCTCTATTTGTGGGAAAAAAATGATAAAAATTTCATTTGGGTACAGTGTAGCATGACCGCGCAATTGTCATTCAAAGTGTGACAGCGCTGAAAGCTCAAAATTGGTCTGGGCAGGAAGGTGTTTAAGTGCCCTGTATTGAAGTGGTTAAAGACCAGGCCTCTTTTTCAGACTCGGTGTTTACAAGTTAAAAACATTTTTTTTGCTAGAAAATTACTTAGAACCCCCAAACATTATACTTTTTTTGTTTTCTAACGCCCTAGAGAATAAAACGGCGATCATTGCAATACTTTTTGTCACACCGTATTCACGCAGCGATCTTACAAGCGCACTTTTTTTGAATAAAAAAAAAAAGAAAACAAGAGTAAAGTTGTTACGCCGAGTAAATTGATACCCAACATGTCACGTTTCAAAGTTGCGCCCGCTTGTGGAATGGCATTAAACTTTTCCCCTTAAAAATCTCCATAGGCGACGTTTAAAAAATTCTATAGGTTGCACGTTTTGAGTTACAGAGGAGGTTTAGGCTTGATTCACACTAACGCGTTTTTTGATGCATTTTGCAGAAATGCAGGGAATTTGTTTAACATGGGTTCCTATGGAACATGTTCACATCAATGCATTTTTGTGTCTCTGCATTTTTGGAAAGGGTTGGGGACTTTTTTTCATGCAAAATGCAGCGTTTTGCATGTAATAGAAGCCAATGGACCTGCATCAAAAACGCAAGTTTCTGGGCCCAGCCAGTCTCCAGACCTTAATCCCATAGAAAATATGTGGAGGGAGCTGAAGGTTTGAGTTACCAAACGTCAGTCTCGAAACCTTAATGACTTGGAGAGGATCTCCAAAGAGGAGTGAGACAAAATCCCTCCTGAGATGTGTACAAACCTGGTGGCCAACTACAAAAGCATCTCATGGTTTACTTTAATATTTTGTAAAGACCCAACCCAGAGATTAGACAAAATCTACCTTTATAGTGGGGACCCCAGCACTGCTGAAGAGTCTATCTCTAGGGGGAGCTGAAGAGACTGTGTTACCTTACCCCCCTTCCAATCAGCTTTGAGGCTCTGCTACTCTCCTTATGGTTCTTCAGGCGTTCCCATAGCATCATCATGTACAATGCAGAGCTATAAACTCTGCATAGTATGCGGAGCACACAGAAGTGCGACTATCGCTGGGAGTGCCTTAAAGCGGAGGTCCACCCTAAAGTGGAACTTCCGCTCATTGGAATCCTCCCCCCCTCCGGAGCCACAATTGGCACCTTTCAGGGGGGAGGGGGGTGCAGGTACCTGTACAGTACAGGTATCTGCACCCACTTCCGGCATAGCTATCTGCAGAAAGGGGCCCAGTGGCAGCGGGACCATCCTTATTGCGCAGCGCGACTCACGCATGCGCAGTAGGGAACTGGGAAATGAAGCCGAAAGGCTCCACTTCCTGATTCCCATACCCAAGATGGCAGCGGCAGCACCCGAGAGACGATCGAGAGATCGGCTTCGGGTGCCGACATCGCGGGCGCGCTGGGCGGGTAAGTGTCCTTATTTTAAAAGTCAGCAGCTGCAGTATTTGTAGCTGCTGGCTTTTAAAAAAAAAAAAAACGGCAGAACTCCTGGCGGACTCCCGCTTTAAGCCAGCCATAGATGGTTCGAATCAGGTTCAGCAGGGACCGGCCTGAGATTCAAACCATTTATGGGCAGGCTGATTGTAGCCAAGTTGATCTTTCAATCGACATGAGTACAACCAGCATGTCGGATTTTCACATTGGATTCTCGCCAGCGGCTATAGCTGCTAGCAATGGTCACTGTGTTCTTCCAGCAGGGACAGTTCCCCAGCCCCCCCCCCCCCCCCCCAGGAGACCACAATAGCTTTTCAGGAGGAAATCAAGCAATTTCACATCATCTATTGCCTGCCTTACAATGGAGGCTTTGTGCAACTGGTCACACTACTGGAGTGAACTCGCTTGAGCAAGGAATAAGGCCCTGTCATGGTCGACCAAAGAAGTTGAGTGCACATGCTCAGCGTCATAGCCAGCGGTTGTCTTTGGGAATGAGAAATATACATATGAGTGCTGCCTGCGTTGCTGCAGAGGTTGAAGGGGTGCATCAAATTGGTCTGCATGGCTGTCGTCCCTGAAGGAAGCCCGCAAACAGTTTGTTGAAGACAAGCAGACGAAGGACATGGATTACTGTGATCAAGTTCAGGGCGGCACAGTTGTGTAGTGGTTGGCACTCTCACCTAGCAATAAAAAGGGTCGCTGGTTTGAATCACAACCACGACACTACCTGCCTGGAGTTTGCATGTTCTCCCTGTGCCTGCGTGGGTTTCCTCTGGGTACTCCCACACTCCAAATACATGCAGGTAGGTTAATTGGCTTCTGTCCCTAATTGGCCCTAGTATATGAATGGGGACCTTGGATTGTGGGCTCCTTGAGGGTAGGGACCGATGCGAGTGTGCAATGTACTGGGATAGGGACCATTGTAGACACTCACTCAGGTTGAACTGGATGGACTGGTGTCTTTATTCAACCTTACTAACTATGTAACTATGTAAGTCCTCTGGTCTGATGATGCCGCCACAGGTGTCTTGCTTACAGTCAAGCATGGTGGTGGGAGTGTCATGGTCTAGGGCTGTATGAGTGCTGCCGGTGTCATATCAAATAGTGTCCGCTCTGTACACAGGACAAGCAGATTCCAAAAATATCCGAAGATGAACAGCGCCTGTGCCGTGAGTCCAGGTTTAAGCCCCACCATCCAAGTGGACATAGCGTTAGAATAAAAAGAGCCAAGTGAAGCGAGGCCGTGCCAGAAGTGTGGCAAGCGGCCCTCTAATATGTGCAGCCCTATGTCCACTTGGTGGGGCTTGCACCTGGACTCACGGCGCAGGCGCCGTTCATCTTCAGAGATTTTCCGAATCTTCTTGTGCTCCGTACTGCGCCTGTGCAGTACACCGCGGACACAATTCGATAGGCAGACATTTTTGGACAGAACGCCAGCACTGGGGAGCTACAGTTCATTGAGGGAACCATGAAAACCAATATGTACCAACATAACATGTACTGTGACATACTGAAGCAGAGCATGATCCCCTCCCTTCGGAGACTGGGCCGCAGGGCAGTATTCTAACATGATAATCACCCCAAACACACCTCCAAGATGACTACCGCCTTGCTAAAGAAGCTGAGGGTAAAGGCAATGGACTGGCCAAGCATGTCTCCTGACCTAAACCCTATTGAGCATCTGTGGGGCATCCTCAAATGGAAGGTGGAGGAGCGCAAGGTCTCTAACATCCACCAGCTCTGTGATGTCTTCATGGAGGAGTGGAAAAGGACTCCAGTGGCAACCTAGGAATCTCTGGTGAACTCCATGCCCAAGAGGGTTAAGGCAGTGCTGGAAAATAATGGTGGCCGCACAAAATATTGACAATTTGGGCCCAATTTGGACATTTTCACTTGGGGGTGTACTCACTTTTGTTGTCAGCGGTTTAGACATTAATGGCTGTGTGTTAAGTTATTTTGAGGGAACAGCAAATTTACACTGTCATAGAAGCTGTACACTCATGAAAAGATATAATAAAATATGTACAAAACTGTGAGGGGTGTACTCACTTTTGTGAGATACTGTATATACACACTACAGTTTGTAGACACTATAACATTTGTGTAAACCAAAAATTTATGCTCACTGGGATTTTTTTTACCAAAAATATGCAGCAAAATACATATTTGCCTACATTTATGAAACAACTGGATTAAAAAAAAAAAAAAAATATATATATATATATATATATATATATATATATATATATATATATATATATATATATATATATATATATATATATATATATATATATGGGATATGTTTTATAGTAGAAAGTAAAAAATATTGCTTGTTTTGCAAAAAAAGTGGTCATTTTTTATTTATAGCATAAAAAATAAAAAACCCAGTGGTGATCAAAATACCACCAAAAGAAAGCTCTATTTGTGGGGAAAAAAATGATATAATCTTTATTTAGGTACACTGTTGAATATCCACCCAAATGTCAGTTAAAGTAACGCAGTGCCAACATTTTTTTCCTTAAGGTCAAGTAGTTAAAGTGATTATAAGGGTAATTTTTTTTTTTTAAATAACAAACATGTCATACTTACCTCCACTGTGCAGCTCATTTTGCACAGAGTGGCCCTGAACCTGCTCTTCTGGGGTCCCCCGGCGGCTCTCACAGCTCCTCCCCACATCGGATAACCCCCTGGCAAAAGCACTCTCCCGGGGGGTTTATCTTGTGGGCGCGCTCCAGAGTCCAGCATTCGGCGTCCATAGAGGCCGAATGCTGGACTCGGTCCTGCCCCCGATGCCCGCATCATTGGATTTGATTGACAGCAGTGGGAGCCAATGGCTGCACTGCTATCAATCTAGCCAATCAAGAGCCAGGAGCCCTTGGAGAGAGAGACAGCATGTCCCAGCTGACTGAATGAAGGGTTCAGGTAAGTAAAACGGGGGGGGGGGGGGTGCTGGGCGGCCGGTGACTGGCAGGTGTTTTTCCATCTTAATGCATAGGATGCATTAAGGTGAAAAAACATGAACCTTTACAACCCCCTTAAGGCTGGGTTCACACTTGTGTCTCTGGATGTTCATGCATTTTTTTATTTAATATTCCCTTTGAAGTCTTTAGGGCCAAAAACACACAATGTTACAATCGTTATCGCAATCTTGACTAAAGTGTTTCACAATTCTTTCTATGCAAAGAATTCTCTCTGCTCTTCTGAAGCCACATTAGTCAAAAGAAAGGAAGAGAAAGAATCAAAACATTTTTTATCAGTTGAACTTAAGTATAAACATTGTAACAATTTGTCAATGGAACAAGACTGTGTGTAAGTGAAAAAAGCTTAACCACTTTAAAACACAATCTTTTTCTGACATTTGTTGGTTTCAAATTAAAATCATTTTTTTTTTTTCTATAAAATTACTTAGAACCCCCAAACATTATATATATATATATATATATTAGTAGACACCATAGAGAATAAAATGGTGGTTGTTACAATATTTTATGTCACACTGTATTTGCGCAGCAATCTTTCAAATGCAATTTTTTTGGAAAAAATTACTTTAATGAATTAAATAAAATAAAAAAAAATAACCAGTAAAGTTAGCCCATTTTTTATTTTTTTTGTATAATGTGAAAGATTTTGCGTCGCGAGAATCGTGATCTTTTTATTCTAAGCAAAAAAATTGTGATTCTCATTTAGGCCAGAATCGTGCAGCTCTAGTATGAATGAGCCTTACAGAAAATAGAAAAATCGCACAGGTGCGACAGTGCATTGCACTACACAAAAATACAGATATGCTGCATCTTTAGGCCCCAGTCACACATGCCTGTTTTGCTTCTCACTTCCTATAGCACGATAAGACTCAAGTTGAAGAAACGCATTATTCTCAATGGGCCTCATCACGCCGATTTGCCAATATTCTTTATTAATGATCTTGCTGTGCGGCAGCTGGGATCACACACAGGAAAACCTAGACAGGCTTTGTATAAAAATTGCCTGAAAACCGGTGCAGCTTTCAGCATTACTGCTTCCACTCCACCATTCTGAAGAATGAAACACGCAGTAGTAAGCAGCGATCCATATGGCGTGATATTTACTGCTGTCATTTCATAACATCAGAACGGCCTATGCATTTATTTCCGGGGCGGAATCAGCTGGATCCCAGCCAGGTCAGAAATAGTGTGAGCCCAGCACCTGCAATCACGCAAAGCTCCTCTGTGAGCTGCGGAGCAAGATGACTATTCATAACAATCGCTGCCTTTCATTGCACTGGAAATACCGAGCCAGCACTGCTATGTGTACATGGCCCCCGCTCCCTTCACAGGCGTATTCAATAAGGAGACACAAACAGCAGTCATCGTTGTGCAAAACGCAAAAATCCGGGCGGAGGCGTTTTCTGAATGCCATGGGCCTGTGTGCAAGAGAAAAAGTTAGACCTCCTTCCTTAACCACTTGCCGACCAGAGATGTCCCCTTACGCCGCTAGACCCGGGATGATGTTTGCAGCTGTAGGCATCATCCTGGCATGGTTTTTAGAGCTGGCAGGCAGCTCTCTTGTAAAAGGCTAGTTAGCCACTGGATTGCAAGCAGTGGGAGAGGACATCCCCTTCCCACTGCTTTACCGGGATCTCCCATCCCACAAGGAGTCCCAATCGACCAGCTGGATGCTTCCGTCACCTGATCTTAGAAGCGATCAATCACAGGAACAGCTTTGATCGCTTCTATGATGTAGGAACCCAGAAGTGATGTGTGGTGTTTCCCCAGAAGTAAATGGCACCATTTTCAAAAGTGAAAAGCATTTGATCACACCAACTTTGGTGTGTTCAAATGGATTTAAAAAGTGTTTCTAAACCCAGAGCCCTGCATTTATAGTACACAGAGCTAGGAAAAGCAATTATTGTAGAAAATATAAACTGCCAAATACCTTTTCTCATAAGCAGTTAGAGCAATTTTGTGACTTCTATCAGTGTCTGGCTAAAACCTGTAGAAGGCGTTTTCATTCTACTCTGTCTAATGCAGGACTCCTGACCCTCTGTCTGAACAATAATGATTGGCCCTGTGCTGATCACATGCACACTGCCAAGAAAAAAAAAAAAAGAACTCTCTAGCAATACACACCAAACTGAGCATGTGCAGAGTGACTCCAAAGGCTCTGTCTTATCAGGAAATGGATTGGTGACAGTGGAAGGGGAGAGTCTGAGAAGACAGGTTCAAACTGCCTTTTTCCACAATGCGGAGGATTAACCCCTCGGGTTCCACAGTGAGTATCAGAAGCGTGCTTTACTCACATGGGTGCTCAACCTGTGGCCCTCCAGCTGTTGTGGAACTACAATTCCCATCATGCCTCTGCTTTTGGAAGTCATGCTTGTAACTGTCAGCCTTGCAATACCTCATGAGACTTGTAGTTCCATGACAGCTGGAGGGCCACAGGTTGAGCACCCATGCATTTACTGCATATACAGACTGATTTTACTGCTGTGGGTTTAGTAACCCTTTAAAGCGGTTATAAACCCTGCTTGGTGATTTTTACCTACAGGTAAGCCTATAATAAGGCTTGCCTGTAGGTAAAATAAATATCTCCTAAACATGCACGGTTTAGGAGATATTTAGCCTGAATGCAGCTGCTGACATCAGCGGCGCATTCGATCTGAAAGGCCGGATTATTATGCTGGAACTTCAGAGCTTCTTGTCGGAACCGAGGGCTCCCGCAGGCTTACACAGAAGTGACGTCATCGCGCCTCTGGCCACTCACAGCGCTGGGGGTCGCGATTCCGGAAGAAAAGATGGGAGAAGATGTCAGCCCTCAGTAGGGTCTAACTTCAGCCTTGGTCATAGATTTTAAGATTAAAATTATAATTAAAAATTAAAGCAAGTTTTTTCCTTTAAGACACTACTACATTACATCACACAGGTTGAGAGACAATATCCGCATATATAGAGGTGTACTTAAAGGTGACCCAGCAGGCCCATATTTTTTTGGCGAGGTCAGATTTGCCTCTCAAAGAAAGTGTCAAGTCTTCCATGTAGTATATGTGATCGACCTGGAGCAGCCAGCATCGAAGCGTCGGGATCCTCCTCTGCTTCCAATACCGTGGGATAAGAGTTTTTGCAGCATTGAGGAGATCCTCCTACAAGTTTTAACCAGACACTGATAGAAGTCAAAAGACTGCTATATACTGCTGATGAGAAAAAGTATTTAGCGGTTTATATTTACTAAAATAATTGCATTTCAATGTTCTGTGTGTGCTATTAGATTGTAAGCTCCTCTAAGCAGGGCCCTCTTAATCCTCTTGTATTTTATTGTATTATAACTGTATTGTCTGCCTTTTATATTGTAAAGCGCTGCGTAAACCGTTGGCGCTATATAAATCCTGTATAATAATAATAATACAGTGGGAGACCAGATATAGTGAATGCAGGGTCCCTCCTGCATGGCTTCCACAACACCATGTCAGTCCTTCACAAAGAAAATACACCAGGGCAGAGGGACTGTAGTTGTCAATGGAGTGATAGAGCTGAACGACGAGAATCACAATTTTTTTGCTTTTTTTTTATTTATTAAAGTGTATTTTTTCCAAAAATATTATGTTTGAAAGACCGCTGCTCAAATACAGTGTGACATAAAATATTGCAACAACTGTCTTTTTATTCCTCTAGGGCAGTGATGGCGAACCTTGGCCCCCCAGATGTTTTGGAACTACATTTTCCATGATGCTCAAGTACACTGCAGAGTGCACAAGCATCAAGGCAAATGTAGTTCCAAAACATCGGGGGGGGGGGGGGGGGGGCAAGGTTCACCATCACTGCTCTAGGGTCTCTGCTAAAAATATATATATATATATATATATATATATATATATATATATATATATAAAATGTTTGGGGGTCTAAGTGATTTTCTAGCAAAAAATACTGATTTTAACTTGTAAGCAACAAGTGTCAGAAAAAAGTTTAGTCTTTAAGTGGTTAAACTTATCTCATCTACAGACAGAAGTTCATCCCTTTGATCTGAAAAAACGAAATGTTACAATTTTTCTCTTTATCTCCACCAAAGGCCCCTTTCACGTGATGATCCGCCCCGTGAAAATCTGCTTGCTCAGTAGGGATCGCTCCGTTGATCCCTGCTGAGCCAGCGGATGACAGGGCAGTCCCTGCACAGCCCTGTCAGATCTTCGCTCTCCTCTATAGGGGATCGGATGAACACGGACCGTCTGTTCGTGTTCATCCGATTCGTTCTACAGACGGATAGAAAAATAGGATTTTCCTCCGTCTGCAGAATCGGACCATAGCGGAGACGGATGATATCAGGTGGCAGCGGATGTTCATTTGCTTGTATGTCCGTATTTCATCTGAAAACAGATGGATTAAATGCGGTCCGCACATGTGAAAGGGGCCTAAGAGATGTTGTGATAAATGTGGCAGGCTGCCTGTTTTGTTTTGTTTTTTACTGCCCTTGGCTTCAGCAGAGAACTCTCTGCACTGAATGGAGGAAATGCTGTGTTAAGATCACAAGAGGAGTAGAATCGTGATCTCGATTCTTTAACGATTAATCATGCAGGTCTATGGAGTGATATCACTGCACTTGTAGTCCATTGATGCTTCCTCCAGCTCTGTGGGAATGAGAGTCTTCTGGAACCAGAGCATTGTACCTGCCATTCACTGATCATAGTTGCAATGCTTTGCAGGCTCCAAAGCATTTGCAATATACGTGCATTTTTTTGAAAGTGGAATGCTCCTTTAAGTGACAAACAGAGCATGTCCAGAACTAAAAGGTCATTGGTTGGTGGAAGGCCAAGTTTCACAGGCTTGCTAGGGACAGAGAAGCATTATCACCTGAAAACTGAGCTTATTTTTCGAGGAATAATTCATGATCTAAGTGCAAAGGATCATGGGAACAAGCACACAAATAGCAAAGCCACTTTGGGAAACAGACTAATACTGTCTCTTATATCACTGTCCGCTGGACTAGTGTAAGAAACCAGATCTCATAAACACGGAACTTACAGTCATACCCAAGAGACGCACAGGACGTGCTTGTCATCTTCAGCAGATTTAGTGCCTGGGCCAGCGTTGCTGATCATACCAGCTCAATGAAGGGCATTCCCTTCTTATTAATTCATAAACTCTACCAGGCTTGCTGGGCTGACTTCCTGGAGCCAAGAGGGCTGTGTTTGTATCTGCTGCCATGTAACGTTTGTTTCTACAATTCATACTCTCCCTGGGCAGCAAGTGCATGCGGACCTATAAAGCACCAGGAAATAAAGGCTGTGCTATTGAAAGTATCAAAGAGCAACCAGCAAATCCAATCCATGTCAAGGAAAAAAAATATAAAAACAATTTAGTACATCTCTCAAATACATGCACATTTCACCAAGTGTTATCCCTTTAACCACTTCAGCTCCGGAAGGTTTTACCCCCTTCATGGCCAGGCTATTTTTTTTGCAATACGGCACTGCGTTGCTTTAACTGACAATTGCGCGGTCGTGCGATGCTGTACCCAAATAAAATTGATGTCCTTTTTTTTTCCCACAAATAGATGTATTTGATTACCTCTGCTGTTTTTATTTTCTGCGCTATAAAGAAAAAAAGACTGGCAATTTTGAAAAAAAAATTGTTTTACTTTATGCTATAAAACATACTCAATAAAATAAAAAATAAAAAATATTCATCAATTTAGGCCAATATGCATTCTGCTACATATTTTTGGTAAAAAAAAAAATCCCAATAAGTGTATATTGGTTGGTTATAGCATCTACAAACTATGGAATATATTTATTTATTTTTTTACTAGTAATGGTGGCGATTAGCAATTTCTAGCAGGATTGCGACATTGTGGCAGACAAATATGACACTGTTTGGGGACCAGTGACACCAATACAGTGATCAATGCTTAAAATAAATGCACTGCCACTGTACAAATTATACTGACAGGAAAAGGGGTTAACAACAGGGGCAATCAAAGGGTTAAATGTGTCCCTAGGGCAGGGATCTGCAATTAGCGGACCTTCAGCTGTTGCAAAACTACAAGTCCCATCATGCCTCTGGGTGTCATGCTTGTGGCTGTCAGAGTCTTTCTATGCCTCATGGGATTTGTAGTTCTGCAACAGCTGGAGGTCCGCTAATTGCATATCCCTGGACTAGGGAGTGCTTTCTAACTGTGTGAGATGTGCTTTGACTTGGGGAAAACAGAGATCCGTGTTCCTGCTTAGCATCTCCAGAACAGCGGTCTGCTTTGTTTACATAGGCAGACTGTTGTTTTGCCTCTCCTCAGAATGATCGGCGGGTCCCGGCGAACATCGCGTCTACTAGAACTGCTAATTGGTTCCAAATGCGTTGCACGCATGCTCCCCAGACCCCGTGCATGAGACGTGAGTTCATGCAGGAGGGCCGTCCTGCTACAGTATATCAGAAGTGGTTAAAGGAAAACCCCACCTTTTAGACATTGCACCCATATTTGATGGCATTATGGTGTTCTCCCCAGTGACAGCCGTCACTTTTGAATTATATCCAGCTGTGCGGGGCTCCGCCTGTACAGCCACATCATCCATTCACAGAGCTCTATGAATGAACTACAAGTCCCATCTTCCACTGCAGAACACAAGTCAAATGGCATATTCTCCAGCTCCCCAACAAAGTCCTCTGTACACACAAAGAGCTGGAGGAAGAGTCTGCAGGAGCCTGTGCACTGTACCTGCAATTCACAGGACATAGTTGCATTGGTTTATATAGGGAGATTCTCCCCCCCCCCCCCCCCCTCTCTATTTGTCCTGTTTACCATGATCATTGAAAGTAAGAGAAAATACCAAATTCTGGAAAAGTAAGAGGGGAAATCCTCCACTGGGGACACTAGTTCTGGTGACCTGGGGGTTCCCAAGGGATTCTCTTAATTTGCAGAGTTTATCGTTCACTTCCTGTTTTGCCTTTGGGATAGGAAGTGAAAGGAAATATCCCCAATGGGAAACAGATGGCAAAAAATAAACTGACAGGGGTTACAACCCTCCTTTGTTCTATCCAAAATGGAAAAATTATTTTGCTTATAGTTCTTTCAGCAATCTAAACCAAGGCAACCTTCAGCTATTTTTTGTTAATATACCTCCATTCTCATACGTTTTTTCACTCCCTATAAATCCCTGCTGCTGTTTTATCTTGTGATCAGGAAGGACGTGGAGCCAACATTGTAGCGGTCACATAACTGCTGACACAATCGGATTTCATTGTACATGCCCCAGGGATACCCACATCAGCTTTACATAAAACAAAGGTGGAAGTGTGCCCGGTCGTTGGTTGAAGCACACACATAGTGATCACATGACCACGCTCATCTCTAGGTGCCACAATAACAAGGCATACGTGGGCAGCGTCACAGCCTGAATCACACATGTAAGGGTTATTCCCCTAGACCCCGTGGGGCACAGAAGACACAAGAATTGGTAAGTGGGCGCAGTGATCATAGGACAAGCAGATAAAGCTATAAGGATAAGCTCATAAAAAAAATAGGAGAGGGAGCATTCAAGGAGACAACCGAAACGGTGAAAAAAATTGGGGTTCAATATCACTGTAATACAAAAACACCCGACAGGTCACTATGGGCGATGCAAATTGTCCTTTCAGACACTTATAAGACATAATTGTAATCAATGGGCTTTCAAGCATTATTAAAAGGTAACTCCACTTTTGTGGGGAAAAAAATTGTGCAAACAAAATGTATAGAGTATACAATTGTGACTCAAGTCATATTGTATTGGAAAGTTTATAAAAATTACCTTTCCTTTTCAATCTGCAGCACTGTCCTTTTCTGTAAAAAAAAACACGATGCAATATGGCTTACCTGGAGGCATTCTGTATACAGATGGTGTACAGAACGCCCCCTAAAAATGTCACTTCCTGCTTTTGTGATTGGCTCACCGATTTTCCCAGAAGTCTGCACTAATATACAAATTAGATTTATGGCATCCCCTGCCACAAAAAAGTAAATCGCATCTAAAGGGATGCAAACCCTGCCAATGTCTTCAATAGAGCCCTGCAGGTGCAACAGCTGACTGATAATTATAGAACTACTGCCATACAGGTTCACTTCGCACATGGACACAAACAGCTATTCCTTCAGAACAACAAAAGGTAGGAATTGGCAACAAAGTTTGTTAAAATCCCTGCAATGTACATAGATCACCCAGAGGGGAATGTTTTTTTTCTCAACAAAAGTGGAGTTACTCTTTAAAGCATGGGTCTTCAAACTATGGCCCTCCAGTTGTTCAGGAACTACAATTCCCATCATGCCTAGTCATGTCTGTGAATGTCAGAGTTTTACAATGCCTCATGGGATGTGTAGTTCCACAACAGCTGGAGGGCCTTAGTTTGAGGATCCCTGCTTTAAAGTGTTACTAAACCCAGGACCCTGCATTCACTATATCTGGCCTCCCACAGTACACAGAACATGGAAATGCAATTATTTTAGTAAATATAAACGGCTCAATACCTTTTCTCATCAGCAGTATATGGCAGTCTTTTGATTTCTATCAGTTCCTGGTGAAGCTTGTAGGAGTTTTCATACTGCACTGAGCTGTCCTATGAGGCTGCAGGGCTCCTGACACTCTGTCTGGACAGTGCTGATCACATGCACTCTCCCAAGGGAAAAAAACCCCTCCAGCAATACACACCAAACTGAGCATGTGCAGCCTGACTCAAAGGCTCTGTCTTATTCTGACATGTTCTGGAGTCAGTGGAATAGGAGGATCTGTGCATACAGGATCAAACAGCCTTTTTACACAATGCAGAGGATTAACCCTTTAGGTTCCACAGTGAGTATAACAAGCATGCTTTACTGCATATACAGACTGATTTTACTGTTGTGGGTTTAGTAACACTAAGGGGGTTATTTACGAACGGCAAATCCACTTTGCACTACAAATGCACTTGACATTGCACCGGGGAACATGCAAGGAAAATAAACAGCATTTTAGCTTGCACATGATCGGATAATACAATCAGCAGAGCTTCCCCTCATTTCAGATTTACCCCTTAGATTTACAGCGACTGCACTTCCAAGTGCACAGTGGATTTGCCTTTTGTAAATAACCCCCTAAGTCTGACACAGTTTGCAGCTGGGGTTCTGAGTACAGAGATCATGCTATGGCACAAAAGAAACCAAACTAGATAGAAAACTGTCATTGCTGGGATATTTAGAGGTGCTGGCCTGTCACCTCCTGGACCTCAAAAACTGTCTCCCAGCTTTGGAGTGTGCAAGATCAAGCAGGTAACAGACAGCAAATGTTGGACTTTAGCTGAACCAATCCCACCGAAGTGTCAGGCTTAGACAACAATGCTATGACTTATGCCCGGACATGTAGATGCCTGCATGAGCTCAGTTGTTTCTTGTTTAATGAGCCTGCCCTAGGATTACAGTGCATGCATTGTCCTTTGCATGTTCTATATCTGTACTCTGTGGCAGGCACAGGGTTAACCACCAATTATAACCTTTTTTTCTAGGATGGAAGGTGACCGTAGAGCTCACACCTGCTGCCTATCTGTAAGAGATCAGTGAGCTGCTATCGCTGTCAAACAAGGAAGCTGCTCACTTCTATCAGCTCCAGGAAGGACTTTGTACCGATTTAACCACCATGACAGAGGAGATATAAATAGCTGCTGCACTCTAAAAGGAAATCTTACATATCAAATTTTAGAATGCCGATGGCATGAACTACCATACTATTTGTTTACCGCCACAAATCATATGACTGATGTCACATGGAAAACCCCTGGGGTTTTGAACTGTTGACAAATACAACCGAAGAGATGAGGAAAAACACCTAAAATATGATTATACATTACTGGCTGGCATCTGAAAACTGGAACTATAGAAACCTAGGAGCGGTGCCCAGGTCTTCCAATAAAATAACTTGAATTGGGCTGGAAACAAACAACTGCTGCTGATCGGGTTTCTACAAATCACTTATACAAGGGATCGAGTGGAAGATTCTCCTTCCAGGCTAAACAATGCAGATGGATGAAGCTCTCACCAGCGGCTAATCGACCAGCAACTGTCTGACCCCTCATTTGAAGTTCTTCGATCCAGGTGGTGCCAACAGAGCCACCCGCAGCTTGAATTTCAACCATTTCAGCAGGAATTGGCCTTAAAGTGTTTGCTAAGGCACACTTTGTTGTCACTGGCAGCCCCTCCAATATATTAAGGCAGAGCACACTGCATATATCTTTTCCAAAAACTATGGCTATTTAGAGCTGTCTTCAGGCCAGTCACATGACCCGGGGCTGCTTTTTAGCTCCGATGGATGGCTTCTGCAGGAGGGGCTGTGATCTCCCTCTGACATCAGCCAGGGAGATCACATGGCCACTCAGCCCCTCCTGCAGATGCCTCGTCTCAGAGCTGTACAGCGGCCACAAGTCACGTGACCGACCTGAAGACAGCTCTAAATAGCTATTTAAAACGCTCGATTCTGTAAAAGCTATATACAGTGTCCTCTGTCTGATATATTGGTGGGGCGCCTAGTGACCATTCAATATTTGGATTTTGGATATGTACTAATAGTTTGTTGGGAATGAGGGGGAGAGATTAGAGCAGAGCAGGTTGCGTATGACAGAGGGAAGCACTTTGACCACGGCGATCAAGGCTCAGGAGCCCTGATTGTTGTGGTCAGTATAGAGAGGGGGATACAGGAGGTGCCAAGTTCAGGAAGATTCTTTTACAGAGGACTGCGCTGTTTAATCTGCTTTAACGGACCAGGATGTCAATTTTTTGGGGTTAAAAAAACACTTTAAGGCTGCTATACATGGCTCAAATATCAGCTCATCCATGCAGAAATCACCCAACTGGCACCATCTCATTCAACAAAATCAATTATTCACTTGAATTTTGATGAAAGAGTGGGGTGGAAAATTGTGGGTCGAGCAGTGACCGCATCCAATCATATGCAGCCACTGTTTGGGTAATCTGACAGCCAGCACCAGGGGGAGGAGATTCATCCATTCACATTGTTTAGTATGGATGGATGGAGGAATTTGTTAGATTTTTTTTCAGTTAGCTGATCTGCAATGCACGTGGTTGTGGTTCAGGCTTTTAGGGGTTAAAGCAGGCATCGAGAAGGCAATGATGCCCCGTGTCAAACATTCTCTGAAAAGCGATCCACAGGGTTACTACAAGTTTAAAACTTTAAAAGCTAGGACATGGTTGTGTCTGGGCTATTAAATTTAGCAATACTTTGTACACATGTATATGCTACACAGCATTATGCACCCTATTGGCTGCTGTCAGCATCAAAGCAACCTAAGACACTAGATGACAGGAGCCTATCAATAGTGTATAATCAGTGGCACAGACGCTGCTGACTACACATTGTTGATTATTGTACCACTGCATGCATGTAAACATTACATGCAAACAGACATTTAAAAAATAAATGAGAGGCCCCCCTGAAAAATGGATCTGCACCATGTTTATAATGTGCCTTTGGCCTCATGGACACTGGACATTTTTTACACTGCTCTTTTTTTTCTTCCAACACTAAATGCAGCTACATGTAGCCTATGTGTCCAAGCGCACAAATGCGTTTAGAGCAGTTTAGGGGCAAAAAAAAACATTGCCAGTGCATCCAGAAGCAGCTGCGTTTTAGCAGAAAGAAAACTTTTGATGCCTGTACACATGCATTGACCCTAGACACATTTAGCACTTCAGCGTTAATTTGTTTCAATGGCCAGAATAATTTACTCTGGCCAAGAACATTGGTGCACCTAAATATGTTAAACACGTCAAACATAATTTCTGCCAAAACGACACTGCCAGGAGGCAAGGAGTCTTGGAATGTTCAGTGTATACAAGGCCTTAAAGTACTTGTAATGGTTTCTTTTTAAAAAATAAAAACAAACATGTCATACTTACCTCCTCTGTGCAAGGGTTTTGCTCCTCCTTTTCTGGGGTCCCCCGACGGCTCTCCTTACTCCTCGACATCGGGTGACCCCACGAAAAGCCGATTTTCATGGGGCCACTGCTGCAGGCATGCTCCCATGTCCTGTTGCTGCGTCATTGACACAGACAGCAGGACTCAGCCCCGCATCACTGGATTTGATTGACAGCAGCGGGGAGCCAATGGCTCCTGCTGCAATCAATCTACCCAATGAGGATCAAAGACAGCTGCTGGGCTCGTTTGACGCTGGAAAGATCGGGTTCAGGTAAGAAAAATGGGGGCTCTGGGGGCAGCTGCATCACAAAAGGTTTTTTACCTTAATGCATAGAATGCATTAACCGTTTGCCAACCACCCGCCGCAGGTATACTGAGGCAGGTTGGCATGGCTACGCAAAGCGCCATAGCTATACTTTGGCTCTTTAAGAAGCCATAGCAAGCGCACGCCAGCAGCGTGTCCCCAGAGCTGACGCTCGTGCCTGCCGGGCGCAATGTCCACCAGGCATCGGCGATTGCTCGTTACAGACCGAGAACGGGGATGTGTGTGTAAAAACACACATCCCTGTTCTCTCCAGGGAGAGGAGACAGATTGGTATTCATATTAAGTATGAACACCGATCGGTCTCCCCTAGTCAGTCCCATCCCCCCTACAGTTAGAACACACCAAAGAACACAGTTAACCCCTTTCCTGCCAGTGACATTTATACAGTTGTCAGTGGCTATTTTCAGCTCTGATCGCTGTATAAATGTCAATGGACCCAAAATAGTGTCAAAAGTGTCTGATCTGTCCACCGTAATCTCGCAGATCGCCATTACTAGTAAAAAAAAAAAAAAAAAAAATTTAAATTTAAAATGCCATAAATATATTCCCTATTTTGTAAACGTTATAACTTTTGCGAAAACTAATCAATAGACACTTAGATTTTTTTTTTTTTACCAAAAATATGTAGAATACATATGGTCCTAAACTGAACAAATTTGATTACATTTTCTGGGGGATATTTATCATAGCAAAAAGTACAAAACATTGTGTTTTTTCAAAATTGTCTGTCTTTTTTTGTTTATAGCACAAAAAAAAAAAAACGCAGAGGTGATTAAATACCACCAAAAGAAAGCACTATTTGTGGGGAAAAGGACAAATTTTGTTTGAGTGCCATGTAGCACAACCGCGCAATGCTGTATCGGAAAAAATAGCCTGGTCAGGAGGAGGGGGGGGGGGGGGTAAATCCTTCCCGGGCTGAAGTGGTTAAGGTGAAAAACCATGACACTTTACAACTCATTTAAAACATGCACACAAGTATGAAACCACCAGAAAACCTGCTGGTTTTAGCACAAAGTAGCCATTATGTTGCAACACATTTAAAAAAAATATATAGGATAGAAACAAATGTATACAGAGGGGTCGATTTATCAAAACTGGAGTGCAAAATATGGTGCAGCTCTAAATAGAATCCAATCAGTTTCCAGGTTTTAGTGCCGGTTCACACTGCAGCGATGTCTGATACAGAATGTGTCGCACAGCAGTGCAAATCATAAGCAATCTGTGCAATTCAAACTCAGTCATACAGATATGGCTGAATTTGCATTGCAGACCAAACTCACACAGGACCCTTTTTTGGTCTGCAGCAGTATGGACTGCATGGGTGTTCACACCAATGCAATCAGCTTCCTGTCCCAAACTACAGTTCGCAGTGCCATAGGCTAACTGATTTGGGAGTGTCACCTTTTAAACTGACACTCCCAGCAGTTTGCATAGGGCAGTGTGAACTGCCGCCAGACGACATGCGATGCCTGAACCCGCAGTGTGACCCGTCACTTATTGTCAACACTAGGGATAAGTTCACTTGTAAAGAAAAAAAATAAAAATACTAAGCGCACTTGCATTTTTTTTTTGGAGCCTGTAAAGCATTGCACCAGCAATCCTGCAGACCTGTCAGTACATCCCCATACAGGCAAGCAGATACACTGACAAAAAGAATCAATGATCTACCACGTCGCTCCACAGCACCATGGCAGTTCATTGACAACCACAAGCCGATAGCTGCAGAGGATGTTGGGGCTTGTAGTTCATTTACACAGAGCTGTGTGTATGAATGACGTGGCTGTGTGGTCGGATCCCCGCACAGCCGGGCTGATTTCAAAAACTGACAGCTAGTATGGGAAACTTCTCCTTGTACTGCTGTCACCGACGAGGGGGGGCGGTAATCGAGCACTGGCTGCAGCATTGGGAACACGTTCCACCCAAAAAAGGCAAAGCTTATCCTTTAAGTGAACAAGCTAAAGTTTGAAGCCGATTGGCTACCATGCACAGCTGCACTAGGTCTTGCACTCTCCAGCTTCAGTAAATCAACCCCATAGTGCGTACACAAGAAGCTGGTCACACATTACAGTCCGATTCTACTCATTTTTAAGCTGAACGGTAGAACAATCTAAATCTTCCAATAAAAATGTAAGGAGATTGTAACGTGTGGCTAGCTTTACTGTCTGCTCAGATATCATGAACAAATTTAAACAATCACTGTTTTATGCCATTCCATCCAATTTGTATGAATACGCTGGGTCCTAAATGAGCACAGATGTGCTATTATTGTGAACAGGCAGATTGCCATGTGTGTGGCCAGCTTTTAGATCAATGCAGTACACAACAGAACTATATTAAAAATCTGTATTTCATACATAGTCTAACCTTTCGATCAGTGCTTCTGAAACACGCTCTAATTAAGCCCTACCAGGTCATATAATCTAGAGCACACTATACAAAACCAAAGGGGAAAAAATGGGCATGTTCCTTTAAGAGCCTGTCTATACCAATGTGTTGTGGCAATGCAGATTTTACGAGTTCTTGCAAGTGCGCTGTTGCTATTCATTACAGCACAAGTTTGTCGGGGTGCCACTCATTATGAATAGCACCCAGGAACACTTGTGTTCTAGTACCACAGCATTGTGGTGTGCTGTGCTAATGATTGCCATTTTTACCATGTAGCAGCTGCCCATTCAAAATGAACAGACTAATACAATGCAAAAATATATTACTATCACACCGTGATGTGGCAATTCAAGCTGGACTCCTCAAGCCCCCCCCCCCCCCCCCCCCCGCAATGTTTATTCCTAGGGAACCATTAAAAAAGCACTTTCCATAGCTAATCCTTTGCTCCCAACAGCTCCTCCCACTCCAGAGCCTTTCCTAAGGCGCTCCAGCCAATAGCCCTGCACTGTACACAAGGATTCCAAGGGACCACCCACAAGGCCGAGCATCAGACAGAATACAGCACTGGCTCCTGGAGGAGCGGGGATTAAGTAAAAGTGCTTTCTACTGGTACCATAGGCAAAAAAGCAGAGTACTGATACTTTCGGTCAAGTACTCGCTGCTACCGAGTACAGATACCTTTGTGGTGCAATTTGAGCCCATACTAAATTAAAGGGCTTAAATTGCACTGCAAAGAATCACATGCTATTTGAACAGGAATGCAGAGCGATTCCTATCCAAATTGCATGCAGTTTCCCAACCGCTCCTATGTGACCCCCAAGCTTGTCACAGCGACTTCGGCCTGGACTCACAGGAGTGGTGCAGGAAACCACATATGATTGAGACAGGAATCGCACCGCATTCCTCTTCAATTGCAATTCTTTGCAGTGCAATCTGAGCCCATACAAAACATACATTGAAGAATTGGCTTGAGAGGACATCGCTGGATCCCTGGACAGGTAAGTGTTCTAATATTAAAAGACAGCAGCTACAGTATTTGTAGCTGCTGACTTCATTTTTTTTTTTTTTTTTGGGAGGACCCTGGAGCTTCTCTTTAAAGCGGAATTCCACACACAAATGTAACTTCTGCTTTTTGGAATCCACTCCCCCCCCCCCCCCCCCGGTGTCACATTTGGCACCTTTCAGGGGGGGAGCAGATACCTGTCTAATACAAGCACGTTGCTCCCACTTCCGGGCATAGATACCCACGCCACTATGTGGGTATCTCTATGCCACTTCTGCCCCCCACTGTCTTCTGGGAGACACACGGGTTCGCAGGCGCAGTAGGGAACCAGAAAGTGAAGCCACAAGGCTTCATTTCCTGGTTCCCTTCACCAAAGATGGTGGTGGCAGCATCCGAGAGCCGAGGGACAAATCGGCTTCGGGTGCCGACATTGTGGGCGCCCTGGACAGGTAAGTGTCCATATTTTACAAGTCAGCAGCTGCAGTATTTGTAGCCGACTTAAAAAAAAAAAAAAAAACATGGCGGAACTCCGCTTTACGAACCAAACTTGGACAAAAAAAAAGGTGATACTAAAAAGTCTTTTTTTCGTTAAAAATGTTATATTTACCTGCTCTGTGCATGGTTTTGCACAGAGCAGCCCAGATACTCCTCTTCTCTGGACCCTTGCTGGCTTTCTTGGCCCCCGTCGAGTGCCCCCTCAGCAAGCGGCTTGCTATGGGGGCACCCGAGCCACAGCTTTGTGTGTCCATTCAGACAGAGACGCGGTTCAGTCTGCCCTCTCTGATTCGTTGACTTTGACAGCAGGACCTCTGCCGTTTCTCAGCCAATCAAAAAGGAGAGTCCTGGACAGCCAAAGCACTCATGGATCGAGATGGGGCTCAGGTATTATGCCTCGCACTGAAGGTTTTTTTTATCTTAAAGTGGAGTTCCACCCAGAAATGGAACTTACGCTGATCTGGTTCCTCCACCACCCCCCGGTGTCACATTTGCCACCTTTCAGGAGGGAGCAGATACCTGTCTAATTCAGATATTTGCTCCAATTTCTGGCAAAAGAGCGCTGCAGAATCCATGGTGAACTGTGCCATGTCTGGCCCCTCCTCTGTCCCCCCTGCTGTTTTCTGAGGGACACAGGTCCCAGAAGACAGCAGGGACCATTCAGAACATGCAGCGAGACTCGTGCAAATGCTAAGTAGGGAACCACTGTGAAGGTGCAAGACTTAATTTCCTGGTTCCCTTACTGAAGATGCCGGCACTTTCACCCGGGAGACGGTCAGCTTTGGGTGAGGACATCCTGAATAGGCAAGTGTCCTTATTTTAAAGCGGGAGTCCGCCGTTTTTTTTTTTTTTTTAAAGCCAGCAGCTACAAATACTGCAGCTGCTGACTTTTAAAATAATGACACTTCAGCCCAGCGCGCCCGCAGTGTCGGCACCCGAAGCCGATCTCTCGATCGTCTCTCGGGTGCTGCCGCCGCCATCTTGGGTATGGGAATCAGGAAGTGGAGCCTTTCGGCTTCATTTCCCGGTTCCCTACTGCGCATTCGCGAGTCACGCTGCGCAATAAGGATGGACCCGCTGCCTCTGGGATCTGTGTGTTTCCCAGCAGGCAGCGAGGGACTTTCGGAAAGGGGCGTAATCTACGCCCCTTTCCGCAGAGAGCTATCCCGGAAGTGGGTGCAGATACTTGTACTGTACAGGTACCTGCACCCCCTCCCCCCTGAAAGGTGCCAATTGTGGCGCCGGAGGGGGGGGATTCAAATGAGCGGAAGGTCCACTTTAGGGTGGACCTCCGCTTTAAGTCAACAGCTGCATATTTGTAGCTGACTTTCTGGCAGAACTCTGCTTTAATATATAGAATGCATTAAGATGAAGAAAAAAAAACCTTCTGCCTTAAAAACCCTTTAGACAGACATTCATCGAGCAAATTTGCATCACAATTAGAAATAAAGCAGGCTGCCTCTCATTTGGCAAAGTATATAAGAACATTTTTTTTTCTGTAATGCCAAAGTTGGAAATCCTGGCCATCCACACAAGACAGACACAGGTTGGCGTCAGACTCTGCACTGTAGAAGACACAGATTTTCACTTTTCACAGATGCACAAATAGGAAGTGGTCAGGGGAAGGTTTTATTGTCACATGGCAGAGGGATGAATTTATAAATCAAGCAACTAGTAAAACCTTCTGATTATCACATCTCCCGTTCAGCATTGCCTTGTGAAAATAGACAAATGACCCACACAGTGTTTGAAACCAAACTGAAGTCCTATTATTGATACTTGGTATGAAGTCAGACTGCACAACAACAAATTTAGCATTGTGATTAAAACATTCAGGTAAGGCTAGCCATATACAAGCATAGATTTGACTAAATTCGGAAAGCAGGCTGAATGAGAGATCAAATAGGTTTCTCCATCCATGCAAAAATAGCATGGTTGGAGAAATCTTCACTGCCAGCCACTGTATCTGATAGGATGCAGTCACTGTTCAGCCAACAATCTACCCATTTTTACTCAGACAGGGCCACCCACAGGCTTCAATTCCAGCCGATTCATTGGGAATGGGCCAACATTCAAGCCATTCCCCCCCCCCCACCTGCACATTTCTGGTGCAAGACAAACCTCCCACCTCCCTCCCGAAAAAATAAACCTTTTCATTTTCAGATGTTAACACACAACCAATGCCAGGAGAGCGTTCACAGGCTTCAATTCCAGCCGATTCATTGGGAATGGGCCAACATTCAAGCCATGTATGGCCATCTTAAAACAGCACCACACTGGAGAGCCAGCCACACCGCCTGCACTCTTCAAACAATGCTGCTCAAGGAATAGGAGCCTTGTTGAGTGGAGAACCATGCAGGGGGGCTTTCAGAAGTGGTGTATAAAAGCAGAGGTCCTGCTCTCCAACGTGCTGCCATTCCCAAGGCTGCTTCTTCCTGTTATATTCATGAAAAACATTCTCTACACATTATGCAACCTGACTGCATAGCTATAAAAACAAGGCATTGATTGGGATTTACCTTAAATATATTCAATAAGGAAGTGCTAAGCACAGCAACCACATTTCCAATTACTGCAATCAAGGCAGAAAACCAGTTGGCTGCCACTGGTTCCTGTACTTTGCACCTAGATTGTAAAAGACAAGTTCTTATAGAAACAAAGTGCAATAACACCAAGCCACCTTCATTAGCATGAACACTGAAAGCTGTACACCAACAGTGCTTACTGCATGCTGATTCCCCCCCCCCCCCCCCCATTAGGTCTAATAAGCAACATAAACATACCCAACAGAGGCAACCAAATGACACAAAACAATGGAAACTTTTCAAAATATTTAATACGTGTCAAACACGTAGAAACGTCATTTTATACAGAAATCCACGTTACAGCATTGTGCATTAAAAATACTGTAAACTCCCATGGTAGTCGCTTCTTGCCAGAAATCCCATCTTCTAAAACAAAGGCGGGAGATCCGGCTAACGTGGGCAGAGCTGAATGGATGACAAGCACCAAGTCTGACGGAGCTTTCAACAAATACATATACAATATAATAGGGCTTCGCGACTCCCTATATTAACAAAGAAACACGTATTCACTTCTTCATGCTTCAACAGTTCAGCAATCGTGTCTGGTATCGGGGAAGCCAGTACCGGCAATTTTGTCTGTGCACCAAAAAACAAAATTAGAAACATCTTTAGGGTTTGAGGCCAGAATGAGATTTCTAAGGAAGTTGAAAACTGAAAATAAAATCCACAGTGATTATGAATTAGTAGAAACCGCAGGCAGGCAAGCAATCCAAGACTGCAGTAAGAGGGATTTACTGAGGGGGGGAAAAAAAAAGCGCTGGTGCCCGCATAGTCAGTTGTTTGGTATTTTACACAAGTCAGGACATGTAACAGGAAGGAGTGGCTGTGTAAACTAACATTGCGGGCCCCAGCACACAATGAGTGGGAGAGGGGCAGTGTAAGCAGATGGGAACTTCCCTTCCCCCTCCCTAAATGGGGAACTCCCCGTGCACGTGGTGGCCAAAAGACAGAAGTGGGGGATGGTGAGACATTCTTGGAGGGGGGAGGGGAGTTACGTGGACAGATGTGAACTGGGGAGGGGGACTCGGCTCCCAAGTGTTCAGGAATTATAAGCATAGAAAAAACATTTCTGGTGCAAGACAAACCTCCCACCTCCCTCCCGAAAAAATAAACCTTTTCATTTTCAGATGTTAACACACAACCAATGCCAGGAGAGCGTTCACGGCTTTTCTTATAAATATTAGATTTAAAAATAAACCTTTGAAGGCTCGCTCCACTTTAAATTCCTATTTTCAAGAGACAAGCTTCTTTTATGTCAGGAGCAAATGAAAAGGGTGAAATTTTTATGGCCATGACCCCCTCCCCATATTAGACCACAAGTGCAATGCTGGACATACACCCCACAATTCTGACCATTTCCATTCACCCAAAGATGATCAAGTACACCAAGGCAATCGATTAACGGCCACTTTCGGCGATTGGTGTGGATCTCTTTGGTACTCTAAAGACATTAAATTGCTAAGTGTGCAGCCAGCATCAGACTACTGTGTCCACCCCAGAGGTGAAAGCCTGAAACACGAGACTTTACCAAGTGTGTGGCCACCCTCAGACTCCTCAACCCAAATAAGAATGTATGATCTACAAGACTGAATGCAGTGTGTGGCCAACATTGGACTTCTAAATCACCCAGAGAAAAGCATGATCTAGAAGACAATAATTAAGTGTGTGGCCATCCAAAGACCCAACCACCCAAAAGAGCATTAGAGAAATCCAATGTTGATCATACACTAAACTCTGCCTTGTAGATGAATCATTTAGAGGGAAACCTGGTCAACAGGACACAGCCAAACGTATGGCCAAAATTAGACCCCAGGGATGACCACCTGATCTACAAGTCCAAACCCAGAGTATGGCCAGCACTGGACTCCTCAACCACCCCAGGCAAGTGTGCCCAATCTACAGGAACTCAAATTCTGAATGAACAATCTACCAACCCAATTTGTAACCAGCTTTGGGCTCCTATGAGCACTACAGGGAATAGAGCCTGAACTACAAGATCTCACCAAGTGTGTGGCCAACCTCAGACTTCTGGATCCACCCCAGGCCTAATCTACAAGACCTAGCTAAGTGTGGTCAGCTGTAGACTCCTGATCCAAGTGTGTGGCCAGCACTGGACTCCTGTGACCACCCCACTAGAGGGTGCATGTTCTACAAGACCTAGCTAAATACGCAGCCAGCATTAGACCCCAGTGATCACCACAGGTAAAATTGCCTGACCTATAAGACCTAGTTAAGTGTGGCCAGCTGTAGACTCCTGGGGAGAGGATGATTTAAGTGTATGGACATATCTAGACCCCTGCGATCAAGACCTAGTTAAGTGTGGGCAGCATTGGACCCCTGCGACAACCCCAGGTTGGGATGCCTGATCTACAAGACCTAGTTACATGTGGCCAGCTGTAGACCCATGTGGAGAGCCCGATCTGAGTGTGTGGGCCAGAATTGGACCCATGTGACCACCCCAGATAACCCTATCTATAAGACCTAGTGAAGTGTGTGGCCAGCATTGGCTTTGGGGAGGAAGCCTGATCTACAAGACACCATTAAAAAAAGCTGGTCTCCTTACATGTCACTAGTTTAAGGTGGAGTGACCCTTAAACCCTTCCCCTGCCAAGGTTGACAAAGAAATGGTTAGCCCGCCTCTGGCACCGGAAAGGTGGCAACTCCCGATGGTGACTCCTGGAACCCCCCCACACATCTGAAATGTCATAACACAGACTAACAGGCCTCCAAGCCACAAACATAGAAAAAGACAAGGACATGGCTCCGGGTCAGCTCTCTCCCCCCATTGGTGGGATGGGACCCCCCTGGTGATCAGTGCTCAGTGGCCCCCCCCAGTGTCTGTAGGCAGGGAGGTCAGTCCAGGCAGTCATCAGAAGGCCTCTATGGCCGTGCTCCATGGGGTAATATTGGAGCTGATGGCAGGCTCGGTAGCACAGCTCTGTCCGGATGGAGAGTCCAGCTCCTGTACCTCCTGTCCGGCCTCCTGCTCCTCCCCCGCGGTCCCCGGCTCCTTGGTGAGAAGTCCGGAGAAGCTGGAGCCGAAGATACTGATGAGGTTGGCCACATTCTCTGTCTCCATCTCCTCCTCGGCCTCCTCCGCCGGCTCCGGCACTTCCTGCTCTCTCTGTTCCCGTCTGGCTCGCTTCATAGCCGGCCCGTCCGGCGCGCTGCCCCCGCTCCTCTTCCGGCAGCACGGAGGGCTCTGCGGGGGGTCGGCCTCGTCCTGGCTCGGACAGTCTCTGCGGGGCTCCGCCAGCGTACAGCCCGGGTGTGAGTGACAGGAGCAGCAGGGGAGCCCTCGGGGAGGTGCCCGGCACACGCGGGGTTCTGGGCACTGACAGGCCCGGGGGAGGCGGCTCTCGGTGCGGGCACACGATGACGACTCTTCCCCCTCCTCCTCCTCTTCAGGCCCGGGGCATGAGCAGCTCTCCGGCGCCCGGTAGGTCTGCGGGGGGTAGAGCGGGTATTCTCCGTGCAGCTCCTCGGCCGTCTGGCTCAGGTAGACCTGCTGGGCGCTCCGCAGTACCAGCGATACCATAAGGTTCTTATGGAGCTTAATGCCGCCCCGCTGTACCCGGGAGTGGTAGATCTTCCCCAGCGAGATGCTGACGATGCGGTGCGCCTCCAGGCGGAAGCCCAGACCGGGGGGACTCTCAGGCTCGGCCTCTCGCTGCATCTTATAGGCTGCAGTGGATAGCGCGGCTTCGTTGCCCAGCGTTGCTGACTTGCTGTATGACGTGCAGGAAAAAATACAGCAACGTGACCCCTTCGTGACTAGGTCCCAGCGCCAACTAAGCGCGGGCGCGCTGACTCCTCCGCCTTATATACCTTGCGCGTCACGCCCCCTGCGCCCAATCACAACGACGCTCGGACCCACCCCGCCCTCTTCCGTGCTCAAAGCGCCTTCTCGTCTTCACGTGATTTCCAACCAATCGCCTCCGTCTCGGGTAGACAGCAGAGTTCGAACGGGACCCGCGCTCAGCGCTCTTAAAAGGGCGATGGGGATTCACAAGCGGACCCGCCGAAATGACACAGCGGATCCAACCTGCACCTGTGATAGCAAATACGCATTCACGTGACTTTGGATCAACCCTTCTATTGGAGAATGATAGAATGTGTTACAATGTAGATGTTATGGGGACGTCTGAGGCGTATTATAAGCAGAGGCGCTGGTCTGCCTGAGATCACTCCTGTCGCCGCTTTAAGAGGCGCTGTGTTTTGGTCGTGTGTTGGTTCCCAGGCTGATGTAATGCTCTTGTAAGTTTCACACTCAGTCATGTGACGCCGCCTGAGGTCAGAGAGGCCGCCTGCTTATTGTGTGTGTGCGGGGGGAGGGGGCGGGGCTGCGCGGCCTCCTATGTGCGTTCATGCACGCACACATAAACATGGACGCCGCCATAGGGAGCCCTGAGACACTGGCAGCCCGGCCTGTGTGTGTGCTGAGACCCGGCTGAGCAATTAGCCGACAGTCACACCAATACGAGGTTTTATGATTTTTTTTTTTTTCCAGAAACGCAGGACATTTTTTTTTTTTTTTTAACCAGTTCAGCCTCATTTTGAGATTTGTTGTTTACAAGTTAAAAACGTTTTTTTTTTTTTGCTAGAAAATGACTTGGAACCTCCAAACATTATACATTTTTTTTTTCTAACATCCTAGAGAATAAAATAGCGGTCGCTGCAATACTTTCTGTCACACCGTATCTGCACAGCGCTCTTACAAGCGCACTTTTTTTTGAAAAATATACACTCTTTTTAATAAAAAAAAAAGACAACAGCAAAGTTAGCACCATTTTTTTATACTGTGAAAGATAATGTTACGCTGAGTAAATTGATACCCAACATGTCACGCTTCAAAATTGCGCCCGCTCGTGCAATAGCGACAAACTTTTACCCTTAAAAAAAATCTCCATTTAAAAAATTCTACAGGTTGCATGTTTTAATTACAGAGGTTATTAGGGCTAGAATTATTGCTCTCGCTCTACCGATCGCAGCGATACCTCACATGTATGGTTTGAACACCATTTTCATATGCAGGCGCTGCTCACGTATGCGTTCACTTCTGCGCCTGAGCTTGGCGGGACGGGCTGTGTTTAAAAAATTAATTTTTTTAATTTCTTATTTATTTTACCATTTATTTTTTATTTGTACACTGTTCTTTAAGAAAATAAATAAAAATTGTGTCGCTTTTATTCCTATTACAAGGAATGTAAACATCCCTTGTAATAGAAAAAAAAAATGTCAGGACCTCTTAAATATGAGATCCGGGGTCAAAAAGACCGCAGACCTCATATTTACACTAAAATAAATAAAAAAAATTGTAATTTAAAAAAAAAAAAATGACCCTTTAAGAGCTATGGGTGGAAGTGACATTTTGATGTCGCTTCCGCCCTGCAATGGTATGGAGACGGATGGGGGTCACCTTCCCCTCACTCGTCTCCATACCAAGCAAGGAAGAGGATCCGATCGCCTCCACTGCTGCTGACAGCTCTGGTAAGCGCATTTTTGGTTCAATACACTTCAATGGAGAAGTTGCAGAAAAGCATGCAGTGCGCTTTTACTGCGATTTGCATTTTTAGGCCAGGTTCACACTAGTGCGATGTTGGACATCACATGCGATTCGCACTCCTGTGCAGATCACATGCGATGTCTGTGCGATGCGAATTTGCATCTCGTTTGCACCAAAATGATGCAGGACCCTTTTTTGGCTGGGTTCACACTAATGTGATTCCGGTGCCTGTTTCTGCATCACATTGAACTCACAGATGGTTCACATTGCTCTTTGCGAACCGCTGCGGGTGTCAATAGAAAGTTAAAGGATATGTAAAGGTTGGTTTATAAAAAACAATCATACTTACCTACTCTGTAAGGGTTTTGCACAGAGTGGCCCCGATCCTCCTCTTCTGGATTCCCTCGGGTGCGCTGCCATGTCCTGCCGCTGCCTCTATTGACACAAACAGCAGGACTCGGCACTCCCCCTGCTCCTGTGTCATTGGATTTGATTGACATCAGCTGGAGCCAATGGCAGCGCTGCTAGCAATCTATCCAATAAGGACCAGAGACACTAGCTGGAGCTGGTGTGGTCATCCGTGTCTCTGGAAAGACCAGGTTCAGGTAAGTAAAAGGGGGCACCTGCATCACAGGAGGTTTTTCATCTTAATGCATAGAATGCATTAAGATGAAAAACCTTGAGGGTTTACAATGACACCCCCAGATCGGTTCACGTATTGCAGTGCGAACTGTCAAATGGTGCAGGAATCGGAACGCATGGGTGTGAATAAAAAAAAAAAAAAACCCAAAACATTTTTCATAATATGTTATAAAATTTTGAAAACAGGTCATTTTCTTCCTTCATTGATGTACACTGATAGGTGGCACCGGTAGGCAGCTCTGATTGGCATTGTTGGGACTGCCCTGATTATCAGTGTCAATGTTCCTTTAACACAAGCCCATTATCGGCTCTCCTCATGCTGTCACCATGAGGAAAGAAAAGCCGATAATCGGTTTGTGTTTACACCCGTGATCAGCTGTCATTGGGCACACCTGATCAGGTGGTAAAGGGCTGCTGTGATTGGCCTTTTATCCCAATCTGTGATCAGCTGAGTCTGAAGCAGGGCTTCCCTTTATTTTCTAAACAAAGGGCCAGTAACTTTAGGGTGGACCTGACTGTGGCCAGTGGGAGAAAACAACGCTCCATCATTAGTATTAGGGGGAGAAATAGTGCCCAGTCATTGGTGGCAATGGGAGGAATAGCACCCCATCGTTGGTATCATTGGGTGTAATAGTGCCCACCTTTGCAATCATTTGGAGGAATAGCACCCCATCATTGGTATTAGCGGGAGGAATAGTGCCCTATCATTGGCGTCAGTGGGAGGAATAGTACCCCATTGGCAGGAATTATGCCCCAATGTTGCTGACAGTGGGGGGAAAAAATGCCCCAGGGGTCGAATAAAAGCAAGCAAAGGGCCGTAGTTTGGAGAGCACTGGTCTGAAGTGATCACAGGGGGCACACGGACAGAGAAATCACTTCCATGTTCACCCTCCAGGCAAATTAAGCCCGCCCCGTAGCCGTCTTTTTGGTTATAGTGTGGGCAGGAACTGCTTAAAATTGCAAAATGCACCAAAAACGCCCTGAAGCATCTCCATTGAAGTCTATTGAACAAAAAATGCACCGTTTGCATTTAAAAAAAAGTCCCTGACCCTTTCCAAAAAGGCAGCTGCTGAAAAAAGCATAGATGTGAATGTGTCCCATAGGAAACCATGTTAAATGGACTATAATGCGTTTCTGGAAAAAGCACCAAAAACCGCATTTGTGTGAACCAGGCCTAATGAATACAATGCAGCCACATAGGTTTTATCTCTGAAGGAAAAGTGAACTGTTCGGGCTTATCCACACAAGATTTGACCTATGAAGAGCAATCCATTTCTGTGTTGTCCCTACTGCTTGCTTTCTACCCCCAGTCCTATGCATTCCATGAGATGCATTGACTTAAATAAGCAACAGGGGGTATAATTCCTGCTGGGTAGCAAAGCATTGTGGCACAGCCTGTGCCACACCCCCGCCACTGCAGCAGAGTCAGCGTTTTGCTGCCCACCCAAATCCTAACAATCCAGCCAGATGAGATGGTACACATGCTATGGCCACAAAGTAATGCATTTTAACCACTTTCTGCCCCCCACAGTACATTTACTGTGCCAGGGTGGCACAGCCAGTCTAGGCAATGTACCCATACGTCACTGCTGAACTTCCAGGTTTGGGGAGCACAAGCCTCCCTGCTGGCCCATGCTTGGACACAGCACAAGTTTGTCAGCAGATTTCAGTGAGGTTGCACCAATACCATTTTTTTATCAGCAAATGTGAGTACCGATACTTGTGCTCAAGTACTTGCTGATGGCAAGTACCGATACCTTTGCGGTGTGATTTGACCCCATATAAAATGATTGTGCTCAAATTGCACTGCAAAGAATCAAATACAATTTGAAATACGGTGCAATTCCTGTCCGAATTGCATGCCAGTGTCTGTTAACACCAGATTGCCCACCACCCTATTACAGTCACACTTTAAGTCACTGATCATCGCCATTACCAGTGTATTGCCTGTACAGATCATTTACTTGATCACAATCAGAACTATACGAGTGTCCCGAAAAATGCAGTTTGTTTTTTGCCAAATAAATGTAAAACCACTTGCTTCCAAATGATGTACCTTTACGTCATTTGGCTTCAAGTGGTTTTTTTTTTTTTTTATAATTAATGTTTATTAAAGAAGAGGAGCGTGTACAGAGCATAATGATCAATATAGAAACCAATAGCAAGATCTACAACATTATAAGGTTAGTTACATGGGCACATAAATATACACCCACCTCTTCTATCATAAAAGAGGAAATATAGTAGACAGAATTAGAAGGGGAGTAAAGGAAAGGGAAAATAAACAGGAAGAGAAAGAGAAAGAAGGGAGAGGGGGGGGGGCGGGGAGGAGGGGGGGGGGGAGGGGGCAGACCACCGTCAGACAACCTATTGCAAAATAACAGTAGATGTAGTAAAAACAAGCGTCATGTTCACTTCACTCTGGTTGAGACATTATGGCTGCATAACTCGAGGAATATTTGAAGGCTACCCAACAGGCCCAGATCTTTGTTGACAACTCAGATTTACCCCGGAGGGAAAGGGTCATGTCCTCCATGTAATATGTGGTATCCACAGTGAGCAACCAACGCCGGAGGGTGGGGATCGTCTTCAGCTTCCAAAACTGAGGAATGAGGGTTTTAGCAGCGTTTAAGAGATGTGGTGTAATCGACCTCTTGTAGGAGCCTGTCGGCCTTCCCGTGCAATGGAACAGGACATACCACGGGTCATTAGGTACCTCCCACCCCTGGATTTCTTTAATTGTGTATATGATCGCCAGCCAGAATGGGCGGATCCTCGGGCAGTACCACCAAATATGGGCATGAGTGGCTACCTCCCCGCACTCCCGCCAACAGAGTGGGGAGGACTGGGGAGAGAACCTATGTAAGACAACCGGTGTGTAGTGCCATCTGGTCAAAAGTTTATACGCCATTTCTGATGTCTTAGAGGATCCAGAGGAGGCATGAGCCAGTGTTAGGATTTGTGACTGCTGGGACGGAGACAGCGCCATTTGTAGTTCCCTTTCCCAGTACCGTAGAAAGGAGGGGGTACCCGTAGAGGTGAGGGACAGCAAGGCCTGATAGAAGTACGAAACTGGCCGTTCAATCGGGTCAGGTTCAGCAAATGCGGTTTCCACAGGTGTAAGCTCCGCCAGGGTGCGCAGGGGTTTTGGGAGCATGCGAACAAAGTTCATCAGTTGATGATGTTTCCAGCGATCCATGTAGGAAATGGAGGAGTCACCCATGATGGAAGCAAGAGGTAGCACCCCGGATGGGCCGGTGAACTGATGGAGATAGGTGTTAGTGCCCAGCCGCCACGGGTGAATCTGAGGGTCCATGTTGCCCGGTGGGAAAAAATTGTGACCCACCAAGGGCATCAGGGGGGAGTTATACAGCCAGCCATACCTCTTACAGATAGAGTCCCATACCATCAAGGAGGAGTGTGTAAGTGGGGACGTGGTAGGCAAAAGGGTTCGGAACTTCCTCGGTATCCACATCAGCGTGGAAGGTTCAGCTCCACAGAGGTCTGTTTCCACATTTACCCAGAGTTTCGTGCCCTTGCAATACTTCAAGTCAGAGAGTCTGGTCAGCACAACGGCCCTATAGTAGAGTTTGAAATCTGGTACAGCTAAACCCCCGCTACACTTAGGGCGGATGAGGAGTGTTCTATTCAGCCTGGGCCTTCTCCTATTCCATATGTACCGGTATACCATAGATGTCAAAATTGTAAAAAACCCCACCGGTATCCCAAACGGGACCATCTGCAACATGAAGAGCACCCTGGGCAGCAAGTTCATCTTAACCAGGCCTATTCTTCCCAGCCAAGAATGTCGTAGCTGGGACCACTTTTGGATATCGGACCTAAGAGTGTTGAGTAAAGGCAGAAAGTTAGCGCGGAAAAGGGACGATAATGAGGGCGTTAGGTGAATGCCCAAATATTTCATGGAGCTCAGCTGCCAGTTAAAGGGATAGTTCTTTTTCAGGTGGGATACTTGTTTGGCGGGTACAGAGATGTTTAACATTTCCGATTTGGACATGTTGATTTTAAAGTTTGACACCGCGCCGTAGGCCGCAAACTCGGACATAAGATTTGGGAGGGTGATCAGAGGCTGTTGCACGTAGAACAAAATATCGTCCGCGTAAGCCGCGTATTTGTGTTCCGTCGTACCTATGGTAACACCACGTATATTCGGATTTTGTCTAACAAGGGATAAAAATGGTTCTAGGGATATCGCGAATAAAATCGGCGAGAGCGGGCACCCCTGACGAGTGCCGTTGTATAGGGTGAAGGGGTCACTAAGGGTTCCGTTAATCCGTATCTGAGCTGTGGGGCAGTGGTACAACGCCGCTATTTGGGAGCGCAGAGTGGGACCTATGCCCAGGTGCGCCAGCGTAGCCATAAGGAAGTCCCAGTCCACCCTGTCAAACGCCTTCTCAGCATCCGTGGAGAGTAACAGGGTGGGCTGGGCAGTCCGCCGCACATATGCCATCAAGGAGAGTGTGCGGAGAGAATTATCCCGCGCTTCCCTCCCGGGGATGAATCCTGTCTGATCCCGTGAAATCCATTGTGGCACCAGGGGGAGCAGCCTATTCGCTATGGCTTTAGCATAAATCTTCGCATCTATATTCAAGAGCGAGATAGCGCGGTAGCTCGCGCAGTCACTAGGGTCCTTGCCCTCCTTGGGTAATACCGTGATATGTGCATGAGTGGTCTCCGGGCGAAGGTCCCCGCCGTCCGAGGTCACGTTAGCATATCTGGTCAAGTACGGCATCAGTATGTCAGCGTACGCTCTATAATACGATACCGTGAGGCCGTCTGGACCCGGTGCCTTACCGCTTGGCTTCAAGTGGTTGAACCCGAGTGCTGCCTGCCTGTCACCCCATTACCATTATTTAGAGCTGACAGTCGGCTTTCTTGTAATAACAACCGATTCAGCCAAGCAGCCACTCAACATCTTCCCCCCTCCATAACCTCCCCCCGCGCCACCTTCCACCGATCGCCCGGACTCTCCCATCCCGCCAGGAGACCCGAGCAATCAACCAGCACGTCCACCGGCTGGAATCGGCTTTGATCGGGTTTCAGCTATAGTAACCTGGAAGCGACATCATTACATCATTTCCGGTTTACTCGGGAACCAACAGCGCCAGTTTTCAAAAATCAAAAGTATTAAATGCTGATCTTGGCGTTTTAAATACTAAGTGCAGAGGGAGGGTTTGGGGACTTGTAGACCCCAGATCTGTCCATAGAGATACCTGTCACTGACTATTTCTGTCACAAGGATGTTTACATATCTTGTGACACCAATAAAAGTGATGACATTTTTTTGTTTTTTTAAGGCGCCTCATCCCTTGTGCTCTCACACAGAAGCAAACACATACAAAAGACACGCCTGCAAATGTAAACAGTGTTCAAACCACATGTGAGGTATTACCGTGATAGCACGCGCACGGGCACCGCCCCCTCTCTCCTGCCACCACCTCTAGCACCAGTAGATAGATTCATGCATAGCATGAATCTATCTATGGCCACTGCTGCCACCCCCTGTTCAGGCACCGACCCCTTTTTGGGTACCTGAATTACAGCGGTGGGGGGGGGGGGGTGTTTTTAAAGCATCTGATTAGAGCCATAGGTTCCAATAGGTATCAAAAAAAGTGACCTGCAAGCATCATGCTGAGCACTCGCAGGTCACTCAGCTGTGTTAGAAAAGCAAATTAATATTCGCTTTCCTAACACTTAACCGCCTGTCTGATAATCAGGTGCTCAGATCTGTTACCTATTACCTAATTGGCTGAAACGACAGGCGCTGTGATTGGATGCCTATCAGGCGTCCAATCATAGCAGAGGATGGGAGAAGACATCGTGGAGCTGTCCCACCGAGACAGGGTAAGTGCAGACGGCAGGCAAGGGGCACACTGGCAGCATTTGATATGGCATACTGGCCGCATTTGATATTGCACAGTGGGAGCATTTGATGGCAAGGTGGGAGCTTTTGATATGGCACAGTGGGAGCTTTTGATATGGCACAGTGGGAGCTTTTGATGGGCACAGTGGCTGCGTTTGATGGGCACAGTGGCGGCAATTTATGGGCACAGTGGCGGCAATTGAGGGGCACAGTAGCTGCGTTTGATGGCACAGTGGCTGCGTTTTATGGGCACAGTGGTGGCAATTGATGGGCATAATGCCTGCGTTTGATGGACACAGTGGCGGCAATTGATGGGCACAGTGGCTGCATTTGATGGTACAGTGGCGGCAATTGATGGGCACAGTGGCTGCATTTGATGGTACAATGGCTGCATTTGATGGTACGTTGAGGCTGCAATTGATGGGCACGGTGGCTACATTTTATGGGCACAGTGGCTGCGTTTGATGGGCACAGTGGCTACATTTTATGGGCACAGTGGCTGCGTTTGATGGGCACAGTGGCTGCGTTGGATAGGCACAGTGGCTGCGTTGGATGGGCACACTGGCTGCGTTGGATGGGCACAGTGGCGGCAATTGATGGGCACAGTTGCTGCGTTTGATGGTACAGTGGCGGCAATTGATGGGCACAGTGGCTGCATTTGATGGGTACAGTGGCAGCAATTGATGGGCACAGTGGCTGTGCTTGATGGTACAGTGGTGTCAATTGATGGTACTGTGAGGCTGCAATTGATGGGCGTTATTTTAAGTTTGTTTGCACCCCCCCCCCCCCAAAAAAAATTTTTTTAGCACCAGCCTCCACTGACCATGCATTACAGTAATGAGCATTGAAATGTGCATTTACTGCATGGTACGGAAAGTGTGAAAGTGCCATAAATTTGGTGTGCATATGACTAGCACCAGACTGAGCCAATAACAAAGAACACTTTTCCCACTTGGGATTTATTAAATGCAAAGTATGTTAAAATTCCTTTACAGTAGTTTATCCTCAGTTACCTCGTGAATCAGCGCTGTGAAGCACTGTAGCATATAACAACATCCTTTAATTTTATAAGCAGCTAATCTTTGTCTGAGCTACATGGCGATAAACGATGCAGTGCTTTTGGATCGTAGTGGGAATTAATTTAAGCTCATCAGTTGACAGCCTGATGCACAGTAGGAGCTTGACAGACAGCAGTGTTTGTAGTCGCCAAAAGAGTGAAGTAGCAGAAAATTGGAACCATGCTCTGACGGGATGAATATCCAATATCCAGTTTATGTCACAAAATGTCACCTGCTTCATTGTGAACTTTACAATTTGAAATTGATGGGATGTGTGCAGCCTGTTCAGATCACTGTATGGTGTCCACACACTGTCTACATTGATTTCCGGTGCAATTGTGAGTTCCCTGGATACTTCCCTGTGCTTCAGAGATCTTTTTATCAGCTATTGGCTCCTGAAATCAATCAACCAAGAAATGAAGATTTCCAGTTTTAGGCCTTTAGTACAGGGCGTTTTACAAAATGAGCTGCAAAGCCAGTACCAGCGCCAGGAAAAACACTGTAAAAACCGCACGTTTATAAGCATTTTGCATTGGCGTATAATACGTGTTTAGCCACGTTAGCCTTTAACAGCGTTTCTCTACCCTCTTCTATTTTCCACTCCCAAATCCAATTACTACAGCTTAATAAGCGATTGAAGCTGTTTAACGCTGCATACAGCAGTAACATGCGTTTCGCCGCACCAGGCGTTTTTACAGCTGTGATGATGCTGCTCCGGAACGCACTGGCCCTGGGGGGGGGGGTTCAGCTTGAAAACACCCATGCTACTTACAGCTCCTAAAAGCCTTTGTCTGCATGGACACATAGGGGGGTATTTACTAAAGGAAAATCCACTTTGCACTGCAAGTGCACATGGAAGTAAAGTCACCGTAGATCCGAGGGGGACATGCAAGGAAAATAAAAAAAACAGCATTTTAGCTTGCACATGATTGGATGATAAAAATCAGCAGAGCTTCCCCTCATTTAAGATCTACCCCTTAGATTTAGAGCGACTGCACTTCCAAGTGCACTTGCAGTGCAAAGTGGATTTGCCTTTCGTAAATAACCCCCATGAAATAATATGGAGAGGCGTTTTTAAGCTGTAACTGTGCCCATCAAACGCAGCCAATGTGCCTATCAAATGCAGCCACTGTGCCGTCCACCGTCTGCACTTACCCTGTCTCGTGGGACAGCTCCACAATGTCTTCTCCCATCCTCTGCTATAATTGAACACCTGATATGCATCCAATCACAGCACCTGTCATTTCAGCCAATTAGGTAACGAGTAACAGATCTGAGCACCTGATTGTCTGAGAGGCGGTTAAAGAGGAAGTAAACCCTGATGAGTTTACTTCCTCTTTCATTCCCTGCAAAGGCAAAGCATAATGGACTACTATGCATTGCATAGTAGCCCATTATGTGTCACTTACCGGACACAGGAGCCAGCGAAGTCGCTGCTGTCCCCTGTAGTCCGCCGCATCCATCTTGTTGGTGGGGTCTCGCAGCTCCGCCGCTGTCATTCGGCGAAGCCGCGATGACGTCACTCCCGCGCATGCGCACGGGAGTCGACACTCGCGGCAGCTCCATTCTTGGAAATGCCGCGCTCAGTGCGCCTGCGCGCCGCTGTCTACGGCGCATGCGCTGTAGACAGCGGTGCCCATTTTCGGGAAAATATCTCCTAAACCATATAGGTTTAGGAGATATTGCTTGGACCTACAGGTAAGCCTTAATCTAGGCTTACCTGTAGGTCAAAGTGGTTTATAAAGGTTTACAACCACTTTAAGCGTTAGGAAAGCGAATATTATTTTGCTTTTCTAACACAGCTGAGTGACCTGCGACAATTGACGCCCCTAGGTGCAGCTGTAAAACTGCCCAGTGTGCATGAGACCTCAAGATCAGAGTTAACCCTCTCTCCACCTGCAGCACATTGGGGAGACAACAGCTGGATTGCAAGAACTGGAATTGAAGTGCTTGCAACTGGAAAGGGACCCATGTACTGGAAGAAGCCTCTACCCACCCTGCTGCCCCAATGCAAAGACACATTCAAAATGTAAGTTCACATTTACAGAAGATCTGTAAGGTGACATTACACTAGACTCCCCTCCCCATTCCCCTGATTCACACTGTACCAGCCTGCCGCAATCCCCCGCTATCAGGGGAGTCCAGTGTAAGGTCACCTTCATAGGTGTGAGCAGCCTATTGCATTAGGGTGTGCACCCCAAAGCAAAAACACACACATGCCTTTCTCTGCAGCCTCAGCTACACAGGACAGTGAATGAATAGGAAGTACTCTGTGCTGAGCAGCCTCCTGTTCGTTCACAAACTGAAGCACAGTAAACAGTTTACTATGCTTTAGTTATGAATAAACACTGAGTAAGTGTGTTCACTGTGTTAATTTAGAAAATATGCTGGTAAATTGCATATTTTCTAGTCTCTAGGCCCAGTCTCCATCCTCAAACACCCCCTGCAGCAGCTAATGGGGTGGGGTGAGAAGCCAGCAGCGCTGATAATCAGGACACTGATAATCAATGTCCTGATTATCAGTGTGTTAAATGATGGATAATACAATCAAACTTTATTTTTTATTTTTATTTTAACTTTTTATTTTTCTGCATTGGTATATAATGATTTGCAAAATTACTTCCATTTTGCCTGAGTGTTTCGCTAATCTGTATTCTGTTACTTTTCAATATAAAAACATTGAAATATAAATATTTGCTACGTTGTGTGAATAAAATATGGGTTGTAATCATTGCATTCTGTTTTTATGTAGACTTTACACAGCATCCCAACTTTTTTGGAATTGGTTTTATACTTTAATGAAGGGCCATCGTAGCCAGAATCAATGATAATAAATCATTTGTGGACATGGTATCCTAAAAGCGAGGAAAGGGAAACAGAAGCTTAGTGTGTATTAGCTGGGCTGTTTGTTGTGGAGGGCGTTCCTGCGAGTTACGTGGCTTGTGTATGTAATTTTAGTGTGTATGTGTGAGTGAAGAGGACAGCGTGTGATGAAACCAGTCTGGGGAGCCTGGACAGAACACTCCCCGGCCTCAGCTGCTCTTTCCCAAAATAACTGCTCTGCTAAAGGGGTGGGGGGTGGCAGGGTGACCGAGACACACAAAGGGACAACACAGAGCTCCATTATGTTCATATGGGGGGAGGGGCAGAGGTACCTCTCAAAAGCGAAATGTGTTCAAGTGTGTTTATATGTACATAGGTGCACAATATACACAGGTATGTGTAATCAGCTATTTACATACACTCTACATTTAAATGGTTCTACTGATACAACAACAAAAGTATCCTTTGTTTTCTCTGCACTCTATCACCTCTGGGCTCTATAGGAGCAGATATACACTGTGATAGCTGGAACTTGCACCAGTTTCCTTCCACAACCCAAAAACAAACTAATAAATTAGTTGACCTCCTCCCTAATTTCCTGTGGTGTGTTTATGATGTAACAGTAACATTAGCCTTTGTGCCCTATAGGCTGATGTCACAGATATGGGCGATTTGGTATGGAGATTGACTGCTACCAATCGCTAATACCAGTCATTAACAGCTAGAAGTTTAATTGCTAGAGCAGCCGTAGACAGGGCTACAGCATTCAGTTGTACTCCTGTACAAATCACTCCCATTCAGCAATTTGTAGCTAAGCCATAGAAGCCAATGAAATACAATTGTTGCTGGCAAAGAATCGCAATCAGTGAGCGGAGGAGCGACATTTGTTTTAAATATTGAAGAGTTTGTGACTCCATAGAAAGATGTTATGATTTTTGTTTTGTGAATGGGACGGTAGGGGGTAGAATCGCTGCAATAAAAATGCCTATTTGGCATCAGTCTTATGCCCCGTACACACAATCGGACTTTCCGACTACAAAATCCGTCAGATTTTTTCCAACGGATTTTTGCCAAAACTTGTCTTGCATACACACAGTCGCACAAAGTTGCCGGAAAATCCGATCGTTCAGAACGCGGTGATGTACAACACGTATGACGGGACTATAAAGAGGGCAGTAGCCAATAGCTTTCGTCTCGTAATTTATTCTGACCATGTGTGGCACTTTGTTTATTGGAATTGTCTACACACGATCGGAATTGAAATGATCGGATTTTGTTGTCGGAAAATTTTAGATCCTGCTCTCAAACTTTGCGTGTCGGAAATTCAGACGGAAAAAGTCAGATGGAGCCCACACACGATCGGATTTTGCGACAACAAGGTCCGATCGCACATTTTCCGTCGGAAAGTCCAACCGTGTGTACAGGGCATTATACCCCGTACACACGATTGGACTTTTCCGACAACAGAACCGTGGAATTTTGTTCAAAGGTTGTTGGCTCCAACTTGTCTTGCATACACACGGTCACACAAATGTTGGTCAACAATTACGAATGTGGGAACACGGTGACGTACAAGACGTACGACAAGCTGAGAAAAAGGAAGTTCAATAGCCAGTGCGGCTCCATCTGCTTGATTCCGAGCATGTGTGAACTTTTGTGCGTCGGACTTGTGTACACATGATCGGAAATTCCGACAACAACGTTTTGTTGGCGGAAAGTTTGAGAACCTGCTAGCCAACATTTGTTGGCGGAAAGTCCGACAACAAATGTTCGATGGAGCATACACACGGTCGGACTTTCAGCCAACAAGCTCACATCCAACATTTGTCGGAAAATCTGATTGTGTGTACGGGGCATTAGGCCTCTTGCACATGATACTCCTGTTTGAGCATCTGCTTTTTCAGAATTTTTATTGTATGTATTTCCGTGCATTTTTATATATTAATTCGCGTAAGTATCCAAGATCATATATAAATTGTATTTCAATAAAGCAACAATGCATAACCGAACAATAAATTACATTACATATTACAGCCCCATATTCTTTTATTTTTATTATTTATCACATATGGGGGCTGTAATATGTAATGCAATACATTATTGTATACAATTGTATTTCAATAAAGCAACAATGCATAACCAAACAATAAATTACATTACATATTACAGCCCCCATATGTTTTTTTAATTTATCACATATGGGGGCTGTAATATGTATTATAATTTATTGTTCAGTTATGCATTGTTGCTTAATTGAAATACAATCTATATATAATCTTGGATACTTAACATATATCATTTTTGTTTGTGTCTGTGATTTATCTTTTTGACTGTAATGTTCCTTGCGGGTCCTGAAGAAGTGGCTTGACTGCGAAACACGTTGACCCTGGTTGTACCACAGAATATCATTTTATGAAATGTCTGTAACTATTTCTATTTCTGGAATATTTTTAATCTAATGTTCAATAAAAAAAAAATTATTTTTTAGAATTTGATGTTACCATTTTATAGCTCACCAGAGATATATTTAAAGTCCCACCCTATTCACATCTTTTCAATATCCATATATCGGGATGATATCTCGTGGTGATCAGAGTTGTATTTAATTTACCAACATCCCACCATTTTAACTCCTAAGGCTCGGTTCACACAGTAGGCGGCACGACTTGCAGCGCCGCGACCTGCCGCGACCTCAGTGGCGACTTGCAAAATGACTTCTGTATAGAAGTCAATGCAAGTCGCCCGAAGTCGCCACAAAAGTAGTACAGGAACCTTTTTTCTAAGTTGGAGCGACTTGAGTCGCTCCTATTAGAACGGTTCCGTAGTACAGAACGGGGCGCGACTTGTCAGGCGGCGAAGTCGCCTGGACAAGTCGCCCCTGTGTGAACCGAGCCTTACATATTTTTTTTTATGTCTGTCTGTCTGTCTACTTTTCAACGTTTTCAACTTTTCACTCTCATATCTTCACTTTGATACTGCAAGTATTTAATTCAAACTATTAAAATAAAAGTGCTTAGCAGTAAACAATCTGGGGTCAATCTCGCTGTTAATCTCGGAAATAACAGAATAGAAAATGTGTTTGTACAATATACTCTCTCATTTACAGTATATGCATTTATCATATATCATTTCCATTTTCCCTTGCATATTCTTTGCTTGATCTGAAGGCTCCTCACGGCACTAAAAGTCCGGATTATATGGATTATTAGGTCATAAATACTTCTAGAAGATGGATTACAATATGTACACAGGGATAGACAGATTTGTGTAAAGCCAACATACGCCATGGCCTAGGGCAGAAGGGCTGCCAGGGTGCCAGAAGTGGCACACAGCCACCCACACATCATGTTGCTGTCAGTATCAAATCACCATGTATATGAAATTGATCAAGACTGCTACCCTTCCCTGTAGTTTGTACATATTCTTACATTTATGTTTAATACGTCTGAGATCCCATTCAAGTAGCAGGCCTGGATGAAATGATAAGGGCTTTTGAAAGATATTAGTTGGCTCAATGACAAGACTGAATGCTCAAATTATTTTTTTTTAATTTCCATACAAACGTTCGAATTCTACTGGTGTATGGCCAGCTTAAAGTGGTCCTAAAGTAAAATGGCGAAAAATGATTTTTACCTTAAAGTGGTTGTGAACCTCAGTAATGGGATCTGAGCAAAGCACATATATATGTAGTGTTTACTTATCACTGTCCAAATCTCTAATGCCGCATACACACGATCGGAATTCTCGTCGGAAAAAGCTCTGATGGTTGTCAGAATGCCGACGGAATTTCGCTCAAAGTGTCTTGCCTACACGTGGTCAAACCAAATTCTGACTGTCAATAACACCACGACATACAACACGCTCGACGGCACTATAAAAGGGAAGTTTAATGCTTCTGAGCATGTGTCGAATTGTTTCTGAGCATGCGTCGGAATTTTGCGTGTCAGAATTGCATACACATGATCGAAAAATCCGATAGAAAGGTTTTCCATCGGAAAAATTAAGAACAGGCTCTCAATATAAAGACCGTTGGAAATGCCGACAGAAAAAGACCGATGGGCATATACACGGTTGGAAATTCCAATGGAAATCTCCCATCTCTGTGTATCATTTGAGGCTGTTCACTTCACTGGGTATATGTAAGCTCTTGTACACACGGTCGGAAATTCTGACCACAAAATCCATCAGATTTTTTCCAACAGATTTTGTCCGAAACTGGTGTTGCATACACACGGTCGGACAAAGCTGTTGGAAAATCTGATCGTTCGGAGCGTGATGACGTTCGTTCGTTCGTTGCTACAGGACTACGTTGCAGCTAGTAGCCAATAGCTTTGGTCTCGTAATTTGATCTGAGCATGCGTGGCACTTTGTCCAATAGGAATGTTGCCAGCTCTCAAACTTTGTTGGTCGGACATTCTCATGGAAAAAGTCCGATATAGCCCACACACTGTCGGATTATCCGACAACATGGTCCAATCGTACCTTTTCTGTCGGAATTTCCGTCCGGCTAAGGGTTCACATCCACTTTAATGACTTCTATGCACTGAAAAAAAACTTACAGTTTCTGCCCCCCCCCCCCCCCCAAATACTTGCCATTCTTGATCCAGGGCTGTGCCTATCTGCAGGTCTTCTCTCCCCTCTCACAGGCTCTCACAAGCTTGGCTGAGAGCAGCAGGAGCCATTGGCTCTTGCTACTCTCAGTCAGATCTTGTAAGGGGGGACTGGTCAGGGCCGAGCTGTGCGTGCATCTGTTGATGGACACAACCGGGCTTCCTATGGGGGCCTATGTGCCCCCATAGGAAGTGGCTTCTTATGGTGATACATGGAGAAGAGGAGGAGCAGAGATCATTGGCAGGGGACCCCAGAAGAGAAAGTATGGGGCAACTCTGTGTAATACCCTGGCACAGGGGATAATCCTGGCCCTGTATGTGTGGTCAGTTTAGAGTGCAAAGTAGCCTCAGTAACCAATCAACGCACTTCGGGTGGCTTTGGGTGCTATGGGTTACTGACTTTGCGCATTATCATGGTTCTTTGCACTACCGTATTAAATTGGCTTGCAGATGAGTTATAGCTGACACGCAAGAGAATGCATATCTAGCTTTACCTTCTCTGCAGAAATATTTCTGTAAGGACATGGCGTATTAAACCTGACAGGCTGACAAGATCAAGGTGTCTGGAATTTAGTATGCAGAAGACATCTCTATGCTTTAGCGCGATTTGGAATCAGCGGGTTACCACGAGAACCGCGTGTCCCTGTCTGTACATGAGATACCCCCTGGCAGCAAGTCTGTACCTGTGTCTTTGGGGCTCAGGTGTTCAGTGTTCTGAGAAGGAGGCTGGTGCTCAGCTGGGTGCACATCAAGATGGGGAGTTATTAAGCCTCCCCCCCAAGTCAATTCTGAGCCAGCTATTCTGGCAAGAAGAGAGAAGAGGTACAGACAGATCAGGAAGCAGCATGTGGCTGGAGCAGCTCCTCATTAGCACATTTTTCTTGTTGATAAGTCTTGGTTTCAGGCTGACAGAAGCATTGACCAGTCTGTCCCTGGAGCCCTCTGCTGCAGACACTGCACGCTCCAACCTCAGGGCAAAGCAGCAAAATTATAATCAGGTTCTCCCACCCATCCCCCCCCTAAAACCCAGCATAACAATGAGAGCAGCAGCCAGCCAGAGAGAGATTAATGGCCTCCTTCACAGCCCCCTTCTCCTGTGTCTTGGCCAGTGTCACTTCTGCATTACTGCCAGAGTCTGGAGACATCCATACAAATTAACTCCTTAGCAACTAGAGGCCTGGCCGCACAGCTACCGCCAAAGAGGTTACGTCATCTGCTGCGCAACGGAGAGCCTTTCATTGCAGTGCATGCACATGCCCTAATCCAAGCGAATATTATATATTAACCACTTCAGCCCCGGAAGAATTTACCCCCTTCTTGACCAGAGCACTGCGTCGCGCTAACTGACAATTGCGCGGTCGTGCGAAGTTGTACCCATACAAAATTGACGTCCTTTTTTTTCCCCACAAAAACAGCTTTCTTTGGTGGTATTTTATCTCCTCTGCAGTTTTTATTTTTTTTCCGCTATAAACAAAAAAAGAGCGACAATTGTGAAAAAAAACACCTTACAGGCATACCCCGCTTTTAAGTACACAATGGGGTTTATTTACTAAAGCTGGAAAGTGCAAAATCAGGCTCCCTTCTGCATAGAAACCAATGAGCTTCTAACCCCAGATTGTGGTACTTTTTACTTTTTGCTATAATAAATATCCCCCAAAAATATATAAAAAAACGATTTTTTTCCTTAGTTTAGGCCGATATGTATTCTTCTACATATTTTCGGTAAAAAAAAAAAAAACGCAATAAGCGTATATTGATTGGTTTGTCAAAGTCATAGCGTCTACAAAATAGGGGATAGATTTATAGCATTTGTATTCTTTTTTTTTTTTTTTTTTTACTAGTAATGGTGGCGATCTGCGATTTTTATCGTGACTGCGACATTACGGCGGACACATCGGACAATTTTGACACATTTTTGGGACTATTGGCATTAATACAGCGATCAATGATATAAATTTGCATTAATTACTGTAAAAATGGCAGTGAAGGGGTTAACACTGGGGGGCGCTCGAGGGGTTAACTGTGTTCCCTAGGAGGTGATTCTAACTGAACAAGGAGGGGACTGACTGGAGGAAGTGACGGATTGTGGTTCCTAGCTAGTAGGAACACACGATCTGTCACGCCTGTCAGAACAGAACAGGGAAGTGTGTGTTTACACACTCTCGTCCCTGTTCTGTCTCTCCTGCTCACGATCGCTCGTGACCGTCAGCCATGAGCACCGGCAACCCCCGCTGTGCAGCGGGTGTGCCTGCTATCTCGGCCCCGCGAGCCGACGTATAGCTACGGTGGCTCACGCAGGGGAGCCAAGCTGCTGCATTATAACTGTGGCGGTGGCTCGTGAAGTGTTTCATATGCATATCATACCTCCCAACTGTCCCTGATTTCGAGAGACTGTCCCTGATTTGGTGCATAGCATGAATCCATTTACAGCCACCCCCTATTCATGTGTCCAGGCCCCTTTCAAGGCAACGGGCACATGAATTACAGCGGCCGGGGGGGGGGGGGTAGGTTGCAGTTGTGCTAGTGCCGCTCCCCCGTTGGCTGAGGAGGGTATTTGCCACCCCACCCCAAAGAAAAACCCCCACTAGCCGCCACTGATTGGCATTCTGAGCATTATCGTAAGGGGGGCATTTTTCCACTGAACCCAAATGATTTAGGATTAGGATAGGATATTAGATTGTAAACTCTTCTGAGCTGGCCCCTCTTAATCCTCTTGTATTTTATTGTATTATAACGGTATTGTATCCTTTTTATATTGTAAAGCGCTGCGTAAACTGTTGGCGCTATATAAATCCTGTATAATAATAATAAAACCAAGGGTTCCCCAAGACCTAAAAATTATTTCAAGGGTTCCTCAGGGGTAAAAAAAAGTTTGAGAAAAACTGGGCTAGAGAGACCTGCAGGGTTAACATTGAATCAATGCATCATTAGGCAAATGCTTTGCTAGGTGTTGGAGTAATAAAGCAGTCCTATGCTTAAAGACATAAGGCCCCTTTTACATAGGCGCCTCCGTATAGCGGATTCCGCTTGATCTCTCTGCTGATCCCCGCTGAGCAGGCTGATGACAGGTCTGTGTCCGCTCCACTCTGTAGAGCGGACATGGACACAGTCCTGCTCTCCTCTATGGTGAAATTGGATGTAAAAAAGACCGCCTGTGTTTTCATCTGATCTGATCCACCGGTGACATCTATCACTCCATAGAAGAGATTGGAGAGTTCAATTGGGATCAGGTCCACCTGAAAAACTAACAGGCAGACCTGATTGGACAACCCGTGTAAAAGGGACCATTAGCATTTGCAAAAGGCACTGATTTGATTTCTTGCATGCTCGTTAGTTGTAGGTGAAACTACACTGACAGAAAGATAACTGATGTTACTGATTTCCAGAATGCACAGGGCATGAAATGCATGAGAAGAGACCTGTGAGATCTGCCAGCAAGCATACCCAAGGCACTGTCAAGCATTTACTATATGATATCAATTAGATGAACCCCAATACACAACACGCTCCCCAGTGTTCACACCTCCAGTGATAACTGTATTCAACACATAAAACACATTCCCTAGTATTTAAATCATCAAGAGGATACACCGTGTAATACCAACAGCTCACTCTCTAGATCTGGTGCCCCATGCTCCTCTTTACATGCACAGCCTAAAGCTTACCATACATGTAAAGATTTCTCTTACCATACATGTAAAGATTTATTTTACCATACATGTAAAGATTTCTCTTACCATACATGTAAAGATTTCTTTTACCATACATGTAAAGATTTTTTTTACCATACATGTAAAGATTTCTCTTACCATACATGTAAAGATTTCTCTTACCATACATGTAAAGATTTCTTTTACCATACATGTAAAGATTTCTCTTACCATACATGTAAAGATTTCTTTTACCATACATGTAAAGATTTCTCTTACCATTCATGTAAAGATTTCTCTTACCATACATGTAAAGATTTCTTTTACCATACATGTAAAGATTTCTTTTACCATACATGTAAAGATTTCTCTTACCATACATGTAAAGATTTCTCTTACCATACATGTAAAGATTTCTTTTGCTGAACCCAACGTGCTTAAAGAGATAAAAACAGCTTCCTCCATATACACTAAACCACATGAATGGGAGAATCTCCAGCTGCTGGCTACTATACTGTGACAACCGGTACACGCAGCTGTTAGAATACCCGAAAAGTTACTACAGCTGATTGGCCATAGTCATTATTTGGCTGACTTTTCTTCTGCCCGGCTCTTTAGATTTCTCAGTTGGAGTTTGTCAAGTTGGGTGGTGTTGCAGCCAAATCGTGTATGGCCAATTTAAAGACCATGCCTTGGTAGTTGCCTCTTCATTACACACAGTCCTTAACAGAGGCGGTGCGTCCATAAAGGGCACAGGGGCGCCACCCCCCCCCCCCCCTCTCCTGCACCGCTCTAATCACCATAGATAGATTCATGCATTGCATGAATCTATCTATCTATGGTCGCTGCTGACACCCCTTATTCAGTTGACCAGCCCATTTTCAGGCGCTGGGCATCTGAATTACACCGGCAGGGGTGTTTTTTGGAAGCACCTGATTAGAGCTGGAGTTTGGCTTCAATTGGTTAGTGTACTTAAAAAGCCTTCAGTCATTTTTTCAACGTTCCATCTATTAAATCTTCTGCCCTTGTTGTTTTATCTTTGGATAGTAAAACTTTTTTTTTTCTGCCAGTAAATACCTTATACAACCCCCTTCCTGTTTCTTGTCTGGTCATTAGCCTAGGCTTATGACATCATACACAGCTCTCCCTTCCACAGCCCATTCAGTTTAAAAATGAAGCAAAAGGTAAAACATTTGTGTACATATATAAAAAACAAACAAAAAAAACAACAATAATTTATAAGTGATCACATTCATTCTGTTCTCATCTGCATAAGAGCTGAAGGGAGGAGAAGCAGCAGCACACAGCAGGACAAGTCTGGTCATTGGAGGAGAGCAGGCTGAGTTCCGAGCACAGCTAGAGAACTGACCACAGTGTGTTCTCCTCCTTAGTGTGGTCAGTTTTTAATAGGAAAACAGAGGGACTGGCAGAAACACCAGGGATTTCAGACAAAGGAAACAATATGAAGGGAGGGGCTGCGTGTGACACATCACTGATCACCGCTTTCGATTACAGGGAACTGTGATCAGTGACAGTGTCACTAGGCAGAACGGGGAAATGCTTGTTTACATTAGCATCTCCCCGTTTATCCTCCCTGTGAGACAATCGCGGGTATCCCACGATCACAGAGCTCCCAGCAAGTAGGGCCACGTACAGGTACGTTAATCTGCCTGTATGTGCCATTCTGCCGTAGTATATCTGCGGGAGGCAGTCAGGAAGCAGTTAAGCATGTCAGCTGAAATTTTTTTGCACTTAGTACCACCTGAAGCAGGTTGTTTTGGGTGTAGCCTGTAGCTTGAAGCCTGAAGCTACAAAACGCTTGAGGGGAAAAAATCCATTATTCTCTATGGGGATGGTTCACATCTCCACTCCAAGTCGCCTGAAGCTCAAACAAGTTCTGGACCCTTTTTTGTCGCTCGAATTGGGCAGATTTGGGTGTTTTTCCCCCAGGAAGCAGATGAAAAAATCTAAAAACATAGCAACAAATTATGAAACAGATGATAATTTTTCCTATTGCCTAATAAAAAAAAACACCAAAGCTCAAAAACGCTGGAAAACTCTGCATAAAAACACGCAACAAAATGCCTGAAAAATGCTCAAAAACGCTACACTGAATGGGGCCTTAGTAGCCTGCTTGGTGGGTGCTATTGTTGTAAACAAGCAAGCTATCGATTGTGAAACGCGTCAACTGCTTTTCCTGAATTTGTCTGACAAACTTGTGACAATAAAGGTAACATCAAGCAAATTTTGGAGTCTCAGAGTGCAATGATTTCTTTGTCTTATTTGCCTTGATTGATGGCAGTCTCAGCCTCTCAGCGAGCCGCTCCTCCACAGCTCAGCGCTCCAGTGAGCAGGGAAGATCAGAGCAGGAGAGATGCTGCATGAGAACCGAGCCATCGGCGGTGTTCGGTGGATCAGTTCTCAGTGCAGAGACGCCAGGGGACAGCTGCAGCATTGGTCTGATGCTGCATCCACCTAGGTAAGTATGAATCTAGTAAGAAAAATAAATAAAATAAATAAATAAAGTGATTGTAAAGGGAAAGAATTTGTTTTTAAAATAACAAACATATCATATTTACCTGCTCTGTGCAATGGTTTGAGCACAGAGCAGTCCTGATCTTCTTCTTCTTGGGCACCCCCACTGGTAAGGTTGCCACCTCATCCCTTTAAACTCAAACACATATGAATTACATGGTTCTGTGGCTGATTAAGGTGGTAATTAAACTCACTTGGTGCCTTATCTGCATTCAATTAGCCGCAGAACTTGTGTAATTCATGTATTCAGGTTTAAAGGGATGAGGTGGCAACTCTACCCACTGGTGTTCCTGGCCCCTGCTGAGTGCCCTCATAGCAAGCTGCTTGCCATGGGGGGCACTCGTGCAGGCTCAAACAAACTCGAGCCATGCTGTGTGTGTCTATTGACACACAGAGTGGTTCAGCCTTGCCCATGGCTCCCTCCTCACTGGCTGTGATTGACGGCAGCAGGAGCTGCTGCCTCTGAGCCAGTGAGGAGAGAGCGAGCAGATAGGTTGTGATCATGCTCAGGTAAGTATAATGCCACGGAGTTTTCATTGTAAAAATCTTAATGGTTTTTCTGACAGAATTCCACTCAAGCTTTGCCTGCATACACAAAAGTTCTCTGAACTTTCAACCATCAAGAACGCGGTGACGTACAACACTACGACGAGCCGAGAAAATGAAGTTCAATGCTTCTGATCATGTGTTAAATTGTTTCCGAGCATGCGTAGTAATTTTGTACATCGGAACGATCGGAACTTTTTTTCGTTGGAAAAATAAAGAACCTGCTCTCAATCTTTTGGTGGCAGGAATTCCGCCAGCAAAAGTCCGATGGACAGTCGCAATTTCCAACCAAAACCTCACATCGGACTTTTGCTGGCAGAATTTCTGTTCGTGTGTACTGGGCATAAGGGGGGGAATTCAGAAGGTCTTTATCTCAATGCATAGACTACATTAGGGTAAAAAACCTTCTGCCTTCAGAACCACTTTAAGAAGAACTACAGTCCACAGAATACTGTGCTCACTTTCATTTTAGCGATGTGACCATTGGATCCCTCGCTGACATCTTTTCACCGGGCTTCTTACTGGTGCCAGATTTCCAGCCTTTTGATTGGCTAGTGGGGATGACTTGACTCCTGCGCATGCACAAAGGAGTCATTCATCCCGGCACACTGGCACCTTGCCGAAAATGAATGCTGATCAGGGCATACACAGCTCAGTTTACAGACTGTCAGCTCACAATTGTTTTTGCTCAAGGTTTAGTTCTACTTTAAGCAGCTCAAACGCAGCATTTTATTGTCAAACGTTACAATTTGCAATCCAACCCATACATTTGAGCAGATCAGCTATTGACATGAACCCCAGTCTACAGCAAGTACCTACAATGTTTAGACCAAATGATACAAAAAAGAAAAGATTCTGCAAAGAAAAGTAAGAAAATGTGATTTTAGAAAAAGAGATTGTGTGGCCAGCACTAAAATCTGCTTAGTGCTGGTAACTACACAATCGTATGCGTATCAATTGTACAATCTGCTTGTGTGCCATCATCTGTAGACTAATCCAGATCTAATCAGCATTAAATATTGGTGAAGTTAAGTCATATAAATGTTTTTTTCACTTATTTATTGTTGAATAAAATGTTCTCCCCCCTCCGAGGACTTAGTACCACCCAGCATCTTTCCCTTTGCTGGAGTATTATCGCTATAGCAACCAACAGACCGATCAGCCAATGTACCAATATCTCCTGCAGGTGACATCTGGTTCATGTGCGTTTAAGATTATTCTATACACAGTTTTAAATAGCAATAGGGGTATTAAGAGGGTGGTCACCTATAGCAACCAATCAGTATTTTTAAATCGGCTAATGTGATTTCTGGTTGCTGTGGGTTACGTCATTGGGCACATCATCACTTCTCTGCAATGATTAATCACAGCAGAAATCTGGAAAGGATTATATCACTGTATCACCATTTTAAATTACACGTTCAATCTTTTGTTTTTCAGCACCTGGCACTGAAATCAGAGGCATAACTAGAATCTTCAGGGCCCTGATGCAAGAAACCATGATGCACCCCCCCCCCCCCTCTTCCATCCGAGCCCTGGGCTTCCAATTTTGGGAGGGTGTCCATGGACATCCTCCCAAAACCATGCTTCCCGCATGACTCCTGGGACATGCATCCAACGCAATCACAGTGGCCCTTTACCATGTGATCAACTGATCACATGTAAACAGACTTGTCGGTTATCCGCAGCCCTTTTCTCCCACAATGTTTCTGTGTTAGAAAAGGAATGCCGTTAACTGTCAAGAATGTCAGTAAATTGTTTACACTGATAACCAGTGCCCCAATCATTAGTGCCATCTATCAGTGCTCATCAATGCCACCTATTAGTGCCCATTGATGCTGCCTATCAGTGCTCATCAATGCTGCCTATCAGTGCCCATCACTTCCACCTACAAGTGTTACCTATCAGTGCTCATTAATGCCGCCTATTATTGCCCATCATTTCTGCCTATCAGCACCACCTATGAGTGCTCATTAATGCCGCCTAAAAGCGTCCATCAGTGCCACCTATCAGTACTCTTCAATTCTGCCCATCAAAGCCCATCAATACTGCCTGAGTTCTGCCTATCAGTGTTCCTCAATGCCCATCAATACCACCTATCAGTGCCTCCTATCAGCGCTCATCATTGTGGCCTATCAGTGCCCATAAATGCCTTCTATCAGTGCCCATTAGTGCCTCCTATCAGTGGCTATCAGTGCCGTCTATCGGTACCTTCTATCAGTGCCCACCAGTGCCTTCTATCAGTGCCTATCAGTGAATGCTATTAATGTCCATCATTACCGTCTGCCTTCTCAGGACAGCACGGCTCTGAGCAGAGATCATGTCTGTCATGGAACAGTAGCACAGAGAAACCGGTGTCACGTCACATTCGGCTACCCATCACATTTTGCTACCCGCTGGACTGCGCATGCGGACACCGCCATATGCGTTCTAACAGAGGGCCTCTCGTGGGCTCGCTTCGCTCACCGCGATTCGGGCACATTCTTGTTTTGCTCGGCATAAATATTAACAAACTCTATGTCCACTTGGATGGTGGGGCTTGAAATTGGACTCTAGTGTAGAACGCATATGGCGATGTCGCGCATGCACAGGCCAACTGTGATTGGATGCCATATGTGACGAAACACCGGCAATCATTGGACGTTCTATTTACCCGTCCGTCCTCTCTCACAGGGGATGAGAGAGGACACACAGCTGATCTCACTGCTCCCCCTTCTCCCCCTCCCCCCCCCCGTGCTCCATGGGAAATGTGAGCTCCTTAGCTTAGGCGGGAGAAGGGGGAGCAGTGAGATTAGCTGTGTGTCCTCTCTCATCCCCTGCGAGAGAGGACGGATGGGGAAATAGAACGTCCAATGATTGCCAACACCATTTCAGTCAGTGGCGGAATTACCAGGGTCGCAACAGTCGCACTTGCGACGGGGCCCCCGGCATTCCGCCACTGTGGGGGGGCCTATTCACACACGGCTCTGAGCGGAGATCATGTCTGTCATGGAACAGTAGCACAGAAATGCCAATGTTTCCCACCCAGATAGGTCTAGGGCAGTGATGGCGAACCTTGGCACCCCAGATGTTTTGGAACTATATTTCCCATGATGCTCATGCACACTGCAGTGTAGTAGAGCATCATGGGAAATGTAGTTCCAAAACATCTGGAGTGCCAAGGTTCACCATCACTGGTCTAGGGTGACAACAGAGTGCCTCCCTCTACTCTCCTGCTGCAGACATACAGTATCTCACAAAAGTGAGTACACCCCTCACATTTTTGTAAATATTTTATTATCTCTTTTTATGTGTTAGCAGCACCTATTAGGAATGCAATCTGAGTGCCCTTTTTGCTACTCATGCACAATCCCCTACAATTGACCTATCTATACTAGAACTAATTACAACTAATCTACCTATAATCCCCCATGTATGGTGCAAAACATCTCCTGTGGGTAATCAGTGTTTGACTGAGTACTGCTAATAAAGAAAGCACAGCTGGATTATGACAGCATCTGCCAATATATGTGGTCATCATCCAGCCTTGCACAGTTTATATGGCTGCCTGAGACAATTAGATCTTACTCTCTGTGAAAACAGAGGATAGAAAGAATTCTGCTCATCACTGCTTAAAGTGGCCTTACACCAAAAAGCACAGAACCCACAGCTCAATGCCAAAACACTGCAATAAGGAGTAAAAAATGCCCCCGTGGTGGTGGTGGTAAGAGTGACATCACAATCCTTCTAGTAGGATCATGGGAACAGCGAGGATCCTAAGTCTTCAAGAAGATAGTGACTTGGGTGAAATTTGAACAGTGTATGGCCCTGTTGGCACCACTCTTTTTGACAATAGTCAATTTTTTTTATCAATTTTTGTTGAAGGAGCCTGTCAAAAAATTGCCAGATGAAGAGCACTGACATCCAATCAAACACAAGCATTGTTCAGGTATTCTGACAGCCAGCCGTGCCAGACAGTCAGAATACAATAGCAGAGCAGGGGGGATTTGTTGATCTGCATTTTTTGCAGCCCTTAGGCTAAATGAAGGAAATCTGTAAGACCAGATTTGGTCACCAACAAAAATTCAAGTTTACATGAAGAGAAGGTGGGAAGGAGGAGAGCTACAGAATATAATAGAGTTATAATAGAAATCAGCCAGGAAAGACCCAACCAAGGCAATCAACTTTCCTCCAAGCGGACCCATCCAGGGCCAGGGAGAGGCCTATAAAAATGTGAACATTCCCTGATCCGGCTGTAAGTAGACAAATTGGGCTACTTAAAATTCAGGAAGAAGATGACCAAAAGACTTGCAAGTAATAGAGTTTGGGTTATGAGACCGAGAAGAAGCTCAGCAACCCGGTGCTGTAGGAAAATAAGAGTGCACATACACTGACAGTTTTAACTGTGCCTGATCATAGTTCCCCTCTTATTCCGGTTTGGTTGTGTAGTGTGAGTATTCCGAACCATGCCCAGGAACAGTTAAAGCATTTGGTACTCCGACACTTCATATTCCTGATATGTGGCTGCTGTACCATGTACTTGTATGGGAAAGTATCCTGTTCTCTTTGTATTGCTTCCTTTGTGTGAAATCCCTGGTGTTCCTGCCAATCCCTTTGCTCTCCTATTAAAAACTGCCCACACTAAGCAGGAGAGCATGCAGTGGTTAGTTCTTTAGCCTGGGAGCTCAGTGTACTCTCCTCCAATGATCAGACTTGTCCTGACACATCACACTGCACAGCCATTCACTGGAAAGCTCAGTGTGCTGCTGCTTATCCTCCCCCCAGCTCATATGCAGTTGAGAACACAGGGAATGTGATCACTTATAAAAAGGAGAAAAGGGTATTTATAATGTTTCTTTATATCTATACAAAATTGTTTTGCTTTTCATTTCTACTTTATACTGATTGGGTTGTTTTACAAGGTGATTGTTTACAATCACTTTAAGTATACCTTGCCCGGGACCACCTAGAAAGGTGGCCCTGAGTACTGTTCACTTGTGGCTGAGTATGCTTCACTTTAGTGTGAGTGCAAACAATGGCCGGGCAGAACTCTTCATAGATCACAAAGCACTTAAAGGAGTTATAAAGGCAGAAGGTTTTTTATTTTAAAGCGTAAGTCCTGCAATTTTTTTTTTTTTTTAAAGTTAGCAGCTATAAATACTGCAACTGTTGACTTTTAAAATAAGGACACTTACCTGTCCAGGGGGCCCGCAATGTCGGCACCTGAGGCTGAACATCCCTTGGTCCTCGGATGCTGCCACCGCCATCTTCGGTAAGGGAATCAGGAAATGAAGCCTTGCAGCTTCATTTCCTGGTTCCCTACTGCGCATGCGGGAGTCGCGCTGCGCAATCTGAATGGTCCCTGCTGTCTCTGGGACCTGTATGTGTCCCAACAGACAGCGCGGTGGGACGGGAAGTGGCATAGACTCGGGAGTCTATGCACGGAAGTGGGTGCAAAGACCTGTCTTAGACTGACACTGGAGGGGGGGAGGGTTCCGAAAAGCGGAGGTTCAATTTTTGTGTGAACCTCCGCCTAAATGCATTCTATGCTTTAAGATAAAAAAAGTCTGTGTGTAGCAGCCCCCCCAGCACCCCCCAATAACCTGCCAGAGATCCTTCTCTCTCCAGCAATGTCCACGATCCCCTCAGCCATCCAGTACACTCCTAATTGGCTGAGACAGAGCACATTCTTTTGGCCCCTTTCACACGGAGCTGTCCGCAATGGGCCCGTAAATAGCTCAGCAAGGATCGCTCCATTGATCCCTGCTGAGCCGGCAGATGACAAGTCCGCCTCTGCACTCTGTGCAGGGACGGAGGACCTGACGAGCCCCGCTCTCCCCTATGGGGGATCGGATGATTACAGACCGCCTGTCCGTTTTCATCCGATCTGATCCGATCCACCAGACGGATGAAAATCAGGGTTTGCATCCGTGTGGTTTTAGCGGAAAGGATCGGATCGAGGCTGATCGGATTTCAGCGGACACATCTCCGCTGACATCCGACGCTCCATAGAGGTACATGGAACTCCCGTTCAGATCCGCCTGAAAAAATGACAGGTGGATCTGAACGGTCCGCAGGTGTGAAAGGCGCCTTATTCTTTTATGTATTATTGTATTTACAACTAACTGACCACACAAATCTGCTGTGAACTAGACATGTAATAATTTAGTTGGGGTTCCCTGAGCCATGAAAAATTTTCAAGGGTTCCTCCGTATTTAAAAGTTTTGGAAAAGCTTATTTAGCCTATGTCTAGCATTTTTAGTGTCAGTCCTCAAATGTAAAATCAGCAACATTCCACGGTGCAAAAGCACTCTTTCCTATGTTTGTAATCCTCTTTTCTCATAACCTGATGTTACCTGTATCTGCTGACATTTGTATTCGGAGTGGAATGATACTTTCATTTATCAAAAAGTTATTTTGGCCCCTGACTGAAGGCATAATGCAAATTGTTCAGCTTCCAAATCCATTACTTGGAGGCACACCTGTTTAAGTAACGCCTTATTTAGTCACCCCATATACCCCTACACATTACTCAATGCTGATGACAAGACACACTCAACATTTCATGTGCAGTGACACAGAGAGTGAGATTTTACACACAGATAGTGAATTGCCTCAGGTAACAGAACACCAACCCCGGTGTTCTAAACTTCTGTGACCTTTTCCGCGAGGCATTGTTATTTGCAAAACACAATTGTCATTGATCTGGCATGCTTCATGAGAAACTGCTGTTATTTAGGAACTTTGTTAATAAAGCTGAACTTCAGACCTAGGCTGGCCATACATTATACAATTTTCTTGTATAATTTTCCTTAGATTTACCAAAACCATACAATATGAGGTCAAACCTAAACCATTTCAATTTGTATGCAATCAGGCAGGCCCTTTCGCTAAACAGTTGAAGGTAAATCTAAAGGTAATTGAATAAGAACATTGTATAATGTATGGCTAGCTTTAGCTTCAGCCTTGCACAATTGTGCATCCTTCTCCTGAAATTGCTAAAGCCGGCCATACTTGGATTGAACATTGACCAGTTTAGTAGGGACCGGACAAACTTTCATCTATGTATTAGCCTGTTGGGTTTTTCTCGATTGATCAGTTCCGCCTGGCTATAGCTGGCAGCGCTGATTATTGTATTCTGACGACCCCCGGCTATAGCTGGCAGCACTGATCACTGTAGTCTGACGATGCCCGGCTATAGCTGGCAGCACTGATCACTGTATTCTGACGACCCCTGGCTATAGCTGGCAGCGCTGATCATTGTATTCTGATGACCGTCGGCTATAGCTGGCAGCACTGATCATTGTATTCTGATGTCTGCCGGCTATAGCTGGCAGCGCTGGTCATTGTATTCTGACGACCGCCGGCTATAGCTGGCAGCGCTGATCATTGCATTCTGACAGCTGCCGGCCATAGCTGGCAGTGCTGATCATTGTATTCTGACGACCCCCGGCTATAGCTGGCAGCACAGATCACTGTATTCTGACGACCGCCGGCGAGTTAGAAGAAATACCTGCACATTAAGGGAATTCTTTGGGGACCCCCAGATCACCAGAACTAGTATCCCCATTGGAAGATTTTCCCTCTATTACTGTTCTGAGGACAACCCAAAATTTGTGATTTTCTTTTACTTTCTGTCTGTCCGTGTTTATCCGATCCGCTCTGCAGACGGATAGAAAAATAGGACTTTCCTCCGTCTGCAGAATCAGACCATAGCGGAGGTGCACAATATCGGGTGTCTGCAGATGTTCATCCTCAGACATCCGCTATCCCATAGGAATGCATGTATGTCCGTATTTCATCTGCAAACAGACGGATGAAATACAGACATACGGTCCGCATGTGTGGAAGGGGCCTAATTGTGATTTCAGTGCACACTATGAGCTTCTCACAACATGTATTAGAAACTGCAGCAAGTCTAATAGAGCCCACATCATTTCCTGCCTGAAGGGGGTCCAGCTTTTTCTAGCCCCTTTCATTCATAGATTTTCAGTTCTTTCAATCATGGAGGATTAGCACCACATGCGGACATTACCTTGGGCAGTCTGCCTAGAAATGCCCACTGCTCTAGCCTGACACCTGCCCATGAATGCATGTCGATATCTTCATACCCCTGATTGAATCTTGGGACACTTGGGAGGAGTAGTGAGGTGAGGTGCATATAAACGAGCGGTTTTCTCAATATGAACTGGTTCCGGCGGAATGTTTTGAAACATGTTCTATTTCTAGGTCCGTCAGATTTTTCAACAGAAAAAGTCAGATGAAGCCCCCACACGATCGAATTGTCCGACGGATTCGTTCTGTTGGAACTTTGCTGACGAAAAGTCCGGTCGTGTGTACATGGCATAAGGGGTAGATCTAAAATGAGGGGAAGCTCTGCTGATTTTATCATCCGATCATGTGCAAGCTAAAATGCTGTTTTTTATTTTCCTTGCTAAAAATAGCACGTTTTACCGCCGACGCTGTGAGCGGCTTGGTGTGAAAGCCGTCTAAAAGTCCTAGCCTTGGCAACATATGGCTGCACCTTTATCTGAACCCCCACTGAATTCTCTGGGGCTAAAACGGTAGTTGTTCAGGTACGTGATTGTGAATACCCTTTTGTTTGATACAAATTTAGTACTACTGCGATTTTCAATCTGCCTTCATATGCTAGAAATGCCACCCATCCACTTCTCTACAAAACTGCCTTCCATCCACTTCTATGCAAAACTGCCTTCCAGTCATGCAAAACTGGCTATAAATCACATCCTATGTGAACAGTTATCTCAGAATGCCACTATACTCTATGCTGTGCGAGTTTGGAAGGCATCACTTCAAACTCACACAGGACCTTTTTTTTAACCGGATCAAAATCGCAATAAATAGATGTGAATGTCCTTCATAAAAACAAAACAATGTATTTTCAGATGACATGCAAATCCATCTCTTTCAGGTCGCATCTGATTCATTGATCCATGCCATGCTAAATTCATGCACAATACAGAACCAGCACACATCTCTGGCTCTGGATTCATACCTCTTCCCCTCCTAGGTCAACTGTCTTAAGCAGGAGGTGCAGGGCTTTTTTTTGTGCGGGGAGGTGGCTTTTTTGCCGCCCCCCCACAAAGTGCCGCCTAGGCCTGGGCCTTGTCGGCCCAGGCCAAGACACAGCACTGGTTCTAAAGGCTCATTTACACTTGCTTCAGTTTCAACACACATTAAAGCACCTACCGCTTCAACATGCTTTTAGGATGTGTTTTTGATGCTTTGGTGGTGCTTCGGTGAAGCTTTAATGATGCTTCGATTATGCTCTTTTAGAGCTTTGTTGAAGCTTGGCAGATGCCGTGTGTGTGTGTGTGTGTGTGTGTATCTCATACCTGCAATTTCTCCAAAACAAAGCAAAGCTAAAACTGATTTAAAGCCTCTCAAAAGCTGCAGGTGCTTCAAGCGAGCTTTGCCATAGACTTCTATGGAGGCTTTGAAGACACTTTGAAGCACCACTAAAGCTGCATGGAGTATAATTTTTGAAGCAAAGCCAAAGCAAAGCAAACACAAGGTGTAAACAGGACTGTAAGCTAATCATTTTATTTAGTGACAGGGGCTTTGACTTTAGTTCAGAGAGCTTTAACAAAGTTTTAAAACAAGTGTAAACTAGCCCAGTCACTTCAATTCAAATGTTCAAATTTCTTGTGGGGCTTACGCTCTTCCTCTGTATGTTACTGCAGGTGGACCTAGGTCATAAAACCAAGGATGGAGCTCTCCATCCCCTGCTTGCTCCATCCCAGCCACTAAATGGTTCAATTAATTTAACAAGTATATGCTTATGCCGCGTACACACGGGCAGACTGTATGGCGTACTTAGTTCGTCATACAATCCGACGGACAGTCCATCGTACTTTCGACTGAACGGACTTGACCACACACGGATGCACAAACAGTCCGTCAAAAGCTTGCGTGATGACGTGTACAGCACGTACGACGGGACTAGAAATAGGAAGTCCAATACACAGCAAAGCACCCTTCCGCCGTGTAAATCCTTTCTGGGCATGCGCCATTCTTAGTCCGTCGAACTAGCATACTGACAAGCGGATTGTCCGCTGAAACCAAAGTACGATGGACAGAATTTCGAAAAATCCGAAATTCTTAGTACGCCGGACTGCACGCTGAAAAAGTCAGCTGAAGCCCACACACGAGCGGACTGTCCGCTGAAATGTGTTTAGACGGACTAAGTACGCCATACAGTCCGCCCGTGTGTACGCGGCATTAGAAGCACCAAGATGAAGCTACCACTAAGGACACTGGGGCAACCATGTCCCATATGCAACTAATTACTATGGTTGTCAGGTCGGCCAAGAGATCTCATTTTCAAATTGAGGACATAGACAAATGTCAGCAGGCACACTACTATATATTTGCACATATTTACAGCACTGGCATCAAAAGTATATTGCATTTTTGGCTGAAGATCATGTCCTCCTTTAAAACAAATTAGAGACAAATGTCCTATTGTGGCCATACAGAAACCTCTGGCAAGCATCTGAATCTCATTTCTTTATCCTACAAGCCCAGTGGCAGCGCATATGCACTGACTGGTCGCTGTTCCAAGCTCACAGCTGGTGAAATACAATTACTAGATGCAGATCTGTAGGAAACAAAAAATAAATTACAAGGTAATCATCCGCTTTAGGATGTGTCAAACCATCAAAAAGAGACATCACTCTGCTCTGCAGCATTCATTTGGTAAATACATTTTATTTCACAAAAGAGTTTTGTACATATCGGATATGAGCGCATTATTTGCACATGTGTATCATTCATTTCATAATTTTGTGTCAATTGATTATTACCAGTCATGCCATCTTTAATCAAATCTATTCAAGAACTGTAGCTAGGGGCCAATTAGTGCTTAGACTGCACTGCCAAGTATTAAAGCTGTGTTGGTACAGTCATCTGGTTAGAGTCTTCTATGACCTAAGAATGATATAATATTGTCTGTGATACAGCTTTATCATGCAAATGAAAGCAACTATAGATGGTAAGAAGAGCCCGGAGCGTAAACGAAATAAAATGAAGAGATAGCGCAGGGCGGGCATGACAGAGTTAACAGGGTACAGAGAGGGTTAGGTCTTTCTTGATTGGAGGAGCGGTGGGGAGGAGGGGACAGGAGAGTAAAAAGGAGCTGGCCCCTCCCCCCTCCATCATCAGTGCAGAGAACAGGAACAAGCTTCCCACCCACCCTCCCTGTTTGTTTTTCGTACTTGACTTTGTTTCTTCCTACAGATCGGTGTGTACTCAGGATGTCGTTGCAGCGGGCGGGTGTTGGTCTTGGCTGGTGAATGAAGAAACCTCAGATAAGGAGAGTAGGGACCCATTGGTGGTATGGGTCCCGATGGTGGTATTCCAGCTAACGGTGGTTTTAGCTGGAATTTGGTTAACAGGTGCACTGCGGTCAGTTGGTTGTCTCCGAGCCAGTATGTCGGCTAGAGGCCTATTAGCAGATATAAAAGGTTCCGCAGTGCATTAGTATTATTATTAGTATTATTATTATTATTATTAAATAGAGGGTATGTGTAGTGCCCGCCAAGACCAATGCGAATATCAGATGTTTATGGTCATGTTCATTTAAATTTATTAATAAAGGGGCTGCTACGGCCAATTTTACCCCAACTTGGTGTGGTCTCTATTAATTGGGAATGGTAATGGGGCCTGTAGCAAGGTTTGTCCGTTAGCATAGAGGGACAGTACATCTGTTATACAATAGTCATGATCCTCCTACCCTATACATGGTTCTGGTGTCAGAATGGATGGTTGATATCTGGCTATTCCTCCCAACAAAATTCAAACCTGGGGCATACAGTATTTTAAACATATATGAACGTAATCACTAAAATCCCATATGATCTCTAATATATCATTGCCATTTCAAAAGTCACTTTAAATACTTTGAAATGTGCAGCTTTCATTAAAGTTATACCTGGTGACCCCACCATGAAGGTCCTTGTTTATGAACTTCCTTCTATAGAGTGACAACACTCTCTTCCTGTCTCCCAGTTGTGCTCCTGTGTTGCCGCTTTGTCAGAATGGCTTCTGACAAATGTGGCGCTTCAAATGGAACTGGCTATTTCAACACACATAATTTTAGTTACTTATATAGCGCCATCAATTTACACAGCGCTTTACATATACATTGTACATTCACATCAGTCCCTACCCTCAAAGAGCTTACAATCTAAGGTCCCTAACTCACATTCATACATACTAGGGACAATTTAGACAGGATCCAATCAACCTACCTGCATGTCTTTGGAGTGTGGGAGGAAGCCGTGGTACCTGGAGGAAACCCAAGCAGGCACAGGGAGAGCATGCAAGCTCCAGGCAGGTAGTGTTGTGGTTGCGATTCGAACCAGCGGCCTTTCTTACTGCTAGGCAAAAGTGCAACCCACTACACCACTGTGCTGCCCAAATTATGCAAACGTGCTGTACTACTATCACCATCAGGTAACCCACCCAGAAAAATGCCATTTAGCCATAGCTGAGGCACTTGCATGTAGACAGGATCAGACTTCAAGAGGCCGCAGGAGATCAACAGAACTGAAATATAAGAAAGAATGAAAAAACAGGTTAAACAATTGTTTTTTATTTTATTTAAACAATGACAATTGCTTATAATATACATGGTTTTAGCAAGCTGTTGTAATTCAGGGGGTGTATATACAGTTCACACATAATCCCTATCCTAATTCCCCCAAAATATTTATATATTTTTAAAAATCCAAAGTATTTTATAGGCATAAAAACTGACACAGTGCCCCATGCATTTTGAAAGGTGTTCACAAAAATAAGTGACCAATATGTTGTTTTTTTACATTGAGCTAACGCCTATTTATCCACAAAGAAAGCTCTGATTTGCAGATTAATTACACGTGTCGCCACTCCTAACTTTTCTATGGATACCTGGATACTGCTTAGATAGGATGCAAAATATGATGGTATTTTAAAGTGGAACTTTATGTATGAAAAAATTATTTGGCAAACAGGCAGGATCTTAAATCAGAAAATATTGGCTACTGGCTATTAAAATTTCTTTTTCTAGTCCCGTCGTACGTTTTGTACTTCACCACATTCTAGACGATCGGACTTTGGTGTGATCGTGTGTAGGCAAGACCATTGAAGCAGAACTCCGTTGGAAAAACCATCAGAGTTTATTATAACTGCAAAACCGGTCGTGTGTACGCGGCATTAGATTTCTATATCCACACAGCACTAAACTGTCATTGCTACTGGCACTTCCATCTTTGCCGGGTCTTCCTTCTGGGTTTACAACCTCTGGCTGCTTGAATGTCCAGGCCAGTGTGACGTCAATCCCACGCATACATACAGGTCTCACCGCCACGGCACGCAGCGCTCTGAAATCCTGCAAAGGCACTGTGCCATGAAAGCCGATTGAACTGCATGTATACAAGTGATGTTATCACCCGGAGCCAACAGGAATATTTCCAAAATTGTGCAGATTTTAAAGGTAGTTACAAGGCTTACATTTTATAAGCTTTAATACAAGGAAAAATTTGGGTTTATTACCACTTTAAGCCATGAATAGCTGCTCTTAGCCCTTGTACACACGGTCGGACATTCTGACAACCAAATCCGTTGGATTTTGTCCGAAACTGTTGCATTCTCACAGTCGGACAAAGTTGTTGGAAAATCCGATTGTACATAACGTGATGACGTTATTTCGTTACGACGGGACTATGTTCAGGCTAGTAGCCAATAGCTTTGGTCTAGGAATTTGATCTGAGCATGCGTGGCACTTTGTCTGTCGGAGTAGGCTATACATGATCGGAGTATGTCCGATCGGAACATTTTGTCGGAAAATTTTACCGGCAAGTTGGAAAAGTTGGTCCGTCGGATATTCCAACGGAAACAGTCCGATGGAGACCACACACAGTCGGAATATCCGACAAAACGGTCCGATAGGACACATTCCGTCTGAATCTCTGACCGTGTGTACAAGGGCTTAAACTGTATCTAAAGCCAGTAATTTTTTTTTTTGTTAATTTTGTAGAACACTTATGCCGTGTACACACGAGCGGAATGTCTGACAGAAAAAGTCAGATGGGAGCTTTTCATCATATATTCCGATCGTGTGTATGCCCCATCTGACTTTTTACATCGAAAATTCTGATGGACCTAGAAATAGAACATGTTCTAAATTTTTTGACGGAACAAATTCCTATCGGGAAAACCGCTCATCTGTATGCTGAGAGAGAAAAGAGAACCCTCTTTGACTTTTAGGGTTCCCCACCCTTGAGGGCAGCAAGGCCAGTGTGTGTTTTATTCATAGCCAGTGGTCCGCTTATGCGCAGGAGTGCTTTCATTTTGTTTTTGTAATAGTCATCTGACGTACCAAAAACGGCGCATGCTCTGAAGCAAGTACGAGACAGAAGCTATTGGCCACTGGCTATTGAACTTCCTTTTTCTAGTCCCATCATACGTGTTGTACGTCACCGCGTTCTTGGCGGTCGGACTTTGGTATGATCGTGTGTACACAAGACAATTTCAGCGGAATTCCGTCAGAATTCTGTTGGAAAAAACCTTCAGAGTTTATTCCGGCGGGAAAACTGGTCGTGTGTACAGGGCATAAGAACATCAGTCATGTTTCTATTTCTGTCTGTGTCCTCCAGGGGAGATTGACTCTCTCTTTGTGTCTCCTGATTTTATCAGCTGGACTAAAAGTGGAAAAGGAAAATTTCAAATTTTTGAGCTATCACCGCAATAAAGAAATAAATGGGGCCACTTTTTCTGTTGAAAACTGTCTAAAGCCCCATACACACTATCAGATTTTCTGCTGAGTTTTTCCTTCAGATTTACCAAAACCATGTAATATGAGGTCAAACCTTAGGAGTTTCAATGTGTATGCAATCAGGCAGGCCCTTGCACTACATGGTTTTGGTAAATCTGAAGACAAAAATCTGATAGTGCGTATGGGGCTTTAGAGAGGATCTCCCCTACTTTGACCATCAGGCATCAGGGAAGCCCTAAATGCATAGAAAAGTTTCCCAATCCAGATCGGGCAAATATACTGTTAGTTGGTAGGAAAAAATGTAGCAGCGCTAATAAGTGAGCAAAACTAGTCGAATAATGAACAAACAATATGATGGACATAGGCCAATAAAATTGAAAAAAAATATACACTCAAAATTAATAGGGAAGTCAAGAAAAAAATATATAATATATATAAATATAAATAAATAAAAGTCTGTGGGTGATTACTGTTAGTTGGGACTATGGTTGTAATAACAGCAATATATGTGACCCTAGTAAGGCTACATAATAAAACACAAGGATCACGTCTGAACACATGCTGGGCGTTCCAGTCATTCATCTCCTTCTGTTGATGCATCTCTACCCCTCCAGGGACTTTTCAGTTATTCAAATAGACTGCTGACCAGGAAGTGACAGCTAGTTTCGAGAGTGGGTGTCATAATCACGATGTTTCTGGGGAAAAGAAAATGGCGATGTCAGCACGACAGAAAAAAAAAAAGTTGGTCTGTTATCGTTGTCTGAATATTTTCACGTTACAGTTTATTCATTGTGCTCTGTCTTACATTAAACTGAAATCAAATAATGTCCCTCTGTGTAGACTCAGTTTTGAATTACTGGCTTGCTCACAAAGGGTTGCCTTTTACAAATCTGAAAAGAATGGGGTTCTAGAGAGGGGGCTGTATACTGAGACAAAGAGAGGAATGTGAAAAGAAAAGAAGCAGTGGGGGTAGCCATGACACCTGGAGGGCCGTTGGCCACAAAAGGCACAGAGGTTACGTGCCGTGGCAGAGGTCATGCTAAGCCATGACCAGCAGCCAACAATACGCTCAGCCCCCACTATTTTGGCTTTTTTTTTTTTTTTTTTGTGTTCTGAACGTAATGGTCTGCTTCCATTACTATCAAGGGACATTTTACTTTTTATTGTACGTTTTTAGGGCTCTTGTGGGAAATTGTAGGCAAGAGTAATCATAGATGGATCAGCATCTCCCCAGGAAAGGTAGTGAAATATTTACTCATCCTTAATTGGATCATAAAACCCGCTCCCGTTTTAAGCTGGCCATACACTGTTATGCCCCGTACACAAGATTGGAAATTCGGCCAGCAAAAGACAGATGAGAGCTTTTGGTCTGGAAAATGTGACCATGTGTATGCTCCATCGGACTTTTGCTGGCCGAATTCCAGCCAGCAAAAGATTTAGAGCAGGTTCTCAATTTTTCGGTTGGAAAAAGTTCCGATCGCCTGTACCAATTCTGACGCACAAAATTCCTACGCATGCTCGGAAACAATTCGACGCATGCTCAGAAGCATTGAACTTCATTTACTCGGCTCATCGTAGTGTTGAACGTCACCGCGTTCTTGACGGTCGACAGTTGAGCGAAATTATGTGTATGCAAGCCAAGCTTGAGCTGTCGGAAAAACCATCCAAGTTTTTTCCGTCTGAAAATCTGCTCGTGTGTATGGGGCATTAGAATTTGATCCAATTTAGAGGAATCGCATGGAATTCCAAAGACAGCCATATACCTGTAGATATTGTTTGAAAACTTTCATTTTCAGAATGTTCATTTGATCTTCTAATCAATAGTGGGGTCAAATCGATGTTCGTTTTCAACTACGATGACAACAATATTCAAAGGAGTAGGATGGAATTTTTTTCTTGAATGTATGTTCTGATAGTGAATGTGGTTTTTGTTTGGGAAAGTCCAATAAATTCAAAATCCAAGGTTAAAGCAAGTGTATTTTGAAGTGCTTTTGAATGACATTTGTCATATCATTGAATGTACTGATGAGAATTTTCATAAAAATATTTGCACGAACTTTCATTTGAAAATATAACAGTGCATGGCCAGCTTAAAGTCTAGTACACACAATGAGATTCTAAAGCCGCGTACACACGGGCGGACTGTATGGCCAACTTAGTCCGTCCTACTTTCGAATGAATGGACTTGACCACACACGATGAACAAACAGTCCGTTGAAAGCTTGCGCGATGACGTGTACAGCACGTACGACGGGACTAGAAATAGGACGTCCAATACACAGCAATGCAACCTTCCGCCGTGTAAATCCTTTCTGAGCATGCGCCATACTTAGTCCGTCCAACTAGCCTACTCACGAGCGGACTGTCCGCTGAAACCAAAGTTGGACGGACAATATTACGGAAATTACGAAATACTTAGTCCGCCAGACTGCACGCTGAAAAAGTCCGCTGAAGCCCACACACGAGCGGACTGTCCGCTGAAATGTGTTTCGGCGGACTAAGTTGGACAGACAGTCCGCCCGTGTGTACGCGGCTTAAGACTTTTTTTTTTTTTTTTGCATTCTAGTCTCCGTATTGAAAACAAATAGGTTACTAAAGTACAAAAATTCTCATAGAACAAAATAAAAATTCAGAAGTGATGTATTGTATTGTATTTTCAGACAAAGACTGTACCGATATAAATGAAATACGTACAATCTGGTATTGCATGAGAAACATTTTCGTGTTTGTCCCTTCAGAAAATTTTGGAGGAAAGCTGTGCACTAACGATCAGATTATCGCACGATCACTTTGAAAGCGATATTTTTTGTACAATATTCTGATCTTGTGTACTAGGCTTTATGCCACGTACACACGATTGCAATTTTGGTCAGAAAAAACTCTGATGGTTTTCCCGATGGAATTCCGACGGGATTTCGCTTAAGCTGTCTTGCATACACACGGTCACAACAAATTCTGACCGTCAAGAATGAGCTGACGTACAACACGTACGTCGGGACTAGAAAAAGGAAGTTCAATAGCCAATAGCCAATAACTTCTGTCTCGTAGTTGAATCTGTGCACGAGTGAGTTTTTGTGCATCGGAATTGCATACACACGAACGGAATTTCCGATAGAAACGCTTTCCGTCGGAAAAATTTAGAACCTGCTTAATCTTGCTGGCGGAAATTCGGGCAGCAAAATTCCGACCATGTGTACGCGACATGACAGGGGGTGGCCCTGTCGGCACAACAAAAGTAAATTACTTAATGAACTGCTGTTGAAGGAACTGGGCAGAAATTGTTGGCCAAACAGCGCCAGCAGCCAATCGGAAAATTAATAAAAAATTATTGTAAAATTCGTTAAAAAAACATTTTATATACATACAGTATACAGTATCTCTCAAAAGTGGGTACACCCCTCACATTTTTGTAAATATTTTATTATATCATGTCTTGTGACAACACTGAAGAAATGACACTTTGCTTCAATGTAAAGTAGTGAATGTACAGCTTGTATATAGCAGTGTAAGTCTGCTGTCCCCTCCAAATAACTCAGCACAGCCATTAATGTCTACACCACTGGCAACAAAAGTGAGTACAGCCCTAAGTGAAAATGTCCAAATTGGGCCCAATTAGCCATTTTCCCTCCCCGGTGTCATGTGACTCGTTTTGTTACAAGGTCTCAGGTGTAAACGGGGAGCATTTGTGTTCAATTTGGTGTTATCGCTCTCACTCGCTCATACTGGTCACTGGAAGTTCAACATGGCACATCATGCTAATGAACTCTCCGAGGATCTGAAAAAAAGAACTGTTGCTCTACATAAAGATGGCCTAGGCTATAAGATTGTATAAGATTGTCAAGACCCTGAAACTGAGCTGCAGCACAGTGGCCAAGACCATACAGCGGTTTAACAGGACAGGTTCCACTCAGAACAGGCCTCTCCATGGTCGACCAAAGAAGTTGACTGCATGTGCTCAGTGTCATAGCCAGGGGTTGTCTTTGAAAAATAGACGTATGAGTTGTGCCAGTATTGCTGCAGAGGTTAAAGGGGTGGCACGTCAGCCTGTCAGTGCTTAGACCATACACCGCATCAAATTGGTCTGCATGGCTGTCGTCCCATAAGGAAGCTTCTTCAAAAAATGAAGCACAAGAAAGCCCACAAACAGTTTGGTGAAGACAAGCAGACTAAGGATATGGATTACTGGAACCATGTCCTGTGGTCTGATGAGACCAAGATAAACTTATTTGGTTCAGATGGTGTCAAGCATGTGTGGCGGCAACCAGGTGAGGAGTACAAAGACAAGTGTCTTGCCTACAGTCAAGCATGGTGGTGGGAGTGTCATGGTCTGGGGCTGCATGAGTGCTGCCAGTACTGGGGAGCTACAGTTCATTGGGGGAACCATGAATGCCAACATGTACTGTGACATACTGAAGCAGAGCATGATCCCCTCCCTCTGGAGACTGGGCCGCTAGGCAGTATTCCAACATGATAACAACCCCAAACACACCTCCAGACGACCACTGCCTTGTTAAAGAAGCTGAAGGCGATGGACTGGCCAAGCATGTCTCCAGACCTAAACCCTATTGAGCATCTGTGGGGCATCCTCAGGGATGCAGAGGGGAGTCCACAAACTATGGTATGTATATTTCCTGACGGACTCCATGGCAGCCTATGTGTGAGTTTACCCCGTCTCCTCTCCAATCCTATAGGACCCCATTCCCATTAGTTTGAGCTCACTGCCAGTGACTGTGTTCTTTTTTGTCCTCCTCTTTGGACCAATATAGCATATGCACTTACATGTTTACTTGATGTCCAGTCCAGATAAATGAGCTCCCTGTGGGCCAGAGTCGGGCATACGAATAAAGTGGTGTGAGAGCCCAGGGCCCAGCCATGTGCAGGTGAGTGGCTCTAGGAATAGTGCCCCGGTGGTGGGGGATCCGGCTTGTGTATGCACAGGATGGACGTCCAGGATGGTGCAACTGATTGGCAGGGTCTGAAGACTTTCATCAGTACCTCCATGCCAGCCTCTTATGTGATCTTTGTTCCTTTTCTTCTCTTTCTCTCCCCCTTACTTTACTTTACTTCCCTGGCTCCAGATTTTTGTGGCTCCAAATGTCATCTGCAGGGTGGCCTCATGAGCCTCAAGAAACACCTTCATGACGCATTATCGTACCTGCATCCTTAGCTTCTGTAAACTTTGGTGTAAGTATCCTTTCGGTGGACAGGACAAATTAAACGTTTTTTTTGATCAACATACCCTCACGTGTGGGGTCAGTTATTTCCCACACGTGGGCTGTCATGGAGTCCATCAGGAAAATGGAAAATTTCCTATCAAATACTTACCATAATTTTCCTTTCCTGATGGACTCCATGGCAGATGGAGTTCCCACCCATGAAGTTACGGAACGCAGTCTCTGCTAGTGAGCTCAAACTTATGGGAATTGGGTCTTATAGGATTGGAGAGGAGGCGGGGTAACACGTAGGCTGCCATGGAGTCCATAAGGAAAAGAAAAATTACGGTAGATTTTTTAGAGGAAATTTTCTTATATATATGTGTGTGTGTGTGTATGTGTAGCACTGGCCCCCAAAGGAGCGGCTGGTTTGATTGGGCTTACCATCACCTTCTTGACCTCATGTACGTCTAAGGGTTTCCCAAAGGTAGATGGCTCAAAGAACTGCAGAAAATGACACTGGATCCACTTTTGGGATATTTATTTGCCAACAAGTAGACAAAACAGTCTCTCAATGAAGGCTAGAGGGTTGGGTAGGAAGTTCAGGTACTCTTGGAACTGCAAAAGATAGGAACTCTCTCACTATAGAAATCCAGAAAATTACTGCTCACAACTGGATTCTCACAGCTACCGGATAGACCTCCTCTCACTAGGCCTAGCAGCCGATAGAGTGTTTGAGTAAAGCAAAGTCTCTGCCACAGACTTGAATGTAGAGCACTTGTGAATAAAGTCTCTGCCAGAGACTTGAATGTAACTGAAGGATGTAGGTAAATTTAGAGAGCTATCATATGGTACTAGTATCTCCCAGCCGTTCCGGCAATACCGTATGAGTGTAGATTCACCTGGTGTCTTTCAACTGAGCCTCCAGGCTCTTTCTTAGAAGCCAGCCTTATGCGTGGCCTTCTCCCAAAGAGTCCTCCCCTGGTTGCTTCTCAAGTTGCTGGGTCTCTCCACAGATGAGATGGCACCGGACCACCTTTGAATCGTCCTCCTAGTTACTTTGCCTCGGGCTAGCCAGCCCCGAGACTTGGAATTGAATGGATCCGCACCCCAGGCCATGAGGGCCATGGGGGCTGGTCAGGAGGACCAGGACCAAATAGACGGAAAGATCTTCTGGACCGGAACCCAGAAGCACGTGATGTCAGTACCTTAAGTACCCACTCCCAGAATGCACAGCAGGATGACACTCCCACTGGGCTAGTTCCGAGAAAGAATGGCACTCAATACGCCTAGCTAAACTGTTTTCTCACACTTGCCAGCTAGACTGGTACTGAAACCATAATTTGGTATAATTGACCCTAAAACCCAACTGTGGCTTTAGGAATTTTAAATAGAAAAAACACATAGCGCGTGCTCTTCAGGAATTCAAGAAAAATTTTACATTTATTCAGCATGTATTGTTGTTGGCCACAGCTAATCACATGGTACAAATGGGCTGTGATTGTCCTTTTCTGTACCATGTGATCACTGTGACCGATCACAGCTAGCAACACAATTGTACCCAATGAATGGCATGAATCAAAGCCATTTGTTGTTTACAATTGTCATGTGATCTGTTGTGAATGGTCACAGCAATCACATGGTACCGACAGCGGGCTGGTACACTGATCAGTCATTGGCTGGTGGACACAGGCGGTGACAGATCGTTCTGCAACATGGCCCCACAGCTGCGCGCAAGACGCGTTCCGGGAGAACATCCCCGAACGACGAATGGCTCGCCCAGCCGTCATTTGACAGTAGGCTGGGCAGGAAGTGGTTATGGTTAATGGCCCCTCCTCACACCTCCCTACATAAACTTTTAGCTGGGAGAGGAGTGAAGGAGAATACTATGAAGTGTCATCTGACTGATAACTTTGAGTTTGCTGGGGTACTGACATCACATTCAAGATAGTGACACCCAGCAACAGTCTCAGATCTTTCGAGTGTCTACACAAGGGAAGCTTTTACAGGTTAGTAACATAAATACCTTAAAACAGAGCTAGACCCAAAAGTGGAATCTCTGTGCGTTTGCCTCCTCCCCCTCCGCTGCCACATTTGGCACCTTTTGGGGAAGCAGGTACCTGGTTTTGACAGGTACCCACTTCTACTTCTGACTTGACTTGGCAGCGGTTAAAGGTTAAAGGAGAAGTCCAGTCTGAACTCATTTAGCTAGGCTTCTCCTATGGGTCGCAGGAGTGCAATTCGTTTTGTACTCCTGTGACCCATTTTCAGCAGAGACTGGGCTGAAGTTCAATCTCTGCTGTCACAGGAATCAGTCTAGGCACCACGTCATCCCAACTTAGGACTGATGGCAGTGCCAGTCTCTCAGCGAGCCCTGCCACAGTTCACTGCTCCAGTGAGTGCGGGGGGGGGGGGGGGGGCAGCGCAGAGAGATGCTGATTGGCAGTCAGTCAGCAGCTCTCTGCTCAGGGAGCTGAGAGAACTGAGCCATTGGCGGTGTTCGATCGCTCGGTTCTCAGTGCAAATGTCAGCGGGGGACAGATGCAGGATCCACCTAGGTAAGTATGATTATGAAAAAGAAAACATACTTCACTTTTAAGCCCACTTACTTCTTCCCTCACAAAGCACAGTTCGTAACACAGCCAGAAATTTGCCCCCCCCCCACTTCATTCACAAAGCACAGCGTGCTCTGCGCATGCACAGTAGGGAACCGGCTGTAAGGCCACATGGCTTCACTGACAGCTTTCATTAGCCAAGATGGCGGCTGCGGCACCCAAGAGCCGATTAAGAAAGTCGGTTCGGGTGAAGACTCCGCTGGATTCGTGGACAGGTCAAGTCATCAGCTAGGGGAAAAAGGGAGGAAGTACCCGGTAAAGAAATACCGGGTAAAGGGTTACTTTCAGCAACAAAACGGTCACAGTTTTCATCAGCTTTCAGGGCTCAGTTCCCACTATTAGGGGACGTTTGGGAAGTCGGCTATGGTCATAAAAGTCTCTCTATCAGTGACGCTGCGGGTAGGAGGCAACTCGGTAACTGGAGAATTTGAGTGGTAGGTAAAAACACCAGGTGGAATTTTAGCTAATGCACATTGTGTGGAAGTTTCCGTACATTACCACTCTGCAGTGAATGGCTTAATCCAGTAATTACAATCATTGGCATGGCTGCCGATTCAGCCTTCGGAACAGTTCCTGTCCCTGGAGCATAAGCTAGGGGAAAGTCCTCACCAGTTGCTTTTCCGTAGCCAGATACTTGCAGGTCAAGGCAGCACCGACTCCCGTCCTTCTGTCCCGCTATGAGTCTTACGGCTGTTGCTCAGTCAGACTGGCATCTCCTTGGTTTCAGCACATCACACTCAAACCACGTCACAGAACTGGGCAGCATTGTGAATGACATCAACGCGTTTCGCACGGTCTAATGGCGTAGCTTCATCTCCGACAAGTCATCAGCTACAGTATTTGTACAGTAGTTGCTGACTTTAAAAAAAATTTCTGAAGGAGTCTGGAGCTCCGCTTTAAATGCACATAAAATAATTTTGGAAGACTGCTGTCAAAATACATTTTCTGTTTACATCCCTTAAATTCAGTGCAGCACAAAATAGACACTTAGGCAAAACAGGCACTCTTGTACATTGAGCCATTTAGTTTAATAAATACCATCAACTCTAGATGTCAGGGTTACTTGAAGGATGTTAAGAATGCAAAGGTCCGCTTTGATGTCATATGTAAAGAGCCTAAACGTTGTCCAGGCTTTTAAAGCATTTAAAGCAACATGACACCGTTAGGCAAATTTGGCCTTGCTACATTTGAGCCACACAACAAATGGCAATGTTCACAAATGTCTGTGCTATTCATGGAGAAGTTATGGTCTATTTGTGTACACAACAGTGTGTGTGACATTCCTCTGTGACTCAATGGCTGGGTTAGCCTGGTACACATTACTCTAGTAATTCCATTGTGGTGGTTATGTTCGAACAGCTTCTAAATAAACACACTGCCAAACGTATGCAGAAATTGTACACCTTGGTAAAACAACACATTAACTGAAACGTGAATAACGTGTTGTTTACTATGACTCTATAGTTACAAGCTGTGATCCTGGAAGCTGACAGTTGAGCCTGAAGGGGCAAAATTGTTGCACGGTTACATAGTGTTTGTAGTCCTAATTAGACATTAAATAACAACCTACATGCTGTAATGTTGCCCAGAGAAAGGAGGCTAAACTGCAAGCATCAGATATAAAGGTGCAGGTCTGCTTGCCCCATCATGCCCACTGATTTGGATAGGGCCAGTCCTCTGGATCTATGCAATGGCCAATATGTAGAAACAATGGAATATTGTACATCTACAAACCCCAAAGAAGTTGTTTTACTTATATGTGTAAATTAATCTATAGTGTTTTTTTAATATTCTGTTTATGAAAATATGACAAGCCTAATGTTAAAGAGGAGCTCCAGACTTGCCCCAAATACTGTAGCTGTTGACTTTTAATATAAGGACACTTCAGGTCTAGGTGCCGTCATCTTTTTCTCACTGCTTATGCGTGAGCCGCACTGCGCTTTGTGAATGGTCCTGCAGTCTTCTGGGACACGTGACAGGTCCCAGAAGACTACGGGGGAAGGAGGGGGGGGGGCTGAACTTACAATCAGATTGCCACGATGATTCAACCACAAGTGGGAGCCGGTACCTATCAAAACCAGGTACCCGCTCCCCCTACCCCCCAAAAAGTGCCAATCGTTAAAGAGGAGGGGGGAGGGATGCAAACAAGCGAAACCTCCCCTTTTGTGTGAAGTTCCGCTTTAAATATCAATTACATTCATATGGTTAATTTAATTTCTATAGCTGGCCATAGATGGATCGCAATTTGTCTGGTTCAGCAGGGATTTCCACATCACAGCGCCCCTTTACATTGCAGCCATTTTCACGTCACAGCGCCCCTTTACATTTCAGCCATTTCCACGTCATAGTACCCCTTTATATTGCAGCCATTTCCACGTCAAAGCGCCCCTTTATATTGCAGCCATTTCCACATCACAGCGCTCCTTTACATTTCAGCCATTTCCACGTCACAGCGCCTCTTTACATTTCAGCCATTTTCACATCATAGTACCCCTTTACATTGCAGTCATTTCCATGTCATAGTGCCCCTTTACATTGCAGCCCAAATGACATCCTGGTTTACGTGCAGTTCCTGCACACACAAACGCACTGTGTTTTTAAAAGTGTGGCCCACGCATCAAAAAACGCTGCAAGTTTGCCGGTGCAGAAACTGTAGGGTAAATTTAATGGTGCAAAAGCAGAATGGATTTCAAGGCCACTGCATTTTTAAAATGCTGCATGCACCTTTTTCTGCGGGAAATACAGGCATGGCTTCCCTCTCACATGAATGGGCTGCTGTGCCTGTGCAAACTTGCATACATGTAAAGCCGGCTTAAAATAAGCCCATCGAGTGGTGAAATACTGTACAGCGCTTTGTGGTCTGGTGGCCTGGCCCATGCTGCGTGCTCTGTAATAAATGCAGTCACAGCCTGGACAGGGTTTTGAAACTGTACATATGTGGTCCTGGGGAGCCTGGGGAAGAGAAAGACCTACCTGGTCCTGGCCAGCTCAGCTTCGATCACCATTTATTCACACACTTTGTAATTATTTATATAATATTATTTATTATAGTACTTATTATTCAATGTTCACTGTCATTCTATTTGGGTTGTTGATCCTCCATTGTATGAATTAATGGGGATTTATTCATTTATTTTTTATCTAGCCTAGGATTTTGTATTTTGATCACCTTACTCTTATAGGAGTTATTTTTTAGCACTATTTTTTGTTTTTATAGCGCAGCTCAAAATTACACTTAGTTCGATCACCATCTGCTGGCAGGCTCACACCAGTGCTGTAGTCTAGCACCCTGATATCGGCTCCACTACGCGGTTCTACTCGAGGCCTTCAGTGTACAGGCAGCACCCATATCGAGGGGCAGGGCCTGAGCGCCAGTGGCGTTTAAGGCCCCTCCCATCTGCTCTTTGCTTGAGAATATTCAGCAGCACTGCAGGCTGATGCCGGTGTCTTGTAAAATAGTGTCCTCCATCAGATAGTGTCCCCTGCGTACTGCGCATGCGCAGTACACAGGAACACAGATTCCGAAAATTGCCGAGGATGAACGGCGCCTGCGCCGTGAGTCCAGGTTCTATCCCCACTATCCAAGTGGACATAGAGTTAGAATAAAAAAGAGCCGAGCGGAGCGAGGCCGAGCCCGAAGCGTGGCGAGCGAAGCTCGCCCGCGAGGGGCCCTCTAAAATTCACAACCCTATGTCCGCTTTGATGGTGGGGCTACCACCTCCACTCACGGCGCAGGCGCCGTTCAGCTTCGGAGTTTTTCCGAAGCTTCGTCTGCTCCGTACTGCGCATGCGCAGTACGGAGCGGACACCATTTGATGGCCGGACTCTATTAGGCAGAACACCGGCTGCCTGTGTCACTCTGGACGGTGGATTTCCAGCTTTCCAGGTTCTGATTTGCGGGCAGTGTGGGCTGAAGGGGCAGCTCTGCTTTGGGCACCAAAAAAATGACAGGGCCCCGATCAGCTGCCCCTTTTGCCCTGCGGTAAAGACGGCCCTGGTGATAATATCTCGGCGCAGGAATTGTAAGCTATTTTTGATGTCAATGAGGTGCATATCAAAGTTCAGGCAGTTTTTGGACCTAAAATAGAACTAAAAGCAAAACTTTTTTTTTTATTTTTTTTTTGGATAGAGTAAAGGAAGATTATAACCCCATCAATTTTTGTCAACTGTGTCCTATTGGGGAGATTCCCCTTCACCATATCAAGACCCAGGAAGTGGGAGGAGATCCCCCCAAAGTAAGGGAATCTGTGGTTGTCACCAGTGTCACCAGAACTAGTGTCCCCATTGGAAGGTTTCTATTCCTGTTTTGGTGACAATACAAAATTTGGGATTTTCCAAGCCAATCCTTTCCACAATTAGGTCTTTAATGCAACAGAGTTCGGTAGGGCAGGCAGTGGGACAGGTACGTTTCAGTTGCTTTTCTTGCAGGGATGGCTTTATTTCACTTTTTAAAATAGTGAATCATTTTGGAGTGTAAGGTTATAGATGTTGGATTTGGTTAAGAGTCAAAATAAGGTCAAAGTTGAGTTGAAGCATCAGTCTACCCAAAACTGATTTTTTATTAGGTTTCATTGTGGCAGACAACACCTCTTTTGCCTAAAGGTGATATTGGATTTTAGCTTTGGTCCCTCTTACCCTGCTTTACAAGCTGTTCAGAAAATTTAAATTTTGATTTAGTGGATCAATTTTTATTCTGTTTGCAATTTTTTATATACTGGACCATCAGAGTATATGTATGCTCATAGACACAGTCCTGTTAGGATTTCCATTGGGTGTTCCAGTGTTTCTCAACTCCAGTCCTCAAGGCGCCCCAACAGGTCATGTTTTCAGGCTTCTCATTATTTTGCACAGGTGATTTGATCAGTTTCACTGCCTTAGTAATTACCATAGCCGCTTAATCTGAGGGAAATCCTAAAAACATGACCTGTTGGGGCGCCTTGAGGACTGGATTTGAAAAGGACTGAGGTTGCCAATTTGAAAGAACAGTTTGGCTAACATAAAGCAAATCAGAGTGGTGTACGTGTAGGTTTCAGTTGGTTTTAGCTGCAAAAGGTTTTTATGGTGCTTGGTATCGCTGTGTGTACAATAGTCACCTGCCAGCTGTACAAATGAAGCTTCAGTGTCCAGCCATTTGGCCTCCATCTTCAGTTTTTGGACCCCAGCAGTTTCATGACACATATGGTCAGTATGCATAAAATCTGGCCCATGTTCAATAATGCTGGCCCATGTTCAATCAGATTTTTACAAAAGTCAGATATGATGTATTCTTACATATTAGTCTGAAAACATTGTACATCAAAATCTGAAGGTATTCTATAGCAACCAAATTCCTTTTATGACCCCAATATTTAGGATCTTACATTCTTATAAGATGTTTTTTCAAATAAAGCATTCTTTTGGTCACAACACCGATTCCGTAAACAAGACACTTTTCTCACATATTATATACCCTATATTATAGGCCTTTCTGTCTAAAGCCTAGTACACATGGGCCAAAAGTCGGATGGCATCTACAGGTTCAATGGAAACCAGCCAACTTTTGGCCCGTGTGTACAGCAGTCGGTCCATGACCAAAAAAGGTCTGCCGACCAGCTCCCTATCCATATGAGCGCTTTCAAACAATGGCTGAAAGCACTGACCAGAATGTTCTGGCAGGGGGAAATAGAACAGCGGGGGAGATCGCTGTACTAACGTCAGTTAGTACAGTGGCTCCTCCAGAGCTGTCAGTTTTTTTCATTCATCTCTGCTGGGTTGAACGAAAAAAAAAACTACTAGTGTGTACTAGACTTAAGATTTAGGCCTTTATGAGAATCTTCAAAGGTCATGGGCATAATCCAAAAAAATGCTGACACCAGCAGCTGTCCCCTGAAGACTCGCCCAGTCACTGATCTAGCAATGCTTGTCTTTCGGGTTGAATGCGTCATTCAAGCCACTTCCAGTGACTCCAGGGCATTAAAGTATAACTAAAGACAAAACTTTTTTTTTTAGTTTTGGATGGGGTAGAGAGGGATTAGAATACCTGTCAGTTTTTACTGCTGTCTGTTGCGCCGTTAAGGAGATTCACCCTCTTTATTTGTCCTGTTTATCATTATCATTGGAAGTGAAAGTAAAACAAAATCCCAAATTTTGAGTTGTCCCTAGAAAAGGACATTTTCCAATGGGGACACTGGTTCTGGTGACCTGGGAGTCCCTAAGGACACTTGATTTATAAAAATTGACCTAAGCACATATATCTGTAGTGTTTTCTTATCTCTCTCCAAAGCCCTGAGTCTGTGTCTTTCTGCTGTTTCATTCCTCTGTTGTCAGTATGATAACTTCTGACAAGTTCTCCGACAACCGAAATAAAACCAGTCTGAAATTTGTGTACGGTTGGGTGCTATAAAAATATTAGCAGACAGTTGGTCTATTCACAGCACAGCTCTGCACATTTCGTCCTTCCTTTGTGGAGATGGACTTGTTCTGAAAAATGGCCAAGAAATCATAAATTCTGCCAGGGTATGTAAACTTATGAGCACAGCTGTATTTACAGTACCTTTTTATTTCATAAGAGTCCTGATATTCAGTCCACACAGAAATTAAAGTGACACTAAACAATATCCTTATTCTTCAAAAATAAGCCATATACATCCACTACTTAAAGTAGATCTAAGGGATGAAGGTTTTTTACCTTAATACATTATGCATTAATGTAAAAAAAAAACTTCTGGGTGCAGCTCCCCCCCCCCCCCCCGCCACCCTTTTACTTGAGCCAGATTTCTATCAGGGAAGTAATTTGAATCAAACTCACCACCTACCTGCGCATAGACGCACACAAATTTGCCATGGATCGGCGCTCCGGCGCACGCACATTCGCAGCCCTACTGAGAGGCGTGCGCGAGTGCGCTCAAGCACACGCATAACGTGAACTCCCTGACCAGCCTATAAAAGGATCCTTAGCACACAGACAAGTTGCTGGTTTGTCTCAGCTCACCTGTGTTTCCCTGCTTCCTGTTCCTGTTTGCCGCTTCCTGTTCCTGTTTGACACTTCCTGCTTTGACCCGGATTGCCTGAAGACTTTGCTGATTCTCTCCTGACCTGACCCCTGGCTTGTTTAAACGGACTTCCTACTCTTAACCTTGCTGCGCACTGGACGGATACTTGTGTTTGACCCTCGGCCTGCCTCTGGATTATTCTCTGTCTGCTGCACTTAGCCTTGCTGGCTCCAGGACTGATCACCTGTGTTTGACCCTCGGCCTGCCTCCGGATTATCCTCTGCACTCAGCCTTGCTGGCTCCAGGACTGATTACTGGTGTTTGACCCTCGGCCTGTTTCTGCACTTTCTTTACTTGTTTTACAGACCTGCTGGCTGCTTACCTTCTGGTCCGGTCCATCCTGCACAAGCCTTCCTCCAGACCTTCACTCAAGTCAGGTATCCCGCTGGAGGCTTGTGCCTCTTGGTGCAACCCATTCCCTGTATCACCTCCAGGGGTGGTGTGCGCTGAGTCGCAACAGCCACCGCTCTCTGCATCTTGGCCTCGGTGAGTACCTCATTGCTGATAATTTCGATCCAGCGGTGTGAATGAGAGCAGCGACCCGCTCACCTCATTGGTTCACACAGCAGCGGGAGCCATTGGCTTCCACTGCTGTCAATCACAGCCAGTGAGGAGAGAGTGGGGTGTGGCTTAGCTGCACTCTGTGTGTGAATGGATGCACAGAGAGCGAGCCTGCTCGAGTGCCCTCATAGCAAGAGGCTTGCTATGAGGGCACTTAGCAGGGGGAGGAGCCAGCAAGGGACCCAAAAGGAAGAGGATTGAGATTGGGATTGCTCTGTGTAAAACCATTGCACAGAGCAGGTAACTATAACATGTTTGATTTTTTTTTTTTTTTCTTTTACCTTTCCTTTAGAATCAATTTAATGGCACTGTAATCATGAAAGTCTTTCTTATTCTGTATTTCTGCCTCTTTGTAAAGTTCTCTGTGAGATCCCGAACCTCTCCTCTTCCACTCTCACTTATGTTCATTCAGAACTAGGATTACCTCTTATTTGAGATCATGGTCCCTGCTGTAGTCCATCCTGGGTGCGAACAAAAGAGGGTGGCTACATTTCTACATGCAGTGAAATCATGGAGAACATACATAGACACCTTTTTTTTCAGTGTAGATGGTTTAGATTAGAACATCTTTCAGGTTTTTACTGTTATTTAGGTCCCTGGGAGATAAACCAGGGATATTTGTCATGTTTACCATTGTCACCTAAAGTGAAAGTAAAAGAAAATCCCAAATTTTGTGTTGTCACCAGAAAAGGAATAGAGGAGTCTTCTAATGAGGACACTAGTTCTGGTCACCCTGATGACAACCATGGATTTTCTCCCTTTGGAGGAATTTCCTTCCACTTCCCATTTTGGCTCTGTGACTGGAAGTGAAAAAAAAGTTTGGGCTTAATTTCTACTTTAACCACTTGGCCTCCGGAAGATTTACTCCCTTTCATGACCAGGCCATTTAATGTTTTATGTGATACGGCACAGCGTTAATTTAACTGTCAATTTCTCTTGCAACACTGTACCCAAATACATTTTTTGTCCTTTTTTCCCACCCTTTGGTGGTATTTGATCACCTCTGTGCTTTTTATTTTTTTTGCACTAAAAAAACAAATAAAGACTGACAATTTTGGAAAAAAAACAATGTTTTTTACTTTCTGCTATAAAACATACCCAATAAAAAAATGTAAAAAATCGAAGTTCTTTATAAATGTAGGACATTATTATTCTGCTACATATTTTTGGTAAAAAAAAATCCCAATAGGGGTATATTTGAATTGTTTGCGCAAAAGTTATAGCATCCCTAAACTATGGAATATTTTTATTTATTTTTACTAGTAATGGCGGTGATCAGCCACTTATAGTGGGACTGCGATATTGCAGGGTTAACATCAGGGGCAATCAAAGGGTTAACAGTGTGTCTAGCCTGTGCTTTTTTACTGTGTGGGAGGTACTTTCACTGGGGGAAGGCATTGATCCGTGTTCCTGGATCAATACCTTCCCTTCTGGCACAACGACAATCTGCCTTGTTTACATAGGCAGATTGCTGTTCTACCTCTGTACTGTCTAATCGGCGGGTGCTGGAGAACATCGAGACCGCAGTACCCGCCGCTGGGCTAACGCTGTATGTGGCCACAGTTTGAGCGTTTTGCTGGCAGTGCACATGCGCGCCCCTGACCCAGAAGTGTTAGATCACATACTAGGCACATGATCTGGCACAGAGCGGCCACCCTGCCACAGTCTATGTATGGTGGGCAGACCGCAAGTGGTTAAGTTGGCCATACACTGTGTAGCAGGTGCAGTCTGCTGTCTCCACTGCAGGTGGTGCTCAACCTCAGTGGCAACACAGAGGGAGAGGAGGCCACGGGTCCCTGGGTTTGGCGTGTTTTATGTGAGTGGGTAGAGTTGGGAAAGGTACCCCTTCTTTTAGGGACAGTGCTAGAAATAGGGAAAGGTTCCTGACAAGGATGGAAAGCATAGGGTCGTATCTCTCTGGATACCTTCCTGATTGGGCATGAGACATCCAGGCTGCATTCTGTCCCCATTTGTCAAACAGCTGCTGCATCCAATCAGAAGCTGCTTGGGTACTCTGACAATCGCCAATGCCAGCTGTTTGAATACCAAAGTCATAGCTCCCAACTGTCCCTGATTTCAAGGGACTGTCCCTTATTCGGAACAAAGTCCCTCTGTCTTCCTCATTTGTCCCTCATTTTGCTCTGATCCATATAGTTTTATATAACATGCACTTTTTATCTTTCAAAAAGTGTTTCTCAGTGCTGAACCTTTTATCCAATTTCTAAACTGCTGCCTTTGTAAATTTCAAAAGCCAATATAAAGGAATAGTAGTGGTGAAAAAAAGAACTGGTGGGTTTAACCAATATTTTTATTTTTTTGCATTTTTCTCCTTTAAGGGGTTGTGGCAGGGGTGTGTGCCCTATGCCTACATACTTCACTGGTAATAGGTGTCCCTTGTTCCCATCTCATAAAGTTGGGAGATAGGCCAAGATTCAGCCAGGTGGATTCGTGCATCTGCGTTGTTAGCATGGATCGAGGAATCGGTTAGGCAACCTATAGACAGTGTGATTTTCTTTCCTGCAACCAAGGTTTGCAGGAAAGAAATTTGCATGATCCCTCCATCAACACAGACAGTTCTAAGAGGGGAATCCCTCCTGCTGAGCAATTGTCTTCTCCCGGGCCGGGGGAAGCCGTTACTGCCAGGAGAAGACACAGATTATCGCTAGTGGCTATAGCAGCTTCTTTCAATAATCGGAAGCAAATCCGGCAGGCTGTTTGTACCCAAGTTGATCGATCTATCAACATGGTACATTCAGCCTGCCCATTAATGCTTTGAATCTCGGCCGGTTCCTGCTAAACCAGCCAAGATTCAAACCATGTATGGACGGCCTTAGTCTGAATGAAAAAAGCTAATAGCATATGACCAACTTTAAAGGGGTTGTAAAGGCTTGTGTTTTTTCCCCTTAATGCATCCTATGCATTAAGGTGAAAAAACACCCTGCAGTCACTGGCCTCCTAGCCCCCCCCCATTTTACTTACCTGAGCCCCGAATCTCCATTGGCACGTCCCTGCCGTCCCTCTCTCCACAGGTTCCCAGCTCTTGATTGGATAGATTGATAGCAGTGCAGCCATTGGCTCCCACTGCTGTCAGTCAAATCCAATGACGTTTTGGGGGGGTGGGGTTGAGTCCGGCATTCGTGTCTGTGGACGCAAATGCTGGTCTCTGGAGAGTGCCCGCAAGGTAACCCCCTTGGGAGAGCGCTTCTCCAAGGGGGTTATCTAATGCAGGGAGGAGCAGCGAGAGCTGCCAAGGGACCCCAGAAATGGATGTTCGGGGCCACTCTGTGCAAAACGAGCTGCACAGTGGAGGTAAGTATGATAGGCTTGTTATTTAAAAAAAAATAAAAAAACGATCCTTTAGTGTCACTTTAATTTACCTAAACACCATCAAAAAATTGGAATGAAGGGTTACAAAATGTGTGCTACCCTCAGTTTATGTTCCTAATGTTGATGACAGGAGTCTATTTTTATTTTTAGTGTGACACTTGCTGTTCCTGGTCAACATAAAGTAACAGTGAAACAAGATAAGAGGAGATGTTGGGAAAGCAGTGCACACACACATATGTCAACTATAAAAAGAGTAGACCATGCCTAAAATGACCAGCACCTGTAGGTAGCTGTTATGTTCTTGTATGTGCCAAATCAAGTGCCAGTTCCATTGACAAGAGAGTAAAAGAACATTTCTTGTTGCCTTGGATCAAAATGAAATTCAAGCCTAGCACTTGGGACTTCAAAAAATAGCTTGTACACCTAATTGCTGCAAGAGATTATAAGATTGTTGTGTCAGGGCACCGTGTCTGGAACACTGTGTATGGCTGTAAGCGCCTTTCTGAATGCAAATCTTGTGTTGTGTTCTGCATCATATCCATGGCTGTCTACAGGTATCCATCATTAGCTAAGAGACAAAGTAGAGTAAAGTCAAACCTAGCCGGGCCCTGGATTCTACAATCAGTGTAAATAAACTTCAGCTCTGGAGGTTCCCCCCCTTCATGACCAGGCCTTTTTTTTCCCACAAATAGAGCTTTCTTTTGGTCGTGTTTGATCACCGCTTTTTTTTTTTATTTTATTTTTTTTACTTTCTGCTATAAAACATATCCAATAAAAAAAAAGTAAAAAAATCTAATTTCTTCATCAATTTAGGCCAATAGGTATTCTGCCACATATTTTTGGTAAAAAATCCCAATAAGCGTACCGTATTTGCCGGCGTATAAGACGACCTTTTACACTTAAAAAAACTGAGCAAAAAGGAGGGGTCGTCTTATACGCCGGGTCCGCTGCTGGTAAGCCTTCTGGCTGTCCGGTAATACTGTATGTAGCTTCGGCTACATACAGTATATACCACTGAACCAATCCCAGTGAGCGATGTATTCAAATGAATACAGAGCCTGCTCGGATTGGAGCAGCAATCTCTGCCAATCCGAGCAGGCTACACACAGTAGCCTGCTCCGATTGGCTTTGAGAGTGAGGCGCGGGCTGATGATGTAACAGCCTCCGCCAATCCCAGCAGGCTTTGTATTCATTAATAGAATACATTGCTCGCCGTGATTGGCTCCAGCACCAGAAGGAAGAAGGAAATGGCTCCAGCAAGAACGAAGAAGAAGAGGGATATGAAGCGTCGGAAGCCTCGAAATCGGGGGTCGTCTTAAACGGTGAGTACGGGCAAAACATTTTAACTGTGCAGGTTTTTAGGGGGTCGTCTTATATGCCGGGTCGTCTTATACGCCGGCAAATACGGTATATTGATTGGTTTGCGCAAAAGGTATAGCGTCTACAATATATGGGATATATTTATGGAATTTTTATTTATTTATTTTTACTAGTAATGGCGGTGATCAGCAACTTATAGCGGCACTGCGATATTTTTGTGGACAAATCGGACACTAACAATTTTTTGCGAAAAAGTGACACTAATACAGTGATCAGTGTTGAAAATATGCACTGTCACTGTACTAATGAGAATGGCTGGGAAGGGGTTAACATCAGGGGCGAGCAAAGGGTTAACTGTGTGCCTAGCTAGTGTTTTTGTACAGCGTGGAAGGTTCTTTTATACTAGGGGAAGACATTGATCTTTGTCCCTGCTTTGCAGGAACACGGGATCCATGCCTTCCCTACTGACAGAATGGCAATCTGCCTTGTATATATAGGTAGACTGCCGTTCTGCCTCTGTACCGATTGATCGGTGGTGCCGGTGGACATCGAGTCGTGGTACCCACTGATCAGCTTCCACTGTGTATAATCACAGTGGGAGCGAGTTGGCAGTGGCGAGCATTTGTGCCCACTACCCGGAAGTCCAGGATCACGTATATATACATGATCCTGCACACAGCGGCTGCCCTGTAGCAATATATTTGCTATAGGGCGGTGGGAAAGGGACTGTCAGCAATTTACAACATTGCAGGTAAAAGCAAAAAATGTAAAGAATGTTACATCTTTGCAGTATTTTTCCTTTCCATAAATCATTTTATTTATTTTTTGCTTGCAATGTGCCTCTGAACTTGCCAGAGAACAGGCATGCGCAGGGGGTGTGCCAGGTGTGCCTGGGCACATCCTAATCACACTTTGCGGTGCTGATTCCCTCTACTGCCTAGGCTTCTCCCTGTGTTGTGCTCCCCCACTGCAGTACTGCTGACATCCCTCCTCCCCTCTCCCCCGGCTGCTACGGGGGGGGGGGGAGGATTTTTCAGGATGGAGAGTGGGGGAAGGGGCTAGTTAATAGATATGCTTGTAGATTAACTGGCATCTGTCTAAGGCCCCTTTCACACTTGTGCGACTTGTCCTGCGACTTGGGACTGCAAAGTCACATGGCAAGTCATACCCCATGATTTCTAATGAGTAACGTTCATATCTGTGCAACTTCAAGTCGCGGTGACTTCAAAGTAGTCCTTGCACTACTTTGGTCTGACTTTGATGCGATTTGAGGTCCATAGACCTCAAGAAGATTACACAGGCATTGCTTCAAGCCGCTTCAAAAATCACGGCCAGGTCGCACAAGTGTGAAAGGGACCTAAATTGGCCCTAATATGTGTATGAATGTGAGTTATGCCTCCTACACACGATCAAACAATCCTGTGGAAAAGTCCGGCGGACTCAAGTCCGCTGGACACTCCTCCCGTGTGTGGGCTCCGGCGGACTTTTTTTACCCAAAAGTCCGGCGGACTAAGAAAGTATTTTTGCACTCCAATCTGTCCGCCGGACTCGCATTTCGGCGGACAATCCGGCCGTGTGTGCCAGTCCGCCGTACTTTTGAAATGAACGGACTTTTCCCGCGCGGAGAAAAGTCCGCTCATTTTGAGCGCGCCCCCAAGGTAGCCAGGGCCAGCGAAGGAGGCGTCGCTGGCCCCGTCAACTGGTATGGACTTAAAGGGGAGTCCCTACGCCGAAAAATCAGTGTGGAGGTCCCCCCCAGGTCCATATCAGACCCTTATCCGAGCACGCTACCCGGCTGGCCAGGAAAGGGGGTGGGGACGAGCGAGCACCCCCCCTCCTGAGCCGTACCAGGCCACGTGCCCTCAACATGGGGGGGTGCCTTGGGGAAGGGGGGCCTCGCGGCCCCCCCACCCCAAAGCACCTTGTCCCCATGTTGATGAGGACAAGGGCCTCTTCCCGACAACCCTGGCCGCTACATAACCCTTCCCCACATAGGGTGGGGGGCCGCTATCCAGGGGCCACCTTATTAAAGGGGGCTCCCGGATTCCAATAAGCCCCCTGCTCGCAGACCCCGACAACCAACGGCCAGGGTTGTTCGGAAGAGGCCCTTGTCCTCATCAACATGGGGACAAGGTGCTTTGGGGTGGGGGGGCGCACGGCCCCCCCTTCCCAAAGGCACCCCCCCATGTTGAGGGCACGCGGCCTGGTACGGCTCAGGAAGGGGGGCGCTTGCTCGTCCCCACCCCCTTTCCTGGCCAGCCGGGTAGCGTGCTCGGATAAGGGTCTGATATGGACCTGGGGGGACCCCCACGCCAATTTTTCGGCGTAGGGATTCCCCTTTAAGTCCATACCAGGTGACGGGGCCAGCGACGCCTCCTTCGCTGGTCCCCGCGACCTGGAGACGCACTCAAAATGAGCGGACTTTCCTCCGCGTGTGTGGGCGAATCCGTTCATTTCAAAAGTACGGAAGATAGTCCGGCGGACTTAGTACGCCGTATTAGTCCGCTGAAAAAGTGCCGTGTGTGGGCAAGTAGCTCATTCGGAAATTCCGGCGGAAAGTCCGGCGGACAGTCCGGCGGAAAGTCCGCCAGACTAAGTCCGCTGGATAGTCCGCTACGTGTGTACGCGGCATTAGGGACCTTAGAGTGTAAGCTCCTTGAGGGCAGGGACTGACACATGAATGCATACCTCCCAACTTTTTGAGATGGGAATGAGGGACACCTATCAGCAAAAGTATGGAGGCGTGGGACACACCCCTTGCCACACCCCCTTAAAGGAGAATTGTACAAAAAAACAAGATTGGTTAAACCCACAAAGTGCTTTTTTTACCACTACTATTCCTTTATATTGGCTCTTGGAATTTACAAATGCAGCAATTTAGAAATTGGATGAAAGGTTTAGCGCTGGAAAACAGTTTTAAATACATATACAGCTATACAGATCAGACCAACATGAGGGACAAATGAGGAGCAATGAGGGACATTGTTCCAAATCAGGAACAGTCCCTCAAAATCAGGGACAGTCGGGAGCTATGTGAATGCACAATATAGTGTAAAATGCTGTGTAAATTTATGGTACCTCTAATAAAAAAAAAAAGTCCTTTTCTAAATGAACATATTGAACACACTCATTGTGTTCAGTCATAACTGAAGCATAGTAAACTGTGTTTACTATGTTTCATTTTGTGAATGAACAGGAAGCCACTCAGCACAGAGCACTATCCATTCATTCACTGTCCAGTGCAGCTGAGGCTGCAGAGAAAGGCATGTGCGTTTTGAGTTTTGGGGTGCACACCCTAATGCAATAGGATGCGCACACCTATGGAACTGACACACTAGAAAGTACCACAGCCTCCTTCCTCCTTGCAAGTCATAGCCCTCTCCTCTTCTGGGAATGTCTAATTACCGTCTGTTCTGGCCCAGCTTCTCTACCCCACCCCCTGACTTCATACATAACGGCACTGTACTCCCACTGGCTCCTAGAGTGGACGGGGAGATGCAACTTTGCTTGTTTCCGAGGACCAGCCAGATCTTGGTGTCATGGAGGATCTTGCCATAAATGATGCAGACTCTGTGAAAGCCTGAGCTTGTGATACTGCAGTGGTGCTCCACACAGAGGCAGGAGTCCCGTCTGGAGCTGAAGGGGAACAAGGAGCTATTTGTTCAGCACAGAACTGTGCCGAAAATACACCGAAGCCTCTGGTGGCCACCATGTTCAGCTGAACTGCCTTCAGCTGTAAGGTTGGCAGGGAAGCATGCAATCTACTGAGCGGCTATCATGTGTGCAAATGCAGCTCTGGGAGTGACTAGCTTGGTGTGTGCCGAGAAATAGGAAAGAAGGAGCACCCACAATGCCACATCTGTAATGTATCAAGGGAAAACAAAGAAGTTACCAAATAGATATCAACAGGTCGGACTTTTATGCATTATTATTATTATACAGGATTTATATAGCGGCGTCAGTTTATGCAGCGCTTTACAACATTAGGGTAGACATTACAATACAATACAATTCAAGACAGGGGGAATCAGAGGGCCTGGAAGCAAATAGGAAAGTAGAAAAAAAAATTTTATTGAAAAATACAATATAACAGTGTTCAAAACAATATAAAAATCATATGAAATGATATCATTTGTACATTGAGCCCTTGTGCGTCGCATATACGCGTTTCGCCATAAAGGCTTCCTCAGGACACGGAAAAAGGTTCAAAGATGTAGCAAGAGAGAGCAACAATAAATCTCACTATCTTCAAATGAGCTGCGCCTCAAATGTCATAGCAACCAGGACAGATCCAAATATATGGAGCGGTCAACCACGCTGTGATAGCGTGGACAGCAAGTGGCACATTCTGATGAGTACAAACAGAAATTGATAGCTGCTTATAGCAGGGGCAGGAAAGAAGTCTCACTCAGTATATTACCATCAATGGGGACGGCCAATAGAGGACATAATCCCATCCACATGAAGCTTAGTAGATGCTGGTGACACATAGTATGGCCAAACAGCATATAAAGTCTAAAGGTAAAAGTATTTTTGTGGAGAAAATGAAGGCATACCCCTGGAAGACAGCCCAATGCTGTGCACCTGGAGCGGGGAGCCTTGCAACTTTGCTCTTGTTTCCAAGGACCAGACAGATCTTGGTGTCATGGAGGATCTTGCCATAAATGATGCTAACTCTGAGCTTGTGCTCCAGACAGAGGCAGGAGTCCCGTCTGGAGCTGGAGGGGGAACAGCACAGAACTGTGCCAAAAATACACCGAAGCTTCTGGTGGCCACCAGGTTCAGCTGAACTGCCTTCAGCTGGAAGGTTGGCAGGGAAGCATGCAATCTACTGAGCGGCTGCCATGTGTGCAAATGCAGCTCTGGGAGTGACTAGCTTGGTGGATACCCTCAATTTCACATTCTCCTCCTGGGCTCTTAACCACTTCAGTCCTGGAAGATTTGGCTGCAGAATGACCGGTACATTTTTTGCGATTCGGCACTGCGTCGTTTTAACTGATAATTGCGCGGTCGTGCAATGTTGTACCCAAAAAAAATTGACGTTCTTTTTCCTCCCACAAATAGAGCTTTCTTTTGGTGGTATTTGATCTCTTCTGCGGTTTTTATTTTTTGCTCTATAAACAAAAAAAGAGCAACGATTTTGAAAAAAAAGCAATATTTTTTACTTTTTGCTATAATAAATATCCCCCAAAAATCTATAAAAAAGAAAAAATTTTCCCTCAGTTTAGGCCGATATGTATTCTTCTACATATTTTTGGTAAACAAAAATCGCAATAAGCGTATATTGATTGGTTTGTGCAAAAGTTATAGTATCTACAAAATAGGGGATAGTTTTATGACATTTTTACTATGATTTTTTTTTTTTTTTTTTTTAGTAATAGCATTAATCTGCGATTTTTATCATGACAGCAACATCAGACACTTTTGACACTATTTTGGAACCATTGTCATTTATACAGCAATCAGTGCTATAGAAATGCATTGATTACTGTGTAAATTACAGTGGCAGTGAAGGGATTAGTTGGCGATGAAGGCTTGTGTGTCCTAGGGAGTGATTCTAACTGGGGGGGGGGGGGGCTACTTTGGATATGACAGCGATCACTGCTCCTGATCACAGGGAGCAGTAGATCTCTGTCATTACACAAGGCAGAATGGGGAAATGCCTTGTTTACAAAGGCATCTCACCGTTCTACCTCTCCACATCGCAATCATGGGCCGCCGGAGAGCGTTCTGTCGACGTACATCTGTGTGCAGCGGTCGGCAAGTGGTTAAAGAGGAAAAGCTTTTTTAGGGCGGATTGCAGGCGCTATTTCTAAAGCTATAGTGCCTGCAAAACGCCCTGGTGTGAAAGGGGTCTTAGGAGGGTATTTCTGGAAGTGTGGGGAGATTTTCTCTCACTTCTTGTGGTGTTTGCATAACATAAAACAGACCTGTTCTCAATGGGACAAAGATGCATTTTATTATATATATAGATTCATTTTATTCTTCACTGGGTGCAAGCTGGTTATATTATATCACTTTTCCCCTCACACCCCTGTCCTGTGTGCCATGACACAATGTGTGGAGGGGAATGTGTCAGTCACACAGGGACAGGCTGTATGAGAGGGAGCTCAGCACACAGGCCGGATGCTCGGTGTCAGGCCGGCCTGGAAGTGACGTCAGTCCGGGGCGGCCCGAGCTGTGTCTTGTGTGCGGGTGTGGGATCTGCTCAGGGAATCCCATTGAAGAAGAGGACGCCCGGTAACCGGGAGGGGAGAGGCAGCCATGTCTATGGAGGATCCGTTCTTCGTGGTGAAGGGGTGAGAAATGGCGGGGAATGGGGGTGGCATGCACCGGGTGGGCTATACAATGTATGGGTTGATCTATACAGGGGCCCTGATATCTTGTGTGGTGCTGCTTATCTATAACAAAGGTGTTATTACCAGGTATGCTCCAATTGGAGGGGCTCATTCACACGGGCAGGAAAATGCTGTATTTGAATGTGTCCATCAGATAGTGTTGTGTTCATCTATAGTAATCAATCGACCTGCACACACAGCTGCATCTATACAAAAATGTGCGTTACGTTGAGTCGCACACACAAAAAAAAAATAGAACGCGGCTGCAGATTTGAAGTACTTCAGACATGTATTTTACGCAAAATCTTTCCCCCTCCCTCCGTGTGAATGAGCCCTAAGTTCACACCACCGACTATCAGCAGATTGCTGCGTTCCCTGTTAGATATACATCACCGCTGGACGCAGAACCGCTCCGCGCAATAGACGCATACAAACTGGCTGAGAACCTGCGGCCGAAACGCCAACTCTGAACACACACTCGCTACATCCACAGTCTGTAGTTGTATGTTACGGCTCGGGTGATTGGTTACCGCAGCAGTACCGAGTACAAGTCTGATAGTCATCTGTTGCGCAAATAAAGCTGCTGTTTTCCCCTGCATTGCGGTTTCCTTTGAATGGGCTGTAAATCGCACCAGACTGCACAAAAAGGACTTTTGAAAAATGAGTCGCACCAAATCATGTGGTACTGCACTACCATATGATCCTGTGCCCACACATGCACTGCGTTCGCGATGCCGATAACAATGTATTGCAGCTGCAGCAGATGGCAAGGTAGTGCGTTTTTGAGCGACGTGCAGGAAAAGTGTATGGAACGTGCCTTTTCAGGCATTGCATTCTAGTGTGGACCTGCTCGTAGGCTGGGTGCACATAGATGCAAATTGGATGCATTTTTAACCGCATCCAATTCGTTTATGTGAGACAATTGAGCCGGTTCACATATGTCCGGAGCAGCTGCAGTGCGGCTTTGAAAAGGGTCCTGTGCGTTTTTTGGGTCCGGTTCATGTGCGAATTCAGGTAAAAATTCACACCTGAACCGGTGAACAGAAACACTCCAGACTGCAAACCGCAGCTAGACATGGGTGAACCCGGCCTTAAAGTGGTTCTAAAGCCTTGGTGTTTTGTACCTATTAAAGCAGACCTTTACACATAACAACTTAAAGTGGAGTTCCACCCAAAAATGGAACTTCCAATTTTTGGAATCCCCCTTCCGGTGTCACATTTGCCACCTATAGGTCAAGGTATTTGCTTCTGGACATAGAGATCTGTGGATATGTACGCCATATCCGTCACCTCTCCCGCCCCCCCCCCCCTGTCTTCTGGGAGACACACAGGTCCCAGAAGACAGCAGGGACCTGTGGGATCGTGCATGCGCTGTAGGGAACCAGGCTTTGAAGCCGCAGGGCTTCACTTCCTGATTCCCTTACCGACGATGACGGCCCCTCCACTTGAGATCCGAGGGACAGATCGGCTTCGGGTGCCGACATCGCGGGCACACTGGACAGGTAAGTGTCCATATTTTAAAAGTCGGCAGCTGCATAAAAAAAAATTCGTCAGGACCTCCGCTTTAATAAAAAATAATGTTCTTTAAAGGGTAAGTTCACCTTTTACAGAAAACTCTATAAGGTGAACTTACACGGGTCCCCCTCCACGTCGCTGACCTGGACCACCGATATCTCTGGTTCTAAGCCCCCGTATAGTCCGGGGCCTTAAAATTCTCTCAGCTAGAATGTCCCTCCTCAGGAGGGATGTTTGGGGCATTCTGGTGAGTGCTGTCACATGGGCATTGCCATCCTGTCAGCTATGAAGGCGAGGAAGGAGAGAGGATTTCTAAGCCCCAGGCTCCTGGTGCGGATAAACCGGGGCTTAGAACCAGAGATATCGGCTGGCTAAGGGGGGGGGGGGGGGGGGGGGTGAGGAGGGGCACCTGTGTAAGTTCACTATACAGATTTTTCTGTAAAGGTGAACTTACACATTAACAAGAAACATACATTCTACATTAATAATTGTGCTACCAAAATTAGTGGTGCTGTAAATTGCCTCCAGCATTGCTCCTGTTTCCTCTTGCTGGAGGCTGCCATTTTGTTGAAGCCCAGAGCCCCTGAACAGCAGTAAATCAAGAAGCGGAACTAAACTCATCAATTTCACAGTTTCAAAAAAGTTACATTCCTGGAATGCCGGGATAGCTAACTGTCACATTTGCTTGTTTATTCAACCAAACTGTCAAAACCATCAAATGACTGATGTCATAACTGATCACATGTGAAGCACCATGGTGGTTGCAGATCAAACAGAAGCAGCTTCCTTGGCTGTAAACGACAGGAGGTTTTAACTCTGCTTTGAGTCTGTCAGCAGATCAACCTCTACAAACTCGACGGTGCCTAAAAATAGAGAGCAACTGAGCATGAGCAGAGTGAGACGCTGTATTAGTGGATTTTAAACAGTATAGGCACTTATTATTAATGTTTTACATAGCTATACCTAAAGGTATAATGAGCTGCAGCGGCACCTGCACACCGCTGACACCTTCCACGGTGTTTCTTCTGGGTTCATGGGCTCCGGTGCTGTTACGTCACTCCTGTGCTGAGCAATCACATCACTCCCGCGGGAGCTGCTGGTCACGGCACAGTGCTCTGAAGAAATGTCACGGGCGGCCGTTCCTTTAGAGCGCATGCGCCAATGATGTAATCAGTGGTGTATATAGTAAATAATTCCTAAACGGTGCAAGAGGAGATAGAATTCAGCTTTTAGCTATGGATAAATCAAGTTATCTACTGCAGCTAAACTCGGACAATGCTTTCCTATGGCCCCATTCACACACTGCATTTAGCGACGATTTCGTTACATGGGGTTTGGTGCTGTTAGAAAAAATAAATCTGACTGCGTCCAGGACCGATTTTATTGCAGCTATCTGCACATAACCACAGGTAATCACAGTGAACTATTTCACCTGCGGATAGCAGCGGCAACAAGGGGAGAAAAATAGAAAGCACATCAGAAATGGCAAGAATGTTCCAACGCAACTGCATGTAAATGCAGGGTAGTGCCTGGTATTGAAGTCTTTAAAGTGATTCTAAAGCTTTGGTGTTTTTTTTTTTTTTTTTTTGTTTTGTTTTTTCACCTTAAAGCAGAACTAAACCCATTGATTTAACGGTTTCAAAAAACAGTTACATTCCAGTCATTCTGGGAATGTAATCGTCACATCGGTTATGCTTTCAACCTAACTGTCAAACCATCAAAAGGCTGGAGGCATAACTGATCACATGTGCGGCACCATGGCAACAGCAGATTAAACAGGGGCTAAGATGGGAGCTTCTATGGCTGAAAAGCATAGAAGGGTTTAGTTTTTGGTTTAATGCTTTTCCTGCATTAACCACTTCCATCCCATTGTATGCATATATATGACCTCATATTGAAGTGGTTATACTGGGATCGTGGTTGAGGCTTCAACCATGTTCCTGGTATCATTCTTTACACTGGATGATTCCCTACACGATAAAGGCAATCCTAGCTGCTATACAGCCGCTGGATTACTTGTACAGCGCCCGATCTGGGGAGCCTGGTAATGATGCGACCAGGAACATTGGCTTCCCCAGAAACCGTGAGAGGAACTGATGATGTCCCACCCATTGTTTGAAGTCAGAGACTGGAAGCAACAAGGATTTTAAGCCATTGCTGGCTTGTGAAGCAGCAGACCCAATCTTGGTGTGATCTGCTACTTTGGAGGTCAGAGGAGCAATCTGGGGTCTAATATACCTGTATTATTCTTTTCTTCTTTTTTTTTTTTTTTCTTTTCAGGTCTTCCCTTATGGCAATATCCCAGTATCTTTTTTTTTTTTTTTTTTTATTTTTTTATTTTAACCTCCATAGCGGTAATCCTGAGTCTGGCTCAGGTTGGAAATTTACTAGCAGGAGCGGTAACCCCGAGCCAGACTCGGGATCGCACCGCTGGATGCAGGGGAGGACACAGTGAGACTTAGGCCACGTACACACGGGCGGATTGTCTGCCCAACTAAGTTCGTCAGACAATCCGACAGACAGTCCGTTCAACTTTTGAATGAACGGACTTGACCACACACGATGAACACGATGAACAGACAGTCCGCTGAAAGCTTGCACGATGACGTGTACAGCACGTACGACGGGACTAGAAATACGACGTCCAATACACTGCAATGCAACCTTCGGCGTGTAAATCCTTTCTGAGCATGCGCCATACTTAGTCCCTCCAACTTGCCTACTCACGAGCGGACTGTCCGCTGAAACCAAGTTTGGACGGACAAAATTACGGAAATTCCGAAAGACTTAGTCCGTCAGACTGTCCGCTGAAAAAGTCCGCTGAAGCCCACACACGAGCGGATTGTCCGCTGAAACACGTTTCAGCGGACTAAGTTGGGCAGACAATCCGCCTGTGTGTACGCGGCCTTACTTACCTTGTCCCCTGGATCCAGCGATGTCCGCCGCGCTGTGTGATCGAGCTGTCCTCCGCTCGATTCACAGTGCCGAATGCCTTTTTCAGTGTTTTAGGATTTGATTACATTATTGAATAATTTTTATTATTCTTTATTATATTATAAACTTTATCATACCCGGGATGTCTGCTAGACTCTGGTTTGAAGAGATTTAAGAGCGTTATTCCTAAGAATTACAGGACTAAAAAATAAAACGCCAGATTTCCATGCAAAATAATTGTACCGCTTTCAGCACCTAATTCCAGACTGAATCATACCGCCAGGGAGGTTAAGCAATGATAGGTTTTAATGTAAAAGTTATCCTAGCAGCTAATTGGCTGCTGGATCACTCTTACAGCTCTCCCAATCCAAAGGGGAGCCTAGGACTAAAGCTGGCGGTACCTCCAGCTAGTCACAGAGATGACTGAAGACCAGAACTTCCCTGATCAACCAGAAGCAACAAATCATTTTGTCACTTCCAGTTTCGGTCAAAACTAGCCATTACTGGCCTGTGCAAGCGTCGGATCAAACCAGTTTTGGTTTGATCTGATGCTTTTAAGGGCAGAGGGGAGATCTGGGTTCTGTCACTACCCATGCTATCCCAAGGGATGTTTTCCATCCCTTGTAACGGCAATAAAGTTGTTTAAAAAAATAAAATGTAAAAGCACCCCATCCCTCCATGATCACACGCAAAGGTGAACACACGGGTTGGTCCTGCACGTATACATTAACAGCGATCACACCACACGTGAGGTATCACTGCAAACGTCACAATGACAGCATTGGTTCTAGCGCCAGGCTTCTAAAGTCCATGAAAGTACGGTATATTTTTTCCAAACAAAATGTATTTCAAATACCGAATAACGTAAAAAATTGCAACACCCGCTATTTTATGCTCCGCTTTAAAAACAATATATAATGTTTGGTGCTTCTAAGTAATTTTCTAGCAAAAAAAAAAAAAGAAGATGTTAACATGAGTGTGAGAAGTGTCAGAATTGGCCGGGGGGATGAAATGGTAAGGCTTCATGTACACGGGACGTTTTTACAACCTCTCCTGAACGATTTAACTTGACGGATTGTAAACCACATTTAAAATGTCTGTTTTACTGCATTCACATGCTGCTTTTGCGTTTTTAGAAGCTTTTCTTAAAAAGAAAAAAAATGTTTTTTTTTTTTTTTTAATGGGCGAAAAAGAAAAACGCCTATAAACGAAACGCGGGTTACCACATTTAGCCACGTTTGGCGTCTGAACTAATTTTTTTGCCTTAAAAAAAGGCCTATAAACGCAACTGCCTAAAAACGACAGTAAACAAACGTGTGTACATGTACACATGAGATGACATTGAATGAGTTCAGGGGCAGTTGAAAAAAATGCCCAACTGCCTCTGAACGTCCGTTTAGCAGCAGTGTACATGGGGCCTTATGGTCCCATTCACACATGTGAGAGACCCAGTGGGGTTCCCAGCGATTACCACTGAAAACAATGGAAGGCTGACAGCCCCCACAACTAATCATGGCTGCTCATGTGAATAGAGCCTCCAGGCCCCCCTCTGATACAGTTCTGGCCGCATACAATCTAGTCACAGCTAATCGGCCAGGATGTATACAGCCATAGCCTAGTATACAGCCTTAGCACAGTTTTGCTGCATCCAGTAGAACAGAGAAAACTATCCACTGCTCTTTGAATGTAACCTGAAAGCAGAATTTCATCCACAGACCTCTATATAAATTCTTAATGCAAAAAAATTGTAGTGGGATGAAAAGTACACACATTGCCTTTTGTTTTCTGTATAATGCATTCATTAGTGTAGCAGATACCACATCCAGCACCAGACTTAGGCCAGACATACACGGTTTGTGCTGAACCGGCCCAGATTCGAACCATTAATGGGCAGGCTGAATGTAATGCTGGCCATACACTATATGAAAAATGGGGCGAACCCAATTTAAAAAAATTAACATTCGGCTGCGGGCGCAAATTATGCTGCCATCATGTAATGACCGATAAATTGTTCAGTGGACATAAATAAATACATTTTTATGTTTGTTTTTTTACATATACCTAGTGCAGACAGGTCTGATGGGAAACGCATTAACCTTTCAATTTATCGCTCGTTCGGCAGAAATTTTTAAACTTGTCCTTTGTGTTTTCAGCTCAAAAACGTCCAAACAATTATCGATTTTTGTGCCCATTAACTGGCCGGGAAAAAAACGAGCTGTCTAATGGCCGCAGCGGCGGCCATCTTGGTGCACCCATCGGTGTTTACAATGTGATCGCTCCGTCAAATGATGGAGCGATCACTTGTAAACAAACCGGCATCATGATGACGCTGGTTCCTCTCCCCTCTGTGTACAGATCTGTACAGTGGAGGGGAGAGATCGGATGGCAGCAGCGCTGTGGGCCGCATGTGTAGTGCCCACCGCGCTGCTCTCTGACAAGTGCAGTCACAGTCATCCCTCAACACACCCTGCCAATACACTCTGCCATACCCAGCCATGCTCAGCCAATATTACAGTGGGGGAGATGTATATTACAGTGGGGACTATATGGTGGTGGAATTTTCACAGGTTTTTGCAAATTCATTTATTATTTGCTGATCCAAAAAATGATCCGATCTGTGACTCTGATCCGAGAAACGATCTGATCCATGAGTTTTTTGATCCGTTGCACCCCTAGCAGCCAGTGTCACCTGCCAAAAATGAAAAATCGGCTTAAAATATTGGCCGCAAAATTCGGCATTTTATATCGGCCGGCCCGATTTTCTAAATATCGGCCAGAGAAAAACCCAGATCAGTCGACCTCTACTACCCTGTTGTTAGTAATTAAGGATGAGCTCCGGCGTGTTCGCACACCCCAAGTGCAGAGCCTGCCAGGAAGTCGGCACTGTGCTGCTCTAATCACAGGCAGTGAGACATTTCCCGATCTCTGCAGCCGCACATCGGGACAATGTCTCACTGCCTGTGATTAGCACAGTGCAGTCCCGACTTCCTGGCGGGCTCTGCGAACACGCCAGAGCTCATCATTATTAGTAATACCATACTAATATAATATATTATATTGCGTACTGTCTGTCATGTTTTAAAAAAATGATAAATCATGTCATGTCAGTGTGCTATACTATACCAAATGACAAATTCAATGACAACAAGGGCATACATTTTATAGTATACTAGTACTACAGAATAATAAATAGCATGCCATTCCATTTCAAATCAGTTTAAATTTTTTTTTTTTTTTGCTACATCACGATGTACTGTAAGACATTTAATTAATACCATACTGCATGGCACAAAAGGCACAAAGTAATACATGTTGTTTGACTGCTATGACAGTTTCAGTAGTATAGTAAAATAAATTAATTGGATTGTTTGGCAGTTTAAGGCAAAAAGGCAATGCATTGCTCACCGGCGAATAGTAGTAATGGTAGCCATCCAGGAGGGACAGTGCCCAGTGCCCACTGTTGTACTTCAGTATGTGCAGCCCTGTATGAAGCTGTCTCGGGTCCCAGCAGCGTCTCTCGGGTCCCAGCAGCGTCTCTCGGGTCCCAGCAGCGTCTCTCGGGTCCCAGCAGCGTCTCTCGGGTCCCAGCAGCGTCTCACAAGCACGAGGAGCGTCCGCGGGGAAGGTGCCAGCGTCTCAGCAGGGAACGTGCTTACGAGTGCGGCGTCTTATCCGCGAGGAACGTGCAAGCCGCCCACAGAACGAGTGATGTCATCCGAAGTTTCTCCCACCGCTACTGCGCATGCGCCATTTTCGGCGCCATTATCGGCAAGAATTCTCTTTCGGCAAAATCCCGAAAAGGCCATTTTCGGCCGATATGTTTCGGCGGCCGAAATTTCGGTGCATCCCTACTTCTGAATTCTGTCTCTTTCTAAATAGCATACAATCAATCAATAAATGTTTGGTTGGGTCAATCGCAAAACTCTAAACTTCCCAAAGAGAGCAGTTGGAAAGATCTCCAGCGGCAGTGCTCACCATTAGAACAATAGCCGCATAAATCCAGGAGAGACGCTCTCCCATGTAGCTTGCCCCGTATGTGCCCAACTGCCGGGTACATGCATGCTGGCCACATGGAAAGTGACGTCACCTTGCAGCACGGCCACTACCGCTGGGCATGTGGAACCACAAAGCCCAGGCATCCACACTGCGCAGCCGCTCCTCCAATCCCCGTAGGAGGGGGCAGCATGACCCACAGCCAATATTGCCAACTTTTTTGTCTATCTGCAAAATGCTGATAACACTGTTTTCGGCTGCCGAACTTTAAAAAAAATGCTGCTATAATTAGCTTATATGGTATAATTCAGGTAATATCGGTGAGGAGAGCATATTGAGAGCTGTCTCTGATGGTTCTTGGTTATAGGTGCAGACCTCAGTGCTGTCATTACTACTCATTGAGTCAGTACCTGGAACCGGCATGCAACCAGTGAAGTATGAAAGCATGGTTTAAGAATAAAAAACAAAAGAAACAAAACCAGTTTTAGGGAGTGTTGTGATAGACATTTCTGGAGGCTTTAGAGATGTAGCGAAGCGCCAAGAAAGTGTCACGGGGTATGAATTCTGATGTAAAGCAGAGCAGATGTAATAGTGTGTACAGGACTGTAAGGTTACTATTTTATTTAGTGATAAATGCTTTCAGAGTGCTTGAAAAACTTGGGTCAAATGTCACAATTTGAATGAAGTGTAAACGAGGCCTTAGACACTTTCATACACAATACTCTGTGTAAATCATATTTAGATTATAGTAGAGGGCTTACATTAACGAGAACAAGGTTTTGGGGATCGTTCACACCAACCCGGTGTCCATTGGTCAGGGGCAGTAGGGTTTGCATTGCTACATTGCAAGGCGCTATTTACTTTTTTTTTTTTCCCCTTTATTGAAGTGTTACAAAGAGATACTTTGTTCAAGTCTATGTACTACATTGCATTGCAGTGACGCGTTGTAATGATTTGTGCTGCGTAAGGCCGGATTGATGCTGGTGCGCTGCGGTTAGGCCGCTCTGTGGGTGTATGCGCAGCTCACCATGTGTTTTTAGGCGCAGTCCCATTGACCTTTAGCTTGCGCTTTCAGAAAATGTGGCAAATAAAGTTCTGCAACTTGCATTTTGAGCGCATTTTTCAGAGAACAAGGCAAAAATGCACTACCCAGTAGAAGTCATTAGGACCGTGGCTAAAAATGTGTGTAAAACGCACATGAACTGCGCAGTAGGGATGCACCAATTATATCGGCCACCAAAAATTATCGCCCTAAAATAGGGTTATCATTTTGGTACACCACTACCACGCATACATCTGTGCTGCTGCCAAAACGCAGTATACTAGCGCATATAGGTAAAAGTGACCTAGTGTTCTGGGGTTGTACTCCTAAGACGGGGATGTTCTTGTGATCATGAGTTTTGTCTGGAAGACTGGGAGAGGGACTACAGTTCATTCATGTGTTCCTCAATGCTGGAATAATGCCTAAAAGTAAACCAGTTCCCTATGATGATCCCATGTGAGGCGATATGACCGATTGAATGCCTGTAGCTGGTTAGCCTCTCCTACAGAGATCTAGGTTTCTTTTGTTTGCTACCTTGTGTGAAGTGTACCCCCTGTGACTTTATGGTGTACAGTACATTGTACCGGGAATTTGTGCTAATTTGCCAAGTGGGGGCCGGAGTCATTCTATAGCACTACAATGCTATGGAATGTGTATGGAAGTGATGCTGTAAATCTAAATTGGGAGATGTGAGCTGGTGAAATGGCGTAATAGCTAAATATAGTGCTTGAAAAAAGCGTCATCTGCAGTCTCCATGTGAAAGCCCGAGTGCTTTCATGCAGGGGCGCTGCGCTGGCAGGATGTCAAAAATAGTCCTGCAAGTAGGTATTTGAAGCGCTTTAGGAGCGGTGTATACACCGCTCCTAAAGCGCCCCTGCATATTGAAATCAATGGGCAGTGCCGCCGTAGTGGCACTTTGCGGGCACCCTTAACCCTTTATGCAGCCGCTAGCGGGGCTTAAAAGTGCCACAAAAATGAAGGTAAAGCGATTTACCACCGATGCCTGGGAGCTGACAGTGTGAAAAGATTCTTAGTACAGAGGAAGGATGTGTCTATTTGGGAAAATATTTCTATTTCATTGTGTGCAAAACTTTTTAGTTTTGGATAGAGTAGAGGAGTTTTTATTGCTGTCTTTGCATCCGTAAGTAGGCGCCACGTACACTGCTGCTGGTAAACGGACATTCAGAGGCAGTTTTTTCAGCTGCCCCTGAACTCCTCCAATGTTATCTTATGTGTACATGTACACAGGTTCGTTTAATGCTGTTTTTAGGCAGTTGAGTTTAGAGGCTTTTTTTGGAAGCCAAAAAATGAGTTCAGACGCTGAGTTTGGAGGCACTTCGTTTACAGTTGTTTTTTGTTTTTGGCTATTTTGAGATAAAAACATTTTCTTCAAACTCGCCTAAACGTGGCATGTAAATGTAGCTAAACTGACAATTTAAAGATCAGTTATTATCTGTCAAGTTAAATCGTTCAGGAGAGGTTGTAAAAACGTCCCGTGTACATTAAGCCTAAGGCCCCTTTCACACGGGATAGATCCGTGATGATCCGCCCCATGAACATCCGCTTGCTCAGCAGGGATCGCTCTGTTGATCCCCACTGAGCAGGCGGATGACAGGCACACTGTGCAGGGACCGCCCTGTCAGATTTCCGCTCTCCTCTATGGGGGAATCGGATGACCATGGACCGTCTGTCCGTGTTCTTCCGATCCGCTCTACAGAAGGATAGAAAAATAGGATTTTCCTCCGTCTGCAGAATCAGACCATAGAGGAGATGGATGATATTGTGTGTCAGCGGATGTTCCTCCTGCAGACACCCGCTATTCCATAGGTATGCATGTATGTCCGTATTTCACCTGAAAACGGATGGATGAAATACGGCCATATGGTCCGCACATGTGAAAGGGGTCTAAGGCTTGGTTCACACAGGGGCAACACGACTTTTGGAGGCGACTTGGACGCGACTTACAACAGTACTTTAAGTCGCCCTAGGCCAGGCGACTTGCCGTGGCCAATCAGAGAATGAGCTCTCAGGGGGGAACTCCTTTTGAGAGCTGATAATTCTCTGAGAGTCGCCTCCGTATAGACGGAGATCGGACTTGGAGGCGACCTCCATTGAAATCAATGGGTACCAGTCGCCTACAAGTCGGATTGAAGTAGTACAGGAACATTTTCTGAAGTCGGAGCGACTTCAATAGTGTGCATTAAGACAGCTCTCATTCACTTACATTGATTTCTACATGTTGTGCGACCTGATGTGACTTGGGGCGACTTGAAGTCGGATCTGAGTCGCCCCTGTGTGAACCGGCACTTAGGGGGAGATTCACCCTCTCTGTTTGTCTTGTTTACTACTATTATTGAAAGTAAAAGAAAATCCCAAATTTTGGGTTGTCCCCAGAAAAGTAAAAAATGGGAAATCTTCCAATGGGGACAGTAGATTCCTTTAATTTGCAGGGATTTCCTCTCACTTCCTGTTTGGATATGGGACAGGAAGGTAAGGGAAATCTCCACAATGGAACACGGATCCCAGAAAAAAAGAAATCTGACAGGTTATAACCCTCCCTTGCTTTATCCAAAGTAAAAAAAAAAAAAAATAATTGCATATAGTTCTACTTTAAGGGTTTAATTGCATAGCAGTGTTGCTAGAGCCACCATGTAGTCTAGGTTATGGTCAGAATTCCCTGTTATCTGTGTATTGTGGGGCTGCCATTTTTCAACGCTTCAGACAAAGAAAAAAAAAAACCTGAGCTTTGTGCCACCACGGGTACACAAACATTAGTCTACAGCCAATGATGGGAAGGAAGGAGATGGTCAACAACATGACACACCATATGACCAGTTTACCAGGACCCTGGCAGGTTTTTTTTCTTGGTGGTGCCAAGATGAATTACAGGTGGTAGTTGGGCTGGGCTTTCCACCAGAAATGTAAAACAGGTAAAATATCACCTACTGCATATTTTTTGTTATACAGGGCCTACTTTAAGAACTTTATATTGCCATTCCGTAGAATTCATTAAGTCATTAAGAATCGAGATCGCGATTCTTTCCCACTTGCGATCTTAAAGAGGAACTGCAGTTTGCTCACATAATTTGTAATAAAAACATCTTTGCCATTCTGAAGCTTTCCTCCAACCACTTTGCATATTATTTTATATATACTGTGATTCTGTACTTGCCAAATATGCTGCAGAAATCTCCCTCCACTGAGTCTGGCTGCAACCATTTTAACTGTGGGCAGCTAAAGTTGATGCCTTTTCAATTCCTGGATTTACAAAGGCATACCTCCAGCCCTGCAGCTTTTATTGGCTCTCTTATGACTCATCCCCCTCTCTTCCTGGCAAACTCTTAGCAGAGTGGGAGAGAGAAAGCTGTGCATGATGTCATAAGCCTAGGCTAATGACCAGACAAGAAACAGGAAGTGGGCTGTATAAGGTATTTACTGGCAGAAAAAAAATGTTTTACTATCCAAAGTTAAAACAACAAGGGCAGAAGATTTGTAGATGGAAAGAAAAAATTACTGAAGGTCCGCTTTAACAAAGCATTTTCCAGATTCTATGCAGAGTTCTCTACTCAAAGCAACAGCTGTCAAAAAAAAACAGGCAGTCTTTTCAAATGCAATTTTTTGGGGGAAAAAATACACTGAATTTAAAAATAAAATGAAACAGTAAAGTTAGCCCAATTTTGTATTATGTGAAAGATAATGTTACACCGTGATAATCGTAAGAGAATTGTGATCTTTATTCTAAGGGAAAAAAAAATCTTGATTCTCATTTTTCCCAGAATTGTGCAGCTCTACTATTACAACACGCTGGCTTCAATCCAGCCTCCAGTCAGGCTTTCTATGTCATTTCTTCCAGATTGCATTATAAATCCTTGTTCAATCCGTTGTTTGTTCCCCCAAAGTGCTTTGGCTATATCTAATTTTCTCCTAACCATATACCCTGACATGGTTCATCTGTTGAGCAATTTGACTTTCGTGGTCAGAGAAGTAGCAGCTTAGGGCCAGGACCTGATAACTACCTGGACCATAAACAAAACTCTGGCCAGGGAAATGTACTTCATATTTTTTATTTTTTTGTTAAGATCTGCTTAACTTGGTCCAGCACTCATACCCCTCTCAGACTTCCATATGTTTTTAATAATACTGTGGGGGTTAATTACGAAAGGCAAATCCACTTTGCACTGCAAGTGCACTTGGAAGTGCAGTCACTGTAAATCTAAAGGGTAAATCTGAAACCAAGGGAAGCTCTGCTGATTTTATCGTCCAATCATGTGCAAGCTAAAAAGCTGTTTTTTATTTCCCTCGAATCTACAGTGACTTTACTTCCAAGTGCACTTGTAGTGCAAAATGTATTTGCCTTTCATAAATAACCCCCTGTGTTTGAATCTGACCATGTCAGGTCATTGTTGACAAGATATTTTCCTACGGTCATGTGCTGGCACTTATGGTTGATTTTATTTTTCAGGGAGGTCCAGAAAGCAGTGAACACAGCGCAGGGTCTGTTTCAACGATGGACAGATCTTCTTCAGGATCCTTCTATTGCTACCCGGGAGGAGCTGGACTGGACTACTAATGAACTACGTAACAACCTGAGGAGTGTTGAGTGGGACCTTGAGGACCTCGATGAGACAATTAATATCCTTTTATAGGCCTTATGTAAAGTGTTGGCAGTGCAGCCATGGAATCCCAGTTCATTCCGATTAAAAAAAGCTCCAACATTGTCTTGGAATTTTTATGTTGGCCTGGTTTTAATTCTGTCCAATGCTTATTTAGGCAACCATTCATATTGATAGGCCAAAGGGAACGGGACAGGGGATATTGGTCATACCAAGCCTACAGGCCAAAAATCATTATCCAAATAAGCGGGATCAGGCAAACATACTTAAATAATTAACAAGAAAAAAAAGAAATGCCATTGTTGCCCACAGCAACTAGCCAAATTCCAAATACTTTTGTACTGTTTCCTTTGAACAGGCTAGTGAAAACAGATGTCTGACATTTTACTTTGTCAGCTGAGTTGCCAGTACTTCATGTACTTTTTCCGGACACTGCACAGACCAAGCATAAATCAAGCTGCAATAATGTTCCATTCACTACATGGAAAATGTGTACAGAAAAAGTGCTGCGTTCAGTAAATCATGCTTTAAGGCCACATTAATGGCATTCACTATCTGTCAAAACATAGTGCAGAGCGTTACAGAGAGGTGTAAATTATCAAGTTGGCAAGATACCAGTGAATCCAGATATCGGCTTATCCATTAGGTGGTCCATTCCTTTAATGTCCAGTTATCGTTTTAATTTAAAGTTGGATAAATAAAGTCAGGGTGCATCAAAAGGAGAAGTGTTTGTTTTATTGCTGTTTGCGTTAATGAAGCTCCCCCCAACCCCTGCAAGAAAAAGTCAGTGACATTAAAGTTGTATAAGGGCCAGGTCACACCATAGAAATGCAGTCCGGTTCCTTTTTTTGCATGCATGTTTTTGACACGTTTACGGTGCGTTTTTTGATGCAGTCCAGTGCATTTCCCCTCCTTCCTTTTTTCTTAACCTTAAATAAGGACATGTGCATTCCAGTGCGTTTTTTTTATGTGTTTTACAGCGTTCCAGTACAGACTAGTGCAGGAAAAATGCAGCATGTTTTTTTTTTTTTCTGCAAGCACTGGTGTGATCTATGCCATTGAAAACCATATAACGGTGTGTTTCCATGCGTTTTTGATGTAGAAAAAAAACTGGCCTGCATGTGGTGTGAACTGGCTCTAAAACCCTGAAAAAAGTTTTTTTTTTTTTAGCTTAAAGTGGAAGTAAACCCTTCTATCGTTTTCAGTCAAGGAAGCCACCATCTTGGCCTCTAATAATTCTTCAACTGCCATAATGCTGCACATGTGATCAGTTATGACACCAGCTATTGGATGGTTTGAAAGATTGGTTGAGAGCACAACCAATGTGAACGTTAACATTTCCGGCGTGCTGGGAATGTAAGTGTTTTTTTGAAACTGGGTTTACTCCTGCTTTTAAAGTGGATGTAAACCCTCACATATACCCAGTGAAGTGAACAGCCTCAGGTGATACACAGAGATGAAACAAATCTCCCTACATACATTTTTACTTGTTTATCTGCTGTCTCTCCCTTTCTACATTCTTTTGAAAGTGTACATTGTGTTACAAATCATTCTTCCTCTTCCAGGAGTGGGTGGGGAGTCTGGGCATACACTGCGTGAGAGCTGATTGGAGGAAAGGCACAAACTCCCCCCCCCTCCACAGGGAATGAAGGAACTCGCAGAGCTGCAGGCTGAATAGACCAGCTCCATGCTTATTGGTTCCTCGACACACACATTTTTTTATCTGCTTTTATCTGGTGTGTTGGAGAGCTTGTCAGAAGTTCTCATTATGATAACAGAGGAAGGGAGCATCATAAAAACACAAGACTTAGGACTCTGGAGAGAGATGAGTAAACGCTACTGATATATGTACCCAGGTCAGATTTCATGAATGGGGTTTACAACCACTTTAACAAGCTTAAGTACAACAAAATAAACATTCCCCCGTAAAGCTTGACATCATCTTTCATATTATACAAAACAATTGGGTTATATATTTTGTTGTGTTTTTATTTTTAATTCATTAAAATTATTTTTTATTTTTTTGCAAAATACCGTGTGACATAAAAATGTATATATATATAAAAATAAATATATATATATAATATTATATGTGTGTGTGTGTGTGTGTGTGTGTATATATATATATATACACACACATTAAATAATGTATGTGTATGAGGTTTATAAGTAATTTTCTAGCAAAAAATACTTATTAAACCTATAAACAATGCCAGAAAAGGATTGGTCTTCCAGAGGGCAGAGATCTTTTAGCTCCAAATTATAGCTAGACATAGAAGGCTGGAATTGATGCAGGGAGTTCTCTGCTAGGGCTGGGAGCTTTATTAACACAAACCATGGTAACACAATAAACAAATCCTTTTCAAATCAGTGTTCAATGATGCAGACACTGGAAGAGATTCTTTTTTGCAGGCACAGTTTTTATCCTCTTATTGATTTATTTTTGCTGTATTTATAACTACAATTAGGATTTAACAAAAGTGATGAAGGCCATGAGTGCCTGCCTCTTCCCTCTCATGATCACCCTATCAGATGCAGTCACCGTTTAGCGTGAATGGGAAAATCAGTTGTTTGGAGAAATCTAACCATGTATGACTAGCCTTAGGCTAGTTAATGATTGGCTGGCAGGGATGAGCAGGGTTCATGCAAAACTGAAGTGATTCAAGGATTGACTTATTTTATAAGAATGGGTAACTTTTTTTCCCTCTGTCTTCCCCTGATTATTGCCATGTTCTTTTTATACTTCCTGACACCTTAATGAAGGTACTTGGTATATAGAAAGGATGATTGGGGCTAGTTGCATTGAATGCTATGCTTTTTATGAGCAACATAACCTGGAATCATTTTTGTTTCAGAGGTTTTATGACAGAAGGACAGTCCTGCTGTCCTTGCAGTTTGAGTCAGCTCTTCTGGTACAATAGAGCTGAAGCCAAACAGGAAAGTCAATTGTTGCCACTATTTACTACAGTGTTTTCCTTTATTCTGCTCACGTATTGTTGAATCCAATCCTCGTAAGTTCAGTCTGGATCCAGCCGAGATGAGGCAGAGAAAAGCTTTTATCAGCGAAACCCGGCAGTGTGTCAAGGTGAGAATCACAGCAGGGATCTGAGTGAATGTATAGCATTGGCTTGTGTGAAGGCTCAGGGAGAAGGTTACATGAAGTGTAGCCATTTCCCACAGGTATTTGGTGTCTGCTTAGATCCTTCCTGCAAGGTGAATTACAGTGCCCTTTCATATTTGTGCCCGTATGTCCCTGGAAAAATAAGCAGGGGGGTTGATTTACTAAAACTGGAGTGTGCAAAATCTGGTGAAGCTCTGAATAGAAATCAATCGTCTGCCAGTTTTTTTTTTTTTGTTAAAACTCAAAGGATAAGTTCACCTTTTCCCAAAAATTAATAAATGCATTATTAAATTTTTTTTTGCAGGTACAAAAATGTGCATTTATAATTTTTTGTTGCAGGAGCCTGTAAAGCATTGCACCAGCGATTAGCAGATCATTAGTGCTATGCAGGTCTCCTGCAGATCTGTCAGTGTATTGGGCTTGCCTGTACCTCGTGATACATTCTGACAGGAAGACTCGATGAACTACCCCCAGGGTATGTAAACAAAGCAGATCACCGTTCTGACAGGGGAGAAGATGGAGAGCCCGTGTTTCTGCTAAGCAAATTTCTTCCCCCAGTCAAAGCATCCCTCACAGTTAGCAAGCACTCCCAGAGAATACATTTAACCCTTTCATCATCCTTGTTGTTAATCCCTTCCCTGCCAGTGTCAATACATTGACAGTGCATTATTTTTTTTTTTTTTTATAGCACTGATCACTGTAATAGTGTCAGATTTGTCTGTCGCAGTCCCGCTAAAAGTTGCTGATCGCCTCCATTGCTAGTAAAAAAAATAAAAAAATTCCATAAATCTATCCCATAGTTTTTAGCAGCAAACTTTTGTGCAAACCAATAAATATTGTGTTTTGTTTTTTTTTTTACCAAAAATATGTAGCAGAATATATATTGGTCTAAATTGATGAAGAAATTTGATAGATATATATATTTTTTTTAATGTTTTATAGCGCAAAAAATAAAATCCGCAGAGGTGATCAAATACCACCCAAAGAAAGCTCTATTTGTGGGGAAAAAAAGACATTAATTTTATTTGGGTACAGCATCGTAAAACCACGTAATTGTCAGTTAAAGTAACGATGCACCGTATCGCAAAAATGGCCTGGTCATTAAGGGAGTAACACACAGCTGCACTAGATTTTGAACTCTGTAGTCTTAGGCCCCTTTCACACAATCCGCCTGTCGGTTTTTCTTCACGGATCCTCCATTCACCCCTCTGGAGTGACATGTCCACTGACATCTGCAGCTATCCAATCCTGTCCACATAATCTAGACGGATGGTGGTCCTATTTTCCATCCATCTGGCAGATTAGATCGGATCAGATATGATCGGTTGAAAACAGACAGGAGGTCCGTTTTTGCCCAATCTCCCCATAGAGGAAAGTGGGACAGGGTCTGACTCCGCTCTGCACAGTGGAGCAGATATGGACCTGTCATCCGCCTGCTCAGCGGGTATCAGCGGAGCGGTTTCCCCCGCTGAGCAAGTGGAGGCACCTGTGTGAATGGGGGCTTAGTAAATCAATCCACATGCAGCAGCAGTTTAATTCTTCTGTTGTTTTGTTATATGCTCACTATTTAATAATAATTTTAAAGTAAAACTATGCTATATCTTTAATTAGTAGTCATCTTTAAGTAAATATAGTTTATAACATATTTTGAGTTGTACTATATTTCTTCGATTTGTTGATTCTTGTCATGGTTTTGTGCACGTTTTACAATATCAACTACCGTATCTTGATTAAAGTGGAATTTTGGGCCCTGTTCACACATACTGCAGTGACCTGAGTTTTGTTGCACTGGAAGAAGGTAGGTCATCGCAAGGAAACAATTGTTTTCCATGTGTCATGTTCACACCACAACGCTGGTGTCATGTGCAGTGCGTTGCTACATGTATGCATTTTAATGCAAGGCACCTAAATGCATATCAAAGTTAGACTGTCTGGGGAAAAAAAAAAGCTTTTTATTGTTTTATTCCTTACAAGAACCCATACAGCAGCCATCTTGGCGGGGGAGTAGAGAGTGAGCAGTTGGAAGCTACCTAATGAGGTGTCTTAATGGCAGGGTTTATAGAAATAGATGAGTGACATTGTAAATCCTGATATAAGGTCCAAAACTGCCCTTTACTGTCAAGTTGTGTGAGCAATGGATGCACTAAATAGCTCCAATTGGCTTGCCCCAATCTCATCCGCCCCCCCCCCTCCCCCTCCTCAATATGGCTAGCATGATCATTAGGGCTGTTATGCTAGACATCACATTTGCCAATACCTCTCCAAAACAAAAATGTGTGTGTGTGTCTCTATTTTTCTCTTCATTCCTTTTCTCAACCCATAAACAGGAAATGATATGATGTCAGAGAAAATAACCTGCAAAATTCTTAAGGCTCCATGCACACTGGGCTTAAAAAAAACATCTGTTTTCCTTTGAGTAATAAAACGCTTATATAGAGCATTTTTTTGTACAAAGCTCCAATCAGAAATGCGAATGAGAAGTGTTTTTGTTTCTGCCTCCTAAACGTTGAGCTCAAAATATGCCTCTTAACGTCCTAATGTGTATGGACACATAGGATAACATTGTGCTGCTTCTACAGGCAGAACACAAAACTCCCGTAGAAGCAACATTTTTTAAGCCAATGTGCATGGAGAATAACTATTTAATGCGCATAAAAACATCGACATGTGATAACATGCATGCCAACACACTTCAATGGAAGACCATGCATATCCAATTTTTCCCACTGGCCCAAAGACTTTAGGGTCCACCATTGGTCTGCCACAGATAATGTAACTTCTGTGCACTGCACTTAAATCATCCTGGCACCCAGCTGCATTCTTGGCACGCCAGCCGTGTACACTGCATGGACCTGTATAAAAATGAATTGCTAGGAGCAAAAGGCAAGGCTTTTTTTTTTTGGCAGCTTCGACTTTGCACAAAAATTTGCCTCATAGCAATTTTTTATTAAGGAATTTTTTCTTTGCTTTAACAACTGATTAAAATTAAGTAAGGAATTAAGTTTTTCAATCAGTCAGATCCGCATGGTAGACTTACAAATGAAAAACAGAGGAACATTAATAATGTCAAAGGAGTCGGATGGTGGGAGATTGTTGGTTGAACAGTGACTGCAGCCAATGAGCTGTTTGGGTATTCTGACAGCTGCCGTTGCTATCATAATACAATATTCAGCTACAAGAGATTTGTCCATCCATGTAGTATGGATTGGGCAATTTGATGGCTTTCTCTTGTTCAGCCCACGTGGTGTATGGCCAGCATTACTGTGCAGCAGTACTTAAACACTTGTGGACCGCCCACCGTATATATACTGCAGTAAGGTGGCCACTATGTGCCAGATCACGTACCTAGTACATGATGTTACACTTCCAAGTCTGGGGCATACACACGTGCTCTCGACAACCTCCTGTGATCACACACCGTAGGAGCCCAGCAGTGGCATCTCCCGCTTTCATATTTGGGGGGCGGGGGCAGGCACATGAGGGGGACAGGGACAAAAGTAGGGGGTCCAACTATAAAACGCAATTTTGTGTGTGTTATATACATACACACCCTGATCGGTGCCCATCAATGCAGCCTACCAGTGCCCAGATCTCCCACTGTGTCACGGAGCTTGAATTTAATATCCCAGCGGCCACTGTAGCAAAGTCCCAGCTCGTATGATTATATGTCACACTGATTTAATTTCCCAGCATTGGATCAGTGTTCCATCTATCACCGGACAGGAGCCAGTCTAGGTTGTCGAGGCAGGACTTTGTTAGAGCTGGCGCTTGAGGAGGGAGTGAAAGATGGGTGCACCGGGATGACATCCCTACCTGACACCTCCTCCCCATTTGTGGTACCCTGGACGGAATGCACGCACCCCCCGTGATGCCTCCGGGGACCAGGGAGGCAGCAAGATGAGCAGGCAGTGCCACTTGGGCTGCAGCGCCCCTGCCTCAGCTCGTGGTACCTGGGTGTTGGGGGGGGGCACAGTATAGTGATGCCACTGTTGCCCAGTGGTGGGTATTGTGGACTCAGTGTCTGCCGGTACCTGCCGCTTTAGTCGGTACACATGCACAAAGGTTATCTGCCTATGTAAAGAAGGCGGATTGCTGTTCTATGAGGTGGGAAGGCATTGATTCTGTGTTCTTACAAAGCAGGGACACAGGTCTTTGCCTTCCTTTAGTAAAAACACCTCCTCCACAGTACACAAGCATGGGGTAGAAACACATTTAGCCCTTGATGATAACCTCTTCCCAGCCAGTGTCATTAGTACAATGATATTTTGGTATATACTGCGCTGTGATGATAAACTTTATCAAGCTGCCAACACCGCTTCTAGACAAAAAGCATAAATGGAAATAAAAAAAGTATATGTGTAGCGCTATAACAAAGACAGAAAATTTTAAAATGATACGTGTCATCATATAAATCATAAGACAAGGAAAAGCTTATTCCCTAATAGTGAAAAAAACATAAACCACATTAAGGCAATTGAATAAACCTTTGAAATGCAAATATAAGTGAGAAAGATGAATAAAAATTATAAATAATAATCATTCGTGAATATCATTGACACGTGTCATTAGTACAGTGAGAGTGCATTTTTTTTTTTTTTTTTAAGCACTGATCACTGTATTAGTCCCCAAAAAAGTGTCAATGTCCAATTTGTCTGCCGCAATATCGCAGTCCCGCTATAAGTCACTGACTGATCGCCGCCATTACTAGTAAAAATTAAATACTAAAATAGAAAACACTGCGCTAAACCCTTTTTGCTCTTGAATTTTTTAACAAAATAAATATCCCAGTTTGTGGACGCAATAACTTTTGCACAAACTAATCAATATATGCTTATTGTGATTTTTTTTTTTTTTTTGATTTTTTTTTTTTTTTACCAAAAACATGTAGCAGAATACATATTGGCTACATCTTTTTATTGGATGCTTTATAGCAGAAAGTAAAAAATTATGTTTTTTTTTTTTTTTTTTTTTTTTCAAAATTGTCAGTCTTTTTTTGTTTATAGCCCAAAAACCGCAGAGGTGATCAAATACCACCAAAAGAAAGCTCTGTGCTTATGTTTTCAAAGGAGTTCAATTTTTGCCTGGAACTTCGCATTTTAGGCTGGGTTCACACCGGAGCGATGCGGGAACGCCACAAATCCGCTGCGTTTTCTCGCATCGCATGCCTCCCGCCGGCAGTTCACACTGCCCTATGCGGACTGCTGGGAGTGTCAATGAAATCTTAATGACACCCCCAGATCAGTCCGCATATCGCAGTGCGATCTGCAAACTCGGACAGGAATCGGATCGCATGGTGTGAACACCCATGCGATCCGATTCTGCTGCGGACCAAAAAAAGGGTCTTTGCGGCGGGTGCGATGCGAATTCAGCCATACTATCTGTATGGCTGAACTCGCATCGCACAGAGATCGGATGTGATTTGCACTGCAGTGCGGTGCGAATCACATCCGGGTCTCCCACCCGCAGCGGTGTGAACCCAGCCTAAAGGATAAGTTCACCCTTTTAATATATTACACCCATATTCAGGTTTCACCGGCCCCCACTCCCCTGTTCTACAGCTAGCGGGAGATCTCTCCCCCCCCCCTTTGATTTAAAACTAATAAAGGTTTTGGTTGGAGTTGGGCCTTCAAAGACTTTAGCCGGAAATGAGACAGTAAAGCTTTGTGCTTTTATGGCTGTCCAGTTACTTTGCATTGTCATGTGAATGCCACGCAGAGTGCTGACATTTTCCGGACCGATTTTATTACCTAAGGTGAAAATCTATGTGAAATACGTTGCTAAAATTTGCCAAATATCTGTATTTTTTCTTAGATTTTTTTTTTTTTTATGTATTAAAAAAAATAAAATAAAAATGCCATTTGTTGTCACAAGCATAATTGGCTTTAGATTTTCAGTTCCCAGAAGCTGACGGGCTGTTGATTTAGATTTCAAACGGTAACTGATAAAGGTATTTTTGTCTTCCCACACAGGAAATGAAGGATCAGATGACCAGTCCATCTGTTCAGGCCTTAGCTGAAAAGAAAAACCGGCAGGTGAGCGAGCTTGCGCAGCTGTTTGAGCCTGTGACGTGTGGTCTCCTTGGTGAACAGTACTAGGTCATACTGTGGAGGGAGTATGTGTGTGCATCACTTTCTCTGCTCTCAGGTTACTAGACTTATTGTCTGTGCTGCGTGGCCAAATAATATCCTGGATCTGCTTTGCTGTAGAAGTCTTATAGACATTAAGCTTTCATCACGTCTATAGGTCTTCTCATTCATCACCTCGTTATGAACAGGTCCAGCAAGAAGTAAGGGCGATTAACAATGATTCTATCCAAGTATAAAAACACCTTTTCAAGTTCATTCACAAACACCACATCAGGTGCGATCAGCTGTGAGAACCACAGTAGGGGTTCCTGTGATTAGCTGCAAGTAGGCAGCCCCATTGAAAGCAATGGAAGACTGCCAGCTCGAACAGCTGACCGCACCCACTCACATGTAAGGCCAGCCATACACGGTTCGAATCTCCTGCTAAACCGCCCGAGATTCGAACCATTAATGGGCAGGCTGAATGTACCAAGTTGATCGATCAACTTCAATACAACCAGCCTGCCAGATTTTCTTGCGATTTATTGCTTCTATAGCTGCTGGCAATAATCACCACCTTTTACCAGCAGGGATGGCTTCCCCCACCCCCTGCCAGGAGAAGACAATGGCCCGGCAGGAGGGATTCCTGCATGAACACGTCTGTGTGATGGAGGGAATCGTGCAAATTTTGTTTCCTGCAATCTGTGTTTGCAGGAAAGAAATTCACACTGTATATGGCCTGCCTAAGGCCTCATGAACAATTAACGCTGCCATTGGCATCTGGAGGTTTTGTGTTTTTTATTTATTTTTTTAATCTCAAAGCATATAAAAATAAATTTAAAAAAACTGCATCCAGGGGCAGAATAAAAGCTTGACGCCTGTAAATGCGCCTAAACTCACGTTTAAGTGATTGTAAAGTCTTGTTTTTTTTCCCTATAAAAATAACAAACGTGTTATACTTGCCTGCTCTGTTGCAGTGGATTTACACAGAGCAGCCCAGATCCTCCTCTTCTCTGGTCCCTCTTCTGTGATTATGGCCCCTCCCTCCCCTTCAGTGCCCCTACAGCAAGCAGCTTGCTTATGGGGCCAGCCAAGCTCCCTGTGTCTATTCAGATACGGAGCCCCGGCCCTGCCCCCTCTCTCCTGCTTGGCTAGCTGACCTTGATTGACAGCAGAGGTAGCCAATGGCGCTGCTGCTGTGTCTCAGCCAATCAGGAGGGAGAATCTCAGACGTTATGGACATTGCTGGACAGAGAGGGACCTTAGGTAAGTGTTAGGGGGGCTGCTGCACACAGAAGGCTTTTTATCTTGATGCATAAAATGCATTAAGATTTAAAAAAAAAAAATTCTGACTTTACAATCCCTTTTAACACTAAGCACACTTAACGCTTGAGCTAAATTATTATTATTCTGGCCAATAAATTTACACCCCAGCACTTGACACTTCTAAACACAATTGCATGCAAGTACAAGCATCAGGAGTTTTTACTAACAAAACCCTGCTGCCAGGAGGAAAGGCGTGTAGGAGAGATGGTCAAACGTCCAATGTGCATGAGGCCTAATTGCTCAGGCAGCGATCACATGCAAGTGATAGTCCCTATACATATATTCATGGCCGATCACTCGAATGTGAGTTTTCATTTCCTGGCTTCTGTGGTTGAGAAAGAAACTAATAAAGCACAGTATGTGCTTGACTAGCTTTAATGGGGTACAAGGATGACATTAGGGATCTAATAGACCCCTAAAGTCACCCTATAGATGACCTGTTTTGTCCATTGTGCTATCACATAGGGGGCACACATGTCCCTGTCTCCAAAAAGATTTATTCATGCTCTTTATGCATGCTGGTGATAGTAGAAAGAGTTGTATGTTACAGAACTTTTTAGTAAATAGGACCAGAAAAAAAGTTCATGTGGTTCAACCTATTCGAGATGTCTGATCATCCAGGAGAAGGCAAAGCTAACCAGCTTCCAATATATGCCCAAAGTAGGGGAACAAATTACTCCCTGAACTTGTTGGGTTTTTTATTTTTATATATAAATATAAAAAATTATATATCATTTTTTTTTTTTTTCTCACTGATTTTGCATACGGTGGGTTGTCTTATTTTTGTCAAAATTATGGATTAACCCATTATGTTTTAAGATTAATTTTTATATTCTAGATCAGATTCTCCAAATTTTCTAAACAAAGGGCCAGTTTACTGTCCTTCAGACTTTGAGGAGGCCGGACTGTGGCCAGTGAGAGCAGATAATGCCCTGGTGTCAATGGGAGTAAACAATGTTCCATCATTGGTATAAATGGGAGGAATATTTCCCCTATGTTGGTATCAGTAGAAGGAATAGTGTCTCGTTGTCAGTGGGAGGAACCGTGTCCCATTGTTGGGGTCATTCGTAGGAATTATGCCCGGTTGTTGGTGGCAGTGGGAGCAATAGTGACTTGTATCAGTGGGATTTAGTGCCCCAAGGGCCGGATAAAAGCAAGCAAAGGGTCACATATGGCCCTCGGGCCGCAGTTTGGAGATCACTGTTCTGGATGCTAACCAATTTCTAATGTGATTTTTCAGGCACTTTTAGGTGAAGGGACGAGACGGGGTTGGAACAGTGAACCAGACAAGTACAAAGGGCTGGACCAGGAGATCCAGTCAGCGAACTCACAATTTCTAGATGGGCAGGCTTCACAGCAACAGGTAAGATGTCCATAATACAGGGAGTGTGTGGCAGGTATAGGGGGTTATTTACAAAAGGCAAATCCCCGTTGCACTGCAAGTGCAGTCACTGTAAATCAGAGGGGGACATGCAAGGAAAGTAAAAAAACATAATTTTAGCTTGCACATGATTGGATGATAAAATCAGCAGAGCTTCCCCTCATTTCAGATCTACCCCTCGGATCTACAGTGACTGCACTTCCAAGTACATTATATATATATATATATATATATATATATATATATATATATATATATATATATATATATATATATATATATATATATATATATAAAGAGGGGGGAGATGGATGAACAATGAGAGATCCATTGTACTCGTGTATGAAATTTAAAGGGGTTGTCGGCATTCTAGAAAATGGTAGCTTCTTATTCAGAGTCCCCCACACACAAACGCACATCTGGCATCACATCAGTGGCAATGTAAACAACACTTTAGAGACCACTCTGTCTTCCTAAATAATTGGATCCCAGAGAGACAAAGACCATGTAAACTTTACCTTTCTATGACAAGAAAATGAGCCAAGGAGACAAGAGCTCACAGTTAATACCTCGTTATCACTGGACATGTGGCTTCAAGTCTGTGCTGCCCAGCACCAGGACATCCTGTGTGCTTTTTCTATAGAAAGTGAGCGGGAGGGACATAAGTCTTTTGCGCCGCTGGGTTAATGAATGCCTAAAAGAATGATGTTGGGAAGAGTGAATGGCTTTGTATCACGCAGTGTAAATCCACCTCTATTCTGCAGATTACCTCTCCTGTGGAATACCTTTGATGAATGCATTGTGAAATGGGCACTGGGCTAAATACACAACTCCATCCAGATCATAATGATCGTATTCGGATTGCCAGCCTGTGGCCTATAATTCCATAGTTCCAGATGTCTGTAGCACTACAGTCAGGATTACATATTTGTTTTCTCTTTTGTAATATTTCGAGCTCTGCGGATGAAGCCAAGCTGTGTATTTTAATACTTGAGCAGCCCATAGAGGAGTCCTTATTTTATTTTTTTTGCTTTACCCAGCGGGCTGAATGAAAAATACTGTCTCGATTCCCCCATCCACACGCTTAATGTGGAAGGGGGTATCCTCCCTGCTGAGCTATTGTACTCTGACAGCAGGGAGACTTCCGGGTAAAATTCGATTGAGCAGTTGTACAGAAGTCGATTGGTATATCAACTCCTTTACAACCACAGTGCCAATACATGGATTGAAATTTGGTTGGTCCATGCTGAACTGGCCATACATTTTGATCTATGTATGGCAAGCATATTTTTTCCTTCTACAAACAACAAAGCAAATCATGCATGCTTGGAGTACCTGTTTTTCTTAAAGGGAACCGTCTGATCATAATTGCATAAAAAGCAACAGTGCATCCAAAATTCAAGCATGTGTAGTAGCCTAATTTTTCGGCCAAGCAAGTGCTGACTCTGGTAGCACACTATATATAGTATATATAGAAACCACCAATCCCTCCATTAGTTAGACTAAAGTGACACCACTGCCAGCCAGATACAGCTCTGGGGTGAATGGAGCTTAAGTAAGTCAGTGCAAATGTCAAGATTCTCTGTTTAGCATGCATTTGGGAGCCATTGGGTTACATGGGTGTACAGAAAACCATGTAAGGATTTACTAACTGTACACTTTTATGAGCTAAAAGGTACAGTATAAGGGCTGCTTAAGCCTTTCTCAACTTTTTACCCCAAGGAACACTTGAAATCCATGCTTGTGTCTTGAAGAACCCCTACTAAGGTCAGTGTGAAAAAATACCTCTTACATTGATGATCAGTGGGAAGATGCCACACCACCCCCCTCTCGCTATATCTTCAACGTAACCACTTCCGCCCCGGAAGAATTTACCCCTTTCCTAACCAGGGTAACCATTTTTTTGCGATACGCACTGCGTCACTTTAACTGACAATTGCGTGGTCATGTACTCAAACAAAATTGATATGCTTTTTTTTTTTACCACAAATAGAGCTTTCTTTTGGTGGTATTTGATCACCTCTGCGGTTTTTATTTTTTCGCTATAAACAAAAAAAGAATGACCATTTTGTAAAAAACACAATATTTTTTTACTTTTTGCTATATTTTAAAATTTTTAAAAAACTAATTTTTTCATCAGTTTAGGCCGATATGTAATCTTCTATGTATTTTTGGTAAAAAAAAAAAAAATCGCAATAAGGTTTTTTTTGATTGTTTTGCACCAAAGTTATAGCGCCTACAAAATAGGTTGATTCAAGTCATATGTATGTATGGTGTGTTTTATTTTTATTTTTTTTTTAAACTAGTAATGACGGCGATCTGTGATTTTTTTTTTTTTTTATTTTTTTTATTTTTTATTTATTTTATTTTTTTTCGGGATTGCGGCAGACAGATCGGACCCTTTTGACACTTTTAAAAAAAAAACATTGACATTTTATACAGCGTTATAACTTGCCACTTATTACTGTATAAATGTCACTGGCAGGGAAGGGGTTAACTTAACACTAGTGGGTGATCAAGGGGTTAAATGTGTTCCTTCACTGTGTTCTAACTGTGGGGGGGGGGGATGGGACTGACTGGGGGAGGAGACAGATCGGTTTTTCTATATACTAGGAACACACAATCTGTCTCCTCTCCCCTGACAGGATGTGGATTTGTGTGTTTATACACACAGATCCATGTTCCTGCTCTGTCACAAGCAATCGCGGGTGCCTGACGGACATCAAGGCCGTCGGACACGCGCATTGGGTCCTCAGTGACGCGGTGGGCATGCGCGCATGCCCCTTAAAGTGGCTGCTTGACGCCAGGCAGTTGGCATGTGGTTATAGAGGAGGTGCAGCCTGGGTGAAAAAAAATGAAGTCAGCAGATACCAATGCTGTAGCTGCTGACTTTTAATATTAGGGCACTTGGCTGTATAGGGAGCCCATGATGTCGACACCCCAGCGGGGACCGTCTCCCGTAAGTGGCAAAGGGGACCCCGGAGGGGGAGGAAGCATATCAGCGGAAGTTCCACTTTTGTGTGGCATTCCACTTTAAGGGTCGTACACACGGGCCGAATATCGGGTGGCATCGGCCCGTGTGTGCCGCAGCCAGTCTGACAAAAGCCGGCCATTCAGCTGGCTTCGGTCAAAGGGGCATGACCAAAAAAGTCTGCTGATCAAAATCTGTTCAGCGTTCTCAAAAAAATGGCTTAGAGTGCAGACCAGTGTGTTCTGGCGGGAGGGGGTTAGCCTCCCTGTGAGAACACAAAAGCTCAGCAGGGGAGATAACTGTACTAACATTGCATAGTTAGTACAGTGGCTCCTCCTGAGTTCTTCAGTTTTTTCTTTCAGCCTGCTGGGTTGAATGAAAGAAAACTGTGTGTGTACCAAGCTTTAGGGTAATGGTCAGAATTCCCCCTTTGCAGATGGCTAAAAATGATCTGTGTGACTGTGTAGTTGGCCCCAAAACGTGTGTTTTGTTATTCTGAGGCGTGTGTAAAAGAAATGATTTCTGAACTGCAAACATTTTCCACCATGAAAAATCTAGGTTTATATTAGGACGCATCTTCAAGGCTTTCAAATGCTCTTTTTGAATGTGTTTTATTTTTTTGTTTTTGTTTTGTTTTTTTGCCCTGGTTGTTTCTAAGTATATGTGGTATGACACTGCTGATTTTGTCATCTCTTCATTCACCTTTAGATGATCATGGAGCAGCAGGACGAGGAATTGGGGCTGGTATCTCAGAGCATCGGGGTGCTGAAGAACATGTCGCAACGCATTGGAAATGAGCTGGATGAACAAGCTGTGTGAGCGTCCAAATAACTAGAAGCTTAAGTTTTTAGGGTGGAGGGATTAAAAAAAATTTTTTTAATTATTTTCATTGCCGAAATTGACGTCTAAAAAAAAAAAAAAAATCTATATATTTTTGTAAATAATTGTATTATATTTGGACTTTTCAATTAATATCATGTGTTTAAATGAATATGAATTTATTATCGTCACTTTTTGAAGTGATGTTAAAAAACAAAAACACTTTCTGCATTTTTGGTGCATATTTGGCAAACCACCCCAAAAACACACCTCCCTATTGAAATACATTGAAAACGCAGCAGAAAAGCAACAAAAATGCACAGTGTTGTGTTCTTGATGCATTTTTTGAGTCACATGACCTATGAAAAACACACCATAATCAAGGTGAAAATGCGTCAAAATCGCTGTCGTTTTCTGCAGCTATAATCGGCACAACGCTGAAAACCTTATTTTCGGGCTATAATTTTTGATACATCGGTAATCTAAATTCTTTTTCAGGTCTTTTGACTAAACCTGCTATATTCTCTTTAAAGGCACTATTGGGACCCGCCAAGTATTATACATAAACAGGCACTTGGTTACATTTAATTTATGTTTATAAACGTTCCCTTCTCTTTTTTCACTTTGTAGTTAATGTGCAGTGGAGGGAAACATACAGTATTTCAGTTATCAGCCTTTTTTAGGTTGAGAAAATGTAAACTTTAATAGAGTTGTATAGAAGTATGTTAGTTTAATTATTGCGTATAATGCAATTGAAATATTAAAAGCTTCAGGTAAAAATCTCTGCCATTTTTCTTCACTTAAGGATGCTGGATGACTTTTCACATGAATTGGACACAACGCAATCTCGGATGGACAATGTTTTAAAGAAGCTGGCAAAGGTGTCTCATATGACTAGTGGTGAGTTGGAAATGCGTCAGCCAAACATGGTTATAATAATAAAAATGTAAAACTGTGTAGCTTTATCAAAATATTCTATTTAGGCTTCATGCACATGGGAGCATTTGCCTGTGCAGCTTAAAGTGATATTAATGGTTCATATTTTTTATTTATTAATTTTAAATAACAAACATGTCATACTTATCTGCTCTGTGCAATGGTTTTGCACAAAGCAGCCCTGATCTTCTTCTCTGGTCCCCCGCCGGCACTCCTGGCTCCTCCACCTTGACCAGTGCTCCCAATAGCAAGCCGCTTGATATGGGGGGCATAAGGCACACAGAGCCATGGCTCAGCCCACCTCCTGCTCTCTCTTCATTGGATCACTGGTTGTGATTGACAGCAGTGGGAGCCAATGGCTCTCGCTGCTGCGTTAGCCATTGAAGAGAGACTTGGGACAGCCAAGACTCTCGTGCATGTCACTGGATCAAGAAGGGGCTCATGTAAGTATTTGGGGGGGCAGCACACAGAAGGTTTCCTATCTTCATGCATAGAATGCATGAAGGTAAAAAAAACTTTTCAGCCTTTACAACTACTTTAATTATGTTGCATATTTCTGGTGCCCGCGATGTCCCGGAGCTGCATACAGCCACCTACAGGCATGAATTGGTAAAGGTGGCTGTATGCAGCTAAGCGCCGATGTGAGGGTAAAGTAGCACAGGCGTAATATTCTGAACGCAGGTAGTGTTCGTTTTTAGGGCTTTAGGTCTGTGCACATGCTATGTATAAGAGTGTAACGTAGAGACATTACCGTTTCATAATAATACCTTTTATTGGTGCAGTGGATACTGTGGATATTTTCTATAGGAGTTGTCTTTTAAATATGGCCATCTCTGTATGTATGGTAATGTTTATCCTGTTTGTTGTATGAACATGTTTTCATTACAATTGTGAGCTTCCAATAAGCATTAGTACTGAATGAAGGTGAGTGGATATTTTTTATCTGTTTGTGTTTCTTTTTATTATTATATACCCAAAAGTACAAAGCTTTCTCTTTTAAAAAGAGTCATACAACTTTTACAAAAAACTGTAACCCTTGGTTACGTAAAACTAATAGTGATTTAAGGCATCCCTAAAGTAATCCATAAGTCGAAAAGTAAAGATTTACCATCTTAAAGGTAATATCTAGAAGTTATTTTGCCTAAGCAGTACCCTGAAATATCTACGTATTACCCTAGATTGTGCCTAAAATAAACAGCAGTGTACTTCTGTGCCTTCAGCCTCATTGCAGTGTATCTTCTGTGTGACATCTTATGAGATTTGGTAATATTACTACTATTTTGCTTACTGTTGTCCTTGCTGCAGGAATGCCACCCACAGTGTTATTGTGTTCTGCCAGCGGGGGGGGGGGGGGCCTTCTTGGCCATCAGAACACAATGAATACTGTTAGCAGCTGTAGCCGCTGGCAGTAATCGCATGTAAAAAAATCCGACAGGCTGGTTGTACCCAAGTCAATCCATCGATCAACTTGGGTACAATCGTTCTTGCCCCCATACATAGATGTAATCTGGACTGATCCCTGTTAAACCAAACAAATTTTCTATCCGTGTATGGCTGGCATTACTGTTGCTCAGTCAGACATCTCATGATATTCAAAGAGATGTATGGGAATGTTTTTGTGGCATCATATTTACCTAGGTGGATGCAGCATTGATCTGATGCGACATCTGTCCCCCGCCGAATCTAAGACTAAGTACTGAGCGATCTGCCTGAGCAAAAAGCTGGTGACTGTCAGTCCCGCTCTCTGCTGTGCCCCCCCCCCCCCCATACTCACTGGAGTTGGGTGCCGGTCCAGGCATGTGGGTGGATCCCGACATTATGGTCACAATCTTTCCAGAGCCTGGACCAGCTCTGTGATGTCAGCCGACAGCTGGCTTCAATCCGCTGTCAGCTGAAAACAGGTCACAGGTATGCAGAATGGACTGCACTCCTGTGATCCATAGAAGTACAACCAAACAAATTTTGGCTATACCTCTCCTTTAAGGAACCAATAAAAAGGTGTCGGGGGAAGGACAGTGCTGTACCTTCAGACCTAGCTTCCCTTTTTGGATAAGTGAAAATTGTAGGTACCTACTCTTAAGGTCTCTGAAAAGTTTAATCTAAATGTAAAAACTGGGGTGGAGAGCTTTAGTGTGGTTGAAGCCATAGGTATTTCATGGGATTATTCATCTATAGCCTTTTGTATACAAGGTGTAAGGCTGTAATGTTCACACCATTAAGTGGCCTGGTGGGTAAAGACCAGTCCTTTTATAAACTATGTTGAGCACCTGTAACAGTTGAAAATGCTTGTTATTAAGATTTTTCATGTCTTTGTGGAAAACTACCAATCTTTCTATTTTTAGTAGGAAAAGGGGAAAAATAACTCGCCTACTCAGGTACTGTAGGCCAAAATGCAGGAGGATGTGTGATGGGTCCTGAGGCTTTTGAGGATGGCCAGATGTCTCCCCACCTGTTCTCAGAAAGACATCTGCCTGCCCATGGCAAGCCTAAGGCAAAAACCGGATAACACACAAAGTCAGCCATCTTTAGCATCTCTGTTTTGCATATATTTCATCTTATGTACCACTAGGGGTGTGTGTGTGTGTGTGTGTGTGTGTGTGTGTGTGTGTGTGTGTGTTTTGTTTCAGTTCTTTTACTCATTAAAGTGTATCTGTCATAACATAACAAAGTTAGCATCATTCTTACCGTTTATAATAAAAGGAGATAAGAACTTTTTATTCTTCAGTGTTGCTTGTGGTTAAGTGTTCATGATAACATTTGGGACATTGGGGTCAAGATAAAGGCAAGTTTGGGCACCTGGGGTGCCTAGAATCAGAGCTGCAGATCTGCCATTTAGTTGAGGGGATACATTTTTTTTTTTTTTTGTTTTGTTTTGGATAGACGGGAAAGGGATTAGACCAATTTGCCAGGATTTTATTGTCCAGTTTACCATTATCATTTTTTTTTAAATTTTTTTTTTTATATTCAAAGAAAAGTTTATTTAGTTCAACATGAACAAACATAATCAGGCTTCAACAATTCACATTACATGGTCAGTACGTTTTGCATTACATAATCACTGCAAAACCGTCTTGGATGAGACAAATGTTTCTATATAGCCAATATTCTGTAGGAGTTCACTCAACCAGCATTCCCTACCAGTAGTATTACCATTATCATTGAAAGTGAAAGTAAAATCAAATCCCAAATTTTGGGTTATTCCCAGAGACGTAATACTAGGGAAATTGCCCAATGGGGACACTAGTTCTGCTGACTTGGGGGTCCCCAAAGAATTCCCTTAATTTGCAGTTATTTCCTCTTACTTCCTGTTTTGACTATGGGACCAGAAGTGAAGGGAAATCTCTAATAGGACACAGATGGCAAAAAAAAAAAATCTGACCAGCATTATAACTCTCCCTTAAGCCTCGTACACTTGATTGGATTTTCCGCAGACAAAGCATCACTTTTGTCTGAAGGACGTGGGCTGTGAACTCTTCTTGCATACAAACGGTACACAATTGTCGGCCAACAAACTCGAACGTAATGACGTACTACGTGGAATTTAAGCTCTTGAGCGCCACCCTTTGGGCACCTTCTGCTAATGTCGTTTTTGGTGAGCATTGATTCCGAGCATGCGTGTTTGTACTTTGGACTTTTGAGTGACGGACTTGTGTACACAGTATAGGGAAATCTAACAGACCATTGTCCACTGAAAATTTACTAGCCTGCCATCCAACTGTCCATTTGTTGGTGGAAAGTTGGCCAACAATTGTCTGATGGAGCATAACGGTCGGGTTTTAGGCAAACAGTCTGTCATCACACAATTCCCTGCCAAAAATCCAATCGTGTGTATGAGGCTTTACTCCAAAATGGAAAACAAAAGTTTTCCCCAATAGCCCTTTTTCAAAGAATTGTGTCACTTTGCTCATTTAGGGAAAATGGCAGGTTCTCTTGAAATACGAACTGACACCCTTTGACTGTTACGTTCAGCATCCTCTGCTTCATTGCTTTGCTGGCGCCCTCTGTAAATAGAAGCTAGTCTCCAGGCCCTAACATTACCATGACATGGAGCTTACACAGGATGATAGGGGTGCAACGGCTCAAAAAACTCACGGATCGGATCGTTCCATGGATCAGAGTCACGGATCGGATCATTTTTCAGATCAGCAAATAATAATTTAATTTGCAAAAACCTGTTAAAATTCCACCACCATATAGTCCCCACTGTAATATCCATAATCTCCCCCACTGTAATATTGGCTGAGCATGGCTGGGTATCGCAGGGTATGGCAGAGTTATGGGCTGGGTATGGCAGAGTTATGGGCTGGGTATTGGCAGGGTATGGAGGGATGGCTGCTTCCATCCGATCTCTCCCCTCCACTGTACAGATTAGTACAGAGAAGGGAGAGAGGAACCGGTGTCGTGACATGACGCCGGTTGGTTTACAAGTGATCGCTCCGTCGGAGCGATCACATTGTAAATGGCCTGGTTGTAGAGAGATGGCCGCCACTTCGGAGCTAGGCCGAAGCCGCGGCCTTTCCTAAGGCCGAGACCACAGAGCGCTCCGCAGATCGTGGCATGTGCCAATCCAGGTGGGGTGACCCGTTCAGATCACGGATCGGTGACGATCCGTTGCACCCCTACAGGATGAGGGCTCCTGGCTCCAGGGTAGTGTAGAGAAGACGGGTATCATTGGGTCTGGGGTTCTTCTTGCTAGAGAATATTTGCTTTGGAAAGCGATCTGTCATTTCAGTTTTTTATGTTGCACCTTGGGAGTTTCCTCCCAAAACCAGCTCTCTAGTTCAACTCCCGAGTCTCTCCCATCCTATGGAACTCCCTACCCCAATCTGTCCAATTATCTCCTACTCTGTCCACTTTTAGGCGATTCCTGAAAACCCTTCTCTTCAGAGAAGAATATTCTGCCCCCACCTAACAACCAAACTTTTATTTTCTCCATCAGCTCATGCCCCAAAGCTTTTACCTTTTTGTATCACTTGACCCTACTTCCTAGATTGTAAGCTCTAATGAGCAGGGCCCTCTGATTCCTCCTATATTGAATTGTATTATAACTGTACTGTCTGCCCTCATGTTGTAAAGTGCTGCACAAAATGTTGGCGCTATATAAATCCTATATAATAATTAACACTGTTATGTTCTGTCTGCAGATCGCCGTCAGTGGTGCGCCATCGTTGTGCTCCTTGCTCTGCTGCTCGTGGTACTGATCCTTTTCTTTGCGCTGTGACTTACAAGTTTACTCCTTCCATGGAATTCCAACAATACATTTTACAGTATCACAACAAACTAAAGGTGTATTAATGTGTGAATTGGCATTGCCGTGGCAAAAGGGCATTTGTGATTTTTGAAAATCAAGTGGCTACAAGCCGCAGCACCATCTTCAGGTGGTGCAGGACTACGGCGTCCCCTCTTTTTCAGAAACTTGCTACAACACGCAGAGAGCCCGAAATTTTTCTGCTTTTATCCTAAGCAGTTTACACACTGGATTACTGCTGTCTGTATTCTGTGTTCCTGCCTCATCTTCCTTTCCAAAGGAAACACGCCTGAGCTTGCCTGTCTGCCGGAACATAAGCAAAGGAGAAACCTTGGGCCTGTGGCTCCGGAGTGTACTGTTTTCAAAAGGGGAGATTTAAACCACATGTGACGTGACGGTACTGCAGAGCTGCTTGGCTAGGAACCATTAGCATCTGGAATAAATTACAGGCCTGCTTCAGCTTCCGGCAGAATCGAACCTGGACATGGCCACAAGATCTGTTTAACGCTAGTACCATTGCGGTTGGCGGCTTTATTTTTGTAAGACCGTGTGCTACGTTCTATAACAATGCCTGCATTCATTCTGCTATTACACATCTGTGACCAGAGGTCCTCATCTGCTCAACAAGATGCCTTTCTGAGAATGAGGGATGCAGAAACAAAGGCCCTGTCTACAGTACGGGACCATGGCTACCATAACATTAGAAATCCAAGAGATTTGATAATGAAGATTGATGGGTTTTGTCTCTTGATATTCAAATTACTATGAGAAGGATGCTTCACATCTGGAATTATTTAGCCAGATAGGGAGTGCCATTAAGTGAGATTACGGTTTATTCAACTGTATTATTAAGATTTGATGATAGGACTGAATCTGTGTGCACTCTACTGATTTTATTTTTATATCTGTTTTATTGATAGGCAGGCTGTGTTGTCTTACAATTCCCGATGCCACTTTCCACCCCCCTCCCCCTACTCAAGCTTTTGTCCGTTGCCTGCCTTGTAGCGTCTTTACTGAATGTGTTTTGTTCCTGTCTGTTTGTACCATATGTGTTGTAATTAACCACATTCTGTCGAACCAAACACTACATCTATTCCAAACTCTGGGAACTGTCATGGAAAGTTGGCAGCATCCGTTATGTAAATCTGTTTTTGAGCCGTTGGACATGGGAGGGACACGACCGGCTGTTGTGAATGAATCGTCACCTGAGACTTTATTGGCTGACATCCATCAAGCTATTTATTTAACAAAATAGTGCTAGTTCTGACAAATCACCAGACTTCACGAGGAACTTTTATTGCTTGGTGCTAGATATGAAGAATATTTTGCCTACTTTGTGGATTTATTTAAGATAAAATTTAATGTCTTAAAAGGTATGGATGTTTGAGTTGTGGGAAAATGATCTGTCAGTTGAGAAAGGGTTCAAAAACTGACCTTTGTCACAATAATCACCATGGCTACAATTAGTCTTTACTTTGGAAGCGTCTCCATTAAAGCCCCATTTGTTGTTTTTGTTATGCCTTCTGTCCCCTTGGGAATATTGACCCTTATTTCCTGTCTCAGAAACGGACAAGGCCTCCTGCCAGAGATGAGCACTGTCAATTAGCCCTTGTTAAGTATTTGTCTAGGTGGGGTGCGCTATCAATCGTGTTGGATCATCAACTACTGCATGGATCAGTACAGAACCAAATGCTCCATGCGCTTGGTCCCTTGTGGGATTCAATCAGGAATTTTTAAAATGCGGCGGAGACAGCTTCCCCTGCCGGGAGAAGACAATTGCATGGCAGGAGGGATTCTCCTGTCAACACTGTGTGTTAATGGGATAATTGTGCAAGTTTCTTCTCTGCAGCCCATGGTTGTGGAAAAGAAATTCACACCATCTATGGGCTGCCTTATACAGCTTGGTCTTGCCCTTGCCCACAGGCTGTGGACGGTGAAGGAGAAGCCACACACTGATACGTTTATCTCTGTCACTCTGCTCTTTCCTCTTTTAGTATATCCCTTGTTAGCAAATGAGCATTTCAGTACACCTGATTGGCTCATTGTGCTACTTATACCACTCTGAGTCTGAGCTCTGCTGAAATGGGATTGCAAGACACTGATATCATGTCAGGTTCCAGTACTTGCACTAGCAGCTTTTAAAAATACACTTAAAGGCCAAGTTCACCTTTTGAAAAAAAATAATAAATGCATCTCTTTTTTGCAGGTAAATAAACAGTGCATATGTTGTTTTTTTTTTTCTTCTAAGGAGCCTGCAGAGCATGGTACCTGAGATCAGCTGTTTGCTTGTACCTCATATTGGCAGGCAGTTACCTGAAAGCTGGAAGAATCAATGAACTACCAGAGCGCTCGCCAGCTCCCTCGTTAATTGAAAGCTACAAGTGGCTGATAGTACTTGTAGTTTATCCATACACAGGAAGCAGTGAATGAATGATGTGGGCGGAGCAATGCAAGGCCGCTCTGTGTTTTATTTTTTATTGTGACAGTGGGTATGGGGAGAAGATCTCCAGCCCGCTGTCGCAGGGAGGGGGAAGCAGGCATGCGGGGTGCATGCTAAATTTTCAAGTCTAAAAACAGATGGAACATATTCCAAAGGTGAACTTATCCTTCAATAACTTCTAATGAACATATATCTGCACAAATTGGTGTGTGTTTTTTTTTTTTTTTTTTTTTACCCACCTGAAGTTCAGCTTTAGCACAAATAACATTCAGTTATTGCAAGCATACACAGACTTGTATGCTGTAAGGCCCATTTTACACTAGCAGACTGATGCCTGTCAGTTTTTTAGGTGGACTTGATCGGACCCTCCAGTCTCTTCTATGGAGTGGTGGGTGTCGATGAACATGTGTCCGTTGACACCCGCTAATATCTGATCCTATTCACTAAAAAAAGACGGGATCCCCATCTGTCTGGTGGATTGGATGACAGTCGGGTGTAAATGGTCAGGAGGTCCGTTTACATTTGACTGCCCATAGGGGAGAGTGGCCTGTGTCTGTGTCCCCTCTGTATGAGCGGTCATAGACCAGCCATCCACCCGCTCAACAGGGATCAGTAGACAGATTCCCCGCTGAGCAGGCGGACTCCCATGGAGCCTACCCCAAGTGGAAGGGGCATTAAGCTTACGTTGGACAGATCTGCATGGATGAATTGTAATTGTGCATGATTAGTTGGACCTTTTTTTTTTTTTTTTTCCCAACCCGTGGGTTCCTGTAATGATTGTCATATAAGCAGTGTATTTAATTGCATTGTGTACATTTTCCACAATCGATCACCTTTCTCCCTTATATCTACATGATTGATCTTGTGTGATTTTATAGAGTTGCATGTGGAGAAGAGTAAAATATAAAACGAAATATGTAGTTTGCAAAGTAGGAGTGCCCTTTCAGATCTGCTTATTCTCCATCAGATAGAGAATTGAGTAAATAATCTCTGGTGCACATCTGGAAAGTATTCACAGCGCTTCACTTTTTCCACCTTTTGTTATGTTATAGCCTTATTCCAAAATGGATTAAATTCATTATTTCCCTCAAATCTCTACAAGTAATAACTCCTAATAACAACATGAAAGAAGTTTGTTGAAATCTTTGCAAATTCTTGCCAACCGTCTCCTGTACATACACGTCGGCAGTTTAAAGATGGATATTTTGGTAATGGCAGTACCTGCTGCCACAACCCAGGTATCCATCTTTTGAGCCGGCATCCTGTTTACGATAATGGTGGCCTCTGCAGCGGATTCGCCACAAAATGACCATTATTGGAGGTGGGAAAGGGGCCACCCCCTTCCCGCCGCTTACCAAACCCTTGGTCAGGGTGAGTGAGGCTAAGATGGCCCCCACCCGTCTCCATACCATAGCAGGGCGGAAGTGATGTCAAAACGTCACTTCCACCCATACGTCTTAAAGGCTAATTTTTTTTTCAAATGACAGAATTATTTTTATTTTTTTATTGCATTTAGGTTCAAATATGAGATCTGGGGACTTTTTGATCCCAAATTTCATATACTGTCATGCTCTTTCCTATTACAGGGGATGTTAACATTCCTTGTACTAGGAATAAAAGTGACCCGAATTATTATTTTTTTTTTTTAAAGTGTAAAAATAAAATAAATAAGAAAAAAAAAATATATTTTTTTTAAAGCACCCCGTCCTGACAAGCTTGCACGCAGAAGCAAACGCATATGTGAGCAGCAGCCGCATATGAAAACGGTGGTCCACACGTGAAGTATCGCCACAATCGTTAGAGCAATAATTCTAGCCCTAGACCTCCTCCGTAACTCAAAACATGCAACCTGTAGAATCTTTTAAACAACGCCTATGGAGATTTTTAAGGGTAAAAGTTTGACGCCATTCCACGAACGGGCGCAATTTTGAAGCGTGACATGTTGGGTATCCATTTACTTGGTGTAACGTTATCTTTCACAATCTACAAACAAATTGGGCTAACTTTACTGGTGTCTTATTTATTTATTTTATTCAAAAAAAGTGGATTTTTTCCAAGAAAAGTGCGCTTGTAAGACAGCTGCGCAAATACGATGTGACAAGTATTGCAATGATCGCCATTTTATTCCCTAGGGTGTTAGAATTTTTTTTTATAATGTTTGGGGGTTCTAAGTAATTTTCTAGCAAAAAAAAAAACTGTTTAAAAATGAGGCCTGGTCTTTAAGTGGTTAAAAATAAAAAATGAAAAAATCTCATGTACATAAGTATTCACAGCCTTCGCTCATTACTTTGAAGCACCTTTGGCACCAATTACAGCCTCCAGTCTTTTTGAGTATGATATTACAAGCTTGGCACACCTATTTTTGGGAAGTTTCTCCCATTTTTCTTTGCAGGAGTGATCAAGCTCCATCAAGTTGGATGGGGTGCGTCGGTGCACAGCCATTTTCAGATCTCTCGAGAAATGTTCAGTCAGGTTCAAGTCTGGGCTCTGGCTGGGTCACTTGAGGACATTCACAGAGTTGGCCCTTAGGCACTCCTTTTGTTATCTTGGCTGTGTACTTAGGGTCTTTGTCCTGTTGGAAGATGAACCTTTGCCCCAGTCTGAGGTCCTGAGCGCTCTGGAGCAGGTTTTCATCAAGGATGTCTGTACATTGCTGGATTAATCTTTCCCTTGATCCTGACTTGTCTGCCAGTTCCTGCTACTGAAAAACATTCCAACAGCATGATGCTGCCACCACCATGCTTCACTGTAGAGATGGTATTGGCCAGGTGATGCGCGGTGCCTGGTTTCCTCCAGACATGACACTTGCCATTCAGACCAAAGTGTTCAATCTTTGTTTCATCAAACCAGAGAATTTTGTTTCTCGCGGTCTGATAGTCCTTCAAGTGCCTTTTGGCAAACTCCAGGCAGGCTGTCATGTGTTTTTTTTTTTTTTTTTTTTTTAAACTAAGGAGTGGCTTACTTTTGGGCACTCTACCATACAGACCTGATTGGTGGAGTGCTGCAGAGATGGTTGTTGTTCTGGAAGGTTCTCTCTGCACAGAGAAATTCTGGAGCTTTGTCAGAGTGACCATTGGGTTCTTGGTCACCTCCCTGACTCCTTCTCCCCCGATTGCTCAGTTTGGTCAGTCAGCCCGCTCTAGAAGAGTGCTGGTGATTCCAAACTTCTTACATTTATGGATGATGGATGCCACTGTGCTCATTGGGGCCTTTAATGCTGTAGAAGTGTTTCTGTACCCCCCCCCCCTTTCCTCAGATCTGTCCCTCAATATAATCCTGTCTCGAAGGTCTACAGACAATTCCTTGGAGTTCATGGAATGGTTTGTGCGCTGACATGCACTGTTATCTGTGGGACCCTATATAGACAGGTGGGTGCTTTTCCAAATCATGTTCAATCAACTGAATTTACCACAGATGTACTCCAATCAAGTTTTAGAAACATCTCAAGGATGATCAGTGGACACAGGGTACACCTGAGCTATATTTTGAGTTTAATGGCAAAGGCTGTGGATAGTTGTGTACAAGTAATTTTTTTTTTTTTTTAAATAAATTTGCAAAGATTTCAAACAAATTTCTTTCACATTGTCATTATGGGGTATTGTTCGTAGAATTTTGAGGAAAATAATGAATTGAATCAATTTTGGAATAAGGCTGTAACATAATAAAATGTGGAAAAAGTGAAACACTGTAAATACTTTCCGGATTGATTGTACATGTGATTGCTGTACACAATTACTGTTAATCCTGTGGTTTTGAGTCCATTAAATGTGCCTTCTTGCAGAGGGACAATACTATAAAAGCACAATACTGCCCATTCTATATAGGTTAACATTGGCATTGTATGCCTTGGGTCCATGATCAATAAAAAGAAAAAAAAAATTGAACCGAGGAGGTATAGGAAAGTGAGTATTTCTTATTGCCTGCAAGATAGCACTGTACACACTACTAATATTCCCACTACAGGTTAAGTATATATATATTTTTTTTTTTTTTTGATTGAGGTACTGTTCCATTTTTTTTTTGTGTCTTTTTGTTTTTATACCTATGGACTGCTTGTTGGAAACTATTGAAGTAGAAATGTGTCTTTGAGAACATTTTGAGGGACCGATTGGGTTCCTATCTCAGCACTGCTAATTTGTGGATGTATACTGCTGCTTAGATCATGAAACTGGTAATGTTTGGGATTTGATCTCTACAGTTGGGAGTGACAGGGGATGAATCCTGTACTCTGTACTACATTTCAGACCCTTGTACAAACTTCCATTTCATGAACATATTTTTAAGATTTGAATCTGTGAATTTCCATTAGATGCAAGTGGTGAAATAAAGTGTATTTCTTTTATATAATTGTGTTTTTTGTTTTTTCTTTTCTCTTTCTCTAGTAGTTCACAAAGCATCTCTGACCTAACCAGCTATATTATATTCGTAAACGGGAGCTTCACCCCTTGTTTTTTTTTCTTCTATCTCTGGTTAGTAAGATTATCCTCAATTCACATTTACATATCCAGCTTTGTTCTGCTGCTGCAAGCTGGGTCCAGCGCTACCATCTATCTCTGACGTGTGTGCCTAGAACTGGTGTCTTAAAGGGATTGTAAAGGTATTTTTTTTTTTTCTTAAAATAACAAACATATTATACTTGCCTCCACTGTGCAGCTCGTTTTGCACAGAGTGGCCCCAAACCTGCTCTTCTGGGGTCCCTCGGCGGCTGTCTCTGCTTCTTCCCGCAGGTACTTCTCACGTTCATGCGAGCTCCCTCGCATGGTGAGAAGCACCTGCGGGCGCGCTCCCGTGATACAGCAGCTCGCTGTATCACACGGCCCCCGCCCCCCAGCGCGCCGCATCATTGGATGTGATTGACAGCAGCGCGAGCCAATGGCTGCGCGGCCTTCAATCAATCCACTCCAGCCAATCAGCGGCCAGGCTGAGTGGTGAAGAGGAAGTCGGGGGCGAGCGCGGGACTTTCGAGGGGGTGAGGTAAGTAAAACGGCATTGTCAGATGTTTTTTCACCTTAATGCATAGAATGCATTAAGGTGAAAAAACATTTACCTTTACAACCCCTTTTAACGGCAGAGCAGTTTTCCTGGATAAGATTACAGTACCTTGCCCACTTTTGTCACTGTATCATCACGTCTAAGGCCAGGCATAGATGGAGCAAATTTCTTTCCTGCAACAGGTTGCAGGAAAGCAATTTACTTGATTCCCCTATCAGCACAGACAATATTGAAAGGGGAATCCCTCTGATGGAGCCATTGTGTTCTCTAGCAATAATCCCATGTAAAATCCAGCAGGCTGGTTGTACCCATGCTGAACGATTTATCAACTTGGGTACATTCAGCCTGCCCATGTGTGATTTGAATCTCGGACTGTTCAGCAGGAGAATTTCAACAGTCTATGTCAAGCTTAACACATGAAACCAAAGAAGGAAAGCTCTTCTAGGTTCATGGGATATGTTTTTTGTTCCTGATGCACATCCGATTAGCTAGAACTGATTTTTTTTGTACGTTAGTTGCTGTAGAATATTTTTTAGTGTGTTGCAACCAAGATGACCAGCAACAACAAAATCAATTCCACAGTAGCATGCTTTTAAGATACTCTATTTAATTGACCATAAACATAATTTGATTTTTGGTGGAAAAAGATCTGGAATGGTGTTGCAGAAGGTATATAGTCTTTTCACAGGTGGTCCTCTTGATGACTTCCCTTAATAAAGCCTCAAGTTTGCCAGAAAATGAGAGGGAACCTAAGGACTTCTTGGAATCGAAAGACTGCTTGGAATCAACATCTGCAGCCCCTGTCTTGAGCCAAAGAATTCTGCAGGCAGCCATCACATCAGCAGATTTGGTCATAGCTTAACATGTTTCATTTTACTCTGCATCTACTAAGACTTCAATGGGCTAGATCTAATTTTATGAGCAATAGAAAGTCTGAACAAGCAGCAAACACCAAGTTCAAACAGGAGCTGATACTACCTAGAGTAAAGTGGATCAACTACCACCTAGGCAGAGGAATCCAACAAGGAAAGTAAAGATTCTTAAGAAAAGTCTCCAGGTGTTTATCAATTCTGGAAGTAGAATATTGTTCTTGGAGAACCAGAAACCCAGATAAGGCTTCATTCACAGGTCTGACTTGGCTTGGGAGAAATATGGACTAGATATTTCTAGTGGAAAAACTACTCTTAATAACTCCTCTGTCACCATCATAAAAATGAGGTCATCAGGAAATCTTACTAATCCTCACTTGTGAACTAATGACTTGGATACTATGGTCAGCAGGATACATTTACTAATCCTCATTTGTGGACTAATGACTTGGACAGTGTGTCCTCAAATTCCACAATGGTTCAAAGGATTCCTCGGATAAGGCAATAAACCTAAATGACTCTTTCCTGTGTCAGCGGATCTGAACAAATATTTCAAACACGGTCAGAGTAGATCTGTTATGAGAGAAATAAAGGGGCTTCCATTTCTGACAATGCTGCCTAGACAGGCAGTTTTGTCACGAATGACAGTCCCTTTATTAAGCATCAAACTGATCCACTGGTTTCAGTGCTTTGGCTAAGGACAGGTTTGCTGTAAATGAAGTCAGAACTCACAACATGCATACTTCCAGGATCAGTAATGGAGCCAGTATGACAGCCAGGGAACCTGAATTTTCACAAAAGTCCACAGTACCAGCCTGCTGATATGTCATGACAAGTTTTCTTTTATATGTTATTCCACTTGCAGTTTACCTGCAGAGAAAGGGTTTATTTTAAGCCCAGAAATAGGCTGATGATAACCTTAAAGCGGAGGTCCACCCTAAAATGGACCTCCGCTCATCGGAATCCCCCCCCCCCCCCCTCCGGCGCCACAATCGGCACCTTTCAGGGGGGAGGGGGGTGCAGTTACCTGGATAATCCAGGTAACTGCACCCACTTCCGGGCTAGCTCTCTGCGGAAAGGGGCGTACGTTACGCCCCTTTCCGCAAGCGCCCGCCCCCTTCAGCAAGTGCCCCGCTGCCTGCTGGGAAACACACAGCTCCCAGAGGCAGCAGGGACCGTCCGGAGTGCGCCGCGCGGCTCGCGCATGCGCAGTAGGGAACCGGGAAATGAAGCCGAAAGGCTCCATTTCCTGATTCCCATACCCAAGATGGCGGCGGCACGAGCGAGCGATCGGCTTCGGGTGCCGACATCGTGGGCGCGCTGGACAGGTAAGTGTCACTATTTAAAAGTCAGCAGCTGCAGTATTTGTAGCTGCTGGCTTTTAAAAAAAAAAAAAAAAAAAAAACGCGGAGTCCCGGTGGACTCCCGCTTTAATGGCCAACCTTTACAGATACTGAAAGGGTGTGATAGAAGATACAGTTCAAGATTTGTATGTTGGGCCATGTATGCTGCTGTCATAGAGCACTTTGCTCTTCTGCTGAATGATATTCAAAATCAACTTCTGCCCTGATCACTCATGTTTAATCTGACTAATCGGACACATTTTCTGCATCTCAGTTTTAAAGAAAAATGCTCACAAGCAGATTTTTCAACTAGATGGAAGATCTCTTTGTACAATAAGAGCCTATTCACACCCGTACATTATCACAATGCATGGAATTGAACCATAAATGGATTAGTGATTTATTGTAATTTTCAATGGCAGGCCAATATAATAAGGGGAGCACCTACGCTAAAAAGCATCGTAATTGTGCAAGTCCAATTTTTAGTCTGTTGGCAGCCCATTCAACTGAATGGACTGTGAGATGAGGCATATGATGTAGATCACTTCATTTCATGAACACCATGGGGGTTATTTACGAAAGGCAAATCCACTTTGCACTGCAAAATATTTACATAAATGTGAGGGGGTGTACTCACTTTTGTGAGACACTGCATATACACTGGGACAGTTACTTAGTATATTTTCACAATCAATGGCTTTTGGGATGTCTTAACCACTTCCCGACCGGCGCATGACGATGTACGTCGGCAGAATGGCACAGGCAGGCAACTTGGCGTACAGGTACGCCCATTTGAAATTGCAGCGCGCACACGTGCCGGTCGGGACCCCTGTGAGTCCGGTCGCGGGTCCCGAGGACTCGAGCGTAGCGGGGATACTTGCGATCGTCTCACGGGGAGGCTGAATGGGGAGATGCGGAAGTAAACTGCATCTCCCCGTTCTGCCTAGCAACAAGTGACACTGATCTCTGCTCCCTGTGATTGGAGCAGAGATAGGTGTTCACTAACACAGCCACGCCCTCCAAAGTTAGTAACATGCCCTTAGGACACACTTAACCCCTATACTGCCACCCCCTGGTTAACCCCTTCACTGCCAGTGTCCTTTACACAGGAATCAGTGCATTTGTATAGCACTGATTGCTGTATAAATGACAATGGACCGAAAGATGTGTCAAAAATGTCCGATGTGTCCGCCATAATGTCGTAGTCACAATAAAAATCGCTGATTGCCGCCATTACTAGTAAAAAAAAAAATTATTAATAAAAATGCCATAAAACTATCCCCTTTTTTGTAAACGCTATAAATTGTGCGCAAACCAATCAATCGCTTATTACGATTTTTTTTTTTACCAAAAATATGTAGAAGAATACGTATCGGCCTAAACTGAGGAAAAAAAAAAGTTTTTTTTTATATATTTTTGGGGGATATTTATTATAGCAAAAAGTAAAAAATAATACGTTTTTTTTTTTTTTCAAAATTGTCCCTTTTTTTTTTTTTGTTTATAGCGCAAAAAATAAAAACCGCAGGGGTGATCAAATACCACCAAACGAAAGCTCTATTTGTGGGGAAAAAGTAAATTTTGTTTGGGAGCCACGTTGCACGACCGCGCAGTTGTCAGTTAAAGTGCAAAAAGTGGTCTGGTCTTAAGCCAGCAAAATGGTCCAGTCTAAAAGTGGTTAATGTACTGATATTCTTTTAATTATTTGTTAATTTATTTCATGCTTATGTAAAATATAGTATATTATTGTATTCTATAACTGGGATATCAATGCACTACATGGTGTAGATCCATGCACTGAGGAGTGCCTACTAGATTTGTATGTGCTGACATCCACTCATTTGGTTTTGGTGGTATTTTAGTAATTTTTATATGTGTATTTCTTTATGCATTTTTTTTGGGGTTGGGTTTTGTTCAGCTGCACAAGGGGAATCATTTTGTGAAGACCATGCTATGTGAACACAACACCCCAATGCAGGTCCTCAATCCAATAAAAACATGGATTAAAGTTTTTTTGGGCTTTTTTTTTTTTTTAGCAGGGGTTTGCTTAGGCCGCCGATACATTAGTCAATCAGCGGGTTGAAAAAAAATAAATAAAAAAAAACCCTGTTTCCACACACTCGATGTGGATGGGGAATCCTTGCAGAGCTATTTATTCTGGCAGCGGAGAGACTTCCCTTCCATCAGAATACAGTGATAAGTGGTGCTGGCTATAGCTGGCAGCACTGATCGATCGGGGAAAAACCCAACACGGTGCTTGAGCAGAAGTCATCCGGTAGATCGACTTCTGTAAATCAAGCCTGCCCATACATGGATCGAAATTTGCCCGATTCAGCAAGGGCTTTCGATCCGTGTATAGTCTGTGTAAGACCAGAATATTTCTTTAGGGTTCTTCTTGGGCAGGGTTCACTAAATGGCGTATCATGGAGCATCCCGAAACCAGGTAACAGTCCTGTCCAGATCGCAGCCGCGCAACACTTATCAACCTGGGTGTTCTCTCTCTCTCTGGCCTCCTGACCAGCTGCCACCATCATCCTCACAGCAGGCTGGGCGGGAGACGCTGCGTAAATTGACGGGGGTATACAAGTACCTAAAATAAATTAATATCTGGACAGAGGGCAGGATTTGGTAATCGCCTGCTTGTTAATGTAATAAGATGGCCATCTCCCGCCCTTTGCCCTGAGATGCAGCACCCCCCCCCGCTTGCTGTGAGAATGATGGCATTGGCCAAGGGGAAACCAGAGAGAAAGTGAGAACATCTAGCTGCTGTGCCGCTGCCCTGGTAGGACTGTGCAGGGGAGGCTGAATGATGAAAGGAGGATTAGGAGGAGAGGGGTGCTATTACTGTAATGCAGGCTATACATGGAGAAAATTTGCTTGATTTCCCCATCAACACAGTGTTGACAGGGGAATCCCTCCTATGGAGATATTGTATTCTCCCGGCTATAGCAGCCACTAGCGATAATTGCATGTAAAATCCGGCAACCTGGTTCTACTCAAGCAGATTGACATTCAGCCTGCCCATAAATGGTTCCGAATTTGGCCTTGTGATGTGAAGTGAAACTGAGGACACTGATGGACTGCTTTAAAGGGAGGACTGTGATGTAAAGGCAGACTGTGAACACTGATGTAAAGGGGGAGCCGTGATGTTAAGGGGGGGCTGAGGACAGGGAGGACTGTGATGTAAAGGCAGACAGAACACTGATCTAAAGGGGGAGCCGTGATGTTAAGGGGGGGGGGCTGAGGACAGGGAGGGCTGTGATGTTAATGCAGACTGTGAACATTGATGTAAAGGGGGAGAGCCATGATGTTAAGTGGAGGGGCTGAGGACAGGGGGGACTGTGATGTAAAGGCAGACTGTGAACACTAATGTAAAGGGGGAGCTGTGATGTTAAAGGGGGGGGGGGGCTGAGGACTGTGATGTAAAGGCAGACTGTGAACACTAATGTAAAGGGAGAGCCGTGATGTTAAAGGGGGGGAGGACTGAGGACAGGGGGGACTGTGGTGTAAAGGCAGACTGTGAACCCTGATGTAAAGGGGGAGAGCCGTGATATTAAGGGGGGCTGAGGACAGGGAGGACTGTGATGTAAAGGCAGACTGTGAACACTAATGTAAAGGGGGAGCCGTGATGTTAAAGGGGGGGGGGGGCTGAGGACAGGGAGGACTGTGATTGTGTTTTAGCGTAAACATGAGATTTGGACCATAAGAAAATTTTATAAACTGGATCCCCATAAATTTTAATTCAAGAACTTGTTCTAAGGTAAAAAGATTGAGAGAGATTGCACCACAAATTAATTAACCTGCAATGATAGAAATCCCTCAGTGCAGGTTCCCCTGTCTCCCACCTCCACCTCATACAAGAGGCCATCCACCAGGATAAATAATACATCTCCAAGTGTGTATTCTGAGGCTGATCCCTTATTTACAATGCAATGCAGCAATTACCCTTTTCCCGCTACATTATGCACAGGACACCTTTCACCTCACTAATAAATGAGTTATTTTCAGCAATTTAGAGCGAGGTTATCCCTAATTAATGTGCCTGTAGACTTGGAAATGAGCATTGTGTATGGGAATGCTGATAACCTGCCGGGGGTTGTCGTGTCTGATGCTGTAGGTCAGTATGCAGACATGACAGCTCTGCAAATGACTATCAATACTATCTAACGGCAGGAATCTTGCTTACTGAGCCTGGGGGCAGAAAGATGGCTGGGAGAGGGGGAAGGGGCAGACATGTATGCGGTGCTTTGTCTTCCAGGGTGCAGGGAGGGGGGAGAGGTGCTTGGTGTCTGCTGGCTGGGGGAGGGGGGGGGGGGGTCATACAAAAGCTCCAGGAGGCCGCCGCTATAATGTGACAGGCCTGAGGCCTCCAGTGTTCCCACTGTGTGTGTGTGGGCCTCACTGCACAGAAAGGGAGACTGGGGAGGGGGGTCTCCTAGTATTCTCTGGGGGAGGTTATTATCTCTGGGAGTTCCTGCTACTGTGAAATCTGAATTGGTTTATCACCTGAATTTATGACTTGGTAATTGAAGTGACAAAGCTGACCGAGTTTACTGCTTTCTGACTTGTAGAATATTTGCAAGTCAGGGTAATGGTGGTGTGCGTATATTTCGGAGTATTCAGGAACTGCCATTGCTGGCCTGTTTCTGAAAATATTAGTTGCCTGGCTGTTATATAGTGTCTTGAAAAAGTATTCATGCTCCTTTAAATTTTCCACATTTTGTCATGTTACAACCAAAAATGTAAATATATTTTATTGGGATTTTATGCGATAGACCAACACAAAGTGTCAAATAATTGTGAAGTTAAAGGAAAATAATAAATGATTTTCAATTTTTTTTTACAAATAAATATCTGAAAAGTCTGGAGTGCATTTGTATTCGGCCCTCTTTACTCTGATGCCCCTAACTAAAATCTAGTGGAACCAATTGCCTTTAGAAGTCACCTAATTAGTAAATAGAGTCCACCTGTGTGTAATTTAATCTCAGTATAAATACCGCTGTTCTGTGAAGCCCTTTTTTTTATTTTTAGAGAACCTTAGTGAAGAAACAGCATCACGAAGGCCAAGGAATACACCAGACAGGTCGGGGATAAAATTGTGAAGTATAAAGCAGGGTTCAGTTAAAGAGGAAGTAAACTCTCCCACTCTGATGCTTCTTTTCATTTAGTCCATTATAATAAGTAATTATCAGACTATAGCCACTGTAATCCAGCCCAAATCGCATATTACTGTTTAAAGAAACTTTAAAAAAACTTGTTTCCAGGGGTAAGGCTGTGCCATCTTAAGTATTGTTTTCTGAGTCCACAGTGGAGTGTATTTCCGCCCTTACATTGAGCACTTCCTGTTCTGTTAACCAAGCCTCCTTCTCAATCCAACGTTTCTATGGCAACCCTGCTTCCCTGTTCATAGCTTACTTGTTTATTTCATAGTATTTACTTGTGCTGATGTCTAATGTTTGCCTTTGTCAGACTTACTGCAGTAATGGCCAAGTTTAGACTGTATGTGAGGTCACATGGTGTGTAGGAAGAAGCTCCTGGGAGTTCAGTGTTGTGCGGTAGGAAGTCCTGATAACAGATAGATAAACACATAGAGAGTGTGCCCTAAATCAGGGGAGATCTGGGCATGCTCAGTAACTTCATTCTACAGAACAAAAATGATTACAACAATACTAAGCAAGTTAGGAGATATCTGCAAGCAGTGTTCATTGGGGTTCTTTATGCTGATTTACATGGGACAAAGTTGTGGGGAGGGTTTACAACCACTTTAAATAAAAATATCCAAAACTTTGAACATCTCACGGAGCACTGTTCAATCCATCATCCAAAAATGGAAAGAGTATGGCACAACTGCAAACCCACTAAGACATGGCCGCCCACCTAAACTGACAGGCCGGGCAAGGAGAGCATTAGGCCCCTTTCACACGGGGCGGAATGATCCGCCCTGTGATGATCCGCTCGCTCAGCGGGGATCGCTCCATTGTCCCCGCTGAGCCAGCGGCGGACAGGACGGTCTCTGCACACTGTGCAGGGACCGCCCTGTCAGCTCTCCGCTCTCCTCTATGGGGATTGGATGAGCACGGACCGTCTGTCCGTGTTCATCCGATCCGCTCTGCAGACGAAGAAAAAAATAGGATTTTCCTCCGTCTGCAGAATCGGATAGTAGCGGAGGCGGACAATAGCGGGTGTCCCATAGGGATGCATGTATGTCCGTATTTCATCCGCAAACGGATGGATGAAATACGGACATAATGTCCGCATGTTTGAAAGGGGCCTAAATCGGAGAAGCAGCCAAGAGGCCCATGGTAACTCTGGAGGAGCTGCAGAGATCCACAGCTCAGGTGGGAGAATCTGTCCACAGGACAACTATTAGTCATGCACTCCACAAATCTGACCTTTATGGAAGAGTGGCAAGATGAAAGCCATAAAAATTCCCATTTGCAGTTTGCAAGAAAATATGCGGGGAACACAGCAAATATGTGGCAGAAGGTGCTCTGGTCAGATGAGACCAATATTAAACTTTATGGCCTAAAAGCAAAACATGTGGCGGAAAACGAACACTGCACATCACCCCCACCGTAAAGCTACTTTAACACTGAGTCGCTTTACAGGCGCTACATCGCTAAAAATAGGGCCTGTAAACAGCCTCTCCTGTCTCTCCAGTATGAAAGCTCAAGTGCTTTCACATTGGAGCGGTGCACTTGTGGGGTGGTAAAAAAAAGTCCTGCAAGCAGCATCTTTGCAGCGTTGTATACACCGCTCCTAAAGCACCCCTGACCATTGAAATGAATGGGGCAGCCCCACCAAACCACGTGTTTGTAGACGGGTTAAACCCTTTTAAAAGCGCTAGAGGCTGAATATCGCCACTAAAACTATTGTAAAGCGCTGCTAAAAATAGCGGTGCTTTACAGCCGATGCCCGCCCCCGTGTGAAAGTAGCCATAAACATGGTGGTGGCAGCATCATGTTGTGGGGATGCTTTTCTTCAGCGGAGGCCGGGAAGCATGTGGAGTCTGTAAAAGACTTGAGACTGGGGGGAAGGTTCTCCTTCCAGCAGGACAACGATCCTAAACATACAGCCAGAGCTATAGTAGAATGGTTTAGAACAAAGCATATTCATGTGTTAGAATGGCCCAGTCAAAGTCCAGACCTAAATGTAATTAAGAATCTGAGGCAAGATTTGTAAATTGCTGTTCACAGATGCTCTCCATCCAATCTGAGATCTTGAGCTATTTTGCAAAGAAGAATAGGCAAAACCGGTCGAGATATACCCAAAAAGACTTACAGCTGTAATTGCAGAAAAATATGGTTCTACAAAGTATTGACTCGGGAGCTGAATGCAAATGCATGCCACACTTTTCACATATTTATTTGTAAAAAATTTGGAAAACAATTTTTATTATTTTCCTTCCACTTCACAATTATGTGCCACTTTGTGTTGGTCTATCACTTAAAGTAACTGTAAAGGCCTTTTTTTTTGTTTCTTAAATAACAAACATGTCATGCTTACCTTCACTGTGCAGCTCGTTTTGCACAGAGTGGCCCTGAACCTGGTCTTCTGGAGTCCCCCGGTGACTCTCGTGGCTCCTCCCCACATCTGATAAACCCTGTGGAGAAGCGTTTCCCCAAAGGGGTTACCTTGCGGGTACACACATGATCGTCCTATTTTCTTTTTTTCACTATAAGAAGCCCTTTGCCGCAACTACTTGACTGAGCTGATTGTGGACCACATCCCTGATACTTAAGCCGTGTACACATGATCGGAATTCCAGCCAGAAAAAGACCGATGAGAGCCTTTCATCGGAAAATGCGACCGTGTGTATGCTCCATCTGAATTTAGCTGTCAGAATTTCCGCCAGCCAAAAATCGATAGCATGTTCTCAATTTTCCAGACGGAAAAACTTTCTATCGGTAATTCCGATCGTGTGTATGCAATTCCGACACGCCAAAAATCACGCATGCTCAGATTCAACTACGAGACAGAAGCTATTGGCTACTGGCTAATGAACTTCCTTTTTCTAGTCCCGTCGTACATGTTGTACGTCACCGCGTTATAAACGATCAGAATTTGATGTGAAGGTGTGTAGGCAATACAGCTTGAGCCGAATTCTGTCGGAATTCCGTCGGGAAAACCATCAGAGCTTTTTCCGACGAGAATTCCTTGTGTACGCGACATTAGAGTAAAAAATAGGTTCCTCATGTTGGGACTTTAAACGGGCCACAGACCGTTTTGTAGAAAAAGTATATAAATTTATTGCACATTGATGCCAATCACAACAGAGAAATGGGAATAAAAGCACCAAACACATATATTGGGAAGCAGAATTGAAAACAGCTGTGGAGAAACCCCAGAACTTGTCGGACAGACAGAACGTCCAATGCGTTTAGAAAAAACAAAATGCAGATCTTCTTCAGGCAGAAAGGGCTTGCAGGTTCCAAGTCTGTAGCTTATATCTATGATAACAGAATACATATCATCAGAGATATATATGGAGGCACAATATGCATAGAAACATATACATACATTTTAAAGCTAAAGCAATAAAAACACAGCTGAGCTTACTGACCCCAAATGTTAATACTCCACCCATACAGAAAGAAATCATAACTCAAAAATGAAAAGAGAGCTATGTCCGTCAGAGCAGCGCACAGGCATCAGACCAGGGAGATGACGAAAGCCAATGATCCACATAGGACAAAGTAGTCCCACTGTACTTTATAGTATATCTCTATAAATAAATAGATCAACCAATTAGTTTGGATAGACTATCCAGAACTATTTGTACATAAAGTAATGTTCATAAACAATAAATGAACAGAGGCTAAAGATCCAACAAACACACACCTATATTGACCGTGAATTTAGAGGAGAAATATACTGCTTCCACCCAAACATGCATCCGATTAATTGGAGTGGGGTCTGGGTCTTGGATCCAACCGTCCAGATCATCATAGGTTAGAAATGATTATACAAGTCAACCTCATAGCTGGACGGGCCTTACTGATCTAGAAAGTAACCACAGAGGAAGATTATTAGCTAGATATATTGTGCCAGATGGCACCATTAAATTTGTGGTACAGTGCCCTACAAGTTGAATAAATCAAAATAGCAAGCCAAGTCGCCTAAACCTCACAATGGCTGGGATGGAATAGTGTGGCTGTTTGTGTCTGCCAGGTGGAACAGAGGCTAACTGGAGGAACTAAGCTATGTATATATGGTGAAAGGTAATGAATAATTACAGACACCTGGGTCATAATTACCTGACCCCATAGCACCTGCACTACCCAGACTAGACACTCCAGGTGTGCCTTGTATATAGATTAGCACACACTGAACGGCGCCTCGCTCTGACGTCATCAAATGGCACCAGAACGAGTGCCAGATCATATTCTAAATTGTCGGCTAGGAAGGAAATATAATTTGTATACAAGGGACGCTATAGCAACCAGAGGGCGTGGAAATGTGACATGATCACATGACGCCGTGCAGTACGACAGCGTGATGTTACGCGTCCTCTGCTGTTGAATACGGTGGTAGTTTGTGTCTTAGATGGCTCCATAGCAACCAGTGGAGCCAGACGTGTTGTCATGACATGGTGGTGCCCGTTAAAACGCCGCAACGCCATATGTCCTCCACCACCAAGTGAGCTGGCAATCCGTGCATTACACAGTACCATAGCAGCCAGGGGACCCAGAGACATAGCAACGAAAAAACAAACAGATAAATAGACACCCAGAACAGAATCTCAAGGTTACAGAGATTGTCTCAGACATCTATAATCAGGTCAAGGCTGGTCAAGCCCCTACTAGTGTTGTGCGCAGCTGTGACAGAACCAAAAACACTGAGAAAGCAAAAGAGAAACAAGAAAAAAGAGAAAAGAAAAATAGATTCAGAACGACAGGAGATAATCCCTAGCATTAGAGTCAAAAAGAAGACAGCCAATAAGGCCAATAAAGTGGGTAACACTCTCCCATACATGAACACAATATATATGAGCATGCTGGGTGCAGGCATTCTACACAGGTATAGCTATGATATATTATATAATATACATGCATGGAATCAAGATCAAACCCAAAGCAACATGCCGGCATGATTTGTCAGACAAATGACATGGGTAGTTAGCACCCTGGAATGGGAGAGGGTGAGGAGAACAGGCCACCATTCATACACCACCAAAAATGAATGGTGTTCTGGACTGCAGAGATGGAACCCTCCAAAAAAGGTTTGAAGGAGATTGTCTCATTATGTCCAGGGAACGATGTTGCATTTAACTTGTATATCCTTCGCTGTTCCATTCGAAGGAGGATTTTGTTCCAGTAACCCCCACTCATTCCTGGGTGCACCCTATCCAATATAAAAAGTTGAATGCGTGGAAAAATGCCACCGTGGAAATACAGGACATGGCGTCCTAATGGTAAGTCCAGGTTACAAGAAGGCATACTTAAAATGTGATGGTATGCTCTATGCCAAAATTCAGTCTTAGTTTTACCTACATAGAAGCAGGCACATTCGCACTGTAGGAGGTACACAATGCCATATGTCTTACAGTTAGCGAAATGTTCAAAGTAAATTTAATTTTGTTTGAAAGGATTTTATGAGTAGTAAAATCCATGTATTGACAATAGCCGCAACCGCCACATTTAAAAGTGCCCAACCTTTTTCATGGGTCCTTTGAACCCCCCTTAAACTCACTGGACAGCAACTTATCACGCAGAGACCTAGCTCTGTGGAAAGTAAATGTTGGGCATTCTGGCACTAATGGTTCAACTATGGGATACAGTGCCAGAACATGCCAGTATTCCTACACAATGTTTTTGAACCGTTCTTGTTGGTTTGAAAACCGAGTAAAGATCCGTAGCTGGTCACTGTCAGCCCTGCAAATTCTTGAGAGTACCCACGAGCATCTCTGGGAGTACCCACGAGCACGGTGTCTGAGCCTTCCCTCATCTGAGCAATTGCACCTGATGCACAAATATTGACCATAAGGAATCAAATTTGATGAGATTATCTGGGTGAAAGCTTGTGGCATGAAGAATGCCATTACCAGCCATTGGTTTCCTATATAGGCTGCTGGATAGCAGCCCATCCCATTTTCATCCTTGTGTATATGTATATCCAAGAATTCGATCATATTATTGTTAGATTATATGGTGAAGGTGAGGTTAAAGGCATTGATATTAAGGTGTTGCACAAAAGTCTACAACATCTCATCAGGGCCGCTCCAAACAAGCAAGATGTCGTCAATATATCGGAACCACAATAGAACATTGTCGAAAAAGAGAGCTAGATCATCCCATGTATCGACCAGCTATTCCCACTTCCCCAGGTACAGATTGGCGTAGGATGGGGAACAACAAATGCCCATAGCCATGCCCTGTACCCGGAGGTAGTGGGAACCATTGAAAACAAAATAATTATGGCACAATGAATTCCAAGGCCTCAATGAGAAAGTCATTGAACTTGCGTTCAAATCTGCTTTTTTTCCAACAGGACTCTTCTGATACAGGCCAATCCCTTGTCATGTGGAATTGAGCTGTACAAAGCTTCTACATTGATGGCTACCAGAATCAAATCAGCTGGAACCTAAACTCCATCTATATGCTGGAGTAAATTAATTGTGTCCTTGATGTAACTCAGAATGCCCAAGACATGAGGTCGCAGGTAGCCATCGATGAGTTTGCTAAGATTCTCTGTCAGAGAGTCATTGCCGGAGATAATGGCGTGCCCTGATGGATGTGACAGACTTTTGTGCAATTTGGGAAGTGAATAAAAGGCGGGTGTGCGGCGGGGAAGGGGGATGCAAACAAATTCCCACTCGTCCTTAGATAAGAGGTTGTGGTAAAACCCTGAATCGTTTTCTTTTTTGCATGCTAGTCTCCATATAAAAAATTAATATATGTTACTAAAGAACGCAAATTTTCGTATGTCAGAATAAAAGTTCAGAAGTCATGTAATGTATTTGTATTGTATTTTCGGACAAAAACTGTACTGATTATCCACTTTTACCCACTTTGTGTCTCTTTAACTGACAATTGCGCAGTCGAATGACGCTGTACCCAAAATAAAATTGATGCCCTTTTTTTCCCACAAGCTGTCTTTGGTGGTATTTAATCACCTCTGCGGTTTTTATTTTTTGCGCTGTAAAAAGACTGACAATTTTGAAAAAAAAATATATATATCTTTTACTTTATGCTATAATACATATCCAAAAAAAAGGAAAAAAAATGTCTTCAATTCAGGGCAATACGTATTCTGCTACATATTTTCGGTAAAAAAAATCCCAATAAGCATATATTAATTGGTTTGCGCAAAAGTTAGAGCGTCTACAAAATAGGGGCTAGATTTAGGGACTTAATTTTTTTTATTGTTTTTACTGGTAATGACGGTGATCTGCGATTTTTAACGGGACTGCGACATTGCAGCAGACAAATCTGACCCTAAGGGACACTTTTTCAGGACCAGTGACACCAATGCAGTGATCAGTGCTAAAAAAAAAAAAAAAAAAATATGCACTGATCCCTGTATATGACACTGGCAGGGAAGGGGTTAACTACAGGGGTGATCAAGGGGTTGAATGTGTTTCCTCTGAGGTGTTTTCTAACTGTGGGGGAGTGGATTCATTGGAGGCAAAGAGAAATTGTGATTCTGCTTGGGTTGTAAAAACTAATCACCGGGCATATAGAGCGGCCAGGAAGGACCCTCCGGAAGTGGTTAAAGCTCATTCAACCAGGCCAGTGTCTGCTTCTTGGGCAATGCGGGCAGGAGTGTCCCTAGAGACAGTCCGCAAAGCAGCTAGATGGTCATTCGTTCGTGAAAAACTATAGGGTGGATTCAGCAACTCTTACTACAGTAGAGTTTGGGAGGAAAACTAGCCAAGCTTCTATGTCTTTTGTTAAATAAATACTAAGTTTGCAGCATTAAACCCTCCCTCTCAAAAGCATTATTATTATTTATCATATTTATGCTGCCATGTTGGCATCAGGAAAATGAAAAATTGTATCAAATACTTACCGTAATTTACCTTTCCTGATGCCAATACATGGCAACATATCTCTGATCTTTGTGCTTCATACAGAGAATGGGGGAGGTAGCTCTCTCTCTGTAGCTAAACAGGTCCTATCAGGTATATCATACATATGCTGCCATTTATTGGCGTCAGGAAAGGAAAATCTACGGTAAGTATTTGATACAATTTTCTATTTATGTTGAGCTGGCTGGTGCTTGCAGTCTAAATTCAAGCCCTACATGTCCAGCATTAGTATTAGGCTCGGTTCACATATGAGCCGCATGAGGTTCACAGCATGGGTCCGGTGCGTGCTGGTTCATCGTTTCAGGTCCGAGTTCAGGTGGAATTTTGGGCTGAATTTGGACCTGAAAGAGACCAAAAGACTGTGTGAAAACACACCAGACTCGCTGCGGAGATTTGTGAACCAGCTCCATACAGAGACAGTCAATATCTCCTGCTATTGAAAATTGGATGCGGGGATCCTGCATCCAATTCGCAATGGTTTGAACCCAGCCTCATACAAGATTAGATGTACAAAGTGCACCACAGCTGGGAACAGAAAGGCTGAGCACTTTGGTTCTAGGGGTACATCGTGGGTGATCTGTAGGTACATGGCCCATTACTACAACCTGGCAGCAACAATGGAGATCAAGTTCCATTGGCAGACATAGTGGCAGTCTGGAACATTTCTTTATATACAGCAAATGTTCTTCAATACAGTATGATATGTGGGTTTCTGTGTACTTGCCCTGGCAGCCCTTCTACTCTAGGCCCCTGTCTATTTGGCTATGCAGAAGTTTTTTTTTCTAAGGGAAGTAGTGAGCTGATCAATAAAACCAAAATTATAATCTCACTGATTGAGAGAAGTAATGCTGTTATACAGATTGGAAAGGCACTCCTACTTTATTTTTTGGCGTGAAGGCTAGCATATACAAGAAGCCTCCAATTGGTTGCACATATTGGGGTCGAGGATGAGCTACGTTCAGTTGCTTGCTGAACTGAGCTCAAAGAAGGTCAGTATGTCACAGATAGTAGAAACTGTGTGCATCCAGCCATTGATTTATTGCTAGATCTAAACTGTAATGTACATGTAAAATAAAAAGCATTATGAGTATATTGCCATATGCAAAATAGGAATTATTAATTTAAAGGCATGTGGGGGGTGGGGGTGGATGCAGTGTGGCAGACCTAATGCTAATGCAGCCTGCCTCATCCAGGATACTAAAGTAAATTGCTGTGATAATAAGAACATGCCTGAAATCTGGCCCAGCGCCTCTGTTTCCCATTCTCTTTCATCATTCCCTTCAAAGATCATGCCGATGTGAGGTTCTACCTCGCAGCAACTGCAAATCACCTATTGCCTGCCAGTGCGGATTCATTGTTCCTCTGCTGTAGATCATTGAAGCATTGCTGTATTCATCATCTCTACAGACCTTCAGACTATTTCGAAATCCATCAGTTCACGGTAGACCTTTGTGAGTTCCCGAATACATTATCTGTACAATTTCTGCACAGCCTTGATGCGCAAACACCTTTTCTGTCATGAGTCCAGCAACTTAATTCACAGCTGTAATCAGCATGCTGAGGCCATCCTTTCCAGCACACCATCTCTGCTCGCACTGACACTTGATCATGAAACAGGGTCATGGAATGTATAATATCCTATATTCCTGGCTGGCGGAACTGGGAGGAAAAAATAAAATTTGCCCGCCTGAACTAAGCTGAAGAAGCAAGCGGCTGTGCATCTCGGTAGCCATTTATTTAAAAAGAAAAACGCTAGATACTGATAAGGTGGCCAACGACCTACATTTAGGGCATGTTCTAGTCTATAAACACTTGATTTCTCTACCCAGAAACAGGATTTTATCATTTTATGGTTGTGCTGACCACTGGAATACATTATTTTTTCATTTTGTTTTTTATAAATTGGGGATGTCAAGAGAAATCGTCACAAAGTAGCAAAGAGCTAACAATCTAAGGTCCCTTTTTCACATACATGCACGCATACTGTGGGCAAATTTATACAGAAGCTAATTAACCAACCAGCTTGTCTTTTGTGGACTACTATCTAGCATAGCCCCCAACTGTCCCTGATTTGGAGGGACTGTCCCTGATTTTGATGGACTGTCCCTGATTTCCATGGACTGTCCCTGATTTGGAGCAATGTCCCTCTGTCCCTCATTCCACCTCATTTGTCCCTCATTTTGGTCTTATCCATATAGTTGTATATAAAATGCACTTTTTATGTTTCATAAACTATTTCCCAGTGCTAACCCTTTCATTCAATTTCTAAATTGCTGCATTTGTACATTTTGAAAGCCAATATAAAGGAATAGTAGTGGTAAAAAAAAGTCCTTGTGGATTTAATTAACTTTTTTTGGTTAATTCTCCTTTAAGGGCATGTGACAGGGGGCGTGTCCTATGCCTACATACATTTGTTAGTAGGTGTCCCTCATTCTCATCTTAAAATGTTGGGAGGTATGATCTATTTGTGTTTCTTATTGGAACATTCCGTGGAGGATGTATGAGGAAGAAATGAAGGAGTAGCACTGATTTGGTAGTAGCTTAAGTTCATTAGTAGCTTATCTGGAGACTCTGGTTGTTATTTCATCAAGTGTTGTATGACTCACTGTTTTTTTTTAGGTCAAAATATCTTGTTAGAGTTTAAAATGATTGTAAAATAACACACATCTCTAGACTTACCTGCTCTATGTAATGGAATTGCACAGAGCAGCCCCGAACCTCCTCTACTCGGGTCCCCCACTGGTGCTCCTGGCTCCTCCTATGTGCTCCTCTTCCTCCTTAGTGCCCCCATTGGAAGCTGCTTCCCATGGGGCACTTATGCATGCTCGCTCCCCGAGCCTCGCTGCTGCATCCTTTGACATTGGCAGCGGGACTCAGTCCCACCCCTTGCTTCCTTGTCACTGGAGTTGATTGACAGGAGCAGGAGCCAATGGCTGCTCTCAATCCCAATGAGGAGGGAGACAGCTGCGAGAGCCGCTACTCTCATGCACCTCGCTGGATCGGATCGGGCTCAGATAAAAATACCAGCAGCTGGGGGATTGGGAGTAAAACGGATGTTTCTACCTGAGCGCTGAGAAATCTATACTAATATTGCTGATGCTTAGTTGCTGGGATGTGTAGGTACTTACTGTAAAGCGCTGCACAAACTGTTGGCGCTATATAAATTCTGTATAATAATAATAACAGGCTGCAGACACTTTCAGCACTAACTAAGCAGAAAAATCCTGTGCACAATAAGTGACCACTAGGAAAATGTATGATCCCACGATCAGTTTTTCTAGTGATGTTAGTCTATTGTGAGGATCTCTTTTACTAAAAATGCATATAATGTTTCTTAGATGAACCAACAGTCCAATCAGAATCAAGAGTAGTGTTAATCATGCTGTGAAAATTAATATTTTTTGGCCAATATTAAATCTAATAACTCTTATATTGTCACAGAGCATCACACAGATTTATTGGATGCCCTCCAAGGTGTACAAAGAATATCCGTATTCAGAGCCCATCTCTTCTGCCCATCACCCGCCAGACTGTGTCCTTCTAATTTCTCCAAGCTGTCTGGATGCAGTGAAGGGATACGCATTGTGCTGCTTCTGAGTGACACCCACTGATTGCTTTCAAAGCCAAGGATGCAATATGCTGATGCTAAATAAGTCTGGGGAGGTAAGTGACAGAGGCTGGGTGAGGTGGTGGTGAGATCACACAGGCTGTGTTCCAGCCTTGCTGTCTGAATTCACAGCTGAGAGCAGCAATCTTCCCCTTCCTCCAGCCCAGCCACATAATGTGCACCGTCCCCGGAGAAGGGGCCTAGGACCACCTGGGCTCATTAGCTGCACAAGCTCCCTGCGGGGACTGCGGGCAAATGGCTGTAGACGTGAGTGGGAAAGAGGGCCTTTGTGTAGTGACTGTCAGAAATGATATTTTTCTATAATGTAGAAGGGAAATACAGAAGAACAATGGATTTGATTTTTAAAGCATGTCTGGTCTGTTATCTGTATATTTATTACAGGTATTTTTTATGCTGCCAACAATTTAAACAGTGCTTTACATACTGTACATTCACATCATTCCATGCCCTCAAGTAGCTTGGCCAAATCGCAGGGGAGGGTGTTAAAGGGGCATTGTTAAATAAAAACAGGAGTTTCTAACAGGAGCACAATTATACACAGGGTGCAGGGTTCAGGAGTGCAATACGTACAGGTTACAGGGTTCAGGATTCAGGATTGCGTTACGCACAGGATGCAGGCTTCAGGAGTGTGTTACACACAAGGTGCAGGGTTCAGAATTGCGTTATGTACAGTAGTGGTCATCAACCCTGTCCTCAGGGCCCACTAACAGGCCAGGTTTTATGTATTACCTTGGTTAGATGCAGACTAGAATACTGCAATTACTGAGCAGCAAATTATATAACCTGTGATGTATTTCAGTTATCTTGCAAACCTGGCCTGTTAGTGGGCCCTGAGGACAGGATTGATGACCACTGATGTACAGGATGCAGGTTTCAGAAATGCGTTGTGTGCAGGGCTTAGGAGTGCGTTACACACAGAGCACAGGGTTCAGGAGTGCATTATGCACAGGGTGCAGGGTTAAAAAATACATTACACACCAGATGCAGGGTTCAGTGGTGCATTACACACAGGATACAGGGTTCAGAAATACATTACGCACAAGATGCAGGGTTCAGCGGTGCATTACGCACAGAGTGCAGAGTTCAGGAGTGCACTATGCACAAGATGCAGGGTTTAAGAGGCCGTTACACAGAGGGTGCAGGGTTCAGCTCTCTTCCAAAGCTGCTTATCTCTGCGTCCCCCATTCTACATTCAGTTCTGAAGTCTATACCCTCTTCTCCATCCCTCACCTCTGCACACACCCCTATTACTTTGCCTTCATCTTCACCCCTTACCTTCAATGCTCCATCATTCTCCAAGTGCTTACCTTTGGAAAAAGCACCTCATAGTGCCCAACCCAGGTCTAGTACCTCCCCGTGGCCACGGCTTGTTTTTCCCACACAGTACATGATCTGTGTGGAGCCACCAGGAAATTTGCGCTGTCACTTGTGAAAAGAGTAGCCAGGCTTCAAATGAATGCAGTGAGCACAGGGCCAGTGCCAGAGGTGGTAAAATGGAGCTCCTCCATGTTCCAACTAAAAGAAAATAACTGGCCTTACCACTTCATAATTGTTGGCAAATTAAAATCAGTCACTTGCTCTGGCTGCACACGATTGCTCAGGGCCGACATCCTAATAGTGACGAGGAGTGGCCCTGTGGGATGTGTGTCGGAATAGACGTTTGTAGTCTCAACCGTGAGCACATGTGACAGGAAGACATCACCGGAAAACAGCAAGGACACTTTTGTCACTCCATAAGTACCTAAACAAGGACCTTCTTGGAAGGATAATCAGGAATTATTTTAACGGGAGCTGCAGATTTAAAGAATTTGAAAACAGCATTTGAAACATGTATATGTTAAAGCTTACATGAGATTTTAGTGATGGGTTTAGATCTACTTAAACTGACAGTTTAACTGGGCCCTAATGCTTAAATACCAAAATGTCTTTAGATGTAGACATCAAAATCTAATGTATTTAAGGTGTAGACTGTGTATTTATGGTGTACAATGTCTGCTCTATGATGAGTCCTTTTTAAAATAATTTACTGGCAGACTTTATATATCCCATGCCATACACTATCAGCAGAAAGCTCTAGTGATTCTTTGCCAGGTTAGGCCTCATCATTGTAGTTTCCCTGAGATAAAGCCAGCACTGGGGGTGATTACACAACGGACAGACATACTCACAATCAAAATAAAGAGACATGGCTGTGCACTTCAATATCACACGAAAGATTGTTTTAAAAATGGACTGTACATTTCTGATCACTGTGTCTATGGCCAGCTTTAATTCTTTTTGCACAAAGCAAAAAGCGAAACATCTCTGCATTTCATTGCAAGGTAGCCATCTTTTGGGTGGTTATGAGACATGTCCCTCACCAGACAGGATATTGCACTAAACCTGTAGGTAAATAAAATAATTAGAACCTTCTCTAAGAGCAAGATTACTAAATAACATACATCCAATGTACAAGCAGGTACTGTAATGCCCCCGATGATGTGATCTTTCACTAAACGCATTGGGAAGAATCCATACTCGTGGCGTCACCACGCTCCACCGATCCCACGAAGCTGTCGATTCCAGGACAGATACATACTGCATATACGCTCGTTTTTAACTGCCTTTAAGTATTTGCCATCTTTTATCTTTAACTACTTGCCGCCAAATCACTTACCTGTATGTTATTGGCTTCAAGCGAGAGTTTTTTTTATTCATCTTGCATGCATGATCTGCCGGTGAACCATCCACCATTCCCTATGTGAGTGTTCCCATTAACACTAAAGGAAAGATACTGAGGTCTTCCGTTTTGCTGTAAACAAGAAAGGGTTGATAAATTCTGTCTTAAAGGATATGCTACCATACTGCGTTTATGACTCTTATAATCTACAGTCCACTCCCTTTTGTAAGTGGCCATCTCATACCATATGGTGGAGACGCACCTGGTTATTCACTTCTTTTTTATGATACTCACTATCAAGGTGTATACATTATATATGCTGAACACTGAATTGTTAACAAGTTTCATGATTGGACTGTATCACTTTTTATTGGATTGTATCACTTATGGGACTTTGTTTCACTTAGAGAGTGTTATATATTCAATATACTTTCTTGGTTATTTTAATGCAATTTTTTGTTTGTATACACTATCCCATGAGGTGTGGTGTTGAGCAGCACACAGTGGTGAGAAGAGCTGTGGGCTGTTTATTACTGAGACTTTGTTGAGCTCTTGCGATGTTTCTAGACCCTTGAAGTGGGAGGGAACTTCAAGATCCTGTTATGGGACATGTTTTAGGCTGGTGGTGAGCGTGGGTGTTGTGTGCTTCATATATGCACATTGAATCTTGGTGGAGGATTTACGCCACCTTTCTATGGACAATTACGTTTAAAGAGGAAGTAAACACTGATGGGTTTACTTCTTCTTTGTCTCCCTGCAAAGGTAAAGCATAATGGACTACTATGCATCGCATAGTAGTCCATTATATGTCACTTACCTGACACAGGAGCCAGCAAAGTCACCGCTGTCCCCTGTAGTTCCGAGCGTCCATCTTCTTGGTGGATCTCGCTGCCCGGCACTGTGATTCGCCCGAGCAGTGATGACGTCACTCTGCGGCTTGCCCATGCGCCGTAGACAGCGGTGGCTGTCTTCAGGTAAATATCTCCTAAACCGTATAGGTTTAGGAGATATTTCTTGGACCTACAGGTAAGCCTTAATCTAGGCTTACCTGTAGGTCAAAGTGGTTTGTAAGGGTTTACAACCACTTTAAGTCTTTTGATTTTGTTCACATTTGTTTTTTTATGGACAATCACATTTAAAAACTTTTGTTTCAGCACTGTACTATTGGACTTTGTATATACTATCAGAAAATGGCCTGATAGGAGTCCAGGTAGAATTGTGCATATACCTGGGTATTCATAGTTATTAATAGAGATACCTCCAGATGAATATTGCAGCAATGTCTAGTTGCAGGAGCCCCTGAGGATGATGTGCCATCTCTCATTGTGTCAGAGACCTGAAGACAAGATATGCGGTCATGGGGAGATCCTCCAACTGTTATCCAACCAGCCTGGAACAGAGCTTTGCATCATCAGAAGCTGTGTTTGGCATTGGAACTCAAAGTCAGCCTATCTACTCTGCAGTTTAGTCTGTCCTTTTAGGAGGTTGCAACCAGACCTCTAAGCCCATGTACACACGGTCAGAGATTCTGCCAACCAAATCCATCGGATTTTGTCTGTCAGATTTAGTCTGACGGATTGTGTCCGAAACTGTTGCATACACACAGTCGGACTACCGTATATACTCGAGTATAGGTCGATTCGAATATAAGCCGAGGCCCCTAATTTACCACAAAAAACTGGGAAAACTTATTGACTCTGAGTATAAGCCGGGGGTGGGAAATGCAGCAGCTACTGTAAGTGGCAAAGAGGGTCAACAATGCCCATCTGCAGCTGCATGTCTCACTGTGTCTATTGCATGCCTCCCTGTGTCCTGTGCAGATCTGCCTACCTCACTGTGTCCTGTGTATGCCTCCCTGTGTCCTGTGCAGATCTGCCTACCTCACTGTGTCCTGTGTATGCCTCCCTGTGTCCTGTGCAGATCTGCCTACCTCACTGTGTCCTGTGTATACCTCCCTGTGTCCATTGCAGCCTACCTGTGCTAATCTTCATCCTTTGTGTCCTGTGCATGCCTCTGTGTGCCCATCTGCAGCCACCGATCAGCGTGTCATAAAAACATACGGCGGCCATTCCAGTATTCAAAAGCCGTGCCTCCTCTTCGTCTGTGATAGGCAGAACACTCAATTTCCAAGCAGTCAGTTTTCAGCCTATCACGGACATCCCCTCATCCTCGTCTGAAGTATGAGGATGAGGGGATGTCCGTGATAGGCTGAAAACTGACTGCTGGGAAATTGAGTGTTCTGCCTATCAGACGAGGAGGAGGTGCAGCTTTTAAATACTGGAATGGCCGCTGTATGTTTTTATGACACGCTGGCCACCGTCTGTCTACATGACATGCCTGATCAGGTAGGCAGACGGCGGTGACTCGAGTATAAGCCGAGGGGGGCACTTTCAGCCTAAAAAAAAGGGCTGAAAATCTCGGCTTATACTCGAGTATATACGGTAAGTTGTCGAAAAATCCGATCTTTCAGAACGTGATGACGTAATTTCGTTACGATGGGACTACATTCAGGCTAGTAGCTAGTGGCTAGTAGCCAATAGCTTTGATGTAGGAATTTGATCTGAGCATGCGTGGCACTTGGTCCGATCAAAATTCTCTACACATGATCGGATTACGTCCAACCGGCCCAGTTGGTCGGGAAATATTTCCAACATGTTGGAAAATTGGGTCCGACGGAGATTCGGACGGAATCAGTGCATACCACACACAGTCGGATTATCTGATGACACGGTCCGATAAGACGCATTCCGACGGATTCTCCGACCGTGTGTACGTGGGCTAAGATAATGATCCTGAAGTGACCACCGGATGCCTAACCTGCGTTTGCTGGTTATCAAGCCCTAAGCTAAAACTAGCTATAAAATCCCAGACCAGATGGGACAGGGTTAACTAGAATAGCAGGAGCTGCATAGAAACTATAATATAATAAAAAGGTTCACCTACTAATATACTGGAAGGTGAAAACCACACATACAGTAGTACAGACCTAGCTATCTGGCACTATGCATATGAAATAATAATAGGACATGGATACTCTGTCTGTCAAAAGGATTTGGATACACACTCAGCAGCTAGCGTTAAAGGGGTTGTAAACCCTCATGCTTTTTCACCTTAATGCATCCTATGCATTAAAGGGATTGTAAAGGTAAATTTTTTTTCACCTTAATGCATTCTATGAAAAGCATCCGACAATGCCAGCCCCCCGTTTTACTTACCTGACCCCTCGAAAGTCCCGCACTTGCCTCCGACATCCTCTTCGCCGGTCAGCCTGGCCATTGATTGGTTACAGTGGATGGATTGAAAGCAGCGCAGCCATTGGCTTGCACTGCTGTCAATCACATCCAATGATGCGGCGCGCCAGGGGCGGGGCCGAGTGATACAGTGAGTGGCTATGGCCACTGGCTGTATCACGGGAGCATGCCCGAGAACAATCCTCATCATGCGAGGGAGCTCACATGAACGTGAGAAGTCCTTGCGGGGGAGCCGAGACAACCGCTGAGGACCCCAGAAGACCAGGTTTGGTCCCACTCTGTGCAAAACGAGCTGCACAGTGGAGGTAAGTATAACATGTTTGTTATTTAAAAAAAAAAATTACCTTTACAACCCCTTTAAGGTTAAAAAACTTCTCACAATAACTGGCCCCCACCCCCTCCGTTTTAATCACCTGAGCCCTTCGCTCCCTCAGCGGAGATGCGCTGGACCTCTCGGCCCGGGGGTTTCTTGGCTCTTGATTTGATAGATTGATAGCAGCGCAGCCATTGGCTCCTGCTGCTGTCAATCAAATACAATGACGTGGGGAGCGGGGCCGAGTCCAGCATTCTGTGTCTATGCACACAAAACTCCCAGGGCGAGCGCTTCTCCCAGGGGGTTTACCAATGCAAAGAGGAGCCACAAGCGCCACCGGGGGACCCCAGAAGACGATGATCAGGGCCACACTGTGCAAAACCAACTGCACAGTGGAGGTAAGTATAATTGTTATAAAAAAAAAAAAAGAAACAAAGGTTTACAACCACTTTAAACTATTATAACATAGGAATACTTGCATAATAGTCCCTTCTGGCTTGGGGTTTAGCAACATAGGCAGGACATGTAGCTGAGACTTTTGCTCTCCACTTTCTTCTTCCAGGGTTTCAAAGCCAACAACCCAGGGAAAGGAAGTACATACATAATATATTTATAGGCATTTACAAATTCAGACAGTAGAGGGCAGCAGATACCTACACAAGAAAATATGGGTGCCTTTGAAGTGAACAAAGCCTAGGTTTATGTGAAAGAGCATTCTGTGAAGGGGCAGGGGAGCTCCTGTCATTCAATTGCTCCTCCCCCATTCACAAAATATGATGCATTGTGGAACAATAATACTATGAGTTCTGTAAATAACAGAGAGGAAAGGTGGGTGCAGGTGTAGACAGTTGCCCAGGACAATATTTGGCGGCTCTGAGATCGCACTGAAGATCGCACTGAATGTAAGATTTTTTTACCAGAAACCTGCAGGTAATGGGATTCACACCATTATACATCATAACTAATGTGCATGACGCTGTATTCCCTACCCCCCAAAAAAACATCAGCTTTAAATTTCCCTTGTGTGAACTATATTGATTACCCCATCCAAGCATGGATGGAAGAATTTCTCCCGCCGTTTATTGTACTCTGACAGCTGCTGCTCCTGCAAAGATGGTTGCCCAATATACAGATATAATTAAATAGAAATAGACACAAGGTTTTCAAGACAATACAAACTTCAGTTAAAGATTACATCAAGTTGATCACCTTTATGCAACTACAGTATATACAGTAAATAAATGCATACAAAGTAGCTCCCCTTTAATTATGTCCCCTACTTGCCTGCATTGTCTGATACAACACCAATAGCAAGCAGTCTTGGATAAAAAATCATGTAATGAAGCTTGAGAGATAGTTACACCTCATTTAGTTCATTGCTTTTTGTTTCATGACTATGCCATTTATGTGCTGAATGTAAATGATATACTGATTCCCTATATAAACGTTGTTTGATGTGCTTTACTGATCTACCTTAATTTGAATACATTGCCCATAGTCTTGTAACGGGACCAAGGCATGAGAAGCCTTTGGCTAGACTAACAGCAGCAGCTGATTAAACCTTGTTGTGGCTTCAGAGAGGATCCGGCAGTATAATAATGCAAATGATCATTGTACCATAAACCCATAAGCAATGCTGGACGTCATGCTGCAGGACCATTAAGCAGAAAGCAATTCTGGAGCATATATATTTCCTGCCAATGAATGACAGGCAAGATGATAGTCATTGAAACAACTGGCTCTTCCATTGAGGGAAAACACATAGGACCTTATGGTTTAAAGCAGTGTTTCTGAACCTTTTTTCAGTCAAGGCACCCTCCAAAATTATGGACAGTCTTGAGGCGTCCTATTCTAAAATGTAAAAACGATTCTGATAGTTTTACATATTGCAGCAACATCAATACACGTAGGACACTCAACACAAAGGTGATTTATTCTTCCAAAGCAAGTAGACTTTTGCAAACTGGTACTGACTAGTATTCCAATGTTTCTCTTCTCCCTCAGTTTTTCTCTATCCTTCTCTAGCTAAGGAGTCAAGGGAGGATCAAGCAAAGATGATATGCAGGCAACTGACATTCTCCTTATCAGGTGATGATGTCATTGGTTTTTAGAAGGTTGGCAGAGAGAAGGTTGTAATGATGTACAATGAAAAACTGTGGCTTTGTGAAACTTTTGCCGCGTACACACGAGCGAATTGTCCGACGTACTTAGTCCGGCAAACAATCTGGCGGATAGTCAGGCCGACTTTCTACCGAACGGACTTGGCCACACACGGACACACAGAAAGTCCGGCATTTGCTAGCGTGATGATGTACAGCACGTACGACGGGACGAGAAAAAGGAAGTTCAATATCCAGTAGCCAATAGTTTCCTTTTTCGTACTTGCTTCTGAGCATGCGTCATTCTTAGTCCACCATACTAGCATACTGATGAACGTATTGTCCGCTGAAACCCAAGTCCGACGGGAAGATTGGAGTGCAAAAATACTTTCTTAGTCCGCCGGACTTCACGCTGGAAATGTCCGCTGAAGCCCACACACGATCGAATTGTCCGCTGAAATGAGTTTCGGCGGACTAAGTACGCCGGACGATCTGATCGTGTGTACGTGGCATAAAAGATAGGTTTTATCCACTCACTGGCTTGTATACAACTTTAGGGAAATTTTTAGGCATTTTGCCAAGGCACCCCTGAAGGAACCTCAAGGCACCCTGGTTGAAAAGGGCTGGTTTAAAGGGTCTGCAAAAGGATGGGTATTGGCTGTCCCATAGCAACCTAATGCCAGATTTCAAATCTGATTGCCGGCCTGTGTGTACTGCCCCAGGTCTGACTTCTGTCAAAGAGATATGACCGAAAAAGATTTGCTGATTGGAGTGTTCAGGCGTTAGGGAACCGTCCTCCCTGTCATAACAAAATAGCACAGTAAGGGACATCGCTATACTAACAGCAGATTGTTAGTACAGCGGTTCCTTTTAAACCATGGGTCTTCAAACTACGGCCCTCCAGTTGTTCAGGAACTAAAATTCCCATCATGCCTAGTCATGTCTGTGAATGTCAGAGTTTTACAATGCCTCATGGGATGTGTAGTTTCACAACAGCTGGAGGGCCGTAGTTTGAGGATCCCTGTTCTAAACTGTGAGTTCTAAAAAAAAGTCCCACCTTACAGATGCACACCTACAGCTTTGTATGGAAGCTTAATAATTACATTTAGCAGAATATTGATATTTAATTAGGTCTGTAGCCCAGTCCGCAATGCTGGAAGCAAAGGAGCAACTGCAAGTTCTGCTTGCACTCTGTTATTCCTCCCCCCCTTCCTTGCTGCAGTTGGCAGAGGGACAGGAGCAGCTGTGATGAAGAGACGGAGGGCATTGTTACTACAGGGCTGTGAGCAGCCTGGTTAAGCCTCACCCAACACCCAGGGTATGCAGAGAAAGAGGATATGGATTGCTGTGCCTCCTGGGAATGACAAAAAGCCTGTTGGGGAGAAAAGGGGCTGATGGTTGATGTAGCCTCCATATTGTGACACAACCCTGTGGAAAGAGGGAGCAGAAAGGGAGGAACTACAATGCCCAGGTTGCCTAAGGAGAGTGGGCAGGGAAAGCAGGGGAGGAAAACACACATGGGGGATAGAGAGGCTGCAGGCACAGGCTGTGGAGTGTGCTGTAGACTGAGGATAAAAGCAGAACAATTATCTCTGGCTGGCTGCTACTGGAGAGAAGGCTACTGAACCCAGATATAATGCTCCATGCTGCCCATCTGCCTGTGTGCACTGAGCTGCTGCAGGGAGACCAGTATCCCAACCTGTGTGCTGTGCTGCTTGCTACAGAACCTGGGGAGAGGAAACGGTGAGTCCTGAGATCTGTGTTGCTGCCAGCCAGTACCTGTGTGTGGAAAGCCTGCTGTGAGCTTTGAGTAAAGCTGCTGCACTGTGCCTGCCAGAGACGGTGCCACAAAAGGTTCTATGTGGTGCTGTTGCTAAGGAATCCAGCGTGGAAAAAGGCTGCAGTTTCATTTAACAACAGTTTGAGAGAGAAGCCCTGTACATGCAGCATGACCCATTGTCGGGCTGCAAGAAGATGCATCAGGATCATTGGGAATGATGAAAGGCCCCTTGGCCACCTGTTTAACCACTTGTCTACTGGGCACTTTCACCCCCTTCCTGCCCAGGCCAATTTTCAGCTTTCAGTGCTGTCGCACGTTGAATGACAATTGCGTGGCCATGAAACACTACTCATATAAAAAAAAAAAATCACAAAAATAGAGCTTTCTTTTGGTAGTATTTAATTACCCCTGGGTTTTTTATTTTTTGCTATACAAATGAAAAAGACCAAAAATTTTCAAAAAAAATAAAGTTTTTGTAATGTTTCTGTTATAACATTTTGCAAACAGGTAATTTTTCTTCTTCACTTATGTGTGCTGATGAGGCTTCACTGATAGGCTGCACCGATGAGGCAGCACTAATTGGCAGCACTAATGGACACTTTTGGGGCTGCACTGATAATCAGTGCCCTGATTACCAGTGCAGATGTCCCCTTTCACACTTGCCAGTTACCAGCTGTCCTCTCCTCATACCATGACAGCGAGAGGAAAGGAATACCAATAACTGGCAAGTGTGTTTACATTGTGATCAACTGTGAATGGACACAGCTGATCACGTTGGAAAGGGTTGCTGTGATTGGCCCTTTACCCTGAACTGTGATCAGCTGTGTCCGAAGGAGGGCGTAGTTCTGGGAGGACATCAACAGACGCCCTTCCACAACTGGGTGACAGCGCTGTAGCTGGCATTAGGCTATAGAATGGTCGGCAAGTGGTAAATACTGACCCTTCTGATGTTGTTTTTATAAAGTTCCTGCCTGTGGAGAGTCGGCCTTGCACCCTTCCCTTCCATATCAGATTATAAATACACTCATGTGAGAGAGTGAGCCCTCCAACGGGAGATCTAGCGCCCCAGCACCAGATAACTGTACTTAGATCCACTTGCCAGTGGTTTATATAGTATATTCTTTAATTGTTAGGCTGGCCATACATTTTCAATTTTCTTGTACAATTTTCCTTAAACTATGTAGTGCAAGAGCCTGCCTAATTGGATGCAATTGAAAGTTGTTTCATTTTGACCTCATATTATAAAATTTTTGGTAAATCTAAGAGAAAATTGAACAAGAGTTGAACATGATTGAACATGTATGGCCAGCCTAAGTCAGATCTCCTAGACAGTTTGTTGTTATTTACAAAAGATTTGTATATTGAATTGTTACAATTGTGTGCCACTTTAGATGATCTGTTGAGTTGTATTATCATTCTTGGTTTCTCCAATAGTTTTCTTCCCTGCAAGGCTTTTGCCTGTTCATTAAAGCTCATTCAAAGCGGAGCTTCCGCTCATTGGAACCCTCCCCACCTCAGGCGCCACAATTGGCACCTTTCAGAGGGGAGGGGGTGCAGGTACCTGTACAGTACAGGTATCTGCACCCACTTCCGGCATAGATATCTGCAGAAGCTACGTCCCTTTCCGCAGAATCTACGCCCCTTTCTGAAGGTCCCACGCTGTCTGCTGGGAAACACACAGATCCCAGAGACAGTGGGGACCATCCTTATTGCGCAGCGCGACTCGCGCATGCGCAGTAGGGAACCGGGAAATGAAGCCGCAAGGCTCCACTTCCTGATTCCCATAGCCAAGATGGCGGCGGCAGCACCCGAGAGACGATCGAGAGATCGGCTTCGGATGCCGACATCGCGGGCGCGCTGGACAGGTAAGTGTCATTATTTTAAAAGTCAGCAGCTGCAGTATTTGTAGCTGCTGGCTTAAAAAAAAAACAAAAAAAAAAAAAAACGGAGGACTCCCGCTTTAAAGCCATAGGTGTGTTGGGGATTGTGGCACTTCTTTCAGAGTCATGGGCACTGAGAACAGAGGACTTGAGGAAACGGCAGCTCCTTCAGGGGTGAGCGCTAAACTTTTCAACAGCTATGTTCTCTTAAATATGTCTGAATTAAAATCTTTGAAACTTCCTTTTTTTTTTTTCTTTTGGCGACAGTCATTTTAATGCTAACCTCACCAGCTGAATATACAGTATCTCACAAAAGTGAGTACACCCCTCACATTTTTCTAAATATTTTATTATATCTTTTCATGTGACAACACGGAAAAAATTACACTTTGCTACAATGTAGTGAGCTTACAGCTTGTATAACAATGTAAATTTGCTGTCCTTCCTCAAAATAACTCAGCACACCGCCATTAATGTCTAAACCACTGGTGAGTAAAGTGAGTACACTCCTAAGTGAAAATGTCAAAATTGGGCCCAATTAGCCATTTTCCCTCCCCGGTGTTATGTAACACGTTAGTGTTACAAGGCCTCAAGTGTGAATGGGGAGCTCTCACGCTCTCATACTGGTCACTGGAAGTGTAACATGGCACCTCGTGGCAAAGAACTCTCTGAGGATCTGAAAACAAGAATTTTCGCTCTAAATGAAGATGGCCTAGGCCAGTGATGGCGAACCTTGGCACCCCAGATGTTTTGGAACTACATTTCCCATGATGCCCATGCACTCTGCAGTGTAGTTGAGCATCATGGGAAATGTAGTTCCAAAACATCTGGGGTGCCAAGGTTCGCCATCACTGGCCTAGGAGATTGCCAAGACCCTGAAATTGAGCTCCAGCGCGGTGACCAAGACCATATGATGGTTTAACAAGACAGGTTCCACTCAGAACAGGCCTCTGAGCCACAGGGCAGTATTCCCACATAACCCCAAACACACTTTCAAGATGACCACTGCCTTGCTAAAGATGATATACTGGCCAAGCATGTCTCCAGCCTAAACCTTATTGAGCATCTGTGACCAACTATGGAGCATTATTAAACTGAAGGTGGAGGAGCGCAAGGTCTCTAACATCCATCAGCTCCGTGATGTCATCATGGGGGAGTGGAAGAGGACTCAAGTGGCAACCTGTGAAGCTCTGGTGAACGCCATGCTCAAGAAGGTTAAGGCAGTGCTGGAATATAATGGTGGCCACACAATATATTGACACTTTGGGCTCAATTTAGACATTTTCACTTTTGGGTGTACTCACTTTTGTTGCCAGCAGTTTAGACATTAATGGCTGTCTGTTGAGTTATTTTGAGGGGACAACTAATTTACGATGTTTTACAAGCTGTACACTCACTACTTTACATTGTAGCAAAGTGTAATTTCTTCAGTGTTGTCACATGAAAAGACATAATAAATATTTACAAAAATTTGAGGGGTGTACTCACTTTTGTGAGACACTGTAGTTACCTTCACTTTTCTCTCCTGCCACTTTATTTGGTAACAAATGGGAACTTAGATATGGCTGAGGACTCCTCCTACCCCCATATGCGTGCCTTAGCAGCCAATGATCAAGCACCAGCAGTGTAATATGAAAGGAATGGGGTGAGTCACATGCTCCCCCACACCAAGAAGTAGCAAGCATTTTTCTTTATATGTAGCAGTCAAATGGAGGGGCAGGGGAAGGCAAGGTATTATCTAATCATGTTTTGTCTATACAACACCCTTTTGCCCTCTTATTATGGAGGGTGACATAGATTATTTGCAAACAATTGCCTCCTCTCTTCTCACATCTTTCTATATGTGTATTCCCGTCTTCACATGGAGAAAACGCAGAGATGTCTGCTTTGTTCTCTATGTGAAGACTACACCAAAATGGCGGACACACTAGGTGCTGACGGTGGCCCTGCGGGACAGTGGGAGAGTAGGAAATTACGTCTCGACCGTACATCCGGGTTGTCCGGAAATAAACAATGTTGCGTGTGTTCCAGACGCCACTTAGACTGCCAGAATGGAGCAGCCAACACATACAGCGGCGGTATTAGTTGGTGTGACAGCCACCACACATAAGCATTGGTACATGGCAATATAGATCATATGGATGTAAAGGCTGGGCTCAGCCCTTCCTTCTCTGAGATGGCTGCTCAGCTGTTGGCTAATTGCCAGATCCCACGTCCCTCCACAGTTACTCAGCTGTTGATCCTGCTTATCAGTCCTGCCTACTTAAGCTGCCCAGTCCAGAGGAGCTCTGCCTTCTTCTTGGTCACATCATAAGAAACTATCTCCTGCATTCCTGTCTAAAGACTGGCTTTGCTGACATCCCTTCTGGCTCCAGATCCTGCTTGCTGTTCCACTATATTGATCCCTGACTTCTGGCTTGGCCGACTATCCATTCCGGTTACTGAACTTTGGCTATGTTTTCACTACGGTTGTTCTTTTTACTTTTATTATCAAACAAGTGTGATTTAACTGTACATCTGTCTCAGTCTGATTTCATGGTTTCTGACAATGGATCAATAAATGTGGTAAGATTCAGATTCCCATGGTACTCCACCTATGTATGAACATATCTATGGTTATGGTATTTGAATAGCTTGCGTACTAACTATAGGGACCTGCAATGTACAAATATGGGTCTATGTGTAACATTATCTGCACTACGTGGGGAGAGCCTAATATTGTACACACACATATATATGGACATATTCTCTAGTTGTCACCAAAGCCATGTCCCTTCCCTGGGCCGCCCACAACAGTGGGTGGGGCCCCGGGGCCTCTTTGGAATGCATGCTATGGATGCGTATTGTGTATTTAAAGCGGTAGTAAACCCGCAATTTTTTTTTTTTTTTTAACACCTGCAAAGCAAAAGGCATAATGAGCTAGTATGCACCGCATACTAGCTCATTATGAAATACTTACTTTAGAACGAGGCCCCGACATCTGGCCCGATCCACGCCGAGGGAGCTGACATGCTCCCTCTGCGTTTCTTCCGGGTATCGCGGCTCCGGCGCTGTGAGTGGCTGGAGCTGCGATATCGTCACTCCCGCGCATGCGCGCGGGAGATTTCATTCCGGCCGGCCACTGCCGGATTTTCAGGCCGAGAATCCCCTTGTGCGCATGCGCCGCTGCAGTCAGCGGCGCATACCGAGGGGAATATCTCCTAAACCGTACAGGTTTAGGAGATATTTTTTTTACCTACAGGTAAGCCTTATTATAGGCTTTCCTGTAGGTAAAAGTTAAAAAATTGAGTATACAACCACTTTAAGTAGCTGGAGGTAGCACTGCCAGGCTCTGAGGATCCCTTCAAACGCGTCAGACATCAGTGGTCCTCGTGTCCTCTCCTTCATCACCTGGAGACTGTCGATATCAAACCGATTGCCATCAGTTTAAGGCTTTCACATGCTTGTGAGTAGTTTTTAATTCATTCTTTTAATAAATCTGTCAAAGGATAATGCACAAGGCTGGTGCGCCCTCTTTTTCTTTATTCCTTTGTTGTCTATACATGCATGGGATTGCTGGAGGACCCCTCACTCCCTCTTAGAGAAATAGTGTTGGTTCTTAGCCTTTATGACAGGCACGTTGAACTTAGCAGAAGCTGAGTGCCAAACCATGTTCATAACGAGCTGCAAAGTTGTATTGTGGCAAGAACTTGCCTTATGAAAGCTAATATATAATCACCTTTTGAAATAACAGTTACAATTTGGTTACTAGGCTGATATTTAATAGGAAAAGGGGTATTTAATTGGTTTTGGACTTGTGATACCTGTATTGCACATACATTTTTGCCTAATTAAGGTGCAAGAATATATTTCCTGAAGAACTGCTGAATTATGTGTGGAAGCCTTAATGAGCTGAAGAACCTGATTTACTTCACATTCTTAAACTGGCCGAGGGCTACAAACAAGAAGTGTCAAAGGGCAGGACCCATGATCAGCTCTGCCTAAACATTAGCCTTTGAGAGCAGCCATGAGTCACAGCTGTGATGCTCCAGGAGAGCCCAGAACCAATGTCAGGTAAGTATCGGTTGTTTAAAATGAGGCTGAAAATATGGCTAATACTGTTGCTTTTAACCATTGTTGTATAGGTTTGGCTTTACGTTTGGGGTCATCATCCTACTGGAAAACAAATCTCTCTATGCTCCTGTCTCTTGCAGATAGTTTTCCTCTAGGATTTCCCTGTATTTTGCTGTATTGATTCTACCCCTTTTCTTCATAAGCCCATCAGTCCCTGCTACCAAGAAACATCTCCCCAGCATTCTGGTGCCATCACCATGTTTCACAGTGGGGATTTGAAGATTGTGTGTTTTCATGTTGATGTGAAGTGTTTTGGCTCACATAAACCAAACATAAGTGTGTAGTCTGATGTCCAAAATAAAATAAAATGTTGGTCTCCTCAGTCCATAGAACCTTCTTCCTGTTGATTTTAGAATCTCCCGTATGGCAAACTGTTGGTGAAACGTCATGGGAGTTTTAATTATCAATGGCTATTTTTTTTTATCATCCTTCCATTGGGCTGCGAGAGGTGTACAACCCAGTAAGAGTTCTTGAATGCATCATTTTTCTAAGCTTAGCCATTGAGGCTTCTTATGCCGCGTACACACGAGCGGATTGTATGGCGTACTTAGTCCGTCGAAACACATTTCAGTGGACAATCCGCTGGTGTGTGGGCTTCAGCTAACTTTTTCAGCGTGCAGCCTGGAGTACTAAGAATTTCGGTTTTTCTGAAATTCTGTCCGTCGTACTTTGGTTTCAGCGGACAATACGGTCGTCAGTATGCTAGTCGGACGGACTAAGAATGACGCATGCCCAGAAAGGATTTACAGGGCTTTGCTGTGTCTTGGACTTCCTATTTCTAGTCCCGTCGTACGTGCTGTACGTCATCGCGCAAGCTTCGTCGGACTGTTTGGGTATCCGTGTGTGGTCAAGTCCATTCAGTGGAAAGTACGACGGACTGTCCGTCGGATTGTATGACGGACTAAGTACGCCATACAATCCTCTCGTGTGTACGCGGCATTACACCTCCAGAGTGGTTATAAGTCACTTGGTGGCCTCCCTCACTATTCTCTTTGTGCAATCACTGACTCTATTAATGTTATTAATTTAAAACACTTTACAGACATCTGTTTTCAAGTTAGGCCCCTTTCACACATGCGGACAGTATGTCCGTATTTCATCCATGCGTTTGCGGATGAAATATGGACATACATGCATTCCTATGGGAACATCCGCAGACACCCGCTATTGTCCGCCTCCGCAATTGCCCGATTCTGCAGACGGAAGAAAATCCTATTTTTCTATCCTTCTGTAGAGCGGATCGGATGAACACGGACAGACGGTCCATGCTCATCCGATCCCCATAGAGGAGAGCAGAGGGCTGACAGGGCGGTCCCTGCACAGTGTGCAGAGACCACCCTGTTTGCCGTCAGCTCAGCGGGGACAAAGGAGCGATCCCCACTGAGCAAGCGGATCATCACGGGACGGATCAGTAATGTGTGAAAGGGGCCTTAAAAAGAAATATTTTATTTCTGTTATTCAGTGTAAGGCCCCTTTCACACGGGACAGATTAGTAATGATCCGCCCCGTGATGATCCGCTTGCTCAGCGGGGATCGCTCCGTTGTCCCCGCTGAGTCGGCGGCGGACAGGGCGGTCTCCACACACACTGTGCAGGGACCACCCTGTCAGCTCTCCGCTCTCCTCTATGGGGATCGGATGACCAAGGACCGTCTGTCCGTGTTCATCCGATCCGCTCTGCAGACGGATAGAAAATTGGATTTTCCTCCGTCTGCAGAATCGGACAATTGCGGAGGCGGACAATAGCGGATGTTCATCCGCAGACACCCGCTATCCCATAGGAATGCATGTATGTCCATATTTCATCCGCAAACGGATGGATGAAATAGGGACATACTGTCTGCATGTGTGAAAGGGGCCTAAAAGGTCTTGATCTCTGCTGTGGACATAAGTCTGTTTTAAAGCAACCCTAAGCCACAGAGCGTCAAGGTAAGGGTAGGCCATTCATGGGGAATGCTATGTAAGGGGCTAGCTACTGTTTAGGATCTGTGATTCAGAGTATTGAAGGTGTCCAGGCAGTATTTTCAGGAGGGAGTTAGGAATAGCAGCCTCAAAGTGGAACACAACACAAAAGGGGAATTTCCACTTTAAGGCCTCATCCCCTGCTCCTCTTTGGCATGTGGCTTCTTTTTTTGGGGGGAGGGGGAGGGAGCCACCTGAGCGGAAGTTCTCCCCCCCCCCCGCAGTTTTCTGGGACATGTCACAGGTCCCAGAAGACTGTGTGGCTCGTGCATGCGCTCACAGTTAAGATGCTGATGCCAAAGACCAAAGATGGTCCTAAGCACCCCCTCTAGTGAGAACAGCTTTGGATCCTGATACAGGTAAATGTCTGTTTATAAGAAGTCTGCAACAATAGTTTTTGTAGCTTCTGACCTTTGATTTTAAGAAAACCGACTGGAGCTCCTCTTTATTATTTTTTTTCAAATATATGTTCCTAGTGACAGAATGTCTTCAACCCCCTCGATCCCCTTATACTCATCTTGCCTGTGTTCCCAACCACTCATTCCTCCATCACAGGGGTGTTGGCAACCAGGTGGATCAGTGAGGTCACCTCCTCCCCCTTGTCATAGGACATTATTTGGGCATAACAATTGGCTGCTAGGACTGAGCGATGGCACGGGAAGGAGGTCACGTTCCCCAATATTGGGAAACACTAGGTAGTGTTACCTACTGCAACAGAGGTAGGTGTAGCAAGGGAGCACAAAAAAAGAGGTGTGGGGGGGCTTTGTGGAGACACAGTTGCCTGCATGGGCACAGAGACAGTGTCACTTGAAGTGTTTTCATCGTATTTCCTTTTTGAGCGTAGCTTTTAAGTAAAGAAGGAAGTTGTCAGTTAAAAACCACACTTTAGTTAGAAAAGTCATCATTCCCCAGAATGGGGAACGCTAGCAGATAAAAACACTTATGTGGCTGGTTATAAAAAACATTAAAGGTGTCATCATCTAGATCCATGGTCTCCGAACTGCGACCCGGGGGCCGGATGTGGCCCGTTGCTTGCTTTTATCTGGCCCTTGGGGCATTATTCCTTCCACTGACAGCGACAATGGGGCACTAGTCCTCTCACCAACACCAGCGAAGGAACACTATTCCTCCCATTGATAGCAACAATGGGACATTATTCTTCCAACGTATAATAATGATGGGGCACTATACTTCCAATAGATAATAATGATGGGGCTTTTCCTCCCATGGGCATCAAGGATGAGGCGCTATTCCTCCCACTGACATCAAGGATGGGGCACTATTCCTCCCACTGACACCAATGATGGGGCACTATTCCTCCCACTGACATCAATGATTGGGCACTATTCCTCCCACTGACATCAATGATGGGGCACTATTCCTCCCACTGACATCAATAATGGGGCACTATTCCTCCCACTGACCTCAATGATGGGGCACTATTCCTACCATTGATATCAATGATGGGGCACTATTCCTTCCACTGACACCAAAGATGGGGCACTATTACTCCCCCTAATACCAATGATGGAACAATGTTTACTCCCATCGATGCCAAGCCATTTTCTTCATGCACAGGCCACAGTCCAGCCCCTGCTAAAGTTTGAAGAACAGTAAACTTGCCCTTTGTTTAGAAAGTTTGGAGACCCCTGGTCTAGTTTCAAGAAACAAGACTATCTCTGTGATTTTTCTCCGATCTACTATAACAATGTTTATAAACCAATCAATGAGGTCAGTTCCCATATTTCCGCCTTCACAGTTTCCTCTAATGGGCTCTCTATTTTTTTGGTCTTCAACAAAAGTGATGTTTCAATTTAACTGCAAATTCTTACCAGCTTTTGTATTATAAAAATTGAGAATAAATCTGTCATAAATATTAAGAAAAAAAATGAGATGTGATGATGTTTGGCAAAATTTGAAGATACATAGATTACTGTTTATCAAAATTAAATTTTTAGCTAATGCTTACCGTAAGTGTTTGTGCTTTCAACAGACACAGATGCATTTTAGGCTGTAATTGCATTCTGTGCTAAATAATTGTTTACACTAATAACATTTTTTATACGTTTAGTATGGGATGATTCTCCTACAATTCCATATATGCATTTTAAATGTCTTTTTTTTTTTACAGGTGACTTATGATTAGCCTTCCTGGTCCTTTAAATCAGAGGGTACCAAGGTCACAGTATGCCCTCGGTGACACAGCGTGTGCAGTAAAGATAGCACAGCCGCCGCCGCCACCACCGCTAGTAATACAACTGACAGGAACTGAGTAAGTATCTCTGCAGACAAACAAACAGCCTGATTTCTGGACCATGAAATGTAATAAGCTTCCTGTGTAACCCCCCCCCCACCTCTCATCCTCCTACCAGTGTTGTGTATCTGCTCTCAGCCCTTTCACTTCTTACATTCTGAGTTTAGTTCCCTTTTAAACCATTTAGGGAGTTTCTATTTATGAGGAATATTCCCGTAACCTCCAAACTCACTTGATTCCATTAAAATGTGTCATATTTCCCAGACTAAATAAAAACAGCTGGGTCGAAAGAATCTTTGGCTGCGGTGAATACCAGTCATGTGATTCAGCAAAGTCACTCTCTGCATACACCCTGATGAACTTTTGATGCAGTCAGCCAGCATAATGGGGCCCCTAACATGGAGCAAGATGGACACAGCATGAGTTTGCTGGACATCAAGTCTTCTGGTATCAAAAAAGTAAAATGATGGCCTTATTTCTGCCAGATAAAGGAACATTTTTCATGAATATATACTTTATAATACACATCAGCATTTGTTTTTTAGCGGAAGTGGGAGGTGGGGAAAAGTTGGTTGAATTCTTTTTGGCTGATAACTGCTGTGTCCCTCAATTCTGACAGACTTCAGAGAAGTGGTTGAACATATAGCAACATTATGGGTGCCTTCAGGCTAAGGAGTCTTTAGAGAATTCCTTTAATGTGTTAAATGTACAAGTTTTTTGTCAATGAGAAGCAGCAGACAACAATAGCCCACCACTGCCAGAGGGACTGATTTATCAAATTTACAAGAGTGGGTGGACAACAGTAGCAACAGGAACCAGATTCCTAATCGGTGTGGTGACTGATTCCTCTCAACCACGGTGAGCTCACATTTTATACTAAACCCCCAAAGGCTTAACATTATCACTGAATCTGGCCATTTTCAGATGGAACAAGTGGCCATCCTCTCATATCTGTAAGTGCCTAAAGATTGGCTTCAGTCAATTATGCAAAAATTAAAAGTCAGCAGCTACAAAAACTGTAACTGCTCACTTCTAATAAACAGACACTCACCTGTCCAGTGATCCATGGAAAAAAGAAAAAAATGGGTTTTGGGACTTTACATGAGGCATGTATACTGTATGTAGATGATGTTGTATAAAAACACCTAATTATAAAATGCATGTCACAATCCCAGTAGGGAAGTCCATATAATCATGATGAATTAATGAATTGATAACGCCGATAAATTCTATTAAATTGATAAATCAAATAATAAATATGATATGTAATGTATAATAGAAATAATATATAATACAGAATGTTGGCAAGAAAGAGCATAATAAATATAATAATAATCATATTGACATATTTAATATCGATAATAGACAGACATGATTGGTACAAACAATAACAATTAATGAATTACATAAACGTACAAATCAGATAGACATGATAATCATGATAAATGCAAACAATAAATGCCATTGACAGAATTCATGATTTAAAGCAAGCTTAACTTGGCAAGTAGGATGCATGAATTTTGGCTATAAAATTAAATAAAAATAGATAGATGTGTAAATCTGAGACTCTATTTACCCATCTATCTATTTTTATAAAATTTATTATTGATATCAAATATGTCAATATGATTATTATTATATTTATTATGCTCTTTCTTGCCTATATCATGTATTATATATTATTTCTATTATACATTACATAAATTTATTAATGGATTTATCAATTTAATTGAATTTATCGGAGTTATCAATTCATCATGATTATATGGACTTCCCTACGGGGATTGTGACATCCATTTCATAATTAGGTATTTTTATACAACATCTACATATACATGCCTCATGTAAAGTCCCAAAACCCGTTTTTTCTTTTTTCCATATATATATATATATATATATAGGGATGGAGGCATGTCTATGTTCTGTTTGGGTTCAAAAAGGTCACTATCTGTTCTTTACTTCTTCAGGGATCCAGCACTGTCCTCACCCGAGCCGGTTCTTCACTGGTGTTTGGGACACTGGCATGTTAACTGTGAGCAGCCAGTTGTGAGTCCTTGCGACTTCATAGTTGGCTGCCCACTGCACATGCGCATGCCATGTTGCACTTTGTTAATGGTCCTGCAGCTTTCTGGGACCTGTAATGTGTCTTCCAGTGGATCCGATGTGGTGTTCCCTCTGGAAGAGGGAGAAGGTAATGGTCAAAACCAGGTATCCCCCCCCCCAAAAAAAACAAATGCAAAAGTTCCATGGAGGGGGAAGGGAGGGGAAGAGTGAAACTTCCCCCTTTGAGTGCAGTTACGCTTTAGGATAAGGGCTTAATGTAATGATGTACTGGGAACTCCACTTGTTGAGTTAAGTCAATGTTCAGTTCAGGTATTCCAGTGTGTTGCCTAGTATAGGCTAATTGTTGTCTCTCTGAGACAGGCTGTTTTGTAGTAGCCCACAGGAGTCTTGGAGTATTAGAAATATAACTACGTACATAGGACTCAGATAGAGCTAAGCCAAACGGACTTCATGTTCATACAGCCTAAAATGACCGCCAGCTGCTATTTTACCGCATTTTGTGGCTGGCAGTAATAACGTTCCTATACTGAACATGATTCTTCCGCGTTCAGTAGAAGTTGAACCTCCCCTAACTGCAGCAGCTCCTAAATGATCCTAAAAGCCTATGTGTACATGGACACACAGGCTTTTATGGTTTAGGAGCTGTAGTGTACATGAAGCTCTAGGCTTCATGTACGTGTGGCAGCTCCTAAACTTGAGTTTAGGAGCTTTTGCAGTTTTTTTGCCAAAGCTCTTAAACTCAACGCCATAAAAGCCTATGCGTCAATGTACACGTAGGCTTTTAGCAGAGTTTATAAGCTGCTGCATTTAGGCAAGGTTAAATCTCCCCCTCTTGAACGAGGAAGAATCATGTTCAAGATAGGAAAATTTTGACCACCGGCTGATGGAAAACACATCAAAAATGCATTTTGTATTTTCCTGCATTCACAGTCAAGTTAGGCCGCGTACACACGGGCGGATTGTCTGTCCAACTTAGTCCGCTGAACCGTGTTTCAGCGGACAATCCGCTCGTGTGTGGGCTTCAGCGGACTTTTTCAGCGGACAATCTGACGAACAAAGTCTTACGGAATTTCTGTAAGACAGTCCGTTCAAACTTGGTTTTGTCTGTCCAAACTTGGTTTCAGCGGACAGTCCGCTCGTGTGTAGGCAAGTTGGACGGACTAAGTATGGCGCATGCTCAGAAAGGATTTACACGGCCGAAGGTTGCATTGCAGTGTATAGGACGTTGTTTTTCTAGTCCCGTCGTACGTGCTGTACACGTCATCACGCACGCTTTCAGCGGACTGTCTGCTCATCGTGTGTGGTCAAGTCCGTTCATGCAAATTTTGAACGGACTGTCTGTCGGATTGTCTGACGAACTTAGTTGGGCAGACAATCCGCCCGTGTGTACGCGGTCTTAGGCTAGTGTACATGTAACCTTAGACTGCAACCTGTCTTTTATGTGTACCAGATAGCTTTAATATTTCAGTAATTGGTTATACTTCCCCCATGTTGAGTCTTCTTGCACTTTTACCCTTCTCCCCTTTCCCAGTGGCAAATGACCACTGATGTGTGAGGCACTGACAGCCTAATTACTGTGGATTCCAAGTCATTTCCAAGCTGTATTTTACCATTACTTTCTTTCACCAGCCACCCTCCAAACATCCAACTCCCCGGTTATCTCCTGTTTTACTCTACTTACTACTAGTAGGAAAGGTCAGTACAAAACAAATAAGGAGGAGGGGGGGGGGGGGGGGCGCGCGGCGGTATACTGACCTTTGCACATGTTGAGGTTTGTTTAGCTCAGTTTCTGGAGACAAAAGTACCAAGTTAAAAATTCACTTATATCAGCCCATTTTATCAGCGTGACCTGCCACAACCTATTCTAGCAGTCTATATTTCAACTTCTATCTCCATGAAGGTACTTGAACTTATAACCAGACAGTGAATCTCTTTGACTGTATTAATTTGAATTCTGATAGAAAAATAAAACACAAAGGTTTATGAGAGGCAAATATCCTTGTATAACCCTATCCAGATGAGTTATGGCTATAAAAATCAAGGACAGCGAGGATATTGTACAAAATGAGAGCAAAATGGATGGGTTGCCTTCAGGTAGCAATCAGATCATTTGCCTCATTTGAAAGATAAAACTTGGTTGGTTCCTATGGATAAATGCTCAGTTTTTACTCTAGTTTTTGGGAATCTGCACCTAAATCATGGTTACAGTATTATATTATATTATATTCACCACAGCAGGTATGTCTACCTATAGTGAAAAGAATACAATGGGAGTCCCCAAGAGTCACTAAGAACATTTAACTTTCTATCATGAGCCCTCGTTCACACCGGTGCGATTTGTCATGAGGTTTGACAGTTCCAAATCGCATGACAAGCCGCACCCAATTTCCGTCAATGGAATCGTTCATATCGCCGCGACTCGTGTTGCAGCAATTATGAAAAAGTTTCCCCGCACTACTTTTTTACAATTTCATTGCAACTTGCATAGACTTCTGTTAAAAAAAAGCCGCAATAAAATCGGCAGTGCAAATTGCAGTGATCTGCGACTTTGAAATTGCGCTGAAGTACCGTGATTTCAAAGCCGCACCAGTGTGAGCCAGGGCTTAGCCAACTAAAATATACAGTAACTGTTAGGGGAATTGATGATATAAGGTGGCACTTGGAAGGTCCTAGGCATAATATTGCTCTTTGGCCCAGTTATTAAACTGGACCTTTCGGTAACTTTAAAAGTCTGCATGAACACATTCCTAACATGATACAATATACAGTAACAGTATCATTTATTTCAATTAGCTCTACCTTTAATCATTGAAAAGCAGCCCTTCATCTCTATCCAACTGATTTTTTTCTTGGCTTAGCCCTAGTCGTTTCTCCTCCAGTGATCAGGCTGCGACATTGTAGTAAGCCACAAGATGAGAGGTTGCAGAAGAAGCATTTTGTCTGATGTGTGAGCACAGCCAAGACCTGCACAGGCACCAACATTTACATAATTATCTCATCTCAGGGCCAACATTTCTGTCCCCTTAGTAGATGCTGACCTTGGGTGATGCCTGAAAAAAGAAGGCTCTGTCTTTCTGGAGAGGAAAGCTGATGAAGACATTGCCAGAGAAAGTACTGTGATCTCTGTGAGAGATAATAAATACTTATAAGGTCCCATGCATATTGGCATGGGGCTCCAGTGTTCATGTGCAAGTGGAAGGCACAGATGCAGCGTCCAGCCCCCACTGCCGGAACCTCTTGTAAAAGCCTATGAGAGGCTGACAGCTGCTGTGGCTGGATGTTACACCCAGTGCTAGTAATGTTTAGGGCAGTATGCGCCCAGTGATGAATGCCCGTTCATCCCTGGGTGCATACTGCCCAAAACGTTGGTAGCACTAGGTGCATGTTCCAGCCACACCAGTTGTCAGCTTCTCATAGACTTTTACAGCCTGCCGGTAGCAGGGCTGGGCGGTCCACCTAAACTCCAGAGCACTGGGGATAAACACCTAGTGTGCATGGGGCCTTAGTTATATAGTAAGTGAGGTTGAAAAAAGACACAAGTCCATCAAGTCCAACCTATGTGTGTGATTATATGTCAGTGTTACATTTTATATCCCTGTATGCTGTGGTCATTCAGGTGCTTATTGAATAATTTTTTTAAACTATCCATGCTGCCCGCTGAGACCACTGCCTGTGGAAGAGAATTCCACATCCTTGTCGCACATACAGTAAAGAACCCTCTACGTAGTTTAAGCTTAAACCTCTTTTCTTCGAATTTTAATGAGTGGACACGTGTCTTGTTAAACTCCCTTCCACTCATTTTTTTTATCCCTATTGTGGGGTCACCAGTTTTTATCCCTATTGTGGGGTCACCAGTACAGTATTTGTAAATTGAAATCATATCCCCTCTCAAGCGTCTCTTCTCCAGATAGAATAAGTTCAGTGCTTGCAACCTTTCCTCATAACTAATATCCTCCAGACCCTTTATTATCTTTGTTGCCCTTCTTTGTACTCGCTCCATTTCCAGTACATCATTCCTGAGAACTGGTGCCCAGAACTGGACAGCATACTCTAGGTGCAGCCGGACCAGAGTCTTGTAAAGCAGAAGAATTATTGTTTTATCCCTGGAATTAATCCCCTTTTTAATGCATGCCAATATTGTTTGCTTTATTAGCAGCAGCTTGGCATTGCATTCTACATTAAACATCATTTGCCATGTAGTTGCCCACCCCATTAATTTGTTCAGATCTTTTTGCAAGGTTTCCACATATCCTGCGAAGTTACTGCCCTGCTTAGCTTAGTATCGTCTGCAAATACAGAGATTGAACCGCTTACGCCATCCTCCAGGTCATTTATGAACAAAATAAATATGATTGGTCCCAGCACAGAACCCCACTACCCACCCCTGACCATTCCGAATACTCTCCATTGTAGCCAGTTTTCAATCCATGTACTCACCCTATGGTCCATGCCAATGGACCTTATTTTGTACCGTTAACGTTTATGGGGAACTGTGTCAAATGCTTTTGCAAAATCCAGATAAACCACGTCTACAGGCCTTCCTTTATCTAGATGGCAACTCACCTCCTCATAGAAGGTTAATAGATTGGTTTGACAAGAACGATTATTCATGAATCCATGCTGATTACTGCTAATGATACCGTTCTCATTTCTAAAATCTTGTATATATTCCCTTATCATCCCCTCCAAGAGCTTCCATACTATTGATGTTAGGCTAACTGGTCTGTAACTCCCAGGGATGTATTTTGGGTCCTTTTTAAATATTGGTGCTACATTGGCTTTTATGCAGTCAGCTGGTACCATTCCAGTCAGTAGACTGTCAGTAAAAATTAGGAACAATGGTCTGGCAATTACTTGACTTGAGTTCATTAAGTACCCTCGGATGCAAGCCATCTGGTCCCGGTGATTTATTAATGTTAAGTTTCCCAAGTCTACTTTTAATTGTGTCCTCTGTTAATCATGGAGGTGCTTCCTATGATGTGTCATGAGTATAAACACTGCAGTTTTGGTTACTGAAGCCCCCCCCATTTCCCTCGTGAAGACTGAGGAGAAGAATAAATTCAATACCTTCGCCATCTCCCCATCCTTTGTAACCAGATGTCCTTTCTCATTCTTTATGGGGCCAATATGGTCTGTGCTCCCTTTTTTAATGTTTACATACTAGATATATATATATAGAATTTCTTGGGATTTTTTTTTTGCTCTCCTCCGGTATGTGTCTTTCGTGTTCTATCTTAGCTGCCCTAATTGTTCCCTTACACTTCTTGTTACATTCTCTATAAAGTCTGAATGCTGATGATGATCCCTCAACCTTGTATTTTTTGAAGGTCTTCTTTGCTTTTATATGCATTTTTACATTGGAGTTAAGCCATCTAGGACTTTTGTTCGCTCTTTTAAATGTATTACCCTATGGGATGTATTGGGTTATTTTGCCCTTATTTAATATGCTCTTAAAGCAAACCCATCTCTCCTCTGTGTTCTTTATTCCTAAGATTTTATCTCAATTCATACCTTCTAGCAAGGTTTGTAGTTTAGAGAAGTTGGCTCTTTTGAAATTCAGTGTCTTTGTTCCCCTTATGTTTCCTATTTGTGTGATTTACACTGAAGCCAATTGACCTGTGATTGCTGTTTCCTAAATTGCCCCGTATTTCCACATTTGTTATCAGGTCTGTATTGTTGGTAATCAGTAGATCCAGCTTTATTTCTAGTTGGTGCATCTACCATCTGAACCATGGAATTGTCCTGCAAGACATTTAGGAACTGGCGAGCCTTAGACAAATGCGTGGTTTCCTCCACCCAGTCTATGTTTGGATAATTAAAATCCCTCATTATTAGGGATGAGCCGAACAACCCCCGGTTCGGTTCGCACCAGAACTTGCGAACGACCCCCGCGTTTGGTACGAACGTTAGAACCCCATTGAAGTCTATGGGACTCGAACGTTCGTAATGGAAAGTGCTAATTTTAACGGCTAATATGCAAGATAGTGTCCTAAAAAGGGTTTGGGGACCTGCCTCCTGCCTCAGGGGACATGGGTCACTGCAAAAAAAAGTTTTAAAAACTGCCGTTTTGGCGGGAGCACTGATTTTAATGACGATTAAAGTGAAAAAAAAAGGTGAAATATTCCTTTAAATATGGTGCCTGGGGGGTGTCTGTAGTATGCCTGTGAAGTGCCACGTGTTTCCCGTGTTTGGAACAGTCCCTGCACAAAATGACATTAAATGGAAATAACACCATTTAAAACTGCTTGCGGTTTTAATGTTATATCTGGTTCCTGCAATATGGTTGAAAATCATTGAGAAACATGGCATGGGTAGCCCTCCCTGCCCATTACCAGCCTATTTGGGTCTTGTACGCATATTAAGGGGAACCCCGTACCCATATTAAAAAAAGGAAATGCGTGTGGCCCCCAGGCCCTATATACTCAGAACAGCAGTATACAGGCGGTGCAAACAAGACAGGGACTGTGTAGGTTTGTTGTGTTAAGTTGAATCTGTTTGTCATTTTCAACCGGTACATTTTTAAAGTGTAGCTCCAGTCAAAAAAATGATTTTTAAGCTTTTTGGAAAACAGGGAAGGGTTATCACCCCTGTATAATTTGTTTTGTCGTCCATCTTTTTTCATCTCACTTGCTGCTGTCTCCTTGCGTTTGCAAGTAGGAGATGTTTGTAAGTTGGATGTTTGAAAGTAGGGGCCTGCCCTATATTATAGCGGTATGTACCTGGGTACAGAGCACGCAGACAGCACGCACTATCTCCTAACACTACTGACTGCAAGCTCTATTATTAACCACTTGACCATTGGGCACTTAAACACCCTTAATAACCAGACCAATTTTCAGCTTTCGGTTCCCTCACATTTTGAATGACAATTACTCAGTCATGCAACACTGGACCTATAGGAAATGTTTGTCCTTTTTTCACACAAATAGAGCTTTCTTTTGGTGGTATTTAATCACTGCTGGGTTTTTTATTTTTTGTGCTATAAAAGAAAAAAGACCGAAAATTCTGCGAAAAAATGAATTTTTCTTCGTTTCTGTTATAAAATTTAGCAGATTAGTAATTTTTTCTTCATAAATTTTGGCCAAAATTCATACTACTACATATCTTTGGTAAAAATAAGTACAAATTGGTGGATATTATTTGGTCTTTGTGAAAGTTATAGAGTCCACAAGCTATGGTGCCAATATCTGAAAATTGATCACACCTGAAGTACTGACGGCCTATTTCCTTTTTTTTTTTTTTCCACAAAATTGTCATATTATCAGGTTATTTCACACACACAGCATATGCATACCACAAATTACACCCCAAAACACATTCTGCTATTACTCCCGAGTACGGCGATACCACATGTGTGAGACTTTTACACAGCGTGGCCACATACAGAGGCGTGGGCACATACAGAGGCCCAACATGCATGGAGCACCCAGGCCAATTCTGACATTTCTCTCCTACATGTAAAAATCATCATTTATTTGCTAGAAAATTACAGAGAACCCCAAAACATTATATATATATATATATATATTTTTTTTTTAGCAAAGACCCTGGAGAATACAATGGTGGTCGTTGCAAATTTTTATCTCACACGGTATTTGCACAGCAATTTTTCAAACGCGTTTTTTGGGGGGAAAAAACAGTTTTGTGCTTAAAAAACAAACAAAAAAAACAGTAAAGTTAGCCCAATGTTTACATAAAGTGAAAGATGAAGTTATGCTGAGTAAATAGATATCAAACATGTCACTCTTCAAAATTGCACCTGCCCGTGGAATGGCGCCAAACGTCGCTACTTAAAAAATCCCTATAGGCGACGCTTTAAATTTTTTTTTACTGGTTACATGTTTTGAGTTGCAGAGGAGGTCTAGGACTAGAATTATTGCTCTCGCTCTAACATTCTCGGCGATACCTCACATGTGTGGCACATGCGAGCACATGGGGACATGGGCGCTTTAATTTTTATTTTATTTTTTTATTGTTCATTTTACTTTATTTATTTTAGTTTGACATTTTTTTCCCCAAAAATATATTTTTGATCACTTTTATTCCTATTACAAGAAATGTAAACATCCCTTGTAATAGGAATATGGGGTGACAGGTCCTCTTTACAGTGAAATCTGGGGGGTCAATATGACCCCACATCTCACCTCTAGGCTGGGAAGCCTGAAATAAAAAATAAAAAAAAGATTCTGGCTTTGATCGTACTGGCGAGTTGGTAGAAGCACCGGAGGGTGGTGAGGGGTGGGGGGCGTCTATGGCTGGGTATTTCAGGGTATCACCGAGTATGGCTGGGTATCTCTGAGTATGGCTGGGTATGGCAATTTATGGCAGGGTATTACAGAGTATTGGCGGGGTATTGGCGGGGTACTACAGAGTAATAGCAGGGTACTGCAGAGTATTGGGGGGTACTACAGAGTAATGGCAGGGTACTGCAGAGTATTGGGGGTACTGCAGAGTAATGGCGGGTACTGCAGAGTATTGGGGGGTACTGCAGAGTAATGGGGGGTACTGCAGAGTAATGGCAGGGTACTGCAGAGTAATGGCAGGGTACTGCAGAGTAATGGCAGGGTACTGCAGAGTAATGGCGGGGTACTGCACTGCAGAGTAATGGCGGGGTACTGCACTGCAGAGTAATGGCGGGGTACTGCAGAGTAATGGCGGGGTACTGCAGAGTAATGGCGGGGTACTGCAGAGTAATGGCAGGGTACTGCAGAGTATGCATTGGTATTGCAGAGTATTGGCAGGGAATTGAGGGGTTAAATTCGGTGAGCAGCGATGTGGGCACTGCAGATGCAGCCCACATCGCTGCTGACACCGATCTCTTTCCCCTCCGCTGTACCGATCGGTACAGAGAGGGGAGGGAGGAACCGGCGTCATAACATGACGCCGGTTTGTTTCCAAGTGATCACTCCGTCATTTGACAGAGCAATCACGTGGTAAACGGCCGCTATGAGCGGCCGTTTACCGTGATCCGTGATGCAGGACCCGGCGGTCACGGATGCTCTCGAGTGCGCGCACCTCGGGGCACGCGAGAGCAGAATTCTGGGAGGCCGTTAATTAACGGCCTCTCAGAGTTAAACAACCGCCCTGAAGCCGTTAATCGGCAATGGGCAGTTGTTAAGTGGTTAAAGCTAGATCACTAGCTATATAGGCGAGGTGAATATAGTGGTGTATACTGCAGTCAGGACACAGACAACAACCACTACACAGCAGCAAGATAGGAAATCAGCCAAAAACGATCGGTGTGTACTGTGTTGAAGGTACACAGAACACCCACTGCTTCAGATGCTAAGTAACACACTACACGAGGCCGCCTCAAAGGCGTGCACTACACAGCCTGAGCTATGATTGGCCACAGGCAGGATGCCTATGGCCAATCATGGCTCTCCTCGCTGCCGGCGCTGCGATTGGCCAAGCATGCGGGGTCACAGTGCATGCTTGGCCAATCATGGGGCAGCAATGCACTGCGCCACCGCAGTGCATTGTGGTCCGCGCGCGTCACTCGAATTTTGACGCGAACGGCCCAAACGTCCGGAATTCGCCGAACGGCCGAACAGCCAATGTTCGATTTGAACGTACGTTCGACTCGAACACGAAGCTCATCCCTACTCATTATGATAACACTTTCCATCCTTGCTGCTAATCCAACTTGTGATAGGAGATCCGTCTCCCCCGCCTCCCTCAGGTTAGGGGGCCTATAGCATACTCATACTCCCAGTATTATTTTCCCCTTAGCTTCATCCCTATTGGAGCTCTACCCATAATGATTCCACCTCCTCCCTAGCTCCCTTGGTGATGTCATCTCTCACATTCACTTGTACATTATTCTTGATATATAGGCATACCCCTCCCCCTTTTTTACCCACTCTATCCCTGCGATAAAGGGTATACCCTTGAATGGTTGCCAGTGCTATTGAACCAGGTCTCTCAAATCCCCAACAAAATCCAAATCCTCCTCGTACAACAGTATCTCTAGTTCACCCATCTTGTCCGCCAGGCTCCTGGCATTGGTGAATGTGCCAAGCAGTTTAGACCGGTCCCATACTATCCTCTTATTGGGTGTTCCCGAGACTGCAACCAGGACTTGCCTCGGGTTTATGTGCTTCAGTCAACCTACCACTAATACCCACAATTCTAACCTCTGGAATATTTTCCATGCTGATTATCTCTACTTCTGGGCCCTCGCCCCCCTCGCCTAGTTTAAAAACTCCTCTAACTTTTTTCACCTAACCTTCAATTTTAAGGCTAGTGCACCTAACCTTAAAATATATACCTGACCCTACATCCACTTTAACACTTTCACTTCTGACATAAATAACCTAAACCATAATATTAAAAAAAGACATGACATGGATATAAAACACATTGTATATAGAAATGTTTAATATATTAAAATCAGGCAGTGAGGCGCGTAGGACTCATAAATACACATTTATAGACAAGGACTGTGCAACTGGGTCAAGCCCCACCCAGGGCAATAAACAAAGTCCATTTCATTCAGTTTAATACTGCTTGGCATGGGAGCTCCATAGTCATGCTGAGGATTATTTGTGTGGAGAGCTGTACCGGATAGGCTTTTCTTCTGAGTGACACACCAGTGTTGTAGGTTAAACAAAACGTGATGTCAAAAGACAGTGCAAAAACAGTTTGGTAAACAAAAAAGAGGCCTTATGAAAAATACATCAAAGAACTCAATACTGTCCTTTCCTAATACTTCAACCTTTCCCTACGTCACGGAAACAATGACCTCAACAGAGGATCATTTCCATAACAGCAAAAGGATTTTTCTATATATTTTTTTTCAGCACAAATAATCAGCTCGCCATATGAATGTAATGCAATTACTCATAAATGTCCTTTTTCTGTGCACTCAACACTTGGTCCGTCTCTGGTGCAATACACGTAATGATAAGACAGGTTCCCGGTTCATAAGCTCAGTGAGGCGAGTCTGTCCAAGTATTGACACTTTTGTACCGTTCACCTCCAGGACCTCATCTCCAACACGTAGAAGACCTGAGTAAAGCTTGGCCGTGTCAGGGTCACTCATTTCCTGTACATAGATACCTGCACAAGTACAAAAATGGGTCACATATTGAGGTACATGAAAAGGACACTGGCAGCTCAATGCTCTTGTAGGGTTATCCTATTTTTTTTCTTCAGAGTATTACAAAGTGTGTATGGTTTATAGATGTTTGAGGTTGCCGTCATCGGCAATAAGGCAAAAACCCTAAACAGAGCATGAACTCCTAGCAAAAACAATATCCGGCATTAGGTAGGTACCATACAGGTATCTCTAAAGGCTCGTACACTCTATAAGAAAATCAGGCGAACATTTTCATCCAAAGAACTTTCGTACGGTTTTCGTATAGTGTGTAAACAACTTTCGACAGCCGATTCTGAATTTTCGTAGGAAAATTCCCAAAGAGACAAACTCCAAAATTTTTCTCGTATGGGAACAGAATGAACAATTTTCGTTTAATTTGTACCATTTTTATACAAGAAAAATCAGAAGAGAAAGACTACGTATGATCAGAAACAATAGACAAAAACAAAAGCCTTTGTCATACAAGAATTTTCGTTCATCGGTTCCGATTTGCCGTGAAACAACGAGGAAATGCGGATGATCGTTTGCCCAATTTTATTATGGTGTGTACCCCACTTAATTATATGTGTCCACTCGTGTCTACTTCATTCCTAAAAACTGTTGGAGTCATGCACCCCCTAACAGTGATGAAGACATTGAACTCACAGTTGGGACTGGAGCACAGCATTCTACAATTGGACAAAGGGAGTGTGACATTTGTGTAATATTCCATATTCCCATTGCACATGTTCCTGGGTAGAGCTCTAGAATACTGGGTGCTGTAGCAACCACCAACTGGAGACTGGGTTATGAAAGCCACAATTAATATATTTGCCAGCACACCACGGATCTGCAAAACATTTTTTATTAAAGCATGATCACACCACAAGCAAGAGAGTGCAACGTTTCGGATATACGCAGGACCCCTTCATCAGGCCTGTGAGGCATCTGCCAAAGGCGTTGCACTCTCTTGCTTGTGGTGTGATCATGCTATAATAAAAAAACATCTGGACTCGATGGTGTGCTGAAAAATATATTCATTGTGACCCTTGCCAGTCACATAATGCCTTCATTTTTTGAAAAGTATACAAAAAGTTTTCTGAATAAAGGAACTGCGGTGCAAGTGACTGTGATTGCTGTGCTCCAGTCCCAACTGTCAGTTTCTGCGGCAGAAGTTCAGTGCTGTCAGGGGGTGCATTAAACAGTTTTCAGAAAAAAGGTAGCAGTGACAAACTTTTTGGTTCCTAGATAATGCCCCAATATTGTTTTTGCCCTGAGTTCAGCTTTCAATTGTATTTCAGGGCAAAAAAAACATATACAGTAAATCGCTGCACTATATATGCATTTCCCCATGTTTTATACCTTTTAAAGTCTGGGTCACTGACCAGTATCTGGCTTGTTAGTAACCAGACCTCCCAGCAGGAGGAGGTGAGCATCAACCGGGGTCTGTGTCCTTTCCCAGGTCTCCTGCTCCACCGCCAAAATCATCCCATCAGCAGGACAGGGTGCAGGAGGAGCTGCAGATCTGGATGGAGGGCGGGAGCCTTTTCATATTACCAGCGGATAATCATTCTCTTGTTAACATGATAAGTTTGGCAGCTCCCACCCTCTATCCAGATCTGCAGCATCCCGCCCGGCTGATAGGATGACTTTGGCGGTGGGGTAGGAGACCCAGGAGAGGACACCCTGCCGAAGGTAGAACTGCAGGGGAGGCAGGGATTGAAAGAGAGGAAAGGGGGGCCATGACTGCAAGGGGCACAGTAATGGGGGGGGATTGATTGCTAGGGGCACTGTAATATAAAAGGGACTGCACTGTAAAGGGGCACTGTTATCAATGCAGTCCCCTCTACATTACACTAATGAGCACTGCACACATCACACTGCCCCGTTATAGTGCAGTCCCCTTTACATGACACTGTAATGTGCACTGCACTGGGGCAGTGTAATGTGAAGGGGGACTGTGGACACTGATATAAAGCGGGGACAGTGCTGTAAAGGGTGTTGTAATGGGAAGGGGGGTTGAGGGCTGACTCCATAACCCCCCCCCCCCAGGAAAATTGGATGCCACAAAACCAGTCCCTTGTGCCAATAAACTTGGGGAATACTGCTTTTTTAAAGAATCTGCAAATATAAAAAAAAGAAAATAATAAATACCTCTTCATCCTGCCAAAAATAAGATATTATAAATAAATAAGATGGTATAAATAAGAGACAGAAGCCTATAGTCTAGTGATGCGCAGGGGGCCTCTGCAGTAAACTAGGATAATAGCACAAATATTGAACACTGCTATTTACCATTTTAGGGAGTCCCTGCCTCAGAATTAGGACAGGAGTTCCGATTGGGGAGGTCGATGGCTAAGTGGTGAATCAAGAAAGGATGACAGCCAAGAATTTTTAAAAAAGGAGTCAGAAACAGCAGCTCCCACATTTCTATCTTTATAGTTCCCCTTTATACTGATGAGAGTAACTCTAGGCTTTTGCTCACCTGAATCAGGCCTTCCATTACCAGCTGAAATCCTGAAGCCAAATGTGCCATTTTCAGGGCGCTGCAATTCTAAAAGGCGCGTACCATCTGGGTAAACTTCTGCCACTTTCCCTAATACACGTGCTTTTCCAGGAGATCCGATATCCTCCACACTGAGGGCACGCCTGAGCAAAGAGATAACATATTAATGATGCATGATCCAGGCATAGTGCTACTCTACCTTTTGAAACAATAGCTAGTAAGTGTTCTTAGCCTGGTTCTTGTATATGCAGCAACCGCCTCTTCTTAAGCAGGCCATAGACTAGTCAAAAATCGACCGGAAATTCTCATTGATCGTCAGGTCATTTGGTTTTTGCATCATTAGTGTGTCAGCTGCAACACCCGATTTTCATGCCACAATCCAAAGTGCCTGATCCTACATGCTGGATTTTTTTTTTTTTTTGAGAAAAACAAATGATGGCACAATTGCATGCCCCATTTTTGTTTTTTGGTCAGCAGACCATTTGGTTTTCGACTAGTCTATGGCTAGCCTTAGTGTGAGTTTTTGATACAACAACGAATATATCATAACACAAAAGACTGGTAGGCAGAATATGTGCCTTAACAATAGTTTAATAATAATCAAAGGCAAGGGTCCAGTGGTTTTATTAGGGCATTAACCCATCTGATCAGTGATTCAGTTTAAAACTTGCAGAGAATGATTTGAAGCAATAAACCTTAAAGGTATAAAGCAGACCTGGACTTGCACCTTGGTGACTCCAGCAATGAGCAGAAGGGCTGGTGTATCCGACAGTGCCCGTGGGCATCTAAGCAAGTCATTCTTGAAGCATAACTAAACCCCAATAGAAAAATTCAGTATATTACAGCTAACCAGTCCTTACACATGATGGCTGCATTATTTTTCATTCTAACAACATTTTAGCAAGTACAGAAAATACCTGTTCTTGCTGGAAATGCAGTGTCCTTGTCACTCATGTGAAATAAATTGGAAGCAAAAACAATTGTGTCTTTCTTGTGTAATCTAATTATCCCATCAGCCTACTTGTGATGGAGTTTAACGGCTAGCATCTGTGATGTCCATCCTGCGTGGCAACCATGGTTCCTTCCATGGATGCAATGGAGGAGTGAGTGTAGCAACCCAGGACACAAAGTGTGTTATTGGCAAGAATAATATATACCGTATTTGCCGGCGTATAAGACGACTGGGCGTATAAGACGACCCCCTATTTTTCAAGTGAAAACATAGGTTTTGGGCAATACTCGCGGTATAAGACTACCCCCCTTCTGAGGCAACACCATTTTAAAAAAACATTAGAACGATTAAAAAACACAAAGCAAGAATGCCAACTACTCATCCGCCATGCTGTGATATGTCATAAAGTAAATCAAACAATAATAACACAAACATAGATCTATTGAATGACACAACTCTGGAAAGTAGAATTTTTCACCAACCAAACCTATACCACTTTTGGGTTACATTCTATGGGAATTGTCCACCAAAATGCATTTAATAACCCCCTGTCATATGTCCCAGATTTACCTGTCCCTCTTGGGTGCCTGGGACCTCAAAGGCAAATAGCAGGATGTATAGTAGTAGGAGATCAGTGAATGGATTTACCCAGGGAAGTATGGTGAGCGGTGTATTATTTTAATGAATACAACGCCTGCTTGGAATGGCAGAGGCTGTAGCATCATCAGCCCTTGCCTCTCTCTCTCTCTCTCTCTCAAAGCCAATCCGAGCAGGCTACTCTATGTAGTCTGCTCGGATTGGCAGAGGTTGTTACTCCAATCCAAGCAGGCTCTGTATTCATTAATAGCCGGGATTGGCTCAACGGCGTATACTGTTTGTAGCTGAAGCCACATACAGTATTAGCAGACATTTGGGGGCTGACATCCATCGGGCAGCATTGTATACCTGTATACCCGGCGTATAAGACGACCCCCGATTTTTGGGCATTTTTTTTAAGTGTAAAAGGTAGTCTTATACGCCAGCAAATACAGTAATAATAAAATAATATGAACTGGTGGTAGGGTTGCCACCTGTCCAGGATTCAAATCATGTGTCTGGATTTCAGGAAGACTGAAACCTGGACACATTATTCAGATCGGACTGTGGCTCTCCAAGTAACCAAGATAGTCACACACAAATCTGTTGCCAAGCAATGTGACCACACCCACGTTTCGCTGCTGCACGCTATGCGCACCATATTACTACTCTCCTTGGGACACCCAAAAGCGTACCAGGCTGCTAAAGTGTTTGGCTTGAATAAAAGGTGGCAACACTTAACTGGTGGGCTGCAAAATATTTGTTTCTTTGTTTTGAGTTTAGATATGCTTTAAGCCCCTGTAATAGTTGGATAATAGCCAAGTAGTCAAGGTTAGCCCACAAATGACTGCTAATAAGCCAGTTATCTACAAAAATGGTGTTGTGCTTTTAAAGATGTTTTCATCCAGAGCGGGCAACAATCTCATGTCTGTGTCTCCAATGCCTCCAGCAAGCCACTATTTACAAAAACGAGTGATTAGATGGGTTGGATATCTAATCGGATTTTGTCCTCCTTGATAAGACGCAGCAGGACTCCTCTCCGCTGCCTGCCTATCCCTCCTAGATTATCGAAAAATATGGAATGTTCTATTGTAATGAATGGAAAACGTTGCAAGTTTGTAATTTACATTTCAATAGTATTATATGTCTGTGACGTTTATCTGGTGCATGTCATACAGTTCCCAGTATCTATAGCCAATACCGTTTTAGTCTCCCCTTTAGTGTCATGTGTGGCCTTCATACCTTGGAGCTGTGTTGGTATCTCCTGTAATGTAAACAGCAGAGCGGTCAGATTTTCCCAGCAGGTTCTGCACAGAAGAGGCTTTCCTTGGGAGGTGAAATGGCGACATCTGGTGGTAAATTAGAAGACCTGCATGTTAGCATTGTTCTACAATACAATATCCATTATTTACATTCTTGTCCACCCAATACCAACATATTGTTGTTCTATCATGAGCACAACTTGGCATATAAACAGCATTTTAAACAAAAGCAGTTGATCCATTCTGTATAATAAAATAAAATTCTGAATCCTGGACAGGTGGCAACCCTAATGCATACCTTCCATGGACAGATGTCAGCTAGGGTTGCCACCTGTCCAGGATTCACCCGGACAGTCCGGGTTTTGAAGCATGTGTCCGGGTTTCAGGAGGACTGAAACCCGGACACATTATTCAAATCAGGCTGTGGCTCCCCAAGTAACCAAGACAGTCACGTACAAATTTGTCGCCCGGCTGTGGGCGACTGTCTGGGGGCAGGTTTGGCATCACTGGAGGGGTGGGGCAATGATGTCAGGGAGAGAAATTTGGCCACACCCACTTTTCTTTAAAGCATGCTATGCACACCACAGTACTATTGTCCTTGGGGCACCCAAAGGTGTCCCAGGCCGCTAAAGTGTTCGGGTTTGGCGTGAAGAAAAGGTGGCAACCCTAATGTCAGCTCTAACCGCCCCCGCCCCCCTCCCCGTAGATCATATGGAAAAACTTCTTACACTAGGCTGCATGTGACTATTTAGCACTAACTAGGAGAAAGTGAATGCTGGGAACCTCTACAGGACCAAGTTAGGGGCCTCCAAAGCACAGTGAGCCTGCTGTGTACCAGCAAATGTCTAGTCACATTCTAATGATTACTCACATATGCTTAGAGCTAAACTCCAGGTAAACAGCTAAATACTCCAAGAAAAGATATAAATAGGAACTGTTTTACCTGCCAAAGGATTTACATTTCTGTCCACCCAGTACTGAGATGTACACAGCTTTGCCACACATCCTTCCCCTTTGGTAGAGCAGAAGACCTATGTTTCTTTGGCTCACACAAGTGCGGTTTTGAAGTCAGGCAACTTCAAAGCAGACTATCAGTACGATTTCATGTGTGACTTGCTGACATCTCTGCAACCTCATTTAACAGATGTCAATGCAAGAAATAGTGCAAGAACCCTTTCTAAAGTCGCTGTGATGTGAATTGCAGCGATTTGAAAAGTTCCATTGCTGCAAATGGGGTGCAACTTGTCATGCAACTTTGAACTGTCAAGTCACACTGGGTGTGAACTAGGCCTAAAGTAACACTTACCTTACTGGTCCTGACCATCCTATAGCCTGTGACTGGACAGTGAAAGGAAAAGCAGCGCATGGATGAGCTTATCAGTCACTCTGTTCTCTATCAGCTGTACAGTGGACAGCAAGGCTAATATCAGGTCCAATTCAGCTACTTGTGCTGCTTGCAATTCACAAGAAATAGTCTGGAAAATCACCTTTCAGGTAGGTGCTTTTATAAGCTGATGTATTTTCAATTGAAATCAATAGAAAGACATAAAAACACACGTCAACACCCATCCATGAATTTAAAGTGATTGTAAAGGTAAATAAAATAAAAAAAAAGAAACAAACATGTCATACCCGTGCAGCTCATTTTGCACAGAGTGGCCCTGAATCTGCTCTTCTGGGGTCCCTTGGCAGCGCTCGCGGCTCCTCCCAACATCTGATAACCCTCTTGGAGAAGCGCTTCCCCAAGGGGGTTACCTTGCAGGCGCACTCCTGAGTCTAGCATTCGGGGTCACTGATAGGTGTTTTGTTCACCTTAATACTTAGGATGCATTAAGGTGAAAAAATACAGAGGTTTACAACCTCTTTAAATGGAAAACGCATCTGGAAAAAACAGCTGTGATGATTTATCTCTTTTACATCAGCCTATAGTTCAACTTTAGAGCCCTTTCACACTGGGGCGGGTGGGGGCGGTAGTGGTATTGCACCGCTAGGTTTAGCGCCGATTTAGCACTGTTATAGCGGCACTTTTGTGCTGCTATTGGGGGGGGGGGGGCGCTTTTAACCCCCTAGAAGGGGTTAAAATTTGGCGATTCAGCAGCGCTGCCCATGCATTTTAATAGGCAGGGTCAGTGGAGGGGTGGTGTATACACCACTCGCAAAACCGCCCCAAAGATGCTGCTTGCCTTTTTCTAACATCCTGCAAGCGCACCGCCCGAGTGTGAAAGATGCACTCGGGCATTCACACTGGGACTGCAGATGAGGCATTTTTCAGGCACTTTACATGCGCTATTTTTAGCGTTAAAACACTTGAAAAGCGCCTCAGTGTGAAAAGGGTCTCAATACTGTCTAGATGATGGCACTTTCATATGGGAAATGATGAATACAGATCGGCCTATTCCACTATTACATGCAGCTATTATTGTTACTTTGAATATAATACAGGATTTATATAGCGCCAAGAGGAGGACAGTACAGTCACAATACAATTCAATACAAGAGGAATCACGGGACCCTTCTCATTAAGAGCTTACGATCTAAAAATATACTGTTAGGTAAAAGCCGTGCTTTGCAGGTATGTAATAATGGCATGCTGTGCTGCATTTTTTTTTCAAAAGCCCCAATTAGTTGTCTTGGATAGAACTGCGCAGCACAACACAACAAAAATGAACACGCAGGACTTTTTTCAGTACACTGCTGTGTGGGGGGAATGTGTACAAGAGAACACAATGGATTACTTTTTACTTTTTTGTGCATTTTGTCTGCATTGGAAATTTTAAAAGCAAAGCAGACACCCATAATTATGTGTGATCTGCACCCAGCCTGATTTATAGTCATTGGTTGTCAGAGGGAGTAATGCTGCATCCACCCTTTATCATCATGACTGGCACAAGAAAGAAAGCATTTATTGGTTCATGGAAGCACGGCTGGGACAACGCCTGGGCACTGTGGTATCATGGGAGGTGGGGGGGCACTACAAGGGGGAGGGGAATTTGGGGGCAGCAGGGGATAAGAATTGTTCTAGGAAAGGACATTTTGGGAGGTGTGCTAGGAGTAGTGATTTCAGGGGATTTGTGTTGGGAGTGGGGATGGGCGAAGAAGATTTGTGCTAGGAGGGAGAATTTTGGTGCGTTTGTGCTAGGAGAGGGTGGGTTTGGGTTTGGGTTAGAAAAGGTAAAATGGTAGGGCAGGGAGGGGGATTTGTACTAGGAGAGGAATTTTTTTTTGGGGGGGGGGGGGCTTTTGCTAGCAGGGATGATTGGGTGTATTTGTGCTAGGAGGGGAAATTCAGTATTGTGCTAGGATGGAGGATTAGGAAGAATTTGTGCTGGGAGGGGGGATATGGAGTAGGGGGGAGAGGATTTGTGTGAAGAGAGGGCATTTGAGGGGTAGAGGATTTGTACTATGAGGGGGAAATGTTTTTCAGGGGGTGGATTTATACTGGGGGCATATGGGGAATGAGGGAATTTTTGCTGACACACAATGCTCATACATCTTGGGGGGGTGTCACAATTTGGCATGTTTGCCTTGGGCTCTAGATGACCTTGTCCTGGCACTGAATGGAAGCAACATATTTTTTTGTCCCTGATCAGATCTGCTCAGCTATGATAAGCTGAGGAAGAAAAGCCACCACATATCCATATACAGGCTTAGCCTACGTTCAGGAATGCTCGTAAAATCGAGCATGTTCCTGACCCACAGGCAAAACACGCTGCTCTCTATCAGGGGTGCAGGGGAACCATTGAGGGTCTGTCCATACCAGAATGTGGTGATGGAAACCAGCATTCTATAAAGTAGTGCATGCATTTAAAGGAATGGGCTGAAAATGCATTGCACTCAAATCGCACAGGACCGGGAGCACATTCCTGTGTGATTCCTGGTATGAATCGGCCCTTATTCCCACACATTAGCAAAATGCCTGCATTTTTACACACGTGAAACCGTATGGGGCCTTAGCACCATGCCATTCTGTGCGGCACAATTTGAAAAAAGGGATTTTTTTTTTACACGTGTTTCTGCAGGTAGGGCAGTCCATTGAAATGAATGAGGTGCCCTACCTGCAGAACGTGGGTCGCACTGATGTTAACGGAGCCTTAGTGTGTGTTTTTTTTCCTAATGGCCATTTTCAACACATATTCTACGGCACATTACTGCAACACATTGCACTTTGCGTGGTGCATTGCCATGCAATAGGATTGGCACCCCAATGCACAAGTATTATAGGTATCAACAAACGCTGGGATAAAAAAAGATCCTGCAGGTCCAGTTTTTGGTCCACTGCTGTGCCCACGATAACACAACCCAATGGACCACAAGGCTGTAAGGGGCCCTTTGAGGGAAGTAAGCTGAAGCAGCAGACAGTTTTGTGTTTCTAGCAGGTAATACAATTAGTTAGGAAGTATATATAATCTAATGCACTGTAGAGGCAATTAAACTTGTGCAGTTCTTGTGCTGTCAGGGCTCTCCCCCTGATAAAAATAAAGCCCTGCAGGCTTTGTTATATTTCCCTATTCCCTGAGCCGGCACATACTGCACAGAACATTGCTAGACTTCCAGGCTGATGCCCACAGGGCTCTTCTGCTGCTCCGAGTCCCTAGGGAATGTCAAGGGTGATATAGATGGCACTCTCAGCAGGATGATAATTAGAAGATTCCGAGAAATGTGCTGTAATTGGCATATGTAATGAGTTCGATTTCCTGCTAAGCACCCAGTCATTTACAGATTGCTGAACTCAACTGCTAGTGTCACCTGGTAAAGCCTATGTGTTGTAAATACTGAAAAGTTTAAAAGATTTATGTGTACAGACATTGGAAAACACGCCGCTGCTACAAATATACAATAGAACACAGAAGTTCAAGAGGAACTCTCAGTAGTTTTGAAAGTCTTACAGAATACATTGCAGACAGGTCACAATATACAGTAATAATATAACTGACTGGTACAATCTATTACCAAAAGTATTGGGGCGTCTGCCTTTACACGCACATGAACTTTAATGGCATCCCAGTCTTTGGGTGGACCAACTCAATAATGAGTTGGCCCACCCTTTGCAGCTACAACACATTCACCTCTTCTGGGAAGGCTGTCCACAAGGCTTAGGAGTGTATCTATGGGAATGTTTGACCATTCTTCCAGAAGTGCATTTGTGAGGTCAGCCACTGATGTGAATGAGAAGGCCTGGCTTGTTATCTCCGCTCTAATTCATCCCAAAGGTGTTCTATCGGGTTGAGGTCAGGACTCTGTGCAGGCCAGTCAAGTTCCTCCACCCCAAACTCGCTCATTTGTGTCTTTATGGACCTTGTTTGTGCACTGGTGCACAGTCATGTTGGAACAGGAAGGAGCCAACCCCAAACTGTTCCCACAAAGTTGGGAGCATGAAATTGTCCAATATGTCTTGGTATGCTGACAGTTTAAGAGTTCCTTTCACTGGATTTCAGGGGTCAAGCCCAATCCCTGAAAAAAAAAAACTCCACACCATAATTCCCCCCTGCACCAAATGATTTGAACCAGTCACAAAGCAAGGTCCATAAAGACATGGATGAGCAGGTTTGGGGTGGGGGAACTTGCACAGAGTTCTGACCTCAACCCAATAGAACACCTTTGGGATGAATTAGTGCTGAGACTGTGAGCCAGCCCTTCTCGTCCAACATCAAATGTGCTTCTGGAAGAATGGTCAAACATTCCCATAGACACACTCTTAAACCTTGTGGACAGGCTTCCCAGAAGAGTTGAAGCAGTTATAGCTACAAAGGGTGAGCCAACTCAATATTGAACCCTACGGACCAAGACTGGAATGCCATTAAAGCGGTTCTGCACCTAAAAAAAAAATATTAAAAGCCAGCAGCTACTAATATTGCAGCTGCTGACTTTTAATAAATTTACACTTACCTGTCCCAGGGTCCAGCGATGTCGGCGGCAGATGACGAGCGATCGCTCGTCTCTCTGCTGCCCCCGCCGCCATCCTTTGTCAGGGAATCGGGAAGTGAAGCTTGGTGGCTTCACTGCCCGGTTCCCTACTGCGCATGCGCGAGTCGCGCTGCACGTCTCTTCTGGTCCCCGCTGTGTCCTGGGAACTGTGTGTTTCCCAGAACACAACGGGGGGGGGGGGGGGGCATCTGCGGCGGTCTGTCCCGGAAGTGGGTGCAGATACCTGGATTATCCAGGTAACTACACCCCCCTCCCCCCTGAAAGGTGCCGATTGTGGCACCGGAGGGGGGGAGGGATCAGATTAGCAGAACTTCCACTTTAGGGTGGAGAACCGCTTTAAAGTTCATGTGCGTGTAAAGGCAGGCCTAACACTTTTGGTAATATAGTGTATGTACCTGCGCATGATAAATATACTGTATACCATTAAAAAAAAGATTTCTTGAGCTGTAGTCAAGAACATGTCTAGGATGACTCTAAAGCTGGCCATAGATGGATCAAAAATCAGCCAGTGGACCAACGAATCTTGAATGATGTGTGGCCACCTCTGTTGACCAGACATCATTCATCATTCAACTTCTATCAAATGGGCATGCTGGAAAGCTGCTGAACTGTGTCCAATATCCCAGCGGGTGGATTTCTCCATCTACCTTGCTTGTGGTGGAACCGTTTTTTTTTTTCCTTAGGCCTACTGGCTAACCAAAAAAAAGGCCCATCTATGGCCAGGTTAAGAGGTCTGAGAAGAGCATCTTGGGTGAATTATTTTACCATCATCTGTTAAAGGCTGGAAGAAGAATTTCCCCAGTCTTTTCTACCACAGAGATCACTTACTGGCTAAGCAGAAGCTATTCTATATGAAATGTATGTAGGTGGTGAATTCATACAATGTTAGGTCTGAGAGTGAGCCTCAGCTACGATGAGCTTTGTAAGACAGCGATGGGTTTTTAAACCAGCAGGTCACAGGATGAAAGGAATGGATAGAAGACAATCCGCAAATCCATACATGCTCTTCAATAAGTCCAAATTTATTGTAACTCCATAAAAGATGAATAAGTACAGAAGATGTTAATGTGTTTCAGCCACAATGGCCTTGTTCACAAGGATAAAAGGACACTGAGCTGTGTGAATGTATTCAGTGCCGGGACAAGGTCATCCAGAGCCCAGGGCAAACACGCCAAACTGCGCCCCCCCACCCCCAATGTGTATGAGCATTATGTGTCATTAAAAATCCCCCCCACAAAAAAAACAAAAACTGAGCACTAATCTTTTTCACCCCGTAAGCATAAATTCCCCCTCCTCCCAGTGCAAATCTGTTCCCCTGCTGAAATCCCCCTCCCAGCACAAATCTTACTCCCCCATATCCCCCCAATTCAAGTGCCCCCCCCCCCCCAAAAAAAATCACTCCTCCTAGCACATATTATCTACCCCTAAAATTGCCCCTTCCAATAACCCCACTACAAATCCCTCCTTCCAGCACAAAGCACCCTAATCATCCCTCCTAGCACAAATCTTCCCCCCCCCCATTCCGTCTCCCCTTAAATTTTAGCATACCCCCCAATTCCCCTCCTAGAACAATACTTACTCCCTGCTGCTCCCCCCAAATCCTCCTTTCCAACACAAATCCCCTCCCCCAATTTCCTTGTGGTGCCCCCCCCCACCTCACATGATACCACAGTGCCCAGGGCAGCCGCCCCTCCTGCCCACCCCTTGTCCCAGTCCTGAATGTATTACATTTTTGCTTGGACTGGTCATAGACTGAGAGGCAGCTACAAGAGGCTTATTTGTGTGAGATAACCTGTATACAAGATTTAGGCCAGGTTCACATATGTGCGGCTGTAGGTTCATGCCTGGGGTCCAGTGAGTGTCTCTTCAACGGTTCAGGTCCAAATTTATGCCTAAATTTGCACCTGAACCGGACCCAAACACACACAGGACCCTTTTGCAAACCGCTCCACGGCCGCCCCAGACCTGTGTGAACCAGCTCCATTGAGAGCCAATCACACTCGCCTGTCATGTGAATTGGATGCGGAGAAACCTGCATCCATTTTCCAAATATGTGAACCGAGCCTTAGATTGCTCTGTGTCTGGGCAGCATCTTAGTCCTGAAAGTAGATGAATCTACCTTCTGGGGGAGAAAAGCACATTGTTGGGGTAGCAAGATCTATTTAATATGTATTATATTTCTTTTTTTTTTTTTTTTACAAATATTTTAATGAAAAATATGTCATAACAGAATAGCCTGACAATAAGGATGGCATAGAAGAAGATACATACTTGGTAGTGGTACAATGTTTGATTACAGGTTACCAGAAATCTTTTATATATATAAAAAAATTCCAGTAGTGTTTATTCAACAAATACCAAAGGCAAGCAATTCCTATTACGGGCATTCATATTAAACAAATACAGCTTCAGAATTATGCAAAGGAGAGAAAGAATGAGGAATAGTAGGATATCTCAAAGGAGAAGACATTGGAGAAAAAAGAACACAGGGAAGGGGAAAGAGACACACACAGGTTGGACTTGATGGACTTGTGTCTTTTTTCAACCTCACCTACTATGTAGGTCAAAAAGAGGGAGAAGGAAAGGGGGTAAGGGAATTCCAGGGGACACACCTTCTTATTGACATTAATTGGATAAAGCAAGCCATAGATTATGCAATTTTCTTACCTCCTACCATGGATGGAAGGAAAGAAGATTGCTTGACTTCCCCATCAACACAGTCAGTGTTGATGGGGGAATACCTCCTGCAGTTTCTGCCGGTGGGGAGCCTTCCATGTCAGCAGAACACACTGATTAGTGTTGCTGACTATATCCAGCCACACTAATCATTTGGGAAAAACCCAACAGGCTGGTTGCACATAAGATAGATTGGCTTGTGTACAGCCAGGTTGCTTATACATGGATTGGAATTCACATACTAGTACATTATAAAAGACTTACAGTGCCTTGAAAAAGTATTTATACCCCTTGAAGTTTTCCACATTTTGGGATTTTATGTAATCTAGTGAAATGTCTGCCCATTCTTCTTTGCAAAATAGCTCAAGCTCTGTCAGATTGGATGGAGAGCGTCTGCGAACAGCAATTTTCAAGTCTTGCCACAGATTCTCAATTGGATTTAGGTCTGGACTTTGAGCCTTTCTAACACATGAATATGCTTTGACCTAAACCATTCCATTGTAGCTATAGCTGTATGTTTAGGGTTGTTTTCCTGCTGGAAGGTGAACCTCTGCCCCAGTCTCAAGTCTTCTGCAGACTCTAAGATGCCTTCTAAGATTGCCCTGTATTTGGCCCCATCCATCTTCCCATCAACTCTGACCATCTTCCTGGTCCCTGCTGAAGAAAATCATCCCCACAGCATGATGCTGCCACCACCATGTTTCAAGGTGGGGATGGTGTGTTCAGGGTGATGTGCAGTGTTAGTATTCTGCCACACATAGCATTTTTCTTTTAGGCCAAAAAGTTAAATTTGGGTCTCATCTGACCAGAGCACCTTCTTCCACATGTTTGCTGTGTCCCCCACATGGCTTCTCGCAAACTGCAAATGGGACTTCTTATGGCTTTCTTTGAACAATGGCTTTCTTCTTGCCACTCATCCATAAAGGCCATATTTGTGGAGCTCCTCCAGAGTTACCATGGGCCTCTTGGCTGCTTCTCTGATTAATGTTGTCCTTGCCCGGCCTGTCAGTTTAGGTGGACGGCCACATCTTGGTAGGTTTTACAGTTGTGCCATACTATTTCTATTTTCAGATGATGGATTGAACAGTGCTCTGTGAGATGTTAAAAGCTTGGGGTATTTTTTTATAATCTAACCCTGCTTTAAACTTCTCCACCACTTTATCTCTGACTTGTCTGGTGTGTTCCTTGACCTTCAAGATCCTGTTTGTTCACTAAGATACTCTAACAAACCTCTGAGGGCTTTACAGAACATCTGTATTTATGCTGAGATTAAATTTCACACAGGTGGACTCTACTTACTAATTAGGTGACTTCTGAAGGCAATTGGTTCCACTAGATTTTAATTAGAGGTATCAGAGTAAAGGGGGCCGAATACAAATGCAAGCCACACTTTTCAGATATATATTTGTAAAAAACTTTGAAAACTATTTATCATTTTCCTTTTACTTCACAATTATGTGCCACTTTGTGTTTGTCTGTCACATAAAAATCTCCCAAAAAATAAATTTACATTTTTGGCTGTAACATGACAAAATGTGGGAAATTTCAAGGGGTGTGAATACTTTTTCAAGGCACTGTACCTTAAAATTAAGCCCTCCAGAGGTGCGCTGTCACCGCTGCAGAGGCTTCCATCCTCACCTAGTCTTCCTTCCTTCCATCTGACTGGCTGAGTATTGATTACGGCATGCCCGGGAGTCTCAGCCATGGCACACAGCTCTGAAGGAACGGCACAGGTATGCCGTTCCTTCAGAGCGCATGCACGGGTGACGTCACCAGCTGCTGCTATCTAGAATATCTCCTTAATGGTGCACGTTTAGGAAATATGAATTTTACCTACAGCTTTATTATAAGTTTGCCTGTAGGTAAAAATAAAAAAAATTAAATTAGTTTACTACCACTTTAAGAGTGACTGGTCAAAGTATGGTGAATATGTAATTTATTGCTGTAAATGTGACAATTATTCCTTAGCATGCAATCTCCATGAAAAAAATTATCTACTGCTAGAAAATGGTTACATTCTCTGCTTCTGTGATACTAAACAGGGTTGGTTAAGTGGGAGATTTAAGCGAACACGAATAGTACTCATTTCCTATAATGTAGCGTTTGTGTATTCACATTGGAAACTCTTATTTAATGAACTTTTATATACCAAAATGATAGATTCCTCTCCCCTCTAAGCTGCACCTCCCAACTGCCACTTGAATGCCATGTGCTGGGAATCAAACCGAACTGTCCACACTTATAATACAGGAAAGAAAGATACACAAATGGCATCATTGGAATCCAAGTTTATTTTATGTATGTAGCAGCCACAACCCTTGCTGTGCGGCCTTGACTTAATGGGCTTACTGGTTACCTTCTCCTGGCCTGCTCTTCCGTGTCTAGGGGATCCCAGGGTTGATACCCAACGACTTGTACACTGAAACAGATAAAGTCCTTTCAAAAGGTTTTATTCTGCAGTAAAACTTTCACAAAACACAGTCTCTTAGGGAACAGAGGGCAGGGGTGAAGAACTCAGGTACCTTGAACTGCAGGTTTAACAAAGTCTCTACTTCCACCCAGAGAGTAGCCACTCGCAGCTGGGTACTTCAAGGCTGAACAGACCTCTAGCCAGAGATTATGGCAGTCAGAGCGTTGACTCAAACTTGAATAATCAAACTGAAGATAAACGGGAAACTTTTTTCAACTGTACCTGGAACGTTTCCCGCGTCCTTTGAGGTACCGGAAAAGTGTGGACTTGTCAATGTCCTTCCCAACTCATTAACCAGGCACTTCTCAGGATGCCGCTTGTCGGCCCTCCTCCGAAGAGTCCTCCCCCGGTCACTTTCACGAGCTGCGGTGTCCCTCCAAGCCGAGAGCACACCCGGACACTCTGAATCCTCCCTCAGTTACAGCGCCTCGGACCAGTCGGTTCCGAGACTCGGGAACAGACAGATCCCTACCCCAGACCAGTCGGGTCTATCAGGGGCCACTGACAGGAACATGTTGCAGGATGTCAAACATCCCATGACCGGGACCCCTCGCGGGGCTACCCCGGTCCTGGAACCAGAACAGACCACACAGGTCTCTCGAACAACTCCGGAACCCCGAACACGTGACCCACACCTGTTTAAGTACCCCCTCCCAGACTCCTCAGTGGGCCTGGCACTCCCGCTGATTGGCTCCGAGAGGGCCATACTCAAACATCCAACCAGGCCTGGTTCTAGCTTGTCATGTGCACCTCACCGCTCACATGACCAGGCAGAACATCAATCATGGTCTGGCTAGACTGGTGTTAAGGCCTACCTACACAATTAACCCTCAACCACAATTAACCCTCAGTACTGTAAGGTTCTGAGGCAAAAACGAAATTTACAATGCGTGTGACATTTGATCCCAAATGTCATCCACTACATGTACCAACCACAATCACTGCTAGACAGTCCCTGCCCTCGGACCGCCCCCACTAATGCATTTCACCCGATCAGGCTTAATCCTAGTGATCCCTATGGATTCCAGTGACACCATGAGTGTTTGACGGGCATTCATTCCTATTTTCATCTTCAAAATTTAAGATGAAAAGAATCTTATTTGTGATGCTCAGTGTGAGCCCACCTGATGTCAGTGCAGTATCAGTGTCTGGATTGAAGCAGTAATAGAACTGCCAGCTCCTACTTCTAAGCAGATGGTGATCCTCTAAAAATCCCAAAGGTGCCCATTGTTTCACAGGGTCACCATTTGTGTTTAGGACCTCTGTTAATGACACAGATGTTTAGGACTAAGGGGGTTGTTGAATTGTGCCTGTATGGCCAAGTGCCCTTTTGTAAAGACTTTGTCTGTGTGTCCGGGTCTGTGTATCCATCTCTGTGTACACACCAAACGTAGCTGTGTGGATGAGTCCATACAATTGATGCATCTCCATTCACTTTATATAGACTGCCTGCATGCAGCTCAGGGTCAGTAGCAAAAGTTAACAAAGCACTCTACATGCTGTACTGGGCTGAGCCCAACAGGACAGACAGGAAGATGAAACCCCTTATTTTTTTAGTTCAACGCTAAAGCTTTTTGTGTCACATGCCTGCATACTAGGCAATCCATCAAAAGTGATCATGCTGACTTACTGTCCAAAGAGCAGCCGGGTGATGCATGAATCTACAGGAAGGAATTAGTGGTTTCACCAGCCTGGCTGTGCAGTATGGCGGGGGGGTGTTAAACACAAGACTGTCTGAAATGATGTAGGAATCCTTTTGGAGCTGAAACAGTTCACTTGTATTCGGCTGTATATTTTGCTGTTTGCATTGAATTCCACAAGTCTCATAGGCCCCATACACACTATTAGATTTTCTGCAGATTTATGTCTTCAGATTTATCAAAAGCATATAGTGCAAGGGCCCGCCTGATTGCATACAAATTGAAACTCTTAAAGAGGAAGTAAACCCTGATGAGTATTACTTCCTCTTTGTTTCCCTGCAAAGGTAAAGCATAATGGGCTACTATACATCGCATAGTAGCCCATTATGTGACACTTACCTGCAGGAGAAGCCCGCGATGTCCCTGTCTTTCTCGCTAGTAGTGAGCATCCATTCTTTACCCCTCTTCCTTCCGGGGCTGCAAACTACGGCTCTGTCACTGGCCGGAGTCGCGTGATGTCACTCCCGCACATGCGTGCAGGAGCCACCTTTAACGGCATGACCCAAGCTAGAAACAGCACAGCATGCCCTAACTCCGGCGCATGTGCAGAAGAAATCACTGTACGGCAATTTGCAAATATCTCCTAGACCGTGCAGGTCTGGGAGATACCGGTATTTCAAGCACCTACCAGTAAGCCTTAATCTAGGTTTACAACCACTTTAAGGTTTGAACTCATATTATATGGTTTTGGTAAATCTGAAGAAGAAAATCTAATAGCGTGTATGTGTCTTAAAGCAGAGTTCAACTAAAAAGTGGAACTTCCGCTCATGTGTCTCCTCTCCCCCTCTGGTGCCACAATTGGCACCTTTTGGGAGGGGAGGGGGAACAGGATAGGTATCCTGTTCCCACTTCCTGGGATTCCGGCCCGCAGCCCGTGACATCACCATGGGGCTCCCTCCTCCTCCTCCTCTCCCTGTCACCGGGCCAGTAGGTGAGAGGAGCGGGGCCTTGCGCATGCGCAGGAGGGCTCCTGGCGTGAAGCCGTAAGGCTACACTGCCGGGTACCCTTACCCGCAATGGTGGTGGCAGCACCCGACCGCTGGTAAGTGTTTTATTGTTAAACCAGCAGCTGCAGTATGTGTAGCTGCTGGCTTTTATTTTTTTTGAGCGGAACACCGCATTAAACCTTGTACACATAGTATGACTGCTGTCAGGGGTTTGTCTGTTGACAGACTGTTGTGCTAAAATCTTACCGTTAGTACGCACCTTTTGACAATTGTTGTCCAACTTTCGGTCATAAATGTTGGATGACAGGCTAGTAAATTTTCAGCGGACAATGGTTTGATGTGAGATTTTCGGATGGTCAGTACACAAATCCATCACACAAAAGTTGAAAGTACAAACACGCATGCTCGGAATCAATGCTCACCCAAAAATAAAATTAGCAGATGGGGCCCAAAGGGTGGCGCTCCAGAGCTAAAATTCCTCGTAGTACGTCACTGTGTTTGTGGCACAACAATTGTGTAATGTCAGTATGCAAGACACACGCCCTTAAGACACAAATCAGATGCCTGAGGCTTTTGACCCCATACACACTATTCAATTTTATGAAGATTTTTTGTGTATGGGGTTTTAAACAAATACTAAAGGCTTGTTTTTTTTTTTGCTTCCCTGATCCTCCTCTTCTCAGGTCCCCTGGCTCTACCCCCCCCACCGAGTGTCCATAAGACACAGAGTGGGACTCGATCCTGCCCCCCACTCCCTCCTCATCGGCGCTGATCGACATCAGCGGGAGCCAATGGCTCCTTCTGATGTATCCCAGCTAATGAGGAGAGAAAGCTAAGAGAGCCTCGGCTGTTGTGTACATCACTGAATGGAAATTGGCTCAGGTATTTATTTAGGGGGGGCCGCGGCGGAAGCTGCATGCAGAAGGATTTTTACCTTACTGCATAGAATGTATACAACCAGGTTAAAGCAAGAACATGTTCAATAAAGTGGGAGGGGGGAAAGGAAACGGCAGTTGGCGGGTAATACAAAGGGAAGGGTGGCGATGTGTTGTATTGATGCAGCACACAATTAACAGCTTTTCTCATTTTTTATGTAGTGCCCTGCTCCTAATGGGCAGACGCTATTCATTTTTCAAATTTAGTTGTCTGAAGCTGCAGTTGGGCTTTCAAAAAGTTCTGGTTTCTGTGCCAGTCCAGCTGGATTGCACTGGTTCCCACTTGACCATAGGTTTCGCTGTCATCGCCGGTAAGTGTGGAAATGCAGCAGGCTGAATGTATTGAATACCACCTCTTGCTCAGAAGTAGCTCAAAGGGAGTGGTTTCCCTGCTGTGCATTCTGGGAGAGGGTATTTAAGGTACCAACGCGATTTTTGGCGGTCTTTTTCCGGGATCCGCTATCCCAATCTCATGGCCCTCCTGACGTGGGGTCTGTGTCGCATGGTCCTGTTCCTCTGGCCCGAAGCTCTGCAACTGAGAGGGTAGGTCCAGAAAAGTCTTGGGGCCTACTGATCCAGGGGTGGGTCCTGTGCTGTCTCGCCTGCAGGGAGAGGCCAGGAAAACTGGAGGATCCAGGGGAGGACTTTTCTAGTAGAGAACCGAGTGCAAGGCTGGTATCTCTGAAGGAGCCTGGAAACTCAGTTAGAGGACGCAACCCGGATCAACACCCATACAGTATTGCCAGGTTGGCCGAAAGAAACTGGTACTGTATGGTAGTTCTTTAAACTCTCAAGATTTCTCCAGAATACTTTAGTTTAATTGACAAGTCTGTGGCAGAGACTTTGTTGAGCATCTCATCGGTGGCTAGGTCAAGTGAGAGGGGTCTATCCGATGGTTGCTGGATCCAGTCTGTGGAGCTGTTTGTCCTCTGGATCTGACCAATACCTCTAACCCGCAATTACTAGGTGCCTGAACTCCCCCTTTATTCTTTGACCCTCTATTGAAGAACTTTGCACTTATCCTGAATAAATGTTAAAAAAAGGACTAAGTGTCAGATTCAATATCAATTGGGCTACTTTCCAACGGGACCACTGTGACCGAGAAGCGAGCAGGTGAGGTAACGGTAAGCCCAAATAAAACCAGCAGCTCTTTGGGGGTCAGTGCTACATTTACAATTCCATTTTGTCTGTCTTTTTTCACTTTAGTGTGTTATGATATAGTGTAGTGTATCACAACACTGTTATAACAAAAAAAAAAAAAAAACATGTCCATTCACAAAGCGCCGTGCGACATATGCGCAGTAGGAAACGGGCAGTGAAGCCGCAAGGCTCCACTGCCTGTTTCCCTTAGTTTGAATGGCGGCGCCGGGACCCGATCGGGAGCTGATGGACGGATCGGACTCAGGCGGCCAACATTGCGGGCACCCTGGACAGGTAAGTGTGCTTATTAAAAGTCAGCAGCTACAGTGTTTGTAGCTGCTGACTTAAAAAAAATAATTCAACTGGACCTCCGCTTTAAAGTGACTGTAAAGGATTGTTTTTATTTTTTTTTAAATAAAAAACATATCATACTTACCTCCACTGTGCAGCTCAATTTGCACAGAGTGGCCCCAAACATTGTCTTTTGGGGTCCCCCAGCGGCTCTCGCAGCGCCTCCTCGCATCAGAAGCGATCTCCCGAGGGGGTTACCTTGCAGGCGCGCTCCTGAGTCCAGCATTTGCATCCACAGACACAAATGCTGGACTTGGCCCCGCCCCTGGTGCCCGCATCATTGGATTTGATTGACAGCAGTGAGAGCCAACGGCTGTGCTGCTATCAATCTATCCAATCAAGAGCCGAGACCCAGTGGAGAGAGGGACAGCGCGTCCTTGCCGAGGAGATAAAGGGGCTCAGGTAAGTAAAACAAGGGGGCTGGGGGGGCAGTGACTGCCAGGTGTTTTTTCACCTTAAGGCATAGGTGAAAAAACACGAGGGTTTACAACCCCTTTAATACAGGATGTCAGGAGCTTGCTGGATATCTGCAGGATCAATGGATATTTTTATGTAGTTGCAGTGTACTTATAAAGTGGGAAAATAAGCATGTATTACAGAGATGTGTGAATAGGGTTTTTTTTATTTTTTTGCCCAGAAATTCATCCTCCATTTTATGCCATCACCTTTTCTCCTATCTGGACGGGAAAAAGGTAAATGCTGTAGTCACTGGCTGTGATGTGATTATCAGCTGACAACTAATAGTGGAGAAAAAGTATAATGCTTTATGTACAGTACACAGATAGAGATAAAGCAGGTGCTGAAGGCAGATAAGGACCTGCCAGAGAGACAGTCAGTAGGTGTTATAAGAGGTACTTATCGGCCATCAGCTGCTGTGTATATAGAACTAGCTGTGCTGATTCATGTTTACCCAGCCAGCAGTCTGCTCCACTCACCAGTTTCAGGGACTGCAGGGAGGGACTCTTCTTTATCTTCCCAGACTTCACTGATCCATCAAACGATTCAGAGTCTCCATGTGCTGAACTGGACCCAGGGGAAGAAATCTGCTCCAGACTAGAGGACTGGAAACGCTCCAGCTTGGGCCGCGAGGTCAGTCCAATACTGGAAAAGATTTTCCTCATCCCGCTACGGATGTCTCCCTTTTTTACTGCAGGCTGCAACGAGCTGTGAGGTGCAAGACATGAGGATGCCTGTTAGTGACATGGCTAAACAGTATTGGTAAAACAAAGGAAAAAGAAATCATAAAGAAAAGAAAACAAATGCAGCCAACACATTTAATGATTAGTAAGCTATTTAACACCTTTTTGCCCGGCCTATAGCAGGATGATGGCCGAGCGGTGGCTTCTTCATCCTACATGGACGTTATGTGATGTCCTGTCAGGAATTGCATTTGAGTGCGGAACATAGCCAATGACAGATCAGTGTAGCAGCTCGCTGCCGGTACTGTGACCAATCACAGAAGATCACAGGACAATTGTACACAATGGACGGCTTCCTTTCATGCCATCTATTGTGTACAAATGTGTTGCTAAAAAATAAATAATAATAAAAAAAAAAACATTTTTTTTGTACTGTTGCCAATCAGTGTCCCTGATCTCCACCACGTCAGTTATATGATGACACTGTACTGCACTGGTCACAGTAAAAAAATAAAAAAAAAAATAAATGTTGAAACTGTTTTTATTTTTTATTTCTTCATTTTCCAAAAAATTATGACAAAAAAATTACAACTTCATAAAACCCGCCATGCCTCTTACTAAATACCTTGGATTGTCTACTTTCAAAAAAGGGGCAATTTGGGCAGAATTTGTACTGTCCTGGCATTTTAGGGCCATTAGTTTATCAGGATGTGTCCATGGGGACACAGAGAGCAGAACAAATCTGGCAGGGGTTCTAATCTCTCTCCACTCTATCCAAAACTAAAAAAAAAAAAAGTTTTTCCATTAGTTATACCGTAAAGGAAAGCTGTACTCAAAAAAACATACTCTGAGTCATCCACACATAATATATTAAAGACAAATGGTCACTATGCTAGTAAGCTAATGATTAGTTTCTGAAGAAGCCTCAGGTTTTTCTCAGTGTGGGTATCCTTTAAGGCTACCTACGTACCTAGCTATGTCTGTAGCATTCACTCACCCCTCATCTGGTAGCTCCGGGTACCGGTCCTTGGTTGAAATTCCCCAGTCACTTGTTTGGCAGTGAAAGCTGTTTTCACGGGAACACTGGCCAGATCCTTTAAAAAAATGAAGTCAAATGTAGGTAGAAAAAATGATCAGTTTCACATTTATACCCTGTACATACAGTACATACCTAATCCACAGTATATGTAGACAAGGGGTTCCTGATACACAGCACCAAATAATTAACACAATAGAACCACACAATATACAAAGACATGCAATATCGATAATTCCAAATTTACTCCATCAGAAGGAAGGCATTTTAGGAGCCTGCAAACTTGAAGCTGGTTCATGAGAGTTCACGGGATCTCCATTATTTTGCAGTGTCCGGAGGAAGGTGGAAGGGTAAGGCGACAGAGTCTTATAATACCAGGCATGTATTGAAAGAAATGCTAAGGATATATGCTCCCCAAGCAAGTTGTGTGACTTTGGGAAAATGAAAAGAGAATATGCTATTGTAGGCAGCACTTAATGGAGCCACTGAGGTTTCCCTTGGTGAACCCAAATGGCTAATGCCTGGTTTATTCCTTCATTTTGGCTTTTCAATAACAGGATGGTCCAGTCCCGTAGGGAATCTGTGTCGAAAATGTATTTGAATTTAACCAGAAATACTTACTTTTTGGACACTCTTTTTTTTATCATGGGGGAGGATTTTTTAGATTTTTTTTATAATTCTTGGACAATCCCTTAATTGAGACAGAATTTCATTGGCCACAGGAAGCACATTGAAGGAAATTTAACTTGCTTTCAATTCCAGAAACAACCAAATGGACTAAGGAAAAATTCCACCAATACCTCTTAGCCCTTGTACACATGGTCGGACATTCCAACATAATCCGTCGGATTTTGTCCGAAACTGGTGTTGCATACACATGGTCGGACAAAGTTGTCGGAAAATCCGATCGTTCGTAATGTGATGACGTTATTTAGTTACAACGGGACTACGTTCAGGCTAGTAGCCAATAGCTTTGGTCTAGGAATTTGATCTGAGCATGCGTGGCATTTTGTCCGATCGGAATTCTCTACAAACTATCGGACAAAGTCCGATCGGATCATGTTGTCGGAAAGTTTTTGTATCCAGCTCTCAAACTTTGTTGGTCGGACATTCCGAAGGAAAAAGTCAGATGAAGCCCACACACGGTTGGATTATCCGACAACACGGTCCGATGGGACATTTTCCAAGGGCTTAGATGTTTTCACAGTGTCAACAGAAACTGTTGGAAATTGGTTATGCTGTTCTATTTGGTTGTTTTTGCCATAGAAAGCAGGTTAAAAGCACCTGAAATCGCCATATGTGTGGTCAGCATTGAAGATAAGCTTCATGATCTACCAACATATCCTGAAAAGTAAATATTTTACGCATAAATGCCAGAAAGCTTTATCTCCAAAATTATTACGTACACACTAATGTGACCCTGTAGGTTTCTTTTAGCATGGCAAGCCACCAATCTGAGCATTGTTTGTGACAACCCTTTTACAATGCTGTTAATAGTGATAATGAAAATTCCTGACATTGGAAGTTTTCACTAACACACATATTGGGGTGGAGTTACTAAAGGCAGATAGACTGTTGCACTCATTTTCCTCTGAGCTTAGAAAATGTGATAAAGCTCTGCCGGTATCCATCATCCAAACATGTGAAAGCACAAATGCCCCCCCCCCCCCCCTTCCTTGCACCCGAGTGAGTATTCTTCACAAGGTGAAGCTTTACCACATTACATTTACTAAGGAAAATGGGTGCAACTGTGCTTGCAAAGTGCCATCTTATTGTCTTTAGTAAATCAACCCCATTGAGAATTTCTAACATGTAAAATGCTTGTAAGTCTGGCTGTCCTTTTCTACAGTGACAAGGGCATATATTCTCTGCATGCATTTGTTGGTCTGCTAGTGATAAGGTCACAGTGAGTCCTGGCAGTTCAGGAATACAGGAGGAACGTGCAGGTTTCTTACCATCTGTTGATATCAGTAAGGGTTCTATGACCAGCCTTGTGCCACACGCTGATATGGATATTCAACTGATCATTCAGTGTAACGAGACAGATTGAAGTGAATATAAATGAGCAACCAGAGACCTTCCATTTAATTGATTTACTCTTGCTCAAATATGAATCTGCCAAGTCGATCATGTATGTTGGAATTTTTTTTGATTGCTTTTGACCATTCAAACAACTATCTCTAAATCTCTATGTGTGTCAGAGAACCAATGATGATACAAATTAATTAAATGATTTTTTTAATAGATTTGTTTAGATCTATGACTAATAGAACATATCTTTGATAGATCTTTCAGGTTGATAAGAATAATAGAGTGGGTTGGGGGAATTTACTAAAAGTGGAGAAGACATGCATAGTAATCAATCAGCTTCTGACTACAGTTTGTTCAGTTAATCTTTGGAAAAAAAAAAGCTAGAAGCTGATTGGTTGCCACGCACAGCTGCTACAGATTCTGGCCACTCCAGTCTCTGTAAATTCTCCCTATTGTGTCAATACTCTAAGACCCCTTTCACACTGGGGCGGTGCGGGCGTCGGCGATAAAGCGCCGCTATTTTTACCGACGCTTTACCATCGTTTTAGCAGCGGTATGTGGCCGCTAGCGGGGCAGTTTTAACCCCCGCTAGCGGCCGAAAAAGGATTAAAAGCGTTGCATTGCCGGCGGTATAGCCACACTGCCCCATTGATTTCAATGGGTATAAGCGGTTTAGTAGCGGTGAATACACAGCGGCAAAGATGCGGCTAGCAGGACTTTTTTCACCATCCTGCTAGTGCACCGCTCCAGTGTGAAAGCCCTCCGGCTTTCACACTGGAGTGAAAGGGGCAATTTTTTTCAGGCTCTACACAGGTGCTATTTTTATCGCTGTGGTGCCTTCAAACCGCCCCAATGTGAAAGGGACCTAAAAGACAAATATTGCCTAAGCTTTTTTGGGCATACAGCTCTTCTGGGTCACAGGAGTGCACTTACTTATGCTCTCCTGTGACTCAGACTCAATCAACAGAAGGCTAAAGCCTGCTGTCAGCTGACGTCACAGAGCTGCTCCAGGCTCTGGAAGGATCCTGACAATAATGTGGGGATCTACGCATATGCATGAATGGCAGTTGCCTCGCCCTCTCAGCACACCGCTGAAATCCTGAGCCAGCTGCTCCCGCCCCCTCCATAGCCAAGCACTCTAGTGAGAGATAAAAGGGCAGAGCAGAAAGCAGTAACTGACAGTCACCTCCCTTTGCTCATAGCTGTCTATGAACTGAGCGATCGGTGGTCATGTGATTGCTCAGTTCTTGGGCTTAGAGCTGGCAAGGGACAGCTGAAGCATCAGACCTAGGCTGCAGCATAGAGGTGAGTATGTATGTTTTTTTTTTTTGCATTCCCACACTTCTTTAATCAATATTCAATAATCAATGAATCACTTGCTTATATCATTTATAACTAGTTTAAAGCAGAGTTCCACCAAAAAAAAAAAAAGTCAGTGGCTACAAATGTAGCTGCTGACTTTTAATAATCAGACACTCACCTGTCCCACGGTCCAGCGATGCAGGCATATGAAGCCCCGTTCCTCCCCCCCTCATCTCCATGGCGCCAGCATTCTTACTGTGGGTGCCTGGCTGTGGGTTCCCAGCAGAGCATGCACTGCTCATGCACGAGCCGCTCTGCATGCTGTGAATGGCCAGGCAATCTTCTGGGACCTGTCATGTGTCCCAGGAGATTGAAGGGAGGGAGGTGAACTTCTTTCTGGTGCCACGGAGCCCTGGGAGGAAGTGGGAGCTGGATCCCTCTAAAAAGAGGGTATCCGCTCCCCCTCCAAAAATGTGGCATGTCAGGGGAACACCATAACTTAAAGAGGAAGTTCCATTTTTGGGTGGAACTCCGCTTTAAACACAAATCTCAAAGGGTATGGCCACCATTAGATGGCCTGTAGCATAAATACAATAAAGGATTTTCTAACCTGCATTTGTGTTGTTGCTGTAAGTTAGCTGCCCGTTTATTCCTGAATTTTCAGTGCACTTTTCTTCCCTTTTAGAATTATGTGTTTCACTCTTCTCCTGTTCCTTGGATAGGTTTGCCGAACCATGGTCTTTGTCTCTTTGGTCTTTGAACGACGGATGTCTATCATAGTCTTTTTGTCTACTGCTGGTGTAGGGTCTGTCGGGTTCCCGGTGTTTTATGGAGTCCCCATTTTCCTTGACTTCTTTTGTCTTTTTGTTTTCTGTATGTTTCTTCAACTTCTGAGTCCGTTCTCTAGACTTATAATCTTTAGATGTCATTCCTTGAGTAGAAAGTTGGTGACCATCTGAAGCCCCAAGGGCATCTTGAGTGGTTTTCTTGCTGTTTGGCACTGGTTTGGATAGATGTTCCCTTTTCTCATGGGGGGCTTGCACTATGTCGCCTTCCTGTGAGTTGTGTGGCTGCTGACTGATGCCTCCTGGCCGTAGTGAAAGTCTGTTTCTTGATGGCATCATTATGGGAGCTTTCCCAGAAGGTGGGACAGGCACATGGCCAGATGTAAAAGGGGAAGAAATAGCTTGTGACGTGCACTGAATCACTGGAGTAACTGGGGTTCTACAGTCTGTCAAATGCATTCTAGAATTTCCATCTTTAGTGTCAATATTTAGCACAATAGCTCCAATTCCAGATTCTTGGATGGATGTATTCTGTTTAGTCTCAAATTCTAGAGCTGAATTTCTGTGTCTTTGTGTGCATTTTGCTTCTGTATTTTGTGGATTCTTCCTTAAGCCGGTCCTCGAAGAGTCCACACAATAACTTCTTGCAGCAGTGCCCGTCTCCGGATTTGTTTCTGATGTTTTGCCTACAGGTTCTAAGTGGTTTGACTTATTTTTCCCCCTATTTTTTAAAACATTGCTTGAAGTACCAATTCCATTTCCATTATTTTGATCGATGAGTGATCTTCCCACTCGTATTTCGCTCTCAGAATTTAAAAAGTGTACCTTGGCTCCTTGTTCGGGAGTAGCATTGGCTAAGTTATTTCTACAGTGTCTGTTCATTCCCCAGTCATGACTTTTCTTATTGTGGCTTCGATTACCATCATCATCTCCAGAAGAATCAGGAGTAGAGTCACTGCCAATGTGCGTTTCACGGATCAACTCGGTATACATTCGCCATGGTTGAGAAGGCAAAATCCAGTGGGGAGAAGGTTTGACTCCCAGAGGGCAGCTCACAGAGCCATCCTGAGTCATTTTAGAGCCCAAATGGACATTGCGTAGGTTTGTACCATGTGTGGCAGCTGGACTGGCACCTGTTCCTTTGACATTAGAGCTACATGTTCCACAGTGTCCATTCCCTGAAGGTGACAGCTGTTCTGTCCAGGAAATAGGACCATTTGGCTGTCTCTTGGGTGGTGGAGTAGAGACCTTCTGTGGAACCTGTTGTCGTTCCCTGTATCTTTCTTCAGCCTCCCGCTCAGATTCATCCTGGAAGCGTACATGAGAGGGTGAACTCCCTCGAAAACCTTTTTGCCAAGTAGAATACTCACTGCTGGAGCTGTCACTTAGGGATCCTCCGTCTGTCACAGCACCTGAGATGTTGGGGCCCCTATAAGAATAAAATATGAATTGAATTACAGTTGCTGTAAAGTTATAAAATAATAGCACCAAAACCTTCCATAAAGAGGAGCTCCATTTTTTAGCTTGTTTTTTCAGTAAGGGAAGTTTTATTTGAGCAAGGGAGGGTTATAACCCCTGTCAGTTTTTATTTGCCATCTGTGTCCCCTTGGGAAGGCTTCTCTTCACTTCCTCCAATAACCAAAACAAGAAGTGAGAGGAAATCCATCCAAACTGAGGGTTTTCCTGGTTATCACCAGGGTTACTGGTAACAGCTGTCCTCTTTGGAAGATTTCTCTAACATTCAATAACATTGAAGTCAGATCCACGTCCTAACCATCCGACTTGTGACATCTGACATAAGGAAGTAGGACCAGTGTCGCAGGGCAAAGTAGGATGACAGTCGTACAACAGTTGTGTAGTACCGTACTAGTGTGAACTTGGCCTTAGACGAGGATCAGGACACATTGCCGAAAACCAGTTAGTTCCAAGGGATTCACATATTTTTCTTGCCACTGTAAACAATAACATTACTGTAACACAGTTTAAAGTGGTTGTCATCTTTGTCCAGCTTAACCACTAGAGATCCGCACTAATGGCCGAATGACGGCTACAGCGCGGACCTGCTTTGCCTGGACTACGTCTATTGACGTCGTCCCGTGCACGAGCGGCCTGCGTGCCCCCTGAGGGGTGCGCGCGGTGCTCTCTGTGATCAGCGAGTCTATGAGACTCGCCTGATCATGGGTCGGAGCAAGGGGTTGATCCCGACCCCTTACCACGTGATCAGCTGTCAGCCAATGACAGCTGATCATGTGACACAACAGAGCCGGCGGCCGTGATCGGGACATCAGTCCCGATCACGGCCAGCTTATCAGTGCCCACCTGCCCCCTGCCAGTGCCACCTAAATAATAAAAAAGTCCCCCCATCAGTGCCACCCATCAGTGTCCAGTGCCACCCATCAGTGCCCACAGTGCCACCTATCAGTGCCCACAGTCTGCCTCAACAACAGTGCTGCACCCCAGTGCCACATATCCGTGCCCATCAGTGTCATCTACCAGTGCCCATCAGTGCCCAGCAGTGCCACCTATCAGAGCCACCTATCAGTGCCACCTATCAGTGCCCATCAGTCCCATCTATCAGTGGTACCTATCAGTGCCCCTTAGTGCCACCCATCCGTGCCACCCATCAGTGCCATCTTATCTGTGCCCATCTTTGGCCATCAGTGCCGCCTTATCTATGCCCATCAGTACTGCCTTATCTGTGCCTATCGGTGCCACCTTATCTGTGCCTATTAGTGCCACCTTAACAGTGCCCACCAGTGCAGCCTATCAGTGCAGCCTATCAGTGCCCACCAATGCCGCCTCATCAGCGCATTTCAATGAAGGAGAAAAATGACCTGTTTTGACCATGCAAAATTTTATAACAAACTATGAAACATGATTTTTTATTTTTTTTTGCATCTTTTTTTGTTTGTTTAGCAAAAAATAAAACTCCCAGCTGTAATCAAATACCACCAAAAGAAAGCTCTATTTGTGGGAAAAAAAATGATAAAAATTTCATTTGGGTACAGTGTTATATGGCCGCGCGATTGTCATTCAAAGTGCATCACCGCTGAAAGCCGAAAATCGGTCTGGATAGGAGGGGGGGGGGGGTTTAAGTGCCCAGTAAGCAAGTGGTTAAGGCAACATCAAAAAATGCCATTTTCTTTGTGTAATATTGCTAAAAACCCTTATGTCAGGTACACATGGGCCTGAAAATCCTCCAAAAATCATTGGTGCAGCAGTAACCGGCTGACTTTTCGGGCTGTGTATACAGTTTCCTGTCTGACAGAGGGGTCTCACTATGAGCCATTTTTGTGTATTTATTCAAATTGGATTTGTATATTCCACATGATTCAAATTGATGAATGTTTGTACATTAAAATAAACTTTATACTTTTTTGATACTCCATTGTTTTCAGTCACTTTCAAAATACCATTCCTTAGGGGGATTGTTCTCTTTTTTTGTCTGACAGCAGTAGGTCTCACAACTGGCTTCTGTCGATCAGGCATGCTGGAATACCATTACTACTGGCAACCAATGGCTGCGAGCGCTGACCAGTGTGTGTTCTGGCAGGGGGGGGGGGGGGCAGTTCTACTGTCAGAACATAATAGCAGAGGGGGGGAGTTCACTGTACTAACATCACTTGCAATAGTACAGCGATCTGTCAGGTTTTTTTTCCATTCAGCTCGCTGGGTTGAACGAAAAAATATTTATAGTGAGCACCAGGCTTAAGCCTTTGTATAAACAAACGTTTATTACCCAGAATACAAAGGAAGCTACTCTATATATCTGTCAGCACCGTACTTCTCTTTGATATCTCAGAGGAGGAGAACAAGAAAACAATTACTGGCCAATTTACAGTCTGCATACATGTGTCATTAGCGTCACCTTTTGTATGAACAATACCAGAGGAGATGAGCCATGTAAGGATCTCACAGGCAGAAATATTCTTTTGTTTGTGTCCTGTATGCAGACATACAAACTCTTCCAACAATGAGTTCTTATAAAGAATGCTTTTAAATGAATGCAGCCCATCTTATATCCCACCATACATGCTACAACTTGCTTCCAGCGTGACCTAAATTACAAATACTCCCGTCAATGACATTCTTTCCTTGTAGGATCAAAAGCAGGATTGCACAACTCCAGTCCTCCAACTCAAGGCCCGGGATATGGATGTGATTTTATGAAACATCAGTGAATTAATTTAAACCTGCAAGAATAAATACACTTAATCTGGTCATAACCAACAAATGCACACAAAAATGGCGGCTGGGGGAATTCCCCTAGCTGAGACAGAATAGACCAGTGCTTGACAAATCCCAGGCGCCAGGTCACCATTATGACAAGAAATTTTGTCCTGGAGCCTGGGCTGCCTCCCAAATGCTCTACACGCCGCACACAAGCAGGATGATGGAAAAAATATATATATTTTTATTGTAAAAAATTTGTTACACCCAAGCGTGTAAAATCCCTCCCCCCAAAAAATTTAGGACCCCCACCCCCACATATACGCATGTACAAAGGTAAATACACACGGCAGGGCGCCTAAGCCTGAAAACGTTGATTGCGATACACATGTTTCATATCGCTGCATACGCTGGAATGATAGCAATAATTCCAGCAGACCTCCTTCCTAACCCTAAACCAATGACCTATAGGAGGCTTTTAGAAAATGAAGGGTACTAAAGTTTGTTGGCAATTCACGGGCGCACGCAAATTTAAGGTTTGACATGTATTTACTCAAAGCAACCTCGCCTTTTATATTTTACAAAAAAAAATTGGGTAATTTATCACGTATTTCTGCCCTTTAAAATTAACTTTTAATGTGTTGTTTACTGAAATGATGCGTTTCCTAGACCTTTGCGGTAATATCGTGTAACATAAAAAATTGCAACTACCACCATTTAATTCTCTAGGGTGCCTGCTTTTGAATGTTTGGGGGTTCTTTATAATCTTCAGGCCTAAAATAATTTTTTAAACAAGTGCCAAAAATGCAAAAATGGCTCTGGCTGTGAGAGGGTTAAAGGATAAGTTCACCTTTGGGAACATGTTACATGTTCTACCTGTAAGCTTTGTTAGTTTAAAAAACTGGCTCCTAACTTTTTTAGCTGGCTCCTAGATTCAAATCAAATTTGTGAAGCCCTGGAATACATTGATTGGCTGCATTTCCCTTTGCCAATCAAACATTCGACTTCTGCTGAGCAAGGATGGCCACACACTAATCAAAATGTGGCTAATCCAGCTTAAGAGCAAAAGATTTGTGGACACTTGACCATCACAACTAGCACTATAACTAAAAGTATGTGGATACCCCTGGAAATGACAGAGTTTAGGTGTTTCCAAGTGAAGCATAAAGCATACAGTACAAAAGACATTGAGACAATCGTGCAATTCCAACCTTGTGGTAACAGTTAGAAAAAAACCCCTTTCTTTGTGCCCTGTGTTCAAGCCAGCTTGATGAAGAAATGGTTTGATGGGTTTAGTGTGGAGGACTGAAATGGCCTACACAGAGCCCTGATCTCAACTGTACTGAGCACCTTTGGGATGAACTGGTCATTTGCCAATTATAGAACAAGATTTCTTATCCAACATCAGTACCTGACCTCACAATTTGTTTTTGGATAAATGGGCACAAATTCATACAGACACATTCCAAAATCTGGTAGAAAGCCCTCCCAGAAGAAGATTTTGAGTAGATTTAGAGGTGCGCCAGGTGTAGAGGTATATCACAACAGAGGTTGGATTCCAAGAAGTTTATTGAAAAACTTGATTCACAAGTTAAAAGCCAACATGTTTCGGGGGAATTGTCTGCCCCTTCATCAGGGCTGTCTAGGTTAATGTGGTCAATGCGGGTCAGGACCAAGCCAAATGGATATGATCTGACAGTATGAAAAAGGCTATCACCCGAAGTGGATCTCTCCTGAAATTCCTCCAAAATGTTTTGGCTTTTAACATGTGAGCCAAGTTTATTGATAAACTTCTTGAAATCCAACCTCTGTTGTGATATACCTCTACACCTGGCGGGCATCTAAACCTATTCAAAATCTTCCCCTGGAGCACCTCTCAGTGTCTTCTAGAGAGGCAGTAGCCAGAGACCCCATAAAAGTCACACACTGGTGCCATACCCCCATCAGCCAGGAATGCTCTGGAGGACACATTGACCACATTTACCTTCATTCGACATCCAACCAAACACTGGTCCAGCACTGCCACACAGGCTTATTGGATTCCCAGAAGAAGGGAAGGTGTTATAGCAACAACGGGTAGGCCAACTTCATATTGATGCCTGTGGCTTTGGAATAGGATGTCCAAAAAGATCCAATGGATGTGATAAGCTGATGTAAAAAAAAAAAAACTTTTGGCCTTATAAATTATATGGTATCTGCCATTGTGGATGGTGTTTTAAAAGGAAACCTTTATTATGAGAATTTGCAGTCATAACTAAACTTTCTTTCTGAAAATGCCTGGTTGTCATGCTGATACTTTGAAATCATTGCTTACTAAAGCAAGCCATACATTATACAATTTTCTTTCCTTCAACCAGGTTGAAGGAAAAAAAATTGCTCGATTCCCCCATTAACTAAGTCAGTGTTGATGGTGGAATCCCTCCTGCTGCGCTATTGTATTCTGACAGTGGAAGGTTTTCCAGCCATCAGAATACAATGATCACCACCGGCAGTGATTGCATGGGAAAAGCCTGATAGGCTGGTTCTACTGAAGTCAATCGACAAATTGACCTGAGTACAACCAGCCTGACCATAGACAGATACAATTTTGTCCAGTTTCTGCTGAACCGGCAGAGTTTCAATCAGTCTATATGCAGACTGGGTCACTCACCTGGAAAAAGTATATCTGTTGCATTCTTCCCAATCTGTGACTCAGAAGTATTGTATCCAGACAACCAAGCAACTTGTATTTTCAGAAGCGGGGCAGCAACAGTAATCCCTACAATTTTGACAATAGTACTTTAAAAAGGTTCAAGCATTGTGTCTTTTAAGGCTGCATATTAGCGCAAATATGCATGATGGGAGTTCAGATTATTAATTCTTCACTGCTTGTTTCAGGTCAGTGACACACAAGGTAACAATGTCGGGTATAAAATGACAACCCTGGAAGCTGCACCATTAAATACAACTCAGCATGGGGTTCCGTTCTAAGGTACAATTCCTATGTCTTTGCTCAAATCTTGTGATATTATATATCTAGTTGTGTAGGTCCTAAAATCGTGATGAATGGAGTCATGCACATGTGGTCTAAATCAGCCTTTCTCAACCTTTTAAACACAGAGGAACCCTTGAAATAGTTCTCCGGTCTCAGGGAACCCCTGCTAAAAATTAGAAACCTACAATTCATGATACAATGTGTGATGGTCAGTGGGAAGACTGGTCCTTACACTTGTGATCATTGGGAAGAATTACCTCCTTACAGATATCTAAAAAGATCAATAGTGTCAGTGGGAACTTATTTGAGAGGCAGAAATTGCCCAATGCTGAAGGAACCCCTAGCAACCTCTGGAGGAACCCTAGGGTTCTACGGAACCCTGGTTGAGAATCACTGGTCTAAATGATCAGTCAGCTCACCAACAGGTTAAGTTAGTTGAATTGTTTCCTGGCCCCTTATCTCTCTTCTGTATCCCAGCTGTAAGAACATTCTGCCATATTCATAACATGCACCTACCCAAAAAGTCTCACCTTTCGTGCTGCATTCCCCTATATAAGAGGAACTATAAATTAATGTATAGAGTCCAGGTCAACAGAGAAAAAAGAAGCAGCTGACAAGTTAATAAACTTGACGGCCAAGACGCCTTTCATTCAATGAACACCTGTCTCGAAAAAAATCTGGAGGACACCATCACTGATCAACCATCTTGTGAAAATGCTCTCTGTCTCTGGGTTAAAAAGTTTGAGTCACTGACCAAAACAAAGAAGGTAGCTAGTGAAACCAGAGAAAAGCCAAAATCTGAGCTTCTGATCTACCTACTTGTTCTGGGATTCAGAAAATATTGAAGTCTTTTGATCACCATAAGAGGTAAGGAACTAGCACTATAAATTAGAGAGGTCGGAAATGGCAGCCTATAGATTTTCTCAGTACCATGTCACATTATTTATTGAAGATAGTTATAAAGCAATAAGCCATTTTGGGAGGGTGGGAAGTGTCTAGGAAGCTGTAGCAGAGTCAAGACAACAGTACAACTTTATAACAACTATACAGATAACATTTAAACAAAGAAAACGACTCCAGTGACACCATCACGTCCCCGTGAGATCCCTTTTCTCTGTTTTGATACATTATGACTTCTGATTTTCTATGGAATCTTTTAATCCCCGTAAATCCCCCCTGTTTTTCTGCCTAGTCTCACTCCTCCATACATTTTACTCTCGTCATTCAGGCTGTCCCCCCCTTATCCCAGCTTACCGGCGAAGAGTGGGCTGCGAGTGTGGATGTGCAAGGACACAGTGGGATGCTCGCAAGGGACTGGCCCCCTTCGCTTTCATCCGTGCTCTTTGTAGCAGCTGCTTGGCCTGTTCGTGCCGGGCGCTGAGCTCCCTGGGAGAGGATTAGAAGAGATTTAATAATGACGCCACTTCCCTGAGTGCTACAAGCAACGTCAGACTGTAGAAAAATATAGGGCGAGAAGAGAGGCCAATGCTTACAGTGCCCCCTAATGGACCTGGGTATAAAAAAACAAAACAAAAAAAACAAAACAAACACACACAAAAACGCACCAAGAGGTAATATTAGGACATAACCTATTTTAGGGCATGATTAGACGAGGACATCAGCGACAGGCAGATACATGACATATGGTTTAGGCTTAAAGATTAAAGGCGGTTGTCACTTCTAGCATTGCACTAATGTGAAGTGCAGAGGAGAAATTGACAAATGAAATTCTACAAGCTTACAGTAAGCACACACAAATACCAAGATGTGCCCGGCAGTTTTCCATTCTAGCACCTATACTGAGAACAAAAGAGAAAAGAGGGAGCTCATGGAGATCACTTCTTTATACAGTAGAATCCTAGAAAATGCATCTGTCTAAGATTAAGCAACCGTTCGATGCTCAGCTGTTGCCGAATTGGATCTCCCATTGTGTTCTGGCAGCCAATGACTAAGTATTGCTACAAATTCAATTTCAACAACAGCTGCACTACCAGAATCATCCTCCATAACAGCACAATAAGCCTCATGTGTAACTCTGCAGAACACACAAGTGTGTCCTTTATCTGAGCGGACTAGACTTCATCAAAGCTAAACTTTAGGGAGCTATAAAATACTCAATTAATGCAGCTCTGTATTCATTAATACATCATTACATTTCTTTTTAAATGCAAACAGTATGAATGTCTGAATTTGACTTGGTATCAGCCTCTTGCAGCCCCCCCACCCCCCACCCATACAGCAGAGCTCAGCCTGAGAGAGGGAAAAGCAGCGCAAGTTCCAATCTGTTGTGCTGTAGTGCCAAAGAATAGTGATGGACGAACTTCCGACGGGACGTTTCGCGAACGCGGCCGATAGTTTGCGAACCATAACGTTCGCGGAGGGCCCCATTGACTTCAATGGGAGGCGAACTTTGCAAACCTACAGGTCAAATTTGCAGCCACAAAATAATTACTAGCTGTGCAAACATAGTCCCACCACATGGCCAATGACTTAACACATGTATGAGGTGAATCTGGGATCGACAACTACAAGCATTCTTTTTTTTATATGTGAAATTCTGACAATTCAGGACTGTGGAGCGCATGAAGGCAAAGGAGGAGAGGGAAGGTCAGGGTAGGCAAAGAAGAGGGTGCAGGAGATGATCACCAGCACCAGCACCGTGATGTACAGCACTGACAACTGCACCGTGATAGAGAGCACTAACAGCAGCACTGATACCAGCAACTTGCTGCTGGGCCCCAAAAATATGACACTGCTCAACCTCTTCAAACAGGAGGGTACGGGCATATAGTACGGTGTGCTTTTTAGGTTGTGATTAGCAGACTGTACCTCACTCAACCCTATATACTGTAGTACACTATACCTTACCAGTCCTTATAAGGACCTTTGTGCAACTAGTAGGTTGTGAATAGCAGACTGTACCTCAGTCCCTATACTGATAAAGGACTGCTGCAGAATAGGGCAGCAGTCAGCAGTAGTGCACCTCAACCCTATATACTGTGGACCTATACCAGTCCTTAAGGAATAGCAGACTGTACCTCACTCAACCCTATGTACTGTAGTACACTATACCTTACTAGTCCTTATAAGGACCTTTGTGCAAATAGTAGGTTGTGATTAGCAGACTGTACCTCAGTCCCTATACTGATAAAGGACTGCTGCAGAATAGGGCAGCAGTCAGCAGTAGTGCACTTCAACCCTATATATTGTGGACCTATACCAGTTCCTAAGGAATAGCAGACTGTACCTCACTCAACCCTATGTACTGTAGTACACTATACCTTACCAGTCCTTATAAGGACCTTTGTGCAACTAGTAGGTTGTGAATATCAGACTGTACCTCAGTCCCTATACTGATAAAGGACTGCTGCAGAATAGGGCAGTAGTGCACCTCAACCCTATATATTGTGGACCTATACCAGTTCCTAAGGAATAGCAGACTGTTTCACTCAACCCTATGTACTGTAGTACACTATACCTTACCAGTCCTTATAAGGACCTTTGTGCAACTAGTAGGTTGTGAATATCAGACTGTACCTCAGTCCCTATACTGATAAAGGACTGCTGCAGTATAGGGCAGCAGTAGTGCACCTCAACCCTATATATTGTGGACCTATACCAGTCCTTAAGGAATAGCAGACTGTACCTCACTCAACCCTATGTACTGTAGTACGCTATACCTTACCAGTCCTTATAAGGACCTTTGTGGAACTAGTAGGTTGTGAACGATTAGCAGACTGTACCTCAGTCCCTATACTGATAAAGGACTGCTGCAGAATAGGGCAGTAGTGCACCTCAACCCTATATATTGTGGACCTATACCAGTTCCTAAGGAATAGCAGACTGTACCTCACTCAACCCTATGTACTGTAGTACACTATACCTTACCAGTCCTTATAAGGACCTTTGTGCAACTAGTAGGTTGTGAATATCAGACTGTACCTCAGTCCCTATACTGATAAAGGACTGCTGCAGTATAGGGCAGCAGTAGTGCACCTCAACCCTATATATTGTGGACCTATACCAGTCCTTAAGGAATAGCAGACTGTACCTCACTCAACCCTATGTACTGTAGTACGCTATACCTTACCAGTCCTTATAAGGACCTTTGTGGAACTAGTAGGTTGTGAATGATTAGCAGACTGTACCTCAGTTCCTATACTCATAAAGGACTACTGCAGCAGAAGGGCAGCAGTCAAGTATAATATTCTTTCTATATTTAGAAGAAAGAATATTATACGTGTACAAACCTATTACCATACCAGTCCTGAAAAGAACCTTTGTGGACCTAATAGTAACAGCTACTGATTAAACTGACTGTCCCTCACTGCCACACACAGCTTCCTGCCTGTCCCTATTTAAACTGACAAAACACAGGCTGCTGGAACAATAACTTGAATAGCACTCAAAACGATATCCTGTACTACTTTACCATACCAGTCCTGAAAAGGACTTTTGTGGACCTAATAGTAACAGCTAATGATTAAACTGACTGTCCCTGCTGCACACAGCGTCCTGTCCCTCTCTCTACACTGACAAAAGACAGGCTGCTGCAACAATCAATAGCACAGCAGTGCCTCAAACCTATATCCTGAACTACACCTAACACCTATACCATGATACCAGTCCTTAAAAGAACTTTTGTGGACCTAATAGCTAGCGATTTGGGTCACTGAAGTCTCTCCCTGCTCCACACAGCAACCTCTCCCTATAGTGACATACGAAAGAATGTAAAATGGCCGCCGGATCGGGTCTATTTATAAGTTAGGGGGAATGTCCAAGTGTCCATGTGCTGTAATGTCTCAATTGGCTGTCCTGTACCCCATGATGGATGTGTCATCATAGGTCAAAGTTCTTTTACACAGTAAACACGGAAGTCCGCCGGGCGAACGGTGGCAATAGTCCGCCGAATGGGCGGACCGCAAACAGCCGAAATTCGCCGCGAACCGACCGCCGGGCGAATCGTTCGGCCATCCCTTCCAAGGAACATGCTGTAACAGTGAGGGGATAAAAGTATTTGATGCCCTGCTGATTTATATGTTTGCCCACTGACAAAGAAATGATCAGTCTATAATTTTACCGGTAGGTTTATTTTAATAGTGAGAGACTGAATAACAACAAAAAAAACACATTTCAAAAAGGTTATAAATTGATTTGCATTTTAATGAGTGAAATAAATATTTGATCCCCTATCAGCAAGATTTCAGTTTTTTTCTATACAGGTAACAAGCTGAGATTAGGAGCGCTCTCTTAAAGTCTAGGTTTACATGGCTGCAGGTTAGAAATCGTGCGAGTTCAGCTGAACTCGCACATATTCAATCCGGCAATGCAATCCGACTTCAGGGGCAATTTTTCAGACATCTTCGGGTTCATGCACAGATGTCTATTCAAATCGCACCTGAAGTCGCCAAAAGTAGTGCAGGAACTACTTTTGGGAAGCAGTGCGGCGCCAAAGTCAGCGTTTCGGATGGATTCGGACTGTGCTATTGCTGGCACTAGCTGCCGATTTTACATGTCACATATTTATTTGTAAAAAAGTTGTGGAAAACGATTTATTATATTCTTTCCACTTCACAATTATGTACCACTTTGTGTTGGTCTATCACATAAAATACATATGTTTTTGGTTGTAACATGACAAAATGCGGGAAATTTCAATGGGGCATGAATACTTTTTCAATGCACTGTATGTATTTCATCTGTATATTTAGCTGTTCATCTTTTTAAATAGGAAGTTTAGCCAAAAACCATATATACCATGGGTGCTCAACCTGTGGACCTCCAGCTGTTGCAGAGCTACAAGTCCCATTAAGCATTGCAAGGCTGACAAATACAAGCATGACTCCCAAAGGCAGAGGCAGGATGGGAGTTCCGCAACAGCTGCTGAGCAGCAGGTTGAGTACCCATGCCTACCCTCTGCCACATTCTAAGCCTAATCTATTTAGCACTGTAAAGAAAAAAAAAAATCGCTATACTTACCTGTTCTACAGATGCTCCGGTCCTGTCCCATGCTGAGCTATAAGCGGCAGCTTCAGTGTGGAGGCGTGTGCAGGAGACGCAGCCAACAGAAGCTCCATAGTAAGTCTAAAGGTGACATCACAGCTTCCACCGCTGGAGACCGGACTGGAGTGGCTGCAGAACAGGTAAGTACTTTATAGCAATTTATTTATTTAGACTAGATAGATTATGCTTAAATTGTGGCTGAGAATAGGTTTTGACTAAACTTCTACTTTAAGTTTAGCTTAGCAATGTATCATGTTTATGTACATTGTATTGCATATTATGTTCAAAGGCAAAAAAAAATATTTTTATTTTTTGGTCAGTTACTAAATATGGCATTATGAATAGGAATATTTCATATTTACATTTGCTGCCAGCAGATAGAATTTGCAGCTGCTTACTAGGCTATCTCTACCTGCTCTGCCAAAAAAAAATCTATTTAAAGAGGTTAGAAACTTTGGAACCCCCCCCCCCAAAAAAAAAACACTCCTTGCAAGACAAAGGCATAATGAGCTAGTATGCATCACATACTAGCTCATTATGAAATACCTCAGAACGATGTCCGGTGTCCGCACTATGAGTACAAGGCTGACATCTTCCACCGGAGTTACTTCCAGGTTTGCGGCTCCAGCGCTGTGATTGCCACAATGACGTCACTCCCGCGTCACGGCACAAGTCCTGAAGAAACAGCACCAGCGAGCCGTTTCTTCAGTGCCCATGCGCCAAGGACGTCGGCAGCAGCGCATATACTGAATATCTCCTAAACCGTGCAAGTTTAGGATATACTCACGGTACCTACAGGTAAGCCTCGTTATAGGCGTACCTGTAGGTAAAAGTAGTGTAACAGACTTTACAATCACTTTAAGAGCTCAATAACCCAAACGCAAATGAATATAGACAACTGAATAAGTTAGGAGAGTGGCTCATCCACCTCCCTTTCTTCAATTAAAGAGAGAGAGTCTGAAAGCAAATGGCTACTGTTGCGCCTTCTGTTTTGAAGACGTCTACTTTATTCCCTACAGATCCAGTGTTATAGGTACACTCTGTATTGTATTCAATTATATTTGTAAAAATAGACACATATATCATATAAAGTAAAGCTATAGAAAATTCAGCTCAAAAACCTATAAACTTAAAGACTTTTAAAAATCCCCATTATAGCTTCTCTTTAATCACAGACATTTGATTGGTTGCTGTGGGCAATAATCATTATTCTAAAATATCATGAAAGCTCTATGGTGAGTCATTGACCAGGAATAAGCATGTGTACATGAGATACTCAGTGACTCACTATGCAGTAAAGTAAGGAAAGAATAACAGTCCTGGGGCATTTTCTTCAAAGATAAACTCCAGGCAAACAGCTAAACGCACAATTTAAACGCACAATTTAAATACATATATTTTAATGTAGCTCTTTTACCTTCTAAACCAGGGGTCTCAAACTCGCGGCCCGCGGGCCAACTGCGGCCCGCGGGACAATATTTTGCGGCCCCCCGCCTGGAAAAGCACTTAGCCACCTTCCCTCCGGTACTTGAAGAAGATGAAGTCGCCGCTCTGAACGCACTTGGTGCAGGTCAGCCTCCGGCGATGTTACACAGCGGGCAGCGCTCCACCGCCAAGTACAGTACCTCGGCGTCTCACCAGGGGGAGTAAGTGGCGGTGGAGCGCTGCCCGCTGTGTAACACCGCCGGACGCTGACCTGCACCAAGTGCGTTCAGAGCGGCGACTTCATCTTCTTCGATGGGAGGGACACGGAGAGGCAAGTACCAGCCTGTCAGTCACGCTCTCCACGCCTCACTTTTTTTCTTCTCTTTCCCGTTCAGGCGACAGGACGTTCTGCCATTGGAGGCCCTGCATGGGAGGAGGAGACGCAGGGGTTTCTCAATGGGCGTCTCCTTCTCCCTGGCTGTGTTGTGATCCAATCACATCAAAGAGTGTCACAGACAAGGAGTTTTTTTCTTCCTGGCTGTGACTCTCACTGTGATTGGATTGAGGCACATGGAGAAGGAGACGCCCATTGAGAAAATCCGGCGTCTCTTCCTCCTTGATGCTCAGTATTAGCATACAGGGCAAGAAATATACAGGGGGGCACAGCAGAGTGGAGGAGTGCTATTTTTATAAACCAGACAGGTGCGTGCCCACCCTAAAGGTTTTTGTGGAAAACTTGATGCGGCCCAGCCTTACCCAGAATCTACCTCCAGCGGCCCCCAGGTAAATTGAGTTTGAGACCCCTGTTCTAAACAAAGGATTTGTATTCCTGTCCAATTAGTACTGATATTTACACAGCCTTACCACTCAACAATACTAGGTGGTTGCCACCACTTAAGCCGGCCATAGATGTTTCGATTCTCAGCCAGTTCAGCAGGAACCGGGCGAGATTGGAACCATGTATGGGCAGGCTGAATGAACCCAAACCTGATGGATTTTACATTTATTTACATTTATTTATCTCTAGCAATAATCTCTGTGTTCTCCCGGCAGGGACCACTTCCTTCCTCATGATTTCCCTTCTAAGTGTTTTTTTTCCTTTGCCTGAATTTCTCACTTCCCGTTTCTCCTCAGTAAACTTCACACCATCATTCGAGCGGTGTTTAGTCAGCCAGAACAGCTTACTGAACAGCTTACTGAGGAGGAACAGGAAGTGAGAAATTCAGACAAAGAAAACAAAGAAAAAAAACATTTAGAAGGGAAATCGAAGGAAAAGGTAAGTGAACCAACAATGCACTAGCTTAAAGGAACCTATTTAGAAAATAAAAAAAACGAACCTTTACAACCCCTTTAAAGAACACCACGGTAATCTCTCTGTACTCCCAGTGTGTTGTTTAAACAATGAAAGCAGCAGCAGAAATAAAGCCATCCCTCTGCTCACTTACCCTATCAGCATGTTCCTTGTGGCAATTATTATTGGCTCCCAGTGCCACCCCTCCCTCTCCCAGTCTGAATGCCATTGTACAGGGGAGTGCAAAAGGCTGACACAGAGTCAAGTTTAGTTATAATGCTGCTGGTTTTGTAACTTCCCAGAGTTCAACTTTTGGAATACAATGAATTAGTGTTGGCTTTACTCTTACCCACAGTCTTCAATCACAGGTATTTCCAACCCCAAGTCTCCATCTACATCAGCCGTGATTATCCCTACAATGAAAACAGTACAGTTATATAAGAATGGCGTTCACTGTTCCATATCATATACCCCCATTAGCTCCACTTAAAATGATACTCACGGCTTTTGCTGGTTTGCCCTTGACTGTGAGTGATCTCTCCACCATGGTTGCCTGCTTTGCCAAATTTACTCCTCAGCGCCTGTCTGTTTCTCTCTACTTTTTCAGCCAGGGTCAGAGAGACCGAATCCCGTGCTGTGGTGCTCTCTGGCACACCCAGATCACTAGATGAAGGCTGGAGCCGCTCCTGAGGACAGAGTGAAGAGTTGTTCTCTGGGTTTTGACTGTGGTTTGATGAGTTTACTATTTTGCAGCCATTGCTGTGAACATCTGAGGACCCATCTGAGCTGTACGTCCCCCACAGCTCATCACACCCCCAGCTCTCTTGGTGAGCACCAGAATACCTGCCATGCTTAGCGCAGTCCAATAACTCCTCTGTCAGGTAGGTTCGAAGTTGAGGAGACATGAGAGCATCTTCCTTGTCTATTTCTCCACCATCATCTTTCAAAATTCTGGTCTCCTTTTTCTCTTTCATGTTTTTTTCCTTCAGGGCCTTCACCTTGCTTTGTAACACAGAAGTCCTCGCCCCATGTTCTTCTTCATGCTTTACTGGCTTATCCAACTGTTCAGTGTTTCTGGTCCTACCACCTGCAGCTCTGACTTTCCTAGAGGGTTTGAGCACCACACTCGGTTTCTCTTCTACAGCAGGGATACATTGTCTTGGGTTAACCTCCGCTGCCATTTTTGCCACGTTCAAATGTGACCTGAAAATGAAAAGGATTTTTTTTTAAACAAATGACAAATAATTAAATGTTCATTTGAAAGAAGCAATGTAAAGAGGAGGAGTTCTCTGGAGCAATCAACCAAAATTCAGGTTTTGCCTTTTATAGCATAGAGATGGGTAACATCAGGCTCTAAAATCACAGTCTGTATGTGAAAGACACTTTTTTGTGACAGTTATGTATCACTGTACTTTACATGCATTAGCAGCTGGGGGAGTGACTAGAAATGGAGAGGAGGGCTAAGCTGATGACTTGACAAAAAGTCAAAACTAGTATATCAGTAACAGAGTTGTTTGGTCTGTTTAGTCTGCATGTGATGGGGACATTTGTATATTTGAAACAGCTGGTGGAGTAGACAGAACACAACACTGAGTTTGCTTATGGAGGGGAAAGGTTAGTTTTAATGTTTCATGTACACTAGGTGTTTGTTACATAAAATCCAGATGTTTTGGTGCAGGAGAAAGGCACAGCTATACCATCTAGTCCCACTGCTGTAAGCCTGTAAAACTTTGTGAGGCTGAAAACTGTTGCAGCTTGATGGGAATGGATCAGTGGCGACTGGTGCTCAACATTTGGGGGGGCGGCGCAAACAAACTGAAAAATTCTGGGAAAAAAAACATCAATTGCAGCCTCACTGTGTCCATCAATTGCAGCCTCACTGTGCCCATCAATTGCAGCCTCACAGTGTCCATCAAACGCAGCTACTGTGCTCATCAAACACAGCCACTGTGCCATCAATTGCAGCCACCATGCTCATCAAATGCTCCCACTGTGCCAACAAATGCAATGCATGAATCTATCTATTGGTGATAGAGGGGGTGGCTGGAGAGAGGGGGCGGCCCTTATGGACGCACCGCCACTGGAATGGATGGTACACCAAGTGGTACTAATATTTAGGGCAATATTAACACAAGCAGTCTGCTTTCCAGGCATTAGTCCCTGGGCACCTACTGCTCAGTGCATCTGAGTCTCCCATCAACAACAGTATGATGGGATCTAAAAAAATCGAAGCTACACACCCAGCGAGGCCTACACTGTCAGATCATCAGCTATCAAGTAAACACCATCTCATGTCTACAGGTTCATCAACTCTGCCTCAAGGTGGAGTCCAGCAATAGAAAAAAAAGAACATTAGATGTTTTTAATACAGAGGGGTTAGGTGCAGTTGTGTTCTGAACTTGTCAATGGTTGTCTATGTCGTCCGAAGATTTACCCACTCAAGCCAAGAAGCAAACGTGTTGATACAGCAGAGACAGATTGGGCTGAAACAGAAGTGCTTGGCTCAGGAATTTCAGAATGGCAAATCTTGGCAATGAGAGAGCAGAGGTAAGATAAATATATTGTAACGTTTCTCATTTCAATTACAAACCAGAGCTTTTCTCATTTTCTAGGCCAAAGGCTGATGATTACCCAACATCTTTCCACTTGAGCGAATACAATAACATTCAACTTAAAAGAAACCCGTATTGAAGGATATATGAATGCTGCCATTGCTGAGCTCCTCCTAAAATTGTTGATTCTTTGGCTATCTCAGACTTTTGCTCCCATACTTTGAGTCACCGACCTGGAGCAAGCATGCCGTTAGAAGCACAGTGAGGGGAACAGTGAGAGACAGAAGAACAACAAAAATATCCAGAAAAATGCATTTCACAAAAGTTATAAATTGATTTGCATTTTAATGAGTGAAATAAGTATTGGACCCCTTCGCGAAACATGACTTAGTACTTGGTGGCAAAACCTTTGCTGGCAATCACAGAGGTCAGACATTTCTTGTTGTTGGCCACCAGGTTTGCATACATCTCAGGAGGGATTTTGTCCCACTCCTCTTTGCACATCCTCTCCAAGTCATTTTTATTGTTATTCTTTATCTCACTGTTAAAATAAACCTACCATTATAATTATAGACTGATCATTTCTTTGTCAGTGGGCAAACATACAAAATCAGCAGGGGATCAAATACTTTTTTCCCCTCACTGTATACAAGTACAGTAGAGATAAACTTGAGATAAAGACTTGAGATAAAGACTAGAGATAAATTGTAAAAAGTCTTATCAACGTTGTAAAATGTCTTGTTTCTTTGTAGCTACATAATTACATGGGGGCAGCCATATTTTCTCTGCCTATAGTGGTTGTCCTTTACTGTTGCTTATCACAAATCATTAATCATCACCAATCTACAAATCATTATAGCATTACTTTATATCAGGTATTTACACTGATCAGTCATAACACTGACAGGTAAATATCTTGTTATAATGGCATTTGAAAGTGGGTGGAATATATTAGGCAGCAAGTGAACATGTCCCCGAAGGTGATGGGTTGGAAGCAGAAATGCATTAAGCATAAGGATTTGAACAAAATATGAAAAGGGACAAATTGTAATGGCTAAGACAATTGGGTCAGAGAATCTCCTAAACTGCAACTCTGCTGGGATGGTCATGGTCTGCAGTGGTCAGGGCCTACTAAAAGTGGTCCAAGGAAGGAAAACAAGCGAACAGGTGACAGGGTCACGAGTGGCCAAAGCTCATTGATGCACATGGGGAGCAAAGGCTGGCCTGTATAGTCTGATCCAATATAAAAGCTACCTTAGGGCGAATTTCTGAAAAAGTTCATTATGATTCTGATAGAAAGGTGTCAGAACACACAGCATATTGCAGTTTGTTGCATATGGGGCTGCGTATCTGCAGACCAGTCAGGGTGCCCATGCTGACCTTTGTCTACAGCAGTGTTTCTCAAATCCAGTCCTCAGGCCCCCCCCAACAGGTCATGTTTTCAGGATTTCCCTCAGATGAAACGGCTGTGGTAATTGCTAAGGCAGTGAAACTGATCAAATCACCTGTGAAAAATAATGGAAAACCTGAAAACATGACCTGTTGGGGGGGCCTGAGGACTGGATTTGAGAAACACTGGTCTACAGTCACATACGCCTACAATGGACACATGAGCATCAGAACTGGATCATGGAGCAATGGAAGAAGGTGGCCTGGTAAATTGAAGAATGATTTGAGGAACACAAGTTTGAGGTAATGACTTGGCCTTCAAATTCTCCATATCTCAATCCAATCGAGCATCTAAAAACAAGTTTGATTCATGGAGACCCCACCTTGCAATTTACTGTACTTAAAGTGGTTTTAAAACTTCAAGATTTTTTACCTTGACCACTTCAGCCCTGGGAGATTTTACCCCCTTCCTGACCAGAGCACTTTTAACAATTCGGCACTACGCTGCTTTAACTGGCAATTGCGCGGTTGTGCAATGCTGTACCAAAACAAAATTTGCATCCTTTTTTTCCCACAAATAGAGATTTCTTTTGGTGGTATTTGATCACCTCTGTGCTTTTTATTTTTTGCGCTATAAACAAAAAAAGAGTTACAATTTAAAAAAAATGTTTTTATATTTTTTACTTTTTGGTATAATAAATATCCCCCAACTTAAAAAAAAATGTTTACATTTCTTCATCAGTTTAGGCAAATATGTATTTTTCTACATATTTTTGGTTAAAAAAAAATGCAAGCAGCCTATATTGATTGGTTTGCGCAAAAATTATAGTATCTACAAACTACGGGAAAGAATTAAGGCATTTTTATTATTATTTTTTTTACTAGTAATGGTGGTGATCTGAGATTTTTAGCAGTATTGCGACGGACAGATTGGACACTTTTGACATATTTTTAGGACCACCGACATTTATACAGCGATCAGTGCGATAAATATGCACCAATTCCTGTATAAATGTTATTGGCAGGGAAGGGGTTAACACCAGGGGGCGATCAAGGGGTTAAATGTGTGTTCCCTCAGTGTGTTCTAACTGTATGGGGATAGGAATGACTAGAGCAGGGATGTCCAAACTTTTTTCAAAGAGGGCCAGATTTGATGAACTGAACATGCGCCAGGGCCGACCATTTTGCCTGACATTATTTGAACCATTAAAATTCGGTCTAAGCGTGTCCATCCGAGCACTAATACACGGCCCAACAAGAATTCTCTTGCCTTTGTGGCTGTGTGTGGTGAATAGATGAACTCAAGTGTATTATTTGGATACACCATATTTATTGACGTATAACACGCACCTTCACTTTAAGAGGGAAGCTTCAGGAAAAAAAAAACTTAAAATTTTAAATAAAGAACTGTGAAGCAAAACAAGAGTCAGTGTCTATCTGCAGACCCACAATTGCTAGGAATGCGGCGCTCACCATTACTAGGAATGCAGCGCCCACCATTGCCAGGGATGCACCCACCATTGCCAGGGAATTCACCCACCATTGCCAGGGAATTCACCCACCATTGTCAGGGAATTCACCCACCATTGCCGGGAATTCACTCACCATTGCCGGGAATGCAGCCACCATTACCAGGGATTCACTCACCATTGCCGAGAATGCAGCCACCATTGCCAGGAATTTCACCCACCATTGCCAGGAATTTCACCCACCATTGCCAGGAATGCACCCACCATTGCCAGGAATTCACCCGCCAATGCCAGGAATTCACTCACCATTGCCGGGAATGCTGCCACCATTGCCGGGAATGCTGCCACCATTGCCAGGAATGCAGCCACCATTGCCAGGAATTTCACCCACCATTGCCAGGAATGCACCCACCATTGCCAGGGATTCACCCGCCAATGCCAGGAATTCACTCACCATTGCCGGGAATGCTGCCACCATTTCCGGGAATGCAGCCACCATTGCCAGGAATGCAGCCACCATTGCCAGGAATTTCACCCACCATTGCCAGGAATTTCACCCACCATTGCCAGGAATGCAGCCACCATTGCTAGGAATGCAGCGCCCACCATTGCCAGGGATGCACCCACCATTGCCAGGGAATTCACCCACCATTGCCAGGGAATGCTGCCACCATTGCCAGGGAATGCTGCCACCATTGGCGGGGAATTCACTCACCATTGCCAGGGAATTCACTCACCATTGCCAGGGAATTCACTCACCATTGCCGGGAATGCAGCCACCATTGCCAGGAATGCAGCCACCATTGCCAGGAATGCAGCCACCATTGCCAGGAATGCAGCCACCATTGCCAGGGATTCAGCCACCATTGCCGGGAATGCAGCCACCATTGCCGGGAATGCAGCCACCATTGCCGGGAATGCAGCCACCATTGCCGGGAATGCAGCCACCATTGCCAGGGATTCACCCGCCATTGCCAGGAATTCACTCACCATTGCTGGGAATGCAGCCACCATTGCCAGGAATGCACTCACCATTGCCAGGAATGCAGCCACCATTGCCAGGTATTTCACCCACCATTGCCAGGAATTTCTGCCAACATTGCCGGGAATGCAGCCACCATTGCTGGGAATGCTGCCACCATTGCTGGGAATGCTGCCACCATTGCCAGGTATTTCACCCACCATTGCCGGGAATGCAGCCACCATTGCCGGGAATGCAGCCACCATTGCCAGGGATTCACCCGCCATTGCTAGGAATTCACTCACCATTGCTGGGAATGCAGCCACCATTGCCAGGAATGCAGGCACCATTGCCAGGAATGCACCCACCAATGCCAAAAATTCACTCACCATTGCCGGGAATGCTGCCACCATTGCCAGGAATGCAGCCACCATTGCTAGGAATTCACTCACCATTGCCAGGAATGCAGCTACCATTACCATCAGTGCAGCCATGGAGGGCAGGACGAGCACCAAAGACATCTTACAGGAGAATCTCCTGTTTACACAACGGCCTCTTTAAGAGAAAGTCCCGCCTCCTTTGATGGACAGTACAGTCATCCAATGGCAGAGACGGGACTTCCTATTACAGCTGTCGTGTAAACAGGAAATTCTCCTCCTGTGTGCACAGCACTCGTCCCGTCTCCTCCCTCCGAGGCAGCCGGACTATATATCTTTTGTGGCCCCGGCGCTGGGAGATCGCCGGGGGCCACAAAAGAAATATGTGTTTAAACAACCAGGCGGGCCGTTCAAAACCAGACCGCGGCCCGCGGGCCGGATTTTGGACATGCCTGGACTAGAGGTTAGAGACATATCGTTGTTCCTACTTAGTAGGAACAAACGACATATCTCCTCTCCTCTGACAGAACAGGGATTTGTTTACACACACAAATCTCCTTGCTGGATCTTGTGTGGGCGTGCGCCCTATGGCGGCTCTTAAAGGGAACCCTGTACCCCTACGGTATTTTGCGCAAGGGTGACATTCTGCCCCTGTAAAAAGACGTAAGCTGGTCAGGAACCGGTTCATGCATTCCCTGTATTAAGGTAAAAAATGTTTAGGCATCGATTTTGGCCCCACCTATACTAACCTGAGCCCTCATTCGATCCAGCGCAGTGGATGTCTTCTCTCCCCTCATTTCCGAGTCTCGCTGGCTTTGCTGGGGCTCTCGCCGCCCCAGGTAAATCAAAAGCCAGTCATGAGTTCCACTGTCTGCATCAAAAGACACAGCAATGGGGCTTGAGAGTGAGCATGCATGAGTGCCCCCATGGGAAGCGCCTTCTCGTGGGGGCACTGGACAAAGAGGAGGAGCCAGGAGCATCGGCGGGGGACCCAAGAAGAGCAGGTAAGTATAGAGATGTTTATTTTTTTAAATTCCTTTAAATCACTTTAAGAAGCCTATGCCTTGACAGGTTATGGTTGGTGATCATAATGTTATTGCTGATACAGCGCAGACAATTTACCCAGTGGATCACTTTTCAAAGGTTGTATGTCGCCTCTTCGCTATTGGTCTTAACCCCTACAAACCTGCATGCGATTGCAGAGAGTTTGTGCAGCCCCATTCAGTTGGATGGGTCATGTTAGGAAGGCAGTAGTGCCCACCAAACACAACAGGGGGATCATTTCTGCCTGTGTATTTTGGTTTCACTATTAGTACCACTTTGAAGCTAGGTGTGATAGCAATGGTTGTAAAGGGAATAGGTACGTCAGCCAAAAGTTCCCAGTGATGGAGGCCAGGAGGTGAGGCACTTGTGGGTTTCAACATATCAGATTCCACTCATACCGCAGAATTTATAGTACAGTACTGGGTTAAGTTAGCATTTAAGATTCTTTTACATTAAGAAAACATTGTGTGATCCATTTCTCTTATGTCAGCAGATTTCTCATTATCACAATATACAGTGGATGTCAAATATGCGGAATGTGGATGGTTGGAGCACTACTGCAGGAAGTCACATAGCCAAATTCACAATCTGCGGAATGCCAAAAGTATACATCAACTCTGACAGAAGGAGAAAACATAATACATCTGGGGTGCTCTGACACTGAACAGGGATTCATTTTGATTTTCACTGTGGAAGCCCAGGGACGGCTATGCCGACAATGTCCAAAAGTATATTTGTTTTCAGTTTACAGCCATTTAGCAGCTTTGGAATGGTGAAGCTGTTAAAAGGAGCATCATAGCAATCAAAGCATTCCTAATGCCGCGTACACACGACCAGACTTTTCAACATCAAAAGTCTGACGGAATGATTCCGGCAGACTATTCGATCGTGTGTGGGCTGCAGCGGACTTTTGATTTGCAAAAGTCTGACAGACTTTAGAAATGGAACATGTTTCAAATTTTTCCGAAAGAACTCTGCCAGACCCAGTTCCTACAGAGAAATCCTCTCGTGTGTATGCTAGTCCGACGGACAAAAACCGATGAGAGGGCAGCTTTTGGCTACTGGCTATGAACTTCCTTATTCTAGTCCGGTCGTACGTCATCACATTCGAATCCGTCGGACTTTGGTGTGATTGTGTGTGGCCAAGTCCGTTCATTCGGAAAGTCCGTCAGAACTGTCAGAACTCCGTCGAAAGTCTGTCGGACCTAAGTCCGGTCGTGTGTACGCGGCATTAGCCCTTGTACACACGGTCGGACATTCCGACGGAAAATGTCCGATCGGGCGTGTTGTCGGATAATCCGACCGTGTGTGGGCTCCATCGGACTGGTTCCGTTGGAATATCCGACCGACAAAGTTTTAGAGCTGGGCTATAAAATTTTCCGACAACATGGTCCGATGGGACTTTGTCCTATCGTTTGTAGAGAATTCTGATCGGACAAAGTGCCACGCATGCTCAGATCAAATTCCTAGACCAAAGCTATTGGCTACTAGCCTGAACGTAGTCCCGTCGTAACGAAATAACGTCACCACGTTCTGAACGATTGGATTTTCCGACAACTTTTTCCGACCGTGTGTATGCAACACAAGTTTCGGACAAAATCCGACGGATTTTGTTGTCAAAATGTCCAACCGTGTGTACATGGGCTTAGAAACATGCAGGCCCTTGGTCAACTGGAAGGGTTGTTTGTTCATGGGAGCATTTGTCCTTCAAGTGACTGGACTACAGGAGAAGAGCTGGAAATCAATGAAATGAATGTTTGAGTTTTTCAGCAAGGGGCTGTTTAGGCCTCTGGAGGATTGGCTGTTAGTAGGGCCCTGGATGGAGGTAGAAAGTCACTAACAGGTCACAGATAAAAGGTGGTCATTAGCCATCATGTTTACACTGTGTTTGTATGTTATCACGCCTGCAGGATCTTGGGCCCCCTTTTGGTCAGGGACAACCCTTGAAGCAATATACAGCTACTGTAAAGCTCGTTAAGACACACAGATGTCAGTAATAAAAGTGGGTTATTTTAAAGAGCCCTGGGCTAAACAAAGACCTTTGTATGGTTTATAGTGGCAGAGAAGCTCCTAGTATGCAACTGGGCTGATCTCTTAAATCATTGAAAAACTTGCTGTTGGCAGGGCACCCTGTGACTTACTTTGTCCACGCTACACCCCTCCAGGGCTCTGTTCCTCCATCAGAGGTGGAGATCAAACCCTACGCAAACTTGTGTTAGTTCTTACATATGATTGATGACATCACATGATAGTGTCCGGGAGTCTGATCACTGAATGTAACAGCTTTAGCACCGAATTATGGGAGGAGGAATGTTATATGCCGCCTTCGCCATGTTTTTGCACTTTGTTCACTCTTAGATGATTCAAGCAAGGCAGACTGTAGGCCTTATATTTGTATGTTTCAGTCTACCTCTTTACCTTTGTAAAACACTGTTAATTAAAAACTATTGAAACAGAATTATGGGAGGAGGTCACATGCTCCCCCATATCCAAATAAAAACATTATTTTGTGAGAGTTCAAAAGGAGTAGTGAGGGTGTATAGCACAGGTATATACTGTACAGGTAAATGTGGTTTGGGGGGGGGGGGGGTGGCGGGGGGTGAGTCTACGAAGAGACCAGGAGGGAAGGAATTCAATAAATTGTTAATGACACTTTTTTTTGGTATTATTCCTCTTTAAAATGGCCTGCACCGCCCATTCAAATAACGTTATTGAGATGCGCAACAGATTCAAGTAGTTCCTAATAGCGTCACTTTTAAAAAAAAAGGGCGATATTAATGCACCAAATAAAAAAATAATTACCTCCAGTTTGTAGATAACAAAACTGGAGGCAATTAAGACCAAGTATAAAGCGGCATACAGAGACAGGCAGAGTACCTATCGCTGTACACAGGGATGGCACAGATACAACACCCTACGTGTGAACGTCATGAAGCTCCGCCTGGTGCTAATATCTAAATACTGTAAAATATACACCCAGTAGCAAGTGTTAGTCACTATAACAAAAATGACTACAATAATAGTCCGTGATTTAAAGTGTCCAAATATAGGCCATAATGGCTTCAAATGCAATTAAATAGGAATTGGGGTCCTCCAAATCTTTCACCACACTGTGTGCATATAGTCTTCCACTCCCCTTTAGACATGCACTCACCAAATGAAGATGCCTTGCACTCTCATGCTTGGCATACAAACATCCACCCATATAGGGTTACATCATCTAACGATACTCAATCATGAGTACGTGTCATGTCGTCGCCATATGAAATAAAATTAAGTGCTCGGATAGTGTAATAACGTTTAAGATAAAGTTATTAAAATATAATGTAAATCTTCAAATATTGCACTCACATGTAATCAAACAAATAAAAGCACATAGTAACAACTTGCCACAGCAAGACCTGGCGTATGGTGGTCACAGCGGACCCATTGTGTGTGTTCTGTATTTCACCCACACTGAATCATCAGACTCGGAGCATCACTTCCGGTTTAGCATCAATTGTCACAGCTGGTTGCCGTACAGCCACGTTTCGACGCATTTCGTCATCATGACTTACTCATGGGATTGGCTGTAAGGCACTACAACGTTCCCTTTATAGTATAACATCTATTACTGGCAGAAGTACTTTTACGGTGCATGCGCCCACTGCGTGTCATCCCAAACCACAATAAAACCAGCTCTTACTCTGTTTACATTCACATTGCGGGATACAAAATCAGTTTAGGTCAGCATATTATTACAAAAACCACATCACCCTCCATAGCCAGCTTTGCAATTGCCTACAACGGGATGGGTAAAGTGCCCACATAACAAACTTTAAATGAAGCACATGTTATGATACGTTAGTAGTTAGTTAGTAGTATCACCGATTAGTTGAATGAGTCATTCAACTAATCGGTGTGCATAGATAATAATCCCTTCAATAATATTAGTGGGACCCAAAAATGAGTCAATACCTAAATTTATCATCCCCCTTCCTGAATTAAATTACAAAAAACTATTAGAGCAAATTAGAAAATGAAAAATTATTAATAAAAGAATTGAGAGCCAGCTTAATATTCAAACCTCTAGCTTTGATGAAAAGATCCACCTAATTTCTCTTTGTGATAAATCACGTACACGATTAGAGCCCCTCCATGATGGAAAGACACAATCTATTCCACAAAACTGTAATAGCGTTGGGTCCTGGTTATGCTTTTCCTTAAAGTGCAGAGATACGCTATGATGTTTGAATCCTTTTCTTATATTTGCTAGATGTTCAGCAATGCGTATCATGAGCAGTCTTTTAGTTCACCCCACAAAGTATAACCCGCATGGGCATCATAGCAAATAGACCACTTGTGAAGTGTTACATGTAATGAACTCATCTATAGAGATTGAGAATGACTTTTTATGTTTAAGTGGATCATTTTGTGTTTAATGCTGCTATTCACTATAGTTTAGAGTCCCCCTATGTTTCCCTGTCCACTACCCACACAAATCTCCAGGTTGGTGCCTGGGTTTAGATACATAGGGGTGCCAGTAAGAATAAATGTCAGCCCCACGCATCCCTACAGAGCATCACGTTTTGACTGCGGGTGGTTGTGGGTCTGAGAACAGCTGCAATTCCCAAATCCCCAACCACCTGCTACAGTGTGAACCTAGCCTAATAGTATCATCTGGGGAAAGAGTTGTTGCACTTTTTTTTATGTGCAGCCCAAGGCTCCTTTCACACGGACGATCCGTTCAGGTCCGCCTGTCAGTTTTTCAGGCAGACCTGAACGGATGCTCCATAGAGCTCTATGGAGCATCGGATGTCAGTGGTGACATGTCCGCTGACATCCAAGCCGCTCCGATCCAAAAAAGTGTGATGGAGGAAAAAGCGCTCCCCCCGCTTGGGAGAACACAATATCCCCACTGAAAGAACTCCCCCATCAACACGGATTTTCTTGATGGGTGAAAGGAAGGATTTACATAACCTTTCTTAATAATCTATGGCCTGCTTTAGACCCGCTATATGAATTCCCCTGCATGTCACTTGGTTCTAATTTGGCAAAGTGATAGAGTGTCTTCAAAACAGATATAAATCTAAACTGTGTGATATTTAGTTTGCTAAAGGACTGTATATCAAACTATTACATTTTTGTATGAAATACTTGTTTTAACTTTTTCATCATTTGCTCCATCTCAATTCTGCCGATATCTCCTGGACCTGGTAGGTTAACTGGATCCTGTCTAAATTGGCCCTAGCATGTGTATGTATGAATGTGAGTTAGGGACCTTAGATTGTAATATCCTAGAGGGCAAGGACTGATTTTAATGTACAATGTAAAGCTAAAGCGCAGCGTAACTGACAACGCTATATACCTGAAATAAATTAAATAAATATTTTGTAGCCACCTCTTGTCTGCATGCATGTGCTCCAGCAATGGCTGCATGTTTGTTGAATTGTCCACTTGTAGCAGGGGCGGATCCGGGGGGGGGCAACAGGGCAATTGCCCCCCCCCCAAATATCACACCGACATGTTTGTCACAGTCATTTGCAGGCTGCAGCGCTGCCCGAGTCTCTCTCTCATCATCCGATCAGCGGCACAGAGAGAGACTCTAGAGATTAATTATGCGGCGCTGGGACCAGGAGGAGTCTGGAGGTGGGTGGAGCTGGGGCGCTGGCATGGCAACCCTGCACTCGTTGCTAGCGCCTGGGCCGCCTGGCGTCTAGCAACGAGTGATGTCTTGGAGTCAGTCACGGAGCCGACGTGATGACGAGGCATGCAGTGCTGGACCTATAACACCACGCAGCGCAAAGCAGTGAGTAATTTCCGGGTCCCCTCCGCCCTCTGAGCAGTGTGTGAGGGGAGGGGCGGTGGCGCGAAGGGCTTGGGATGGAGTTTGCCCGCCCGCACGCTGGAAGGAGTGCATGTCTGAACGAAAGAGGAGAGTGGGCGTGCTGTCAGGGCTTGGTGGGGGAAAAATGGGGGCTGTGACTGAACTCTGTCTCTGAGCTGCTATATAGAAGGGTGTAAGCACCATTCAAGTGGAAATGTGTGCCGATTTGCACAACTGAGGCAGTTTTCAGGCATTTACTGCCTCCCCAGTGTGAAAGGTGACCTGGCAAGTGATAATCCGCAGTGTGGCAGGTGACATGGCAAGTGACAATCCGCAAGGTGTGGCAGGTGACGTGGCAAGCGACAATCCCCAAGGTGTGGCAGGTGACGTGGCAGGTGACGTGACAAGCGACAATCCGCAAGGTGTGGCAGGTGACGTGACAAGCGACAATCCGCAAGGTGTGGCAGGTGACGTGGTAAGCGACAATCCGCAAGGTGTGGCAGGTGACGTGGCAAGTGACAATCCGCAAGGTGTGGCAGGTGACGTGGCAAGTGACAATCCGCAAGGTGTGGCAGGTGACGTGGCAAGTGACAATCCGCAAGGTGTGGCAGGCGACGTCGCAAGTGACAAGCCACATCTGGTGGCAGGCGACGGTGGCAAGTGACACCCTCAGGGCTCCCACTGATTCTGGATTATGGTGAGTTGAACCATTTAATTTTATGTAATAATATAAATAATGCACTTCAATCATCCTGACACCATATCAACCATGGCGCCGTGATGATTGAAGCGACAGCGCCAGCCATTTTCCCGATAAATTGCCCGCAAAAAAAAAATATTTTCTGGCAGCGCCCCTCCCGAAACTAGACTCTGGATCCGCCCCTGACTTGTAGTCTCCATCGCAAGTCTGTGTGACAGGCGGACAACACATGAGGACACTTAGGAGATAAGGACAGAGCATTGATTCCCAAAACAGGAAGTGTTTGAGCAAGGACATGTATGGCAGGATCATAGGTAAATTTAATTAAAAGTTGAATTTTTTTAAGTTGACTGTTGAAATGACAATAACATGTTCAAACTTATGTGGACTTTAGTGACTGAGTTTACAAATACATTAAGGTTCCTGGGAATAAATGGGCAGTATACTGCCCCCTCGCCACCACTTTAACATGCTGTGGGCACGCACCGCTTCTATGTTTTTTTTTTTTTAAACCTTCTATATGTTTATATCTACTATATGCAAGAATTGCTTCCTGAAAGTGTTATGGTTTTGCTGAAATTCCATTGAAATTGCGTTGTGAGCTGTAAAAATACTTCAGTCTTAAAGAACTAGACTTTGGAAGCTGTGCCCAAAAAAGGCAGGCAGAGGGCAAAGGACTAAGCACCAGTATGGCCTGTGCCCTCTCTGCAGCTGATTTTCTTCCTCATTACTTACATTACAATGTCTTGTTTTGCACTGTATCTCTGTGTGGAGGTGGCCATCTTGGTAGAGGCAGGGCTTGGTTTCCATATGTCAGAGCCTCCAGCAAGGAGAATGATGGGGCAGCACAGTAGTGACATCACCAAATCTCACTCCAAATCTCCTGAGTCTGACAGTCAGTGGTTTTCTGAGACTGGAAAGTTGTTTCAAGTTATCCATTACGTTTAAAAGGTCGAGAAAGGTTTTTAAGGAAGGTACCATAATTAGTATGTGGCATATCCACATTTATTGACAGGTCCTTAGATTCCACACTGCAGAAATCATCAAAAATATGCAGAAATTCTTACTTTTCTGATCCACTTACTTGTCCCAGGTCACTGATTCAAACTATTGATGTCAATTGGGCAGCATAAGAAGTCAGGCCACTAGCATTTTCATGAGGTAATCCTGAATGCTAATCTCCACACGGCTTGTGATATAGTCTGTGCAGCACTTGGCCCTGCCCAGTCATTGTTGAACTGATCCATAAAGCCGGAGATCCTGGTCAGCTGATCTTAACAAGGTCTTTACCTGTCAAGTGCTGACCAGAAGTAACAAAGGGTGTACTCAAACTGAGCAAAGTTACCCCCCCCCCCTCCATGATCTACACTCACATTGTACTTGAAAGGAAGTGTTCCCGGGCACACTTTCATCATCACCTCTGCTAACCAGACCGCAATGTTTCCTGCTTGCATGATTAGTGATCTATGGAGAGTTCTGTGCTCAAGCATAATTTTCACTCACACTGAAAGGAACCGTACCGGACCACAAATGAACCTTACGTAGAACCACCTTTTATAAGTGGTCCCAACCATGGTACACTTAACCATTCCTGGGCATGGTTCAGAGCACTCACACTACACAAATTAACTGAAACAAGGGGATGAACTGTGCCAGGTATGGGTAAAACTACCAGTGTGAGTACACTAAGTTGTAAGCTTTGTCCATAAAGTCTAGGGCAGGCCATACATGGTTTTGAATCTTTGAACCATGTATGGGCATGCTGAATGTATCAAGTCGATTGATCAACTTGAGTACAACCAGCCTGCTGAGTTTTTACCTGCGACTATCGCTAGTAGCTGCTAGCAATAATCATTGTCTTCTCCCAGTTGGGACGGCTTCCCCCGCTACAAGAAGACAGTGACTCCGCAGGAGGGATTCCCACATCAAAACTTTCTGTGTTGATGGGAAACTGAGCGAATTTCTTTCGGGCTGCAGGAAAGAAATGTGCTACTTGTATGGCCGGCCTAAGTATGATTGATCATTTGACATCACTGTATACAGTTTATACAGGAAATGCAGACTACTGGTGGACCAGATAGTAGCACTAGCAAATTATACTGCATAAAGTTAAAATAGGGCAGTATTTATGGGTGGTGCTTTTTTTAATATGACTGTAGTGCACCAATATTGGGTTGGTGTAGTCTGGGTTCCTGCGGAGTCCTTTTTGCTGGCTGGATAACACCAGCAGATTTCCCCCCCACCCTCAGCATGTTCATGAAAGCAGAGCTCTTTTTTCCAGATGGACTACTGCTGTCACCAGCTGAAGCAAATCCTCCACGTCTTCCTCCAGAGAATGCCCTGGAGGCCAGCAGTTATATGCCCCATGCTATTTAGTTGATTCTCCATGGGAACATACCAAGAATTTACTTAGGCTGGGGGTATACTGACGGCTATGTTCTTTGTATGGTAGGAGACCTCCCCAACAAGAATGGGACAACAGAAAAACCTAGTCAGGCATGAAACGCAAAACAGAAAAATATCTTGAGTTGATTCAATGTTTACGGTATTGAGAAAGCATGCTAGTGATTGGATACCTGAAAATTCTACAGGTTCAGGCAAACAATGGCATATCTGTGAGTTGTAAAATGCAGCAAAAGACATCTTTCAGTACCATCATTGACTGAAATTGAAATCAGCCAGGATTGCTTTATCTGAAGATTCTGTTTTCCTCTGGTAAGAGATAAGCATGATGATGATGATGCAAGTCCCAGAACACGTTCGTAAAACATAGGCATGTGTATGTCAGTGTTGGGTTAAAAACATGTAGGGGTTGTTTTTTTAATAACTGGAACTAGTCTATAGGTACTTCTAGATAGAACCCAAATACTAAGAACAAACCATAACAAGATGGTGGCACAATGATTAACCACGCTGACCTAAAGCAGAAGAGTCTGTGGTCAATATTCTACTGGAGTGTTGCTCGTGTTGGACCGTTTATGCTGTTCCTATGCAATTTACATCTTCCAGTCTAAAGTACAATAGCATAGTACAGGGGTGGTATATCTTTACTGCCCACAATTGTTGAAGGAACAATACACTGTAAGCTCCTGTGCCAGGTCTAATATGAAGGTGCTGAAATCCATCAGTGTATCCCAAATAAATAGATACACAAAATATAAACCAAAGTTCAACAAGTCATGCAGGGGTCTCAAACTGGCGGCCCTCCAGCTGTTGCAAAACTACAAGTCCCATGAGGCATTGCAAGGCTGACAGTTACCAGCATAACTCTCACAGACAGAGGCATGATGGGATTTGTAGTTTTGCAGCAGCTGGAGGGCCGTCAGTTTGAGATCTGAAAACATAGTGAAAAGGGAATTTACTTGCAGTCAATGTGATATATGGGTGATGACTGCAGAATGAGACATACTATAGTCTCTATGAATGAAAAAATTATCTATGAATGGAGGAAGCGGACATTTAATTCCCACTGGCTACCATGCTGATGTACCATAAGATGTAGATTTGGTAATTATTAGCAGTGGTTTCCTGAGTCTGGAAAGCTATTTCAAGTTATCCTCCATGTTAAAAAGGTTGAGAAATATTTTTCAGGAAGGTAATCAGTATAAGGCATATCCACATTTATTGGCAACCTTACCATCTTCTCTCTGTATTCTGCCATTGGTAAAAACGAAGGTTGCGCCAATATTGATATCGGTGCCGATATGTATTTTCACGAGTACACATGCAAAATACTTTGATACCCAAATCAGATACCTTTGCGCTACGATTGAATGAATGAAAATGAATGGGCTCAAATAGCACTGCAAAGAATTGCATGCAATTTGAACAGGAATACGGTGCAGTTCCTGTCTGAATCGCATGTAGTTTCCCGCACTGCTGCTGTGTGAACGCAGGCTTATTTTAGTGACTTCAGCCTGGGTTCACACAGGAGTGGTACAGGAAACTTCCCTGCACGATAAGTTCCACCAGCCAGGCTCTGGCTCCTGATCCGACTACGGATATCGGTGGCTGTGGCTTGGGCTCCTTCTGCCTCTCCCATCATTTTGTTCCCCACTCCCAGAGGTGGCATTCTTCTTCCAACTGTTTCAGCCATCTAGCAGCCCATCCTTATAGACTCATCTGATCATGACATACCTTTTGTTGCTTCCACCATGTGAGTGCAATACTATATGCTTTTATGCTTTTACTATTTGTATTAATAAACCGAGTTACTAAACTATATTGGGCGCCTTTCTGCTTCCTTTCCATTTGTTGCAGATGGCTTTGCGGGAAACCGCATGGGATTTGGACAGAAATCGCACCACATGCCTGTTATAATCGAATGCGATTCTTTGCAGTGCGATTTGAGCCCAGTCATTTTGTATGGTCTCAAATCGCACCACAAAAGGTATCGGTACTTAGTATTGGCAAATACTTGACAAAAAGTATCTGTACTCGTACTCAGTGGTAAAAAAAACCCGGTATCGATGCAACCCTAATAAACAATCGACACTGATGGATATGACCCACTGTATTCAAAGTGAAGACAAAACTATTTGTATTGCCATAGCAACCAAACGACAGTGTCATTGAGGAATGAAATGTTCTGAATGGTTGCTATTGGTAACAATAAAAGGTCTTCCTTTAGGTAACAATGCCTAAAGCTGCATACACACTATACAATTTTCTGTAGATTTTTTCCTTCGGATTTACCAAAACCATATAATATGAGGTCAAACCTTAAAGCGGAGTGCCACCCAGAAATGTAACTTCCTCTTTAAGTGAAGGTGACCCCCCTGACATGCCACATTTGGCATGTCATTTTTTTGGGGAGGAGCCGATACCCTAATTTCAGGGGCATCCAGCTCCCACGTCCTCCCGGGGGTCTGCTGAGCCGGAAGGAAGTTCATCTCTCCCCCCGTGCAATCTTCTGGGACACATTACAAGTCGGTCAATCACAGCGCGGCTGGCGCATTCACAGTGGTGCCACAGCCGGGCGCCCACAGTCACAATGCCAGCGCAGAGGAGAGGGGGAGTGGAGCACGGCTTCGCTCGCCCACATTGCTGGACCGTGGAACAGGTGAGTGTCTGATTATTAAAAGTCAGCAGCTACACTTTTTGTAGCTACTGACTTTTATATGGGTGGAACTCCGCTTTAAGAGTTTCAGTTTGTATCCAATCAGGCAGGCCCTTGTACTACATGGTTTTGGTAAATCTAAAGGAAACCAGACAAAAGTTGTATAGTGTGTATGGGGTCTTAAGCCCCGTACACACGAGAGGACTTATGTCCGACAGACTTCCGAAGGAGTTCCGTCGGAGTTCTGCCGGAGTTCCGACAGAGTTCTGACGGACTTTTCGGCTGAGCGGACTTGGCCACACACAATCACACTAAACTCCGACGGATTCAAACGTGATGACGTACGACTGGATTCGAATAAGGAAGTTCATAGCCAGTAGCCAATAGCTGCCCTAGTGTCGGTTTTAGTCCGTCGGAATAGCATACACACGAGCAAATTTTTCGAAGGGACCGGGTCCGGCGGAGTTCCTTCGGAAAAATTTGAAGCATGTTCCATATTCTAAAGTCCTTCGGACTTTGGCGAGTCAAAAGTCCGTTGCAGCCCACACACGATCGAATAGTCTGATGGAATCAGTCCGTCGGACTTTGGATGTTGAAAAGTCCGCTCGTGTGTACGGGGCTTAAGGCTCACAAACTGGGTGTATAAGAACATTGAATATACCAGTATACATTGCCTTAAAAAAAGCAGAAAACTGATCGGTTTCCGATCAGTTGTAAGTTGTCTACGCAGACAAAATTACCGTAAAGGGACGTTTTTTATTCTAGAAACTAGAGCAGCTCAGATATTGCCCTACAAGGGAAAGGAATTGGAATTATTGCAAAAAAAAAAGATTAACTCTGTGCACCGAAATGATGGTGGCCTTCTAAACGAAATCCATGAACGGACCATGGCGGACCATCAGGGTTAAAATAAAAGTTTATAGAAAAGCGAGCTGTTCTGTCTGATCCTCTCCAGAGACTCAGAGCTACAACAAAAAAGAACATTAACACTTTAAGTTACCAAGTACTCCTAAACACAGTTGTGAACCTTCTTACCAGGCCCGTCTTTGTGGAAAGGCCACATAGGTGGGCACATTAAACATTGAGGGGGAAGCCATTATCTTATAGGTTTTGTCTTATTATTTCCTGGAAAAAATAAATTGAATGTCAAACAGGTACCACTTATTTGTCTCTGTATAATGTGAGGACACAAACATTTGCGCTGTCAGAGGAGAAGCCCACTAAAGCGGACTAGGAGGCCCCATCGTTGAAAGCCACCTCGATTCTTGCCACTTTTCTACGAACCTGTATACACTGTACACGGCGGTCCTTCCTGTTGAGACGACAGGCATTTTAAAGTGGCAACACGGGTTAATTTCATGGCAGCGGTGTTGTATGACTTACCAGTTGTGGGCAGCGTAGACCAGTCTCTTTGAGGCTCTCCTCTGTCTCCATGTGTTGCTGTGGCCTCAGCAGCCCCCAGTAACCCAATTCACACACCTGGTTGGAGTTGTCGGGGTCCTGGGTGACTTGTTTTATGGCAGTGCGTCTGGCCCATCTCAGGCGTTGGGGGGCACACAGTGAGCCGCTTGTTCTGAACTCAGAATTCTCTTTATGCGAGTTTGGCAGCTTCAACGTCTTCTTCCCATCCCGGCTCCAGGAATGCTTCCAGCTTGCCAGATGCTGCAGGAAGTTGAGGGAAAGTAACTGTCCTCGGTCACTGGCTAATCCTTTCTCAATGATTCCACTACGTCCAGCTTATTTCACAGCCCCCAAGACTTGTGTGCCTTTCTCCTACTCTGGTCTGAACTCCCTCCCTTTCCTTAGTTCAGTCTATGACCTCCTCTCCCTCACTCCTCCTCTACATGAAACTCACCCCCTCTATTTGTCTGCACTTCTCAGTCAATATCTAACCAGCCCCTCTGCACAGCCATACAGTTTGCTCAAGGAGGCTGCCTGGCTGCCTGCAGAGAGAGTGTCAGCTGTGGGGGGGAGGCAGGCTGATGCTTCCTATGACACATGGACAGAGAGGGCTTTACAATGTATCCAGAGGAAAAGACTGGGCGGGAGGAGCACCACCAATGTCTGAAAGAGACAAGGCACACATGGAAGGTGACGACTAGAGAAATTCCTTCTGGGCAAATAAAAAAAAAACTTCACAAAGAAAAAGTTTTAACTAGTGTAGCTTGTAATAAACTCATATACAATACAATAGCAGAATTTTTTTTTAGAAGTTTTTTGTTCCAAAAACGTATGTTCCATTTACTAACCGTTATTTATTTTGTTTTTGGACTGCAGTGACAGGAAGATTAGAAGGAGCGGGATTGAACATTTGTATGGGGTTTTCCCTCAGGAAAGGCCATTCGTTCCAAAATCAAATATTAAAAGCAAAGTAAATTTTGAAGTAATTTCAAATAACATTCATTAAAGTAGTTTTAAACCCTTACAAACCACTTGGACCTACAGGTAAGCCTAGATTAAGGCTTACTTGTAGGTCCAAGAAATATCTCCTAAACCTACACGGTTTAGATGATATTTACAAAAAGACAGGCACCGCTGTCTACGGCGCATGCAGCGTAGACAGCATCGCGCAGAAGCACTATATGCCGTTAGTGGCAGATCCCGTGCACATGCGCGGAAGTGACGTCATCGCTGCTCTGGCGCTGTGAGTGGCCGGAGCAGCGTTACCCTGAAGAAGATGGACGCTCCATGCTACAAGGGACAGCGGTGACATCGCTGGCTCCTGTGTTAGGTAAGTGACACATAATGGGCTACTATGCATCGCATAGTAGCCCATTATGCTTTACCTTTGCAGGGAGACAAAGAAGAAGTAAACCTATCAGGGTTTACTTCCTCTTTGATTCCCTGCAAAGGTAAAGCATAATGGACTACTATGCATTACATAGTAGTCCATTATGTGTCACTTACCTGACACAGGAGCCAGCGAAGTCACCGCTGTCCCCTTGTGTACGGAGCCTCCATCTTCTTGGTGGGTCTCGCTGCTCCGGCGCTGACATTCGACGGAGCCTTGATGACGTCACTACCGCGCATGCGCACGGGAGCTGCCACTCGCGGCATATCGCCGCTGACAGCGGCATGCTCAGTGTGCCTGCGCGCCGCTGTCTACGGAGCATGCACCATAGACAGTGGTGCCTGTCTTTTGGCAAATATCTCCTAAACCGTGTAGGTTTAGGAGATATTTCTTAGACCTACAGGTAAGCCTTAATCTAGGCTTACCTGTAGGTCAAAGTGGTTTGTAAGGGTTTACAACCACTTTAAAAGCTGTAGTAAACCTTGGTAAAATCAAATAATAAAAAAAAAAAAAAAAAAAACACAACAGATCCCCCTGCAGGCTCATGTCATAATGTACGCATCGCATACTAGCACCTTATGAAAGACTTACCTAAAAAAAAAAAAAAACAGACCCCTCCAGTGGTGCACTATAACTGCCGACAGGGATTCCGTCTTCATCCGGTCCTCCATTCCGGGTTCACAAACTCAGGCCACTTGAATGAGTAAGCCGCAATGACTTCATTGCGGGAGTCACGGCCGCTGCACAGCTCTCTGAATGGCATGATGTCCATTGAGAACGCAGAGTGATGTCACCAGCTGCTACACATGTAAATATCTACTAAATGATGCATGTTGAGGAGATATTTAATGTACCGTATATACTCGAGTATAAGCCGAGATTTTCAGCCTCTTTTTTGAGGCTGAAAGTGCCCCCCTCGGCTTATACTCGAGTCATCGCTGTCTGCCCGCTCGATCAGCGTGTCGAGCAGACAGACAGCGGCCATTCTATTCAAAAGCCGCGCCTCCGGCTCCGCCTTCGCCTGTGATAGGCGGAACACTGAATTTCCCAGCAGCCTGTGTTCCGCCTATCACGGACATCGTATCATCCTCGTACTACGGACGAGGATGATACGACGTCTGTGATAGGCGGAACACAGGCTGCTGGGAAATTCAGTGTTCCGCCTATCACAGGCGAAGGCGGCGGCGCAGCTTTTGAACTTTACAATGGCCGCCGACGAAGAGGGCACGGGACGGCACGGCACGGGACGGGACGGGACGGGGGCAAGGCAAGGCACGACACGGGACGGATGCAAGGAGGCAAGGCACGGCACGGCACGGGACGGAGGCAAGGAGGCAAGGCACGGGACGGAGGCTCGGGACAAAGGTAGGCTGGACACACACACACACACACACACACACACACACACACATGGATGGAGACACACACAGGGATGGATGGATGGATGGATGGATGGAGACACACACACACAGGGATGGATGGATGGATGGATGGAGACACACACACACAGGGATGGATGGATGGATGGATGGAGACACACACACACAGGGATGGATGGATGGATGGACACACACACACACACAGGGATGGATGGACGGACACACAGGGATGGACGGACACACAGGGATGGACGGACACACAGGGATGGACGGACACACAGGGATGGACGGACACACACACAGGGATGGACAGGCATGTCTCACCCTCGGCTTATACACGAGTCAATAAGTTTGCCAGTTTTTTTGGGGGTAAATTGGGGGCCTCGGCTTATATTCGGGTCGGCCTATACTCGAGTATATACGGTACCTACATGTTATAGGTTTAGCTTTAGGTACAAGATAAAAGGGGACGTTTACTACCGATTTAACCACTTCAGCCTCGGAAAGTTTTACCTCCTTCATGACCAGGCCATTTTTTGCGATACGGCACTGCGTTACTGTAACTGACAATTGCGTGGTCCTGCGACGCTGTACCCAAATAAAAGTTGATATGTCTTTTTTTACCCCCCCAAATAGAGCTTTATTTTGGTGGTATTTGATTACCTCTGCGGTTTTTACTTTTTGCGCTATAAGCAAAAAAAAAAGAGACAATTTTAGAAACAAACAACAATAAAAAAAAAAAAAAAATCAAATTTCTTCATCAATTTAGGTCAATATGTATTCAGCTAGATATTTTTGGTAAAAAATACCAATAAGTGTATATTGGTTATAGTGTCTACAAATAATGGGATATTTTTATAGAATTTTTTTTTTTTTTTTACTAGTAATGTCGGCGATCACGGATTTTTAGCGGGACTGTGACATTGCGGGCGGACTAATCGAACACCTGACACTTTTTAGGGGAGCAGTGACACTAATACAGTGATCAGTGCTAAAAATATGCGCTGTTATTATACATGATTTATAATGCACCAACAGTTTGCACAGCTCTTTACAACATGAGGGCAGACAGTACAGTTACAATTCAATAAAGGAGGGATCAGAGGGCCCTGCTCGTTAGAGATTACAATCTAGGAGGGTGGGTCCAGTGATACAAATGGTAATAACTGTGGGGGATGATCTGATGGAGAAAGTAAAAGTACATTTGTTAGGTGGAGGCAGAATAGGCTTCTCTGAAGAGAAGGGTTTTCAGGGGTCATCTAAAAGAAAGCAGAGTAGGAGATAGTCTAACAGATTGAGGTAGGGAGTTCCATAGGAGAGGTTTGAGAGAAGTCCTGGATGTGAGCATGGGAGGAGGTGACGAGGGAACTAAAGAGCAGGAGGTCTTGGGAGGGACAAAGGAAACGAGTAGGTTGGTATTTTGAGACTAGGTTAGTGATGTAGCTGGGGGCCGAGTTGTAGATGGCTTTGTAAGTTGTTAGTATTTTGAATTTTAATTTGTTGGGTGAGCGGAAGCCAGTGGAGGGATTGGCAGAGAGGGGTGGCAGACACCGTGTGGATGAGTCTGGCAGCAGCATTCATGATGGACTGAAGGGGTGAGAGCCTACATAAAGGCAATCCAATGAGGAAGGAGCTGCAGTAGTCGAGGCGAGAGATGGCCAGGGAGTGAACTAGGAGCTTTGTGGTGTCATTGGTTAGGAAGGGACGTATTGTTACTGTACTAATGACACAGGCAGGCAAGGGGTTAACATCAAGGGCAATCAAAGGGTAAAGTGTGTCCCTAGGGAGTGCTTCCTAACTGTGTAGGGGATGGTTTGACAGGGCAAAGAAAGAGATCCATGTTCCTGCTTAGCAGGAACACAAGATCTCTCTCTTTCCCTCTGACAGAATGGCGATCTGCTTTGTTTACATAGGCAGATCGCTGCTCTGCCTCTTCCGGAAATGATCGTGGGTGGCGGGCGGACATTGGGGCCATCAGTTCCGCGGATTGGCTACCCCTCTGGCCAATTAGCACGTGCCCCCCAGAGCTACTGCATGGACCAATGTACAGGTACATCGTTTCACGCAGTAAATGTGCGAAAGGCGGTCTGGAACTGGTCAAAGTGGTTGCAAACGATCACCTTGTAAAACAACGCACTCAGTTTGAAGGCCAAACATTTGTGTATTGATTAAAAAAAAAAAAAAAAAATTTATATATATATATATATATATATATATATCCTTTTTTTAGTGATCACATTCCCTCTGTTCTCAGCTGCATAAGAGCTGGGGGGAGGAGAAGCAGCAGTATGAGCTTCCTAGCGAAGGGCATGTCAAGACAAGTCTGATCATTGGAGGAGAGCACACTGACTTTCCAGCATACCTAGAGAACTGACCATGCTGTGCTCTCCTACTTAGTGTATTCAGTTTTAGGAAAGCAGAGGGACTGACAAGAACACCAGGGATTTCACACAAAGGAAGCAATACAAAGAGAACAGGATACTTTCTCATAAAAGTACAGCAGGCACATATCATCATGACATAAGTCATTGACTGTACTGAAAAACTTTCAATTTGAAACAGTTCGATTTGAATTTTCAAACAAACGTTATTTTCCAAATACTACCAGTGTATAGCCAGCTTAACCCCTTCAGATCCGCACTATAGCCGAATGATGGCTACAGCGCAGACCTACTTTGCCAGGAGGCTGTCATTAGACGTTTTCCCTTTGCACACTCCTTGCGCGCCCCCTGCAGGGTGCGCTGTGATCACTGAGTCAATGAGACTCGGATGATCACAGATTGGAGTGAGGGGTGGATCCCGGTCCCTTACCACGTGATCAGCTGTCAGCCAATGACAGCTGATCATGTGAAATAAATAGAAGATCGGCAATCTTTTTTTTTTCTCCTCACGCTGGACGTGAGGAGAAAAAAAAAGCCAGTCACCGGCTTCTGTGCAAGGAGCATCGGTCCCGAAGAGGAAGATGCACAGCCATCTCATCAGTACCCACCAGTGCCACCTATCAATGCCCACCAGTGGTGCCAATCAGTGCCACCTATTAGTGCCTATCAATGCCCTTGAGTGCCAACCACTAATGCCACCTCATCAGTGCCACCTATCAGTGCCACTTTATCGGTGCCCATCAGTATAGCCTCATCAGAGTACATCAATGAAGGAGAAAAATTACCTGTTTGCAAAATTTAATAACAAAATATAAAAAAACTGTTTTGTATTTTTTTTTTTCATTTTTCGGTCTTTTAAAAAAAATAATTAACAAAAAATAAAAAAGCCCAGAGGTGATCAAATACCACCAAAAGAAAGCTCTATTTGTGAGGAAAAAAATTATAAAAAATACAGTGTTGTATGACCGTACAATTGCCGTTCAAAGAGTGACAGCGCTGAAAGCTGAAAATTGGTCAGGAAGGGGGTTTAAGTGCCCAGTAAGCAGGAGCCAGCTGAATTTTGATCAACGTATGGCCATTCTCGTTAGACAGAAGTAGATTTTCAGACTGAATTCCGTTAAACTGGAATGTTGGAAAACTTTTCTTGATCAGCGGCTGTAGATGCTGATCAATGAGTTCTGACAGCAGGGAGTTCTATTGTGAGAATACAGTGATCAGCGATCATACTTTACACTTTCACTGTACTAATGACACTGGCAGGGAAGGGTGATCAAGAAGTAAAATGTGTGCCCAACAATGTGTAACTTATGCTTCTTTTACTAACATATCTCTTTGTTTCTTATCCCTGCAGGGGAGATCGTTCCCTCTGTACAGAGCCCTGTGTTGATTTTCAACAACACAGGGCTTTGATTGGACACAGCTGAGCAGCAAGTTCACCAATGATTAATGTCCGGGATTGCTGACAAACTCCCGCTGTGTGCAATCACAGTGGAGTGTGTGTGTGTGTGTGTGTGTGTGTGTGTCCTAAACTCAGGAACAGACAGCAACGTAGGCTGCCTGTCCACAGTACATGCGGGCAGTCCAGATCTGGTTAAGCTGGCCATAGATGGATTGAAATTTGACAGGTACAACAGGGACTGGTGTTTAAATTTTAAACCATCTATGGCCGTTCTCACAAACAGGCTTGTTGGAAAAATTTTGTTCAATCAGAGTTGCAGCCAATCAACTGCAGTGCTGATCAGTGTATTCCGTGGATGGGGGAATCTATTCATTTTTTTTTTTTTTTCGATCAGTTCACTGGCTGATTGAAAAAACTGACCCATGTATGGCCAGCTTAAGTGCTCATTAGGGATGAGCAGAACACCCCCCGGTTCGGTTCACACCAGAACTTTCAAACGGAACGAAAATTAGTGCGAACTTTAGAACCCCATTGAAGTCTATGGGACTCGAACGTTCGAAATAAAAAGTGCTAATTTTAATGGCTAATATGCAAGATACTGTCCTAAAAAGGGTTTGGGGGCCTGACTCCTGCCCCAGGGGACATGGGTCAATGCCTAAAATGTTTTTAAAAATGGCAGTTTTTGCGGGAGCACTGATTTTAATGACAATTAAAGTGAAAAAGAAGTGAAATATTCCTTTAAATATTGTGCCTGGGGGGTGTCTATAGTATGCCTGTGAAGTGCCACGTGTTTCCCCTGTTTAAAACAGTTCCTGCACAAAATGAAATTTAACGGAAAAAAGTCATTTAAAACTGCTTGCGGTTTTAATGTAATATCTGGTTCCGGCAATATGGATGAAAATCATTGAGAAAAATGGCATGGGTAGCCCCCCCCTGCCCATTGCCAGCCCCTTTGGGCCTTTTACAGATATTATGGGGAACCCCGTACCCATATTAAAAAAAGGAAAGACGTGGGGCCCCCAGGCCCTATATACTCAGAACAGCAGTATACAAGCGGTGCAAACAAGACAGGGACTGTCGGTTTGTTGTGTTAAGTAGAATCTGTTTGTAATTTTGAACTGGTAAATTTTTAAAGTGTAGCTCCAGTCAAAAAAATTTTTTTAAGCTTTTTGGAAAACATAGGGAAGGGTTATCACCCCTGTATATATTTGTTTTGCCGTCCGTCTTTTTTCATCTCACTTCCTGTTGTCTCCTTCCGTTTGCAAGTAGCAGACGTTTGTAAGTTGGATGTTTGAAAGTAGGGGCCTGCCCTATATGCTCTGCAGAAATGGCGGAACAAGGTGTTGGTGTTGCCACAACATTGTAAGCCCTCAAAGTGACTCTTGCTGGGCGCTGGAGCGTCCTGCTGTGAACGATTATATCAAGAATTGTAATTACATGTCATTGTTGAACAGTGGTAGAAAAATTGGGCCTTTGGTGGTTGTGGTGCTGGTGCCACAACACTATAAGTCCTCACAGTTCCTCTCGGTGGGCACAGGAACGGGCCCTGCTGTGAAATATTATATCAAGAATTGTAATTACATGCCCCTGTTAAACAGGGGCTGAAAAATTGGGCCTTAGGCACTGATGCTGGTGCCACGACACTGCAACCTCTCCCATATACTCTAGTTGTAGTGCAGGAATGAGCCCTGCTGCAAAGCATTGCATCAAAAATTGTAATTAAACGCCCCTGTTAAACAGGGGCTTAAAAATATGGCTGGTGGCATCACCCAGAACCAAAAATGTTCTTCCAACATATCAGCATAACAGGATAGTCACTTAGCATCAGCATAGGCAGTCTTGAAGGGATGTGATATTTTAAAAAATTATTTGGTTACATCAGCTTCAGGTGCTTGGTAGCTGTGGGTGATCCAAGACTGATTCATCTTTATGAAGGTCAGTCGATCAACCCAGTCGGTGGACAGGTGCACCCTGTGATCAGTAACAAAGCCACCAGCAGCACTGAAGGTGCGTTCCGAAAGAACGCTGGATGCAGGACAGGCCAGTAGCTCAATTGCATACTGTGCAAGCTCTGGCCAGTGATCCATCCTCAAGACCCAGAGGATTTTCGGTGGGAAAGGTGTCCAAGTCTGACCTTGCCCCTAGGTATTCCTGCACCATGTAAATCAGACGCTGGCGATGGTTGCTGGAACCAATCATACCTTGGGGCTGCGGACTAAAAAATTGTCTGAACGCATCGGTCAGACGGCCACCTTCTCCGCCGCTCCTTCTGACCGATACCTCAGCAACACGTTGTCCAGGACCAGGAGTTTGTAACCTCCCAGTCTCTGGGAACGCGTTGCACAGACCTTTCTGCAAGGCCTCCCGGAGATGTCTCATCCTCTGCTCCCTCTGCGACGGCAAGATAAGGTCGGTAACCTTACCCTTGTACTGTGGATCAAGTGGCCAGCCAGTAATGGTCCCTATCCTTGATCTGAAGAATACGAGGATCCTTCTGCAGGCTTTGCAGGATCAGGGAGGCCATGCAGTGTAGGTTAGCTGAGGCATTCGGTCCGGAGTCCTCTGGGTCACTAAGGACAACATGATCCGCAGCTACCTCCTCCCAGCCACTTACAAGTCCATGGGTTTCTTGGCACTGTAAATCATCCCTACAAGACTGCTGCTGCTGCTGAGTGCCAGCCTCCGCCTCCATGCTGACACAATCATCCTCCTCCTCCTCCTCCTCCTCCTCCTCTTCCTTTGTGATGGGTGGGACAGCAGGAACACTGTCTGGATAAAGGGGGCCTTGAGAGGCAAGGAAGTCCTCCTCTTCCTGCCTCAAGTGCCCTGTCCATTATTCCACGCAGCGTATGCTCCAACAGGTGGACATGAGGTACAGTGTCACTGATGCATGCACTGTCACTGATCACTATCCTTGTGGCCTCCTCAAACGGTGACAGGAAAGTGCATGCATCCCTGATCATGCCCCACTGGCGTGGTGAGAAAAAACCGAGCTCCCCTGACCCTGTCCTGGTGCAGTAGTCGCACAGGTACTCATTGATGGCCCTCTGCTGCGTGTGCAGCCGCTGCAGCATGGCCAACGTTGAGTTCCACCTGCTGGCCATGTCCCATATAAGGCGGTTCTTGGGCAGGTTCAACTCCTTTTGGAGCTCAGCCAGCCGAGCACAGGCATTAATTCATAGTCGGAAATGCACACAGACTTTCCTGGTCTGCTTCAGAACATCCTGTAAGCCCGGGTACCTGCCCAAGAACCGCTGCACCACCAGGTTAAGGACGTGAGCCACACAAGGCACATGGGTCAGTTGTTCCTGTCAGAGGGTGGAGAGGAGGTTGGTGCCATTGTCACAAACCACCATTCCTGGGTTAAGCTGGCGTGGCGTCAACCACCTTTCGGCCTGCCCCTGCAGAGCTGACAAAATATCTGCCCCAGTGTGGCTCCTGTCCCCCAAACAAACCAGCGCAAGCACGGCATGGCATTGTTTTGCCTGCGTACTTGCGTAGCCCCTTGAACGCCTACGGAGCACCACTGGTTCTGAGTACAGAGCACTGGAAGAGGCCATGGAGGAAGAAGAAGAGGAGGGGGTGGAGGAGAGAGGTGTGTCACAACCACTAGTAGCATTTTGGAGGCGTGGTGGTGGAACAGCCTCCAACACTACTGTACCTTGTCCTGCATCCCTCCCAGCCAGAAGAGTGACCCAATGGGCCATGAAAGACAGGTAATGTCCCTGTCCATGCCTGCTGGACCATGAGTCAGCGGTAATATGCACCTTACCGCTGACCGCCCTGTCCAGCGAGGCAAGGACATTGCCTTCCACATGCCGGTAGAGAGACGGAATCGCCTTCCGTGAGAAAAAGTGGCGTTTGGGGACCTGCCACTGAGGAACCGCACATTGCACAAACTCACGGAAGGGGGCCGAGTCTACCAACTGAAAAGGCAGCAGTTGAAGTGCTAGCAATTTAGCCAAGCTAGCATTCAACTGCTGGGCATGTGGATGGCTGGGAGTGAACTTCTTTTGACGGTCCAGCAGCTGGGGCAGGGAAATTTGCCTGCTATAATCGTGGGTGTACTGCTAGCAGAGTGCCTGCAAGTACTTGGCTGTGACACACCTAATTCTACATCTTCATTCCTCTCAGAGCAGGTTTCAAAGAGGACTGAAGGTCTAGTGGGTTTGGGGATCCCAGCTGATGAGGAGCAAGGAGAGGTCCGCTTTGTTCGTTGGTGTGGGTCTTTGAGGTACGCTTGCCAACGAGCTGCATGGCAGGTCAACATACTGTGAGGGGTTAGCACAGCAGCGGGTGTGTGTGACCCCCTGGATGGGTTCACAACACAAAATCAGGCACAGCAGACAGCGTTGTAGGTGCAAAAAACAAAAGATGCGGTTTATTTATGCTACATGCAGTGATACATATAACAGCCAAACAAAAATAAAACATGAAAATAAATCCTGGTCAGCTTGACCTCTAACTACACACTTAGATTCCCTGTCTAACAACTGAGTGCAGCCTTGTGCTGCACCAGTCCCTGTCTCTGTTGTAGAGGTTTGCCACACAGGCGTTAACTCACTGCACAGAACAGATATCACACTCCCCAGTCTATACAACACAAAACTGGTTCCAGGATGGAGCATCTCCCTAAGCATGCTGGGGTTTTTTGTAGAGGTCTTAATGAGCCCACTTACTTCAGCTGGGCTCATTAACTCTTCCCCTCTAATTGTAAAGGTCTGCATAAAGCCTGAATCTAGGGCACACATATTTCCCATCCTGGATACAACCAGGTGACTTTACCTGCGTGCTGCCACATACCCCCCCCTCTTGTTTCAACCTTGGGGTTGTAACACAAGCAGTCAGACACGCATGTATCCGAGACAAAGCATCCACATTCCCCATTTTAACACCAGGGCGATGCTTAACTGTAAAGTTAAATTCTTGTAGGGCCAGGAACCACCTATTTACCCTTCTATTGGTCTCCTTGTTCTGAGCCATCCACTTTAAAGGAGCGTGATCAGTCACCAGGTCAAAGTGCCTACCTAGCAGATAGTACCGAAGGGAATCTAGAGCCCACTTCACTGCTAAACATTCCTTCTCAATCGTGGCGTAATTTACCTCATGGGACTTCAACTTCCTGCTGAGGTAAATGACTGGGTGCTCTTCCCCGTTCCAGACCTGGGATAACACTGCTCCTAACCCAACGTCTGATGCATCAGTTTGTACAACAAAGTCCTTAGAGAAGTCTAGTGAGTACAACACTGGCTGGCTACATAAGGCTGTTTTTAAGGACTGAAATGCTTCTTCAGCCTCTGGGGACCATTTAACCATGACAGACTCTTTCCCTTTTGTCAGGTTGGTGAGGGGCACAGCCTGAGAAGCAAAATGGGGAATGAATCGTCGATAATAGCCAGCGATTCCCAGAAAGGCTCGTACCTGTTTCTTGCTGTTGGGACGTGGCCAACTCTGTATGGCCTTGACTTTATTGACTTGGGGTTTTATCACCCCCCTCCCAATAGTGTACCCAAGATATTTGGCCTCCTCCTGTCCAATGGTACACTTCTTTGGATTGGCCGTAAACCCAGCTTCCCGGATAGAGTCTAGGACTGCTTGTACTTTCGGCAAATGTGAGACCCAGTCTGTGCTATGGATAATCACATCATCCAGGTAAGCTGCAGCATATTTCTGATGGGGCCTCAGAATCTTATCCATTTTCCGCTGGAATGTTGCCGGTGCATTCTGTAACCCAAACGGCATTCTCTTATATTGGAATGCCCCATCTGGGGTTACAAACACAGTTTTCTCCTTGGCCGACTCGGCCAGGGGAATTTGCCAATAGCCTTTGGTGAGATCAAGAGTTGTCATATATCGGGCTGTTCCCAGCCGGTCAATCAACTCATCTATACGCGGCATGGGGTAGGTGTCAAATTTTGTAACTTTATTTAATTGTCGAAAATCGTTACAAAACCGCCAGCTCCCATCAGGTTTGGGCACTAGTACGATAGGACTGGACCAGTCACTCTGGGACTCCTCTATCACACCCAAATCCAACATCCTTTGAACCTCCCCACGTATTGCCTCCCGTCGGGCCTCTGGTATTCTATAAGGTTTTAGTTTTACCCTTTCTCCTGGCGGGGTGATAATGTCATGCTCTACGCCAGATGTTTGTCCCGGAAGCTCAGAGAAAATCTCTTTGTTACGAAGTACAAACTCTTTAACCTCCTGTTGTTGGGGTTTCGATAAGGTGTCTGCTATTCCAACCTCAGGAACTAAGCAATCAGGCTGTACTTGTGACAAAGTCTCTGCGACTAGGGATTCCCTATCCCTCCAGGCTTTCAGCAGATTGACGTGATAGATCTGCTCTGGCTTTCGCCTTCCTGGCTGTCTAACCCTGTAGTTCACCTCACTAATTTTTTCAATCACTTCATATGGACCTTGCCATTTGGCCAGAAATTTGCTTTCAACCGTAGGGACTAGCACCAAGACCCTATCCCCCGGGGAAAAAGTACGGGTCTTGGCCCCACGGTTGTACACACTCTGCTGTGCTAACTGCGCTTGGGTTAAATGTTCCTTTACAATTGGCATTACCTGTGCAATTCTATCTTGCATCAGGGCGACATGCTCAATCACGCTCCTGTGAGGAGAACTCATTTTCCCAAGTTTCCTTGGCGATATCCAGCAGCCCTCTTGGGTGTCTCCCATAGAGCAACTCAAAGGGTGAGAAACCCGTAGAGGATTGGGGTACCTCCCTAATGGCAAACATTAGATAGGGTATTAGACAGTCCCAATTCTTTCCATCTCTATCCACCACCTTCTTTAACATTTGTTTAAGGGTTTTGTTGAATCTTTCAACCAACCCATCTGTTTGGGGGTGATACACAGATGTACGCAATTGCGTCACTTTGTACAACTTGCATAATTCTTTCATAACCCGGGACATAAAGGGTGTACCTTGGTCCGTAAGCAGTTCCTTACAAATACCCACACGGCTAAAAACAAGAGATAGCTCTTTGGCTATGGTTTTGGCCGAGGTATTTTGGAGAGGAATTGCTTCCGGATAACGGGTGGCATAGTCCAATATAACCAAAATGTACTGATGCCCCCTGGCGGACTTCATTATCGGACCTACCAAATCCATTGCGATCCTTTCAAAGGGGACCTCAATGATAGGAAGAGGTACCAGCGGGTTACGGAAATGTGGCATAGATGCCGACTTCTGACACACAGGGCAGGAGGAACAATAATTTTCTATTTCCTTCATGACCCCAGGCCAATAGAATCTCTGCAATACCCTCTCTCTGGTTTTCTCTGTCCCCAGATGACCTCCCAGAATGTGCCCATGAGCCAATTCTAACACCAACTTCCTGTAAGGTTTGGGCACTACAAGTTGCTCAATGGTTTCTTCTGCCCTTTGAGCCACTCGATACAGCAGGTCCCTTTCCATAGTGAAGTAAGGATAAGGGCAAGTCTTATCTGGGTTCACTAACTCGCCATCTATTTTCACCACATTTTCCCGTGCCTTTATTAGGATGGGGTCTTTTAACTGTTCTGTGGCAAAATTTTCCCTGTGAACCTCAAGATCCGAAAACTCCACAGACGGCATGTTTTCATCTGAGGATGTTGGCTCCTCCCCAGTTTCTCGAGTTTCCCCCGCCAATACCGACAAGGGAAATTCAGGAGAGTCCTCACCACTCCCAGAGGAATTCTGGTCATCTTCCTGGTTTATAGGGGCACCAGTGGGGGGCTCAGGACAATCCCAGAGTTCCCAGAATTTTGGAAAATCCCTTCCCACAATAGCATCATGTGGTAAGTGAGACACTAATCCCACCTGATGAGAGAGGTTACCTTTGGGGGTCTCAAAAAACACTGAAGTTACAGGATACTCTCGGGTGTCCCCATGCACACAAATAACAGCCACCCTGTTCTTCCCAGAGACCTCTGTAGTAACTAATTCAGCTTTTATCAATGTTACCAGGCTACCTGAATCCAGCAACACATCAACATTTCTACCATTAATACACATTTTACATAAATGTTTCTCAGGTCCCCGAATGGCAGTGCATGCAACTGTCGCAAACAGCGACTGACGTCTCTCCCTTATAAAGTCACATTGCATAGGCTCATCCACAACGGGGCAATTGGCTGCAATATGTCCCTCTTGCCGGCAGCGGTAGCAAATAATCTTTTTCGCTGTCTCTTGCAGCATGGGCTTCCTGGGCTGCTCCCGCCAGACCTTAGGTAGAACTCCCACCCTCTCACTCTCTCCACCCTCACCCCTTGGAGTCATCTTACCCGCCACTGGGAATGATCTGGTCTTAGGGTGGAAAGTCCGTGAGTCCCTGGAAGAGGTGGTCAGGTTCTCTGTAGCCAAGTACCTCTCAACCAGATCCACAAGTTTATCTGCATTTTCTGGGTCTCCATGGCTTACCCATTTTTGGATGGCAGTAGGAAGAGCTCTCAGGAAACGATCCATAACAACACGTTCCACAATGTTTGGTGCGGTCAAAGTCTCTGGCTGCAGCCACTTCCTGCTCAGGTGAATGAGATCATACATTTGAGACCTGGGGGGTTTTCCAACCTGAAAAGCCCAATTATGCACACGCTGAGCCCGGACGGCCAGGGTGACACCCAGCCGTGCCAATATTTCAGTTTTTAGCACCACATAGTCTTTTGCTTGGTCAGGCTCTAGGTCATAATAAGCTTTCTGCGATTCCCCAGTTAACAGAGGGGCCACCAGTCCAGCCCATTGCTCCTTAGGCCACTTTTCCCTTTCAGCAGTCCTTTCAAATGTGGTCAAAAACACCTCCGGATCATCCTCTCCAGTCATTTTTGTCAATAAACGGCTCACACCAAAGGATGCAGTATTATTGTAACCACTTGCTTCATTGGTCTGCGGACGTTGCTGTATTAATGTCTCTATTTTCTGTTGAAAATTCTGCTCTTGCTTCTGCAACAGGTCTATGAAGCGGGCTTCAGATTGCTGCTGGGCTTGTTGCTGAGCTTCCAGACTCTGCAGGTGAGCTTTCTGCTGAGCTGCAAGGCTCTTTTGTAAAGCCGCATTTGTTTGCTGCTGATTTGCATTTGCTAGAGCCAGCTGTCTCAGTATCTCCTCCATGCTGGCCTTTTAAAAAAATTGAAAAAAAACTGCCAAAATTCTCCACCAACTGTGAGGGGTTAGCACGGCAGCGGGTGTGTGTGACCCCCTGGATGGGTTCACAACACAAAATTAGGCACAGCAGACAGCGTTGTAGGTGCAAAAAACAAAAGATGCGGTTTATTTATGCTACATGCAGTGATACATATAACAGCCAAACAAAAATAAAACATGAAAATAAATCCTGGTCAGCTTGACCTCTAACTACACACTTAGATTCCCTGTCTAACAACTGAGTGCAGCCTTGTGCTGCACCAGTCCCTGTCTCTGTTGTAGAGGTTTGCCACACAGGCGTTAACTCACTGCACAGAACAGATATCACACTCCCCAGTCTATACAACACAAAACTGGTTCCAGGATGGAGCCTCCCTAAGCATGCTGGGGTTTTTTCTAGAGGTCTTAATGAGCCCACTTACTTCAGCTGGGCTCATTAACTCTTCCCCTCTAATTGTAAAGGTCTGCATAAAGCCTGAATCTAGGGCACACATATTTCCCATCCTGGATACAACCAGGTGACTTTACCTGCGTGCTGCCACAATATGTCTGGTCAAGCATGTGGTGCCCAAGCGGCTGATGTTTTGGCCACACGAGATATGCTTGAGACATATGTTGCAAATAGCGGTGCGATCTGATGCACTCGTTTCAAAAAAGGCCCACACCAAAGAACTTTTAGAATAACGCGCAGAGGCAGCGCCCTGCACAGGCGGAGCTCTGTGGTGTGATTCAGTCAGTGTGCTGACCCTAAGCTGGCCCCCGGAGGGCATCCTGCCTCGTTGGACATGTGCCTCCTCCTCTCTCCTACCAGGCACCCACGTGGAGTCAGTGCCCTCATTATCCCCTCCCTCTTCATCGCTGGAGCAAACCTGGCAGTATGCTGCAGCTTGTGGAACATGAATTGCTGTGCTTCTTGAGCATCCCCTCTCTCTACGCTAACGCTACTGCCTTCCTCTAACTGAGTATAATCATCAGAGCTTACAAAACACTGGGCATCCTCCTGGAGCATGTACCCAACACTGTGCTCAAAGAGTTCAGGGAACTCCTCAGGAGGACGTGGTGGGTCTAGGGAAGACGATGCGTTGGCAGCTGCTTTGCTAGTACCCTGAGCCTGGGTGAGAGGATGAGGAGGATGAAGAGGGCTTGATCATCCACTCTACCAAGTCTTCGACATGATGCGTCTCAACACGTTCAGCTGCCGAAAATAAGGACAAGCATGGCCACGGGCTGATGATGACGATGCACCGAGTCCATGACCAGCACTGTTGTCTCTAGACACAGAGCCTGCTTGCCCTCTTATGGGCTCGTGCCTGTCTGCCTCTCCTTATTGGCCTTCCAGACATGGTAATGGCCTGAAGGGAGATGGGAAAACCAGCAATTGGGTACTGTATATTGTGCTGGAGGCACACAACACCCACTAACTCCTGCAGATGGCTCAATTAGAGAAGAGCTATATAGGTGGATAATGGTGTATACTGCGGTCAGGGCACGCAGACAACACCCACAATCTCCTACAACTGACTGAAAGCTCTATTACAGAAGAGTAATATAGCTAGCTATATAGGTGGATATAATGGTGTATACTGCGGTCAGGGCATGCAGACAACACCCACAAACTCCTGCAGATTGCTAAAAGTTCAATTACAGAAGAGCAAGAATGCTAAATCGGCCGATAATGAACGGTGTATACTGTGTTGAAGGCACACAGAGAACACCCACTAACTCCTACAGTACAGATGCCAACACCCTACACAAGGCCACCGCGCTGTCGGCCTTACATAGTGTGGGGCGTGTACTACACAGCCTGAGCTATGATTGGCCACAGGCATCCTGTCTGTGGCCAATCATGGCTCTCCTCACTGCCGGCGCTGTGATTGACCAAGCATGCGGGGTCACAGTGCATGCTTGGCCAATCATGAGCCAGCAGTGCACTGTGATGGCGCAGTGCATTGTGGGCCGTGAGCGCCACACGAATTTGGCGTGAACGGCCAATAACGTTCGGTATTCGCCGAACGTGCGAACATCAAGCTCATCCCTAGTGCTCATTCATACATTTTATATTCACTTCCATTTACTTATTTGTGGTGTATTAAGGTGCATTATGTTGCATGTTAATGTCTGCCCACCTCTGCATGCAGTATTCATTCAGTATGGAAAGTCAATATAAAAAAAAACAACATATTTCAACCAACATCTGAAAAGCAATCCACCACAAATTTACTTTTCAGAGGTCTGCCTGCTCATATGCAAGAAGTCTAAGACTAAGGTACTGGTAGTACATCCTATTGCATAAAAAAAACAAACAGCTGCAGCATTTTTGACAACGCAATGCACAACACACACTATGTACTGTATATTGTAATATGTTGTGCTGCAGGTACCTTGCCAGCTACTTTACATGTGCCTGGAAGGATGTAAATTACACCACAACACACATACTATCATATATAGTCAGATGTAAAGGGGTGAAAAATCAAGAGTCAAATATTCACTAGCGCAAAGTGTCAAAAAAACTAAAATCCGAAAACACAACAAAAAAAGGAAAAACTTTTTTTCTTTCTTGTAAACCATAAACAAAATAAATTATAATGGAAGCTGCTCTACCCTTTTTCATGTACCATAGACCAATGTGTGCAATATAAAGTGCTATAAGAGCGTACAAATTATACAAGTACAAAATTAGATACGCTGTGTGCAATATATATACACATAAGTAAAAGGCTAAATAGTGCATTTAAGGTGCTACACATAAAATAAGTGAAAAAGACTGTACTGTGAAAATCCATCAGGAATATTAAAAAGTCCATAAAACTGGAAACAAGTATGCTCCCAGTGAAGGCAGTGGAGATAATTCATCAAGGGAAAGCCAAACAAAAGTGCTCTGCACACATGCAAATGTGTCACTACAAATCACCATGTGTGCTCCCACCAGGGTGTGTACACACCCACAAATATGGACCCCCCTAGGCTTATACCAAGGCAGGGCTACAAGGCTTCTATACAATTGCTGTATCACCTGATACTATGGAGGCCACATCACTGAATCAAACTCGGAGAAAAAACAAAACCATAGGAGATTTCATAGCATTATACCGTTTATTTTTAAAAATATTCCTAAAAATAAAAGCATGTCCACTCACAAAATAGGTGCTGTGTCCCGGTACCCGGAATGATCTGCTGATTGTTCGGGCTAAACCACAGCTGCTCCACAATACCCTGGAGCTAGTGTGCATTCCACTAGTCGTAAGGGACAGGATACTTGATCAATGTGCCTGTCCCTACATGTGTCGTCATCAAGACGTCACGCCTCCTGATGACGGAGACGTGAGAACCGAGCAATTGGCAGTGCTTGATCACTCGTTTTTTTTTTTTTAGTCCTTGAGGACCTGCTGCATCCAGCTAGGCAAGTATGATTAAACACTTCAATACCGGGCACTTTCACCCCCTTCCTGCCCAGGCCAATTTTCAGCTTTCATCGCTGTTGCACTTTGAATGACAATTGCGCGGCCATGCAATGCTGTACCCAAACATTTTTATCATTTTTATGAAACAGATAGATCTTTCTTTTGGTGGCATTTAATCACTATTGAGTTTTCTTTTTATTGCTAAACAAATGAAAAAAGACAGAATACTTTGGGAAAAGTTTGTCTTAGTTTCTGTTACAAAATATTGTAAATAAGTAATTTTTCTCCTTCATTGAGGTGCTCTGATGAAGCGGCACTAATATGCAGCACTGATGGGTGGCCTTTATGGGCACTGACTGGCACCACTGGTGGGCCCCGCTGCTGGGGCTGCACTGATAATCAATGCACTGGTTATCAGTGCAGACCCACCCTGTCAGGAGAGCTGCTTATCGGCTCTCTACTACTCATGAGCTGTCGGTGCGAGTAGAGGAATGCCGATAACAGACACTTCCTATTTACACTGTGATAAGCTGTGATTGGATATAGCTGATAACATGATAAAGAGCCTACATCATAGGCTCTTTACCGTGATTGGAGATGCAGTGTGTCCAAGCGACATACCGCACCACTGATCGGCACGCACAAGTCGCTAGTTTTGAAGGATATCATATGACGTCCATTCAGAACAATAATCCCTCCTCCCCATAGCAAAATGATTGCTAGGCAGGAAGGTGTTAAAAAAAAAAAAAAAAAAAAAAAGCCATTCTAATACTTCTCTTTTAAATACAATGGTTGGGGGTTGTCGTAAAGCTGCATGTGGTGTAACTGAACAGTACAAGTTTCACAGACAGCCTCAGTGACAGCGTACTCTGCCAGCGCATATTTGTCTGTGGAACTTTTATTTTTTATTTTATTTTTTTATTTTTTACAAATAGCTTTGCTTGCATATAACAACAGCATCCAATGTGATTCATTTCCATTTGAAGAAAAAAAAATGCTCTTTTTTTCAGTCAGCTTTAGCCTGCGACACATGCATTTTCTTCTAAGCCCTTGTACACACGGTCGGACATTCTGACAACAAAATCCGTCAGATTTTTTTCCGACGGACTTTGTCCGAAACTGGTGTTGCATACACACGGTCGGACAAAGTTGTCGGAAAATCCGATCGTTCAGAACGTGATGACGTTCGTTCGTTATGATGGGACTACATTGCGACTAGTAGCCTATAGCTTTGGTCTCGTAATTTGATCTGAGCATGCGTGGCACTTTGTCTGATCGGAATTCTCTACAAACGATCGGACAAAGTCTGATCAGATCATGTCGTCGGAAAATTTTATATCCCGCTCTCAAACTTTGTTGATCGGACATTCCGACGGAAAAAGTTAGATGGAGCCCACACACGGTCTGATTATCCGCCAATATGGTCCGATCGGATATTTTCCGTCTGAATTTCTGGCCGCGTGTACAAGGGCTAACAGTAATAGGCCTGCTTTGACTAACGGATAGAAATTGGCCAGTAACTCACTGAGCCTGTCCTTGTTCTCAATGATGCAAAACTATCCTGACGCTGGCCAATTTCTATCAGACTTTTATTAAGAATGAAGAAACTGCAGGTGACACTTCAGTGTAAAATTGGCCAGCAACAGACCATTTTTAATGAGGGAGAATTGGCTGAAATGTACCTTTTAAAAAAGTCCATATCAGCATAAAGAAAAAAGAAAAAAAAAAAGAAAACCTATAAAAGAAGTAAAGACTCCAAATTACCACCCCTAAAACAAAGCCCAATTTTTAAAGGGGAAGCTTAAAGCAATAAACACCCCATTAAAAAATGCAACAAGAAAAACAAACAAAAAAGTTAAACCTTAAATAAAATCATTATCAAATCAAAATAGAAAAAACTTAAATCCAGGACTATAGTTGCTGCAGACGTTTTGATTTTCCTCCTGTTGTTGTTGCATTATTCTTCTGTGGAATGGACAGAGTTAAGATGAACAGTCTTTTGTGTACAAATGCAGCAGCCATCTTTAAGACCAGTAGGTGGACATTCACTAATACAGAAATGCAACAGCCATCTTTAAGGAGACCACTGAGTTCAGCCATTTTGGCGGTGTCTGGTTCTAAAAAGAGAGGAGGAGGAGCTGGAAAGGCAGAGGAGAGGGGGCAATCATGGTAAGTGGGTGTAGGAGTGTGCGGACACTGAGCTGGCAGGTATCCCACCTCCACGAATGTGTGACCCCCACCCCCGCAGTGAATAGTTCCCAACATTTCAAAAAAGTTTCTAGGGACACTTTTTTTGTGGTTTGTCCAGCAAGCCATTGTAGGCGGAGAACGTACTTTAATTAGGGGCAGGACATTCATTTAATGGGTGTGAATCTGAAAGAAGCATATCATTAACCTATTCATTTATTTGTTGCAGGTGTGTATATATATATATATATATATATATATATATATATATATATATTTATTTATTTATTTTTTTTTCAAATTTCTGCTTATTGTTTTGCATAGTACAAAAAGAAAAAGTAAACAACCTCGCCACGCAGAGTGGGAATCATGAAAAAGACCTAACCATTCCCATAGTAAGGCCAGAAATCAACTCCACGTACATCTATAAATGCAGCAAGCAATCCCTGAATAGCCCCAATAGTAGTGCAAGAATAAGAGCGCCCTATAGGCCCATATCCATCACCAAGCAGATAACCTCCTCCTTCACAATGGAACATATATAGTCATTAGGCTATTGAAAGATCACGGTCTAACCAAATCTTCCAGACTTTGTCAAATTTCTTAGGACACCCTCTGCTCAGGTATGTTGCTTTATAGAACAGAATCACTCTATTAACAAACCCCTTCCAGTATGATAATGAGGGCGTCATGGGTTTCTTCCAGTAGAGAATCAGTGTCTTGTGCACATGAAACAATAAGCTAAGCTAAGGTAAGCTGGGCCCTAGTAGGTGCCAAGCAAGCATGTTGCCCCCATCAAGGGCACAGGTATAAATTTAATTTCCATTATGCAGCACCCATCAGCAGGCCAGAACTCCTTTAACACCTTGCAATGCCAAAACACATGTATAAAGTTGGCGGGAGACTGTGAGCAAGCCAGCATTCAGCCGACACGCCCGGGTAGATTTTAGATAACTTTGCTGGGGTGTAGTAGATCCTGTGCAGGAATTTTAATTGAATTAAGCAATCTCTAGCAGAGATGAGTGAAGGGAACGCTCCACATATCGTCCCACTCCTCTCCACCCAAATCTGGGACCTCCTCCACCCACTGCTCCCTACATTTGGCCACCGAAGGAGGCGATATAGAAAACAGCTCCTTATATAATTCGGATAGAGTTTTTTTCATAGAGTCATCCAAAAGACTATTTTACAGAGCTGAACACCTAAGATCCAGATAAGTGGAGCCCTATTGGGACACGAAAGCGTGGCACAATTGGAGGTAATGAAAAAGATAGGGGTTTGGTAGCTCAAATTTCTTTTTTAGATCTGAAAACTGTAACAGCTTGCCTCCCCTGGTGACATCACCCAAAATTTTAATCCTTTTTGAGACCCAGATAATTGGATCCAGTATAGTGAGCAGATGGGGAAAACGGGGGTTTCTTCACAACGGTGATATGGCAGTAGAGGCAGGTGCCAGCATCCTCTGAACACAGTCCCAAGCCTTTACAGTGGCTCGCATTATGCCCGTCAGAAAAAGCTGAGCCCCAGGGATCCTATATACAAGGAGACGCAGGCTCTCATAAGAACCCAGCACTGCTGATTCTAAGATTGTGGCAAAATCCCCATCATCCCAAAGAAGCCATCTCTGTGCAAAAACGCCCTGGCCAGCTAAAAAATATTTAAAAAGATCAGGGAGCACCAGGCCTCCCTGTCTCTAGGACTCGAAGTGCTGTGAGACCTATTCTGGGAGGAGAGTTTCCCTATATGAAAGAACCAAAAGTACAGTGTAGCCTGTGCATGTGACAACAATATCACAAATTCTCCACAAATGTGACTTGTATGGGAGGGTTGCAAGAAAAAGGCCACTTCTCAAGAAATGCCACATGCAGTCACGACTGAGCTTTGCCAAAACGCACCTTGAAGATTCTGAGGCCACATGGAAAAAGGTGTTATGGTAAGATGAGACTAAAATTGAACTATTTGGCCACAATATGAAACGAACTGTCTGGCGGAAATCCAATACTGCTCACCATCCAAATAACACCATTCATACAGTAAAGCATGGAGGTGGTAATATCCTGTTAAGGGATGTTTATCTGCAGCAGGGACTGGACAGGATAGAAGAAAAACGCATGGGCCAAAATACCGTCAAATTCTTGAGGAAAATCTGCTGTTCTTTGCCAGAAAGTTGTCAATGGGAAAAAGGTTTACCTTCTAACAAGACAATGACTCAAAGCACACAGCAAAAATTACTACACAGTGGTTGAAGGAGAAAAAGGTGAATGTCCTTCCATGGCCTAGTCAGAGCCCAGACTTAACCACTTGACCACTGGGCACTTAAACCCCCTCACTAACCAAACCAATTTTCAGCTTTTGGTGCTCTCACATGTTTAATGACAATTACTCAGTTATTCATGCAACACTGTACCCATGTGGCATTTTTGTCCTTTTTTTTCACACAAATAGAGCTTTCTTTTGGTGGCATTTAATCACTGCTGGGTTTTTTTTGTTTTTTACGCTATAGAAGATTAAAGACTGAAAATTCTGTAAAAAACAAAAAACAAATTTTTGTTTGTTTCCGTTATAAAATTTAGAAAATTAGTAATTTTTCTTCATAAATGTTGGCCAAAATTTATACTGCTACAAATCTTTGGAAAAAACAACCCACATTGGTGTATATTATTTGGTCTTTGTGAAAGTTATTGTGGTCTACAAGCTATGGTGCAAATTTATTTTAAGTTGTCCATTTATACAATATTTCTAACACATAGCAAGTATATACCACAAATTACACCCCAAATAGATTCTCTTACTCCTCCTGAGTATGGTGATACCCCACGTGTGAGACTTTTCTACAGCCTGGCCACATACAGAGGCCCAACATGCAGGGAGCACCATCTCAAATCTATTTTGACTACCAATTACACTTTTGTGAGGCACTGTAGTGGCATGGATGAGAACTGATGTGGCATGGATGAGCATGAATGGGGAAGGATGAGTTGTGGATGGGGATGGCAGAGCATGGTTGAGCCATACATGTGTATGGCTGAGTAAGGCTGGGTATGATGAAGTATGGCTGTGTATGGCCGGGTATCGCTGATTATGGCTGTCTATGGCTGGGTATGGCTGAGCATGGATGGATAGATGAGTATGACAGAGGGATGGCTGATCATGGCTGGATGGATGAGTATTGCTGAGTATGGATGGCTGAGCATTGATTGATGGATGATTATGACAAAGGAATGGCTGGGCATTGATGGAGGAGTATTGCCGAGTATGGATGGGTGGATGATTATTGCTGAGTATGGATGGCTGAGCATTGATTGATGGATGAGTATGACAGAGGAATGGCTGAGCATGGATGGACGAGTCCCTGAATCGCTCACACTGTACTGATCGGTACAGAGAGGGGAGAGAGGAAGCGGACATGAAGCAAGTTTGTTTACAAGTGATTGCTCGTTCACGGATTTTAGAAGGACATCAATGTACGCCCTCCCAGAGTTATTGAGCCGCGCACTTAACCACCGGGCCATAGCCGCGTCATTTGGCTATGGCCCGGTGGTTAAGTGGTTAAAGCGGTAGTAAACTGACGGTTTTTTTTTTTTTAAACCTGCAAGGCAAAGTTATAATGTGCTAGTATGCATTGCACACTACCACATTATGTGACACTTACCTTAAAACGAAGCCCTCCAGCAGCACGCTGTCACCGCTGACAGATTCAGATTGCATGTGCCAGTGACATCATCAGCAACTTCACAAGTAAATATCTCCTAAACAGTGCACATTGAGGAGATATTTATTGTACCTATAGGTAAACCTTATTATAGGATTACCTATAGGTAAAAATTGCCCATAGGAATTTATGCTTAATTAAAACCCCATTAAAAATCTGTGAACTTACTTGAAGACTGCAGTCCACAAACAGTCACCATCAAATTGAACTGAACCTGAGTAGTTCTGCAAAGAAGAGTGGGCAAATTTTGGTAGACACATATCCCAACAGACTAAAAGCTGTAATTAAAGCAAAAAGTGGTTCAACAAAATACGGACACAAGGAGGTGATCCTTTTTCCAACTCAGTGATTCTGTTTTTGATTTTTTTGTATTTTTTTTCTGACATGTTGGCTGTTATATCTTTCACTTGAATATTATAAGTTGCACTGAGTATATACAGCTAGATAAAACAAAAACTGTCTTCATTTCAGTCTGCAAAGCAACAAATGTGATTTTGTTTTTTGTTTTTTTATACCCACAGTACATGAATAGCAGATATAAGGCCTTTTTCACAGGAGGCGGATTCCATTCCAATCAGAAGATCAGCTCATAGATCCCCTGCCGATGGGAGCAGAGCAGGCGGATGACCGGTTTGTGTGCACAGCGGACATAAAGCCCCCTCAACTCTATGGGTGGCCGGGAGTAAACAGATTCCGCTGTCCATATACAGCTGATTACCCTCTGATCCGACTGCCCAACTATTAGAGAATGGATCCCCTTCTATTTTTTTTGCGGTATCAGCACTAAGTGACTGTGATAAATTGGGTTTAAAACTGCACTGCCCAATTTCTCACGGTCAGGACGGTGCTACATGAAAAAAGGAGATATCATCTTCTTGATCTTTGTCAGCTAACAGCACTTATTTTTTTTCCTTCTATCTAAACTTTTAGATAAAAGTAAAAAAAGAAAAAAAAAGTGCTGTTAGCGGACAAAGATCAAGATTATATCTCCTTTTCATGTAGCACCGCCCTGACTGAGAAATTGGGCAGTGAAATTTTAAACCCAATTTCTCATGACAATGCTACATAAAAAAAAGGATACACTACATGCCTTTGCAGACTTTTTATAAATGTAATCCAGTTGCATTCTGAAAACTCAGTGAACGATCCTCGCCTACCACAGACTTACCCACCTCCATGTTGTTGTAGCTGAGCTCAAATGCACTGCCACTAAAAGGAGGTGGGAGGGCCGGCCGCACCCTCTAATGCCCAGTCAGACTCACTGCAGCAGGACAAAGCCTTGCAGGCTCCACCTCAAGAATGTTCCAGTCTGGAATGCAGAGCGCCTGGACAGCTGTTGGAGGAGGATGTAGGGTGAGGGATCTGTCCCTTCATGTTCTCTGTCTCGTGGGTTCCCTGTCCGGCAGCACAACAATGCATACCGTGTGCAGACACCTACGGTAGTGTCAGGACTGGCTTAGTCCTTCCTCCTCTGGGCTGCCCGCTCAGCTGTCAGCTAATTGCCAGCTCTCTTCTCTTTCCACAGTTACCAGCTGTTTCCGATGATGCTCGTCTGACCTGCCTATTTAAAGCCTTCCAGCTCATTTCTCCTTTGCCTTCACGTTTGGTCACATCACTAGGAACCATCTCCTGCTGTTTGTTTCAAGACTGGCTTGCTGACATCCCTCCTGGCTTCTATCCTGCTTGCAGTTGCTCTCCTTGGATCCCTGACGTCTGGACTGGCTGATTACCTGATCTGGTTTATGAACTTTGGACTGGCTGACTACCCGATCTGGCTACTGGACTCTGGCTATGCTTGACTATGCTTTTTTCTATTTACCTTTTTATTTTTTATTAATAAACAAGTGTGATTTCATTGTACTTTTGTCTCTGTCTGTTTCATAGTTCCTGACAGGTAGTGATATGAACAACAAAGCCTTGACATCCAATTGAGTTGTGGTGCCAGCCGCCCACCCGCAGGCAATGCAGTATGACATAATATTACTCACCGGCTGCTGTCCATGAAAGACTTTGATTTCTGGGACACAGCCCAGGAAAAAGTCATGTTGGGACAGCTTTAGAAAATCTGTGACTGTCCTGGCAGAATCGGGACAGTTGGCAACTATGCAAGTGCATTTAGAATTCTGCTACTGGAGACAGTAACCGGGTGGGCCCATGCCCCTGTTGGGAGTGGCTGTTGCCCAAGGACACTTCCAGGAGATGAAGGGCCAATCCACTGTTTGAAGCTTTGACTTGTAAATCGTGAGTCTACTCCCTGGGATGGTGCGAGACATTTGGTAAACACCTTGTGTGACTGAACTGCCTGGTAGAGCATCCTCGCCCCTTACTGATGGCTAAAGTTACACTAAACTGAGTCTGTGTGAACACAGAGATTCTAGAAGTGTGCTCAGGGCTGGTAAGAGCTCAAACTTCAAGCTGACTTTCTTCCCTATTAAGTCTGTTATTTCTTAAAGCGGGATTCCACTCTTTTTTTTTTTTTTCTTACCTGTGTTACAGGTGGGCGACTGCTACCTTCGCTTAGCATCCACGTCCGGCGTTTTTTTGACCCCCGGCGCGACGATTCTTTTCCTCGGGATGACTTTTAAAAAAGTGCTCTGGCATTTTCCATTTTAAGTGTGGGCGTCTGAAGCCCACAGGCATTTACTTCCTGTATATATCGATGACGCTCGGCTCCCAGCATGCTCTGCTCCATCTCGCACATGCTCAGTGTGCAATGGTGGTAATGGCAGATACAGCTGCCTGCCCACTTTAAAAATGGCAAATTCGGACACGCCCTCGTCACGTGGCCGGCATCCTAACGAAATCTCACGAGATTTCGCAATTTCATTGTCCCCCCATGGATTCTTGGGAAATTTCCCAGGGACCATTGCGAGGACGATAACCACGCCTACTCCCACGGGAGGACAACCAGGAAGTCAGCAGAAACATCTGAAATAAAAGGTAAGTAAAGAATATTTTTTTTTTTCAGGGTTTATTTAGGTAAGTATTCTATCTTGTGATTTTAATAATATGAAGTTTAATTTTTAGGTACCAAACCGCTTTAAAGGGACCCACTACTGCCAATGGGCTTATCTCATCTACCACTGGTCAAGGAATAAGGGACAGTTTAGCTAATATAATAGTCTTTTTTTCCTCTTGGTACCAAGCATATGCAACCCATACAGTTGAATATTGCTAGAGGAGAGCATTGCTAGTGCTTAGCTCTTATTCTCTCTATACAAAATCTAAATATAATCGTGCAAGTAATAGTAAACCTTGACGCCAACCCAAATAACATCCTTAGATAAAAAAAAATTGAGTGTGTGAAGCTGCTCCTTTAAGTGGATTGACCACCTCTGAAAAGGAAAACAATAAAAAGCAAGGCGCAAACACATCCAATATTTGCATGTGAACAAAAAAGGAGTAGCAATCCAGTATATACTTGAAAATACAAAACGATGAAGACAAGTGTAAAAAGTTTTTTACACTTGTTTGTTACACTTGTTTTCATTATTTTGTATTTTCATGTATATTGGATTGCTACTCGTTTTTTGTTCACAAGCAAATATGAGATATGAGTTAGCGCTGTGTTTATTTTTGTTGTTTTCCATACAAAATATAATGTTTTGTTGGTTGTGTGTTCTTTGACATATTAATTGTTTTCTCAGATTGTTGCTGTTCAAATAAATTGTTAAAATGCCCAAGTGCTGGGCGAGCCAGATGTGTCATCTCCACTGACACAGAGAACGTATATTCAGCTGCTCCTCCAGGGGTTCGCTACAAAATATAGCCCCCAGTAGTAGATTAAAACCAAGTACCTCCTCCTGAAAGAACATAAGCCCTGCAGCACGTAAAATGGGTGGGAGAGCAGCTAAAATTGACTGCTAACCTCAAATCAACCACAAAATAAAATAAAAAAATCCTGCAATAATAAGAAAAAAAGCTGCATTATTGTCCATTTTAAGCCCGGTGGTCATATCTCAAGGGCAATGCAGTGTGTTGTGGTTAAAAAAAAAAAAGTAATCTTCTGGGTGAATCTGCATTATCCACCAGGATTGCAAATCTCAAACCCACAGGATTTACTTGAACCCTTGGTAGTGGTGAACCCGAACCTCATTTCTGGTGTCCACAAACTTTTTGACCATATAGTGCATATAAACTGACAAATTATTGTGCTGACTTAAATAAGCCCAGTATTGTCCTGCTGAAAAACTCCACTTTTATTATGCACACACGATCGGATTTTCCGACAACAAAACTGTGGATTTTTTTCCGAAGGATGTTGGCTCAAACTTGTCTGGCATACACACGGTCACACAAATGTTGATGGAAATTCCAAACATCAGGAATGCGGTGACGTACAACACGTACGATGAGCCGAGAAAAAGGAAGTTCAATAGCCAGTGCGGCTCTTTCTGCTTGATTCAGAGCATGCGTGGATGTTTGTACGATGGACTTGTGTACACGTGTTTTGTTGTTGGAAAATTTGAGAACCTGTTCTCAAACATTTGTGTGCGGAAATTCCGACAGCTAATGTTTGATGGTGCATACACACGGTCGGACTTTCCGACAACAAGCTCACATCGAACATTTCCCGTCGGAACGGGGCCTGTGTATGTAGTATTTAGTGGAATAGCATGTCATGCTATATTTATCCCTCTTCTCTGACAACAAAGTGCTGTCTGTCTGTCTTGGTCTGCTGAAGTCACACATCACTAGTGGACTGTAAAATTCATAATTAGCTTGGCACGCATGAAATTCAATCTCTACTGAGAGGAGGGCCAACAACGTTCACATGTGTGCTACTAGTGTAGATGACTTTGCTTACCAGGAACTATACTGTCAATGACAATGGATATTTCCCAAGTATATTAGAAAAGGAATTTGTGATCCACTCGCCCTTCCTTTAAACAAAATCATTGGCTGTGCGATCAGTTTGCTCTGAAGAGCTCTAATAAATCTGAAACAGCCTAAAGCCTCTGCTGGGGGCCTTATAGTGGGAAGAGAGTTTTTATGCAGCCGGGAGGTGCCCAGGAGTGAAAGGTGTTCGTGTACAGCTGAGCCGCCTGTACAAATCAATGACAGATTGCAGCTGTCCGCGTGACACTGCATGTCCAAGAGTTTGCATGCATACATAGACAGATGAGCGGCCCTGGATGCTGATAGTGTGCGTCTTGGATGTGATGTCAGCAGCCCCAGTAGACTCAGAGCTGTCACTATTTATCCAGGAGCTATATAAAAAGTAGTGAGGTAAAGGGAGGGGTGAAGCAGCTGGGCCAGCACAGATAAGGACTATGAAATGCAAGGTGAGAGGAGATTGTGCAAGTTTAAAGTTGCTGTGGCTTTTCCTGCAGTTGTTTTACATTGATGACAGGGTGTCTTTAAAGTGATATTAAAAAGGTATAATCAATGGTTTTGCACAGAGCAGCCCCGATCCGCCTTTTCTTGGGTCCCAGTGCTCTGGATCCACCCACCCCACCCAGCAAGCTTTTTTTCTTTGGTGGGCACTCGTGCATTCTCACTCCAGAGCCCCGATGTGAGAGTCTATAATACGCACATAAAGGGGCTCAGCCCTGCCCCCCTGCTCTCTCCTCACTGTGATTGACAGCCAAATGGCTCCTGCTGCTGTGTCTGAGCCAATAAGGAGGCAGAGAGCCATGAGAGCCTTGGCTCTTTTGCACATCGCTGGATCGAGATCGGGCTCACATAAGTATATGGGGCGGGTCTGGGGGCTGTACACAGAAGGTGTTTTACCTTCATGCATTATATGCGTAAAAAATCTCCATCCTTTAGAACCACCTTAAACCAAAATACCAGTTTAACCACTTCCCGACCAGCGCACGACGATATACGTCGACAGAAAGGCACGGGCAGGCATATTGGCGTACAGGTACGTCCAATATTCGATGCCGCCCTGCCATCGGGAGCTCGCTGGTCGGGACCCCCGTGAGTCCAGTCGCGGGACCCGCGGACTCGATCGCCGCGGGCATCCCCGCGATCGTCTCACGGAGCGGCCGAATGGAGGAAATGCTGTATAAACAACATTTCTCCATTCTGCCTAGCAACTAGTGACGCTGATCTCTGCTCCATGTGATTGGAGCAGAGATCAGTGTACACTAAATGAAAGCCCAACCCCCCCACAGTTAGTAACACACCCCTAGGAACACTATAAACGCTATAACTTTTGCGCAAACCAATCAATAATCGCTTATTGCGATTTTTTTACCAAAAATATGTAGAAGAATACGTATCGGCCTAAACTGAGGGAAAAAAATGTTTTTTTTATATATTTTTGGGGGATATTATAACAAAAAGTAAAAAATAATGCGTTTTTTTCAAAATTGTCGCTCTATTTTTGTTTATAGCGCAAAAAATTAAAACCGCAGGGGTGATCAAATACCACCAAAAGAAAGCTCTATTTGTGGGAAAAAAAGGGCGTCAATTTTGTTTGGGAGCCACGTCGCACGACCGCGCAATTGTCAGTTAAAGCGACGCAGTGCCGAATCGCAAAAAGTGGTCTGGTCTTTGACCAGCAAAATGGTCCGGTCTGCAAGTGGTTAAAGCTTTAGCTTGCAGCAGAATTCCAGAGCATCAATACAAGTGGTATACGTATAAATTTTGTTATAACATTACTATTAAGTTATTGAATATAAAATTATTTATATTCATATACTATATTATATGGCACGGTCAGGCATCTTAAGCCAAAAGGGAGTGGATGGAGTTTTGAAAGTAAACAAACACATATGAAATGTGAACCCATTAAGGGGTAGGGGTGAGAGTGAAATAGGTGAACGTGTGTGGAGGTATGCACTTGTATTGATGCTCTGGAATTCTGCTGCAGGTGTCGGGCCCCCCTCATGCCTGGCGGGCCCAGTGAGCAACAGTGTGTGACTCCTTGTAAGTTGCACGGAGCGGGGTTCGTTCCTACCCTAGTGTGTCTTCCGGCCTGTTGGCATGCAGATTTGTTCTGACAGTTGGTTTGGAAATCTCGGTTGGGAGGTCCCCTCCGCATGCATATAGGTAAATGTATAAATGGCCACTAATTGCGCTTGTATGATCCTTTGTGCGCGTTTCCCATTTTTGCATGCTAAATGTAGTCTCTTTGCAGCACTCTCATCCTCTAAAGAAGACCCGAATCAAATGGGTCGAAACGCGTCCGCTCTGTCCTTTTTGACATGTTTGATACTTAATGCTATGTATATTTTTATGTTGTAATATTTGCACCCCATGGGAATAACCCCATGCTTAGCTCATATTTTAACCTTCATGGTATGTAATACGCCAATAAACTTTTACTAATTAAAATACTTTTTTTGAATTTCTCAATCTCTTGATACCTTTGTATTTTTCTGCTAAAAAAACCCTTATTGGGGGAATCTTCCCACATTATATTATCTGGGATGTGCAGCAACCATACCTCTCTGTATTTGTATCTTTCCCATGCTAAAACAATTAGGGTTTTAGTTATTAAAATATACAGGGGGTTAGATTTGGTATACACAATTTATAGTGCATTGACATAGGCTTGCATACAGGGTGTGCCAGATGTGCCTGGGCACACCCTAATCACTCTGTGCAGACTTCCCCTGCTGCTTGGCTGCAGAGAAAGGGACTGAGTAATCTCTGTCCTCAGTCGCTTTCTTTGTCTCAAAAGTGAGACATCAGGGGGGTCTGTCTAGACCCCTAATATTTCACCAAAGCCTCCCAATAGGGCTCCTAAAAAAAAATAAAAAATAAAAAAAAATAGTAAAAAAAATAAAATTATTGTAAAAAATATTGTAAAAATTAAAAAGATTAAAATTGTAAAAAAGTAATAATAAAAAAAAAATGAAAAAAAAATGGCAACACTGATCTCTGCTCTACTGACACCAACCTCTGCCCTACCGATATATACACTTTGAAAACACATCAGATCTCAATGAGGAAAAATATCAAGTGGGATATCTATACTGATATGGACTGGGTTATGTGTTAGGAACGAAAGGATGCCACATCGTTTGATCGAAATGAAAATGATCAACCTACAGAGGGCTGAACTCAAAGAAATCCCAAAAATTTAAGTGAAAAAATGATGCAGCAGGCTAGTCCATTTTGCTGAAGTTTCATTGCAGCAACTCAAAATGGTACTCAGTAGTTTGTATGGCCCCAACATGCTTGTATGCATGCCTGACAACATCGGGGCATGCTCCTAACAAGACGACGAATGGAATCCTGGGGTATTTCCTCCCAGATCTGGACCAGGGCATTACTGAGCTCTTGAACAGACTGAGGTGCAACCTGGCGGCGTCGGATGGACCGACAATGTCCCAGAGGTGTTCTATTGGATTTAGGTCAGGCGATCGTGGGGGCCATTCATTGGTATCAATTCCTTCATCCTCCAGGAACTGGCTGTATACTCTCGCCACATGAGGCTGGGCATTGTCCTGCACCAGGAGGAATCCAGGACCCACTGCACCAGCGTGGGGTCTGACAGTCGATCCAAGGATTTCATCCTAATACCTAATGCCAGTCAGGGTGCCATTGTCTAGCCTGTAGTTTAACCACTACAATACAGGGCACTTTCGCCCCCTTCCTTCCCAGCCCAATTTTCAGCTTTCATCGCTCTAGCGCTTTCAGTGACAATTGCGCGGTCATGCTACACTGTACCCAAATGAAATTTTTATCATTTTGTTCGCACAAATAGAGCTTTATTTTGGTGGTATTTATTCACGACTCCGTTTTTTATTTTTTGCGATATAAGCGCAAAAAAGCGGAAATTTGGAAAAAAAACTATATTTTCTTTTTTCTATTTTAAAAGAAATCCAATAAAATCAAATTTTGTCATAAATTTAAGCCAAAATGTATTCTGCTACATGTTTTTGGTAAAAAAAATTCCGTTAAGTGTATAATAATTGGTTTGTGTGATCACGGACATATGTACGCAAATGATCATGTACATATGTGTGCAGGTGATCACGTACATATGTGTGCACATAATCATTGGGACAAGTGATTTTAGTGGGACATATGTGGGGGACATGTTTTTATTATTAGGGACATGTGTTTTTATTTTTTGGGGACATGTATGTTTTGGGGACATGTGTGTTATGGGGACATATGTGGGGACTGTGTTTACACTGTGTGGTGTGTTGTGTGTTTACACTAGACTGAAGATCAGTGAGTAAAAAGCTGTAAAAAACAGCTCATACTCACTGATCATCAGCCGGCTGCAGCAATCTGCTCTCCTCTCCTCAGCGATGACTTCTGTGTGAGGAGAGGAGGAGCCGATTGCCTAGCAACCGGCTGTTTGTTTACATCACATGACGGCCGTGATTGGACACGGCCGTCATGTGATCAGGAGGGCCAATCACAGAGCCTTCCTGCCGATCTGAGATGCGCCGTGTCCCGGTGACACGGGCGCATCGGGATCGCGCCGCTGCGCGGGCACGCGCGCGATCCCGCTCCTCCTGATGGACATTCCTGAACGTCCTATCAGGAGTAGACGGCTCCCACCCGGCCGTATATGTGCATTGGCCGGATGGGAAGTGGTTAAAGACAGTTTTCCTCTGGGTGGGACTTTGGAAGGGCAGTGAACAGCTATAAGGTCACACGGAAATACAAAAATATATAAAGCTTTAATAGATTAAAGTTAAAAGACATAATCACATATATACAATACATGGAATGTTCTGGATGCTGATACAAAATTACCCAATTTGTATAACAGTTGGCAACCACAGTTGATCTGTTGAAATAAATGAGGACAACAGAGATAGGGTATTGTCCTCATGTATTTCAACAGATCAACTGTGGTTGCCAACTGTTATACAAATTGTGTAATTTTGTATCAGCATCCAGAACTTTCTATGTATTGTATATATGTGATTACTTCTTTTAACTTTAATCTATTAAAGCTTCATATATTTTTGCAATTCTGTTTGACCTTATAGCTGTTCACTGCCCTTCCAAAGTCTAGGATTAGGACGCACACCCCCCAGTGCCTCTTGGGATGCATGACGTGCAGTCCCATTCAGCAAAGAGGAGGGAGAAGGGGGAGCAGTACCTGCACCCGGAAGAGCCGGCAGATGATCTGACAACATGGTGGCACCGGACCTGTGCAGCCGCTGCAGAGGAAGATCCCAGAGGCTCAACGTTGGACCTGCTGGCTAGGTGAGTATGCTTACTGTGCTGAAGAATATCTAAGATAAGCAGGGAAAAAAACTGAAGAAATTACACTTTGCTACAATGTAATATAGTGAGTGTACAGCTTGTATAACAGTGTAAATTTCCTGTCCCCTCAAAATAACTCAACACAGCCATTAATGTCTAAACCGTTGGCAACGAAAGTAAGTACGCCCCTAAGTGAAACTGTCCAAATTGGACTCAATTAGCCATTTTCCTTCCCCGGTGTCATGTGACTTATTAGTGTTACAAGGTCTCAAGTGTGAATGACGAGCAGGTGTGTTAAATTTGGTGTTATTGCTCTGACTCTATCAAACTGGTCACTGGAAGTTCAACATGGCATCTCATGGCAAAGAACTCTGAGTATCTGAAAAAAAGAATTGTTGCTCTACATAAAGATGGCCTAGGCTATAAGAAGGTTGCCAAGACCCTGAAACTTAGCTGCAGCATGGTGACCAAGACCATACAGTGGTTTAACAGGACAGGTTCTACTCACAACAGGCTTTGCCATGGTCAACCAAAGACATTGAGTGCACATGCTCAGCATCATATCCAGAGGTTGTCTTTGGGAAATAGACATATGAGTGCTGACAACATTACTGCAGAGGTTGAAGGGGTGTTTCGGGGGTCAGCCTGTCAGTGCTCAGACCATACGACGCACACTGTATTAAATTGATCCTGCATGGCTGTCATCCCAGCCTCTTCTAAAGATGATGCACAAGAAAGCTCGCAAACAGTTTGCTGAAGACAAACAGACTAAGGACATGGATTACTGGAACCATGTCCTGAGGTCTGATGAGACCAAGATAAACTTATTTGGTTCAGATGGTGTCAAGCATGTGTGGGGTCAGGTGAGGAGTACAAAGACAAGTGCGTCTTGCCTACAGTTAGGCATAGTGGTGGGAGTGTCATGGTCTGGGGCTGCATGAGTGCTGCCGGCACTGGGGAGCTACAGTTTATTGAGGGAACCATGAATACCACCATATATTGTGACATACTGAAGCAGAGCATGATCTCCTCCGTTCGGAGACTGGGCTGCAGGGCAGTATTCCAATATGATAATGACCCCAAACATACCTCCAAGACAACCACTACCTTGCTAAAGAAGCCGAGGATAAAGGTGATGGACTGGCCAAGCATGTCTCCTGACCTAAACTCTATTAAGCATCTGTGGGGCATCCCCAAATGGAAGGTGGCGGAGCGCAAGGTCTTTAACATCCACCAACTCCATGATGTTGTCATGGAGGAGTGGAAGAGGACTCCAGTGGCAACCTGTGAATCTCTGGTGAACTCCCTGCCCAAGAGGGTTAAGGCAGTGCGGGAAAATAATGGTGGCCACACAAAATATTGACACTTTGGGCCCAATTTTAACATTTTCACTTAGGGGTGTACTCACTTTTGTTGCCAGCGCTTTAGACATTATTTTCAGGGGACTGTTATACAAGCTGTACACTTACTACTTTACATATTTTTGCAAAGTGTCATGTCTTCAGTGTTGTCACGCGAAAAAATATAATAAAATATTTACAAAAATCTGGGGGGTGTACTTACTTTTGTGAGATACTGTACAAAACAATTGATTCTGGGGCTTAAGGATAGACACCGGGGCAGTGATGTACAGCTGTATCTAAACTACCATTTACCTGCTTTTGAAAATGCTGGTTTCTTGGTTGTCATACTGATCCAATGATTCAAAAGTTCTCAAAGTCAAAGACCTAAAAACAAGTGTGGAAATCAGAAGTGCTGACTTTCTGTGTGCTTGTTCCTAATGGTAAGTGACCTGAAGCAACTTTGTTGCTTAGTGCCCCATTAGCAGCATTCTATTATATCTGTTCATCATATACTGTACCACAGGGGTAGGCAACCTTTTGAGCATCATGTGCCGAAAAATATTTTCAAAGCAATTGAGAGGGCCAGCTACATAAAAATAAATGTCAACTTCACACTCTCAATCACTAAAGGAATATTTATAATGTAATGCTGTAAACTACTCAAATAATAATAAGAAATGAATATTTAGCTTTCAAAGATTGTCGCCCTAGGGCAGGGCGTGTGTTAGGACTACATAACACTTACCTCTCTCTTCCATAACAGGGAGTGTTTTCTAACCAATGGAGATAGCAGGGAACAATGCTAACTGATAACAGACCAGAGGCAGAGAGTGGAGAGTGATCAGCTCACAAGATTTCTGGTTAAATGGACAGCTTTTTTATAGGGGTGGGAAGGGGAGGGGGGGGGTGGATGTTCACCACAGAAAGGTCCATCTTCAGCATCTGTCATAGGTATGAAAGTTAAAGTTAGAGTTAAAGCTACGCAGGTTGAGACATAATATCTGCATAGACATTGGTGTACTTGAAGGTCACCCAGCAGGCCCATATCTTTTTAGCTAGGTCAGACTTGCCACGCAAGGAGAGGGTCAGATCCTCCATGCGATAAGTGTGAACCAACCTAAACAGCCAGCGGCGGAGTGTTGGGATCGTCTTCTGTTTCCAAAACTGTGGGATAAGAGTTTTCGCGGCATTGAGGAGATGGGGTATAATAGAGTTTTTATATGAGCCTGCTGGTTCTCCTGTACAATGGAGCAGAACAAACCATGGGTCATTAGGTACTTCCCAACCCTGAATTTGCTTAATCCAATATAGGACAGCGAGCCAGAATGGGCGAATCCTGGGGCAAAACCACCAGATGTGAGCGTGAGTGGCCTGCTCGCCACATTCTCTCCAACACAGCGGAGAGATCGCGGGGAAGACCCTATGCAGTGTCACCGGTGTGTAGTGCCACCTGGTTAACAATTTGTAGGCTACCTCCGACATTTTCGATGATCCAGAAGCGGTATGCGCCATGGTGTGGATAGTGGACTTTTGGGTTGGGGTAAGTTCTTTATGAAGGTCCAGTTCCCAATTACGGATAAAAGTAGGGGTTTTGGTAGACTCCAGAGACAGCAAGGCATGGTAAAAATGAGAAATGGGTTTCACAATGGGTTGGTTATCCGAGAAGGCGGACTCCAAAGGCGTGAGCTCGGTGATGGAACGTAGAGGCTTAGGAAGTGAGCGGACAAATGCCGCCAATTGGCAGTGCTTCCAGCGGTCCATGTAAGAAATATGCGAGTCGCCCATGATAGCAGAGAGTGGGAGCACGCCAGAAGGGCCAGCAACCTGGTGTAGATGAGTCTTAGTCCCCAAACGCCAAGATGAAGGTAGATGAGGGCCCATGTTACCGGGTGGGAAATAATTATGCCCCGACAAAGGCATCAATGGTGAGTTGTAGGGTCACCCCTGGGCTTTGCACAGAGAATCCCATATCGCGAGAGAGGAACTTGTCAGTGGTGACGAGTTAGTAGACAATGTTCTATATTTCTTCGGTATCCACATTTGGGTAAAGAGGTCGGTATCACTGAGTTCCATTTCTAAAGCGACCCACAGTTTAGTATTTATGCAATATTTCCACTCTGACAGTCTGGCCAGTATGATGGAGCAGAAATATAGCCGGAAATCCGGAATTGCCAGGCCTCCATCACTCCTTAACTGTAAAAGCAAAGACTGTGGGAGCCTGGGTTTCCTCCTGTTCCAGACATACCTATAAACCATAGAATTCAATATAGTAAAGAAACCAACCGGTATCCCAAATGGGATCATTTGCATCATAAAGAGCACCCGAGGCAGCAGGTTCATTTTAACCAGCCCAATTCTCCCCAACCAGGAATGACTTAGCTGATACCATCTCTGGAGGTCCGACCTAATTGTGTTGAGGAGTGGTAGTAAATTGGCATGGAAAAGGGGCAGTGGGTTGGGCATAAGGTGAATACCTAAATATTTCATGTGCCTTGTCTGCCAGGTAAAGGGGAAATTCTGTTTCATATGTGATGCGGAGCGTGCGGGGACCGTTACATTTAATATTTCAGATTTGGACATGTTAATTTTGAAATTAGAGACCTTACTATAAGCCGAGAATTCAGATATGAGTTTAGGAAGAGTAATTAGGGGTTGTTGCACATAAAACAATATATCGTCTGCATACGCAGCGTACTTGTGCTCCGTCCTGCCAACAGTTATACCACGTATGCTTGGGTTCCGCCGAACAATAGAGAGGAAAGGTTCCAGGGATATCGCAAATAAAATTGGGGAAAGCGGGCAGCCTTGGCGCGTGCCATTATGTAAGGTAAGGGGGTCACTAAGAGTACCATTAATTCTTAATTGAGCCGTGGGTTGACGGTATAGAGCTGAGATTTGAGACCGAAGGGAAGGGCCAATCCCGAGATGAGACAACGTCGCAATAAGGAACTTCCAGCCCACCCTGTCAAACGCTTTTTCAGCATCCATAGAAAGTTACAGGGTGGGCTGGGAGACCCGTCGCACATGTGCCATCAGAGAGAAAGTACGCAGAGAATTATCACGTGCCTCCCTCCCTGTTCGCAATAGCTTTGGCATAAATTTTGGCGTCTATATTCAATAACGAGATAGGACGGTAACTTTCACAGTCGGCAGGGTCCTTCCCCGCCTTAGGGATAACCGTAATATGAGCATGGGTGGTTTCTGGGCGGAGAGCTCCACCATTCACGGTCACGTTGGCGTAATTGGTCAAGTGTGGGAATAGTTTGTCAGCATAGGAGCGGTAGTATGACACCGTAAAGAAGTCGGGCCCCCGGCGCCTTACCCTTCGCCATACCCTTGAGGGCAGCCAACAACTCTGCTGATGTAAATTCTCCCTCCAAAGAAGCTAGGGCCTCTTGAGGGAGTTGCGGGAGGGCAGCACAGGCCAAGTAATCCTGAATAAGTTTCAGCTTAGCATTTCTGTCAACATCGCTTTGTCGGACGTAATAGAGATGTTGGTAGAACTCCCTGATTTCTTTGGCAATATGTGGGGTGGCAAATGCCACCGACCCTGCATGAGTCTTAATTTTGGGAATGAATGCTGCAGCCTTCCGCTGTCCTATGGAGTTAGCCAACAATCTACTGGGCCTGTCCCCCCACTCATAAAAACATTGGGATACCAATCGCGATTGTTTTTTCTGGTCCAGATGTAGATGGGTCTTTAGGGACTCCCTTTTTTCAGTGAGGGTATGAAAGAGGGACAAAGATTCGCTCTGCTTGTGCTGCCGCTCCAGCCTCTTAATGTCCTGCATCAGGGTAACCTGTTGTGTCGCCCACTCCTTCCTAGCACCCATTTCAATAAGTCTACCCCTAATAAATACTTTGTGGGCTTCCCACAATATGCCCGGGGAGACTTCGGAGTTCATATTAGTTTTAAAATAGAAATCTAGTTCTCTCCTACCATTTTTTTTATCTATTTCCTCGGAGATTAGGTTTTCATTTCGCTTCCAGTTGGCAGATTTAAGGGGCAGTGAATCTACTTTGAGAGTGAGCGAGGTCGGTGCATGGTCTGATAGGGGAGAGGTTTCTATACCCAATCTTACTAATAATGGTAGGTGTTGGTGATCAATGAGACATAAATCGATTCTAGAGTACGCCCGGTGTACAGCAGAATAGTGGGTGAAATCTCGTTTGCATGGGTGCATGATCCTCCAGGTGTCCATCAGCTGCGACTCATGCAGCTGTGTGCGAAAGTACCTCATCTTTTTATAGGACAGGGTCGATCCCCCTCTAGAAGTGTCCAGAGTGGGTTTTAGAGCAACATTAAAATCACCCGCTACGACCACACACTCGCTAGCGAAGTCCCTCAATGAAGTAAGTGTCAATGCAATAAAACTCGCCTGGTCTCTATTGGGGGAATAAAGAGTAGCCAGGGTACATGGCATGCTGCCCAGGGTGCCCTTCAGAAATAAAAAGCGGCCAGCCGTGTTGCCTAACAGATTTCAATGTGAACGCGCTTCCCCTTCGAAACCCAATGGCAAACTCCCTTAGCTTTGGAAATATTCGAGAGGCTATAATACCACGTAGGGTATTTGGGGGGAGTATAACTTGACCGGAGTTGTATGAGTGAGGTGGGTCTCCTGGAGAAAGACCACATCCCCTCGTAAACGGTCTAGTTCCCTGTGTAGGTCGTGTCTCTTCCCGGGGGCATGTAGGCCCCTAACATTAAATGAAATAAGGTTCACCGTAGCCATGGGGTCTCAGATAGAGGAACCGCGTCCCGTCCACATATATTGTGATAGTATTGAGGCGAACAGAACCACCCAGGGAAAGGGGGACAGGAGAGGGTGAGGGTGGGGAGGGGGAAGAGGAGGGAAGCGAAGCCAGAGAAGAAGAGAGGAAGCAAAGAGAAGTGAAAAGAGTAAAGTAGGACATCAAAAGTGAGAGCAGGAGAGAGAGCAGCTTAGCAACAACTCTAAGTGCACGCAGAAACCTGCAGTGCAAAGGCGGGTTGCACGCCCGACCCGAAGCCCCCACGCCCACCCCAACAAGTAGGGTAAGGGCACCAGGACTCCGCGCCAGACGGCCCCTGCCATAAAAGGGGAGGTGATGCATGGACAGACGGAGGCTAACCACGCCATAGGGGTCAGGGACGCATCTCAACGGTCCGTAACGTACATAATAAAGAGAAAATGCAAACTAAAAGTAAAAAAAATAAATGAATAACAGAAGACAGGGTCTGAACAGCCACCACGAACTAAACCAAAGGATCAGTGGTCAGTCTATAACATGAGCTCCGATGTAGTCTCATGGGGCGGACAGGAGGCAACCCCAGACTACCTTCGTAGGGAACAGTGCACAGAGCAACAATACGGTTTTGCCCATAAGTTTGGGGGCCTCAAGAGTATAAAGCACTGAGTAGATACGTAGGAAGCAAGGGTAACAAAGTGAAATGTATAACTGAGTCAGCAGACCAGGCCCAATTAAACAGAACTCTATAGGGGTATACTTGTGGGAACCAAGGATCCCTCTCCGGCCAGAGAAGGAGGTTAGCGTGACTTCAAAGGACCATGCAGTTTCCCCGCTATGGGTGTGCCAGGTTCCCTTGTGCTGCGGCTTGTTGTTTACGGCCCACTCTCTGCCATTTGCATTCGGAGCTGCCCAGCAAAGGCGGGATGACATCTTGCCAGCCAGGGAGGTCCGGGACAGCAACATTCAGGTCTTCACAGAATTGTGCCAAGTCCTCCGGGAACCTAAGGACCGAGGTTTTACCGTTCACAGAGGCAATCAGTGCCGCAGGAAAGACCCATCTGTATTTTAATGGACGCCGCCTGCAGGAGTTCTGTAAGAGGGCATAAGGCCCTGCGCCTGTCCAGGATCTTCTTTGCCAGATCTGGGTAAAGAGTGAGCGGTGCACCATCAAAATCGAATGGCGTAGCATCTCTGGCCTTCCTCATAATCTGCTCCTTTTCTGGATAGTGGTGGACTCTGCAGATGATGTCACGCGGAGCATCAGTAACCAGATTACGGGGCGGAGGGCTCTGTGAACCCAGTCAATTTTTAAAGGTGCGTCCGCCGATCGACCAAGGAGGCTGTTAAAAATAGCTCTAACAGAGGGCAGGAGGTCCTCATCCCCGGTCGCCTCCGGTAGGCCTCAGATCCGAATATTGTTGCGCCTGTTCTGATTCTCCTGGTCCTCAATCTTGTAAAGGGCCATCCGGTAGGCAATTGCAAGCTGGCGGGTGGTCTTCTGAAGGGATCTTATGGCGGACGCATGACGGTCTAGTCGCTGTTCTGTCTCCTCCACACGCACCAGCACCTGTGACAGGTCAGAGCGGACCGCCGAGACCTCCTTCCTAATCACTTGTTCCAAGTTCAGTAACATTGAGGCCAGGCCCGCTTTGGTCGGGAGATCGCTCACTCTGGGGACTGCTCTGGAAGGAAAGGCCAGGTCACCATCCCCCACCGATTCGGCCGAGGTGTCAGGCGAGCCCGGTCTGCGCTCCGGCCTAGCTGTGGAGGCGGGGCTTGTCCCCAGCAGCGCGCTGTGTGGCGAGCGGCCTAGTCCATCCTGTTCATCAGCGTCCTCGGGTTCTGCGGATAAAAAACGCTTAATCATTCCCGTAGCAGCTCCCTTCTTAGGCAGGGACTTGCCTGTCTTCCTCCCCATCCTCGGGTAGAGTAACTGAGGGGATCGTGATTAAAAAGAACAAAATTGTCATGCCAGCGTTGGAGCTCCCGGGAAGCACGTCCTCTCTAGTACATCGCCAAGCCACGCCCTGGTTTTCCTGTTGTGTCAAATGCCACGCCAATCAAGATGAATACTGAAGTTTTCCAAAAGTGTTTTTTTTGTTTTGTTTTTTGGGTTAACAGAGATCCTGGCTCCTTTAAAGCAGATTAAACAGCACATTGTAATCTGCCCCTCTCTAAACTGTAAAAAAAATCCTGCCACTTCCTGTATCTCCCCCTCTGCACTTTGTCATCTGCAGCCCTGCTGTCTACTCTACTCTCTCCCTAGCCTCCCTTCCTGTCAGCTCCATGTTCTGTGTCTGTCTCTGCCCCCATACCCGGCACGATTAGAAGTAACCTAGTCACTGCCAGCCTCTCTATTATAGTTAGGCATAGCACACTGCATTAGTCTTTTATAAAAACGAGGCTTGTAAATATCGATTTAGCATGATCTTCAGGCTGGTCACAGGACTCTTGGCTGTTTTCCAGGGCTACTGCAGGAGGGGGGCTGAGAGGCCATGTGACGTCAGAGGGAGATCTCGACCCCTCCTGCAGTAGCCATGTATCGGAGCTGTACAGTGGCTGCGAGTCATGTGACTAGCCTGAAGATCGCTCTAAATCGGTATTTACAAGCCTCGTTTTTATAAAAGACTAATGCAATGTGCTATGCCTAACTACAATACAGGGGCTGGCAGTAATTTGTATATATGGGTTCACAGAAGTGATTCACAGTGCTAGTATTTCCTCCTACACATCTCCACAGAATACAGTAGAGGAGGACCAGTAGATCGACTCCTGGAAGTGTCGGTTTCTGAAGAGGACTTTGGGAGCCAACTTCTCTAGATTAGAACCTTTGAGTACAGTGCCTTGCAAAATTCACCCCCCTTGGCAGTTTTCATGTTTTGTTGCCTCACAACCTGGAATTAACATGGATTGTTTGAGGATTTGCATCATTTAATTTACAGAACATGCCCACAACTCTGAAGATGTTTTTTTTTTTTTTTTATTGTGAAGCAAACAGGACAAAATAACAGAAAAAGTCAATGTGCAGAACCATTCACCACCCCTAAAATCAATACTTTGTAGAGCCACCTTTTGTGGCTATCACAGCTCCAAGTCACTTTGGATAAGTCTCTATGAGATTGCCTCATTTTACCACTGGGATTTTTGCCCATTCCTCCTTGCAAAACTGCTCCAGCTCCTTCAAGTTGGATGGTTTGCGCTTGTAAACAGCAATCTAAGTCTGACCACAGATTTTCTATTGGATTGAGGTCTGGGCTTTGACCAGGCCATTCCAACACATTTACATGTTTCCCCTTAAACCCCTTAAGTATTGTTTTAGCAGTGTGTTTGCGGTCATTGTGCTGCTGGCAGGTGAACCTCAAAGCCTCAAATCACACAGAGTGGTACAGGTTTTGCTCAATAATATCCCTGTATTTAGCACCATCCATCTTTCCCTCAACTCTGACCAGTTTCCCAGTCCCGACTGCTGAAAAACATCCACACAGCATGCTGTCACCACCACGTTTCGCTGTGGGGATGGTGTTCTTTGGGTAATGTGACGTGTTGGGTTAATGCCACACATAGCGTTTTCTTTGATGCCCAAAAAGTTCAATTTTAGTCTCATCAGACCAGAGCCCCTTCCTCCATACATTTTGGTAGTCTCCTACATGCCTTTTCGCAAACTAAAAAAAAAAAAAAAAAACATGCCATTTTATTTATTTTTTGCTGAAAGTAATGGCTTTCTTCTGGCCACTCTGCCATAAAGCCCAACTCTGTGGAGCGTACGGCTTATTGCCGTCCTATGTACAGATACTCCAGTCTCTGCTGTGGAACTCTGCAGCTTCTCCAGGGTTACCTTCGGTTTCTGTGCTGCCTCTCTGATTAATGGCCTCCTTGAGTTTTGGTGTGCGGCCGTCTCTTGGCAGGTTTGCTGTTGTGCCATGTTCTTTCCATTTGGTTATGATTGATAATCCTTAGGAGCACCATCAAATCTAAGATTTGGATTTTTTTTTTTTTATAACCTAACCCTGACTTGCACTTCGCAACAACATTGTCCCTTACTTGTTTGGAGAGTTCCTTGATCTTCATGGCAGTGTTTGATTAGTGGTGCCTCTTGCAGCCTCTGGGGCCTTTCAAAAAGGTATGTATATGTAATGACAGATCATGTGACACTTAAATTGCACACAGGTGGACATTATTTCACAAATAAGGTGACTTCTGAAGGTAATTGGTTGCACCAGAGTTTTTTATGGGCTTCATAACAAAGGGGGTGAATACATACGCACATGCCAATTATCAGTTTTTTATTTCTGAAAAATAGTTTTATGTATGCATTTTTCTAATTTTACTTCACCAACTTAGACTATTGGGTTCTGATCCACCACATATTATTCAGATTAAAAAAACATTGAACTAAAGGTTGTAATGTAACAAAAGCCACGGGGGTGAATACTTTTGCAAGGCACTGTGTATGTATATATATATATATATATATATATAATATATATATATATATATATATTTTTTTTTTTTTCTCTCTGCAATAGGGTTGCACCGATACTAGTATTGGTGTTGGTGCCGATACCAAGCATTTGCATGAGTATCAGTACTTGTGCAAATGCTCTGATGCCTGATCTGACACCTGTTGTATCGGACCAGGCATCCTCGTATGTTGCGGGGGGGGGGGGGGGGGGCAGGCTAAACTATGATTACGATGCTTCAGTTTATGAATGGAGAGGAACAGCATTGAATGACCACACAATTACCAGTTAAAGCAGCGCAGTGCCAAATTGTAAAAAGTGCTCTGGTCATTGAGCAGCCAAATCTTCCGGGGCTGAAGTGGTTAAAGGTTAAATTGTAAAAATAATAAAACACTGACACCATCCACTCCCCCCCCCCCCCCCCAAAAAAAAGCATTGTAAACAAAAAATACCAAATAAAAATTGTAAAAAATAAAACTGTAAAAATAAATAAAAGAAAGAAAAAAAAATACTGACAGTCCACACCTCATCAGTACCACCTATCAGTGCTGCATATTCGTGCCACTGTCACACGACGTTAAAAAAAAAAAAAAAAAAGTATCGGTACTTGTACTCGGTCTTAAAAAAGTTGTATCGGTGCAACCCCTACATTGCATTTATACTTCATTTGCAATTTTTACTTACATACCAGAACCAATTTTAAATTATTGAAAACATTTGATCAGCATTAGATCCAAGAAACTAGGAATTTTAGAAGGTTTCCAAAGGCAGCTCCTATACTTCTCCAAACACAGGTTTCCATTAGTAGGACCATGCAGGTCAGACATGATCTGCGGGTTTCAGTAATGTATAAATTAGGCTTTTCCAGGTCTCCATTCTGGGGGCCTAAATTAATTATCTGGATGACCCAACCCACCATTCACAATTGAGGAAAATAAAATTATTTTGGCTTTGTGATGCAAGTACAGGCATATAAATGTGATTTTAAAAAGAAATGCTGAACTTCCAGTATTTTAGTATCAGTTTTATAGTCCATTTTATATACAAAAATTTCAGAAGAAAAATAAAAACATTTGAGCATTGACAAAGCATTCTACTATATCTCAGCATGCCTCATATGGCCAAACAGTCATAGCTGGGGACTAACTGGCTATTTAGTTTGATTACATGATACTTTGTGTCACTGGGAGTTGCTTTCAGGAGTGTAGCCATAAAGCAGCCCGTAGACAAGTCCGTTTTTTTTCATTCAACCAGTGGGTTGAACAAAAAAACACAAAAACTTAGCTCTCGTGTGGATGGGGGGATCCTCCCTGCTGAGCTATTGTATTCTGACAGCAGGGAGATTTCTCAACCACCAGAATACACTGATCAGCATTGTAGGCTATAGTCTGCCCGACAGGGTGGTTGATCGATAGATCGATTTCTGTAAAACCACAGTGCCCAGACATGGATCCCTGCTGGACTGGCCAATTGTGAGTCGTGTATGTCTACATTTTCTAGTAACTTCACGATAAATACACCATGACATGCTTCATAAGCTTATGTTCTACTGTTATACGGCTCTGAAGGAATCAACTTCTGAAACACGTTGGGTGATTCTGCCAACATTGAATAATGGTGTATTTATCATGAAGTTACCAGAAAATGTATAACATCACTCGTATGTATATCGTATGTTCTGTTGGTAATACAACATGTCAGCCATAATCTGTTTTTAATTAATATTGTTGAATAAAATTTGTATTGAAATTTTAGCTAAAAACGTTTGGTCCATATACATTAATATTTATGGATTAAAGATTATATCGTTTTTTGGGGCCTTTAAAGTCCAGGGGGTGCTTTCTTTTTTGTTTCACTTGGGATGATGGCCTAATCCAACCTTCAACCATTTCTATTGTAACATTGGAGAGTAAAGAGTCTGTGTATAACTCTGTGTATATCTTTCTGCTCCCCGAGAACATGTGTGGCCAGAGGGAGAAGATGGCGATCTATTCTCACACCTTTCTGGAAACCCTGTGTAAATGTAAGGAACAGTGGAGGTAGACTGATCTCCAGTTACTGTCATTGCCTGCATATTGCATGCCTCTGTTGGACCAGCTATACTGCTTTTCTGCCTAAAGCTGTTAACCCCTGCAGCACCAGAACTTCAGAGACAGGAAGAGGACGAGGCATCCCCGCAGTGAGGATTTCTATAGGATCCATTTGTCTGCACAACGCAAGTCATCTTACATTCCAGTAAGCGATGTGACTAAATCTGTAGGGACTTCAGCTTTAAAGCCACAAGTGCTTTTTTCACTTCTGCTTTTTCTTTATTCCAGCTTTACAATAATTTAGATGTTGGATTGAAGGTTTAATATAAAACTTTTAATTCCTAGGTTTTTTTTTTAATAGATGTTGATCGGACTAAAAAGAGACAACGGAGGAGGAAAGTGTAATATGGGTCCAAATGAGGGACAGTTAGGAGCTACATTTCCATTTGATGTGGCCCACTATATACCATCCCTAGATTTTATTGCTGGTAACCCCAATTCCTTCTAGAAGTTCCCAGGTATTCAAATGACTTGGCAGTGAATACTGGGCTTACCTCTACAAATGCTCCAGCACTACAAGTGTTCTGCTGCAATTCAAAACTACAATAACTTCAAATGCAAATAAAGGAAATGTATCGTAATGTAATATAGGGTATAAATAAAAGCCCAGCACAGCTGCACTGTGTGATGTGCATTGGAAAAGTAGTTAGCAGCTTCTGTTAAGAGTTCCCCCTCTAGTGGTCAGAGATAAAGTTGCATGTAATGCCTGTCCCTTACTAGATCCAAGAATTACTCTTCTTTTGGGAAACGCTGGTACATTTAAAGATATGTTGGACAAATGTCACATTGTGGTGCTGAAATTAAAATCCCTGAGCAAATCATAATTATGTCCATTGTGTCATTTAGAGATTTCATCCAGTTTCCAGCTACTCTTAATGTTAATCACTGTTCTCATCACTAACTGTATTCATGTAGAGTACAAAGGGGGGATCCAAGGCTGCGTATACAGTAACAAGGGTTTTCATAGTAAGTCAAGATAAAATCTTGAATTACTCTGCAGTTCTAGTATTTATTGGATATGGCAAAAATAAAGAGTGTAAAACTGTACATATTAAAATAAAAGTTTAAACATACCAGGTTCTCTCTGCTGTTACAATGCATTCCTTTAGCTGGACATATAGCATTCCCTACCATGATCTGTTGTTAATATTACCTTACCTGCAGATTGCCAGGACCTTCTCTGTTACATCACCATCTGGAATTCATGATGGGAGTCTTGGCGTTTGGATATGTGATGCCCCCAGATGTGCCCATCAAACCATTCCTCATAGATACAGCTCCATCCTGGCATCTGCTGTGCAGCCTCTGGCTTAATGCAGCTTTTAATATAACTGATTGATTTCATAATCCCAATAAACGAGAGGGGGTTGGATTATAACAATGTACAGATCATCCCAGCGAGGAAATGAGATGAAACAGAAATCCAGGACTACCTGAAATGTTGGAGGGTAATACCAAATTCAAAAAGCCATTTAAGAAGGCAGGGTAAATGCATTTGAACAAACCACATTTTTTCAATAGAATCGTTCAGTAAAACATAAATATGATCATTCACATTTTATAAACTTTAACAGATTTGGACATATTATCTCAGTGAGTTATGCAGATGTCAGTTACTGTACTAACCCCACTCTCATCCTTTCTAAACTAATGCAATATTGGTTATCTAGAAGGATATACACGCCTCCTGCATGTAGACTTATCTGTCAAATGTCTCCCCTGTCTGCTATGAGACCCGAAAAACTGCAGATTTTGTGGGTGGATCTGTTTTCCAGGGCTCAGTGGGTGGAGTTGTGATGTCAGTAGACTCCCCGCCCACCTCTACACTCCCCTTATCAACATGCATTTTCTCCTGTGTATTTCTTACACTGAACTTCTGCTATGATCACTAACATTCAGTCAAAACCCAGAAAAGTCCCCACATGACTTCAGCATGCCAAATCATGCTGAGGTGTGGAACAGCCAATCCTTGCAAAGCAGCAGAAGAAGAAAGGAGTGGGAGGGAATTAAAAAATAATGCATGTCTCTTAGGGGGGTGCACTAGATATGCAAATCACCTGTCACTCACAGCATGGGGGAGGATTTGACAAAGTTTTTCTCTGTCAAGATTTATCTCACTGAACAATAAAAGAGGATTGCTCAGAGCTGGATTAACTCTTTGTGGCAAGACTGGGCTCAAATGATAGGAAATCGTACACTCATATATAAAATAATAATAAAAAATAAATAAAAATCGGGTTTACATACATTTTTAAGTTAAAAGTCACCTCAACTGAAAAAGCGAAGATTTGCTATTTTATAGGAAATATCTAAAATGTTGATTGTGAAGTAGGTGCTTTACATTTTTTCTTTTGACTCCAGAAAACAGCATTGCACTTCCTGTGCCTTGAGGTTAACCGCTTAAGGACCGCCTCTGTACCTGTATGTTGCTCTTTAAGTGCCCAGCTGTGGGTCGTGAGCGTGCCGCCGCGCTCCCGACCCGGTCCTGAGCTCCGCCGCTGGTGTCCCGCGATCGGGTCACAGAGCTGAAGAACGAAGAGAGGTCTGTGTAAACAAAGCTCTCCTCGTGCTTCCTATTGAGCCTGTCACTGATCCCCTGTTCCCTGTTATATGCCCCCCTACAGTTAAAAAAAAAAAAAAAAAAAAAAAAAAACACACACACACTTAACCCCTCCCCGCCCCCTAGTGGTCATCTCCTTCACTGCCAGTGTAATTTACACAGGAACCAGTGCATTTAAATAGCAATGATTGCTTTATAAAGGACAATGGTCCCAAAAATGTGTCAAAAATGTCCGATGTGTCCACCATAATGTAGCAGTCACAGTAAAAATTGCTGATCGCCGCCATTACTAGTAAAAAAAAAAAATTATAAAAATGCTATAAAACTATCCCCTATTTTGTAAACGCTATAACTTTTGGGCAAACCAATCAATAATCGCTAATTGCGATTTTTTTACCAAAAATATGTAGAAGAATACGTATTGGCCTAAACTGAGGAAAATTTTTATTTTTTTTATATATATTTTTGGGGGATATTTATTATAGCAAAAAGTAAAAAATAATGCATTTTTTTCAAAATTGTCACTCTATTTTTGTTTATAGCGCAAAAAATAAAAACCGCAGAGGTATTCAAATACCACCAAAAGAAAGCTCTATTTGTGGGAAAAAAAAGGACACAAATTTTGTTTGGGAGCCACGTCACACGACCGCGCAATTGTCAGTTAAAGCGACACAGTGACGGATCGCAAAAAGGGGCCTGGTCCTTTGGCTGCAAATTGGTCTGGGGCTTAAGTGGATAAATTGTATATCTGCAGTGTGAGATCATCTAAAGCCTGCTGATTTTTAACTGTTCTCATAAGATTTGGATAAGTCACCGGTATGCTGGTCACTGTTCTTTGTGCTGGAGAGAAAGCTCTACCCGAGAACCTACAGTACAAGGATCTCTCTGCTTTATCCATCATATGGATCTGTACTGGGATCTCCAGAATTCCTAAGACCTCCACTACCACCAGGATTTCCAGAGTTCCAAGTAATAATGCTGGGCATGTCCTTTGACTAGAATGGTATTTAAGCTCCTGCCTTTAAAGTGGCTGGTGCTGTGTCTTTTTGCCAGCTACGTGAGAGCTAAAGATCTATGTTACTAGATCTATGATCTATGTTACTTACCTGCCAGTTGCATGTTTGTTGCTGACCCAGAATGACCCGACCACTCTCTTGTCTGCCTGTCTGGATCTGATTGTACTTTTGCCTGCCATGACTTCCTACCTGGATACGACTATTCTCTCGCATTCAATTCTTGGTGTTTACACATTTTTTTTTTTTTTAAAGTTGAAAACAATCACTGAGTTAAAAAAGGAAGCTCTCCTGGTGTCAGTATTTTGTTATCCCACCTTTTCTTATAATTCTTTTTATTATCCATTTCAAGAAAAGTACAAGGAAAACGCCCACACAGGGGCTAAATTGGCAGAGCATTGGCAGCTGCCAATATAGTGCAGGTTATAAAAAAACATCCAGAAAAAGAAAACGAATCACATTTTGCTTTAATTACAGCCTGTTGGGTTATGTCCCTACTAACTTTGCACATCTAGACTTTGCAATATTTCTCCCCTCTTTGCAGAACTGCTCAAGTTAAGTTAAAATTTGATGATGACCATTTGTGGACTGCAGTCTTCAAGTCATTCCACAGATTTTCAATGGGGTTTAAAGTCTGGGCTTTGACTAAGCCATGAAAGGACATTCGCCTTTTTTTCTTTCAATCACTGTGTGGCAATTTTTGCTGTGTGCTTTGGGTCATTGTCATGTTGGAAGGTAAACCTTCTTCCCATTGACAACTTTCTAGAAGAGGATAGCAGATTTTCCTGAAGAATTTGACAGTATTTAACCCCATCCATTTTCCGTCTATCCTGATAAGTGCTCCAGTCCCTGCTGCAGAGAAACACCCCCATAACAGAATATTACCAACTCCATGCTTACTGTAGTAATGGTGAGCTGTACCGGAGTTCCGCCAGACGTTTCATTTGGTGTTGAGGCCAAATAATAAAATTTTAGCCTCATCTGACCTCAACACCTTTTTTCTATGTAGCCTCAGAATCTTCAAGGTGCATTCTGGCAAAGCTCAGTGGTAACTGCCTGCATGTGGCCTTTCTTGAGGAGTGGCTTTTTTTCTTCCAACCCTCCCATACAAGCCACATCTGTAGAGAATTTGTGATATTGATGTCACATGCCCACAATGATCACTTTGTCATAAATTTCTGCAACTGCTTCAGAGTTTATGTAGGCCTCTTGGTAGCTGTTCTGACCAGTTTCCTCCTGGTTCTTTCATCCAGTTTGGAGTGACATCCCGATCAAGGGAGGGTCTGTGTTGTACCAATTACCTTCCATTTCTTAGTAATAGACTTAATTGTGCTTCTTTTTTTTTTAAATAAAATTTTTTTATTGCTTTTTACTATAAATGACAAGCAATCAAGAAACAAAAACAGTAAGTATACAAGAGACACTTAATAACGATACATGGTTCGTAGTCTAATTGTGCTTCTAGGCATAGATAAAGCCTTTGAATTTTTTTGTGTGTCCATCCCTTGACTTGTGCCTGTCCACAAATTTATCCCGGAGATCTTTTGACAGTGCCTTGCCACGCTTGTTGATTGTTTGCTTGAACTGCCCTACCATGGACTGAAATGCTCCAGGAAAGCTTTTCTCATGCTAAGCTAATCTAAATAACCACAGCTGATCACAGTTGAAATGTAATTTATAGGACTGAAATATCACAATGAAATGTCTATTCCATAAATGCTTTTAAATATATAAGTACATGCTTCAAACAAGCTTCTGCTTATTAGCCTTAAACTTATACTCAATAGATAATGTGCACAACCCACTCCTCCCTTATCATGGAACAGCAAGAGTTAACGAAAAAAGACTGCACCTGCTTCTACACCCAAGAGATGACATCAATGTCAAGAAGCAAGATACCTTATATGGCTATAATAGAATGCTACTCCCCTATATGGACAAAGACCCAGCTTAAAATCTATGTACTGTCATGTACCATCATAAGATGTATACATTTTTGTGGTTATTTTGTAGTTTGCCTAAGCCTGGATAAGGAACTACTTATTTTACACTGAACTGGTGTCAGCGTATTAATTCACAGCGTGCATGCTTTATATTCAATCTGATCAGGGGTAGATATAATATCAGACTTTTTTCTGATCCAAAACAATTTGGTGCTCAAACGTAGGGCTATGAGCTCTGCACCGGAGGATAGCTGATCGAGAAGGGACCGGGACAAGCCAATACGGAGACTGATCACCTCTAAAAACGGTAAGACACTTTTGATATCTTGTATATCTAGTCTACTGTTTATCCTCTACCCGTGATTGGCTAATCTCTGTCTATATCAGCTCTCCACAGTCAGCAAAGAGACAGGTATATATCTTGCCCATAGCCTTTGAACCTGTACTAATTATATCTACTGCCTGTTTTGTTGATCGATCTTGTGTTTTGTGGCAGCTGTTGGGAATGAGGGATTGATTATGTAGTCACGGTTGAATTAGTTGACATGGTTTAACTACTTAAGGACCGCCTCCTGTATATATACGCAGGTACTTTGAAGAGGGATATCTTGGTAACAGCAGCAGCTGCTGCTGCCACAACAGAGATATCCCTCTTTAGAGGAGGTGGTCCTGTTTACAATAATGGTGGTCTCCGTGCGGGTTCGCCGCGAGATCACCGTTATCACTGGCGGGAGAGGTGCCGCCACCCCCCCTCCCACGCCCTCCGCCGCTTACCGGAGCAGTCAGTAGCGGCGGAGGCGATCGGGTCCTTCATGTTGCTGGGTATGGAGACGAGTGAGGCTAAGATGGCCCCCACTCGTCTCTATACCATAGGAGGGCGGAAGCGACGTCAAAACGTCACTTCCGCCCGTACCTCTTAAAGAAACATTTTTTCAATGTAATTTTTTTCAAATTACATTTCTTTTTTGTTTTTTTATTGCATTTAAGTCCAAATATGAGATCTGAGGACTTTTTGACCCCAGATCTCATATTTAAGAGGACCTGTCATGCTTTTTAAAAGTGATCTTTTTTTTTAAACAGTGTAAAAATAACTAAAATCAATTTTTTTTTTTTTTTAAAACACCCCCGTCCCGACGAGCTCGCGCGCAGAAGCGAACGCATATGTGAGTAGCGCCCGCATATGAAAACGGTAGTCAAACCACACATGTGAGGTATCACCACGATCGGTAGAGCGAGAACATTAATTCTAGCCATAGACCTCCTCTGTAACTCAAAACATGCAACCTGTAGAATTTTTAAAATGTCGCTTATGGAGATTTTTGAGGGTAAAAGTTTGACGCCATTCCACGAGTGGGCACAATTTTGAAGCATGACATGTTGGGTATCAGTTTACTCGGCGTAAAAATATCTTTCACGATTTAAAAAAAATTGGGCTAATTTTACTGTTGACTTATTTTTTAATCAAAAAAGTGCGCTTGTAAGACCGCTGTGCAGATACGGTGTGATAAAAAGTATTGCAATGACATTTTATTCTCTAGGGTGTTAGAAAAAAAAACAATATATAATGTTTGGGGGTTCTAAGTAATTTTCTAGCAAAAAAAACTGTTTTAAACATGTAAACACTGAGTCTTAAAAAGAGGCTTGGTCCTTAAGTGGTTAAACTTCTCCTGGGGGAATAATTGTGCGATAAAGCACGGGTAACCAAGAGGGGGTGTCAGGAATACGCCCAGTAGTGGCGTGGGGATCCCGTGAGATCTGAAAAATCCTGTATTTCTCTAAGGTTGTCACACATCTTGTTGCTAGTTGTTGGTCACATCTTGTTGTTGGTGGTAATGTCATGTCCTAAGTGTGTTTGTGGTCTGCTGTTTGGGATACATAGCAGTACTGAGTCACTTGGTTATAAACCCTTATTCCCGGAGACCACACATGTGTTGGTGTTCAGATTAAATGTGCATTACTCAGTTAAAATTGTTGCTCACAAATCATTGAAAATCATAGAAGCTGAAACTAGGATAGCAGGACAAGGAGCCGAAAGGGGCCCCTTGCAATCTGAACAACCAGAAGGGCTTGAAGAGGTGGAAAAGGAAAGGGTGAGAAATTTGGGTTTTGAGCTGGGACATGTAAAAGCTTTGAGCTGGGAGTTGTAAATTAAAGTGGTGATTTGAATATTAACTACTGTACTCCTTATTTGTCTGTTAAATGCCTTGTTGAGAGTAATAAGTGGTCACTCTCTAGCTCTCTCTCTCTCCTCTCTCACACTTTCTATTGGTCTTGTCCTCGTTAACTTGAGACTGATATCTTTTGAGCCGATACAAGGTGACTGATAGAAGAATTGTAGGACCCTTGAGTCCAGGACAGCCTCGTGACCCATCTGAAAATCCTGAGCAGACACAAATATCTCAGTCATCAAGACAGAATGCAAGGTAGGCGTTACATATTGGAAAGCGGTCCCAACGAGGACAGGTGGCAGTCAGAAGTTTTTCGGACCCCTTGAGTCCAACACAGCTTCATAAAACCGCCATACAAATCCTGAGCCCGGACACAAACTCTTCAATAGCTAACGATGGGGCAAAAGTTAGTGAGGCCCAAAGAGGGCAGTTTGGCTTGTGACTTGGCATTAGAACGGGAAGGAGAGGGTGCTGTAAAAAAAAAAAAAAGGAAAGAAATTGGTTGATCTGCATTTGGGTGGAAGGCTACAGGTAGATGAATGGGGTAATATTTTGAAATGTAAAAAAGGTCTGTTGTCAGATCATGGGCTGCTGCAAGCAGCAGACGCTTGGTTTAAAGTTGCAAAAGATATCAATGAAGAAGGGTTTACAGAACATGAAATTAATCAAAATAATCAAAATGGTCATATTGTATGTGTGTATAGAAAGCCAGAAAAGAGGAAGCTAAGTAGTCAGCCACCACCCTATAACAGCATCTGGTCCCCAGGAAATAGACACTGCCCTTCGTCTACGGCTCCTCTGTTCTATGTGACACCTCCCCCGCAGTGCTATGTCCCCCGGGACATATTACAATCAATGTAGCATTTCAATTTATGTATAGGGTGTCTTGATTATTTCAGCCAGAGTCTGACTTTAAGGACTGTTTTTATTGTAGTTGCCTATCCTTGCATTATTCAAGTTAAAAGTGCTTCTTTGCTATTAACAGCAAATGTGCTATATTTGTGCAAATTATTTTAATTGCGAAGCTGTATAAACAATAATTGGGGATTTTAAAATGTTGATTTTTAACCAGATACAAGTTTTAAAAGTATTATAAATAATGAGGAAGTTATATATATTCTGGGCGTTATGCCAGATGAATTGTTCTTAGTAAAAAAGAGGAAGAGATTTAGAGCCGGGTCACACAAGGGCGACACGACTTCCAGGACGACTTTGTGAGGCAACTTGAACACGACTTAGACACGACCTGGGGCGACTTACAACACAACTTTAAGTTGCCCTGGGCCAGGCGACTTTTGCCGTGGTCAATCAGAGAATGAGCTCTGAAGGGGGAACTCCACGCCAAATTTATGAAAAAAAATTGGCGTGGGTTCCTCCTCCGAGAGCATACCAGGCCCTTAGGTCTGGAATGGATTCTAAGGGGAACCCCCTACGCCGAAAAAGAGGAGTGGGATCCCCCCCAAGATCCATACCAGACCCTTATCCGAGCACGCTACCCGGCCAGCCAGGAAAGGGGGTGGGGACGAGCGAGTGCCCCCCCCGAGCCGTACCAGGCCACGTGCCCTCAACATGGGGGGTGCCTTAGGGAAGGGGGGCCGCGAGGCCCCCCACCCCAAAGCACCTTGTCCCCATGTTGATGAGGACAAGGGCCTCTTCCCGACAACCCTGGCCGTTGGTTGTCGGGGTTTGCGGGTAGGGGGCTTATCGGAATTCGGGAGCCCCCTTTAATAAGGGGGCCCCCGGATACCGGCCCCCCACCCTATGTGAACAATGTACCCCTACCCATTCACCTGTGAAAAAAGATGTTAAAAAAAACAACACAGGGTTAAAATAGTTTATTGCACAGCTCCGGGGGTCTTCCGTCTTCGGGGGTCTTCTCGCTGGACTCCTCCGCTATCTTCTGCTAGCTCTTTTACCAGCGGAGGAGCCCGGCTTTCTTCTTCGTCACCGCCCTCTTCTTCCGACTTCGGGGGTCTTGTCCCCCTCTTCGGTTCTTCTTGCCGGGCCACCGCTTCTTCTTCCAGCTCTTTTACTAGCGGTGGCCCAGTCTTCTGTCACTAAGTCCTAAGGCACCCCCCATGTTGAGGGCACGCGGCCTGGTACGGCTCAGGAGGGGGCGCTCGCTCGCCCCCACCCCCTTTCCTGGCCGGCAGGGTAGCGTGCTCGGATAAGGGTCTGGTATGGATCTGGGGGGGACCCCACGCCGCTTTTTCGGCATAGGGGGTTCCCCTTAGAATCCATACCAGACCTAAGGGCCTGGTATGCTCTCGGAGGGGGAACCCACGCCAAATTTTTTTCATAAATTTGGCGTGGAGTTCCCTCTTGAGAGCTGATAATTCTGTCAGAGTCGCCTCCGTATAGACGGAGATCCGACTTGGAGGCAACCTCCATTGAAATCAATGGGTACCAGTCACCTACAAGTCGGATTGAAGTAGTACAGGAACCTCTTCTGAAGTCGGAGCGACTTTAGTAGCGTGCATTAAGACGGCTCTCATTCACTTACATTGATTTTTAAATGTTGTCCGACGTGAGGCGACTAGGGGCGACCTGAAGTCAGATCTGAGTCGCCCCTGTGTGAACCGGCTCTAAAGGTTGCTAATAATTCTATGCACTAGAACCACACAAGTGTTTGGTGATTTAGGCCCCATTCACATCTGAGCGTTTTGTAGCTTGGAAAAAAAAAAAGAAAAAATTATTCTTTATGAAGATGGTTCACATCTCCACTCCAAAACGCCTGAAGCCAATATGTGTACAAGAGGTCACACCAGAAAAAGGCGAATCTGTTGAGAAATATCACAACAGAAGAACACAAATATTTACGGATTTGGATTTTAGTGTATTGAACAAGGAGGCACAGACACATGCTAGCTGCCGCATTTGTCTCAGGTCTTAAAGAATCAATTCGAAAGGGTCTGATCCTATCACGCCCAGAGTATAGAGCAATGGATCTTGAGACGTTGTTAGTAGTAGCAAAGGGCCTATAATCTGCACAGAGTAGTAAAAAGGTAGCTTCATAATGGCCTCTAACACATCATATCTGCCCCAACCTCGCCTACCCCCCTGCCCTTCTCCAGATCACATGGACCTTCTCCGCTAGGATTCAGGTCACCTGCCCGCTACACCTGGACTGTTATGCCACAAGGTGTCCATAACTCCCCCTCCCAATTTGCCAAGGCAATGGCCCCCCAGACATTGTACTCAGTATGTAGATGACCTCCTGCTTTGTGCAGATACCCTCCAATGTGGTGACACCTCAATCTTCTCTGAAATCCTCCTCTACTACTTGGCTGAGCAGGGATGCAAGGCCTCGAAGCAAAAGACCCAGTGGTGCAGAGAGAAGGTGATTTTCCTAGGCCACAGCATCTCCCAAGGCACCCGACAACTCACTGAAGAAAGAGTTGCTGCAATCAAGGCCATTCCTTTGCCTCAAGGTCAAAAGCCCCTTCACGCCTTTCTAGGATTAATCTCCTACTGCCGTTCTTTGATCCCAGGAGCAACCTCTCTATGATGCCCTGAAATACAATCCCTTCTCACTTTCCCTAGAAGCTGTGGACAATTTTGAAGTTCTGAAGGAGATTCTGTTCACAGCCCCTGAATTGGGCCTCCCGGACTATGAAAAGACTTTCAAACTGTTTGTCTCAAAGAGACAAGGGCATGCCACAGGAGTGTTTGCTCAGGCCCATGGCAACAGGCTCAGACCCATTGGGTATCACTCCTATCAACTGGACTTAATGGCCTGGGGGGGACCCTCCTGCCTCAGAGCCATCTTCGCAGCCCAAGCCCTTTTGGACAAGACTGCTGACCTTGTGCTGGGCCACCCTCTAATCCTCCTTGCCCCTCATGACATAACGGCCACACTAAACCAAGTACAACCTAAACACCTGTCTTCACAGAGACACCTCAGACTCCAATGTGCCTTACTTCTCCGTGTGAACATCACCATCCTCCGATGCAATATCCTTAACCTATCCACTCTGCTTCCTCTTCTTGAGGGGGGGGACCTCTTTGGAGAATGCCCCTCACCTCACCATTCAAGACTGCATTGAAGTGATGAAGATGAAAACATCACACCTGCCGACAGTCAGTGAAACAGCCCTTGAGAATCCTGACGACAATTTTTGTGGATGCAGTCACTACCGACGATACAGTTCTTCAGGCTTCAGCATTACCTTCCTCCATGTCTGCCCAGGAAGCAGAACTCCAGGCCCTAACTATGGCATGTAAATTGACAGAAGGAAAGCCAGAGAAACACCTGTGAAACACAGTACAGCCATCAAGGACTTAATGAATGCCTTACTCCTCCCTTCACAAGTGGCTATATTTAAGGTGAAGGCACACGGAAAATTGGTATCTCAAGAAGCACGGGGCAATCACCTAGCAGATACTGCTGCGAAACACACTGCAAATGGAACGTGGGAAATGGCCAGCAGAGTGAATGCGCCCATCCTGGATGATCCGATAGATAACCCTGAAAAGACTGGGCAAACCACCATGATTCTACAAAACCCTCCTGCGGACAGGACTCACCTCAAGGAGCAACAGGAGGCAGCTAAAAAAGAAGAGAAAGAAGTGTGGATCAAAAAAAGGAGCCACAAAAGTTGAAGGAATCATGGAATTAAACAAGAGACCGTGTCTGCCACAATCAATGTTTCCTGCAGAGGTACAGTGGGCCCACGGTGCCTCCCATCAGTCTAGGTCTATCCAGTCACCAACATGACAGCAAAGACCACAGCTAAATGACTTCTAACAAAAATAGTGTACAGATATGGTGTACCAGAGCTCATAGAAAGCGATCAGAGGCCGGCTTTCACGGCCTCAGTGACAAAGGAAATATGGGCAGCTTTAGGGGTCACACTAGCTTTCCACACCCCATATCATTCTCAGAGCAGTGGGAAGGTGGAGAGGTTGTATGGCACAATAAACTCTAGAATGCTAAAAATGTCTCAGGAAATGGGAATGAGTTGGCCAGGTAGCCTACCCATTGCCTTATTCAGTGTTAGGTACACTTCAAAGGGAAACCATTGTCTGTCACCCTATGAGATATTGTTTGGTTCAGCCCCCAGACTGGGTTGATACTTCCCACAGAAATTACAGCTCCAATCTGATGTATTGACTGATTATGTGACTGCTTTATCTCGAGAATAAACCTGTATTAATCCAAGTGTTTTATTCCATTCCAGATCCTGAGCTAGATACAGGAACACACAAGCTGGTCCCCGGTGATTGGGAAAACATACTCTTGAACCCAGATAGGATGGTCCTTTCCTGGTTCTCCTAACTGCCACATCAGTCAAGGTGGCTGGGAAAAAAACATGTAGATACACGCCTCCCACTACAAGAAAGTCCATGTACATGAGGAAGAGGCCGAGGGGACCAAATGATTCTGTAGATCCCTTTCACTGTAATCATTGCTCAGGCACAAGAGCTAGCCATCGAACAAAAAGATGGTATAACACAATGTTAATATAACTCATCCAATACACATGTTGCCACTTTTATATCCTCTTATGAGCAGATAATTCCTGGTACTATGTACATGATCCAGACCTGGGATGAAACAATAAGACCCATGACTGTGTATGTATGTGTTACTGATTCCTATTGGGATAACAACTGTGATTCCTGGGGAGCAGTGGGTTTGAACACTGGGGGTACAAACCTGAAAACGCCCAAAATAGAAAAGACAAAAACGGCAAGTCACTCTTAGATAGAATGACAATGAACAAGCACACATATCCGTATTATACCAAAGAGTTCAGGCTGACCATAGAATCCTAGCTCAGGAGACAGCGGGGACCTATGTTCTGGGCCTATGGTGGGGGAATGTGTAACCCAGTTTTAGAAAACCTTTCCAACAACAGAGATATGTTCAACAAACCAGAGTGGAGAGTTCCCCAATCCACATCTAGCTCAAACCCCGAGGCCCAGACATTAAAGGACATGGTGGCCATAGCAGACCCTACCTTTGAGGATACTATGGCTGCAGAAACCCAGATCACAGATATCAACTTGTGGCTAGAGTGGATGAGGTACAGTGCAGGGAAACATTTAGACCACATTTAGGAACAGTTCCCCTGAACATATTCCTCACAACCACTCCCTGTGTGAACATTGGAAGAAGGAATATCCCATAGTCCCCAAGACCCCCAAACTAGGATAGGGTATCACCATATATCCTGGCAATTACACATTCTATGGACGGTATCGAGTGGGGAGACCCCTTGGGAATTTCACCAAGGGTTACTGTGGATCTTATAGTGAGGCGCCTGCAGATCTGGTGCAAAATCAAGTCCAGTCTTTGGGAGATGTGTACTGGATCATGCGGAGACATGAAGATTAGAAGCAGGTTGACAGTGCAGTGGACAGGAGAATGTGCACTGGCCAAAGCGGAGACGCAGGAGCGACCCAGCAGGGAGTTTTGACCCTCATGTATACGTAGACACTATAGGGGTCCCAGATGAGTTCAAAGCAAGAGACCAAGTAGCAGCAGGATTTGAGTCTATGATCCCCATCATCACTGTAAACAAGAATGTAGACTGGATAAATTATATCTACTACAAATCAACAAAGGTTTGTTAAATTACACCAGAGATGCACTCCGAGGTTTAGCCTAACAACTAGAAGTCGCTTCACATATGACCTTCCAAAACTGCATGGCCTTAGATATGATCCTAGCTGAAAAGGGGGGTGTGTAAGATGTTACCTGAAACAAGTACATGTTGCACTTATATCTCAGATAACACATGCCCAAATGGTAAAGTGACTCTAGCCATCCAAAAACTTGAGAATCTGTCCAAAAAATTAAAGAAGAATTCAGGGCTCTCCAAACCCTGAGATCAGTACTTCACCTGGATCAAGGGGAATGGCAGGGAATTTTAACACAGATTGGAATAGCCATTCTGATAATTTTAGTGACCCTAGCTGTCATGGTCTGCTGTGTTCTTCCCTGCTTTAAGAAGTGTGCAGAAAAAGATGTTGACCAATCTACTCCCACGTTCATGAACCAAGAGATACCAGGCGATGAAGATTACATAAGACTTGATGGTGATTACGTGTTACACCCCATTGCAGACACTCTTCCCCCAGGATGACACGCCGCAAGGCTGTCGGGACAGACAGCACCTGGTCGTCCTTTCCCCCCAAACTGTATCTAGGGGGGTGGTGAGTTAGTCACTACTCTTCTCCATGTACAGCCCAAAAAAGTTCCCGGAGGATATACGTTTACGTTTATCATATCGTATCATATTGTATACGTTTTTGTGGTTATTTTGTAGTTTGCATAAGCCTGCCTAAAATATCCGGCTATTAATATATAAGTTGAGAACAGGAACTAATTAAAACAGAAAGTATTTTACGCTGAACGGCGCGTGAGCATGTTACTTCACAACGTGCATGCTTTACATTCAATCTGATCAGGGGTAGATATAATAATATCTGACTTTTGTTCTGATCCAAAACAAAGTCAAATGGCTTTTTGTGTGTCATTGAGAAGATGATGGTTAGCTACACCTGATTGTGTTTACAAGTCATTTTTAGGAGGGGGTGATCCTTTTTCCAACTCAGTGATTTAGTTTTGATTTATTTTTTCTGGCATGCTGGTGGTATAAGTTGAACTGAGTAAATACAGCTGGATAGTGATGTTCTCAGGCGTGTTTGGGATCATAGGCCTAACCCACCCGAGCAATCCTGCCGGGAAGCCGACACTGCACAGCTGCGAACTGGGAAATGCCTAACTGCCTATGATTGGCAGTGTCGGCTTTCTGGCAGTATTGTTCAGGTAGGTTGCGACTACGATCATGAACACGACTGAGCCCATCACTACAGCTGGATAAAACAAGGACTGTACCAGTCTTCATTTCAGGCTGAAGAGCAACAAAATTTGATTATAAAGGGGGTGATTATTTTCTATACCCACTGTACTACACTATTTGGCCAAGTTTAGGCTATAGTGATTTTTTTTTTTTTTTTTTAAAAGGGCAACGCTACATGTTGGTGAATGCAGCTTTTGGTATTACCTCCCCATTTACTGCCTCCTCACTGGACTATGATTAAAGGGGTTCTATAGTCAAGACATTTTTAGCTTTACGCTTTCCTTGCATTAACCACTTCAGCCCCGGACCATTTTGCTGGCCAAAGACCAGACCACTTTTTGCGATTCGGCACTGTCGCTTTAACTGACAATTGCGCGGCCATGTGACGTGGCTCCCAAACAAAATTGACGTCCTTTTTTTTCCCACAAATAGAGCTTTCTTTTGGTGGTACTGGATCGCCCCTGCAGTTTTTATTTTTTGCGCTATAAACAAAGATAGAGCGACAATTTTGAAAAAAAAAAACATTTTTTACAATAAATATCCCCCAAAAATATATTAAAAAAAACAATTTTTTTCCCTCAGTTTAGGCCGATACGTATTCTACATATTTTTGGAAAAAAAAATTAGCGATTATTGATTGGTTTGCGCAAAAGTTATAGCATTTACAAAATAGGGGATAGTTTGTGGCATTTTTATTAATAATTATTTTATTTTTTTTACTAGTAATGGCGGCGATCAGCAATTTTTATTGTGACTGCGACATTATGGTGGACACATCGGACATTTTTGGGACCATTGTCATTTATACAGCAATCACTGCTATATAAATGCAGTGATTCCTGTGTAAATTACACTAGCAGTGAAGGGGTTAACCAGTGGGCGGCAGTGTAGGGGTTAAGTGTTCCTAGGGGTGTGTTACTAACTGTTGGGGGCTGGGCTTTCATTTAGTGAACACTGATCTCTGCTCCAATCACATGGAGCAGAGATCAGCGTCACTAGTTGCTAGGCAGAACGGAGAGATGCTGTTTACAATGGCATCTCTCCGTTCAGCCGCCCTGTGAGACGATCGCAGGTATGCCCGCGGTGATAGAGTCCGCGGGACCCGCGACTGGACTCATGGGGGTCCCAACCAGAACACCGCTAGCGGCCAAAAAGCGCCTCCAAAACAACAGTAAAGCACTTTTTGGCCTCTAGCGTCCATCTGCATCGGCACTCTCCCCCTCTTCACATGATAGAGACAGCAGTGGGAGTCATTGGCTGTCAATCGAATCTTATGAGGAAGCAGGTCTATGAATGCACACAGCCCAGCTCAGAAGCAAGCCTGCACAAGTGCCCACATAGCACCAAGCTTGTTGGGTGGAACTCGCAGAAGAGGAGTGGAGAGTGCTGGCAGGGGACCCCAGATGATGGGGTATGAAATGGCTCTGTGCGATATCAATGCACAGTGCAGGTAAGTATAACACATTTTTTAGGTTTGGAAAAGAAATTGACTATAGAACCACTTTAACCTCACCACTAGGGATGGTCCCGATGTTAAAGTTGAACGTAAGGTCGACTCGAAGATTGGGTGTTCGTTTGTGCACAGAACAAAGGAACATATGGGGCGTTCGTGGCAAATTTGAGTGCCCCCTAATGCACTGCGAGATCGCAGTGCATTGACTGCTGCTGATTGGCCAAAGCATGCACCTGACCTGCATGCTTTGGCCAATCACAGCGCGATCTGCTGAGAGCTCCACGATTGCCAAAGGCAGGGTGCCTTTTGCCAATCACACACACACACACACAGTGCATTCAGTGTAGACTATATATACAGTGCAGGAAGCAGACCTTTCATTCATCCACCCATCCTTCATGGAAAGCTCAATTATCATTCATAGAAGATATAGTTAGTATTGCTTCCATGAATGGAGGAGGTAGGCGGGCATAGTCAGCACTCTTGATGAGTACATATGACAGGTCCCTTTGCTCTATTAACCCCCTCAGCACTGTAAGGTTACCACTGTAGGGGTAGGGTGAGGGACCAGAAGATAAGGACTAGCAGCAGCATACAGTACTGATATAGCACCAACAATTTGTGCAGCGCTTTACAACATGAGGACAGACAGTACAGTTGCAATACAATTCAATACAGGAGGAATCAGAGGGAGCTACTTGTTAATCTAAAACGGACGTTCAAGGGATACAAAAGGTAATAACTGGGTTGACAAAGGCCATATCGATCTGGGAGGAGGAGGCACCGACATGGGAAAGATAGGAGAAACCCCTCTCGCCAGGGTGTTTCCAACGCCAAAGCTCCTCCAGCACCGCTGAGTCTGCCCAGTGTGTTAGGTTGAGGTTCTGCACCCGGGTTGGATTAGAGGTATTCAGGGTGTAGTTCAGAATGTTGTTAAAGTCGCAAGCCACAAGTAGTTTCAATGGGCCAAAGATTACGTCCTTTTAAAACATAGTATACAGCACCTCACTCTTGAAAGGGGGTGGGACATAAATGTTCACTAAAGCCAATAACTGGGATTCAATCTCAAGTATTACAATCATATAGCGCCCCTGGAGATCTGTAACCACATGTTCAATGGAGCAAGCCAGCTTTTTGTGAGTTAATATAGCAACCCCCTTAGCATATGTGGAGTATGTATTGTGCATAGTTCTCTGCATCCAGTTTCTGTTTAGGGAGAGTGTTTTACCACCCGTCAGGTGGGTCTCTTGCAAAAGGACTACATGAGGGTTTTGGGATTTAAGGTACTGAAGGACCATCAATCTTTTAAACTTTGAATTCAAACCAACAAACTTTCCATGAGAGAATTTTCAGATCATTCATATAGTAGTGGTCTATACGGCATGTACAGGATAGGTAAAATTGGAGGGGAGGCGGGGGCACCTGGATGTAGAGGACCACATGCCCCCAGACAGTGGCATAAAATCAGTACAGAATGTGCAAGGCAAACAAAATCTCTATCTGCATAATCCTTCTGGGTAAAACTCGAAAAGGAGAAAAAAGAAATCCAAAAAAACAGAAGCATAAAAATAAAAAAATTGAAAAAACAAATAGTCTATAGTCCCAACTCCCTGTTTGTTCCGGGAGAACAAACCTATCAAAGTAGAAAAACTTCCGGAGAAACTTAAGTCCCAAAAATGTTAGAAAAACGAGCGGACTGTTCCAAGAGTTCATCCACTCAAAGAAAAAGGGGTCTTGGAGGCGTATCGGTAGGGGATAGCGACCTAAAACAGTACCTTAGCTCCTGTGGTGACCGGATAAGCATTCTCAGTCCATTCAGAACGATCAACCTGCTAAGGGAAATTTTGTCAATAGGAGAAACAGCATGTTAAAGGATAACAGTCACAACCACTCCCGGTACCATCTTGGAACGTGTCTGTCTGCATTTACAGACATGTGGCCAGGCCCGCCAGACGATGAACCACATTCCTAGGCAATGGAATCTAACCAGTCCACCGCATCCGCTGGAAATTCAAAAAACTTAGAGCCACTGTGGATGACCTTCAGATGGCTAGTGTACAGCATGTTGTAGGTCGGGCCTTTCTCACGCAGGTGTCTGCACACATCCGTGAGCGAGCGCCGATTCTTTTGTAGGTCAGCAGAAAAATCAGGGTATAGGTGAATCGCTGCTTTTTCATATTCCAAGTCAGGATGTTTTGCAGGCCTCCGCCAGGATCACATCTCCGTTCCTGAAATTGAGCAGATGGACTAGAAAAGCACGCAGCATGCCTTGGACAGGTGCGCACCCTGTGCGCACACACCACTATGTATACTGGGGAGAGGTTTTGTACTGCCAGGAGTTGCTTGAAGAATGCCCGACCACCCATACATTATTGCACCAAAGGCGGTTTCTCGTCGTCTTCTGAGTGTGTAATGTAATGTAATGTAATGTAATGTAATGCCAGTCTCCAGACCTTAATCCAATAGAAAATATGTGGAGGGAGCTGAAAATTCATGTTAACAAACATCAGCCTCAAAACCCTAATGACTTGAAGAGTATCTGCAAAGAAGGAGTGGGACAAAATCCCTCCTGAGATGTGTGTAAACCTGGTGGACAACTACAAAAAACATCTGACCTCTGTGATTGCCAACAGGGTTTTGCCACCAAGTACTTAGTTATGTTTTGTGAAGGGGTCAAAATTTCACTTAAATGGCAAATCAACAAATAACTTTTTTGAAATGCGTTTTTCAGATTTTTTTTTTTGTGGTTATTCTGTCTCTCTCTGCTAAAATAAACCTGACATTAAAATTAGACTGATCATTTCTTTGTCAGTGGGCAAACGCACAAAATCAGCAGGGGTTCAAATACTTTTTTCCCTCACTGTAATGATTACAGACAGTCGGGAGACACAGGTTGCTAAATGGCCCATGGTCCGTGACAGGACTTACCCTACTTAAATCAGCAATTCCCAGGTTTTCTTTAGAAAGTAGTCCACAATTAAATATTGCATTTCTACATGGAGGTGAAATCTGGTATTGTGGAACAACCATTATATACTTATTGGTTTATTGGAACCATGCTATTTTACCAGTTAGAATTCATTTTTACATGTAACAGTCATCAGCATGAAGGGGATATGTGGTCATATTGAAGATGAACCTAAGTGTAGAGACCTGTCTACGTGTCTCAATCAGACGAGACTTTTCCAAACAACATTTCCGTCAAACATTATAGTAACCAACATTTAAAGTGATAAAAAAAAAAAAAAAGTTAACATTTTGTAAAATTTATGTTGTTCCCGCTTTCCTGCAATTTATACTTATCTTAGTTAACTATAAATTACAAGATCTCCACCTCTCAAGGCTCGGGGACTGTCCTGTTATATACAGTGGGCAAAAAAAATAGAATTTTTATAACAGCTTACCTATAAAATCCTTTTCTTTTGAAGTACATCATAGGACACAGAGGCCCTGCCTGCAGTACACTGCACCCAAAGGCGACATCCTCATGTCTTTTTACATCCACCTGATAGAATCTGGTAAATGTATGGATTGAAGACCAAGTTGCAGCCTTGCAGATTTTAGCCATGGAGGCCTGGGGATGCACTGTCCATGAAGCACTACCAGCCCTAGAGGAGTGGGTTTCGATTTGAGAGGGTAGAAACTACCTCTTTAAACCATAAGCTAGAACGATTACTTGTCGAGTCCATTTAGAATAGTAGATTTCCATGCTACCTGTCCTCTTTTAGGACCTTCAGGCAATACGAACAAAACATCCATTTTCCGAATCTGAGCAGCCATCTTTAAATAGACTGCTCACCATATCAAGAGAACAGGGTTCTGGAAAAAATAAAGATCGAATAATATCCTGGTTTAGATAAAAACCTGATACTATCTTCAGTAAAAAGTTAGGATGAGGACGCCATACTACCTTATCCTTGTGAACAATAATATGGCTCTTTACAAGAAAAAGCAGCCAAATTCTGATACCATTCTTGCAGCAGATATGGTTGAAAAAATAGCCCTTGTCAAAAAAGGACCAAGGAAATATGTTGTATCGGTCAAAAAAAAGGCGGTTTTGTAACCAAAAATGAAATCAAGTCCCAAGGGTTCAGGGGTGACCTAACCGGGGATAAAGCCGTGTTACCACCTGAATAAAGTTATGAACCAAAGAAAGTGAAGCAAGTGGCCATTGAATTAATACTGATAAGGCTGAGACCTGTCCTTAGAAAGCACTCAAGGCAAACTTTATTAATCACCCCAACCGCAGAAAGTCAAGGATTCTACCTTTGACCTATTTCCTGGGGTGCAACCCCTGGTTTCACACCAGGAGACATATGCTTCCCAGACTCTAGAATATATATAATTATGGAGGCCGGCTCCCTTGCATTAATCAAGGTAGAAACCACTGAACCTGACAGCCCACATTTCTTCAGCATGTGGGTCTCAATAGCCAAACCATGAAATTTAGCTTTTGTAAAGTAGGATGGAATACCTGACCTTGTGAAAGAAGGTCTGGCCGTGGGCCGTGGGGGAAGGGTCTATGGGTCCCCTACTGTCATCTTTAGGATCCCTGCATACCAAGATTTCCTGGGCCCTGCTGGAGGCCACAAGAATCAACGACTTCCCTTCCTGCTTGATCCTGCGAAGAAGTCGCGGACGCAGACAGAATAGGAGGGAATGCATAAATCCGTGAGAACCAATTACACGGGAATAGCAAGGCATCTGTTCTGCACGCTAGGGGATCCTTTGTTTTTGACACAAAGTTGTCAATTTCTTTGTTGAACCTGGACGTAAACAGATCTATGTCTGGGATACCCCATGTTTGACATATTGACAGGAAGATATCGCGGTGAAGGAACCATTTTCACGGGAACAACTGCTGGCGACTCAACTAATTTGCCTGCCAATTTTCTATTCCTAGAATGAAGAACGCAGATAGGCAAAATACATTGTTTTCTGTCCAAGATAGGATACGATTCACCTTTCTCTGGGCCGCACAACTTCTTATGCCTCCTTGGTGATTAATTTAGGCCATTGCTGTGGCATAGTCGGATTGAATCCTGGCAGGACAATACCATAAACTGAACATTCAGGCCCTCCGAACCAAGTGCTCTGCCTGAATTTCTAGAATAATAATGGGCAAGGTCATTTCTGATCTGGGCCACTTCCATGGTAACTGAAGGAAGGATTTTCCCCTTTGCAGATTTTTGTATAGTAACCATAAACTAAGGCTTCGGCGAACCCAGCCTACAGTACCTGGTATTTCCAGGTGGTCCATCCAGGTGCCAACCAGGCCCGACCCTGCTTAACCTCCAAGATCAGATGAGATCGGGCGTTCTCAGGGTGATATGGCTGTAGGCTTTGGAGTCCAACACATTGGGAATCTAGAGTGTGAACCCTTTGTTCCAAGCTGATGAGATAATGTTCTGCAGCAGTCTCGAATGAAACGGAGCATAAGAAACGGCCTCGAATGAAGCCACTATCTTTCCCAACAACCTCACCTAAATCAGTTCCTTTATGGCGCTGATCTTTGCCTGGGGCAAGAATACCCTTTTCTGGGTATAGCTATGATCACACCCAAGTATCTTAGCCCTTTTCATGGTTTTAAAGAAGAATTCTCCTAGGCTGAGAAATCGACCTAGATATTCCAGGTAGTTGAATGTGGTGACCATACTTTGGTCTAAGCAGGCCAACGACTGGACTAGACTATCAAAAACAGATCGTCCAGGTAAACCATAATTCTTAATCCTTGGGCCCTTAATCTGGCTAGCAGAGGGGGCCAGAACCTTTGTAAACACTCAAGGTGCAGTAGCTAGACTGGAAAGCAGAGCTACACACTGAAAATGAAGATTTTCCACCTTGAAAAGTAGATATTACTAGTGAGCAAGGAAATATGCATATGGAGGTATGCATCTTTGACTTTGATTGACGCCAGAATTTCTCCTACTTGTAGGATGGAGATAACTGATTGGATTGACTCCATGTGGAAAAAAAAAAAAAAGAGTGGTTATATTCAGGAATTGAATTTAGATTTTTGAGATCCAGAATGTCCATTTGGATTTACCCAAACCCCAACCTCTGCTCTTACATGGGGGCCACCATGATCACTTTTTGCAAAAAGATGGTCCAATGCTTGGGGAAAGATTTTTTCTCTGGATCCTTAGAAAAGTTTGATCTGAGAAAACGAGGAGACGGGAACTCTTGGAACTCCAGTTTGTACCTTAGAGCGATTGAGGAAGTCCCCCATTCATCTTGACGCTCTTCCTGCCAGATCCTTCAGATGGCCCCTGGCACAGAAGGAGCTTTAAAAACAAAAATACATTTACTCCTCTTCTTAAATGGCAAAAGGGGTACTTTTTCCACTAGAATTTCTTTGGCTGTATTATCCAAAACATCCCCAAATAGCGGTTTTACCGCAAAAGGAAGACTAGCCAGGAGCTTCTGCATGCTGTTTAGTGAAGGGCACAAGGCCTGAAGGATAGAATGTCTCAAAGCAACTATTGCAAACATAAAGCTCCCAGATCCTGGGCCTGCTGAGCAGGATAACCTTGAACACCTGTTTAAACTGGTCTCTCAACAATTAAGCAATTACTGTCAGCGTAGGCTGAGACACTCAATTTGCCAGAGAAAAAGGTTTTTTTTATTTTTTTTAATAGGAATTCCAACTTTTTATCCATTTGATCTCTAAGCATTTGAGCATTGTCTGCCGGACAAGTCAAACTCTTATTCACAGAGGATATAACAGTGTTCATTTCTGTTATACCCTACTTAGTGAATTTCCTCCACCATAGGATAAAGTGTGAAAACTTTTTAGGAGGGAAAATAATGCTCATCTGGGTGATCCTCTCAGATACAAAAAAACATTTCCAACAATAAATGGACAGAAAAAGTCATGCACAGCTTGAGGAGGTTTTAGCGAACCTACTCAGTTAAGGGTACACAAATGTGGAGCGGACCATTCAGCAAGAAATTCCACCAATCTTAACATTGAAACAGCTGATTCTCCCACATTTGACACCTCAGAAAAGGAGTCATCAGCCTCACCATGGTCCCCTGAAGGAATTAGTCTTCTCCCGGCCCTAGTTCCTCAGTTTGAGGGTCCTGGGCAATGGAAGAGAACCTTTCGCATTTTGACCCATACTGGGATGCGATTAAAGTCGTTAAACTTTTTTTTTTTTTTTTAAACCTATCATGGCTGAGGAAAAAATATCTTTTTAGTAAAATAAACAGGGGCAGGAGTGTTGAAAACAGTTGCAAACATTTCATGGCCCAAATGCTCAATCTGACCAGCTACCCTCTCTGAGGGGAGGATGCCATTTGCAGAAATGAGTAGGCTTTCCAGAGCTTGAGGGAGACCCTTTTAGCTCTTTTTTGGGGGTGTTTCAACCCCCCCTTCTGACCTTAGCCCGATGCACAAAGCAGAGATACTATCAGAAGAAATCGCATCCACTGCTTGAGCAATAGTCAGCCACTGCCATTATTGCTCAGACTGATGCAAATAGTAAATGTGTGAAATAGGAAATGCCTGTGTCACCAAAACCTCTTTCACTCTCCTCTTTGCTCTTATGTCTCTCTGACAATTTTGCAGCCAGCACAAATGGAGTTTTTTTTTTTTTAAAACAAACTCCCGCCTTGGAGGATGGCGCACTAAGCCCTGTCCCCACCTCCCATTTCGCCCCTCGTCTTTAAAAAGTTTTCCTGCGCAAGCGCGGGCCTCCGATCCGAAGGAATCGGCTTCTGAGAGAGGGAGGGATGACATGGAGGAGACCTGGAAGCCACCGCCAAGTAGGGGCGGTGAAAACGGCATTGCCGATCATTTTCAATTCTCCCTTATACTCCTCATCAAGAGGGGAAGAGTTCAGCCCAGGTGGGGGTGTCTGGAGGAAGCAAAACCACTCAAACTTACCGGAGTTCTGCCTGCTAGCCAGAGGAAAAAAAGTCTGCCATTTCTGCGACACAGCCTGATCTCTGAGCAAAGCATGAGAAGGTACGTGCTCCATACAGCCCCCAGTGGTGACACTTAGGCATGACAACATTTACATTAACCACTTGCTGACTGCTGTCAAATATACATCAGCAGAATGGCATGGCTGGGCAAAGTAACGTACCCGTACATTACTTTGAATTTCCCGCAGTGTGCGCGTGCCTGCTGCGCGCTCCGTGACCACGGGACCCACGGACTCTATCGCTGCTGAGATACCTGCGATAGTGTCACGGAGCTGAACAACGGGGAGATGCCGATGTAAACAGTATCTCCCCGTTCTGCCTAGTGACAGGACACTAATTGTTTGCTCCCTGTCATCGGGAGCAGCGATCAGTGTTGCATCACTGCTAGGCCATTCCCCAGACAGAAACACTCCCCCAGCACACACTTAACCCCTCCCCGCCAGTGACATTTTTACAGTAATCAATGCAATTTTATAGCATTGATCGCTGTATTAATGCCAATGGTCCCAAAAATGTGTCAAAATTGTCGGATGTGTCTGCAATAATGTCGCAGTCATGATAAAAATGATGATCGCCATTACTAGTAAAAAAAAATAATATATATATATATATATATATATATATATATATATATATATATATATATATATAAATGCCATAAAACTATCCCCTATATTGTAGATGCTATAACTTTTGTACAAACCAATCAAAATGCTTATTGCGATATATATATATTTTTTTTTATTTGTAGAATACGTATCGGACTAAACTGAGGAAAAAAAAAATAATCTTTTTTTAGATATTCTTGGGGGATATTTATTACAGCAAAAAGTGAAAACGTTTTCAAAATTGTCGCTTTTTTTGTTTATAGCGCAAAAAATCAAAACCGCAGATGTGATCAAATACCACCAAAAGAAAGCTCTATTTGTGGTAAAAAAAGTTTTGTTTGGTAGCCACGTCGCACAACCGCACAATTGTCATGCGCAGGGCGTAAATCCATCTGGGGCTGAAGTGGTTTAAAGGAGACATCTCATAAGAAACTTTAAAAATTCCTTAGAAAACTCCACTTACCTGTCCTGCCGCACGGTTTTCTGTGGTAAAACCAACAGACCCAATCTTCACCCTTCACGGTGGGTTTCGTTAACAAACCTTCAGGAACCGGGGACCCTCGGGAACATACAATCCTGGACCTGTAATAGCACCCTGACAGCAAAACTTTATGGCATTAATACCAAAAGTACTGGGTACCGGGGTCCAGCTCTCTAAAAAGAGAAGCGTTTACAAGCAAAGACATTGTTTATTTCGTACAGGAGACCTGGGTACCATTCAATTTGGCCTAAATTACACTTTGATTGGATCCGGCTGCATAGCTAGCCTCAGCAGGGATTGCTCCAGTGGAGCTCAGCACAGCACATCTGCACTCGTGACCAACACCTTAGACATTTGCGAAGAAACGGGAGATGCTCTCGATATGGGAGGGGTTATATAGGGAGGCAACTTCCTGTTTAGGTTGTGTCATGTCCAGCACATGAAGGTGGACTATAACCACATAGTAATTACTATGGCTGTGTGTCCAATGATGTACGATTAAAGAAATACTAACTGTAAACAAGCCTCCAATCTCCAACCAATATCTGTGTGTTGCAATGTTATCACCCTACCAATGGGTCTCAACATCTAAGCTTTTGAAAGGTTCTGGAGAAGCACTGGCCTAGATCAGTGGTCTCAAAACTGTGGCCTCTTGCCCGTTTTAGTCAGCCCTTGGGGCATTATTTCCCCCCCACTGCCACTCTATTCCTCTCACCGACACCGATGATAGGGCACCCTCCACTGACACTGATGGGGCACGCGGCACACCGCCCCCTCCCCCACTGACATCAATGGGGCCCCCCACTAAAACAGATGATGGGGCTCTGCCCCCCCCACTGACACCGATGGGGCTCTGCCCCCCCAATGATGAGGCGCCATCCCCCCACGACACTGATGGGGCACCATCAGTGTCGTGGGGGGATGGCGCCTCATCATTGTTGCCGTCGGGGAGGGCGGTGCCCCATCCTCGTCGTCAGTGGGGGGGCGGTGCCCCATCATCATCGTTGTCGGGGAGGGCGGTGCCCCATCCTCCTCGTCGTCGGGGGGCGGGGCCCCATCGTCGTCAGTGGGGGGGTGGTGCCCCATCGTCGTCAGTGGGGGGGGCGGTGCCCCATCGTCGTCAGTAGGGGGGGGCGGTGCCCCACACATCGTCGTCAGTGGGGGGGCGGTGCCCCACACATCGTCGTCAGTGGGGGGGGCGGTGCCCCACACATCGTCGTCAGTGGGGGGGGCGGTGCCCCACACATCGTCGTCAGTGGGGGGGGCGGTGCCCCACACATCGTCGTCAGTGGGGGGGGCGGTGCCCCACACATCGTCGTCAGTGGGGGGGGCGGTGCCCCACACATCGTCGTCAGTGGGGGGGGCGGTGCCCCACACATCGTCGTCAGTGGGGGGGGGCGGTGCCCCACACATCGTCGTCAGTGGGGGGGGGCGGTGCCCCACACATCGTCGTCAGTGGGGGGGGGGCGGTGCCCCACACATCGTCGTCAGTGGGGGGGGGCGGTGCCCCACACATCGTCGTCAGTGGGGGGGGGGGCGGTGCCCCACACATCGTCGTCAGTGGGGGGGGCGGTGCCCCACACATCGTCGTCAGTGGGGGGGCGGTGCCCCACACATCGTCGTCAGTGGGGGGGGCGGTGCCCCACACATCGTCGTCAGTGGGGGGGGGCGGTGCCCCACACATCGTCGTCAGTGGGGGGGGGCGGTGCCCCACACATCGTCGTCAGTGGGGGGGGGGCGGTGCCCCACACATCGTCAGTGGGGGGGGGGGGAGGCGGTGCCCCACACATCGTCAGTGGGGGGGGGAGGCGGTGCCCCACACATCGTCGTCAGTGGGGGGGGGGGCGGTGCCCCACACATCGTCGTCAGTGGGGGGGGGGCGGTGCCCCACACATCATCGTCAGTGGGGGGGGCGGTGCCCCACACATTGTCAGTGGGGGGGCGGTGCCCCACACATTGTTGTCAGTGGGGGGGGCGGTGCCCCACACATCAATGTCAGTGGGGGGGGCGGTGCCCCACACATCAATGTCAGTGGGGGGGGCGGTGCCCCACACATTGTTGTCAGTGGGGGGACGGTGCCCCACACATTGTTGTCAGTGGGGGGACGGTGCCCCACACATTGTTGTCAGTGGGGGGACGGTGCCCCACACATTGTTGTCAGTGGGGGGACGGTGCCCCACACATTGTTGTCAGTGGGGGGACGGTGCCCCACACATTGTTGTCAGTGGGGGGACGGTGCCCCATCATTGGTGTCCGTGCACTGTCCCCCCCCCCCCCCCCCACTGACACCAATGATGGGTTAAGCTGCAAAGGTCAAGGTTGTCTTTAAAATAGCTCCTCCTGAACTATGCTGCAGGTAATTCTCAGCAAATTTTTCAATCCAAAAACAATCACCATTTAAAGGCAGAGCATTCTCTAACCAAAGAAAAACTATTGCTCGTGAACTAGTATTTTTATCTCACAAAGTAAAATTTTATCTACACCATAAAATGGTTTTCTGCTCTGCTAACCTCACAGTACCTGACTATTATCAGCCAGAAGGTAGTAGAATTTTAAGCAGTGCTAATCTTTGTAAATGTAGTTTTACATAAATAATACCGCAAAAAAAATTAAAGTAAGCATTCATGTGATATTTCAGTGATCCATAAAATAAAACCTCCAAGGCCCATTCACACTAGTGCAGTTGTATGTGGTGAGTTAAAGTGGTATTAAACCAAAAATAAAACATTATATTGCAACTTAACATTTCTTGGATGTGATGATTGAATTTTTTTTTTCAAGGCTTTCTTTATTCTATTTTCAAATGGGTGATCTGTAACAGTTATAGAGAAGAGACAAACCAGTTAACACTATTTGGGGTGGAGTGCTTACAATAATCAGCTTTTTTATGTAAAACCTTTGTCCCAAAAGGAAAAAACTGCTGCAACTGCTTATAAAGTGTGAGCTGAAGTTTGGCTTTAATCAGTTTGTGTATTTAAATTTGCTACATCTAACACCCCCTCCACCAGACTGACAAATGCTGCTGTCCATAAGTGCCCCCTGTGCTCATTTATCCAGAGTGGGGGTACTCTAAGGCTACATTCACAATAGCAACTTAGGCCTGTGAGAACTGCAGTGGAAGGAATCCGATTCCAGCTGCGGCAGTGAGTGGCTGCAGCTATTTGTGGCTGTCCACACAGCCAGCGATTAACCCGCTGTGATTGCTGCTGGACACAATGAGGCCCAATGTGGGTAAAACATGTCAGAGGGGCATGACGGATGGGCTAGGATCTGTGCTGAAAACTGGTCTTTCATATTCAACACTGGAGTTGAATACATTGTGTGTGGTGGTATCTGCATGTCATGTTACATGTGCTCTATTTCTGCCAGCACCTAAATACAGAATGTAAACCTGGGAGACCGATACTGCAGACTTGGAGCAATGCTGATCTGTTAATGTCATACAAGAGGGATGTTACTGGCCAGATCACAAGGTGAAAAAGGAAAAAAAGCCATAAAAAAAAAAAAAATGGATGAAACCATCACATTTAATAATTGCTAAGGTGCAAGGGATTATATTTTTGGGTTTAATACCACTTCAACACATGCATGTTGCATTAAGGCACCCCATTTATTTGGGCTGATAACAGCAGACCTAAAAATGCACCTGCACCATTTCTGCTGATGCAGGGTACCACAATGCATGGTGGGTAGTAGGGAGGAGCTCAGGTGTGTTCGCATGGACCACATGCTGAGCCCGCCAGGAAGTCGACGTGGCACTGCGCTAATCACAGGCAGTGAGACATTGCCCCGATGTGCGGCTGCAGAGATCGGGAAATGTCTCACTGCCTGTGATTAGCACAGCACTGCGCCGACTTCCTGGCGGGCTAAGCGCGTGGTCCATGTGAACACACCTGAGCTCATCCCTACTACCCACCATGCATTGTGGTACTCCGTATCAGCAGAAATGGTGCAGGTGCATTTTTAGGTCTGTTGTGTCTAGGTCTGAGCTCATCCCTAGTGGGTAGTCATTGTGCTATTTATCGCAGGAATATTTTGCAAGCCAAATAAATCAACAGACAGCAGAATCTATTTTCTTTTTTTTTTCTTTTACGAAAAAGACAAACAAAAAAATAATAAACACATAAAGCCACATAAATTTGTTTTTTTTTTGTTTTTTATACAATCTACAAACCAGAAGCACTTTGTGCCAAATTTTTTCCTACTGACCAGAAAGTACTCCACAGTATTAAAAAAAATGTACTCTTATATCCATCAAAAGGGAACAAAAATCTATCTGCACAGTCACAGAGAAGAGCAAGCATCGGCCTGTGCTCTCTTTTAGAGGACAAGCTTGGAGAGAAGGAAGGGAAGGAGCAAGCATGAAGTGTGTGGAGGGAAGAGAAATGAAATAAGACTAGATGTGGGGTGTAGGGGACACGAGATAGGAATGCACCAACAAGTCACAGTGCTGATACTGAAGACATCTAGCAGGAAGAGAGCTTCACAGTGGGGACAGACAGCTGGAGAGGGGAGCAGGGAGGGACGGAGTGTGCTTTAATTTCCTCTTTATTCCCTGTTTTTCCACGTCCCTCGTCCAGGTATGATTCCCTTGCTGTACAGCCTTACATCACATCTTACACAAGAAGAGCACTTTGTTACATCACAGCTACAAAGCTTGAGCCAGCTCTGAGGCAGGGAGGGAGCTCCTGTAGGCCGTGTCTGTTCTCTCTACTGATGTGAGCGATCCTGTTGCAAGTAATCGCATTATGAAGACTGTTCACAGCAGTACCAGCAAAAGACTGAAGTTACAGCTGCACGCCAGGAAGGTGCTATTTGATCTCAGCTTATAAGTGGCCATACTTCTGGTATTCCTCCTATTACAGCAATGTTTGCCAAGTAAACAGCTGAGACATATTTAGGGAATGTAAGTATCAAAGCCCGAGTTGGCTAGATTACTAATTATATACAAATCCAACAGTAAACTGACTCCTAAACCCTGTAAGAAGTTTAACAATACAATTTGAAGTCAGCCATTTTGTAGGATGAACTACAATGTTGTCTATCAGCTCCCTAGCTCATAGAAACTTAATAAGCTGTTTTATATGACATCAGTCAAGGTTTCAAAATGGTTGCCTTCACAATACAATTGAACAGTCCCTTCCTGTAAGTTCATTTTGCATATTCCTAATAACGAACAAATTGGTTTTAAGCAGACATAGGAGATATTGTTACTGTAGATGTTGTAACAGGTATAATGTCAGTCTTGATGTTTAGTTCCTTTCTATTACAGCCTATCAGGCTTCAAAAGCAACTGGTGCCCACTCCCTATACACAGCAGTTGAGCTCCGTTTTAAAAATACAAATGATTCCCCCCATGGCACAGAAGGAAGGACAAAGCATGCACACAGACATAGGAAGCTAAGCTGAACAGCAATGCACATGTACAGCAATGGCTAAGACAAAGCAGTGGTCACAAACCTCGAGATCTCTCACCATGGCCCTTTGACTCGTGCCCATCAAAGAACTGGAGCCAGGGCAGTGCTGAGAGAGGCAGACTCTTTTAGAGGTATGTTGTCACCTAGCGGAGGTCTATTTCATAAGATTGTCCTTGCACTAACTGGAGAAAGCAGACAGGTGTGTGAGAGAGGGCAGCTCCATTATACATCTAGACCTGTCTCATGGAGAAGGTGAGGATGGACTCTTTAAAGCCAACATTGTCTTTCGAGAATGAATGACGTTAGTACTATGCTGCCCCCTTCCCAATAACTGCATTGTGCATCTACTGCAGCGCTGGGTATGGAGGGAGGGGTATTAAGACTGGTTCCCTATTGTCAGCCCTTGTGGGAGGGTCTGCTGGCAAATGTGGGTAGAACCCAGAAAGGCAGCAATGAGACAGTTGACAGCCGTGCATGAGCCTGCTATCACAGAAGTCATAGAGAATACTTGAGACATACATTGCACCTCAATGTGCAATGTTGACATGTCTTATCTGGCAGTAAAAGGGGAGAGCTTTAACTTCACCCACTCTGCTATGGGAGGGTCTGTGAACCATTTACCTCCATGGCCAACAGTACTCATTAGGGGAATGGTTAGGCACAGCTCTCCCAGTGCAGGCTATTGAGGCTATGTAAGGGAGTGCTCAGCTCTTACAAAGAGCAGAATACAGGCCCTTGGCAGGACTGGCTTCTGTCGGATTATGGTGTGGCTGCACACCACTAAGATGAGCATAGAGAATCGAACACGTCCAGCAAGAAGATCAAAAAGATCAGAGAGAAGATAGGATGGAGAAAGAGCAAACAAAACTTTGGTTTAAAACAATGAATTGATGAAGCGTTAAATGTAGGGAAGTTAATCCCTCAAAGCTCAGTCACTCCCCCAGCCCCTTTTTCATTGGGACCCCTTCCAGCACTGCTGGGGGGTGGGAACAAAAAATGTCCATAATGCTCTGCAAAAAAAATGCATGAATGGGGATGTCAAGGGTAAGGGCAATGAAAAAGAGTATGTAAAACAAACAACAAAAAAAGGATCAGCTGCGAATAAAACGAACCCAGCACAGGGTGTTGTGTGTGGCATCACAGCGATAGAGATCAATTAAATCAAGTCTGTCTGAAGTCAGGCAAGCGAGGTGGGACAAATCAGCAGATGGAGATTATGATCACCCTTTAATATTCTAACTCCATCTAAGCAGCCTTGAGCGTAGAGGTCATTCCTTGGCTTCTTGGTTTACATCTGTCCATGGACTTGGAAGAAGGGGGTCAGGCAAATCACTTAATGAAGAGTTGGCAAGCGCACAGAAGGACAGCCCTGTAATGAAGGGGTGTGGTGAGTGGACAGAAAGAAGCCTGAAGTGGGGATGAAAGCTTGGTAGAGATGGTCGAAGAGAGTGAACGGTAAAAGCAACGAGTGCCTCATGTGTTGGCTTCATCATCAGTGTCATCAATCAGGACCTTGGCATCACGAGCCTTGCTCCTATAGAGTGAAAAAGAAGATAACATAAGCTATACAATGCAAGAATTAACTTTGATAGACACTAGGGCAGTGATGGCGAACCTTGGCACCCCAGATGTTTGGGAACTACATTTCCCATGATTCTCAACTACACTGCAGAGTGCATGAGCATCATGGGAAATGTAGTTCCAAAACACCTGGGGTGTCAAGGTTCGCCATCACTGCACTAGGGTAACTTAAGACTGGAGCAGCCAGAATATGAAGCAGCTGTGCATGGCAACCAATCAGCTTGTCATTAATTTTCAAAGCTTAACTGAACCGAATTTAGACACCGATTGGTTACTAAGAACAGCTGCTCCAGATTTTGTTGGCTCTAGTTTTAGTAAATTTCCCCCCTATATGGCCAAAGGTTTCTCGACAACTGACCTTCACACCTAGAAGTGCTTGCTGGACAGGAATAGGGAGTTGGCTCCCGTTTTCTGATTATGACAGACAATATTTGCAGTGTCCGGGAATTTGTGCCCCTTCAGCCAAAAGAACATTTGTGAAGTCAGGTATGGAATAGGTTTGGAGTCAAGGTTCTGTCCAGACCACTTAAGTTTCTCCACAATAAACTCCCTTATACTAGGTTTCCACGGAACTGGCTTTGTGCACAGGGGTGTAGCCATGTGCAAACAGAAAAAGGGCCATCCTAAAACTGTTACTACAAGGTTCAAAAGATCTCAATTGTTTAACCAGCCGTCATTGGACGTCCTTGGTTTGCAATGGTTATACTGGGATGATGCCTGTATTAGAGATTTCAGCCGTTGATTCCCAGCAGGGAAGACATTTTTTGAGTGGTTCAGCCACTCGATCACTTATGGGGGAGATGGAAGGGGGTCCCCAGGCTCTCCTGTCTGATTGGAGAGTCTGGGAGCACTGTGGCTGGTAGCGACAAATGCATGGCACAGAGAGAGAGGAACAAGCATTGTTCCTCCTGCTTTGTGACAACGATATTACGAGTATTTTGTCACTTCTGGTTCCGTTAGTGGCCAGGAAAGCAGCCGATCAGACCGATCTGTGTCTGATCAGCTGCATTAGAAGCCAGGGGAGAGATTTGGGGTCTAAGACTGCAGATCTCTCCATAAAGTGGACCTGCCACGGGCCATGCTGTCACAAGGGATATTGTTAATTCCTTGTGATTTAGCAATAAAGTTAATACAATCTTTATTTTTTAAAGAGACAGGCTTTTTTTTTTTTTTTTACAAAAAATTGTTTTATAAAAAAATATATATATATATATATATATATATATATATATATATATATATATATATATATATATATATATATATATATATATATATATAAAGGCAGCTGGCCTTTATACATTTCTTGTTTAGTTATCATTTTTTGTTTAAATTACCTTATTTCTCCACAAGATGGCATTAAGCGCTGTTCTCTTACCCTTTGGTAATTAATTTGAGAGTGTGCTTTCACACACACTAGTAGCTATACTCTAATAAATATCCCAATTTTTTTTTTTTTTTTTTAATTCACCGAATGAGCTCTCATGCATAATTTTGTACAACCTATGGCAGCGCTTCCTTGTTTTGCCAGTGAGGTACTTAATGCGCAGATGTGTTGTCGTACCCCTGATGACGTCACATCTGACGAACAATCGTCAGGACGTTACGCACACGTTCTGCGCATGCGCCATCTGATTTTAAGCAGACTTGCATGTCCTTTCTTTCCTTGCAAGGATCATTGCTGCATTTTTATATCTGCTTTGGTGTTTTTGTATTTGCAACTCCCTACTTTTAATAAAACGATTTGGGAAGACTTTCTATACTATTGAAGCCTTTCTTCTTTTTTACATCATTATCTCCTGCTGTCCACACCACTGGGTCTCCATTGGCTGTCTATGGATCTTTTCGGAGAGGAATGCCAGAGTCTTCCATCGGTCAATCTTTGATTCCACTAAAGAAAATGTTTGAATCCCCCAAGTAAGGGAGGTCGCAAGCTTTCTGAAAAGCCTTTGATCTTAATGAGGTGAGGGGAAACACGGCGAAGAGCACCCAATCTACGTTATATGCTGCACTTAGAAGTCACTATATTGGATTCCAGCAATACATGAAAATTTTTCTTATTTACATAGTTTTTGCAATTTTGTATGCTACTTTGGTTTCACCATGCATTGTCACATAGGATTGCACTAAAAGCAATTATTTGGCTGCATATAGCACAATTACATTGCGCTGCACAGCTGCATTTTATTTGAATTTATGCTATTTATGTTTAGGTTATATTGTGTTGTACCTACTCTATGTAGGTTTTCATGCACAAAGTCATTTTGTGATTAAACCTAGCGCTGCATTTTATTATTTGCATCATAATTGTATTCTATAGGGCATCTGTTAAAAAATAAATAAAAAAAGAAAATGTATATATATATATATATATATATATATATATATATATATATATATATATATATATATATATATATATATATATTATATATATTTATATATATTTGGGGGTTTTAAGTAAAAAAATAATCTAGATTTCTACATGTATGTGAGAAGTGTCAGAATTGGCCCCGTCTTTGAATGCAGTTGAATGCAGTTGAACAGGTACTACCCTTAACTGGAAACACCTGCACTCAATGTGGAGGGGTGTCCAACTACTTTTAGCCATATGCTTTATGTAGGCGTGATAAAGTGACATTTTGGCAATATAGCGCATCGTTCAACTCACTATATCAGCGTTACATACAGATGCTCACTAGAACGTACTCCAGCAAACATTCCTATCCCTCTGTCCTGAATTCTGAATACCATCAGGCTCCACGTGACAGACTAACACTGATCTCTAGATGCAGCATATAACGTATGTGCTTTCCAGTGAAGTTGTTCTTTAGTACAGGTTGACAATATATTGAATAAATATAACCACCCCTCCTAAGAAAAAAGAAAAAGATCAGATTCAATCAAGTTCATAGTTTCCTTATTGAAAGCAGAAAACTCTAGATGCGGTATGGAATTTATTAGGTGCACTAGATATCTGGCTCCTGGGATCTGTTCATTACTTGGATACAAATACATTAGTTATTTATTACACAGTTAACAGGTATCACTCACTGGGAGGACAATCGTGGTATACGGAGAGAGATACTCTGGCTGCGCTTCCATATCTTGCTTTTGGCTCTGTTCTTCACTCCGTCCTCCTGATCCATCATCTGCTCCAGCAGTGTTTGGTCATCGGCATTCATCGGTGCCACAGAGATGTCGCGCACGGCGCGGAACTCACCACAGTTATTCAGGTGCTCATTCTCCAGTCGGAAGAAATTCCACACAAAACGGCTGTGGGGTGAGAGTGGAATGTGGACATAAATATTTCTACTTTAAAACTTGTGAAAAGTGGTACGCTGCCTTTGTTAAATTCTCCTTTTGGAAATGCTGAATGCCTGGCTGTTATGCTAATCCTAAAACCCAACTGAACTTACAGTAGAAATCTGCTAAACATATTCCAGGCTCAACAAAACAAAAAGTTTGCAAAGTCTTACAGTTTGTGTTCTATAGAAGGCAATCCTACTGCCTCAGTAGAAAAGCTGGTCACCCTGCCAGCATGCTGTGTAGAGGGACCCTTGCTCACTGTGTGGAAGCAGTGGTCCCAATGCAGAGATTGGAGATGTTCTGCATCAGACCTATAGCTCAGCAACAACTTGACACTGATTAAAGGGCTCTAGCTCCAACATAGTAGGGGGCATGTTGAACCTTTGAAGAGAGGCCATGCTTCCCCACAAATGGCAAACATCCTTCTTTGCCGAATGACAGCAGCGGACAGGCTTTTCAACTCTGAGGCTGTGACTATTTTGTAAAGCAAATAAACTGTAAGACTTTGTACATCTTTTGTTTTCATGCACCTGGAAATGTATTTAACAGTTTTATACCTGAAAGTTCAGTTGAGCTTTAAAGTGATACACATGCCCCCATAGCAAGTCGCTTGCTCTGAGGGCACTCATGCATGCTCCTTTCCGAGTCCATAACACACACAGAATGGGGCCCGGCCCCTCACCTGCTCCCTTCTCACTGGCTGTGATTGACAACCAATGGCTCATGGCTGTGATCGACAGTCAATGAGAAGTCAGAGACCAGGGAGAGCAGCTGCTCTCATGCACATCGCTGGATCACAATCAGGCAAGTATTAGGGGGCTGCATAATGAAGGTAGATTGCATGAAGTTAAAAAAAAAAAACTCAACCTTTAGACCCCTTTAACACCGGGGGGGGGTTTTGCAGGAGCTATTGTGCTAAAAATAGCGCCTGCAAACCAACCTGAAACAGCCGCTGCTGTCTCTCCAATGTGAAAGCCCTGACGGCTTTCACACTGGAGCGGTGCGCTAGCAGGATGGTAAAAAGTCCTGCTAGCAGCATCTTTGGAGTGGTGAAGGAGCGGTGTGTACACCGCTCCTGCCCATTTAAATCAAAGGTGCAGCGCGGCTATACCGCCAGCAAATCGCTGGTGCAGCAGCGCTTTGCGGCGGTTTTAACCCTTTCACGGCCGCTAACTGGTGGGTAAAACCCCCTCGTTAGCGGCTTAATACCGCCGCTAAAATGACGGTAAAGCGGCGCTAAAAATCGCGCTGTTTTACTACCGACACAGCTCCCGCCCCAGTGTGAAAGGGGCCTTAGAAGCATTTCAATGTTTTTTAAAATATACAGATGGAAATTTAAATGTACAGAAACAAAAACGTATATAAGAAGTTTTAGTTTTCTGTGACTCAAAAGTATTGAGGCCAGAAAGCCATGCAACTTACATTTTCAGAAGGACCACAACAGCCTCCCTTTTTATCATCAGTTTAGTATAGACAATGCTGTGCTCACATCAACATAACACTGCTGCTCAATATAAACAACAGATGAGCTGTTGGAAAAATGGCCCTAGAACATGGATGGGGCTTAGGTTGGCCATAGGTCGGTTCAGCAGGAACTTGCCGAGATTAGAACAGTTAGAATTGATCGATCAATTGGAATACAACCAGCCTGCCGGATTCACTTGTGATTATAGCTAGCGGCTGCTATAGTTTTTAAAACACTGTAGTACATCTGAATGGTGTGCGATCCAGTTTTTTTTTACCCATCTACAGTTAGAAAAAGTGGGTAGGCATAAAAATTCTAGGAGAATAAAGCGGACAAGGTTTCTATAAAGAACAATCTGCACTTAAAGATCAGGCAGCTAGGCTAGGCTGAAAAACAAATGTCATAAACCAGGCTCTAAATATGTCTTAAAAAATGACTGTTTAGTATTTAGTATAATGCATACATAGTAGTAAGACAAGCTATGACAATAAAATGTAATATATGAGTTCCCCTGGTGAACAGCAGAGGGCGAAACTTGCATGAATAATACCAAGCAAGCAACGAAGAAGGAAAATCGAATACTTTCATCAAGGTCATATGTAGGTAAAAGCAGATAAAGCTTTTCATTTGATCAAAAGTACACCTTGAAAAAGCAAACTAGTTTATGTGACTAAATTATGCCTTATTACAGAATTGCTGTCAGAAACCATTTTGTTTATTGCTGTGAAGAATAAAAAATGCTAAAAACAAAAAACACACACTCAGCAAAATCGAACACGCATAAAGCACACATGAAGCACTATGGGGGATCCATAAAAAATTTTTAATGACAATGTTTAAACGATTTACCAAATTTTTAACACGGTTTTCCATAATTCACTTTCTAAAATCATTTTAGTATGAGATTTTTTTTTTCCTCATACACTCTGGTCACAGGCCATGCTGCCTCCTGCCCTGCGAAATATGTTGAAATCTCACACTAAAGGCCACCTCCGCATAGATGATACGAGATTAACAACCTAAAAAAATAGGATTTTTTCGTCATCCTTACCTGTAAAATCCTTTTGAGTACATCATGGGACAGAAAGTCAAGCCAATATTCATTACTTGCTGGGTTATACTTCATCTCCAGGTGAATGGACACTGGTAGACCAAAAGGTCTTTAGACAGGAAGTGATCCCCTATATAACCCCTCCCATACAGGAAGCACTGTAGTGTAGTTTCACATTGGAGGGACAGCAGGTCGGTTTGCAGGTGCTATTTTTAGCACAATAGCTCCTGCAAAACACCCACTGAAGTTTTGTAGCAAGCATTGAATCCTCAAAAAAGAGGTCTCTGTGCCCTATGATGTACTCAAACAAAAGAATTTTACAGCTAAGTATGACAAAGAAATCCCATTTTCTTTTCAGGCTAATATTCATTACCTGCTGGGATGACCCAGACCAATAGCCTTGAGGGGAGGGAGATACCCTGCCAAACAATAGCCATCAGAACTTATACGGCAGCCCGCAGTACACTGCGGCCGAAAGCCGAATCCTCAGATTTACAGTCTGAGGATGAACGAGCTGAATGACTCCTGGTACTGCCTTGGTGGTTTATATAGGCCACTGCAGTGGCATTGTCGGACTGAACCCTGATAGGTAGTCCTGAAGCTCCACCATCCAGGACCGTAGGGCCAGGCGTACTGCCCATAATTCCAGGATCTGTTCTGTCCCCGACCATTTTCACTGAGCTCTTCCAGGGTTGCTCCCTAGCCTGAGAGACTGCCATCTGTAGTCCGTACTCTCCAAGTTACTGGGAGAAAGGCTTTTTCCCTTTCGCAGGTTCTGATCCTGCAACCACCAGCTTAGGCTTAAGCGTGCCTGAGGAGATGAGCACATCCAGGGCTTTTCCTCTTCTGTGATGTCTTGTTGTAAAGGCCTGGAATGGAACTGGGCAGAGGGCACTGCCTCGAAGGAGGATATGATCCCTCTCTACAAGACTCCTATAGATACGAATGGAGGGTTGTCTGATGCCCTTTATCTGATGTACGTGAACATTCAGGGCACAGATTCGTACAGGTGGCAAGAGTACTCTTGCTTGGACCGTGTCCATGACCAGACCTAGATACTTTAGACTTTGAGCTGGTTTCAAGGCTGACTTTTTGGTATTTATGATCCAGCCTAAGCTTTTCAAATACCGCACTGTGTATATTATGCTCTGTTCCAGACACTGTAATGAGTGATCTCTAACAGGAGGTCGTCCAGATAACTGAGCACCAGGATCCCTTGGGCCCTTAAAAGACCCAGGACTGGTGCTAGGACCTGTGAACACCCGGGGAGCTGAAGCAACCCTGAAGGGTAGAGCCACAAACTGAAAATAACGTTCCTCTACTGCAAAATGTAGGAACCTCTGATTAGGCTGAAAGATAGGTACATGTAAATATGCATCTTATATCGATGGAAACTAGAAAGTCTCCCCTCTGGAGTGAGGTTATTACTGAGCAGACAGACTCCATCTAAAAGAACTGTATCAATAGATACTTGTTCAGGGATCTGAGGTCCAAAATGGGTCGTGTCCCAGTTTAGTTTCTGAACCGTAAACAGGTTTGAGTAAAAACATGTGCTCCTTTTGAATACAAACACCTCTACAATCACTCCTTGATGCACTAGATGATGTAGTGCCTGAATCAATAAGTTTCTTTTTGGAGGATCTAAGGGGAACGCTGGATCTCAAAAACATCTGCGGTGGAACCCCCCGCAACACCAACTTGTAACCGCAAGATATAAAAATTGAAGTGACCCACTCATCCAGAATTGTTGTTCTCCAAATATCCGCAAAGTGCAGCAGCCTTCCCCCCGCCCAATGGAGTGGGGGGTGTCCCCTCAAAAGGAGGGCTTGGTGCTGGGTTTAGAAGAATTTTGGACTGAGGGCCTTTTGTGGTCCTGGCCTTGCTGCTTGCCCCTGGCCCTAGCACCTTGTGGACTGCTGCATCTATAGCTGGCATGCCCCATTTTTAAACAAACTTTTCATCCATGTGATATAAAAGGGAAAACCTTTTAGGAGGAACGATAATCCTGTCAGAACGTTCCCAATCAGCATACTCGCCCTTTCCAACAGGGGGTGTAGGGGGAAAGCCTGTGCAGCCTAAAAAGGTCTCAGGGATCCCAAAGAGGACCAGGGGGGCTCAGTCACCTCTGTAAGAGGCAAAAGCCTCTGCAACTGAGGCGGACATCAACTGGATCTCTTTTCATCTAGATTGCTCGGAAGCAGGCTCATCTGCCGGGCACTCCACTGAATCTTGAGCTTTTAGCCCTTTCCCATCCTCAACCCATTCCTGCTCCAGACTAGGAGGCACCGGGAGAGGAATCTGTCACGCTTCTTGCCACCCTGCGGGATGGACAATCATGTCAGCAATCGTGTGCTCTAACCTGGCTAGGGCCGAGGACAGTTCATCCTTGGTAATAAAGGGTGAAGCAGCAGAGTTGACTGTAGGCACAATACCAGATGAGCGCTGCGGCTCAGATTGCCCAGAAGCCTCTGGTCCTTCAGGGAATACAACACCAGGACTAGGTTCAACAGGAACTACTGATGACATAGGTGTGCCCTTCCCTGTAGCATTAGTCCCGATCCTCTTTTTTGAAGACATTTACTAGCCACAAAAAGAGTACTTGGGTGTAGTATAAAAACACTTCAGAAAGGAGACCCTTTAATAGGGCTCACCAAGCCCCTATGTAACAATCCTGCTAAGCCGCTTTAGCCTGCCGAGCAACACTTGGTGACTCACGTGACCCAGGTAAGGAAAGACTCACCTATTTAACCAGTGATTCTCCCGGTATGCTATTCCTGTCATCTTTACAGTGTCACAGTGAGCTTTTTACCACAGCATCCTTTATTTTAAAGAGCCATTTCATTTGTCCGTATGCGCTCAAAAAACTTTAATGGGCCCTGTGGATACATGCCTTATTTATACAGAAACATACTGTATATATCAGTTTATCCAGCTGAGCTCCTTAACTGTGCTCTGGTACCATCTAGTGACCCCCTACCAACAGCGTTCTTGTTTGTGTGTTTTTCTTCTCATCACTCAATTCCTGAGTTTTTGTATGAGCATCGAGGTCAAGGTGGCTGGATTTGAATTAAATAGTTTTTTTCCCCTTTATACTAAGGCTGTAGTGTCTGGATGTAGGCAATTTGCAGTTTCTTTCCTCTGCTGTGATGGAGAAGGTAGGGGCTGGTCTTTATGTGGTGGCAGATTTATCTAGGTTTGAATATCCTGAAATGTCATGGAGCTTGCCAGGATAAAATAAACTTGTTGGTTTGGAAACTGGTACCTGACTTAAAGGCAGGAAAGGAACCTTTTGATGCAGGATAATAAGATGTAAACTTGTATCGCTGATCCTTAGCTGTGCATAACTGGGGTAAAAAAAAAACACTTTCAACACATCAGAACTTTAATGATTTCATCCAGCAAAGAGCCAAAAAGACAGCCTTCCACAAAAACAGGCCTTCTTACAGTATTACTCTGCTGTTCAGTAAGTCTGAATGCCCTGCACAACTGAACAGAGAGGAGGTTATCCAGAGAATTAACTTGGCTTGCATACAAGCATTGCATAGCAGATCAGGTTCAATGTGACTGCCATCTAGTCAATGCTGGGTGTTAACGCCAACCCCTCTCAGGTCACCACATAGGAAATTGGCCCAGCAGCTAAAGATTGGAAAATGACTGCAGTAGAGTATGGTTTGAAAAGGAAACCCCCTTGGGAGCAGTGTCTGGGTCTATTAGAAACCAGCACAGACACTATGTTAGAGGAAGGAATTAAAAGGAAACATCCACTGAAAGAGGGAATCAGTAGTAAAAAGTGCAGGTTTACTGCACGAAGCACTGCCAAGTGTAGCACAAAAAGAAAACTGGGTCTCGAGTTTGTGGGACGCAAGCAGGGGTAGGGCGGCAGCCCCTACTGTGTAACGTCAGATACTGCAAAACTAAAAATGCAAATGCAACGTTTAGGAAAAGCAACTATACACTCCTAAAGTACTCATGACCATCAGAGCTTGGAGGGAATTCAGAGGTATGCTGAGGGGCTCAGTAACTGTAGGCCTCACATGCTAACCCCAGGATTCTGTCTGCTGTGGCCTGCCATGTCCCAATGCTGGCTCACTGAGGAAAACTGCTGCAGCCCTGGACATTATGCACTTGAAGCCTCTGGCTTTGTATGCATTTTTACCTATTGTCCGCAGCACTGGTTGCAGCATGCACTAGCCAGAACATGAATCTGTCACTGCATTTACTGGCACAGGAGATGAGCTGCTAGGAATGAGCTAGTTGATGTCGACCTTATATAGTAGAAAGAGGCTTTGAAAAGCAAAATAGCACATTATGCATGCTACCCCTGTTCTAGAGCTGCCTGCCCAAGTGCAGCTAGAAAACAAAAGAGGGAGGAAAATGAAAATGGCTCTTCAGTCCAGTTGCATATTTCCCACCTTAGGGCAATAATTTTTCAACACTAAAGCTGCCCATAGATGAGTCAATGTGGATGGGGAATACTCGCTGCTGAGCTATTGTATTTTGACAGTGGGGAGACTTCCCCACCACCAGGATATACTGATCAGTGCTCCTAGCTATAGCTAAACGAGCAGGAAAAATCTGACAGGCTGGTTGTAAGGAATTTGGTTAGTAAATTGTCTTCTGCACAACCAGCCTGCCCATACATGGATCCAAATTTGCCCGATCCTTGCTGAATTTTGATCTATGCATGATTGTCCCAACCATTCAAAATATAATTCCCCAAGAAATCCCCCTCTAACTCATTGGTACGAACTCTGACTAAAACCTCGGTACAGATCCCCTCCTTCCAAGCCTTATCCCTCAGGATTTGCTCAACCTCGAACTGTGTGGATAGAGTAATCTGTTAGGTTAGCCAGCAGGCTGAATTATGTATAGTCAGTTCAGGTATTGTCAATGATTCAGGGTAAGCAGAGCATGGTGGCTTGACAATCAAACGTGTAAACACTTTCTTTGTGTAGTCAGAGTACAAAAAAAAGGAGAGCTCCCCCATGTGGCCAGCAAGTAAAAGCAAGCACAGAAAAAGTAAAAGGAGAATACTAACGTATAACTGAAGGCAAAATGTATTTTAATCTTAGAATGGCATTAGAACTGTCAGTTCTTACTGCTGTTGGTGTCCCCATTAAAGAAATGCATCTTCTTTGTCCTGTTTACAGTTACCACTGAGGGAGCGCAAAAGTAAAAGAAAATGACAAATTCTGGGTTCTCAACAGAACAGGAACAAAGGGGAAATATTTTACTGGTAACACTAGCTGTGGTGAACCTGGTAAGTAAAGACAAACGCACAGTAACAGTCCAAAAGTAGGTGGGCAACAGTAAATGAAAGGCTAAAAAACATAAGGAACAAAGCAATAGGTTAACAAGGGCGGTTTAAAGAAGCCTGCAATGCCACCTGAGGAACCTTACTACAACAGCAAGTATCCGCTCAGGCCTGAACATCCACCTGGTAAAACTTAAAGTGGTTGTAAACTCTTACAACCAACTTTGACCTACAGGTAAGCCTAGATTAAGGCTTAGCTGTAGGTCCTAGAAATATCGGCAAAGATATTTGCCGAAAGACAGGCACCACTGTCTATGGCGCATGCACCGTAGACAGCGCCGCGCAGGCGCACTGAGCGCGCCGCTGTCAACTGCGATATGCCGTGAGTGGCGGCTCCCGTGCGCATGCACGGGAGTGATGTCATCGCGGCTTCACCGAATGACAGCAGCGAGACCCACCGAGAAGATGGATGCTCCGGACTACAGGGGACAGCGGTGACTTCGCTGGCTCCTGTGTCAGGTAAGTGACATATAATGGACTACTATGCAATGCATAATAGTCCATTATGCTTTACCTTTGCAGGGAATCAAAGAGGAAGTAAACCCATCAGGGTTTACTTCCTCTTTAATAAGAGGACCTTCAGGAATAACAGTTAGACTGACGAAAGGGAGCTGCAGCCGAAGATGAACTCGAACAGAGTGCGCCATACATTTAGACATGAAGAGAAATCTATTTCTTTAGGACATTTAGGAGCAGGACTGAGAGATGGTAGAACAACGTTCTGGTTAAAATGAAAGGAGTAAACTAACTTGGGAAGAAAAGAGGCCCTGGGCCTCAAATCAACCATGTCTTTGTGTAGCACAAGAAAGGTTTCCAAACTTTTTGTTGACAAGAAAGGTAACCAATGATAAAGTGAGAATTATCACCAATAGGTTTAACCGCTTGCCAACCGGCTCACGCCGATGTACGTCGGCAGAAGGGCATGTACAGGCAGATTAACATACCTGTATGTTGCCCTTTAAGAAGCGGTTTGCAGGCATGGTCCCGCGAACTTCAACTTTTTATCCATTGAATCGCTATGAATTTGAGCATTGACGACAGGACAAGTCAAACTTTTATTTACAGAGGATATAGCAGCGTCAATTGCTGGTATACCCCACATCTTTGTATATTTTTCCTCCCTAGGATAGGAACGTGTTGAAAACTTTTTAGGAGGAAAAAAGTGCTCATCTGGGTGATCCCACTCAGAATACATAAGCTTTTCCAGCAATGAATGGACAGGAAAGGCACGCAAAACTTAAGTAGGCTTTTCACCCGACTCAGTTAAGGGTAGTTTAAATCTGGAGCGGACCATTTCAGTAAGAGATTGCACCAGAAATTTCTCAGCCTGTGAAGCTGAAGATGGTCCTTCCCCACTTGATACCTCGGAAGAGGAGTCATCTGCCTCTTCACCGTCCCGAGGGAGAATCATCTTCCCTCTCCCACTGTTCCTCTGTCTGAGGGCCCTGGGTGGTAGAAGGGGACCTAATGTGTTTTCTTCCACTCTGTGAAGATGCTATCAAAGCCCCTAATCTTTCCTCCAATCCAATCATGGCTGAGGAGAAAACCTCCTCAGTAATATATACATGGGCTGAAATGCCAGTGGCAACCCCGATGGCTCACTCTGACCAGCCTCCCTAGGCCTTTCAAGGGGGGGTGGTGTTGCAGAGGGAGGGTCTGCAGAGCCTGAGGGAGATCCCTTTGAGCCCCTATTTTTTGGGGTATTTGTACCTCCACTTCTGCCCATAGTGCCAAGCACAAATGCAGAGGTACTACCAGAAAATGCACCCACTGCTGAGCAAATAGTCCAGCAATTGCCGCTGCTATCAAGGCTCAGCCTGATGCTTAAGTAAACATGTTCTGGGAATACCTGTGTCCCCAACACTCACATGCCCCCATCTGCTCTCTGTCCCTCCATCAGCTAAATGCACCAGCAAAAGGTGTACTTATAGCTTACACAGCCATGGTGTCTGAACGTTGAAGCATGTCAGCGCCACGTTAAGCCCCGCCTCCCTCTCCCTCAGACTTCCCACTGCAACCCCCTCACTTTCAAGAGCAACGTGAGCAGGGCTCCAATCCGACCGAGGGGGGGATTCTAAAAGAAAAAGCTCCCCTTTCAAAATATTACCTGGGGCTAGGGCAGGAGGAACCGTACAGCTTGTAATGACACAGAGCCAAACTGACAAGCATGGAATCAGGTACGTGTTCTTGACAGCCCCCCGGTGGCGACTTTAGGCATGACATTTTACTTAAAGGAGAAAACCCATATGAATTAGAAAATTCCTAAGGAATCCCCACTTACCTTATCCAGCTGCAGGGTTTTGTGGTAAACCAGACAGACCAAATCTTCACCACACTCACGGTGGGGGCTCCGTTTAAAAAAATTCAGGGACGAGGCCCCTTTTTATTGGGGGATACACACCCCTGGACCTGTAAAGCACTCCGCCAGGAAATATGGCTGAAAAAAACCAAGCACTGGATCCCGGGGTACAGCTCTCTAAAAAAAGAAGCGTTACAGGCAAAACCTTGTTTCTTCCAACACGAGGCCCGGATACCGTTCAATTCGGCCTGGAAAAGACACTTTGAATGGATCCGGTTGCATAGCTTGCCCCAGCAAAGGAATATTCCAGTGGAGCTCAGCCCAGCACATCTTTACTCGTGACCAACACCTAAGACACTGGCAAAAAAAACTAAGGTACTCTTGGTAAGGGGAGGGGCTATATGGTGAGTTGAACTTCCTTTCTAGGGTGTGCCAGTGTCCATCACCTGAAGGTGCCATATAACCCCATACAGTAATTACTGTGGCTCGGTGTCCCGTGATGTACGATAAAGAAAAACAGAAGGCGTTATACAGGGCTGTCCTTACAGCTTTGCAAGGGTCAATTTTCCTTTTATTTTTTAGTTTTAGATTCATTTAGCTTATGTTATGGAATAAAAAGAAATTACTTGATGGTTTCTATATCAAAACAGTGAGTCCATTGACAGATTAAAGCAGAACTTCAACCAAAAGGGAAAAGTTCCGCTCTTCCTCCTCCTGCACAGAAAGCTGTGTGACCAATCAGTAGCATGGCCCACACATGCACAGTGAGCAGCTGGCTGTGAAGTCACAAGCAATCTCAGCAGGCTGCCCACAATTAGTATGCAGGCACTGGGGACCGAAGCCCAGTGAACAAAGTTGCCAGGAGAAGACAGCGCTGGTTCCTGAGACAGGCGAGTCGCTGTTTATTAAAAGTAAGCAGCTACAGCGTTTGTAGCTGCTGAATTTTAATTTTCAATATATGACTGAACAGCCACATTAAGTATGAAAAGATAACAGAATCAGGAAGGACCACTTGGGTCTATAGCCAGAACTATAGCCCTTATACTTATCTACAGCACAGAGTAGACATCTTTGAAAGAATGAGAAGCAGTGTTCAATTACTCACCGGAAGACTTCAAGCGGAGCAAGGACAGTGGATATTATATCAGAAATATTCCCATGTAGGTTTAATGTTGTGAGAGAAATCTGTATGGTCCATGCAAAGCGCAGAATGATATCCTGTATGATTGCACAGTAATAATAGGCCTAGAATAGGAAAAAAGGAGAAAGAAGTAGTGTTTAAGATAAATGACACAAAGATGAATAATAAACAGAAACAACAAAAGAAACCTACAGAGCTCCCACCTTCTGTGGATACACAATCTCTTCTCGCAGGAAAGTATTCTCACCGGCGTTCTTGTCAAACAAACCCCAGTCCATTTTCAAGTCCCAGATAAGAGTATATAATGAACTGATGACATAACTAACGATCCACAGGTAAAAGAACACCTGAGCATCCGAGTGATTCTGAGCTGCAAGACAAAGAATACACGTGTGAGTTGCATTTCAATTACCTTGGCTGATAAGTTAGTCATGCTAATGTAATCACACATGCATTCAGAGGTCATGGCCTTTTTTTGCCCCTTGAAACAGAATGATTTTTCATTTTGAAGATGTGTCATCTGTACTAAAATAAATAAAAAACATTTTTTTTTTTTTTATTAATCAAACCTCACCTTTCTGTGTCAAAAAGATTTTATTGTATTAACATACAATAGAGTATTTGACAATAGGTTAAGTACATAATATATAACAGAAGTAATGAAGTTCAGAGTTATATATTCAATACAATGTAAATGATATATTCAACTATAATTATTACTATAACAATAACGCACATTAATGGTATGGTTTATTAGAGGAATTGGCTTCTTAAGTAGGAAAGAGCTTCAAAATCATAATAGGAACAGATAGAGAAGAAAGGAAAGATAGGAAGAGAAGAAACTAGGAAGGGAAGAAGAGGTCCACAGGGTCGAGTCGAGGGCCGCCATATCACTCAGAATCCATATACTGTAATCACTTACCCATCGGGTCAGCTACCATGGTAATAGAACTTTTGTTAAAATTTGATGGTAAATAATTTTCAAAACTCACCTTTCAACTTAAATCTTTTTATACTCTATTTTTATGTTATGATGTGTGGAAAACCAGTGAAAAGAATCTGTAAAAGTTTGTTTCCTTAAAGTGATTCTAAAGGGAATTTTTTTCCCTTAAAAATAAAGCTATACTTAACTGCAAAACCATTACACAGAGCAGACTTGATCTTCCCCTTCTCAGGTCCCCTGCCAGCGCTCCTGGCTCCTCATCCTTGCCAAGAGCCCCTATAAAAATTGGTTTCTATGGGGGCACTTGTGCAGGCTTGCTCCCAAGTGGTCCTGCCTGTGTCTATTGACACCTCCCCTCCTCACTGGCTGCAACTGACAGCAGCAGAAGTCAATGGCACCCGCTGCTGCCATTCTGACCATTGAGGCAAGAGAGCGCTGAGAGTGCTGCTGCTCTCATGCCTACTGCTGGAACGAGATCGGGCTCTGGAGAAGGGCTGCATCGAGAAGGCTTTTTATCTTAATGCAGAAAAATCATTAAGGTTAAAAAAATAAAATAAATACTTCTACCTTTAGAACCATTTTAACACTAAGGAACAGATTTGTGCAGAAGTGAATTGGCGCAGAGGCACAATTTTTGCATATCTATGGTCATTTCAATGCAGAGTGTATACTTGTTCATCTAACACCTACCGTATATACTCGAGTATAGGCCGACCCGAATATAAGCCGAGGCCCCCAATTTACCCCCAAAAAAACTGGCAAACTTATTGACTCGTGTATAAGCCGAGGGTGAGACATGCCTGTCCATCCCTGTGTGTGTGTCCGTCCCTGTGTGTCCGTCCATCCCTGTGTGTGTGTGTGTCCATCCATCCATCCATCCCTGTGTGTGTGTGTGTCCATCCATCCATCCATCCCTGTGTGTGTGTGTGTCCATCCATCCATCCATCCCTGTGTGTGTGTGTCTCCATCCATCCATCCCTGTGTGTATGTGTCTCCATCCATCCATCCATCCCTGTGTGTGTGTGTCTCCATCCATCCATCCATCCCTGTGTGTGTGTGTCTCCATCCATCCATCCCTGTGTGTGTGTGTCCATGTGTGTGTGTCCGTGTGTGTGTGTGTGTGTGTGTGTCCGTGTGTGTGTGTGTGTGTGTGTCCAGCCTACCTGTGTCCCGAGCCTCCGTCCCGTGCCTTGCCTCCTTGCCTCCGTCCCGTGCCGTGCCTTGCCTCCTTGCCTCCGTCCCGTGCCGTGCCTTGCCTCCTTGCCTCCGTCCCGTGTCGTGTCGTGCCTTGCCTCCGTCCCGTCCCGTGCCGTGCCTTGCCTTGCCTCCGTCCCGTGCCTTGCCAGGATCGCCTCGGCGGCCATTCTAAAATTCAAAAGCCCCGCCTCCGCCTCCGCCTGTGATAGGCGGAACACAATTTCCCAGCAGCCTGTGTTCCGCCTATCACCGATATCGTCTCATCCTCGTACTACGGACGAGGATGAGACGATGTCCGTGATAGGCGGAACACAGGCTGCTGGGAAATTCAGTGTTCCGCCTATCACAGGCGGAGGCGGAGAAGGAGGCGCGGCTTTCAAATTGTAGTATGTCCGCCGTCTGTCTGCTCGATACGCTGATCGAGCAGTCAGACGGCGATGACTCGAGTATAAGCCGAGGGGGGCACTTTCAGCCTCAAAAAAGAGGCTGAAAATCTCGGCTTATACTCGAGTATATACGGTATTTGATGAGCACAAATAACTTCCATATTAGGACACAGGGGTAATGGGTGGTTAGAGAAAAACTGTTACCATACATACATTTCTACATCCTTTGTCTGATTTCTATTGATGCTGAGGATGCAAACCAGCATGGTTGGACAATTTGTCTCGCCCCTCCCCCTAGAATCGGAATGCTTACTATAAGAACATTTTTCTCTGTGTACTTGTATAAATCTGACTCTAAATCTTAACTCAATTTATAACCCTAATTTTAAACATGACTACTCAAATTGCACTTTGAGTTTAAGCATTATTTGTATAGATCATTTTTCCTAAGTATGCTACAGCCCCTAGAAGGCATTGCATAACAAAACGTACCCTAAATATCTGTCTGTCTGTTTTAAATGGATTTTGCAGAAAACAAATTAAGACACCTAGGACTTGGGGACGGATGATCCCTGATACAAAATAGAGCCAGCATTATTATGTCTTATTAGGCCAACCTATAATATAAGGAGGATGCAGAACTGTCTATCACAGGAGATTTACTCAGCACAGGCCTCATCTACATCAACCATTCTAATACATACCTTGGCAACTAAAAAAGCATCAGACTTACACCTTTAAAAGTAACAATAGTAGTAATAAGAAACTGTTGCAAAAAGCAAGCAACAGGCAACCCATAAGTAGATTAGAAAAAGCGACTGTTTAAAGTGGAATTCCAGGCTCTAAGGCCAAAACTGCTCCCCATCCCCCTTCCAACTCCTATTCTAACCACCCTGTAGAAGGAAGATGCATAAACGTACAGATTTTCAGAGCATTTCCAATCTGGGCATGTGATCTCCCCAGCAGCCGACTTCAGGGGAGAGGAGAGAGCGCTGTAACAAGTCTGTGTGAATGGACGCAGCAGCAGTGCTCGGGTGTGAGCACGCACTAGTGCCCCATGGGAAGCGGCTTTCCATGGGGGCACTGGACAGAGGAGAGAGATAGAGAGGGGGGCCAGGAGCGCCATCGGGGGACCTAAAACAGGAGGTTTGTGGCAATTTTGTACAATTTCATTGCAGAGAGCAATTTTTATTTTCCTTTACAAATCACTTTAATGGGTCCCAAACATCTGCTAAAACATTTTTTCTGACAATACTAAACCGTCAAAACATCTGTCAAATTTTTATTATAATCAATGGGGAGATTTCCAAGCACTCCCTGTTCTAGCTATAGAGTGTGACACAGAACAGAAAATCATGTAACATATCTCCAATGTGAGCAGAATCCACAACAAATAGTAGGGCAAGGATCTTTTTTTTTTTTTTTTTAATGTTTTTAATAACCCTGTGACACAGATTACACACATTTCTGGTTTTGGTGCCACGTATAGAAAGTCTGATGGGTAACATTGAAATACAAACTTGACACGTTCTTACACTGGCAAAAAAAAATATCAATAGATTAATGTGGTGTGTGCTAAACTGGCAAACAGAAAACAGGACTAGTCAGAACAGGCACTTTTTTCCCAGGTTTCAGTTGACTACTTTTGGTAATCCTACATCTACTGTAGCCTCAGCTCAGTTCTTAGGTACTTATCCACACAGGATCTCACCCCCACATCAGCTATCCTCCTCCAAGTAAGATGCCTTGTGAGTGTATAGATGCCATTCTGCAGACCATTGGTGTAAAGCGTGTATAATTTAACAGTTGTGAACCACAGGTACAGTGCACTGTACCAGTGCTGTGAGGAAACTGCAGTGGGCAGTGTGAAAGAGGCCTTACTGTGTAGCTTCAATGTTAAAATCTGCAAAGTCAGAAGTCCTCATCTGCATGATTGTTATAGATAAGCAACGAAGAAAGTACGGAAGATCTTTTAGGGAGGAGTGGTAAGCAATGGGAGCTCCCTTATTTTTCTCAGTACAGGTTCTATTTTACAAAGTGTTCTTACCCACAGAACTCCCACTCAAGATTTGTTTTTCCAGAATGCAGTGTACAAAAAAATCGCAAGTAGCCAGAAATGTTTGAGATGCTGCAACCAAGTTTGACACCAATAATTACTGGACAGTAGAGCTGCACGATTAATCCTTAAAAAAATGCGATCTCGATTCACTCCCCTGATGATCTCTCCCACCGAGAGTAGGCGATTTTTTCATATAAACAAGTGGAGAGATTATCTGCTCACTCAGCTGCCAAAAGAAAGCATCCCGGGCAATCTGCCAAGTTTAGAACTTGAAACATTGTAACTAACTTACTTCTTAGATCAAAGGGATAGAACTTCTTGTGTAAACAAATAATCTGGGGAGCCTGCCAAGCTTTCAACCACGTGTAAACTTCTTTAAGTTAAAATCATTTTTTTTTTTGCTAGAAAATTACTTGGAACCCCCAAACATTATATACATTATATATGTAATATAATTTTAGCAGAGACCCTAGGGAATAAAATGGCAATTGCTGCAATATTTTATGTCACACTGTGTTTGCCCAGCAGTCTTTCAAATGCAATGGTTTTGGAAAAAATACACTTCAATATTTAAAAAAAAAAAAACGAAACAGTAAAGTTAGCAAAATGTTTTTTTTGTTTTAATGTGAAAGATGATGTTAAGCCGTGAGAATCGTGAGAGAATCATGATCTATCTTCTAAGCAAAAAATCGTCATTCTAATTTTAGCCAGAATAGTGCGGCTCTACTGGACAGCCCAAGTGGCAGTTTCCAAATCGGTTACAACACTCCTCCTAGGCTCCTTCGGCCATAGCCACAAATTGTGTGTGCGGATGATTCAGGACTGATCCTATCCTTTGCTCTTCAGATGTCATAAAGGGAAAGCCACAGTCCACATTTGTCAATGGATAATTAACTTTATTGTTCCATATAGCATGTGCACACCACAAAACTTCTCGCCACGGATACATTTCTGAGGTATACAGGGTATAACGGCAGAGCCAAGTCAAACTTCCCATGTTTGATCAAACAGCTATTGTGTCTGCATGCTTTATTTACTGAAATGCAGAAAACACAGATCAGTGTTGACTAACTGAATATTGAACAAGTGTACCTAAATAAAGTGGCCAATGAGCATACAAGCTCTTACATCATGCCTGTCACCAAAAGTAGCTTATGATCTTTTGCAGGGTCTCCAAACATATCAGTACGAGGGCCAAATCCTATATTATTAAAACTAACGCACAACAATTAATTCAGTTTCGAGGGCAGTACGTCTATTTTAACTTACAAATCTCCATAGGATATGCTTTAGAAAATGTAACAAGTTACCAGTTTAGAGTTACAGAGGAGGTCTTATGCTAGAATTATTGCTCTTCCTCTAATGTTCACGGCAATACCTCACATGTGTGGTTTAAACCCTGTTTACATATGTGGGTACGACGTACATATGCGTCCGTTCCTGTGTGCAAATAAATGGCCAGTTTTTACATCTTCTGATGCTGTAAAAGGCCTCCGAAGGTCACAGAGATGGCCGGGGACCATCTGGTTCTCAGTCAGCTCTATAGTAAATGGCTACTGCTGGGCAATTCATTCTCCAGCACGCTTATTGCATAGGCGAGCTGGTAGAAGCACTGGAGTGTGGCGTGATCACTCAACAGCCACTATGATTGTTTTTATATGAGAAGGAATTATCAGCAGTAAAAAAAAACACTTGAAGCCCAGGAAGTCACATGATGTCCACCTAGAGTTAAGTGGTTAAGAAAAATCTGTTTCTGTTGGAAATGAGGAGGGACAATGATACAACAAAGCCTTATCCATCAGGAAGACAAGCAGTGTACATGTAATGAATCACATATGTCACCAATATTGGGATTTCACAGCTAATCAGTCACAATGATGTCTCCGATCTGGAGAGAATATATACACACAGGACTTTTACCTTTGTGGGTTTGGTAGAGAGCAGCAAATGTGACCATGAAGAAAGTAGTGGAGTATTTGCCAGCATTCGCCAGGTGAGGGAAGGCTCTTTTAGTGTCTCTGTATCGTCTCAGGCACTGGATGAAACGCAGCCAGGCTGGAATACACTGAACCACAGCTCGCACCCCATAACTATATGTATTACACTTTCCAGTCGCTGTAAAAAGAGGAGAGGAAGTGAGACACAAGAATAAACAGATTATACAAACCCACACTCTGATTCGGGCACCTCACTTGCTGTCATGACCAATGCTGTCAACCTCATCATTGGCCTCTGTTTTTAAACATCTAGTCTATATAATATGTTATAGACTTAAAGGGAATTTGTCCTAAAATGATGTACCTGTCTGAGAAACTTGAAAGAATATGATGTCCTCTCACTTCCCGTTTTAGCTATGGGACAGGAAGTGAAAAGAAATCTCCCCAATGGGGCAGAGATAGCAAAAATTAAACCAACAGGGGTTATTAACCCTCCCTTACTCTATAAAAAACAAATAGTTTTGCCTATAGTTCTACTTTAAAGCAAACCTTCAGTCATTTTTTTCAACTTTGTCTTCTGCCCTTGTTGTTTTAATTTGGCTAGTAAAACATGTTTTTTTTTTCTGCCAGTAAATACCTTAAACAGCCCACTTCCAGTTTCTTTTCTGGTTATTAGTCTAGGCATATGACATCATGCACAGCTCTCTCCCCCACCCTTGTGAGCATTTGCCAGGAAAGGAAGGGTAATGAGTCATAATGAAAACTGCAAGGCTGCAGAGCTGGATGTGTGCCTCTGTGTAAATCCAGGAAGTGAACAAGCAGCAGCTGAAGCTGCCCACAGTTAAAATGGTTGCAGCCAGACTCAGCGAAAGGAGATTTCTGCAGCATATTTGGCAAGTACAGAATCACAGTATACGTAAAAAAATATATATACAAAGTGGTTGGAGGGAAGACTTTTATTACAAATGTCAGCAGACAGCAGTTCCTCTTTAATAAAGTGGTGTTATAGTTGTTGCATGAGACTATTGCACGCTCTCTTTTTGTTAATTTAGTTGCCTTTTTATTTCTCTGAGGAGAGCTTCAAAGCCATTGCAGGGATTTCCTCTCACTTCCTGCTTTGGCTATGGGACAGGAAGTGAAGGAAAAATCTCCACAATGGGACGCAGATGGCAAAAAACTGCCATATAACCCCCCCTTAAGCTAAAATAAAAAACAAAAAAGTTTTGCCTATAGCTTTATTTTAACAATTCTTTGACGCAACTGGAAAACTGGAACTGAATTGATGTGTAAGAAGAGTTTTTCTAATAAATATTTGACCTATATCTTTTATCACTCAAACAAAGACAATATATTGAGGCACCTGTTCAGTGAGGGGCGACTGCCCTACAAGTAGTATGTAGCCCAAGAGCCAGAGAATAGAGACGTCCTTCAAATGACTCAAATGGACTTGCACCAAATGCGGGGAAAAAAAAAAAAAGAAGCTGTTAGGACCTCACACTCCAAAAGCTTTATCATTCTGCAGTGAATCCAATAGTATATTTATTTTCACTGAATCTATAAAATGCCCCTTTCATCAAATGAAAAGCAAGCTGCAGTTTTCTTGCATCAATAACATTTTTCATGGGGCTTGCCCATGCCTGCATGTGGCACGGTTTTAAAATGGTTTTAGGAAGCCCTGGTATTATTGGATTGTTTCAGAGATTTTTTAAAGTGCTCAAAATTCATTGCCTCAAAACACTAGCTTAAGTGTCCCTCCTCCTTGGATTTTCTCCTATATCTGAATATTAGTGTTGCAACTGTGAGAAGGTAGGCAGAGAATTTGTAAACTTTTCCCCTTACCCTCTTATTCGCCCTACCCCTCTATTCTTTCATACATTCCTTTCCTGTTGTACACTCAATGCAACACTTTATATTTTTCAACACTGATATCTGAGGTTTTCTATCTGTATTGAGATTTTCAGTTCCTAGATTATGCTGGAATAGTTACGCAAGATATTAAAAAAAGGAAAACCCCACTTATGCCTTTTTCCCCCCTTACTGAACCATAGATATGTTACAAAGTCCAGTGAAAGCACAATGTCCTCTGCACTTTTCTGATACATCACAGAAGGAAGGGTCTGGTTGAGGGTTGCGCACTATACTTTATGACATATCTATGGTACAACAATGCTTTGCAAGGAAAAAAGGAACTTAATAAATGTCTGTTTCTATTTGCATAGTTTCCCACCAGATCATGCTTTTCTTTTACCCTCCAATATCAATGGAAATTAATAATTAAAGACATTTTAAAACAATGCAGGACAAGCAAGAAAAAAAAAATAAAAAAAATAAGCTAGCCTTGTTTTCTTACCAGCACTGATGAGTCCATTGTCACTCTTCCAGTTTAGCTCAAAGCTGTAGAAGCAGATCATGAACTCCAGGTCCATAAGTATCACTGCAAGACTGTTGAGTTGGTCGGCCAGCCAGAAATCTGCAAAGCCCACTTTATGGAAGGGGGCAGTAAACACTCGGAACTAGTATGAGAATAAAAATGAAAACCAGATCAAAAGACAGAAGAGGATAAAACAAGAGCAGAACCAAGCACAAATGAGAAGGGTGTTAAGAGATATAAAAGTTCAAAACTCCAGGTAGAGTCCACCACCAACTAGACAGATAATCATCATCAAATCTGAAGTACGAAATTAGTAACGTAAGTGGCCGCTTCTACACAACTATAATAAAAATATAGAAAACATGGAAGGCAAACACTTTGGCCCTTTATAGAACTTTGAAGGTTGCTGCAGTAAATTATCACACCTCATGCACAAGGGGATAAGATCGTTGATTCCATTTGAATTGCCTGCCAATACAAAACAGGTCCTAAAAGGAACATAAAAAACCCTTTTAAGACTGCACACTATAATTCTGCACTGCAGGTGCTGTTTCAGTGTTAGTTTGTGTATTACAGTATTTTAGAGCAACACATGATCGTGAATGGGCAATTATGTTTAAGGTTTTGTTTTTTTTTGCAATGGAATATAAACCAACAAACAGCCCAAAATGTAGTTATAGCATAGAGGAGGAAACGTCTATTACAGATAGGAAAACAGATTCTATTTGTTATTCTATTTCAGACACATTCAGCTATGATATACAAAAGCCTGAGTCCAAGCTTGATTTTAGCCTTGGTAAGAGTAACAATAAGGCAACCTTGGAAAGTACATACTGCAATCCATACATATAAAATATCAATGGGAAAGTAAGCTCAGCGAGAGTAGAACAGGCTTTTGCCAAATGGCTTCTGTAGCACTCACCAATAACTTAAGGAGCCAAAATCGAGACTTATAGTAGAAGGTTTTCGTGGGGTTGATCAGAAAGAGCAGCATGAAGCCATACAAGACCAGTGGATTCACCTGCATTGGCAAATAAATATGATGTCCAAAGACACAGGAGAATAGACTGAGGCACCACAACATGCCGAGGAAACCTGCAAGCTGAAACAGACACATAACTGTTACAGACCTACATAAACACATTATATATACACATAAATGACAGAATAATGTAAAGCTTTGTTTATATTAAATATGTTTGTGTGTTTTTTTTTTTTTTTACATTTACAAATTATCAGGTTACACACCAAATTGTAAATAGAATCCAACATTTACATAAAAGGCCACTGTGACCTGTTGGCAGGTCTCTCACCCATTACAAGGAAACATCAATACTCGCTCTACACCATGTTCAAACTAAATATTCAAACATTTTATATTCATGCAATTTTCTTCCTAAAATAACAATTTTAAAAGGCTACACTCTTCCACATAGGTCTCCTGGTGGTCAATAAACGCTCAACACTATAAAAAAAAAAAAAACACACACACTATTATAAAGTTTCTAGTATACTAGTTAAGATTTCTGAAATTAAATTCCCAGCGCCATCCATGACACAACCGTCATGTTCTTTTAGCCTCTGCCTAAATATGGTATTCTGGGCCCCCTTTCTAAATTTCACAGACCTGAAGTAAAAAGGATCAGTTCACCTTTAGTAACATGTTACACCAGTATTTAGGGTGTGACATGTTACTGTGCAGCACCCAACCCCCCCCGCCCCCCCCGTGGCAGTGGGCAGGGGTCCCTCTGCCCCACAGCCGCTGTCAAATTTTAAAATTAGCACAGCTGAGCAGGACTTCACCCACACAGTCACGCCACTCATTAACAGCAATCTGTGAATGAACGAACTACAAGTCCTGTTTGCAACTACGGCTCAGAGGTACTTGCAAGAAAGCTGCAGGCATTGTATGGCATTGTATGAAGGAGTCTGAAATTGCATCCATAATCTACTGATCGCAGGTGCAATTCTCTGCAGGCTCCTGTGAAAAAGGTAATAACTGCATATTCATTTCCTGCAAAAAATGGCAGGTGGGAGATTGGTTTAGAGGCGCTGCAATGACACCATTCTAATAATTGAAATACCCATTTAATCTTTTTATATGTTTGACACAGACCCGGAACAACTATACACAAGGATTAGACTTTCCTCATCTGAATACTCGTTCCAGGATAGAGAGTCAAAGTATTGAAGCCATTGCACTATTCTTCCAAGGGCTTCCGTGGCAGACCTGCATTTCTTTCATTGCATGTTTAAATTACATAAAAACACATGGAAGTATTCCATCAAAAATAACAATCTAAATGAGAATTACACACAGGTCAAGTCAACCCTGCAAAGCTATTAAAAAAAAAAAAAAAAAAAATTGTAATGTTTATGTTCTAATGTAAGCATCAATCTTGTACAGAGACAGCTTAATTCATATGTATGGAGGTAGGCACTGCATTCGCTGAAGCCTTCAGTGTAACCACAAACAATATTTTCCAGAAGAAAAAAAAAATGCTGTGCTGACAATAGCGCTTACACGGTTAGTATATATGTATATAGCAATACCCTAACCTATGGCTCCACTCCAGACTGCTCCATTCAAATAATAGGGATGACCTAGGTGCTGTCTAACACAGCCCGTCTCCACTCTCAGCCAAAAATAAATATAAGCCACACTCAAACGTCGCTCTTCTATTTAATTTGTCAGAATGAAAACTGCATATATTAAAGTCTCCACCCGAAACCACCTTCCTTGACTCGTTTCACCACTGCTGGCTTGCTGACAAGGATAGAGGTTACTTCCCCTATCCTTTTGTGCAAGCAAGCAGTGCTGAAATGGATCAAGGAAGGTGGTTTTGGGTAGGGACAATAATGTACAGTAATAGCCCATTGTATAGACATAAAATACATTGTACAGATATAAAGGAAAAGTTATAAATCTTATTATCTTAGAAAGGTGACATACAGTGCCTTGCAAAAGTAATCACCCCCCTTTCGTGTTTTGTTGCCTCACAACCTGGAATTAACATGGATCGTTTGAGCATTTGCATCATTTAATTTAGAGAACATGCCCACAACTTTGAAGATGATTTTTATTTTTATTATTGTAAAGCAAACAGAAAGGACAGAATAACAGAAAAGGTCAATGTGCATAACTATTCACCTCCTAAAGTCAATACTTTGTAGAGCCACCTTTTGCGGCTATCAAAGGTCCAAGTCACTTTGGATAAGTCTCTATGAGCTTGCCACATCTTACTACTGGGATGTTTGCCCATTCCTCCCTGCAAAACTGCTCCAACTCCTTCAAGTTGGATGGTTTGCGCTTGTGAACAGCAATCTAAGTCTGACCACGGATTTTTTATTGGATTGAGGTCTGGGCTTTGACTCGGCTATTCCAACACATTTACATGTTTCCCCTTAAACCACTCAAGTGTTGCTTTAGCAGTGTGTTTGGGGTCATTGTGCTGCTGGAAGGTGAACCTCTGTCCTAGCCTGAAATCACACACAGAGTGGTACAGGTTTTGCGCAAGAATATTCCTGTATTTAGCACCATCCATCTTTCCCTCAACTCTGACCAGTTTTCCAGTCCCGACTGCTGAAAAACATCCCAGCACCATGATGCTGCCACCACCATGTTTCACTGTGGGGATGGTGTTCTTTGGGTGATGTGATGTGTGGGGTTTGCGCCAGACATAGCGCTTTCTTTGATGGCCAAAAGGTTCAATTTTAGTCTCATCAGACCAGAGCACCTTCCTCCATACATTTTGGGAGTCTCCCACACACCTTTTCACAAACTCAAAACGTGTAATTTTGCTTTTTGCTGAAAGTAATGGCTTTCTTCTGGCCACTCTAAAGCCCAAGTCTATGGAACGTACGGCTTATTGTCATTCTATGTACAGATATGGCAGTCTCTGCTGTGGAACGCTGTAGCTCCTCCAGGGTTACCTTAGGTCTCCGTGCTGCCTCTCCGATTAATGCCCTCCTTGCCCGGTCAGTGAGTTTTGGTGTGTGGCCGTCTCTTGGCAGGTTTGCTGTTGTGCCATGTTATTTCCATTTGGTTATGATAGATTTGACGGTGCTCCTAGGGATCATCAAAGATTTGGATTTTTTTTTATAAACTAACCCTGAATTGTACTTCTCAACAACATAGTCCCTTACTTGTTTGGAGAGTTTTTTTGGTCTTCATGGCAGTGTTTGGTTAGTGGTGCCTCTTTCTTAGGTGTTGCAGCCTCTGGGGCATTTAAAAAGATGTGTATATATGTAATGACAGATCATGTGACACTTATATTGCACATAGGTGGACATCATTTCACTAATTATGTAACTTCTGAATGTAATTGGTTGCACCAGAGCTTGTTATGGGGTTCATAACAAAGGATAATACATACGCACATGTCAATTATCTTTTTTTATTTCCGAAAAATAGTTTTATATATTAGTCTAATTTTACTTCACCAACTTAGACTATAGTGTTCTGATCCATTACATATAATTCCGATTTTAAAAAACAACATTAAACTAAAGGCTGTAAAGTAACAAAATAGGTAAAAAGCCAAAGGGGGGTGAATACTTTTGCAAGGTGCTGTAGTTCTTATAAAATGCCACTACCAGGGGCGTTTCACATTTTTTTCCCCCACCTATGAATGCATCTGCATGTTCGCCAATGTGCCCATGCAGACAATTTAGTGAATTCTTATGCACAGCATTTAGAGAGAAAAAAAATGGCACAGGCATGCGTTCCAGGAGACGCGTTCTTTCTGTGTAAACGTGCATAAACACGTATAAACGTGCCCAAATGCCCTCCTATGCATGTACATTTTTGATAATGGACAGAGTACATGAATATTCTAGCCAACAGAATGAGTTTATGCACAAACACTTCTAAACACAATATGCATATAAACACTCCTAAACACAAGTGAAAAAACTTGGGATTAGAGGCATTTTCTGTCAATTTTAAAGTGTTACTAAAGCCAATTTATTTAGTAAATATAAAAATGCTAAATACCTTTTATCAGCAGTATATAGTAGTCTAGTGACTTCTAACAGTGTCTGGTTAAAGCTTGTAGGAGTTTTCCTTCTATTCTGACAGGCCTATGAGGCTGCAGGACCACTGACCCTCTGTCTAGACAGTGCTTATTGGCCCTGTGTCGATCATATGTACCCTCCCAAGAAAAAACAAAAACAAAAAAAAAAAAAAAACTCTCTAGTAGGGATGAGCTCAGGCGTGTTCGCATGGAACACGTGCAGAGCCCATCAGGAAGTCAGTGCAGCACCGCACTAATAACAGGCAATGAGAGATTGCATGATCTCTGCAGCCGCACATCGGGGCAATGTCTCATTGCCTGTGATTAGCGCATCGCAGCCCAGACTTCCTAGCGGGTCTGCACATGTTACATGCGAACACACCTGAGCTCATCCCTACTCTCTAGCAATACATAACAAACTGAGCATGTGCAGAGTGCCCCCAAAGCTCTGTACTATCAGGAGATGGATTGGGAATGGTGGAAGAAGGGGAGGAGGATCAGAGAAGAAAAAAATCAGTCTTTTTACACAATGCAGAGGATTGACCCCTTAGGTTCCACAGTGAGTAGAACAAGCATGCTTTCCTGCATATACAGACTGATTTTACTGTTGTGAGTTTAGTAACAGTTTAAGTAGCAAATTGCGTACTGTCCGTGATACTTTTTAAAAAAAATTTATAAACACCATTGGACCCTACAAGCATCGACCAAATTAAGAATGAAATCGAAACCTTACAAAGACATCAGCAAAAACTTGCCATAAACAGGAAGCAAAAAAAACTAGAAAAGCTACACCAAGAGCAGACCTTTTAGATACAACCTAAACACAAAACAAACTTTACAACTCCTGCTATCAGCTACTTGGAACCCAAGAATGAATCCCAAGGTATCCCTTGTGTAAATGCTGACTTGACAGAAAATGTGGATATAACAGAGGAACTCGGAATCATAAATTTGTCAAATCATAAACTTTCTACACCAGAAACAGTCCTCTCCAAAGGCCTCACATTCTGCCCAACCACCAAATTGGATAATTTACATGTATGGTCAGATATAGGAATTCTTTAGGAGACTAAGGTTTAAAGAATATTTTCACAGTAATGAAAGGAATCCTAAGACAATAGGAGGTGGCAAAAAGAAAAAGAAAAAGAAAAGCAACTTCACACCTCCACAAGGACTCAACACCAAACTGGATACCTACATTGACAGCTTCAGGCTGCGAGTCAGATCCCTGATATCCACCCAGCAAAAGAAAATATTATACAACCTTTCACCACTGGAGCAAAGAGCTGTACATGATCTGTGCAATAATCAGGCCATAACCATCAAACCAGCAGATAAAGGGGGAGCAGTCATTGTGATGGATACAAATATATACAAGAGGGCCAGAGGCAGCTGGCAAATACTACTGGAATATGATCAGACCCAGGATTTTACTAACCAATTAAAAGGTCTCATTGCAACAATACCAAGCCACCTACATTCAGAACTCATCAATGCGATTCCGGATAATCCAGAAATTGGAGACTTATACATGCTGCCTAAGATTCACAAGCCAGGAAATCCAGGCAGACCCATTATAACAGGTATGAATACACTTACCGAACATATCTCAGGCCTTGTAGAGAACATGTTAAAACCTTTAGTCATGAACACTGCGAGTTTCCTGCAAGACACCACTGATTTTCTGAACAAGCTTCACAATATACAAAAATTACCACCAAATACACCTCTAGTCACTATGGATGAATAGAATAGAATTGAATCTCTGTATAGCAACATCCCTCAGAAGGATGGGTTGGCGGCATGTCACAGATTCTCATCATCCTCACCAAACCACAAATATACTGCTGAGGATGTGACACAGCTCATCAAATTCATTTTTACACACAACTACTTCACTTTCAATAATGACATCTATCTCCAGTGTATGGGTAATGCTACTGAAAGCAAAATGGCACCCCAATATGCAAACTTATTTATGGCTGACCTGGAGGACAAATTCCTCCCTCAACAGCATACAACAAAAGCCATACAGATAGTATCGCTATAGTGATGATATCTTCATGATATGGACTGAAGGTGAAGAAAATCTAAACCAATTATACTCATTGATCAACACTTTTCACCAGTCTATCAACCTAAAAATGGATTATTCAAACACTCATGTCAACTTCCTAGACACTACAGTATACATCAGGGATCACAAGCTTCACACGTCGATATACAGAAAACCGACTGACCGATGCAGCTATCTTCACAGTTCCAGTTTTCACCCCCAACACACTAAACGGGCCATCATACACAGCCGGGGCCATCATACACAGCCGGGGCCATCATACACAGCCGGGGCCATCATACACAGCCGGGGCCATCATACACAGCCGGGGCCATCAGATACCACCGAATTTGTTCAGACCCAGAAGACAGAGATGAACATCTCAGAACACTGGCAGACTCCTTCCATAAGAAATGTTACAAAGACAAAACCATCAACAGCATAAACACAGCCTTGAAAAACCAAAGAGAAAATCTCCTCCAATACACAGAAAAAAAAAAAAAAATAACCGAGTACCTCTAGTCACCACATACAACCGAGCACTTGAAGGGATAAAAAAGATAATCAAAGATTTACAAGCCATTATAACAGAGGATGAAACTCTGAAAGGAATATTCCAACAACCCCCATAATTGGCTTTCAGACAACCACCCAACCGACACAAACTAATCAGCAGGAAACTTCACTCTGATTATGAAGTCACAAATAATGGTAGCAAACCCTGCAATAAAAAAACGCTGCATACTATGCAACCAGATCAATCTATCCGAAAGTGTCACACACGCAAATGGGACCTTCAATATCATGGGATCTTACAACTGTACCTCCAGTACTGTTGTGTATCTCATCCAATGCAAGAGGTGCAGAAAAGGATCTTATGTTGGTGAAACAGGACAGAAGTTGCAAGCGAGGATCAATTTGCACAGACATACCATCAAGGAACGTAAAGAAGACAGTTTATGCACACCTGTGGAACATCACTTCTCACAACCGGACCACACTATAGAAAAGACCTCAATGTTTTAGTTCTTAAAGGGAATTTCAGAACTATCCAGGAAAGGGAAACGTTTGAACTAAGAATGATAATTCTTTTTGACACAAAAAAGAATGGACTGAATTTAGATATAGGTTTCCTTAGCCATTATACCAAAGTTTTATGACCCCCTCTGTGACTAGCATCCCCCCTCTGTCTTATCTTGCTAACTCTGCTGCTATCTTTATTACCATTGATTTGTATGTGTTTGTTTTTCTCTCTCTTTTTTTTCCTCTCCCCTTTCCTTCAGAGATTTATTTAAATCTTTTTAACATTCTGCTCAAAAATTTGTGAATCAGTACTGTTTGGACCTTGAAGAAGTGGACATACCCCGAAAGCTTGTCCTGAAAAATTGTATGTACTGACTGAGGTGGGCAAGAAACCCATTCTCTACAAATGGAGCCTGGAGACCTAGAATGTGACTTCGCTCACACGTTTGCATTCTGGAGACAAAGAACCAATTGGGCCAACATTGTCATGCGTTTCTTTGGAAAAGACAAAGCACAATGGACAGAAGAGAGAAAACACCGGAATGAACACTATTTATAGCAGCGTATATCCCAGCACAACTAGTTGCTTCTGATCCGCTCACAAGGGAATGTCCATTACTTTATGCTCAGTTGGGAACTCAGCTGTTATAGCAACCACACAGACAGGGCTGCACACAGAAAAATCAAAGCCTCCCCAGTTTGTCCGAGTTACTTTCTAGGCTATGTATTCTGTAATTGGCCATCAATTATTCATTATACAATGCTTAATAGGGGCTTCCACAGGAGATTAACTTAATTTACCATCTTGAATGTGCCTCCTGCAGCTTTTACTATATAGCCTGTTTTTACATTCTAGTGTTATCCTAGTGTAATCATATATGTGTATTATCAGGTGGTACCTAGGATAGCAGAGTATGTTTAGAATAAAGTACTGTATATTGATTGTGAACAGAAGATCTGCACTATGCTACAGGACAAAGTTTAATATGAAGACAGGTCCATAAAGTATGAATCAATCCGTCGGAGGCAAATTATAGAATTAGGCTACATTTGCAGGGGCAACTAGCACCACTGCTAAAGACAGCAGCAGGAATCTTCTGCTTCCTGCAGCTGTTTTTGCTACTTGTGAGCGGCTAGCTGCAACTGCCAAGCACTTTACAATGCAATGACAGGGCAGAAGCGTCCTCAGCTATCCGTGGCTGCTTGCTCAGCCAGCAAATTACTTTGCTGATCACTGCGGGACACACATTGTGTGCTTCCACCAGTGACCACTACAGGATACCTGTGGCCCCTCCTGACTTGCCATTGAAGCGAACATTGGGCTGAGCAGCCACAGTTAGCCACTAACAGGTGTCAGAAACAGCTACAAGAATCAGAAGATTCCTGCCGCTGTCATTCGCACTGGTGCTAATCGCCTGTGCAAATGTAGCCTAAATCCCCAAATTTTCCCTAGCATATACTTACCTTCACTCCACCTCTGCATTCAATGTCAGGAGCTGAAGCAAACATTTTATGGGTATGAAGCACATGGGTATCATTTCATTTTACAGTGCTGGGCCAAACAGGGTTGTCATATGGTATTCCAAAGCACTTTGTAAACTACAACTCTAGTGGCATGTAGCTTAAAGTGATGGTAAAATCTCTTTTTTTTTCTATTAAAATAACAAACATGTTATACTTACCAACCCTGTGCAGTGGTTTTGCACAGAGCAGCCTGGATCCTCCTCTTCTCTGGTCCCTTGCTGGAGCTCCTGGCCCCTCCCTCCTGTTGAGTGCCCCCACAGCAAACAGTTTGCTATGGGGTCACCTGAGCCGAGCTGCAGCTCCGTGTATCCATTCAGACACAGAGCTGTGGTTTGACCTCGTCCCCTCTCTCATGATTTGCTGAGTTTGATTGACAGCAGCAGGAGCCAATGGCAGCACTGGTGTGTCTCAGCCAAACAGGAGGGAGAGTCTCGGACTGCCGAGAGATTCGTGGACATTGCTGGAGAAGGGGCTCGGGTAAGGGGGGGGGGGGGGGGGGGGGAGCCTGCTGTGCACACAGAAGGCTTTTTATCTTAATGCATAGATTGTATTAAGATAAAAACCTTCTGACTTTACAACCCCTTTGAACCTGAATTTCCTTTGCTCCTGTTGACTGAAAATGTCTCTGAAATAAACACGGAATGCCAGACTGTCAACAAGAAAAATCACGGCAAATGTCAGGGGAACGGGGCAGGTGACGTACAAATGATTTATTTAGCATTGTTATTTATGGCACTGTACAACATATGCATTGCAACCAAGGGTAAGACTGATATGCAAAACCTCTGAGTGATTGTGAAGCATAAGAAGAGTAACTAAAAGCTGCTGTTGGAGTAAGAGACCAGGTTACAGAGGCTTACAGTCAAAAATAAATATAAAAAAACAGGTCCTCTTTAACCAATTATCTCTAGTCATGTATAACACACTCAATTTGCAAACCTGCAATGAAACCATCACATTACATCCATGGTTGTTTTCCATTTTTGTGGTACATTCATTCCCATTGTGAAGACGTGCATGAATTCTTACCTCAAACAGATGCTGATGCGAGAGGTTGTTACGAGGGTTGAGCTCAAATATGAGTACGTGATTGACGCCAGCTTGTCTCCATCCATAAGTATTGATGCCCAGAAGAAAAAGGAATTCCACCAACAGGAAACCACCCCTGTAAATGCGCACCAAGGGCCAGACGTCTGTAATTTTATACCTCTCGTAACCTGCAAAAGGACAAAATGATGACAGAGTTGTCTCCTACACAGCGCACCCCAGACATTTGCAGTGATACTACAGCCACATGGCACCTTTAGAACATTTCCTATCTTGCTCATATGAGCAGTGGTTCTTCCTGGTTCAGATTTGCTTAAGAACGGCATATTTCTATGGACTGACTGCCCAAACACATGCAGATTGAACAAACCTAGCAACTTGTCAGCTGTCAGTGGCCTGACGCACAACAGATTTAGGTGTCAACGGTGATGGCTATGGGAGATATGCCATCAGATTGTTCATCCTATAGGTAAAAAGAAAACTGCACATGAGCCCCATAAACAACCCTGTTGTATCAAACTTTTTATTTCAATGCTTTTACACAGAGTACGTATCTCAATCTCAGTTTGTGCCAGCACATACATCAACTGACCTTTATCTGCACAAACTGCATGTGTATGGGTGTCCACTAGCAAACAGACTCTCACTCAGGGGAAAAGGACAGGGAATCTTAAAAAAAAAAAAAAAAAAGTTTTATGTTGGAAGATGTAAGCTCAATGTTGGGTTAAATTCTTCCTCCTCCTGAGCAGGTGACAGTGTTCAAGTCTGGAAATTGGCCCCTAAGGTTAGGTTCACATCTGTGCAAGTGCCTCTTCATAGGTTTTTTTGCAGGAGGAGGCTGGTTGAAAACTCTACCAAAAATGCACCAAAAAAACACGTATGTGCATTTTCCACCTTACACTCCCATTGAAGTCCATAGGGTTAAAACTGAAACGTCTTGCAACAAAAAGGTATCTGCACCTCTTCCAAAAATGCACTGCAAGAAAATGCATAAATGTAAACGAACCCCAAAGAAAGTAATGTCAAATGGCAAAAGTGCTACAAATCAAAAAGGTAAAATGCTTTTTCCTACCCTGTAGAACCAGGGTATTTACCACAGGTTCCTATACAGCTGTAAGGGGGTGTAAGAAGGTGTCACTCCACAAGTGGGGGATTTTCTTAGAGTATATTTTCACAGTAACTGGGTTATATTTCTGAAACTATGCGGTTATGTTAGGTGGTCAATCAGATATCAATATATTTTAATAGAATTCATGCTTACCTTGAAGATATATTGATGAACAATAAAATACTACACTGGTTATCAGAACATGCAATATAAAATGAAAGGAAATGCTACAAAGTCTGGTGCAACGAAAATAAAATAGTATTTTCTTTTTCAACCAATAACACGATCATTTCAAAATCTGCATTACGACGACAGCTGGTACATGGTTCATTGCTATAGCAACACCTCCATTTTCCTTTGCCGCAGATATCAAACATATAATTTTCTGCCCTGATGCGGTTTACAGCTTATCTCTGACACAAGGCTGCAAAACTAAGAGAAAGGTATTGGCAACACCTGCACATCTATTGTTTAGGTATGTGAAAAAAGCAGCAAATGTAAGCTTACCAGTATACACAACTGCACAATTCAACACAATAAATATCCCACAATACAGTCCCACTCGAAATGTTGTCCAGGCTGGTGCAGGCTGAAAAATAACAGAAAACAAAAGTTAATCAGCAACTTTTAATGCTCAAATGGGACAGCTGAATGATACAATTTGTTTTAGAAGAAAATCATAAAAAGCCCAGTATCTTAAAATGACAATGTTTTGTGACCGTTTCACGAATAAGAATGCCTACAGACACAGATGCAGGGAGGGCGTTACATTTCATCTATGCTAGAAGAGCATGCCACTTAAGAAGTAACTTCCATTTGAAGCCGTGAAAAAGATCCCCAAGGGAGGCCACACACAGTTCGAATCTCAGCCGATTCCTGCCGATTCGAATCATTCATGGGCAGACAGAATGTACCAAGTTGATTGATCAATCAAGTTGGGTACAATCAGCCTGCCGGATTCGCTTGTGATTGTCACAAGTAGATGCTATAGGCATTAGTGATAATACACAGTCTTTTCCTGGCAGGGAAGGAGAAGACAATTGCTCGGCAGGAGAGATTGCCCTGTCACTATCAGGAAAGAAATTCGCTCCATGTATGACCAGCCTAAAGCCTCATATTCCACCAGGTTTCTTTGACCTCGCCCCCAGAAAACAGATGACAAGACACAAAATGACCTGCCACTTGTGGCTTAATGCCAATTTACAACACAACAAAGTATACAGAATGTCCCACTGCAGAAAAGTGTAGGTACCAGAAGAACACGAATGCCAGTTCACATGTGCGCCAATAAGTTAAGCTTGCCATACACGGGGCAAATTCAAAAAATCGATGGAGATAGGTGGAAAACTGTTAATGCAACAATGGCTGTATCTAATAAGATTCAGTCACAAGCGTATTGCCAGCTTAAAAAGATGGGCAAATAAAACGGAGTTTGGAGATCTCAGTGCGTGTCTTTTTCTTTTAAAAATGTTGGTTTTCTACGGAATCATAACCATTACAACTTTAAAAGTAACTAAACCCTCACAACAAAACACATGTAACCTTGGGGTTTTACTTAAAAATGTGAAAAAATCTGCTTGTTCCTTATTTCAATTAAATACCGTATTTATCGACGTATAACATGCACTTTTTCCCCCTTAAAATCAGGGGAAAATTGTGGGTGCGTTTTATACGCTGATCCCTGCCGTCTCTGAGGGTAGAGGAGGGAACACCGCCGAATTACACAGAGCCGCGATCTCCTGTGTACCCGGCGCTCCATCACTCACAGCCATGCCTCCTGGTCCTGCATCAGGCCACTATCCTTTCGATCATATGATCAGGGTCAGGAGGCGTGGCTCTGAGTGACGGAGCGTCGGGTACATAGGCGATCGCGGCTCTGTGTAATTCAGCTGTGTTTGCTGCTCCTCTTCCTTTGGAGACAGCAGGGATAATCCAACACTGGCGAGGCTGCAATGGTGGGAAAGGTGAGGCTGCAGATGGGCAATGAACAGGTTGCATTGATAGGCAATTTAGAGGCTGCAGATGGGCACTTAGCAGGGTGCATTGATAGGCAATTTAGAGGCTGCAGATGGGCACTGAGCAGGGTGCATTGATAGGCAATTTAGAGGCTACAGATGGGCACTGAGCAGGGTGCATTGATGAACCGTGAGCCTAATTTTGATTCAAAGTTCTTTATTTAAAATGTATGGGGTTTTTTTCCTTAAACTTCCCTCCTAAAATTGGGGTGCGTTATACGACTGTGCGTGTTATACACCGATAAATACGGTATGTTCAAACTCAGTTAAGCTAGAAAATTCATGATTCTGTTCTTTTATTCTTGGACAATATATCCGTGGAAGTACGTTCCAGGCACTGGTGTAGGGAGATGGAAAGGGACTACTATGCCGCTTCTGAGCATATCTATGGGCAGTATGGTATTCTGCCAGTCAGTGAGGGCGATTCCCAGGACAGCTGCTTGTCACAATGGGTGTGGCCAAAGCAGATGTATAAAAGATTTATAATTTTGCCATTCCTCACTGTGCCCCACCAAGCTGAACTTGCGTTGCATGGGGATGTGTACTTATAGTACACTGTAGGAACATACATATCTGTTTAGGGAGCTGCTTGGGCCTCATTGTCACCTCACTTGGAATTTGCTGCAGAAGTGGCAACTGGTGGGAGCATACAATAAGGCCAATGCATGCTACAGAAATTAGAATGCATTTTTAAAAATAATGTTTAGATACACTAATTCCTTAGTAATTTCTTGCTTCTTTTAAAATGCAGCATGCAACAATTTGTTTTTCTAAACAGAAAAGCATGCCCCCCCCCCCCCACACCTTTTTTAAATTGGTTATCAATTTGTCTTTAGTTTTGTACAAGGATTAAAGTGGTTGTAAAGTACAAAGCTTCCGCTCTAGACTCCAATCCCACAGTGAAAGTATCCCCTCTAATTAGACTTCACAGGTGTTGGCTTTGCTCGTAGTGAGAGAGAAAAAGAAGTTCCTGGATGGCAGCACTTCAAAAAGGCATCTTTATTTAGTCGAATAAAATCCAAAATACAGTCACATCAGATCATGGCAAACAGGATAGATGGCTAACGCGTTTCACGCCTCATGTGGCACTTAATCATAACTGTAGGTGCAATAAATATCTCCTTAACCTACACAGTTAAGGGATATGTCCCTAAAAACAGGCACTGATGTCTACGCCACACAGGCGCACTGAGCGTGCCATTAGTGAAGGCGATCATGCTGTTACTGACGGGTCCTGCGCGCATACGGTGGAGTGATGTCATCGCTGCTCCGGCCAGTCACAGCGCCGGAGCAGCGATACCTGGAAGTCACTCCAGGTACCATGGCGGTGACGGAGGAGGTGAACGAGGGTCGCTTCGGGGGCTTCAATCTCAGGTAAGTAATTTATAATGAGCTAGTATGCTATGCATACTAGCTCCTTATGCCTTTGTCCTGCAGGGTGTTTTTTTTTGTTTGTTTTTTAAGAGAGGGTTTACTTCCTTCTTTAAAGAAACGTCAATATGTAAACAGAATGAATACTGAATAAATTATTTTTAAAAAGCAAAGGATTCATTTTCAAGCAAGGATTATTAACCGATTTCAGGACATCAAAAGACAGATTAAATCTGAAGCAACATAACAGGTTTTAGCTTTTATTTGTGATTGTAGTGGGATACAACTTACATATGCACATATCCTTATAGAGCAGGGAATCATATCATACATCAGATCAACCCTACTAAGGTTTAGACCCTATTCACACTGGGGCGGTAGTTTTAGTTATGTCTTTTCCTAGTCTCCCCTTTGTATTCACTCTGGATCAATCTGCCTTTGACAGATGTGGCTCTTTTTTAGGTGATAGCTTGAGTATCAGAGACAAATGGTTGGACCTCAAGATCATCCGTAAGTATTGTCCAGTGTCATTGGATTATTTCTTTAATTTGCTTATGCGGTTTAGAAAAATGCATTTTTATCCTAGTTGGATCAGAATCATCTTTTTGGTTTTGTGTTTGAAAAGAAGTTCATATCGCGATTTTGTAACAATTCTATTGTATGCTTTAGTAAACAAGAACCACTATAAGCTCTCTCTAGTAACCTGTTTTTGAGTTTTCCTAATCCTTCTCTGAAGAGAGTGTCATTGGAACAATTTCATCAGAGTCGCAGGTATTGTCCATACGGGGGGGGGGGGGGGGGACATTCCCATTCAAATCGCAGTTTGGGTGTGCAGCCCTATATCCATCATATCTCTTATATACGTGTCTTTTCCATTACATAACATATCACTATAATGGCACTGAGGAGAAGCTTCCATCCAGCCACTCTAGCATAAAACCCAGCTCAGTGGAGGACTGCAGTGACGGTTGTCCTTCTGGAACTTTGTCCCATCGCCACATAGGGTCTCTGCTTCTCAGTCATCTGGTCTTTGGTCACCTCTCTTAAAGACCCTTCTCCCAGACTGCTCAGTTTGGCCAGACAACTAGGTCTTGGAGCAGTCCCGGTTGTGCCAAACGTCTTCCATTTGAGAATTATGGAGGCCACTTTTTTTCGGACATGTTGGTGTTACAGTGCCTTGAAAAAGTACTCATGGCCCTTGAAATTTTGTCATGTTACAAACAAAAACGTAAATATATTTTATTGGGCTTTTATGTGACAGACCAACACAAAGTGGCACACAATTTTTAAGCGGAAGGAAAATAAATGGCTTTTAATTTATTTTACAAATAAATATCTGAAAAGCGTGGCATGCATTTGCATTCAGCCCCCTTTACTCTGACACACCTAACTAAAATCTAGTGGAACCAATTGCCTTCATAAGTCACCTAATTTGTAAACAGAGTCCACCTGTGTGTAATTTAATCTCAGTATGAATACGGCAGTTCTGTGATGCCCTCAGAGGTTTTCTCAAGAACCTTTGTGAACAAACAGCATCGCGAAGGCCAAGGAACACACCAGACAGGTCAGGGATAACTTGTGGAGAAGTTTAAAGCAGGGCTAGGTTATATAAAAAAAAAAAAAAAATCCCCAAGCTTCGAACATCTCAGAGAGCACTTTTCAATCCATTATCAGAAAATGGAAAGAGTATGGCACAACTGCAAACCTACCAAGACATAGCCGTCCACCTAAACTGACAGGCCGGGCAAGGAGAGCATTAGTCAGAGAAGCAGTCAAGAGGCCCATGGGAACTCTGGAGGTGCTGCAGAGATCCAAAGCACAGGTGGGAGATTCTGTTCATGGGACAACTATTAGTCGTGCACTCCACAAATCTGGCCTTTATGGAAAGGCAAGAAGAAAGTCATTGTTGAAAGAAAGCCATAGGAAGTCCTGCTTACAGTTTGGGAGAAGTCATGTGGGGGACACATGTGGAAGAAGGTGCTCTGGTCAGATGAGGCCAAAATTTAACTTTTTGGTCTAAAAGCAAAACGCTATGTGTGGCGGAAAACTAACACACCATCCCCACTGTGAAACATGGTGGTGGCAGCATCATATTGTGGGGATGCTTTTCTTTTCTAACTGTAGAAAGGCAAGAATTTTGCCTATGCTATATCTCTGAGGGTGCCAACCCTCGGATTCACACAAGGAAACATAAGCCTTCCAGACTCTATAATATATAGTTCTGGAAGCTGGCTTCCTTGCATTAATCAGGGTAGAGATAACTGACCCGGAAAGTCCACGTTTCGTCATAATATGGGTTTCAATAGCCAAGCCGCTAAATTTAGAGACCGTAAGGGAGGATGGAATATTGGTCCCTGTGAGAGCAGATCTGGCCATAGTGGGAGGGACCATGGGCCCTCCACTGCCATCTTTATGATTTCTGCATACCATTACCTTCTGGGCCATGCTGATGCCACCAGAACTACTGTCTTTCTTCCGAGCCTTTAGGAGAGGTAGCATGAAAAGGTAAAACGAACCATCTCCGTAAGAGATTGTATTGGCAATTTCTCAGATTGAGAGGCTGCCCACTGTTCCCCTTGCAAAGGTTCTAAAGTGGGGGAGGGGGAGCTAGCATGCTTCCTATCCATTTGAATGGAGGATGCGATTAAAGCTGCTAATCTTCCTGCCAGACCCTGCAGGGTGGAGGAAAGGACATCTTCAGTCATGTATACAGGGGCCGAGATGTGAGAAGTATTTGCACCATCAATTTGTTCCAATGGCTCACCTTGGCTTGCCATAACTGGTAACTCAGGCGAGGATGACAGCGTAGAAATGCGACAAGATCCTAGCGCCTGGGGGTGAAACCTTTAGTACTTTTTGGTCTTTGTGGTGTCTTTTTTAGTAGGCATAGTCCTAAGCACAAAAACAGAGGCACTATACAATTGCACTTAATCGCTGAATATAGTCATGGGAAAAAGGTGTTCTTCCTGTATCAGGAATGCCAGTTTGCAACCACCCCCTTTTTCATTTAAAACTTTCCCGTACTCGTGTGCGCCGTTCAAGGGGGGGGGGGCAGCAGGCAAACAAAACAACATTAAAAACAGTATATAGTAGCAGTATCAGAACAGCAGGACCTCCGCAACCACGGGGGGTATCTAAGCGGGGTACAGCACTCTTCAACCCTCCAGTCCCCTCTGGGGGAAGAAAAACAACATTTGGCAGGTTTCTTTTACCCGAGAGAAAAAAATCCTCTTGCACACGCTGCTGCGGCCAGAACTGACTGAGCTTTACAGTGAAGACAACCGATTAAGGTATGTGCATCGACTCCCTGAAGTGGAAAATTAAGGCATGACAACATTTTTTTCCCTTAAAGAAGAATACATAGGTGTTTTTAGTACCCAAGTTTCTTCCCTTACCCCCACCACAGGATTTGCTGAATTAACAAACAATCCAACCTTCACCCATCACAACGGGCTGCATTTAGCAAACCTTCAAAAGGACCAGGTCCCTAAAAGGTGGTTCCACTTCCTTGGACCCGTAAAAGCACCCCACCAGGAAAGCTTTAGGTAATGTTGCAAGACCTAAGCCCTGGGTTCCTGAGGTCCAGCCCTACAAAGAGGCGTTACAGGCAAAACCTTGTGCTTCGAATACAAGGCCCCAGGTACCATCCACTTAGACCTCAGTGGCACTTGTGATGGATCTGGTCTATGGAGGATTTATGTGGATTTAAATCCAGCATGGATCCCTCCTGGAGCTCCTCAGAGCACATCTTCACTCGTGACCAACACCTTAGACACTGGTGAAAAAACTGATGTGCTCCTGGAAGTACGACGGGTTATATAGGGAGTGAACTTCCTGGACTGGGTATATACCAGTGTCCATCACCTGAAGCTGGCCTATAACCCATGAAGTAATTACTCAAAGCAGAGTTTTAACTATGATTTTTTTTTTTTGTACAAATATATATTTAAAATGCTATTTAAACGATTCACTGTTTAGTGATCGACGTCCACTCGACTGCCAATTTAGATCAAATGATGTCTTTGATTTTTTTTTATCCCTGACATGTTCCATTTTGCCTGTGGGCATGTGAAGCCCACAAGCACTATCTTCCTGGATACGTTGCTGCTGTTAGACCAGCATGCACCGGCCCGTTCTTGCGCATGCATTCAGGTTGCCATAACAATCATCGTTGGAAATGCCCACCCCGTTGTTATAGTAACCTATCCCTCGGCGCAGCCCACCGACTCCTGGGAAACGATGACACACACATATCCCAGGAGCAGTAGCGAGCGGAGATGCCAAGGGAAGTGACGTCAGGAGCCGAGGTGATGAAGGAGGCAGATTTCGAGGGACCACATAGCAACAGGCATAAAGAGGTGAGTAAAAAAAATTAAAAAAAATCTCCAAATGTATTTTTTTATTGTTTTTATTTCATACGCATTAATGACTTTTTTTTTTTTTTTTTGGATGGAACTCCACTTTAAGGCTCTCGTGTCCCATGATGTATGATAAAGAAAGACTGGCAGCTTTAATTGCAGCGAAAGACGGTTCTACAAAGTATTGACTCAGGGGAGCTGAATACAAATGCACACCACACTTTTCAGATAGTTGAAAAAAATAAAAATAAAAAAAAGAATGTAAAACCATTTATCATTTTCCTTCTACTTCACAATTATGTGCCACTTTGTGTTGGTCTATCACATAAATCCCAATAAAAAAAAAAATTTGTTTTTGGTTGTAACATGACAAAATGTGGAAAGGGGTATGAATAATTTTTCAAGGCAATGTAAATCTTTCACTTGGATGTTCTAAGTTGCACCAGTAAATATACCTGGATAAAACAAAAACTGTCTTCAGTTCAGGCTGTAAAGCATAAGTATTATTTTAAAAAGGGTGGTGATTCTTTTCTATACCCACTGCACATATTTCTGACCATTTTCCATATGGCTGCTGAAAAGGGGGTAAAAATAAATAAATAAAAAGGAATGTCATGTTAAGTGCTGTCCATCATTCTGCCACTGACATCTTATGCACATCATCTTCTGGTTTCTTCCACAAAGAACCAGTGCGACAGCCAGAGAATTAGCATTTTCAGAAGGAGAGGTCTGCAGCAGCAGCCTCCATGTTCTGTTATAGTGTGCGTTAAGATGGGATCCTCAAAAACCCAATCTGTTTATTGATTAGACTGAGAGGGACCATCAATGGTCACGAGCAATATGATTCAGGATCATTCCTCACTTAGAGTAATTATCTTTTGCCAACATAAATCACGGCATGTCTGAGGTACACATCAAAACACAATTACAAAAGGGGGCAAGTAACACATACCACCACCAAGACCATAAATATAAGAATACTGACCGAGTAGTACAGACATACTTTGGGTGCTGCTCATGCTGCTTGCAGCTTTAAATTAAATTGTATCAAGTCTTTATCCAATCTTTGTAGTAAGATAAGCTTTTATTAAATGCTTTCTTATAAAAAGAGTGTACAGCATCAATACACTTCTTCCAGCATTTGTAGTTTTCAGTGCCATAATATTGATGGAACTGCTTGCTTGTGTCACTACGACTGCAAGCTATTTCGTACCTAAAATGGAGAAAAATTTGGGTTTTCACCATATAGATTGCAGATATTATTAAAAAAAAAAACAACCACTGAGTGTCTTTCATCAGCTGCATTCTGGGTGCCACTTGATACCCATGGTCAGGGGTGAAGAAATTCTCAGCTGGCCTGACCAATCAAAGATTTAGGAGGTTCTTTTAGGAAGCTAGGAACAGGGAACTAAAGACAGTAGAAAAACTTAATTCTCTAGACCAAATTTTTCACCTGTGCAGCTCCGAGGGGTGGCACGCGCAGACGCTTCATGGCTTTTTGTCGGTCTCCATCTTCCAATTCATTTGTCACTAGACCCTAAAAACAGAAAAACGTAAGAAAATGTGAGAAGTTTACAAACAGGTCTTAGTCCGGTGATGATGCCATGTATCTTGGTGCTACTTGCTGCCATATGTATGAAGATTTAGAACCTAGGGTGTTTTGAACTGCTACTATAGACTTTAGAGGCAGAGATGAGCAGCCTTCCACTGCCATAGCCTCTGGAATGCAACCCTCCTCTGGGGTGCATAGGTATGGATCTGTGTTGCTGTATAGAGATGAAGGGGAGAGCAGTCTACCTAATAATAAAGCTTTGCCTTAAAGAAAAGTTCACTTTTAGTAACCTATTACACCCATATTTAGGGTGTAACATGTTCCAAAAACAGCATTGCTGCAACCTCCTGACCCCCAACTGACAGCAGGTGGGGGATACTCTTCATACCCACACAGCTGCATCAATCATTCATTCATAGTTATTGGTGATAGAATAAACTGCGGCAGATGGCTTGTAGTTCTTAATTAAGGCACAGAGGCCACATATATGCGTACCAAAATATAAACAATGCTGTGCCGAGGGTGTGCACCCTGCGAGCTCCAGTTACCGGCTTTCTGATCATGTGACTGCCAATCACGGTGGCCACATATTGAAAAGCCTGCCTTCGGCACCTGAAACCCCATAAAGGGTCAAGAGGCGCCAGAGCTTAGGGGGTCCCAGCAAAGGGGAGTGCCTTCATAGTTTGATTCTTCCAGCTCTTAAAGCGGAGGTTCACACAAAGATTGAACCTCTGCTTTTCGGAACCCTCCCCCCCCCCCCCCCTCCGGTGTCACATTTGGCACCTTTCAGGGGAGAGGGGAGTGCAGATACCCAAGACAGGTATTTGCACCCACTTCCGGGCATAAACTCCCGTGGGAGTCTGCACCTCTTCCTGTAGCCCCCGCGCTCCCAGAGACAGCAGGGACCATTCGGATTACACAGTGCGACTCGCGATAGTGCAGTAGGGAACCGGGAAGTGAAGCCACAAGACTTCTTTTCCTGATTTCCTCAACGAAGATGGTGGCGGCAGCATCTGAGGACTGAGAGACGGTTCGGCCTCGGGTGCCGACTTCGAGGGCGCCCAGGACAGGTAAGTGTCCTTATTTTAAAAGTCAGCAGCTGCAGTATTTGTAGCTGCGGACTTTAAAAAAAAAAAAAATTGCGGGTCTTCCGCTTTAAGCAACTGTCTGCCTGTACAGGAAGTCAGTCTGCAGGAGCCTGACATTGCACCCGGGATCTATTGATTGTGGGTGTTCTGCTCTGCAGGCACCTAAGAAATTTTTTTTAATAAATGCACTTATCGTAAAAAACAAAACAAAAAAAAAAACTGAATTTTTTTTAATCACTTCAATACCAGGCACTTTCCCCCCTTCCTGCCCAAGCCACTTTATAGCTTTCAGCACAGATGCTTTTTAAAATGACAATTGAGCGGTCATGCAACACTGTATCCGAATTACATTTTTTTCACTTTGTTCCCACAAATGGAGCTTTCTTTTGGTGGTATTTGATCACCTCTGGGGTTATTGTTTGCTAAACAAAAATTTTGACAAAAAAAAAAAAAAACCTTTTTTGTTTGTTATAAAATTTTGTAAATAACCACGTTTTCTCCTTCACCGATAGGCTGCCCTGATGGGTATTTATGGGAGGCACTGATGAGCATCACTGTAAAGGAGGCCCTGAAACTGGGTAGGTTTTTTTTTGGTTTTTTTTACTGTTAGTGCAGTTAGGAAGTGGATTTATCTTCTACAATCAGTGGTGGCAGCGGGAAGTGTGGATAATTAAATATAAAACCTTTAGATGGGCATCTTAATACAATATACTTGGATATGGGAAATGTCAAAGGCATAATTATAAATGCACAGGTTGAACTGGATGGACTTGCATGTTTATTCAACCTTACTATGTAACTAATCATTTCACCTTCATTAAAACAGAAGTGCAAAATCAATGACATATTACACATGAGAACAGTAACAATGAACATGTCAAAAAATTATTTAGATAAAATGTTCTAATAGAGACGTGCCACGCAAGCATTTTGCTTGTCCTTAGGTTTTTTGTATTTTTTTTTTTTTTTTTTTTTTTACCTTCCCCTTGTCCCCTGTTGTCCCGCCCTTACCTTCCTATACCTCTCCTGACAACACCTTTTTTTTTTTTTTTTTTTTGGACCTAAGGGACACCCTGCTGTGAGTCTTTCCCTCTCCCACTCTTAACCCCCCCTTCTGTTCTTTCCCCCCTCCCTTCCCCCCCCCCCCTCTCTCTCTTCCCGGTCTCTCTTCCCTTCTGGTTGAGGATGGACAGCCTGTCACTGTACTCCTTAAACGCGAAAGGGCTTAACACCCCGGAGAAACGCCGTATGTTAATGCATGACCTAAAAAGGGCGAAAATTGATATAGCTTATATCCAGGAAACTCACTTTAAAGAGGATCGGTTGCCGGTCCTCAAGAACAGATTCTTTCCTCTGACGTACCACTCCACTAATAAAACTAAATCTCGAGGTGCCTCTATCCTCATCTCCTGTAATGTACCTTGGACTCTCACGGACTCCGAGATAGACCTGGAAGGACGTTATGTCTTCCTCAAAGGACTGGTGGGAGGTGCACGGTTGACACTAGCGAATGTCTACGCCCCTAACGAGGGCCAGGACGCGTTTGTGCGGCGTCTTTTGACCAAGTTGACTGCCTTCCAGGAGGGCCAACTGATCCTGGGCGGAGACTGGAATGTACCCCTGGCCCCCCACGTGGATACCTCGGCGGGTTCGTCCTCCTTACCTATTAGTGCCCGTAAGCGTATCGTCGCGTGTCTCCATGAGTCACAACTAGTCGATATCTGGCGCTTACAGCACCCGGGTGACAGGGACTATACCTTCTACTCTCCTCCACACAAAATTTACACAAGAATTGATTACTTTCTTATACCCCATAGCCAATTACATGCGGTCAGGGCCTCCTCAATAGGTCAAAAGACATGGTCGGATCATGCCCCCATTATGCTGACTTACAAGCTGTCTGCCACTTCTTTCCGGCGGACACGTTTTTGGCGTCTCAATGACAGCTTGTTACAGCGACCTGAGATACTGGAGGAGGTGACTAGGGAGCTTACTTTTTACTTTCAGACGAACACGACGGCTGACTCCTCCCCGGGGGCGGTGTGGGAAGCACACAAAACGGTCATTCGGGGTGTCCTGATTAAACATGGCTCGCGCATCAAAAAAGAGACTGGGAAACAATTGGACTCGCTTCTGGCCAAACTCCAGGTTCTGGAGTCAAAACACAAGGCCTCCCTGGATCCATCCGTGGAGGCTGAACTTTCCTCTCTTCGAAGCCAGGTCAATGACCTCCTTGGCTACAAAGCCAAGGCGGCGTTACAAAAATGCAGACTCGTGGCCTATGAATCGGGTAATAAGTGCGGGCGTAGTCTGGCGCGGGCGGTCCGAGACACTAAGACACAGACCTATGTCCCTCGAATTAGGTCGGAAGCGAATGTGGATGTCGGCCTCCCGCACCAGATAGCGGCTGCATTCAAAAACTTTTACAATACCCTTTACAATCTACCACCCCCTCCGGGAGGACGACCTCTGATGGAGGCGTATGTGAGTTCTAGTCAGATTCCCACATTACTACCTGACAGTGTAGCTGAATTGGAGGCCCCGATAACTCCTGAGGAGTTGGAGTCGGCGTTTAACACGGCTAAACCTGGGAGGGCGCCTGGACCGGATGGCTTCACCCTCCCGTATTATAAGATGTTATTCCCCATCCTTAGCCCTCATATGGTGACCTTTTTTAATGACATAGGGAACACGGCCACCTTCGTCACTGATACTACTCGGGCTCATATCACGGTCATCCCCAAAGAAGGCAAAGACCCCTTGGCCTGTAGTAGCTACAGACCAATCTCATTGTTAAATACGGATCTTAAATTATTTACCAAGATATTAGCAACACGATTGGCCAGACATGTGCAGTCCCTAGTCCATCAGGATCAGGTGGGCTTCATTCCCACGAGGGAAGCCAGAGACAGTACAATCAAGGTATTGAATCTGATCCACGTTGCGAACCAGGGCCCCACTCCTTCCATTTTCCTTAATACAGACGCGGAAAAAGCCTTCGACCGGGTTAACTGGGAGTATATGTCCACTGTCCTCCACCACATAGGCTTAGGCGAGAAAATGCTTAGGTGGATAGCCCAACTATACGCTACTCCGACGGCACAAATTAAGGTGAATGGGATACTGTCGGAGCCCCTGCTGATTAAAAATGGAACCAGGCAGGGCTGCCCGTTGTCGCCGCTTCTTTTTGCCCTCTCCTTGGAGCCCTTTCTATGTAGGGTTAGGAATAACCCCGATATCCAAGGTATAGTTGCGGGTGATGCTCACTTCAAGGTCTCTGCGTATGCGGATGACTTGCTGTTCTCCCTCTCCAATCCAGTGATATCCCTCCCGAATCTCCTCCGGGAATTCGAGGAATATGGGCAAGTCTCTAACCTAAAGATTAATTACACTAAATCGGAAGCCATGGGAGTGGCACTGTCGCAAGCGACCATGCAGGGGCTTCGGTCCAGCTTTAATTTTAAATGGACGTCCACGGCGCTGTCGTACCTGGGGACTTTTGTCCCGGCAAATCTAAATCACGTCTTTAAACTCAATTTCCCTCCCCTGCTGACCAGAACCAGGACTCTTCTGGAATCCTGGAATAAAGGCCTTTATTCATGGTTTGGCAGGTGTAACCTGCTTAAGATGTGCATCCTGCCCAAATTTTTATATCTGCTGCAGGCACTCCCTATTTCGGTACCCACGCCATATTTTCGACAGGTTCACGGTTTGTTTACTGGCTTTATTTGGGCATATAGGAAGCAGAGATTGGCCCGGAATTTACTCTCCATGCCCAAACTCTTCGGCGGCCTTGCCGTTCCTGATGTAAAGAAATACTATCAGGCGGTACACCTCGGTAGAATTGTAGACTGGTGCCGGCACCGGGATCTGAAACTGTGGATCCGGTTGGAGCAGGCCCAGGTCCGGGTGCCGTTATCAGGGGCTGCCTGGTGTTATAGACACCTCCCGGCCCACATGAAGAGGCATCCCCTGATAGGGACGACGCTACGGGTGGGGTCACAGATTTACTCAAAGGGGTCGCTATCTACGCCTAACTCCCCGCTGTTTCCTATTATGGGGAACCCACAATTCTCCCCTGGTATGGACCCCCATCTTCTGCAGGCCATGTCCAGTAGCGGGTGCACACAAGCACGATGTTTCCGGACAGGTGGGGACTGGCCGTCTATAGAGGCGCTCTGTAATACATCGGGACCCTATAAATTAGCCTTCTGGACTGCTGTCCAACTTAGACACTTTCTTCGAACCCTCCCATCCTCCCTCCGATTTGACGGACCGCTGACTGCCTTTGAGGAATGTTGCTCTGGCAACGGGGTGCTTCCAAGAACGCTGTCCACAATGTACAATCTCCTTACCACACCCAGGGATGATACTCACTTGACCTTCCTGACAAAATGGGAGAGGGACTTGAACTGTACGTTTACTCCGAGCCAGACTCAAAACATTGTAGCATTGGCCCTGAAATCTACCATCTGTACGACCATACAGGAAACGAACTATAAAATCCTGACGAGATGGTACTTAACTCCTCAGGCTTTGCATTCTTTCTATCCGACTACCTCTGCGCTTTGTTGGAGATGCGGACTGGAACAGGGCACTTTGCTGCATGTGTTTTGGTCATGTTCGAAGTTGTCTCACTTTTGGTCCACTGTTAAGACCGTTATTCAAAAATTTACGGAGTATAATGTCCCCAATGACCCGGCCTTCTTCCTCCTGCACGTGAACGCCATGCCCACTAAAAAGTACAAAAAGTCCATTCTATGCCCTCTGGTGAATGCCGCAAGAGCATGTATACCGCTCCACTGGAAAAGCCAGGCCCCTCCATCGGTGGCGTCCTGGGTTCGTAAGGTGGAAGAAATTAGTAGACTGGAGGACCTGGTGCTTACGGGGAGGCAACAGCAGGAAAGATTTAGGAAAACATGGGCACCCTGGCACCAATTTATCTTCTCGCCCGAAGGGGTATCTCTGAGGACCCTGTAATATGTTCGGCGATATATACTGCATGGGGGGTAGGGCAGTCCTGAATCAACCAGAAATCCCCCCCTCCCCTCCCCCTCACTTCTCCCCCCCCTCTTCTTCCCCCCCCCCCTCTCCTTCCCCCCCCTCTCCTTCCCCCCCCCTCACCTCACCCCCCCTCTCCTTCCCCCCCCCCCTCACCTCACCCCCCTCTCCTTCCCCTCTCAGACTTCCCTGTCAATGTCCCTTCCCCTACACTTAATGGTCCCTGCCTTGGTACTGGGTTTTTTACCGGGGTATCGAGGTTCGGATGAGAGCCGGAGATGGGGGAACTGAAGGGATCTAGACTCCCAAACACGCTTCGGCACTGGAGGTGCTATGGATGGGCCACGTACAATGTTTTTTTTTTTTTTTTTTTTTTTTATGACCCTGTCCCTCCCGTGAACTCGGCAATATGTTTGATGTATGTTTCCCTTTTCTTCCCTCCCCTTTTCTTTTGTATCCCACTTCTATGTTGTATTACATGTCCATGCCCATGTTGGGCATTGTTTGAAAATTAATAAAATTTATATTTGAAAAAAAAAAATGTTCTAATAATGTAAATTCTGCTCCCAAACTTGGCTACTGTCATGTTCCCCTTGCAATAGAGTTTGAAATGATGACAGATTTGTGGAGGCGTGAGACATGTAAACAGGTGCCAGGAATAAATCTTCTAGCATTCCAAGCTGTATACTTGGAAGCCAGGGGATTTAAAAAGTGGTGATTAGACTGGAGTGGTCCGCACAGTGCAGAGATGAAGACTAGTATCAGTCAGAAACTTTTTTTTGTGTCCCTGGTTCAGCAGATTCTATCTACTGGGGCCATTGATGGTGCAAATTCTTATAGGAATTAACCATCAAGACAGTTAGGAAGCACCCTGGCAATATTATCTTGTAGATTTTACTTATCTTTTTTTAAATCCGAAGTTCTACTTTCATGTTTCCTTGCTAGTTTTAAAAACCAAACTGCAGATATTGCACATTCAATGACAGTGCACACCGCGTGTGACATTGCTAGTTTCTTCTGCTCCAGTCCCCTAGCTCTGCTCATACTCTGCCACTCAGTCCTCGCTATAGCGTTCCCATTTTGCACATCATGTGCGTCGTCTGCTAATTGCTCTGCTCCAATCCGGACCCCGCTGCTCACCTTCTTGCTGCTCACCAGATGTGACGTCTGCACCAGACACTACCAGAATATATACACATGAACCAGAAGTGACTGCTGATGATGTGTTGGTGGTTTTCTCATTGGTTTACCAGTGCATCCTGGGATATCTCATACCTGCAATACCTCCAAAAGAAGGCTAAATAAAAGCATCTCAAAAGCTGCAGGTGCTTTAAGCAAGCTTTGTTATAGACTTTTATGGAGGCTTTGAAAATGCTTTGAAGCACCAAGAAAGCGGGTATACACTTTAAAGCAAAACAAAACACAAATGTGTTAACGGGACTGTAAGCTTACCATTTTATTGAGGGACAGCTGCTTTGATTGCCATTCAGAGTGCTTCAAAATAGCGTGTCCAATGCCACATTAAGAGAACTTTATATTTAGTACTGTTGCCCCTGGTGTGACTTCTGTGACCCCCCCGGTCATGCGATTTTAAACTGTCAAATCCCATGACAAGTCACACTCAAGTGTGAACATGACAAGTTTTGCCTATAGAACCATTCAAATGAATGCACCTCCAACTTGCACCGCTTTGAAAAAAGGTTCCTGCACTTTCTTTGCTGATTTTATGTGTGTCTTGCATAGACATTTGTGCATGAAGTCACACAGATGTCGACCATCCACACGTGAAATCACACTAACAGGCAGCTTTGAAATTACGCTGAAGTAGCCCGATTTCAAAGCCGCATTCAGTGTGAACAAGGTTTTAGCCTCACTTTAAAAAATAAATTTCTAATCTGCAATTACAAAGTATAGTAGCCTCTAGGGAGTAGGGATTACATCATATAAAAAACATCACATCCAGGTTAAAAAAAGAAGTGTGGCAATCAGGATACTGTGTCCGCTCTGCTCAGTGGATCGGACAGGATCTGTCATCCGCCTACTCAGCGGGGATCAGTGGAGAGATCGTCCTCTGAGCAAGAGGAATCCGCAAAACAGAGGCGCCTGTGTAAAAGTTTTCCCCCTAAGACTTGGGGTGGCCAAAGAAGAGAAGATTTACTCTTCGAATGCCCTTCCTGATCACACTTCAAATCATGTCTTGGTAGTTGGCCCCTGCGTGGTACAGTACCTCCTCTAAATTAGATGAGGGGAGAGTAGGTCCACTGTAGAGATTTTCAAAGAAGTTCTCTGTGTGCAATGACAATTACATTTAAAAGATTTAATAAACCTGTTCAGTGTATATAGACGTACCTCAGTCTCGGAGATCAGCTGATTAATTTTCTTGCAGGTATAAAATGGCGCCACCTCCACATGAGCCACCCTCCAGTCTGCACCACGGCCTGTCTCCAGAATCTTGTCATGTTTCTTTAGGATCTTTCGGAACCCTGTGAAGTTCAGATTCTAGACAAATAGAAAAAAATATATATATATAGGTTTAGGAAAAACTTGAAGTTCTACTTCTAATAATACAAAAACAAGCTTGGGACTGTCAAACTGCTGCTGATGAAAAGCGGTATCAGCAGAATTATTTTCAGTGAAAATCACAAAAAGTCTGAACAACCAGCAGACATAGGCAGCATTGTGAAGACATTCTTGCATGGGGTGTATTGTGATTTCATTCCCGCCAGTTACATGTGGGTTTTGGCTTTTCTAAAAGATGTATTACTCTGCCAAGAGTGTGATTTTTATGTAAATGTATTTATTATTGCATATAATAAAATACATTGTAATTTTTATATTTTGTTTCAACAGGTTTTCATATTGTATTCAGCACTGGAGGCAGCATACATCTTAAAATGAAAAAATGTCATCTGAACTAGTAGAGTTGAGAGAGATGTTCTTGCTTCTTAGGATTTATTTTATTGATTACCAGTACTTCTATAGCGCTGTCAATTTAGGCAGCGCTTTACATATATATTGTACATTCACATCAGTCTCTGCCTTCATGGAGCTTACAACCGAAGGTCCATAACTCACAATTATACAAACGCATAGTAGGGCAAAATTTACACATGAGCCATTTAACCTACCAGCAGGTCTTTGGAGTGTGGGAGGAAACCAGAGTAACTGGAGAAACCCACGCAGGCACAGACCTCTTTCATATGGGCAGCAGTGCAACCTCCAGGCAAGTAGTGCCATGGTTGGGATTGGAACAGTCGGCCCCTAGTGTTGCTAGGCGGACGTGCTAACTATTACACCACTGTGCTGCATATCTATTTTAAAACGTCAACCTCTGGCATCAAAGACCTCTTTCACATGGGCAGCTGTGCTAACTGCCCCATCTGAAAGGCAAACCAATGCTGATCACATTTCAGATTGCCTGGAATGAGGTTTTCAGGCGTTCAGGAAGCGATACATGCTGAAGCAGGTTACACCCTATACAACATACTTCCAAAAGGTGAACCTATCCTTTAATACTGCAATGCAAAGCAATACGACTGTGGCATTTATATGAAATCTTTCATCTACCGTGATAGAATTTAGGTGGGCAGTTAGGAAAGAGGTGTAAAAACAGGACGTTTTTTTAAACAGGGTGTAGTTAACACTGACACCCGCATTGGAAATGCACAGGAATCGATGTGAATCCCACACTGCATTAGTGTGAACCAGGACTTAATGCAACCACATTCATTTTTTTATGATTGCACTTCTCTGTGGAGTGTTGGTTTTCCATAAATAAAACAAATAAGCTGCTCAAAGCTCAAAGCTGAGAACAGTTCTTTTTACTCACTGCATTAATGGAAGGAAAAGAAGCATAATGTTGAAGTGAAACCTTTTAAAAAGGCCAATTACCACACTCAGAGGTAAAAGGTAGGCCAACAACTTGCAATTGATATTTTTGGTAAACCAGAAGGAGAATCTAGGAAGCCTCAGAAGATCGCACAATCATGTAATGCAGAGTTTGCGCTCGTGACGTCATGAAATCTGGAAGCTGTGCATTCTCTTGGGGAATTTGACTTGTACAACGCTATGTTTTTATACATGTGAGTAGCATTATTTTCAATAAATACTGGTTACCATTGATTACATACTATGTGAAGCATTTGCATTTTTTCATGCACATTTCCCTGAGTGGCTGTGGTGGATATATGGTGGATTGAAGTGGCAATATCACATATCCAGGATCTGCGTTAAAAACCTTCAAGCACTGTATGGCTTTGCAGCCTGAGGTCATCCAGTTTCGGTAAGCCTTTGATTTGGGCACTTTTCACTTAGGAGTATTTTTCATTATATGAAGATTATTTCATCTTTCATTCACATTTTTTTTTTGCTTGCCTGGACAAGCCATTATAGAGACACACTTTGGACTATTATCTTTTTTATTTTTATGAGCAATGCACTTTGGTTTGGGTTTGATACTACCATTTTGTATCCAATAGTGTGCTAGCTGCGGGTTTCGTTATTTTCACCCTTTTAGCACATTATTTTAGTTAAAAAAAAATAAGACTCAAAACTATTTTTATAAATCAAAATATATTCCAACATAAGCAAATGTAGATTTTTACCGTTTCATGTGACTCTATATTTCTGATCATTAGAACAGAACTGGATACTGTATTTATATAGGCATACAATATGCACCTTTTCACCCTGAAAATCATGTGCAAATATCTCTCTCTCTCTCTCTATATATATATATATATATATATATATACACATACATTTATATTAATTAATGTGCGTTATATGCTGATACTGCAATTTGGGCTGCCTAGGAGGGAACGGGTTGGGGGGGCGGGTCTAGCACCATCAGTTTACATACGGCGAGAATCTCCTGTTTACTCAGTGGCCTCTGTAATAGAAGTTCCGTCTCTTGGGCCGGCATTGGACAAGTGTTCTATCATAGAAGCTGGTCCAGGAGGCGGGATTTTGTATTAAAGAGGCCGCTGAGTAAACAGGAGATTCTCGCAGTATGTAATCTGATGGCGCTCGTCCAGCACCCCTCCCTGACCCCTCCGAGGCAGCAGATGGGCATTGATCAGGCTACATTCATGGCAATGGTGTGGGCTGCATATGGGCAATGATTAGGCAGGGCGTTTTTTGAAGCTGCATTGACGGGCAATTGTGAGGTTGTAGATGGGCATTGATCAGTCTGCATTGACGGGCAATTTTGAGGCATCAGATGGACACTGATCAAGCTTTATATACAAAATACTCAAGCGCTGATGCAGAAAAAAAAAAATTATATATATTATACACACACACCAAAAATTACTTACTGAAAAAAGCTGCACCAAAAAATAGTGATCCCTCAATTAAGCAATGTTACATTTTGTGAAATGTATTAGTGCGCTAAATTCAATTCTAAATATCGAACAGATCGAATCAAATATTATTGTACAGGGATTCAATATTTTATTGTGAAGACTCAGATCATTGCATATTCATATGGAGGATAACACAATAATATTTGATTCGATCTGGATACTTAGGATTGAATATAGCGCATTAATACATTTCACAAAATTTAACACTGATCAAGCTGCAGTGAAAGGCAATTGTGAGGCTGCAGATGGCATTGATCAGGCTGCAGGTGGGCAATGGTGAGGCTGCATTGATGGGCACTGACCCTTATTTTGCTTCAAAGTTCTTTAATATTAAAAATTATTTTCCCGAAACTTCCCTTCTAAAATGAAAGTGCGTGTTATATGCCAATAAATACGGTAATATTTGTTTATGACTGTTTAGTGCGTTATACAATTGTTTGTACTTTACCTTTCTTAGAATGGAATTAGGGATAATTTTTGCACCTGGAATGTTGTTCATTGCATTTTCTTTAATTATTCAAAAATTAATACAATCACAATAATTGACCCTCATTGTAGTGCAGCGCCCTCAATGGAATTTCTAACAGAATGTCAACTGTATGGTTGGAACGGTTTTGAAACCAGATCCTAAATTTAAAGTAGATTTTCAACTTTAATATGACAATAGTTTGTTTGAAGCAAACTGACAAAAAACAAAAAACGATTTCTGTTGCACAACAATGTGGCCACTGTGTCCTGTAATATAGTGTAGTAGAATTAGCTACATATATTAAGTCAGTGGTGGTCAACTTTCTTGATATGGGGGGGGGGGGGGGGACTTGTCAGAAGTTACCATGCTGATAACAGAAGAACGGGGCAGGAGAAAGCCACAGGACTCAGGGCTTTGAAGAGAGATAAGTAAACACTACAGATATATGTGCCCAGATGAAATTTCATGAATGAAGTTTACATCCACTTTAATGTCAGAGACAACAGACATACAATAGGACATAGTCAGAAGCTGCAGGCATGACAAAAAGATGGTGAAAGACTACAGGCATGATACAAGAGATGGTGAGGGACCGCGGGCAGAATGCAAGAGATGGTAAGATGACGCAAGAGATGGTACACATTACGGGAGACTGCTAGAAATCACTACTTTTTCAGGTCAATAGGGAAACACGGATTGTTGCCTGCAGGGACCATGATGGCCGAATCAAAGGGCTGCATGGAGCCCTAAAGCCACAGATTGGGCACTAGTGTAGTAAGTGGTGCTGTATTCCAGCAGCAGTATGGTGACTTACCATTTATTACTGGAAATAAAAAAAGTAATCTGAGTGCATCAACACCATTCAGAGAGCTAGGTAGCCCTATAAGTCTTTTTCTAAATGGCTTCATTTATGAAAGAGAAATATTTCATTTAGGGCAGCTTGGCCCAAACAAACCATTTAAAAGTGATATTAAAGCTGGAACTCTAATTTAAGTGGAAGCTCATCGATTTAACAGTTACTTTTACTGCACAATCTCCATATAAAAGTCTGGCCTCAAAATGACAGAAGCCATGTTGTTTGTACCTGATAGTTCTGCAGCAGAATTAGGCTGAGATAGAACTCGCTGAATGCCAGTTTCAGGTCCCTGATGTTTCTGTGCTGGACCCGCTCCTCATGTGAAAGGGTGAATACAGCTTTTCTACGATGCCTGAGGGTTGGTAACCGGCTGATTTCCCTTTGTGCATCCAGTGAGGATTGCAGCTCATTTTGTAAAGTGGCTGAGCGTCGCTGAGCTTCTGCCAACTTTTCTGCAAGGAAAGACAAAAACAGTAATTAAGAGATGCAGTTTGGACATGGATGTCTTGTTGCTTTGATAAGAATCCTGACAGTGGTTGCTTCTAACAGCTGTGAAAACACCATAGCCAATGGTCTGAAGCCAATGGACAATAAGTTTTTAGGAGAGCTGGAGAACAACAGGTTGTCTATTCTTAGAGCAGTTCTTTGCCCCGTGTGAAAAAAAAAAATGTAACCGCTTAAGGACCACCCCACATACATATACTCCGGCAGGGTGGCCCTTGTATGCGATTCCTGCAATCAGCTCTGGAGCGCATGCTGCCAGAGCCATGCTCCTGCTGTGATTGGAGCCAATCAGTGAGTAAGGCTGGCCACCTGTGATCATACACAGGACAGGCAGAATGGCGGTCTGCCTATGTAAACATAGACCGCCGTTCTGTGAGGGAGAAAAATTGAGATCTTGTGTTTCTGCTAAGCAGAAACATGGATCTCTGCTTTGCTTCAGTCACAGCATTCCCCACATTAGAAAGCGCTCCCTAGGAGCACACCTAACCCTTTGATCGCCCCTGATATTAACCCCTTACCTGCCAGTGTAATTTATACAGTGACTGTCATTTTATTGTTTTAGCACTGATCACTGTATTGGTGTTACTGGTCCCCAAATAGTGTCACTTTGTGTCACATTTGTCCGCAGAAATGTCGCAGTCCCACTAAAAATTGCTGATTGCTGCCATTACTATTAAAAACAATTAAAATAGTCATAAATCTATCCCATAGTTTATAGACATAACGTTTTCTCAAACCAATCAATATATGCTTAATGGGATTTTTTTTAACCAAATTCATGTAGCAGAATACATATTGGCCTACACTGATGAAGAAATGGATAAGTTTTATAGCAGAAAGTAAAAAATATTTTTTTTCAAAAATTGTCGGTCTTTTTTCGGTTTATAGCACAAACCCCCCCCCCCCCCTAAAAGGTAATAAAATACGACCAAAAGAAAGCTTTAATTTGTGGAAAAAAAGATATGAATTTTATTTGGGTAGAATGTCGCACAACTGCGCAATTGTCAGTTAAAGCAACGCAGCTGGTCAGAAAAGGGGGTAAAACCTTCCGGAGCTGAAGTGGTTACAGTTAGCAGCTACTTCTGGTGGAGAGTTCTGAACGGAAGTGGGAGAGGGTACCTTTCAAAACCAGGTTACCTCCCCCCCCCCAAAACAAAGTGCCAAAAAACAGAAGGGGAGGGCATAAAGTGGGACTTCACCCTAAAGGCGAAGTTCCACTTCATGCCCTCCTCTTCTGTTTTAGGCTTTAATTGGTGTTCACAGTTCATTTTACCTGAATAAAATGTGTTGATTTTGGCAAGTTCTTTCTCGCACGTCTGGAAGAATTTTTCTTCAAACTTGGCATAATATCGTTTTACAGTATCCTCGTCTGTAACTGCAAGAGAAACAAAACTGTAAGAAAACACTCCTGGATAAAGCATCAACTATCATGTGTATTAAAATGAGAACACAACTTTAAACACATTTTCATAATTCCCCCCCAAAAAAAAAAAAATTATCGGTATCAGTTAAACGACCTGCTTTTTCCAATATGATATATTACAGACCCAAGCGGATTCGGTCTTTCTAGAAAATGATCCAGTCTGGTATTAGTGCCATAATACATTCCTCTATAGGCATTCTACTGTACATGCATGGGTATTGAGAGAAAACCCATGCAATATTATAGATGGAAAAAAAAAAACCTTCACTTCTTGTCCTGATAACAGCAGCAACAGAAACTTATAGGTTCTAACACTTCCTTACCGTATCTTAAATGTAAAAAAATATCTATCTGCCATTAGATTTTACCAAACCTAGGTGTCTCATGGCTACCACATTATAACAAGGACCATTGAAAAGTGTGCATTTAGGAGCTACTGTTTCATAAACAACTGTCATTGTGCCAGAAGTAGCCGAATGCCATTGCTCAGTTAGGACTTTGATGGGACAATGACAGAACATTCAAGCTCAATGAGTATGTGCAAGGTCACCTATTAGTTTAAAATGGACAGGGAGATAGCACTGGGTAACAGGGACAGAGGCTTGTCATCCTAGAACAGAAAATAGCTGGGGGGGTGGTAAAAAAGATAAAGAAAAAAAGGGGACATTTAAAGGCTGGCTCAAAGGGTATTCAATAAAAGCTGTAGCTTTAAAAAAGACTAAATTTATTTTTTAAATTACATTAATATGATGTAGATTATATGAGGCTTTAGTGACTGTGTTTACAAGAACTTAAAGGAAATTTAGGGTCGAAGGAAACACTTGTGTTATATAACATTAGCATACTAATAACAATACAAACCATAGCAATTTTTGACAATCCAATATAAGCGGATTTGAAAAATCTCTTTTCATGTTGTGAGTGCTGCCTGTCCGATGGCCATCTCTTTCCACAACTTCCTGGATTCCCTGCATGTTTTACAGCTCCCCCCCTCTACGGTTTACGTTCAATTTCTAAGGACTACATATCACATAGTACCTTGCTGCCTGCAAGCAGCGATTCCTGTACTGACTCCGCCTCCTGAAACTACTCCTCTCAACAGAAGATGGGTTTTTCGTCAGATTAGGCAACGTATGAGAATTTGTAACAGTTAGTGACCTTCCATCGCTGCCATCTTGCTACACCCTGGCACTCGTCCACAGCAAAGAGGCGTTTTGACAGTTAGAAGGCAGCAAGCGGACATCCTCTTACATCCACCGGAGTTTTGCATTTCTCAAATTTCACTCAGCTTATATAGTGAAATTCAGTATTTAGAAATCCGTCAGACTGTTTTGATGTTTGATTTTTTCAAAGCAGTTGTGTTCCGTCAGATTAGCAAACCTGTGAGATCAGCAGGCTTGCTGCTAATTTTCAAATTCAACATCTCAACAGTCAGAAGGATTTTTATATACTGTATTTCACTATATAAGCTGAGTTTACTGTTAAAAACAAGTGTGAAATATAAGACAAGAGGTGGGTGTAACAAAATGTCCACATGCTGCCTTCTCATTGTATCCTTACTGTGGACTAGTGCAGGGTGTACCAAGATGGTGGCAATGGAACATCACTTCCGTTAAAAAAAAATCTGACGGAACAGGCTCTGTGAACTCTGAGACACAACAGGGCCTATCAAATGGGCATAGTGACGTGCCACAGAATTCAATAAAATGTGTGGGGTCCATAAAAAAAGGTCACAACTTCAAGATAGTTCAGGGTAAAAGGAATAGGCTAGAAATAATTGGAATACAATGTGGATACAGGATTTTACATTTTGACCATAGTCACACTTTAAAGACGTATGAGATCCAATAGTTTGCTACGCAAGTCTGATTGAAAAAGTTGTCTATTCTGTAGGACAGTGTGGTCTGAACTCCGAAGAAATATAAATTAAAATAATCCCCAGGAAGAACAGTTTGCTTTCACGCTTGTCTTCCCCGATGATAAATACATTTCTCAACACTCAAAAAGAGCACACTGCATAATGGGTGACAATCCTCCCTTACTATGGGGAAAGTTAACTGCACAGCATTAGCCATGTTACACAGAGGATAGTGGCATAGCCTAGAGCAGCGGTCTTCAAACTGTGGCCCGGGGGCTTTGCTGGTCTTTATCAGGCCCTTGAAGCACCAATCCTTCCACTGATACTAGACACTATTCTGCCTGACACCAACAATGGGGCACCATTTTGTCCCAAGGATACAAAATGATGGGCACTATTCCCCCCCCCCCCCCCCCAATAACAAATGTGCGCGGTTGCCAGGAAAATTTCCACTCCCACTAGCTACAGTTTGGCCCCCTAAAGTCTGAAGGACAATTAACTGGCCCTTTGTTTAGAAAGTTTGGAGATCCCTGGCCTAGAGGATGGGCCGATGTCTTACTATTCGTTGCTTTCTGTCTCACTGTGCATTTATGATGGGAGCAAATCCACCACTGCTCCAAAATCCCTAAAAAGATGTGTACCCCAGTACCATGAACGTTTACGCTAACATTCTAAGTTATTACACTAAAATCCATATAAAACTTTTAAAACCAATAACAGGTATCCTTCGTTTTCACCATACTCTATTTAAGTTCTAGTGTGAATGTACACAAATAGAAATAAAACCCCTCATAAGTACACATTGTAAGGCGTTAATCCTGCATTCCGCATACACAGCCACCGTCTCGCACATTGCATGTGAGAGTCTCACTTGCTTAATGTGCCTGTGACTACGACTATCCATGTCTGCAAGCCTTGCCAAAGGAAACCATTTTCCCATCAATTTCACAACTACTCTCTCGCTTGCCAGCTAATAAAACATATATTTTTCTATCTATGAAAAGGGATTTGCCATTTACAGGCGACTATGAAAACAAAATCTAAATCTGTGTATGATATTAGTCATTACATATCTGACTGCTTTCTCTTATCTGCTGCAATTACAAAGTCTACCCCGAAGCAGAAGGCATTCATGTATGCCATTAACATCCCAAGGCCAATCATTTTTAGATGTTACAGGTGCAGAGAACATGGGTGGCCTTGGATATATAGACCGTGACAATAACCTGCAGACAAGGGTGCCTATAGAAATGAAGGTTATTCCATGGAAGACAACGGATAAAACTTGTTCACATAGAAACAGAATGCATAACACATTAATACATCCAGTATGTTCCTGAACACTGCCTATAATATATTAGAATGTAATATAATTCTAAGAAACACATTTTGGAGGCAACTGCATTATAAACACATTGATTTCTCCATTTATTCGAATGTGTAAAATAAAAAGTATTTATGTAGAAGCTGTAAGTTGTAAGTGCACAGAACAAGATGCAGAAAAAGAAAAAAAAAAAAAAAAAAAGCTTCCATATCCTTTTATTCTACCCTTTAGGCCTTTTTCATATGGGTGGTCTGATCAGGTCTGCTTGTCAGTTTTTAAAGTGGACCTGATCAGATGGACCATGTATGTCTATGGTCTGGCATGGGTAAATTGACTTTTGTTAGTTTACACCAGCCTACAGTTAATCTGATCAGATCCACTAAAAAACAAACAGAAGGGGATCCATCTAAGTGGATCACATTGGAGGGCATTGCGTTTACACCCGACTGCCCATAGAGCAGCTGGGTCTGTGTCCATTCTGAATAAATGATCAGCGGACAGATTCCCCAGCTGAGCAAAGCAGATTCTGCCCCATGTTTAGTCCCAATTCACGTGACTGCATTGCTCTCTCTCAGATCCAATTGACCTAGGCAGTGGTAAGCTGGACCAGGCTGCCTTGCCGTGAATTGCAGTAACAGGAGGAGCTGTTGTCCAACACTCTCCCATCTGCCTACATTACTAGGAGCATTGTCTGACTGGGCAGGTAAAACAACCCTGAAACGCCGGTTTAAAAGGAAAATTAAATTCTATAAGTATATAGTCTTAGCGCAAAAAAGCATCTCATTCAAATTCCATTTTTTTTCTGCTGCGGTGATCAGATTTTCTGTTAGCCGGTGGCTACATTCTTACGCCATGATCTTGTGTGTAGGAGCGTACTCACCCTCTCACTACTGAGAAGAGTACTATAGGACTTATAATGTGCATAGAGAAGTGCGTATGAACTCAATTAATGTGCATTGCTCAAGGCAAATGGAAGTTAAGCTTAAAAGGAAGGGTTGGGAAGCTTATTCTACATGGAGGCAGAAAAAAAAACAAAAAACAATTTAACAACAAAAAAAATGTTTACGGGACCATTAAAGTAGTGGTTGGGTGCATTTTATTTTTGCAGAATAAGTATATAGTTTAGTGTCACTAAAGAGTAGATTGGCAGTGGCTCCTCCTGTCGAAGCCATTCACAGCAGGGCAGACGGGTACCAACAGACTGGATCATGAAACAGCAAAATGAATAGATATGGTTTTCTGGAGCATGTGCAGCACAGCAAAGGGTAGATGACCTCAAACATACCACCACTAACAGGCAAGAGTAGGTGACTGGCATGAGCAACAGAAATGTTATCAAAAATTTGAAAAAACAAACAAAAGGGCACAAAAACATGTTATAAATGTGTTCTAAACGTGTTTGGGGCTATATTTACACACACATTATATATATAAAAAACATTTTTTATTATATATATATATATATATATATACACACACACATACACACGCACGTGCGCGCGCACACACGCAAACCGACATCAGTCCATCCAGTTCAACACAATTTTCACTTTGTAAACAGTGTAGAAAGCGGAAGACAGCAGATTAAAAAAAAAAAAAAAAAAAAACTAAAAACTAAACCCACAACAGTAAAATCTGTCTGTATATGCAGTAAAGCATGCTTGTTATACTCACTGAGGAACCTAAGCAGTTAAAGAGGAAGTAAACCCTGATGAGTTTACTTCCTCTTTCATTCCCTTCAAAGGTAAAGCATAATGGACTACTATGCATCGCATAGTAGCCCATTATGTGTCACTTACCTGACACAGGAGCCAGCAATGTCACCGCTGTCCCCTGTAGTCTGGTGCATCCATCTTCTTGGTGGGTCTCGCTGCTCCGCCGCTGTCATTCGGCGAAGCCGTAATGACGTCACTCCCGCGCATGCACACGGGAGCCGCCTAGCGCGGCATATCGCCGTTGACGGGTGCCGCGCTCAGTGCGCCTGCGCGCTGCTGTCTACATTTTTTTTTGGGGGGGGGGGGTTCTCCTCTGAATACATACTAGACCCAAAGGGCCTGGTATGAACCTGGGGGGGGGGGGGGTTTGGGGGAACCCCACGCCGGTTTCTTTACTAATTTTTTTCCCTGCCGGCAATTTTTATTTTTACATTCAGCGGTCAGCGGGGAACCTGATTAAGGACACGGCGGCTGGCTTCCTGGCCCTCTCTTCAGCAACCAGCTATATACAGTGTGTTTAAAGAGGTAAAAATAAAAAAAGGGTTTAAAAATGGATGTCAGCAGATCGGATGTAAGCATGTTTGTCCCCTAACATCCGTTTTTCGTCCGTTTTGTTTTTTTTAAACGGAAGAAAAATAGGGGTTTTATCAGTCTCAAAAAACTGAACTTAACGGGGGTGGATGTCAACGAAATATCATCCGCTAGCTCATAGACAAACATGTATGTTTTTCATCCAACAGATGGAGGAAAAATAGACATACGGAACACCCGTGTAAAAGGACCCTAAAATAGGAGGCAGGTGAGGGAGGGGTTTGAGCTTTCTTCTTTTTTTTTGGGGGGGGGGGGGGGGTGTATTTGAGGATAAAAGTCATAAGATATTTTCTAGAATGTAATATTATGATTAAAAGGTAGCTGTAATGTTTTTCTAAGGAAATGAATAATAGTAATCACAATAAAAAAAAATCAATAAAAATATGAGTGTCTGCTGTACATACAGGCATGTGTACTAGACATGTGCAATTTGTTTCATTCCAAATTTGTTTACCGAATTTTGACAAATTAGAAAATTCATAAATTAGAAAACCCGAAAATCTGAAATAACCAATAACTTAACAATTACTTACTATTAAATTATAGGTATTCAAAATACCTTTCAAATTTGGCTGTTAGTGAACGTAATATGAATTTAACTGAAGTTACGAATTATCCAAAATAACAAATGGAGTATCTAAATGAATGGAATGTAAGGAATAATAAAAACATTAATTGATTCCATTTTATTTGTTTAGATGTGCCATTCTTTATTTCGGATAATTTCATATTCGTTACATTCACCAACAACCAAATTTGAAAGGAAATTCCAACACCTATAAATTTAACAGTTATTCTTTCGAATTTTCTTTCCTTTTTTTAATTTTCAAATTTACAAATTGCGATCATAGCGAATGACCTGAAAAACTGTGGGAAAAAAAAATTAATAAAACGAACACAGTTTTTTGGCAGTGCACATGTCTAATGTGTACAATGTGCTTGCTAGAAGAAATAATGACCGATCCACAAAATCCATGACCTGACCAAAAGCTCATATCTGACCATCAATAACTATTTCTGGTCTGTATCTGAAAAAAAAAAAAACACACACTGTAATATAACCTGGTGGGAGGATGACTTGATCCACGGAGCTGCATTTGGAATTTAAAGTGGTTTGAAAAAACAGGAAAACGGCCTACATATGGCTAACATAGGTCTTCAGAGAAACACGGACAACACTAGGCTGTGCAATCAGGACTGATTTCATAAATTCACAGGTTTTCTATAATCTACAATAGCTAAAATCAGGCAGCTTCTTGCATTGTTTCTAAGCGAAACATTAGCCTCTTGCCACACAATTCTCTGCCGTGCAAACCCCCTTCAATGCTACAGTTGGTGTGGGTGAGACTACTATGGGCTCAGAGATGATGTTACTGGAACAGGCTGGCCTGCATCTAAGGAGGTTCAATTTCAGAAGAGGAGTTGCAAATCAAAAATTTTATTAAAACCCCTGCGCAGATATGGAGTATCTCTGAAAAAGTTTCAATGCAATACAGTTACGTATAAATGCAGGGTAACTAACATTCATAGAGATGAATAGGTGAAAAAAGTGAGATGCGCTAAAAAAATTCTAATCAGAAAAATTCATCAATCACAAGAGAAAATAGTGACAAAAAGGGATACAAACAATTAGCTTAAAAAGTTAAAGATTTAAATAAATTATATCAGTGAGTAATATCTTTTTAACATATAAGTGACAAAAAGATTTAATCAGTACCCATAATATAGTTAGCATAAATTACATATCCCTTATATATAAATCACATAAATAGTCAATATTAAAGAAAATAAACCAACACACCACCAATTTGTTGTAATAAATGAACAAAAAAACACACAAAAAATTTTTGAGAAAAAAATCAGAAAAAGTCCCAGAAATAATGATCCAAAGAATAGTGTTAATTCTTCCAAAGTGAAAATATGGAATTGACACCCACAATGCTCTGTGTTAAAGGGAATCCAAGCAATCACCTCCACCAGTGAGAATGGGGGCCTTTTGAATTTTTGTGATTAGAATTTTTTTTTAGAGTTTTTTTTAGCGCAGCTCACTTTTTTCACCTATTCAGTCTATTATCGGAGTATTACGATTAGGGTTACTGCTTGTAGGGAATTTATTTATATTTTAAAAAAAAAATTTTTTTTTTGAATAGTTTGGTTTACTCTTTATATCGCATTCATAGAGATGCTTCCAGGTTCGTCTTGCTTTTCTAAGCATTGTTCTAGATGACTAAAACACACACCAATGATCACAGATAATGTATCAAAAAATGCAGGCAGCATTGGTAATCCTCGGCCTCCACTTGCTGCCAGCACTGTGCACACGCCGTCTCACCAGCCAATCTTTTATTGCTTTTTTTAATATCCGGATAAGCTTATGACTGGTCATGTTAATAATATACTGAAATAACGAGTGTACACACAGAAAGACTATCTGATAATTGGTCAGCCAGCCCCCTGTAGTTCTGACAGCTCTTGGTACAGCAAGTGTGACCTCTATTACAGCTCACAATAGGGGTGCTGTACACTGATGGTCTGCTACAGAAAGACCAGAGTGCTGCTTGAGGTGATGATCTATAGAATATTCTTCACTGTAGCAGTTACCATCCATGTAAAATATGCAATATTGGCAAAGTAAATAGATATAGAAAATTTGCATACTACACAGAAATGTAGAAAGGACCAATGACTGAGCTCCTGTAAGAAATATAGCTGGTTTAAACAAAAACAGGCTGTAATACAAACACCATATACAGGAAGGATCAATTTTCCCTTTTAATGTCTTAAATGTAAGGGTTATAAAGCTGCCACATAAAGTGGGATCTCATTAAAGCACACTAATATTTACAGTGCACTGGAGTCAAACGGTCAGCACATCCTGAATATTCTATTACTAGGAGCTGTATGGAGAATGCAGACCCACAAGGCAGTATAGACAGGGCATAGAGACAACCCACAGGCTAAATTTTTTTTTTTTTTTTACAAACAAGAATAAAGAGCAAAACAATAGCATATTGCACATGACACTGAGGTTCCAGCCTTTAAATTAAAAGATTTTTTTACACTTCCTAACTGCTGCAATACATGCCTTCCCCATCTGGCTATTCTTTGTAGATAGCCCACTAGCTGCCCACCTACACTTTGAACATCCAATTTGATTCAACCTAGAGGAAGAAAGCACACAGGCAGTCATACGTGTGGGCGCCCCTCTTCTTTGCCCAGAGGCAGCTGCGGGTCTGTATCTGTCTTCTGTAATCAAAATGTACAGTAGAATTCAGACTGGGAAATGGTGGCAGCACTTTGGGCCAAACGTGTGTTGCATGCACATGTTACAAAGCAAAATGTAGTGAGGTCACCAACTAGGATCTGCTGCCTGACAGATCTGTAAACGTCAGGATGAGACAGACAGAAATACAAAGGCTTGGTCACAAAGTGGTTCCCAGACATGAATATGGTGCATTTAACCAGTTGTCTACTCTAGAGCTCATCTTTCAGTATTCATCAAGAAGTCAGTGGGCGCGTCAAAGCTTAATCTCCAACTTTGTGTACCTTTTTAGGTAATCCTAGAGAATCATGTAGGCTGCCATTGTTTATCTCTCTGTCTGAATTCTAGTTATCTGGCTGTCATTAAAATACAAAAACTTGGATACTTTCTAAAGCCAGCCATAGATGGTTCGAATCGCAGATGGTTCCGTAGGGACTGGCTAAGATTTAAACATCTATGGGCAGGCTGATTGTACCCATCAATTGATTCGGGTACAACCAGCATGTCTGATTTTTACATGCGATTACTACCAGGGGCTATAGCTGCTAGCAGTAATCACTGTGTTCTTCCAAGCACGTATGGAAACCTGCGCTTTTTTTTCCCAGGAGGCTCTTCAATGGAAGATGGACGGACCTGCGGAGGAAGAACCTGTGTGCATCGAGAGGGAGCCAAATGCAAGAACAGGCAGAGACAGCTGGCTACCAGTGATATCCAAGAAGATGGCGGCGTGGAACCCTGCATGTGGCAGCGAAGTGGTAGACTGCAGCAGGACAATGCTGGATTTGCATATGTTAATTTGAGGATGTAAGGTGAGGTAAGATGCAAAATAAATTAACACGGGGGACGGGGTTCCTCTTCATCAATCAATAAAAGGTTAATATCCAAACTCCAAAGCCGTTACTAAAGCAAAACTCATTTGACAATCAAATTGCAAGTACAGCCATTAAGCAGGCCTTTGACCAACCATTGTCGGGTCTTGTCTAACGGATTCTCCATATCCTACGATAATGCAGTACGAAACATCTTGGGACACTTTTTTCCCTGTGTACATGTTTAACAATCAGCTCACAGACATGCCTTTGGGTGAATTTGGGCAAGCACAAATGATTTCCCTTGTAAGTATATGGCCATCTTTTAACTGTTTGAACATTAACCTATGAATATAAAGATTACATTTTTGAATAAATTCTATGTATATTCTATAACAAACTAAATAAAAAAATATATAACAGCACAGGATCTTTAAATGATATTTATTGTAATAGCTGTGAGCTTTAAATCAGGTCTTTGATAACACAAAAATATATCACTCCTACGTCTACTGCTAGCCTCAAAGTCAAACATATGAGCTGTCAAAAATAGTAAACTGAAAACACCTCAGCCATAAAAGATCTCCCACACTAACCCTTTAAGATGTGAGATTATTTCACATTTCAGGAATATTAACTTGTACAGTCGGATGACTGGCACCTGCAAAGCTGGATGACTGGCAACAAAAGCTGTTGCCCATTTTTTAATTCCAGTGCCTATTAGACGATAAAAAATAGCCAGTTTGGCAGAAACAGTAGCCGAAGGTTGGCAACCATATAGAGACACATTGCAGGCCTCCTACATTCACTGTCCGAGATAACTGGGCACAATCTCAAAGGCACAGCAAGATGAAAAATCTGCCCAGAAGAACACGCTGATTGGATTAAGTCTACAGACATATTGGGCATTACTCCATTAGCCGATCAGACAGGTAATGGGAAATGATCGACGGAAGCACTTCCTGAGTCCTAGTGAGTCCTGGCTGTCTGGCTTTCAAATAAGATTTGGTTACAACATTTTTAAAAGGATATTAGATCAATTGATACACACGGGAATAGAAAATATGCAGAAACTTGAGAGCATGTCAATGTAATTAAAGATACACCATAAAACTTGGTTACTTAAACCGTCTCTCTACAAGAATGGCTATTAAAAGAGTGGGTAACATAGGTTTGTTGGCATTATGGGGCAGACTTCAGGAACAGCAGGTGGTCTGCAATAATGCAAATACATTTGGCTTTAGTGAGCATTGAGGGACCTTATCTTAAACCAGGTAAATTTCGGTAGTCTCTAGCCGAAGGCCATATTTTCACTCAAATCCCCGATCAACAGAGACAGCGTTGATGCTGGAATCGCTCCTGCCAGGCCAATGTCTTCTCCTGGTGGGGGAAGCCAGCGATTACAGCAAACATCTATAGCAGCAGCTAGTGATAATTGCAGGTAAAACCCAGCGTGCTTGTTGCACCCAAATTGATCGATCAACTTGGTACATTCAGCCTGCCCATACACGGTTCGAAACAAGTACAGCCTGCCTAAGTGCCAATATAAGTACCTAGTCAAACATGAACTATGATTTCTCTCACAAGGAAAGAGAAACACCATAGTACACGTTGGTATCCAAGCTGGTAAGAAGCTCATTACTCGATGAATAAGAACCTGGCCTGATAAACATACAAAAAAAAAAAAAAAAACACAGATATTGGGGCTGATATGCTCTTTGTGCAGAAAAAATTTAACAACTATCCTTCAAGGAGTACAGTGAGTGCCTCAAGTAGGGTCTGGGGAGTCAGGATAGAAGTGGGCTCTGTCTTCCAGCATAGCTGGCTGCACTTCTAGTGAGAAGAAACCCCAGAAATGGTAAAAGGAAAATTGTAAAAAAAAATTTGATCAATTTTATTTTTGTATTGATCTGCATTTTTTTTCTTCAATTCATTATCAAAGCATATAGGGAAGGTTATAAGTTGGGAGGGGGTTACATTTCTCTGAGTCATTAAAGTGCAAGTCCAATGCACCACTGAGCTCTGAAAGACTGACATTTCTCGCAAGCAGGAGTTCAAAATGGTTACAATTCCCTATAATTTTTTTGGTCATTTGTGCTCTTTTGGGAGATTTTTCTTGACATATCAGCAAGTCAGAGGAGATCTCTCTTCCTTGTTTAGCATACCAACTACCAGTGACAGTCATCAAGGCAAATAGAGGGGGGGGGGGGAATCTCCAGAGAGACAAAAACTGCACTAAAAAAACCTTACAGGGGCTTTAGTAAAATGATCAGTGCTCCGATACCCACACAAAGGGTATAAAATGCAGCTTTCACATATATGCATCAAGTTCTTCAATGGCAGGATTACAAGATGTATAAGTGTACAGAACTTCTGCTCAACGGGTTGCAAATATTCAGTGCTTTATTGCATAACGAGAATGTTAATTTGCCTTATTAAGTTCAGAGGATTAGTATAGTTAGCGGTATTAACGAGGCTACAGAGCACGCTTGGTATGTCAAAAACTATTGATGTAATTGAGACACACGTGCCATCCAAAATGTGTGTGACTTGTAGCTGGCTTACACAAGAACAGTGCTGATGGATAATAATAGAGTTAATATAATTCTTTCTTGCTTCAGAGTCCGAGTAACTAAATGCAAAATGATGGATGTTCCATGATAAACGCTAGATATAGAGTTGTAGTTGTTTTTAAGGTAAGGCAAGGTAGGTTTTTATTTTTTGTTGTTTATTTTTTTTATTAGTGAGAGCCCATTCACACAGGGGCAACACGACTTGTAGGCGACTTGAGTCAGGCAACTTGGACACGACTTGAGTTAAGATCACAGCGCGACTTGGGACGACTTCAAAACGACTTGTGATGACTTCAAGCCCGACTTGGGACGACTTACAAGTCGCCCCAGGCCAGGCGACTTTTGCCGAGGCCAAGCAGAGAATGAGCTCAAGGGGGAACTCCACGGCAAATTTCTGAAAAAAATTTGGCGTGGGTTCCCCCTCCGAGAGCATACCAGGCCCTTAGGTCTGGTATGGATTCCAAGGGGAACACCCTACGCCGAAAAAACGGCGTGGGGGTCCCCCCCAGATCCACACCAGACCCTTATCCGAGCACGCTACCCGGCCGGCCAGGAAAGGGGGTGGGGACGAGCGGGCGGCCCCCCCCCTCCTGAGCCGTACCAGGCCGCGTGCCCTCAACATGGGGGGGTGCCTTGGGGGAGGGGGGGCGTGCGGCCCCCCCACCCCAAAGCACCTTGTCCCCATGTCGATGAGGACAAGGGCCTCTTCCCGACAACCCTGGCCGTTGGTTGTCGGGGTCTGCGGGCGGGGGGCTTATCGGAATCCGGGAGCCCCCTTTAATAAGGGGGCCCCCGGATACCGGCCCCCCACCCTATGTGAATGAGTATGGGGTACAATGTACCCCTACCCATTCACCTGTGGAAAAAAGTACAAAAAAAAAACAACACAGGGAAAAAATATTTTATTGCACAGCTCCGGGGGTCTTCCGTCTTCGGGGGTCTTCTCGCCGGACTCCTCCGCTATATTCTTGTAGCTCTTTTACTAGCGGAGGAGTCCGGCTTTCTTCCTCCCCGCCGCCGGCCTCTTCTCCCGACTTCGGGGGTCTTGTCCCCCTCTTCGGTTCTTCTGCCGGGCCACCGCGCCTTCTTATAGCTCTTTTACAGGCGGTGGCCCGGTCTTCTGTCGCCGCCGCCGCCTTCCGTTCTTCTTCTTCTTCTTCCTCTCCAGGAGATGTTGACACGACGCTCTCTCCGGCCGGAATGCCAGAGCCGCCCTGCGCTGCCACTTATATAGGGACAATGGGGCGGTGTCACATGGGTTGATGTCACATGGGTTGGTCACATGGGTTGATGTCACATGGTGACCCCGCCCCCTTACCATGTGACATCAACCCATGTGACCAACCCATGTGACATCAACCCATGTGACACCGCCCCATTGTCCCTATATAAGTGGCAGCGCAGGGCGGCTCTGGCATTCCGGCCGGAGAGAGCGTCGTGTCAACATCTCCTGGAGAAGAAGAAGAAGAAGAACGGAAGGCGGCGGCAGCGGCGGCGGCGGCGACGACAGAAGACCGGGCCACCGCCTGTAAAAGAGCTATAAGAAGGCGCGGTGGCCCGGCAGAAGAACCGAAGAGGGGGACAAGACCCCCGAAGTCGGGAGAAGAGGCCGGCGGCGGGGAGGAAGAAAGCCGGACTCCTCCGCTAGTAAAAGAGCTACAAGAAGATAGCGGAGGAGTCCGGCGAGAAGACCCCCGAAGACGGAAGACCCCCGGAGCTGTGCAATAAAATATTTTTTCCCTGTGTTGTGTTTTTTTTTTGTACTTTTTTTCCACAGGTGAATGGGTAGGGGTACATTGTACCCCATACTCATTCACATAGGGTGGGGGGCCAGTATCCGGGGGCCCCCTTATTAAAGGGGGCTCCCGGATTCCGATAAGCCCCCCGCCCGCAGACCCCGACAACCAACGGCCAGGGTTGTCGGGAAGAGGCCCTTGTCCTCATCGACATGGGGACAAGGTGCTTTGGGGTGGGGGGGCCGCACGCCCCCCCTCCCCCAAGGCACCCCCCATGTTGAGGGCACGCGGCCTGGTACGGCTCAGGAGGGGGGGGGGCCGCCCGCTCGTCCCCACCCCCTTTCCGGGCCGGCCGGGTAGCGTGCTCGGATAAGGGTCTGGTGTGGATCTGGGGGGGACCCCCACGCCGTTTTTTCGGCGTAGGGGGTTCCCCTTGGAATCCATACCAGACCTAAGGGCCTGGTATGCTCTCGGAGGGGGAACCCACGCCACATTTTTTTCAGAAATTTGCCGTGGAGTTCCCTCTTGAGAGCTGATAATTCTGTCAGAGTCGCCTCCGTATAGACGGAGATCCGACTTGGAGGCGATCTCCATTGAAATCAATGGGTACCGGTCGCCTACAAGTCGGATAGAAGTAGTACAGGAACCTTTTCTGAAGTCGGAGCGACTTCAGTAGTGTGCATTAAGACGGCTCTCATTCACTTACATTGCTTTTTAAATGTTGTCCGACCTGAGGCGACTAGGGGCGACCTCAAGTCGGATCAGGAGTTGCCCCTGTGTGAATGGGCTCTAAAGGTCAGAGAGGAGGAATGTTTCCAGGTCCTTTACACAAACAAAAGAAGTCAGTCACACTTTAACAAAGTATTTGGTTTACACCGATGTTACATTTCCGTTGCCATAAAAAATATTGACAAGACAATAGGTTTGTTTCAGAAGGACGCATTCCAAATGTTTTGCATTGCAGTGTACTGAAAATAGTGCTGCATGTTGCACTTTTAAAGAATGAACCTGTACTTTGTCTTATACATGAAATAGACCCCTATAATCATGTCAAAGCAATGCACGTCAACACATGCCCTTTGGTGTTACAGTACCCTATGGAGCATTGCCTGACTCCGTCACAGTCCACATACAATGATACATTTGTGGGATATCCTATAGCTGTCAATAAGACCTGCCCTACAATGCAGACACTCAAAAGTCTTAAAGCGTTTGTATAACCCCCAATTTTTTTTTCTCTACATCTGTAGGGCAAAAGGCATAATGAGCTAGTATGCACCGCATACTAGCTCACTATGAAATACTTAACTTAGAACGAGGTGTCGGTAACTCACCTGGTCCAAACCGAGGGAGCTGACATGTTGCCTCAGCATGTCTTCCAGGTATCGCGGCTCCAGCGCTGTGAGTGGCTGGAGCCGCAATGTCATCACTCCCACGCATGCGCGTGGGAGACTTCTTTCCGGGAAAGTCCGGCATTTGCCGGGGTTTCAGCCGAGAATCCCCTGTGCGCATGCGCCACTGAAGTCAGCAGCTCATTGCGAGGGGAATATCTCCTAAACCGTACAGGTTTAGGAGATATTCTTTTCACCTACAGGTAAGCCTTAGTATAGCTTACCTGTAGGTAAAAGTTATTAAATTGACTATACAACCACTTTAAGTCATGTGCAATGCATTCAAATCCTAGTAGATTGGAAGTTAAGGGGGTGCCAAGAAAAATTTCAGTAGTAATAGTAACCCCACAGTTAACAGAGACCCCATGACACTGCTGCTTACATTACTTGTAATCGGTGTCAATTGTTACTTGTAATCGGTTGTAAAACAGTGGTTCTCAACCTCAGTCCTCAAGTACCCTTAACAGGCCATATTTGGGGAACTTCCCTTAGATAAAATAGCTCTTAATACTATGTTATTGATATTGATTTAACCACTTAAGGACCAAGCCTATTTTTTTTATACTTGTTTACAAGTTAAAATCATTTATTTTTGCTAGAAAATTACTTAGAACCCCCAAACATTATAAATAATTGTTTAGACACCCTAAAGAACAAAATGGCAGTTGTTGCAATACTTTATGTCACATCGTGCTTACGCATCGGTCTTACAAACGCAATTTTTTGGGGAAAAAATTCACATTTTTTATGAAAAAAAGAAGTTAGCACAATTTTTTTTCTATATTGTGAAAGATAATGTCACGCTGAGTAAATTGATAGCCAACATGTCATGCTTCAAAATTGCGCCGCTTGTGGAATGGTGACAAACCGACACTTAAAAATCGCCATAGGCGACGTTTAAAAATTGCTACAGGTTACCAGTTTTGAGGTACAGAGGAATTCTTTTGCTAGAATTATTGCTCTCATTCCAACAATCGTGGGGATACCTCACATGTGTGGTTGGAACACCGTTTACATATGTGGGCACAACCTACGTATGTGAATAGCTGCTGCATGCGAGGATGGGGCGCTGACACTATAGGCAGCAACAAAGCTTGCATTTTTGTAGAATGAGTCCATAAGTATCAATTTTATTTCACAGAAACGGTTGCATTGCAATGGGGTTGACATGCTGTTACCAAACTGTGCTTAACCTTTTCTAAATAAATTGGCTATAGCGCATCTCAAAGAATATTTTTGCAGCATACAACATAAACTGTGCATTGGGGTGCTATTCGAAATAGATGGTAATAGATGGGGTGTTCCTGCAACATGCATATTTGAACACTAAAACTTTGCTCCTGTGTTCTAGGTCTACCCAATTGCCACAGCCTTTCCAATGGAACCTGACCTTGGCTGACTTCATGTATTTTATATCATCTGAAAGCAGCAGAAATAGAAAATCCCCTAGTTTGTTTGAGAATCCACAGCAAGAGAAAAGATACAGTAACTTCAGTTAGGAAAACTTGATACCGATGCCCTAAAAAGATATAGAAAGCTGGTCAAATATCAGTATCTTGTGGACTGAAGTTGAACTCCAGGTCAGCAGTTAAAGTGGTTGTAAAAGGCAGGAGGGTTTTTTTTTTGTTTGTTTTTTTAACCTTAAAGTGGTAGTAAACTGCAGTTGATGGGGGGAAATAAAAATAAAAAACTCCCCTGCAAGGAAAGGTCATAATATATGAGAGACGTACCTGACAACGAAGCCCTCCAGCGGTGCACCGTCACCACTAAGAGTGCTTCCATCTTCACCCGGTCTTCCTTCCGCCTGGGGCGTGATGATGTTACTCCCGCGCATGCGCCACCACTTATGGCAAGGGTACTGAAGATACGGCAAGGTATGCCATGTGATAGGTCACCGGCTGCATGCACTCTGAATATGTCCTAAACAGTGCGATATTCACATTACCTACATGTAAGCCTTATTATAGGCTTATTTGTAGGTATAAAGAGGTAAAAAAAAAAGTTTCCTACCACTTTAATGCTTTCTCAGCATTAAGTTAAGAAAGCTTTCCTGTTCAGCTCCCCCAAGCCCCCAAATACCTACTTGAGCTCGATCTCGATCCAGTGCTGCGCCTAAAAGCAGCCTCTTCCTCTCTTCACAGGACTCAATGAGAGCAGTGGGAGCGATTGGCTCCTGCTGCTGTCAATAAAAATCTGTGAGGAGGGAGCAGGGAACAAACGCACACAGCCCGGCTCGGGATCAAGCATAGAGCAGGTAAGTAGAAGATGTTTATTCTTTTAATAAAAAAAATTAAAATAATGACTTTAGAACTGCTTTAATTGTAGTGCTGAAATGTCTACAATAGAACCATTTTATCTGCCAAAAGATTTGTAATTATGTTCAGCCGGTATTGTGAACCAGGCATTGCTGCCAGAAAGCGCGGCCTTAACAGCAGCTTTACTTTTTTATACTGTATTTAAAGGGGGATTTTCAGGTTGCCACTGCTTAAAGCGATTCTGCACCTTTAAAAAAAATATTAAAAGCCAGCAGCTACAAATATTGCAGCTGCTGACTTTTAATAAATGGACACTTACCTGTCCCAGGGTCCAGTGATGTCGGCAGCAGATGACGAGCGATCACTCTTCTCTCTGCTGCCCCGCCGCCATCCTCTGTCAGGGAATCGGGAAGTGAAGTGTTGCGGCTTCACTGCCCGGTTCCCTACTGCGCATGCGCGAGTCGCGCTGCGCGTCTCTCCTGGCCCCCGCTGTGTCCTGGGAACTGTGTTTTTCCCAGAACACAACGGGGGGGGGGGGGGGGCATCTGTGGCGGTCTGTCCCGGAAGTGGGTGCAGATACCTGGATTATCCAGGTAACTGCACCCCCCTCCCCCCTGAAAGATGCCGATTGTGGCACCGGAGGGGGGGAGGGATCACATGAGCGGAACTTCCACTTTAGGGTGGAGAACCGCTTTAACTGCACTCCTTTTGGAAATATTAGTTCCCTGGCTGCCGGCTTGATGCTTTGGCTTTAATGCTGCCTTAGTGTCTGAACTGCAAAATTGAAAGTAATAGGACGCTTTCATGACACTGAATATGAGCATGATCTTAAAGCAGTATTAACCCAAAAGCACACATTATATTGATGCTTTCCAATTCTTAGCTGTCATAGCTGCATTTTTTTAGGCTCTCTTTCTTCTTTTTTCATCTTTTGATCTGTTCAATCTGTTATTTTTCAACAGAACAAGCTCTCTTCCAGATGTATCAGTTTACAGGGATAAGACAACAACAATTGACACTGGCAGGGGGGCTTACAATGCTTAGCTTTTATGTAAACCTTTAGGGTCCGTTCACACGGGGGCAACTCAGATCCGACTTCAGGTCACCCCCTAGTCTCCTCAAGTCGCGCTACATGTAAAAATCAATGCAAGTGAATGAGAGCCGTCTTAATGCACACTACTGAAGTCGCTCCGACTTCAGAAAAGGTTCCTGTACTACTTTAATCCGACTTGTAAGCGACCGGTACCCATTGATTTCAATGGAGGTCGCCTCCAAGTCAGATCTCCGTCTATACGGAGGCGACTCTCACAGACTTATCAGCTCTCAAGAGGGAACTCCACACCAAATTTATGAAAAAAATGTGGCGTGGGTTCCCCCTCCGAGAGCATACCAGGCCCTTAGGTCTGGTATGGATTTTAAGGGGAACCCCCCTACACCGAAAAAATGGCGTGGGGGTCCCCCCCAGATCCATATCCGAGAACGCTACCCAGCCAGCCAGGAAAGGGGGTGGGGACGAGCGAGTGCCCCCCCTCCTGAGCCGTACCAGGCCGCGTGCCCTCAACATGGGGGGTGCCTTGGAGAAGGGGGGGCCGCACGCCCCCCCCACCCCAAAGCACTTCCTTGTCCCCATGTTGATGAGGACAAGGACCTCTTCCCGACAACCCTGGCCGTTGGTTGTTGGGGTCTGCGGGCGGGGGGCTTATCGGAATCCGGGAGCCCCCTTTAATAAGGGGGCCCCCCGGATCCCGGCCCCCCACCCAATGTGAATGAGTATGAGGTACAATGTACCCCTACCCATTCACCTGTGAAAAAAAATGTAAAATCAAAAAAAAACACCACACACAAGGGTTAAAATAGTTTATTGCACAGCTCCGGGGGTCTTCTTCAGTCTTTGGGGTCTTCTCACCGGACTCCTCCGCTATCTTCTGCTCGCTCTTTTACTAGCGGAGGAGCCCGGCATTCTTCTTCGCCGCCGTCGCCCTCTTCTTACGACTTCGGGGGTCTTGTGCCCCTCTTCGGTTCTTCTTGCCGGGCCACCGCATCTTCTTCTACCTCTTTCACAAGCGGTGGCCCGGTCTTCTGTCGCCGCTGCCGCCTCAGTCTTCTGTTCAACGGCTAGTAAAAGAGCTAGCAGAAGATAGCGGAGGAGTCCGGCAAGAAGACCCCCCCCAAGACAGAAGAAGACCCCTGGAGCTGTGCAATAAACTATTTTAACCCTGTGTTGTTTTTTTTACATTTTTTTTCACAGGTGAATGGGCAGGGGTACATTGTACCCCATACTCATTCACATAGGGTGGGGGGTCGGGATCCCCTTATTAAAGGCTGCTTCTGATAACCCCCCTGCCCGCAGAATCCGACAACCAACGGCCAGGGTGGTCAGGAAGAGGCCCTTGTCCTCATCAACATGGGGACAAGGTGCCTTGGGGTGGGGGGGGCCGCGCGCCCCCCCCCTTCCCCAAGGCACCCCCCCATGTTGAGGGCACGTGGCCTGGTACGGCTCAGGAGGGTGGGGGGCGCTAGCTCGTCTCTTTTTATTTTATAAATTTGGCATGGAGTTCCCCCCTTGAGAGCTCATTCTCCGATTAGCCGCGGCAAAAGTCGCCTGGCCTGGGGCGACTTAAAGTCGTGTTGTATGTCGCCCCAAGTCATGTTCAGGTCGTGTCCAAGTTGCCTCTAAAAGTCGTGTTGAAAGTCATGATGCCCCTGTGTGAACGGACCCTTAATCCTAATATATTTATATATATATATATATATATATATTTATATATATATATATATATATATATATATATATATATATATATATATATATATATATATATATATATATATATATATATATATATATATATATATAAAACTGTAAGTGATTATAAAATGTTAGCTGGAGAATGGTTTCAATTTGTACGTTTATTTAACTACTTAAGGACCAGGCCTATTTTTCAAGCCTGTTGTTTACAAATTAAAATCGTTTATTTTTGCTAGAAAATTACTTAGAAACCCCAAACATTATTATTATTTTTTTTAAGACCCTAGAGAATAAAATGGCGGTCGTTACAATACTTTACGTCAAACCGTATTTGTGCAGCAGTCTTAAGTCCCCATACAATCATATTTTCTGCTGATTTTTTCCTTCACATTTACCAAAACCATGTAGTGCAAGGGCCTGCCTGATTGCATACAAATTGAAACTCCTAAGGTTTGACCTCATATTATATGGTTTTGGTAAACCTGAAGGAAAAAAAAAAATGCAGAAAATCTGATAGTGTGTATGGGGCTTTACATTTTGAAAAAAAATAAGACAGCAGTAAAGTCAGCCCAATTTTTTTTTTTTTTATATTGTGAAAGATAATGTTGCGCCGAGTAAATGGATACCCAACATGTCACGCTTCAAATCTGTGCCAGCTTGTAGAATGAGGACAAACTATGGCGATTTTTAAGGCTAAGTTTAAAAATTTCTACAGGTTACATGTTTAGAGTTACAGAGGAGGTCTAGTGCTAGACTTATTGCTCTCACTCCAACGATCGAGGTGATAACTCCCATGTGTGGTTTGAACACCATTTTCATATGCAGGCGTGACTTACAAGCGAATGCATCTGCACATGAGCTCATTTTACTTTTCATTTTTATACTCGCTTTTATTCTTATTACAAGGAATGTAAACATCTCTTGCTATCGAAAAAAAGCATGACAGGACCTCTTAAATATGAGATCTAGGGTCAAAAAGACTGCAGACCTCATATTTACACTAAAACTATATATATACACATCTATATATATATATATATATATATATATATATATATATATATATATAAATAAAATGAATTGTCTTTTTTACAAAAAAAAAACCTCTATGGAGCTGTGGACCTAGAACTTTTTACCTACTGTCTACAATTTAACATCCAAGTGAGTCTGTTTAAGAGTGATTAAAACATACACTTATACCTATATAGACAAGACACTTAGATAGCCATCATTCAATGAGTCAAATTACCACTTTATAGAGTTTATCATTACACAACACGATTACTGTGTTTACTTGCTAGGTAGCGGCTAAGCCACTGGTAGGCTCTGTTAGCCACACTGACCCAGAAGCATTCTTCCTTTTGCACTCTCATGGATGCACGCTGCCTCCTCTCCTTGTCCCCTGTCGTTGTGGATTACCATGTTCCAAGGCTCTTATTTTGGCTTCACTTATATAAGTGAGCACTCATTATTAGAAATGCTATTTTTGTGATACATCATGTATATTGTATATGTGTCTAAAACTATATAACCTTGTATAATAAATTATAATACGTCTCCCAGTACCATTAGGGTCCTCTGAGAAAGCCTTTGGCGAAACGCGCAGCAATTCCTACTGGTGATGGTACATTGACCCCTGTGTTGGGTCTGATACAAAGAAGAAGTCTTTTATCTGACTATCTATTCTACTTAAAGTGGTTGTAAAGGCAGAAGGATTTTTATCTTAATACATTCAATGCATTCAGATAAAAAGCCTTCTGTGTGCAGCAGCCCCCTAATGCTTACCTCTAGCTCCAGTTATGCTGTAGGAATGTCTCGGCTGTCTGAGACTCCCTTCCTCTTTGGCTTCGGCTACTGTCAGTCAGTCAGCCAATGAGAATAGAAAAGGGGCGTGACCAGGCCATCGCTCCATGCCTAAATGGACACAGGGAGCTGTGACTCGTTTTAGGTGCCCCCATAGCAAGCTGCCTGCTATGGGGGCATCCAACAGAAGTGAGGGGCCAGGAGCACAGAAACGGGACCCGAGAAGAGGAGGATTCAGGCCGCTATGTGCAAAACCACTGCAACAGAACAGGCAAGTATGTTTTTTTTCCTATAAAAATAATAGACTTTACAATCATTTTAAGATACTCTGTACACAACATATTAGCCAATCAGCCTATGGGAGAATGTTTAATAGATCACTCGTCTTTTGTGACACATTATGTGATTTTAACCATGTTTAAATAAACTTTGTATACTTTTATACATTCAAGTATTCCTTTTTTCGTAATTGGGATTACAGTTGGCAACTCTTAAAGTCCATTATCTTTGTTTTTTGCTTTAATTAGAGTTAATTGAGTCACAGTACAGCCAGAGAATAAGCATTTTCAGAGAGGCCTCAATAACAGCCTCATATTTAGCATTGCTAATAAAAATAAACGTTGCCTTTTAATAGCATGCTATAACATAGACAGATCTGCACTTAATATAATAGATGCAAATTAAAACATTCATGCAAACACAGGGCAGCGCTTGGTCTTCCCTGCCTTTTAAGCTTTCTTTCAAAATTAAAAGTAATTAGCTTTAGAGACTGCCATCACTTCAAAACGATTTTGCTGGGGGGAGTTTCTAGAAACCGTGGCCATACTGGCTTTACTCCTATTAGTTTAAGAACTGTATAATTCTGATTAAACCCTCATTATGAGTATCTGATGAAAAATGGAGGCGTCTCCTGACTTTTCTCATGGCTTGAGGCTCCAACATTTCTTGTACGCAGGTAGCTGTGGTACGCTCAGTGCAACCATCAGCCCCAGGCCACGTAGGTAATTATCACCAGAGCAGATGTGGTCTCAGAAATATTGAAAAATTAAAATGTGCTCTTTTTATTAAAGAAATAGAAGCTATTAGCGACTGCCGTGGGACTGCTGACTGAAGATTGAAGCGGGTGATACACCAAGGCAAGGACATCAAGCGATGCAGGCATTTGACGGGGGCAAGTGGGTAATCATTAGCACTATAGAGGTCACTAGGGAGACTGTTTCGTTTATTTGCGGAACAGCACAGAGTTATCCTTTTCAAAATGGAAGGAAAAGTACACAGAAAGGAGATCCTAGAATTAAACGCCAACTCCTGTAGCTCAGGAACAAATTGCTGGCTTGAGATTATATGGATGGTGTATCAGAAACAATTGCAGTGACCATAAACTGCCCCGTGTAACACCAAATACATCATTTGATGAGGTATAGCACTAACATAAAAAAGTTGGAAAACTAAAAGGTTGGAAGCTTTTTTTGCCTTCAGTCCTTGCACCAGAATCACAGAAGAGTAAACATTGAGGGTCTATGCATACTGGTCTCTAAGTACAACTAAAAGCAAATTTTTTTTTTTTAGTTTTGGATAGAGTGGCGAGGGATTGGAACACCTGCCAGTTTTTTATTGCTGTCTGTGTCCCCATTTCCGGTTTACCATTATTATTGAACGTGAAAGAAAATACCAAATTTTGGGTTGCCCCCAGAAAAATAATAAAGAGGAAATCTTCCAATGGGGACACTAGCTCCGTGACCTGGTGGTCCCGAAGGAATTCCCTTAATTTGCAGGGATTTCCTCTCACTAATGCTGCACGATCGGACTTATAAATAAAACATGTTTCAAATCTATCCGACGGACTAAAAATCGGGAAAACCATTCGTCTGTGTGCTAGGCCGATGGACCAAATACGACGAAAGAGCAGCTATTGGCTATTAAATTTCCTTGTTTAGTCACGTTTATGTCATCACATTCAATATGAACGGACTTTCGAATGGACTTAATTCGGTCGTGTGTGGCCAAGTCCATTTCGTTCAGAAAGTCAGTCGGACCTCCAGAGAAAGTTCGCTGGGAAGACCATCGGACCTAGTCCATCGAAAAGTCCAGTCGTGTGTACGTGGCATTACTGTTTGGTAATGGGACAAGAAGTGAAGGGAAATCTCTGCAATAGGACACAGATGGCGAAATAAAAATCTGACAGATTATAACCCTCCTTTAAGCCCGGTACACACTATCAGATTTTCTGCTGATTTTTTCCGTCAGATTTACCAAATATGAGGTCAAACCTTAGGAGTTTCAATGTGTATGCAATCAGGCAGGCCCTTGCACTACATGATTTTGGTAAATCTGAAGGAAAAAAAATCAGCAGAAAATCAGATAGTATGATAGTATGTATGGGGCTTAAGGGAGGGTTATCATTTTTTCCGCCATCTGTGTCCTATTGCAGAGATTTCCCTTTACTTCTTGTCCCATAGCCATATAGTAAGTGAGAGGAAATCCCTGCAAATTAAGGGAATCCCTTGGGGACCCCCATGTCACGGAGCTAGTGTCCCCATTGGAAGATTTCCTATTACTTTTCTGGGCTTCTGTCCAAATGTGAAGTTTTGACTATAGTTTTACCTCAAAAAAAAAAAAAAAAAAAAGGCTTCTACAGTTGTTTTGCGTGCATTGCGGTCTCAATAGACTGTGTGCTGTCCATGGTAAAAGAGCCATGTTGCGGGAATTAAGTCATCATGGCTCTGCCAGTGAAACGGCAGCTTTCCGCAAACCATGAAGGAAGACCGTGTGAAGATGGAAGCCCTGTCAGTAGAGGGCTTCGTTTTCAGGTACGTCTTTCATAATGTGCTAGTATGCGATGCCAAAAGAACTGCCTTTTTTTTAAAGTCAAGTGTGCATGGACCCTGAAATGCACAAGTTATTAAAATGGCAAAACCCTGAGGTCATAATATAACAAAAGCAATTTATTTTTTTTCCAAGGTATAAAGATTGCATTACTGTTCAAAGAGTAGCTCCATATGACAAATGAAAAACCACTAACTGGAAAAAAAGTCCAAGCCATTTGCATTAACCTCTAATCTACAAATGTAGAAAACAAGCAAGGGGCAGAAGTGTTGTGACGGCCCGTAGTAGTGAAGTGTTGCGACGACCCATAGTAGTGGTGAAGTGTGCAGAAGCTGGGGGACAGACAGGGAGAAAGTAAAAAACATAGTACAAACGGGGGAGGCCTGGGGGATGACATTATCAGACAAAGATTGTGTCATTTGTGAACCTCAAGGAATACGGAACACTATAAAAGGGACTTAGTCCATAATTAACCATGTAAACTAATAATGTAGCAGCTGACGCTCCCAGAACATGACATTACCTAAAACAGCAACCGGTTGGCCTAAGGGACCAAAGTAACGCCGGGATGAAAACCAGTAGCTCATTTTAAGAAGTTAACCAGATTGTCAGTTTCAAGATAATTTTTGAACATTGCCATTTTTTTATTTGACATTTTTTCTACTGGATGGTACTTTTACCAAGCATAATATGGAGCAAAGGTTCTCAACCAGGGTTCCTTCAGAAGTTGCCAACATGGTGGCTACATAATTCTGGGGCCAACGCCATTTACCAGTGCCAGCAGCAGGACACCAATGATATTTTTAGCTGGAGCATTCTGTACACCGCTGTAAGGGGTATTTTTCCCCATTGACCCCCAATAAACTGGTTTTATTAGGGTTAAGGGTTCTTGCAAGGTAAAAAGGTTGTGGAAGGCCGAAATACAGAGAGTATCAGAAAACTGTAAAAACGGAGAGTAAAAGGATGTATACATCCAGTTATTTACACCCGAGTGCACACGCAGCACCTTAATATTGGATTGATATCACAGCAACCACTGAATCGCATGGATTACATTGAAGCACTTTTCTTTATATATATATATATATATATATATATATATATATATATATATATATATATATATATATATATATATATATATATATATTTTTTTTTAGACAAACATATTGTAATAAGGATTTTTTAGTTTGGCTCACAATTATATTGTTTTTAGGATTTTACTGATTGCTTTTTTCTCTCACCATATGGACGTTTTTTCATACCCCGCACGAAAGCACTTTATTTGGAATATTGTTTGTAACTTAGCACGTTATCACTTAATTGCCATAGACACATAGCACATCTTTACATTTTTTCATTTCACCATTTGGATCTTATGTTTGAAAGCGCAGCGTACTTTAGAATATTGCACCACAAATTGCATGCAGGGATGAAGTATATCTCGCAGCTGAACAGGTTAAAATCCTGGAATCTTGTAGGTAAATCAGCAATTTCTGGGCATTTAGCGCAATGATGTCACGGATTCAATGCTACTAGTCTTTGCTGCACCGTATGGTGCGCTGTGGAAGCATCCAATCAGAAAGCATTCTGCTTGCGGTTACCATGTCACCTCGGAAACCTCTCGATTTTCACACAAAGGAAACCACCTCCCATCCGCATTACATTCTGCGCCATCTCCTGCTCCCCAGTCACAGTGAAACAACCCTCCACCCACAGTGTGAACACTTGCAGCTACCCGCTGTCACCTATGTATAAGTATAGGGCTGTGCAGCTAGCCAAGCAGGAAGGTGTTGATGGACTGGTACTTAGCAAGACACGTGTCAAATGAAGATCTCTGCAGGTCCTCAAATGCATACAGATTAACAAAGAAAACTCGACAAGGTCATGAGCTATAGACAAATCTGTGTTATAGCTAGTAATATTTTTTTATTAAAAGATGAGGACAGAAGTAGATAATTATTTCTAAAATAGATTTGGTATTTAATAATCTCAAAATGTGAACCCCAATACCACATGTTGCTCAAACACGGTTACTAAATGACTGATTTTAAGCCTAAAATTGAGGATTCTATTCATTTTTTTTGTATATGCAGATTTTGTTTTGTATGCTCAACATTTCAACCTGCATATCTACATACTATCAGCAATTAAAATATAAAAAAGCAGCAGTTGTTTATTTAGTGTTCTGGAGTTAACCATCACGTACAGTACAATACCGGCCAGGGCCCGTGCACAGTTGACCCCTGTGCTGACTTGCACAAACATTGTTCATTCACCTTAATTTTTGGATGGACAACGAAGCAGCACAGAAGAGCCGGGCTTTAAAAAAAAAAGTTAGATTTGGTATAAATGTAGCCCAAAACACACAAGATAAAAAGCAAAGTGCCCACAAACATAGAAGCCCTGTAATGAAACCTGCTACAGCAAATAAAAGGATAGCTGGAGGCAATCGGTATACCTGAAGACAGAGCAGACCTCGTGTACCATACTGTAGAAGAGGAAGGAAACGTTTAGGTGGAAATGCAGGCTTGTGATCTACAGGTTACCCTCAGAGGAGAGAAACACAAAGGGAAATAACTGCTTATGTAGGATCTAAAAGGGTTAATGCAAAGAACCAGTCTCAAGCTGAGAAGAGGTTAATGAAGTTGTAAGAAAAAATTGATAAAGAGCATGCGACCTACCCCCTCCCTTGAGTGAACAGCAATCAGAGTTCTTATGCACATTATATGCAGCCGGGAGGGAATGGTAAAGGGGGGGAACTGAAAGAGATGGAATCTGTGACCCCACTGACACATTTCAAGCGTGTTTAAAATGGCAGCAAATAGCTGCTTTAGAGAAAATTGTATTTATTTTTTTTGTTCCACAGAAGCAAGAGTAGGATGGGGGGGATAAGGGGAGAGGAGTGTGGGGGAGGGTATGCTGTGTGTTGGAGTGAGTGGAAGCGATAATGCACAATCGCTAATCCAACAGCAGCACCTGCCAAGCCCATCATGTCTTCTGTCTTTACAGAAAGCATTATACTATTCCCACAAGTGGAAATTTCAAGGAGAGAAGGGGGAAAGGAGGACACCAGTATTCACTCTCAAATTTATATTACAAGAAAGAAAAAATAAAAAAAATAAAATAAAAAAAGGATATAAAAATATATATAAAAAATATAAGATATAAAAAATATAATATATAAAAAAAAAAAATATATATATATATATATATATATATAAATGATTAATGCGTATGTGTAATAACTCTTGGATTAAAAAAATTGCACACATATACATAAAAAACACATACACTTTCCTAATGCAAGCTTTTTTTTTTTATTGGTATTGAAATGGCCATAAAGTAAAAACAGGAATACTGACTGGCAAAGACATGCACCTATATGTTGTACATATTCAGTCAATGGAATAGATAAGCCAAGGGGTCTGCGATAGAACCTACACAGAAGGAATGAGGAAAGGACCATTTGATAAAGACAACTAGCATACAATATATATATATATATATATATATATATATATATATATATATATATATATATATATATATATATATATATATATATATATATATATATATAATTCTATAGTGAATATTAAAGCGGGAGTCCACCGGGACTCCGCGTTTTTTTTTTTTTTTTTTTAAAAGCCAGCAGCTACAAATACTGCAGCTGCTGACTTTTAAAATAGTGACACTTACCTGTCCAGCGTGCCCGCGATGTCGGCACCGGAAGCCAATCTCTCAATCGTCTCTCGGGTGCTACCGCTGCCATCTTGGGTATGGGAATCAGGAAGTGGAGCCTTTCGGCTTCATTTCCTGGTTCCCTACTGCGCATGCGCGAGTCGCGCTGCGCAATAAGGATGGACCCGCTGCCTCTGGGATCTGTGTGTTTCCCAGCAGGCAGTGGGGGACTTTCGGAAAGGGGCGTAATCTACGCCCCTTTCCGCAGAGAGCTATCCCGGAAGTGGGTGCAGATACCTGTACTACTGTACAGGTACCTGCACCCCCTCCCCCCTGAAAGGTGCCAATTGTGGCGCCGGAGGGGGGGAGGGTTCCGATGAGCGGAAGGTCCACTTTAGGGTGGACCTCCGCTTTAAGAATAACTTGTTTCACTGGGGTCCTGGATTACATAACAAGTGAAACAAGGTATTCCCAAGAACAATATATCGCAAATCTTTCACAAAACTATTTACATATGCCAAGACTGCTGTTAGCAAGTGCTTTCTTCATCAGCATTCGGCACAAATATTATGTTTTGACTGCTGGGCCAAAGCCAGAATGAGCAGAGAAGTGACAAAGCCAACAGGTTACGGCTATGCAGCAAATTGTTTACATCTTCTGTGGCTTCTGTTATTTCTGCAGCATTGATGCCCACGGTCTTTTTGAAGGAACCTATAGATCTTAGGCCTCATTCACACATCTCCGCTGACATCCGTCTCCCCATAGGAGTCATTGGATTTCCGGCTCGAATCCATCTCAAAAACGGACAGGCAGATAGGAGCGGGCTTGCCGTGTGAAAGGGGCCTTAGATGACTGATGATCCAGCCAATTTTAGGTTAATATGGGAAGACACTGAAGATGCCAACGGATACCATCAAGCTGTAGCAGACATTCCGCAGATGATTTTCCTGGTCAAATGCTACTCTTCACCCAAAGTAAGGATGATACTAACCATGTCTATAATATATGTATGTTTACTCATTAACCTGAAAAATAAAAACGTAGTTTGGTGGTCAGATCAAGGAGGTGTGTTCACAATCTAGTAGTTATATTGAGCTTTTGCTGTGTAAGCCTGGAGAACCAGCTAATGGAGAGCCAACATGGCCATCATAAATTACCACTAGCCGGAAGGTCCAGCATCAGGGACAAAATGATAACTGCAACAAGCCATACAACTGGTCTACTTCAGTCTGTGACTGCTTAATGATATGTTCTAGAAGCACTAGAGTATGGGCCATCATTTTGGATAAAATCAAGCTATTGCAGCTTAATCTTCTTATAGAAAATTTAGACCATAACACAAGAACGAACGAGGGTGCCAAGTTATAAATATTGCGCTTCGACACACAATTGTAATAATCCTCCTTTCTGGTCTGTGTGTCTTCTACAGATATATAAATCATATACACAAACACAGTATGTACCGTAATACATACGTACATCCTTTTTCTTTTAAAAATTGTGTTTTTATCTATAGCTTATATGATCTACATTTCTTTCTTTTTTTATCATTTACAGCAATATTTTTATAGAATATTCCCATCAGTACATGACTTCCTAATTTTGTATGGTATATCTCTATATGTTATTACTTCCTTTTAGATTACTCTACAAATCACTAGGTATTTACACTTGGCATTGGCCACTTACATACCGCCATGCTGTATACGGATAATACGGTTTTATTTGTAGTTCTGATGAAGGGGGCCCTTTGAACTTCAGAAACACATTGGCTTTTCATATGACAGTGTGAGTAATTAAATCTGGATTTTGCACACCCGGCAATAAAAAAAAAACTAAGAGGGGTTATAATCCCTCACACATATCCAAAGCTAAAAAGGATGAAAAATAAAAAGTTGGCATTAGCTTACACTTTAAGGTGCCACTAAACCCACGTCAAAAAAAAAAAAAAAAATTCATAACATGCTGTTCATACTAACTCGGTCACTATTCGAATTGGTTTTCTGTACTCTGCAAAAATCCTGCTGCTCTATCTCCATGTTCTGTTCATGTCCCCAATTCAGCTAGGAATTTTGCAGCTGTGGTGACAACTCTGCACATGCTTTGTTTTCAGCGAGTTTCTATGCTGAGCATTTCCGCCCTATCACATCTGAGCAGCCCATGTGACTATAGAGTCATACATGTGGGTGTATAAACAGTGGTAAATGACTTGCTTCTCCCTCCTCCTCCATGCCCACTAACCAGCTAAACACAATGGGGCGGGATATTACATGTAGATTGACAGAAGCTCTACAGCCCTTATTCTAGGACACAGGCTGGAGGGGCGTGACACAGCCTGTGACTGGCAGAAAGTTTGTTAAAAAATAAAGATTTGATTTCAAATATATATTCATATGCCAATTTAAAACAGATTGATATTTATTTTTACTATATATTTCAAAGTGACCAGCAGCAGCTGCCACGGTTTCACTGCAAACAGGCTGGGAAAGATCTGGGTCGTGTGACAGATTTATATCAATTAGAAAACAGGTACTTCAATTTTTTTTTATTAAAATAATTAGTGTCATCATCCACATACAGAACTAGAAGGAATAATGTAAATTAAACAGTGTGTTTTTAGCATCACTTTAAAGGAGGATAAAAAAAATACTGGGATGAGTTACACTTCAAAACTGCTAACTCTTTGATACTGTATATTTTTCACAGAAAAAAAAGGATCATTGTACTCAATGTAAAATCCTTTTCTCTGCATTCATTAAAGCACTGGTTCACACCACGGTGTCCTTGAAATCACGCTACATCAGTGCGATTTCAAAGCCGCAGATCAGGGCAATCTGGATCTCCGATTTCTTTGTGGTTTGTGACTTCATGTAACAGAAGTCAATTCAAGTTGCAATTAGAGTGCAAAAAAGTAGTACAAGAACCCTTTTCAAAGTTGCTGCGACTTCAGTCGCAATGATTTGACGGGTTCCATTGCCAGCAATGGGGTGTGACTTGTCATGCAACTTTCAACTGTCAAATAGCATGACAAATCACAGTGGTCTGAACCAGGGCAAAAAGGTCACAGCGTAGATCTTTAGCTCTTGACCACTGGGACGTCCCAAAGCAGCACTTAAAGAGGGTTGGGCATGACAACTGAACAGTAGAAGAACAAGAAGCCCCCCTTACCTCCAAACAATAATTACACAGCTGCCTGCAACACTTTATGACCAAAGCTGGTGTAGAAAAATGCAACATCAACTGGTAATAAAAAATACCAGGAGGTCCTAAATCCTTCATAGAGGCTGCTCAATTTTTAGTCCTACATCAGTTAGGGGTTTTGGCCACCAGCAGTTTCTCCTGGGCTGTGTTTGCACCTTGTGCCCTAGTTTTGGAGGTGACACTATAAACAGCGGTCAAGATTTAAGGATCTACTCTGTGCACTTTAATAATTGGAAAAGAAAAGTAAATTATTTTAGCTACAATTCTCTATATCCCACCAGACCCGGGTAACTTCTATCTCTTGTGATGTTCCCTAGTTCTCAGCAACAAAAATAAAGCACACTATGGAAGTATTAGAAAAATTGAATCTTCTGGCATTTTAAGCATCTGTATAGAAGTAGATGTCGGATTTGTTTTTACAGGAGGTAATTTATGTTTCTGATTATATGCTTTAAAAAAAAAAAAAAAAATTGTTACACTAGTAATACAGCATGGAGGAAAATGGATAGAGGACAGATCACATTACTGAATAAACAGGCATAGGGAATCCTGCTCTGGAGAAAATCATGAAAAGCAATGACAGTAACGCAAATGAACATCTACATGTGACAAGCACAGCCATGTATACACAACATCTCCTAATGAAGGGAGCACATGTGTTTTGTGCCTTAAAATGAATCAGGTGCAAAAGCCAATTATCCTGAAAGTGGTTTAGGCCGGGTTCACACTGGTATGACAAATGGACATTTGGGAGCTCATATCGCAGAACGTGTGAAAATCAATGTTTCCCTATGCGAACCGTCTTAACTGGTCCGACACAAGTAAGTCTGGCTTTGAGGGCAGGGGGGCCCGGTGCCCCCATGTTGATGAGGACAAAGGCCTATTCCTGACAACTCTGGCTGTTGGTTGCCAGGGTCTGCGGACAGGGAGCTTATTGGAATCTGGAAGTTCCCTTTAACAAGGGGGCCCCCAGATTCTGGTCTCAACCCTACGTCCTCATCAACATGGGGACAAGGTGCTTTGGGGTGCCCCAAAGCACCACCCATGTTGAGGGCATGTGGCCTGGTATGGTTCAGAAGGGGGGGGACCGCTTGCTTGTCCTCACCCCCTTTCCTTTACTGGCCTGCCGGGCTATTAACTTGGATATGGGTTTGGTATGGATTTTGGGGGGACCCCAAGCCATTTTTTCGGTGTGGGGTTCCCCTTAAAATCTTTACCAGACCGAAGGGCCTGGTATGCTCCTTGAGGGGGACACATGCCTTTTTTTTTACATGGTGCATAGAGTTCCTCCTAGAGATTCATACCAGACAGTGGCTGGTATTGTCAGGGATCAAAGTCCGATCCCTGTTCATTGAAGTCGGACGCATGTCGGACTTCAAGTTGGATCCAAACTGGTATGACCATGTACTAGCAAAGAGAACTTAGCAAGGTAAGGAAAAGAAAACATATAATGTAAAAATGTACGTTGAACACTTATTTTGAGTTAATATGGCTTTTGATGCACGTTCACATTTGTACTGGTTATGAATTCTAGTAGATTAGCAACTAGACAAGAGCATTGTGTGACCTGGGCAATTATAGCCACTTCTCTCTCACAGGCTGTTGAGAGAGTATGTCAGCCACATGTGGAGTGTATGGGTTTCAAACAGCCTATTCAGACTTTGTCAGGCACTGTGAAGACAGCAGTATAAAGCAGAACCACCGTGTAGAACGAAAGAGAAAATGTATCATTTATAATTTATATATATTATATACATACATACACACACACACACACACACCAATCAGCCATAACAATATGACCACCAACCCAATATGGAGTATGGCCCCCTTTTCCTAAAACAGCCCTGACCCATTGAGGCATGGACACCAAAGCAACATCCACATGAATGGCAGGACCCAAGGTTTCCCAGCAGAAAATTGCCCACAAGCATCACCCTGCCTCTGCCGACTTGACTTCTTATACCACATCCTGGTGCCAACTGTACCCCAGGTAAGCGACACACACGCACCCAGCCTTTCACATTAAGAAAAAAGAAACATGATTCATCAGACCAGGCCACCTTCTTTCTTTGTTCCGCAGTCCAGTTCTGATGCTCATGTTACCATTGTATACGTTTTTGGCTGGGGACATGGGTCATCATGGGCTTCACAGCACCATACACCATAAACTGCGATGCCCATTTTTTTCTACTTTCACCACATCAACTTCATGGACAACATGTTTACTTGCTGGCTAAAATATCCCACCAATTTTCAGATGCCATTGTAATGAGACATTCCCTTTACTTGTCAGCAGTCATATTGTTATGGTTGATCAGTGTGTATGTATATAACTGATTGCACACAGCACATTTCAGCTAATGATTTTGGCTGAAATCAGCTGATCGGCTATATCCAATCATGGGCAGAGTTCAGAGTTTACAAGAAGACAGAACTTTGTCTGCATAGGAACAGCAAACTGGCCATTTTCGCAGGGAGACGAAACAGCCTGATCAGAAAGTAAAAGCAGCACATACTACACACGTTAGGCACACAACCCCAAGATGGCCTCTAGAGGTTAACTCCTTCCCAGCCAGTGTACAATATTATCACTGATCACAGTATTAGTATCACTCGCGACATCAAATAGTCACTGTTAGCGCCAGATTGCCCACCAATCTATCACAGTCACGCTAAGTCGCTGATCACCGTCATTACAGTATAGCGTCTATAACTGCGTAAATTCATAAACACACACACAAACAGTAAAAATTTGGATTGAGAGCGTTTTGCAAGACAAGAACATTTTTTTTAATACATTTTGACTTTATATACAAGCGATGTCTTGATAAACAAGTAGTGTCATGGTATAACTGAGTGTAAAAGAGAGAGGCACCTCTAAGTGTAGCAATGTGGTTACATTTAATAAAGGGACAACATTTAGCAACTCACATGGTTGATGATTAAAACAGGCACATATGGAAGTATGCAGGCATCTGGGGTAAAGCTGTCCACATAGACCATTCTCCTCTCCACCATCGACTTCATCTCTTCCACACTGCGCTCCACAAGCCTCACTTTCAGATCTCTCTACTGCAGGGGAGTTTTCCCGGTCACGATTGCAGACTGACAGCAGTGAGAGCCGGCGGTGTGGAGGACGGTCTATGTGCACAGCTTTACCCCGGATGCCTGCATACTTAGATGTGCCTCTTTAAATCATCTACCACGTGAGTTGCTAAATGTTGTACCTTCATTAACCACTTTCAGACCGGACCAATTTGCTGGTCAAAGACCAGACCACTTTTTGCGATTCGGCACTGCGTCGCTTTAACTGACAATTGCGCGGTCGTGCGACGTGGCTCCCAAACAAAATTGACGTCCTTTTTTCCCCAAATAGAGCTTTCTTTTGGTGGTATTTGATCACCCCTGCGGTTTTTATTTTTTGCGCTATAAACAAAAATAGAGCGACAATTTTGAAAAAAACGCATTATTTTTTACTTTTTGTTGTAATAAATATCCCCCAAAAATATATTAAAAAACATTTTTTTCCCTCAATTTAGGCCGATACGTATTCTTCTACATATTTTTGGTAAAAAAAAATCGCAATAAGCGATTATTGATTGGTTTGCGCAAAAGTTATAGCGTTTACAAAATAGGGATAGTTTTATAGCATTTTTATTAATAATTTTAATTATTATTTTTTTTTTACTAGTAATGGCGGCGATCTGCGATTTTTATTGTGACTGCGACATTGTCGGGGACCCATCGGACATTTTTGACACATTTTTGGGACCATTGTCATTTATACAGTAATCACTGCTATATAAATGCAGTGATTCCTGTGTAAATGACACTGGCAGTGAAAGGGTTAACCAGTGGGTGGCAGTGTAGGGGTTAAGTGTTCCTAGGGGTGTGTTACTAACTGTGGGGGGGTTGGGCTTTCATTTAGTGTACACTGATCTCTGCTCCAATCACATGGAGCAGAGATCAGCGTCACTAGTTGCTAGGCAGAATGGAAAAATGTTGTTTATACAGCATTTCCTCCATTCGGCCGCTCCGTGAGACGATCGCGGGGATGCCCGCGGCGATCGAGTCCGCGGGTCGCGCGACCGGACTCACAGGGGTCCCGACCAGCGCGCTCCCGATAGCAGGGCGCCATAGAATATTGGACGTACATGTACGCCAATATGCCTGCCCGTGCCATTCTGTCGACGTACATAGTCGTGCGCTGGTCGGGAAGTGGTTAAATGTAACCATATTGCTAAACTTAGAGGCACCTCTTTTCTCTTTTATACATTGTAGCTCCTGTTGGATTTTGCTTATAATTCCCTTGTGGAGGCTTCCATTTGTGGATGGGCATTTTATGGTTACATGACCTATCACATTGCTATAATCTTTTTATATGGATTATAAACGGAAAGACATACGAATAAATGGTTGTTGAACAATTCATTTGAGTTTCCATTATTTCTTATGGGGAAATTAGTTTTGATATACACGTTCTTTGGATTACAACCATGTTTCCGGAACGAATTATGCTAGCAATCCAAGGTTTTAATTATATATATATATATATATATATATATATATATATATATATATATATATATATATATATATATATATATATATACACATACATATATACACACACACACACACACACACACACACATATACAAACACACACTAGTTTTTACACCGGTATAACTTTTGTACAAACCAAGTAATGTACACTTATTTGGGATTTTTTTATTTTTTTTTTAACAAATACACGCAGCAGAATACTTTTGATGTCAATTTATGAATTGGAAATGTTTTAAAACAAAAATTGATTATATATATATATATATATATATATATATTATATATCAATTTTTGTTTTAAAACATTTCCAATTCTCAAAAATCGAATTTCTTCATAAATATATAATATACATTATATTTATTTATTTATTTTTCAAAATTTGTTATTTTTTTGGTTTACAATAAAAAAAAAACAAAAAAAAACAAAAACAAACACACTGGTGATCAAATGCCACCAAAAGTAAGCTCTATGTTTGTGAAAAAAAATGATAGAAATGTAGTTTGTGTTCAATGCTGCATGACTGCACAATTGCCAGTTAAAAAAGAACAGTGCTGAATAGCAAAAAATACATAAAAAATGCCCTGTCATAAAGAGGGTAAGACTTTATAGAGGTCAAGAGGTAACAGACATTGGCAAGATTATTTCCATCAAGCAGATCTCTTATTCTATTAAAAACATAATAAGTCTATTGAGCTGATTAATGCAATATGGATGCAACTGTTACGAAAATACACTTTGTTGATCAAATGACATACAAAACTTCATTGTGTGGATCATGCAAAATGAGTACACCAAAAATTAATGCAAAGAGCTTTTTTGAACCAGTAAGTTTCCTTTATCCTGGTCTTTTAAAATTAAAAAAAAAGCACTAATTTAAGTTGGATGAAAGATTTCATTTACAGTGCAGTCCAACAATTCTGGTAGATAAAATTTGTAAAGATCTATACTTCACATCAAAAAGAGGAACAGATGAGGCAAAAAGGGGTACAAAAAAGAATTGGTTCCAAATAAAAACAAGCACAGTTTTTAGTTGCACAAGTGTATTTTTATATGTTTACTACTAGCTTTATTTTATTTTTAAATTGTGCCTCATGCCTTTCAAGACTTTTAACAAAGGGTATTACAGAAAACTGTAGTAAATTTTATACTCAAAAACTTACAGTCACCTTTAGTATGCATCTTTAATCATTAGTGCTCATGCACACAGACGTTTTAAAAAAACTGGCTGCAAAGCTAGCTCCAACGCCTGGAAAAATCGTCGTTAAAAACTTGATTTTTACCGCGTTTTGCATTGGCGTTTTTGCACGTTTTTTAGCGTTAGCGTTAAGTAGCGTTTTTAAAGAAACACATCTCTTGGCTATAGCACTCAGAAAACAAAGAAAATATGTTGCGCGTTTATGCGCGCGTTTTCCATTTTTTTTTCCCGCGATTCGCGTTTTTACAGCTCTAGCTCCGCGCCACAGAACGCACTGGTCCTGGGTTTTTTTTACAGCTTAAAAACGCCTATGCCATTTGCAGCTCAAAAACGCCTAGGTGGGCATGAAGCCATAGACTAACATGGACAGCCGTTTTTAAGCTGCAAAAAAAGCTCAAAAAAGCGGCTGTAAAAACGTCCGTGTGCATGAGGCCTTATATTGCCTGAAAGTGCACTACAGGTTGCATAACAGGTTGCATAAAACTCAATTTTAACAGATACATTTTGTATTAAAGTGGGGTACCCCCTAAAAAAAAAAATTAAAAGTCAGCAGCTACAAATACTGCAGCTGCTGGCTTTTAATAATCGGACACTTACCTGTCCCGGGTTCCAGCGATGCGGGGGAACGAAGCCCCCCCCTCGCTCCCCGCTCCGCTCGCGGCGCCGTCATGCATACTGTGGGCACCCGGCTGTGGCTTCACAGCCGGGCACCCACTGCGCATGCGCGAGCGGCGCAGGGCGCCGTGATACGCCGTACAGTCACCTGGGACACGTGACAGGTCCCAGGTGAATGTGCGGCGCGAGGGGAAGTGATGTCACCAGCCCGGGCAATGAAGAAGGCAGACTACGAGGGACCCCCTAGCAACCGGTATTTAGAGGTGAGTAAAAAATTTTTTTTTTGCCAATTATTTTTTTTTTTATTTTTTTTAAGATTTTTAAGTGGTTTTATTTTTTGGGGGGCAACTCCACTTTAAGCATTAGCAAACATTAAGTGTGTAACCCACACCAATTGTGATATTTAATTTGGTTAACCTATATTTAGAAATGACAACTAGACCTACTCTGGGCAAGAAGAGCACCCATACTTTTTAATAGTCATACTGTAATTTTTTATTTCAACTGTAGTGAGTGGTGGTGCGTTCTGCATTAATTCATGGCGATTGTTTGCAATAGCTGGAAATACATTAGAGCTTTATGCACTGTATATACAAAAAAACAGGAAAAAAACAAAAAAACAAACACAGGATAGGTGGAGGCTGCTGTTTCCAGGTGACAGCCACATGTTGCGACTATCATTGCTTTCTATATACTGTACCAGGAAGGCTGGAAAAAATAATTCACATATGCAGATTATACAATTTGTCACAAAACACACACACACACACACACACACACACACACACACACACACACACACACATCTTATAAAGGGGGAAAATAAGAAAAATCTCCAATTCAAATTTTATGTATAAATTTTGAAACTTTAAAAAATGTTGTAAAGAGAAGACCACATTCTGTGCTATAAAGAGAATAGATGGGAAAAGCGTATACAGTGATGCACCAAACTGCACAGATTGCACCCCTACCCCACTGTGTTTACTAAAACTACTTTGTTCTCTTTCATCCTGCAATGATCTAACAGTAAGCGGCAAGAAAACACAGTATTTAATTACAGTTAAATACAAAATGGGATAATGATATTCAAGTAAAAGGGGGAAAATATAAATAAATAAAATCACAGCAAAGCGTGGATATCAAAGCAATAAAGAATGGAACAATATGATAAATAATTAAAGGGATGGAAGGAGAAAAAAAAAAAACAATCGTGTTCTCTGAAACAGAGCGGCTGTTTGCTTTGATGGACATTTGTGGCTCTGTTGCGGAGTAGGTGAGCAGAATTTTAATTAATTTCTTTCATATTATGAAAAAAATAAAAAAAAATAAAAACTGCACCAGCTGTGCCCAGGTTAAATTTTATCAATAAAAATATCTATTCTTCAAATGGACAACGCTGGTAAATACCCGACGCAAATCTGAAGGATAAAGGAAAACTGTCAAAGCATGGATTGTAATGGCGCTTCGAGAAGGATACAAACAACTGGGAAGCCGTTTTTAAACCAAGGTTTTATCTTCGTAAAAACATAAGATCAGAGAAATAAGTCAGTGTTTTGGCATCATTTTTTAGTGTGTGACGCACGCACAACCACCCCCCCCCCCCCCCCAAAAAAAAATAAAAAATAAAAAAAAAAGAAGAAAAAAAAAACACTAATTAAAACACACACATGTCAATAATTTCAATTTAGTAATATCACTTATGACCCTAGTCAGAAATCAGTTGGCTAGTTCAACTAAACATTTAAAGCTGGCTTTTTGGAGCATTATTTATTGTTACACGTCTTTTTTTAAATGCTAGCTTTTAAATAAGAGAGGAGAGGATCACAATAAAGTTGTGACATGGTGCATTATCCTGCTGGACGTAGCCATCAGAAGATGGGTACACTGTAGTCATAAAGGGATGGACAATACTGTAGGCTGTGGAGTTTAAATGATGCTCAACTGGTACTAAGGGGCCCAAAGTATGCCAAGAAAAAATCCCCCACACCTTTACACCACCGTTGATACAAGGCAGGATGGATCAATGCTTTCATGAGGTTTACGGCAAATTCTGAACCTACTATCGGAATGTTGCCGCTGAAATAGAGATTCATCAGACCGGGCAACTTTATCAAATCTTCTATGGTCCAATTGTGGTGAGCCTGTGCGAACTGTAGCCTCAGTTTTCTGTTCTTAGCTGATAGGAGTAGCACCCGGCATGGCCTTCTACTGCTGTAGCCCATCTGCTTCAAGGTTCAATGTGTAGTGCGTTCAAAGATGGTATTCTGCATACCTTGGTTGTAAGTTATTTGAGTTACTGCTGCCTGTTATAACAGATATGCCTTCAGTACCTTTCTATCATCTCAAACCAGTCTACCCATTCTCCTCTGACATCAACCAGGCATTTTTGAGCACACAACTGTCGCTCACTGGATATTTTCTCTTGGACCACTTGTAAACCCTAGAGATGGTTGTGCGTGACAATCCCAGTAGATCAGCAATTTATGAAATCCTTAGACCAGCCCGTCTGGCACCAACCATTCAAAGTCACTTAAATCCCCTTTTGATGCTTGGTTTGAACTTCAAGTCATCTTCACCACATCTAGATGCTTAAATGCACTGAGTTGCTGCCATGTGATTGGCCGATTAGCAATTTGTGTTACCAGGCAATTGAACCGATGTACATATTAAAGTGGCTGTCGAGTGTAAATGTGCCTACAATCAGCCCACCAATATATTTTGTGTGTTAGTGTGCGATTCCAATGTAAAGGCTTATCTTTCTAGAAATCCAATTAAAAAAGGAGCCAATTAGCACTTTTTAGGTATGTAAATAAACCCAGGTGTAGTCACTTTGATCTACTTATTTGCACGTGCCCTGCTGCAATCACTGTATATGGTAGAGATAGGCTGCTGATGGCCCTCAAGTGTGGGCTTGATTATTTCAGATTCCTATAATTCACCAGTTCACCCAGGACCTTTGGTCAGTTTTGTGGATCTAATAATTTGTGCTTTCGATGGAGGTTAGCGATTACAATTACACACTGCCTGCGATTCCCTTGCTGCCTATCACAAACAGGAAGAAGATAAAAAGTTACTCAGAACAGGCTAGGAAGCATATTCCCAATGAACCTGTGTAGAGCTTTCAGGATTCTGGCAGCAGTGAATGACACTGGGCTCATATTAAAAGTAAACTGAGTGAGTTTTCTTACTCTAGCACAGTTGCAAGGTTTGCTGGATATCATCAATAACCCATTGTCCGCTTTCACTAGAGTGGAATCTCTACTAATTATGATTTATGCCCTTTTAAAGCAGCAGATGATAGGAAGCAATCATATACTAAAAACACTAAAGGCTGGCCTTATAAATAAGTATTTTGGTTGTTCTATTTCTAGATCAATCTGATTTCCTATTATTGCTTCAAGTTCATGGGTTGAACAGTCCAGATCACCAGGGGTCTCTACAGAGACATTGCACATTTTGGTTCAGACCCCCCCCCCCCCCCCCTTCCTGATTTAGCTCATCTCCACTGCAAAACATCAAATCCAGTTCACTGGGCAAGTCATTCCTGCATAAACCCCGCACACGGCTTGGACAAAGGAAGACATGATGGAACGTGCTGCCCCCTCCTTTATCCACACAAGAGAATGCTTAATTGCCTGGATCAATGCAGAAGTGTTTGCTGCAGTTTGTGAGCGCGTGCTTCTGCATTTCTAAATGTGTTTTATATTGACCAATGGTCTGCCCAACAGGCCCCGGCATGATTGCTTAGAAACATTCAACTATGTTACACAGACATTCATTCAACTTGTAAAATTACTATGTAATGTTGGTCACATATGCACATGTGTATAATGTGTTTTGGTATGGCGAAGATTTATAGCGTCAGAGAATTTTTTTTTTTTTCCAAGAACATGAAATCTAAAATTTCTTCTGTTCTATAAACTGAGCCAGAGATTATTCATGTAATCAGTTGAGGTACTGAAGCAAAGCTTTAAGTGATTTAGATTCTTGACTTTACAAAAGAGAACAGCAATTTATTTGTTCAGAAAAGGCACATGACAGAAGAGTTTGGAGAAAGTACTCAACCACATGCCTACCGACACTTTCACCCCCTTCCTGCCCAGGCCAATTTTCAGCTTTTAGCGCTGTCACACTTTGAATAACAATTGTGCAGTCATGCAACTTTACCCAAATTAAAATTTTTATCATTTTTCTTTTCACACAGAGCTTTCTTTTGGTGTTAATCACCACTTTTTTTATGTTTTGCTACACAAACAAAAAAATAAAAATAAAAAAAAGACCAAAAACTTTGAAAAAAAATTAAAAAATAAAAAAGTTTTTCTTAGTTTCTGTTATAAAATTTTGCAAACTGGTAATTTTTCCACTTCACTGATGTGCGCTGATGAGGGTGTACTGATGGGCATTGATTAACAGCACTGCACTGATAATTAGCACACTGATAATTAGTACCCTGATTATCAGTGGAGATATACCCTTTCACACTTGCCGTTTACTGGCTCTCCTCTCCTCACGCTGTGACAACGCATGAGGAAAGGAATGCCGATAACAGGCAAGTGTGTTTACATTGTGATCAGTGGTGATTGGACACAGTTTATCACATGGTAAATGGCCAGTGTAATTGGCACTGTAGCCAGGATCTGGGATCAGCTATGTCCTTTCACAGAGCGTTCCAGATGCATACCGTAGGGGTTGTAGTTCTGGGAGGACGTTAACAGATGCTCTCCCAGAACTGGATGTATGCACTGTAGCCATCATTCAGCTATAGCACATCTGTGATCAAGCTCAGTCGCTTCCCAAGTGGTTAAAGTGGAACTTTACCCATAATAACTTGTTACAAAATAATGTTCTTCCACAATAATAATTATGCTAACAAAATGAGTGTGTGCTGTAAATTGCCTCCAGTATTGTTCCTGTTTCTTCTTGCTGGAGGCTGCCATTTTTCTGAAACCCAGAGCCACTGAGCAGCAGTAAATCTTCAGACTGTCAGTAGATCAGCCGGTAGTGGCTCTGATTTTCTGCACAGGGCAAAAAATAGGGAAGCGACTGAGCATGTGCAGAGCAGGGTTAGACAGTGTATTTTAAACAGTATAGACACTTATTTTTAATGTTTTACATACCTGCAAAAGGGGCCAGCATGAAGTGATCTAGCAGAGTGCATCAGGGGAGTGACAGTGGTCTGGCCAGAAATGTAAAGATTTCATAGAAAAAAGTAAGTGCACATTTCTTTGGGTGGTACATATTGGAGATTTCCCTAGAGTAGTATGCACAGTGCAAGAGCATCTGCCCTGTTGGTACTGGAGGAAATGTGCCCCAAACTTCTTAGCTCATAACATCTGAACAGTCACTAAAAGAGAAAATGAACCCAGATTTTATTTCCGGTTATCTGGTTTCCTGGTTTATCCTCAAAGCAAATACTCATACATGAGGGAATACAATGTTGCCCTTCCATTAATCTGCACACCAGGACCAGCACCACCAACTACTTTATGTACATCATACGGAGCCGGCTGTCTTTGGATTCTTGCAGCCGCCCCCCTGATGGCACCACGGTGCCTGCAAAGTGTGTTCTAGATGGCCCAAAAAGCCTTCTAAGATCTGTGATGGGAGTATTCCAGAAGGCTTCAGTGTCATTCTTGCCTATGGGAGAAAACCATAAAATTGGGCTGAGCGCTGCAGAAAAAGGTATTCCACACCCCCTCCCCCTCTTTCCGTTCCATTTTAAAGAGGAACTTTCACCAGAAAATTAAGTCCCCCATTAGGAAGTAAAAAATTGCAGCATATTGGGTTAGTGAGGGAGTTGCTCTATAGGGTAATTGAAACCATATCTTCAATGATTCTACCCCTGGTGATGTTCCTCACCTCTAAAAACCTAAGGGTGGTGTTAAATGGGCAATCGTTAATAGTTGCTGCTATCCAATTTACAGTCCAAGCTACAAGCTAAACCCCATTGTTAAATGAAAGGAGGAAAAAAAATTCATGGAATTCTTGCCAATTTGCCTTGGCATCAGTGACCTCATTCAGCCCAGTTTCAAGCTCTTGGGAAATCCGAGCATACCGAATCTGTGTATATTCCTGTAATGTGCTCATAGATGTGCTTTTGTTGTGTTTATGCCAGCCAGTTTTTCATGGGGTGAAGGGGCTAACAGATTGGTTATAGTATAGACTGGGTAATGTGTCTAAATGGTCTGTGCTGAACTGACTCACAGACAAGTGACAGCAGTAACGCACCGTTTAAAAGAGCATTTCATTGAATTAGGTGTCTACCTGTGTAATTCACTTACATTTGTTTCCATTACAACCATTTAATAGACAGAGGTGATCCGAGCTCAAGCTGTTAATCTGCAGTGTTTCCCAGATCTGATATCACTGTGAATGTGATCTGTGTGCCCGGGGTAAAGCGAAGCATCACACGAGTAATTTGGGAGCATAACTCAGCCTCTTGTTATGTCATAGTGTCCCAAGGCCCTTCTCTCCAGCACAGACTGTCCTTAATATACCGAGAAGCAGCAATGACATTTCTCAGTGCAGCACACAGGGGAGAAGGAAAAAAATACATTAAAAGTCTTTATGGGGCACTAATTAAACCCATTTGATGTTTACTCATTTCAGAATTCCACCTCTATCATTATGACATGGGAAACTATTACATTAAGAGAATGCATTCCTTGAACTACATTTCTGACCAGTGATTAGTCATAAACCGAAAATAACTGAACCACAAACCAGCAGGTATAACCGGCACACATTTCAAAGAATTCCGGTTTAAGTTACAGGAATCTTAGCTACCATACGTTTTCATATATAAATTGTAGTTTGATATGTAGATGGAGAAAGCCCTGTTTAGTAGGGCCCTTTCACACCGAGGCGGTTTTCAGGAGCTACAGCGCTAAAAATAGCGCCTGTGTAGCGCCTGAAAAACTTCGGCCCCTTTCACTCCAGTGTGAAAGCCGGAGGACTTTCACACTGGAGCGGTGCGCTGGCAGGACGGTGAAAAAAAAAAGTCCTGCTAGCCGCATCTTTGGAGCGGCGAAGGAGCGGTGTATTTACCACTCCTAAAGCGCTCCTACCCATTGAAATCAATGGGGCAGCGTGGCTATACTGCCGGCAAAGCGGCGCTTTGCTGGTGGTTTGAACCTATTTTCGGGCCGCTGGTGGGGGTTAAAACTGCCCCGCTATCAGCCGCATACCACCGCTAAAACAACGGTAAAGCGCCGCCAAAAATAGCAACGCTTTAGACTTACCCCCCCTTCATGACTAGGCCATTTTTTCCAATACTGCACTGTTACTTTAACCAATTAAGGGCCGATCATCTTTTTTAGATGTGTTGTTTACAAGTTAAAAACTGTTTTTGCTAGTAAATTACTTAGAAAAAAAAAAATGTATAATCTTTGTGGGTTCTAACACCCTAAAGAATAAAATGGCGGTCGTTGCAATACTTTGTCACATCGTATTTGCGCAGCGTTTCTTACAAGCGCATTTTTTTTGGAAAAAATACACGTTTTTGAATAAAAAAAAAAAAAAAATAAGACAACAGTAAAGTTAGCCCAATTTTTTTTAATATTGTGAAAGATAATGTTAAGTCGAGTAAATTGATATCCAAGATGTCAAGCTTCAAAATTGCGCCCGCTTATGTAATGGCGATAAACTTTTACCGTCAAAAATCTCTATAGGCGACATTTAAAAAAAAAATCTACAGGTTGGAGGTTTTGAGTTACAGAGGAGGTCTAGGGCTAGAATTATTGCTCTCACTCTACCGATTGAGGGGATACCTCACGTGTGGTTTGAGCAAAGTTTTCATATGCGGACGCTACTCACGTATGTGTTCGCTTTTGCATGCGAGCTCAGCGGAACAGGGCACGTTTAAAATTTTTTTATTTTTTTTCTTATTTATTTTACCTTCTATTTTTACACAGTATAAAAAAATTGTGTCAACTTTTATTCCTATTAGAAGGAATGTAAACATCCCTTGTAATAGAAAAAAAGCATGATAGGACCTCTTAAATATGAGATCTGGGGTCAAAAAATACCTCAGATCTCACGACTCACATGGTTGATGATTAAAAGAGGCACATCTAAGTATGCAGGCACCCGGGGTAAAGCTGTGCCCATAGACCACCCCCTGCACCACCGGCTCTCACCGCTGTCAGTCTGCAATCGTGACCAGCAAGAGTACCCTGCAGTAGAGCGATCTGAAAGCAAGGTTTGAAGCGCTCATGGAGCGTTGATGGTGGTGCGGAGGATGGTTTATGTGGAAAGCTTTACCCCAGATGCCCGCCTACTTAGGATGTGTCTGTTTTAATCATCAACCATGTGAGTTGCTAAATGGTGTGCCCTCATTAAAGCAGAAGTAAACCCATCCACATTTCTGGCACGTGACGGAAATGTAACACTCCCCCATTGGTTGTGCACTCAACCAAATTGTCAAACCATCCAATGGCTGGTGCCATAACTGATCACATGTGCAGCATTCATGGCAGTTGTAGATCACTTCAGCCCCGGAAGGATTTATCCCTTCCCTTCCCGGGCCATTTTTTGCAATTTTTATTTTTTGCATTATAAACAAAAAGAGGGTGACAATTTTGGAAAAAAAATTATATACATTTCTTTTACTTTTTGCTATAATTAATATCCCTAAATTAATAAAAAAAAAAAAAAAAAAAATCTTCTTCAATTGTTTAGGCCGATATACAAGTCGGCTACATATTTTTGGAAAAAAAAAAATAAAATCGCAACAAACATATATTGATTAGTTTGTGCAAAAGTTATAGCGTCTATAAAATAGGGGATAGATTTATGGCATTTTTTAAAATAATTTTTTAACTAGTAATGGCGGCGATCTGCGATTTTTTTTTTATCAGGACTGTGACATTGCGGCAGACAGATCGGACACTTGACACTTTTTTGGGACCACTGACATTTATACAGCAATCAGAGCTTAAAAAAAAAAAAAAAAGCCACTGATTACTGTATAAATGTCACTGCCAGGGAATGGGTTAACACTAGGGGCGATCAAGGGGTTGTGTTCCCTCAGAGTGTTCTGTGGGGGGGGGGGGAAATGACTGGGAGAGGAGACCAAACGGTGTTCCTAAATACTAGGAACACGATATGTCTTCTCTCCCCTGGCAGAATGTGGATTTGTGTGTTTACACACATAGATCCTCGTTATGGCTCTGTCAGGACCAATCGCGGCCACCGGGCACGTACATTGACTCATTACTGCATACCCCTTAAAGCGCCCGCTGTACAATATTATATAGATTATATACACATATATACACACACACGTGATTATGCACAGGAGGGCCGCCCTGTAGCAGGAAATCTGCTATGGGGCAGTCCAGGAGTGGTTAAACTGCATGCTTCAAATTTTGCTTCAAAAACTATACAAAAGTTTGTACTTCCCTGACCCCTCTCACAATGCTAAGCTTGGAGTCCACCTACTTAATGAAAGCAATTCACTTTAGGTCCTGTACACACTGGCTGAAAAATCGAGCTGTTCCTGTAGAACCAACTGACTTTCAGTCTGTGTTTACAGCTGTATGTTCGAGCAGTCATGCTGGAAAACAAGCATTCGATCATCGCTCACAGCCAATGGCTGTAAGCACTGATCAGTGTAATCTTGCGGGGGGAAGTGGGAGGGACGTGCGTCTCAACATTGCTTGTGTTGATGCAGGAATCTGTCCTTTGACTGTGTGTACCCAGTTGGCGATAAACGGTTAGAATCCCGGCCCGTTCCTCCTGAGATTAGAAACATGTATGGGCAGACTGAATATAACCAAGTTGATCACAACTTGTGTACAACCAGTCTGTCTGATTTTACATGCGATTATTGCTAGCGGCTGTTATAGTGTTCTCCCGTCGGGGACGGCTTCTCTGCGATTGCAGGAAGAAAATCGCCCCGTCTATGGTCAACCTAATTTTTTGATAGCTCGAGCAAGTTTGAGTGACTCACAGCTTCTTCTAGTGCGTGGGTGCTCAACTTGTGACCATCCAGCTGTTGCCAAACTAAAAGTCCCATGAGGCATTGCAAGCCACTGACAGTTACAAGCATGACTCCCAAAGGCAGAGGCATGATGGGACTTGAAGTTCTGCCAGAGCTGGTGGGCCACTGGTTGAGCACCCATGTAAAAACACAAAATAAAAAATGTTAAACAATTACAAAAACATGGAGAACGCATTTCTTAAATATGAAAGACACAAACGTCCTATCAACAAAATGTGGAAATCGCCTAAACTGGCCAATCCCAATCGTAGGACACTTTTACAGGCGTCTGACTGTTTTTTCCAGCCTGTAAAAGCAATCTATGTGGCTATGTACACAAAGGCATTTACTGGTGTGTTAAAAGAGGAGTTTTTACAGGCTGTAGCAATAAAAAAAAAAAAAAATTAAGAAACCATCACCAGCATTCAGAAGAGGAGCTTTTGAGCAGAAAAAAAAAAAAAACACTTCATGCACGTAAATGCGCTAAACTGCTAGACGCATTTAGTGCTTGAGTGCTCATTCATTCCAATGGCCAAAATAAATGGATTCTATAAAACGCTCAAACACCTGATACTCTTGAATGCTTCTAACCATGAAAAACATGTCTTTAGGTGTATTTAAGCAGCTTTTTTCATGCCAGGAGAAAAGGCGCTAAGAGGAGCAGAGCAAACTGACGCCTAAGGGCCTCTTTCACATGGGGCAGATCCGCTCAGCGGACTCCCCTAGCACAGCGAGCGATCACTCTGCTGATCCCCACTGAGCAGGCAGATGACAGGTCCGTCTCCGCTCACTGTGGATGGACCTGTCAGAGCCCCGCTGTTCTCTATATGAAGATCGAATGAAAAACGGACAGCATCTCCATTTTCATCCGATCCCATCTACTGGACAGATAGCAAACATATCGCTGTCTGTTTTCAGCAAACCATGACAGATCGGATGGCAAGCAGGTGCTTTGGCCATTTCATTAACCTGCAAGGAGTATGAATAAACTGGCCATCGGTTGTAGATTTTCAGAGCACAACAAGGGACAGAAGGGAGCATGCATACCTGCAGCTTGACTGCATGTGTTGATGTGGTATACATGAGATAACAGATGAACTAAATTACACCCACACACTATTTCCTAGGGCCCATTCGCACTTTCCTAGGGCCCATTAGGTGACTACACCTAAGCAACACCAGTCACTGCAAAGGCCACAAGCTGCAGTACAGAGACTTGAGTATAACTTTATATACTACCAATAAGTTAAAAGAAAAAAAATAATTAAACAATGCACTACACTGCCCCCTCACTGCCTAGCAAAATAGACACCAGCATGCATGATAAAACAGAACATTTTATCACGTGGCTAGTGTGAATTGGCCCTAACACAAGTTAATGAGGAACTTCTCCCAAAAGGGAAAGTTCCACTCTTCCTCTGCTATATTTCAAACATATTTTTTGTTTTGTTTTTTGGTAGCAGGTCTTGGAAAGGCTGCAGAAGCACTCACACAGCTTGTGCATGCTCAGCATGCAGCCAACTGTGAAACTGCAAGGAGTCACAGCCAGCTGCCTACACTTAACATGCCTGCCATAAGGAACCCGAAGACCGGGGAAGAACGGGACCGGGTGAGGATGGAGCTGGATCCTCAGATAGATAGGTCTGTTTATCAAAAGTCAGTAGCTACAGTCTGACTGAAGAACCACTTTAAATACTGTACTATACCTGTATTTACAAAAGATTAGCTCTCTCTAAAGCAGGGATTCTCAACTAGGGTTCCTCCAGAGGTTGCTAGGGGTTCCTTCAGCATTGGGCAATTTCTGCCTCTCGGATAAGTTCCCACCGACACCATTGATCTTTTTAGCCATCTGTAAGGAGGTAATTCTTCCCAATGACCACAAGTGTAAGGACCATTTTTCTCCATGACCATTACACTATTGTATCATGAGTTGTAGACTGCCAATTTTTAGCAGGGGTTCCCCGAGACCAGAGAACTATTTCAAGGGTTCCTCTGTGTTGAAAAGGTTGAGAAAGGCTGCTCTAAAGTAAGCAGAAGGAACCCAAACGCAAGTGCAGTTCAATGGCCACTGCTCAGGTCTTAGGCAACTTCACTGATAAATATGGCCATAGACTGGTAGTATAAACAAGGTGGACGGAGGAATTCCCCCATCCTGCCAGGGCATTGTGTTTAATTGTGTAATCTGACAGCACCTGCTGCTGTCAGAATTGATCAGCGGCAGTAGCCGCTGGCTGAAAGAGTTTCCATCATGTCCCTTCAACAGAAGTTGATTACACGATTACCATTTTTGAGCAGGAATGGTCATACATACATACTGATGGAAATTCATCCGGTCCATAATTAAACAGCCAAATTTCAAATAGTGTATAGCCAGCCTTAAAAACACATCTGAGATCAAGCTTAGTGTATTAGAAGACAAAGCGATAAAATACAACACAAAAGGGTTAAATGCCAATAGTATCGGGAATCTCGCTGTTGGAGGCAGGGGTTCCTCGAGGCTGTAGAGATGAAGATTTAGTCACACAAAACTCTTCTAAGTAAAATAATCCTTACAATTTGCTGCCGATTTTCCATTACATTCAGATTGATTTTTCCTGAGAATGTATTCAGCCAGGAACAGCTGCGCCTGAGTAAAAATACAAATCAATGCTAAACAGATACAGGTCTCCGACCCAGAAATAGCAGCCTGAAATGCTGGGCAAAACGTGCATTGGCAATAGAAAACCTAGACCTAAGAGACGTTCAAGCTGCCAGCACTAACTGAGGCTACAGACATTGGCACCCAGCATAGAGGGCAAAGGTGATAGGTTGTATTTATGGACGATATAAAAAGGAAAACGATTCTAATGCACATACTAATACAGATATACATGGTCAAACACGGAAGAGACTAAATAGGAATTATCAGCTGTTCACTGGTATACAAACAAGGGAGGTATCCAGTGAACTTTAAATGTTATCTAGTATACAATCTAGACACAACTAAACCAAAGTCTAGTAATGCCCTTAAGGCTAGAAATGCCCATAGATACTAGACCTTGGTAGCCAGTGCATGATCGAACCAAGCCACCAAACAGCATTTTTAATGACACAATATTCAGATGGGACAACCCTACATCTCTCTGCCTTTGAAGGAGTGCTGTAATGTTCTGCCCATCGCCATAGAAAAGTGATGGGCCAGGAAATCATTCCAGCTGATCATTCTCCCAAGCAAAATCAAGCCAGTGAGTAACGGTTAGCGTAATGTACGTGTTCCGTGACTCAACCATAAATGGTTAGATACAGGATTTATACAAAAGGGTCATGGGGAAAAACAGTGTGGGGAGGAGTTGTTCAAGAAAGTAAAAGTCAGTTTTATCTATAAATGGGAAAGGCTTGCCTGAAGGGATAAGTTCTCAGGCAATGATGGGGGGTGATGAGGGAGGTGAGAGAGAGAATGTCCTGGGTTGAGCGGAGAGGACGGTTAGGTTGATATATTTTGAGATGATATTGGCAATGTAGCTGGAGACCGCTGTGAATTTTCTTATAAATGTATTTGTTGGACGATTGAAAGCCCTAGGTGATATCCACAATGTCAAAACCCCCAGGTGATATCCATAATGTCAGAAGCCCTAGGTGACATCCACAATGTCGGTTCCCGCTGCTGTCAATCAAATCCAGTGACACAGGAGTCGGGGCTGAGTCCTGCTGTCTGTCAATGGATACAGCAGCAGGACTCGGGAGCGCGCCCACACAGGTGCCCCCATGGAAATTGGCTCTCCATGGGGGCATTGACGAAAAAGGGAGGAGCCAGGAGCGCCACCGGGGGACCCAAGAAAAGTAGAATCAGGGCTGCAATGTGCAAAACCTTTGCACAGAGCAGGCAAGTATGACACACTCGTTAGGGTTGCACCGATACTGGTATCTCTGCCAATACCAAGCATATGCACAAGTATCCTGCTCGTGCAAATGCGCAGATACCTGAAACCAATAGATTTGGCTCGTTCATCAGGATTCCCCTGCTGACAGATGAAATGTATACAAAAGAATCCAGGCAATCATAAGTTCTTAAGGAGTGGGGCCGCAGTGTCCTCAAAAACTGATGTTTCAGCTGTCAGTGGGATTTCCCTTCCTCGCAGTGGACCCCCTTCCCGTGCGCCCTGCCCCCTCCTGTGCCAGCTCCACCCGCTCCTTTAGCTCTGTTTTTTTGTGTCTCCCAGGAGATGTGCTTCTCCTCCTTGGGCTCCTCTGAGGGGCGGCTGTCGGATGACAGATCTGCCTAGTAAGGAGTGTGTCCTGCACTGGGCTTTGCTTCCCCCCCCAAATAACCGACATGCACCATGTCTTAAGGATCGTTTGGTTAGGAGCCACTATTCCTCTATGGCTCAAGACCACACATCCCATACAGGCACCTTTGCCTGCGAGAGATGCGATGTATGTCACTTTATTTCCAATGGCTATGAGACCATTCTTCCGAATGGTCAAACTCAGCTATTTTGCACTGAGCAACTTGCCATACGGTTGGCGTTGTATATTTGACCAAATGCCTATCTGGCTGTTTTTACGTAGGTAAAACCAAGTGTCCCTTTTTTAAGCGAATAAAAGGACCACACTACTCCCATTTCCAAACGCCTCAAGACCATCGGCAGACTTGTGGGACTTCAGCATAATTTTGATCCCAACGTGATCACGTTCACCGCCCTTGAACACGTACCTTTTACCTTGAGAGGTGGTGGCATAGACTGCACATTACTACAATTACAAAACTTGTGGGTCCATAATCTGGATGGCACAAGATATCCCAGCTTGAATGAGTATATTAGTTTCAAATCTTTTTTGTAATGCAGAGATTTTCCATTTTTATGTTTATGTAAAGTGTATGCGGTCAATCCTGGTTATTTTGTCGGTAATAGCAGTGGTCATGAATGCTTTATTCCATGTTGCCTCCCTCTCTCTCCATCATTATGTATCCCCTTAGCCATTTTACTAGCCTGGATTGGGTGATGTGTCACCGCATAGTTATACACTGTAAAACAGATTAATATATGTACATACTATCCCGTCTCTCTTGATAGACATTTACTAATTGTGTGTTGTCTTTATAATTATTATTACTTTGGGTAAAACCTATGTATAATTATGCTTTGTTCAATTAATTATGTTCTATTAATCATGTTTCATGGTTCACGCTGCTGGGCATTGGTCCGCGCTGGTTGGTTCACCGTTTTAGTTACCAGTTCCTGTCTTGACTTATCGTTTACCCTTTCTTTTCTCTTCCCCCTTGCCTTGACAGCTCCCCTCTTTTGGGCAGACATGGGGTTGTCCACGATGGCCTTGGGTAAACATTATGTGTGGCTGAACGGACGCCCCCGGTGTCTGCTCTTATTCTGGGACAGATGCCCATTTTTGGTTGTTGCCAGTCACACTACAGTTTTGCTAGCCTGGCCTGGGTTTTTTTTCTCCCCTGTCCCACTCTGCCCCATCAGGTCTGCTGGGTGGGCTATTATGTAGGGATTAGTTCCGCCCACCTCCACTTACATGTTTACTGCGTCACGTGACGTGGTTGTGTCACCTGATATCTGTTAAAGGCCGCTTGGCACTCTGGGGTTTGTAGGCGAATGGAGGGCCCTCCAGAGTACGTGCAGTACCCCCGTTTCGTCCGCAGTTGGTGATGTCAGACACCCAGTGGGGGGGTATATAGGCCCGGCGATTCAAGCATTCCATCAGCTAGAACTTAAGGGTGGCCATTACGACAATCAAACAAATGCCAGGTAAACTTGGATGCTGTGCTCACCGGTAGACTTATGCTGCTTGATGGAATTTTCATATATTGCTGTGCTGAGCCAATGTTTTCCCTCTTTATTCCTTTCTTTCATTTTCTTCCATAAGCTGGGCTACTATTGAAAACTACAAACATTGATGCCACCTATCAAATTGTGATGGGATGTTCTTTTTGGCCGGCTGTTATCTACTGCAGGCTTACATTGGTATATATCCTATTCCTGCAGGGCTCAGTATACTTGACTGCATTGTGGCGCCTCTGTAGTGCTGTATTACAGATTCTTTTCCCACCTTATAAGTATATTTTATTTGCTTTCAGTATTTGTGTTCTCTTTTTCTATCATAATGTATTTGATCCTTTTTTTTCTCTCTGATTGGCCTTACTTCCTTCTTTTTACTTACAGTGTGTTATATATGGTGAAGTTACAACCTTAGAGTGCTTTTTGGCTGTCGCCCCTGTACCAATATTTTTTCTTAGAGTATATGTAAGTATTGCCTGAGGCTATGTTAGCCTATAATATTAGATTGTGTTATGTCCAATTATATAGATCACTCCCTTTATAATTTTTCTTCAAAACTTTAATATAGCCTGGCCCCTTTATGCCCCCTGTGGTCATACAAATGGAACCTCCCCTTTGCCGTGATTGTTGGGCTGCCCGGCCGTGTGCCCTTTTGTGGGGGGTCCCCTTGGTAAATTGGGTGAGGCAGTCTATGAGCCGTGACACTTTATATTTGTATGCATTTTTCCTGATACTATTGTATTTTTTGTCACATTATTTCTATTTTCCCGACTTTGTAATAATTAATGTGTTTATTACAATCAGAGTCACTGATGAACACAGATGATCATATAAATCCCTGAAAAAGCCATTGTTTGGCGAAACATGTAGGAACTGCATCAGTGACCAGTCCAAGCATATGGATACTTTGGCCAGTATTATTTGTATATTACTCAGCTTATATTTTATGCACCCTAGGATTGTGTTTATTCTGTACAGCTATGTAATAAAATGTATATTTTTGAAGTCAAATACTGTAATGTTTTATATATCAGGCACCACTATAATCCCTATCCAATTCCCCTTATTTGTACTTTACCATGCTGGAGAGTTTGACTGTAGAAAAAAAAAAGCCAAAAACAGCAGCTGTAAAAACATCCAGAAATGTTCAATGTGCATCAGGCCTAAAAGGTGAACACTAATTGTTTAGATCTGTACATCAAAACTAAAATAAGAATAGCTTTGGTTGAGAGAGGAATAATGGTTTGTATCCAACAAGCAGGGCAACAGAGCTACATGTACTTCATTTTTAAAGTGGGGTGCCCCCTATAGAAAAAAAAAAGAAAAAAAAGAAAAATTTAAAAGTCAGCAGCTACAAAGTACTGCAGCTGCTGACTTTTAATAATCGGACACTTGCTTGTCCCAGCGATGCGGGGGAACGAAGCCCCCCTCGTTCCCTGCTCCACTTGTGGCGCCGGCATTCTTACTGTGGGCACCCGGCTGTGGCTACACAGCCAGGTACCCACTGCGCCGCGCACCGTGATACGCCACACCGTCATCTGGGACACGTGACAGGTCCCAGATGACTGTGCGGCATCAAGGGGAAGTGATGTCACAAGCCCGGGCAATGAAGGAGGCAGACTACTATTTTCTCCCCCAATTTTTATTTTTATTTTTTTTACTTTTTTAATGAATTTTAAGCAATTTTTTTTTTTTTGGTGGCAACACCCCTTTAAGTACAAAGCTAAACAGTTTCCATCATTATAACAAAAAATTAATGTCCCCCCGTTAGATCATCAGAGAGCTGGCCAACGATGCCAGATAAGTAGCTTACATCAGATACAGTAGCAGCTCTGTATAAACTGGCAAGGATCAGCTGAAGAAGACACTATGCAGAACGGAGATGTCATGTAACATCAGATGGTGAAAGGGATGTGAAAGCATGAGGGCACACTCTTCTGCTATCTCAGATGGTGTACACCAACACTGCGGCATGTAACTGGAAGGATTAACAGCACCAGTAGCAGAATGTACGGCAATCTAGAAATTGAATGCAGCAGCAGAGAACTGTGAATGAGGAGCATGCTAAATACTCAATCACCAATATATAGGTCAGAACCCAAGTAGAAGAACCGGTCTTATACAGGAAGATACTAAGCAGGTGTACAAACTCCAACTGTTAAGAAATAGGCCAGCTGGTGTGATTTTAGGACTCGGATATAATAAACGTCAAAGACAGAAAAATGGCTCCACATTCATAGTCTTGATTGTCCAAGGATTATACAGAATGACAGATTATCATGAAATCACAATAAGGGACTAGCAATTTATGTTTTTGGTAGGCCATGCATACTATATGTTGTACCCTTACAGTAATTTTCCATGCATAGAAAGGATTACGGTTTTTAAAGTGTATGTATAGCCAAATTTTTATTTTATTTTTTCCTGTCTCGTGAAAATAATTAGGACAGACAGAGGTGAATCTTTCCAGAAAGAACAACCTACACCCACCAAGCTGAGGCCTTATGGCCATATTTAAAATAGACTCTACAAGTTAAAATAAGACTATTATTTAAAGGGTACCTCCGGTCAAAAATGATTTTTTTCCTATTATTATGTATGTGTATGTTAAATATCTTTATCATTGATATTAATTTTCAGTATAAGGACTCTTTCACACGGGGCGGATCCGTGCTGATCCGCCCCACGGACACCCGCTTGCTCAGCACGGATCGCTCCGTCTATCCACGCTGAGCAGGAAGATGACAGATCTGTCTGCACACTGCGCAGGGATGGAAATGTCAGAGCGCTGCTTTCTTCTATGGGAGACCGGATGACGACAGACCACAGAGTCCGTCGTCATCCGATCTGATGACGGATGGAAAAGGAGGTCTTTCCTCCGTCAAACCTTTTCGGATTGGAGAGGGTCAGATGTCAGCGGACATGTCACCGCTGACATCCGACGCTCCATAGACCTCTATAGAGCATCCGTTCAGGTCCACCTAAAAAACTGACAGGCGGACCTGAACGGATCGTTCATGTGAAAGAGGCCTATCCGATTGTCCAGCTTAGATAAGACTTTCTAAGCTGGACAATCGGCTTCTTCCTGTTCTTCACCCACAACAATATCCCCCTTTATCTGAATAAGCCAAGCTGTCTTTCACTTCCTGAAAAGGTTGTCAGTGTTTCTTATGGCCCGTACACACAATCCGAAAATCGAACGAAAAATACCGCTTTCGACGTGATCATGCGATAATCGGATCGTTAGTACAGAGCTTTTGAGAGGAGGAGAGGCTCTTTACAGGCACTATGCAGGCACTATTTTTAGCGCTATAGCGCCTGTAAAGCGCCTCAGTGTGAAAGCAGCCCAAGGCTCTGTTTCCACTAGTGCAACTTGTAATGCAATTTTGGACACAAAGTCACATGACAAGTCACAGCATATTGATTTCAATGGCACCCGTTCCCATCTATGCAACTTTGAAAATAAACAACATTGAAAAGGTGCCTGTACTACTTTGATGCAACTTTGATCCAGAGTGTAAAGTTGGAGCAAAGCTGCACTCAGTGGCACTCTAAATCGCACAACTTTGGCAACAGTAAAATTAGCCCTTTTTTTAATATTGTGAAAGATAATGTTACGCCAAGTAAATTGATACCCAATATGTCACGCTTCAAAATTGCGCCCGCTCGTGGAATAGCATCAAACTTTTACAGGTTGCATGTTTTGCATTACAGAGGTGGTCTAGGGCTAGAATTATTGCTCTTGCTCTACCAATCTTGGCGATACCTCACGTGTGGTTTGACCGCCGTTTTCATATGTGGGCGCTACTCACATATGCGTTCGCTTCTGTGCGTGAGCTCATCGGGACAGGGGGGGTTTTAAAAAAAAAAATATTTTATTATTATTTATTTTACTTGATTTTATTTATTTTTACACTTTAAAAATAAACCAATCACTTTTATTCCTATTACAAGGAACGTAAACATTCCTTGTAACAGAAAAAAGCATGACAGGTCCTCTTAAATATGAGATCTGGGGTTTAAAAAGTCCTCAGATCTCATATTTGGACTTAAATGCAATAAAAAAAAAAAAAAAAAAAAAGTAAAGTCTTTTGGAAAAAATGACATTGAAAAAAAAAAAATTTACCTTTAAAGCGGAGGTCCACCCTAAAATGGACCTTCCGCTCATCGGATTCCTCCCCCCCTCCGGCGCCACAATTGGCACCTTTCAGGGGGGAGGGGGGTGCAGATACCTGTACAGTACAGGTATCTGCACCCACTTCCGGGATAGCTCTCTGCGGAAAGGGGTGTAGATTACGCCCCTTTCCGAAAGTCCCCCCGCTGCCTGCTGGGAAACATACAGATCCCAGAGGCAGCGGGTCCATCCTTATTGCGCAGCGCGACTCGCGCATGCGCAGTAGGGAACCAGGAAATGAAGCCGAAAGGCTCCACTTCCTGATTCCCATACCCAAGATGGCGGCGGCAGCACTCGAGTGTCGATCTAGAGATCGGCTTCGGGTGCCGACATCGCGGGCGCGCTGGACAGGTAAGTGTCACTATTTCAAAAGTCAGCAGCTGCAGTATTGTAGCTGCTGGCTTTTAAAAAAAAAAAAATGCGGAGTCCCGGTGGACTCCCGCTTTAAAAGGTATGGGCGGAAGTGCCGTTTTGACGTCGCTTCCGCACTCCTATGGTATAGAGACGAGTGGGGGCCGCCTCCTGTAAAGAGGGATATCTCGGTTGTGGCAGCAGCTGCTGTTACCGAGATATCCCTCTTCAAAATAATGATGTATATCTACATGAGGCGGTCCTTAAGTAGTTAATAATCAGACACTTACCTGTTCCAGGGTCCAGCGATGCGGTGGATCAAAGCCCCACTCGTCTCCCTCTCCGTTCAGCGGCGCCGGTATTGTAACTGTGAAGCCACTGCGCATGCACGAGCGGCGCTGCGTGATTGGCCGCGCAGACATCTGGGACCTGTCACGTGTCCCAGATGACTGACAAGAGGGAGGGGGCAGAGCTGAGCCCTTCCTGCGCCGAGGGGAAGTGAAGTCGCCAGCCCAGGCACTGAAGGAGGTAGACTTTTTTTTTTTTCTTTTTTTTTTGTATGCAAGGAAATTCTGTTGCGTCAAATAAGATGCAATCCAGTCATAACTGTAAAAGATTAGTGGTAACTGGTGACAGTGAAAATATATTTTGAGAATGTTTTTGATCACATCCATTCAGATTATTTTGTTTTTTGTTTTTGTCAAAACTGCACTGTGAGGCAAGTTAAAATTCAAATGTCCTCAGAGGTGTGGATGGGTGTCCTTTTTATTGTCCTGCAGCACAGAGACAATAGAAATAGAATATAAAACTACTTCATACACACTGGAAAATAAGGAAACTATCAATGTAGGTGCTGTAGGCCCCTTTTCCAATAATCTCTATTCACCCAATCTGCTGCTGGATGAGCTCAAAATTCTCTGTTCAACTGCAGATTTTGTGAAAGTTGATAGCTGTGCCCCCCTGTCACCATGTGACCTGCTTGTACATCTCAATTGGATGATCAGGCACCAAGCACTGGACTGAATGAGGTGGGAGCGGGTGTCATATGCCATCTGTGTGATCTACATTGCAGGGATTTTAACAAACTGTGGCAGATTCCTACCTTTTGTTATTCTGAAGAAATAGCTATTGGTGTCCATGTGCAGAGGTAATGTGTATGGGAGTGGTTTTAAAATGATCAATTAGCTGATGCACCTGCAGTGCTCAAATTAGAAAATTGGCAAATTCTGCATCCCTTTTGATGTGATTTCCCTTTGGGAGCATCACATTTTATGTAATACAATCTGTATACAGAACGCCTCCAGGTAGCCATATTGTATTTACAGAAAATAACAGCACTGCGGATTGAAAAGAAAAGCTAATTTTTTTAAATAATATTCAATTACAATATGACTTGAGTTGCAATTGTATACGCTATATTTTATTTGCCTTCCCCCCCCCCCCCCCCCCCCCATGAAAATGGAGCTACCCTTTAGGTATGGAAAAACTGACAGTCTACACAGAGAGGCTGCAATATTGGATTCACCAACAGGTGGCACTGAAGAGAAGACCTCAGATTGCTGTGCCTAATTTCCTGGAAGAAACCGTCCTAAATTGAAGAAATACCCCTTTTCGTTCTTCCATTTGGTATATTTGGAATCTATTATGCAAATTATTATCTTCAAAGGACACCTGTATCGAGAGATATACGCCAGCCGACAAACTAAAAATACCAGGTATATGGCTGTCTCTGATTTCATTATTTTGAGCTACCAACTTATAGGAGATCTGCTGTCAGTGAAGGCAGAGCTCCCGATCTGCACACTAGATTTATACTGAGGCTACAGGATGAGTAAATATCAGGAATTCAATATTTTCAGCAATGGCAGCCTACATAAATGCAATACTCTGAGTACAGGTCTCCTTCAGCATATAAAAATTTGCCCGGAGAAGGCAGTTACATGAAAAGTTATATATTGATAACAAGACCTGCATGTTGATGGAATTCACATTCAAAGCAGGCTGATTTAGCTAACCTTTTACTTCCTGTGCTACAAAGTCCACAATGATAACAGCTGCTGATCAGAGCCTGAATCAGCAGATTAAATATTCTGAGGACATTATGAAAGGAGGAGACTTTGCAGCACACTGAGCACTTAATAACAATGAATATATGAGTCAGCAATTTCGGAGAGCTAAAAGTACAAACATTTTGCGATTTACAGGTGTGTACGCATATATTATACATAAACTCGCTGACCTACAGTTAGGCCTCATGTATCCTGCTGCTGGTACGTTTAAAGTCAGTATCGACACCGGGAAAAGAGTGGCGTTAAAAGGTGATTTTTATCAGCGTTTTGCATTGTTGTCAATGTGCTTTTAGCCGCGTTTCTTTGCCTCTATTCAAAAATCAATGGTTCCCTATGGGAGCCCATTGATTTGCATAGAAGTTGCACCACAAGTTGGATCATGATGATCAGACTTGCGGTGCGACTTGTGTGCTGAGGATCTTGAAGGGGAACCCCGCACCAAAAAGAATGGTGCGGGGTCCCCCCCCCCCAAAAATCCATACCAGACCCTTATCTGAGCATGCAGCCAGGCAGGTCAGGAAAGGGGGTGGGGATGAGCAAGCAGCCAGCCCCCCGATCATACCAGGCCCTGCGCCCCCCACCCCAAAGCACCTTGTGCCCATGTTGATGAAGACAAGGGCCTCTTCAGGACAACCCTGGCATGTGGTTGTCTGGGTCTGCGGACGGGGCTTATCAAAACCTGGAAGCCCCCTTTAACAAAGTGGCCGCCAGATCCCGGGCCCCCACCCTAAGTGAATGAGTATGGGGTACATTATACCCCTACCCATTCACAAAAAAAAAAAAGTATCAAAAATAAAAACAGTACACAGGTTTTTAAAGTATTTTATTAAGGCAGCTCTGGTGTCTCTTCCGATTTCTTCTCCCTCCTCTGACGAGGTCTTCTCCCTCTTCCAGTCCTCCTCTCTGCCCTGTCTTCCTGCTCTTTTGCAGGGTCTTCAATGCTGTCTTTTTCCGATGTTGACTCAACGTGATCTCCCAGTGTAATGCTGGGTCCGCCATGTGCAAGGACTTATATTGCCATGGGGCGGGGCCACCTATGGACATCTGGAGGCTCCGCCCCCTTGTAATATCACCACCCAGAGCATGATGAGGCGATGACTTCACAAAGGGGTGGGACCTCCCGATGACGTCACTGGGTGGCCCCGCCCCATGCCAAAAAAAGTCATTGCACACAGCGGACCCAGCATTACCCCGGGAGATCGCATCAAGTGAACATCAGAAGAACAACAGAGGGAGAAGACAGCGGGAAAGACCTGGCAAAAGAGCGAGATGGCAGGGCAGGGGGAGGAGTGGGATCGGCAGAGGAGGGGAGAAGAAATCGGAAGAGACGCCGGATCTGCCTTAATAAAAATACTTTAAAATCCTGTGTTTTTGATACTTTTTTAGTGAATCGGTACCCCATACTCATTTACATAGGGTAGGAGCCGGGATCTGGGGGGCCCCCCCTCGTTAAAAGGGGGCTTCCAGATTCCGAAAAGCCCCCGCCCGCAGACCTCGACAACCACTGACTGGCCAGGGAAGAGGCCCTTGTCCTCATCAACATGGGGACAAGTTGCGTTGGGGTGGGGGGTCCAGGGCATGTGGCCTGGTTTTGTCCAAGAGGGGTGGGGAACCGCTCGCCACCCCCCCCCTTCCTGACATGTCAAACTGCGTGCTCAGATAAGGGTCTGGTATGGATTTTGGGGGGGGGGGCCCCAAGCCAAAAAAATGACGTGTGGGTAGCCCCTTAAAATCCATACCAGACAGAAGGATCTGGTATCATCCTGGGGGGAACCCCATGCCAATTTATTTTTTACTTCGGGGGGGGTTCCCTTCAAGATCCTCAGCACACAAGTCGCACCACAAGTTGGATCATTAATCATTATCCGCCTTCTTTTCAAATCAATGGGCTCCCATAGGGAACCACTGATTTTGAATAGAGGCAGAGAAAATTGAGTATGGTCTGAGATACTTTTTTTTATTTGCACTAACATACAATTTTTCAGGACAAGCTTTCAGGGTCCCCTTCTTCAAGGTCCAAGCAGTACCGATTTATACATTTTTAAGCAGAATGTTAAAAAAAAAAAAAAACGCATACAAATCAATGGTAGTAAAGATAGCAGCAGAGTGAGTCAGATAAGACAGAGGGAGAGCTATAGAATGGAGGGGGGATGCTAGTCACAGAGGGGGTCGTAAAACTTTAGTATAATGGGTAAGGAAACCTATATCTAAATTCAGACCATTTTTTTGTGTCAAAAAGAATTATTCTTAGTTCAAACGTTTCCCTTTCCTGGATAGTTCTGAAATTCACTTTGAGGCTGGGTTCACACTGCTGCGGGGGGAGATCCGGATGTGATTCGCACCGCAAATCACATCCGATCTCCGTAGTGCTGCGAGTTCAGCCATACAGATAGTATGGCTGAACTCGCAGCGGTCCCGCAGCAAACTCGCACGGGACCCTTTTTTTCGTCCGCAACAGAATCGGATCGCATGGGCGTTCACACCATGCGATCCGATTCTTGTGCGAGTCGGCAGATCGCACTGCGATATGCGATCGGATCTGGGGGTGTCATTAACATATCATTGACACTCCCAGCCGTTCGCATAGGGCAGTGTGAACTGCCGGCGGGAGTCGTGCGATGCGGGAAAACGCCGCGAATTCGCGGCGTTCCCGCATCGCAGCGGTGTGAACCCGGCCTGAGAACTAAAACATTGAGGTCTTCTATAGTGTGTCCGGTTGTGAGAAGTGATGTCCCACAGGTGTGTATAAACTGTCTTCTTTACGTTCCTTGATGGTATGCCTGTGCAAATTGATCCTCGCTTGCAACTTCTGTCCTGTTTCACCAACATAAGATCCTTTGCTGAACCTCTTGCATTGGATGAGGTACACAACATTACTGGAGGTACAGTTGTAAGATCCCATGATATTGAAGGTCCCATTTGCGTGTGTGACACTTTCGGATAGATTGATCTGGTTGCATAGTTTGCAGCGTTTTTTTTTTTTTTATTGCAGGGTTTGCTACCATTATTTGTGACTTCATAATCAGAGTGAAGTTTCCTGCTGATAAGTTTGTGTCTGAGGTTGGGTGGTTGTCTGAAAGCCAACAATGGAGGTTGTTGGAATATTCCTTTCAGAGTTTTATCCCTCTGTTATAATGGGTTGTAAATCTTTGATTATCTATTTGATTACTTCTAGTGCTGGGTTGTATGTGGTGACTAGAGGTACTCGGTTATTTGTTTTTTTTTTCTCTGTGTATTGGAGATTTTCTCTTTGGGTTTTCAAGGCTGTGTTTATGCTGTTGATGGTTTTGTCTTTGTAACCTTTCTTATGGAAGGAGTCTGCCAGTGTTCTGAGATGTTTATCTCTGTCTTCTGGGTCTGAACAAATTCGGTGGTATCTGATGGCCCGGCTGTGTATGATGGCCCGTTTAGTGTGTTGGGGGTGAAAACTGGAACTGTGAAGATAGCTGCATCGGTCAGTCGGTTTTCTGTATATCGAAGTGTGAAGCTTGTGATCCCAGATGTATACTGTAGTGTCTAGGAAGTTGACATGAGTGTTTGAATAATCCATTTTTAGTTTGATAGATGGGTAAAAAGTGTTGATCAATGAGAAGAATTGGTTTAGATTTTCTTCACCTTCAGTCCATATCATGAAGATATCATCAATATAGCGATAATATCTGTATGGCTTTTGTTGTATTCCGTTCAGGAATTTGTCCTCCAGAAATAAGTTTGCATATTGGAGTGCCATTTTGAATCCCATAGCAGTACCCATACACTGGAGATAGATGTCATTATTGAAAGTGAAGTAGTTGTGTGCAAGAATGAATTCGATGAGCTGTGTCACATCCTCAGCAGTGTATTTTTGGTTTGGTGAGGATAATCTGTGACATGCCGCCAACCCATCCTTGTGAGGGGTTCTCGGTCACAATTGCACTAATACGGCTACAATCACAGAGGCAGAGAAACGCCTGAGGAGGCTTAACGCTCTGTATATAGCTGCTCTTGAACACTATTTTAGGGTGCTCAGACAATATAAACTCCACTGTTGATAAACTTCAAAAAACATCCATGTGTACATGAACACATAGGATAACAGAGGGGAGTTTAAGGGCTGTTAAAAAAAAAAATGCCCTAACTCCTAAAAATGTCAGTTTATGAGCTTCAGTGTGCATGGAGCCTTACAGGCTGACATAATGTAGACGCTGACTTGTTTTACCAGACTTTTTTTTTTTAATTTAACCTGGACATGCTCGGATTTGATTTCAGGGATCAGACCTGCCCAACAAGTGCTCCTTTTACATCTATGTGGACCAGCCAAAACATCTCTCAGTAACAAGGTATTAATACCAGGATAGCCCTAAATTAAACGGCTGTAAAAAGACCATATGAACGGTCTCAAGCACTATTCCCAATGTGAACTAAGCAAGCAAAATCTTAAACTACTGTACATTTTCTGGGTGGCAATTCAACAAATTATTACAGGCTATATCCAGTCGTGCCAGTAGTCTTTGATAAAGCTAATCAATTTCCAGTGGCAGGAAGGACCATGTCTCCCTTGTCCAGATTGAGACTTCAAAATTAAGAAAAATAATAAAATAAAAGTTAACAAAAAATCCAAAATTAAATGCTAAATAGGTAAACTGATAAGAAAAAATAAAAAATAAATAAATATATATATATATATATATATATATATATATATATATAAGTTTCCCCACCCCAATGGCCATGTCCAAACAATGTCACATAAAGACCGTCTTTACAAATTATCAAATGTACGTAAAAAATAGAAATAAAATGATTGTGTGGCCCTCTTGACAGATTGGGGGGGAGGGGGGGTGGCACAACATTTTAAAAATGTATATGACTTCTGTGCATGTAGGTTACATATGGTTACTCCTAGAGAGATGACAGATTTCAAAAGTACTGGCACGTGTTGTCAGAGGGGAATATAACATAGCTAGATCAAAGCCGCATTGTTGCTGGCTAACAATTTGTATAAAGATCAAGCCCATAAGAGATCAGGTGCTTTTTATGGAGGAAGAGGCTCATTTTTAGCATAGTCTCATCTCATACAGATTATCAAGCTTAGCTTCTGGTGGTCCTCAAGATCATACAAACATACAAAAAAATAAGCAGCGCCCCAGCGGTGGGTGCCAGCGGGAGGAGCAGCGCCCCAGCGGTGGGTGCCAGCGGGAGGAGCAGCGCCCCAGAGGTGGGTGCCAGCGGGAGGAGCAGCGCCCCAGCGGTGGGTGCCAGCGGGAGGAGCAGCGCCCCAGCGGTGGGTGCCAGCGGGAGGAGCAGCGCCCCAGCGGTGGGTGCCAGCGGGAGGAGCAGCGCCCCAGCAGTGGGTGCCAGCGGGAGGAGCAGCGCCCCAGCAGTGGGTGCCAGCGGGAGGAGCAGCGCCCCAGCAGTGGGTGCCAGCGGGAGGAAAAGCGCCCCAGCAGTGGGTGCCAGCGGGAGGAAAAGCGCCCCAGCAGTGGGTGCCAGCGGGAGGAAAAGCGCCCCAGCAGTGGGTGCCAGCGGGAGGAAAAGCGCCCCAGCAGTGGGTGCCAGCGGGAGGAAAAGCGCCCCAGCAGTGGGTGCCAGCGGGAGGAGCAGCGCCCCAGCGGTGGGTGCCAGCGGGAGGAGCAGCGCCCCAGCAGTGGGTGCCAGCGGGAGGAAAAGCGCCCCAGCAGTGGGTGCCAGCGGGAGGAAAAGCGCCCCAGCAGTGGGTGCCAGCGGGAGGAAAAGCGCCCCAGCAGTGGGTGCCAGCGGGAGGAAAAGCACCCCAGCAGTGGGTGCCAGCGGGAGGAAAAGCACCCCAGCAGTGGGTGCCAGAGGGAGGAAAAGCACCCCAGCAGTGGGTGCCAGCGGGAGGAAAAGCGCCCCAGCAGTGGGTGCCAGCGGGAGGAAAAGCGCCCCAGCAGTGGGTGCCAGCGGGAGGAAAAGCGCCCCAGCAGTGGGTGCCAGCGGGAGGAAAAGCGCCCCAGCAGTGAGTCCAAGCGGAGGAAAAGCGCCCCATCAGTGGGTCCCAGCAGGAGGAAAAAGCGCCAGTAGGAGGAATAGTGTCCCAAGGGTCAGATAATGGTATGCAAAGGGCCACACTTTGGAGATCACTGATCTAGACCTGTCAGATTTAGCTGAAGGGCAAGGTTCATGGCCAATTCTGTAAATGATCTTATGTTCAACAGATGATCTGTAAGTGAATGGACACTTGTAATTAAAACTTATGTTGTGCAAACACCTCCCACCTGCAGGATGTTTTACTATCAATATCCTGACACAGTGTACTTTTTTTAATGGCAACACTGTTCAGTGGAACTTTTAATCTTCCAAAAAAAAAAAAACACTGCATCAAGATATACAGTAGGATGTCAAATTAAAAAGGCATTTTTGTACAAAGCTGTATTTGTCTGGAGCATGTTTCAGCTGGCAAAACGACCTCAATGGCTTCATAATACACAGTGTTTGGGACTAATGATTGCTTCAGGGCAGGACAGGCTATTTCTAGATTGAAGAAGACACTTGTTATCCTGGTTTCAGCCATAATCGTTTGACAATCAATTTAAAACTTAAGAGTCAATATCACATTATGAGGTTACGATAGAGCCTATTGTTCCTTCACCTGCCTTATCAGTAACTGCAAACAATTCATGACTAAGCAAGCTTTAGAAAGGAGGCATTACATATACAAAGATAAGCCAAGTCCACACTGTTTACATTGCACAGCATCAAACAAGACAAAGAAGGAAAGTCTGTGCAAGGTACATTTACAAGCACACAGAGGCAGACAGATGTTGGCTACACTAATGCGAGGTGAAGACAACACTGACACAAACAATGGAAAAACATTTAACGTTGCAAATCCACTATACACATCTCTGTAGGTTCCTGAGCAAAATGTGCAACATGGGGGGGCTACCAGTCACCTCCTGTCCAACATTCTTGGATTGAAAATCAAAAAAACAGGGCAGAAATCTGTCACCCGAACAGCTGCATCCAATCAGATTCCAGTATTCTGACAGGTGCCAGCTGTGGCTGCCAGAATACAACAGCCATAAAGTAAAGTCCTCGACCTGTGCTATATAGCGTGGATGGGGAGATTGGTTAGAAGATCAGGTTTAACAAAAAATAGTCTATGTATGTGTAACCAGCATGGCAGATGAAACCGTGGATGGGTGGCCTGTGCAGGCAAAGCAACATACTGGTCTGTCATTGCCTGCTTCTGGGTTAATGAAAAGGCGTGGAGGCAAATAAATTTAAGTACCACTGAAAAGTATTTATTACCTCTTGTACACATCAGAGTAATTTCCCTAACAAAGCCTTTATCTTGCTTTCTCACCAGAAAAGCATTGTCTATATTTTAGAGCACCAAGGTGCATGCTAGTCCATAAAAGGACACAATCAGGCAAAATCACAGTAAGCCCTCACTCACACGTAGGCCAAATGTGTAAACAGCGATAAAAACCTGACAAGTGTTCTAATCCATCTAAAAATAAAAATAAAGTTTTGCCTTTAGTTATACTTTAATATTTCACAGCAGAAGAGGCAGAGACCACTAAAAGTTTAAGTGATATTAAAGGCAAAACAAACATGTCATACTTGCCTGCCCCAAATCCACCTCGGGTTTCAAGCCCCCTCCGCCAGCACTCCTGACCCCTACTCCTTCTGCCGAGTGCCCCCATAGCAGCAGCTTGCAATAGGGGCACCCGAGCAGGAGCGCTCCTGAGACGCTATTCTGCATGTCCATTCAGACATGGAATTGTGGCTCGCCCCCACCCCCTCTCTCACCTCACATGTTCTGGCTGTGGTTGACAGCAGTGGGAGCCAAAAAGCTCAGCCTTTACAATCAGTTTAAGATCTTGCTGGAATTCTGGCAGGATCAACAGGTATTTTTTGCACATTTCAAACATACAAAAAAAAAAAAACAAAAAAAAAAAAAAAAAAAAGACTTTCACTGGTATATGTAACAGACCAAAAAGAAGCAAAATAAGGAAGGTTCATGGTTAGGGATAACATGCACCTTAACTATGTGCAAAAGTTCTGTCATCCCAGGCCTTAAAATGAGGCCTTAAAATGCCAAACCCAGAAGATGACTAGATCAAGATGTTAGCAGGAGCAGTGAGACATGGCAGATGTTGCATCAATGAAGGAGGGCACCTTGGCAGGTAAGGCCTTGTTCACATGGGGGTATAACAGCATACACCCAATGCGAGGGCACGTTCCATGCATCCCCGTGCAGACAGTACTATTCATATAAAACTGGGACCCAGCAGCTGTGCCCATCTTCCACAATATAAAAATAAGCTGTGTGCTTGAACATTAAGGGAAAAGCCCTGGGGACACGCAGCAGACATTTAGCGGAATCTCAGTAATTGCATGTGATCTGCACCGCAGATTCTGATCACTTGTATGGCTGAACGCACATTGGATTCGCACAGAAAATAGTGCAGGGACTTTTTTTTCCCCCGCACTAGAATCAGATCGCATGGGTATTCTCACCTATGCGATTCGATTGCTGAGCAATTTCACAGTTCGCACTGCAATCTGTGAACTAAACTAGGGGTAATGATACCCACAGAAGGTTCACACAAGCTGCAGGAGAGGAGCGATGCAGGAATCACGCTGGTTCCTGCATCGCACTAGTGTGAACCCAGCTTCACAGTGGATGTAAACCTTAAAGAAATTTGATCAAGGCACATATATCTGCAGTGTTTTCTTATCGCTCTCCAAAGCTTTAAGTACCGTCTCTTTCTGTTGCTCCCTTCTATTATCACCGCAACTTCTGACAAGTTCTGACAACCGAGATAAAACCAGCCTGAAATTTGTGTCCAGGTGGTTGCTATAAATAGATTATCAGAGAGCTGGTCTATACACAGCACGTTCCTTTCTTCCTTCGCCTATGTGGAGTGGGGAAGGAACAGGAAGAGAAAATTTCTAAAACAATGTGTACTTTCTGAAGAACATAGCAAGCTGAAGACAGCAGATATACATGTAAAACTTATGTAAGGAGATTGGTTTCATCTCTGTTCACTTCAACGTGTGAGTGATAGAGATTATATATATATATATATATATATATTAGTGAGGGTTTACATTCACTTTAAACTAGGGAGTAAGGTAAACTGGAGTACATCAACCAACACATATGTACTTCTAATGCTCTTCAGCAGTTTTTTTGGGGGTTTTTTTCTACTAGTTGCCTGTACAGTCCAGCTCTCAGTGACCTTCAGAACATCTTTAGTCAAAGTTTATAAGAAACAATAATTTTCATAACAAATATTAATAAATGAGGACACTGCCTCATATTTCTGGGATTACTGTAGAAGGGGATCCCTTGACACAGGAAATACATTAACAGTCAATACGCAGCCAAAACCGTCATTTTTATGTGTGTTTATATTACAGGCATCAGGGATTTGGTAAAAAATGAAAAAAGGCTAAAACAAAAGAAGACAATTTCCCAATACAGCCTGATCCCCGTAATCCTCTGTTGTGTTTAGTACTGCGTGCATGCAGGGGATAAGCAGCACACTCCACGGATACATTAATTCCTAGGGAACAGTTGTTCCATTAAAAAAAGAAACCTCAAAAAGGGTCGCTTTTCCATCTGTGTGACCTGCTCTGACACATGGAAATAAAATAAGCAAAGGATTAAAAGGGAGCTCCCATACTTCCAAAGCACCCGAAACATGTTGATCCGAGAACAGGTCCCCTACAGCTGGCACAAGAAGATAAAATCCCAAAAAAGGAGCAGGCACTTTTGAAGATCAGAGTAGGGAAAAGGTTTTAGAAGACGCTGGCTGCGAGGAGAGATAACACAGACCAGCAGCTCTTGGGAGTGATAATCATGAGCAGGGGAGGGTGAAGGAATGTGAGCAGGCAACAATCTTATGCTGACAAAAGTGCAGCAAACTGAGCAACTTCTGAAAAGTGAGATCAAAGTCCGCCAAAGTGAAACAAAGAATGAAAGTAAAGCTGGAAATGGATATCTGCATGTACAGACATCTAGACAAGGGAAACAATCTTACATGGTCTGCAAGCATGGCTTCTGTTTAGTCAATAGCAGAAGGAATGAACAGTACACAGTCTCATACTTTGCTTATACCATAGGAAACATAGGGTGAGGTTTACTAAAACTGGTGCACACAGAATCTGGTGCAGCTGTGCACAGCAACCAATCAGCTTCTACCTTCAGTTGTTCAATTAAGCTTTGACATCAAAACCTAGAAGCTTATTGGTTACTATGCAACAGTTTTAGTAAATCTCCCTCACTGTGTTTAATGCTCTAACTGGTCTAATGTCCTGAGAATTGTCATGCAGGACTTGGATAGGTAGATCAGGAAAAGGTCGCCTCATGTCTATAAAGAATGTTCAATGTGAGACTGAAGTGGAAGTCCAGGCAAGATCTAAGCTCAAAACGGCTCCCACCTTCCCTCCAAAGTCCCATTCTAACTGCAGAACAGTGGTCCCAAACCTTTTTGGCACTGGGGATCGGGGGAGGGGGGGGGGGTTGTCGCCATGTTGCCTGCCACCAGATGCAGTTGGTCACTTGCCAGTCAAACACGTAGAGGGGGCTCCGCTGTCTCACCTCCACCAGTGTAGCAGCCCTGCTGTGTGGGCATTAGAGCGGTGATGCAGTCGGCGAGAGATGTCATCTCTCTGCTCGCCCTCCGCTGCATGTCAGACAGGGCAGACTTCGCGGCCCAGGGGTTTGCGACCCCCTGCTGTAGAAGGCAGATGCTTATACGGCCACTGCCCTGATGACATTTGCTTTGTGACAAAATGCATCGGATGAGCGGAAGTGACATCGCTACGCACCCCGATACCATAAGCAGCATTTTAAAGGAGACGGCGGCTGATCGGATGCTCTTTGCAGGCTCTTTTATATGGAGTTTTTATACTAACATTAATGAGAGTATTCATTCTGGGGTGTTAATAAATATGGGAATTAAATTGTCCTCTTTCTTCTAAGTAATCTATTTTGCCTGGATCTTTGGAGCGCATTACTGTGTCCTCTATTAGAAGATCTTTTGGAGACCCAACGACCGCATGTTTATAGCGTTATTTGACCACATCTTCTACATTGTTATGCATTTTGGTAAGGTATTGGGTGTGCTCATAGGGTGAATGTGATGCGTGAAGAGTCCTTTTGATTTATAGATGGTTGAAGTGTAGCTCTAGCTCCTAAAGTATAGACATCCTAGATTGTAAGCTTTAAAGAGTAGGGCCATCTGATTCTTGCTGTATTGAATTGTATTGTAAACTGTACGGTGTACCCTCGTGTTGTAAAGCACTGGGTAAACTGTTGGCACATTATAAATCCTGTAAAATAATAATAATTAGAGAGTATAAGTAATATTTGACCCTCTGAGAGGAACGTTATGCCTAGAGAAAATTGCAAAAATGTCAACTCTCGCATTATCCAATCATACAGGTACCTGGAAGTGGTGAAGGGAATGTCGTCTCCTTTCCACAGGGACATAAATTGGTAGCCGACCATATTTCCCTAGATCTCTTGCCAGTTAGGTTGGCCATACTTGGACCAAATTTCAACAGGTCCCTAAAGAACTGGCTGAAATTGACAGGGATTGGCGGCTGGTGGCTGTCTCCCTTGTCGGACACATAGTACAGTAACCTCATTGACAAATTGCACAGCCTAAAGGGATAAAGTATAACAATAGGATACAATGACAACTACGTCTAAAAAAAAACATGACCTCAATCTCAATATCAGTAAACATATGTACATGTTGATAACTGCCTGTATATACACACCAGGAAAGGCAACAAATGCTTTCATCAAGTGTCCCTTTAACAATACTGGTGTCTGCTAAAGGAAAAGGAAATCTAGAGCAACATGCATGCCTATTGTGCTGCTTCAAAGTCTCTCTACCATTCCTCAGTGTGTTTAAACAGAAGGTCACAGCACATTTGGAGCCACTTTGGTTAGCAACATTCCCCCTCCTGCCACCAAGAGTATTCGGGAAATCATTTCAGCTATTAATCACTTTAATGCAGGCATGTCCAAAATCTGATCCGCATTCCGGTTTTGGAAAGGCCCGACCTAGTAATTTTGACATGTATATCTTTTGTGGCCCCAACAAATCCCCGAGCGCCGGGGGCCACAAAAGATATATATGCTGGGTGCCTTGGAGGGGGCAGGATGAGTGTCTAACATACAGGAGAATTTCCTGTTTACACAGCTGCTTCTGTAAAAGGAAGTCCAGTCTCCTGAGCTGCCATTGAAGGACTGTTCTGTCCATCAAAGGAGGTGGAACTTTCTATTCAAGAGACCGGTTTCTCCTGTATGTAATCTGCCCCCTCCCTGTCTCCTCCAAGGCCACAGATGGGCATAAATCAGGCTGCACTCATGGCAACGGGGGGGTGGGGGGTGCGGCACTCATGGCAAAGGGGGGGGGGGTGCTGCACTCATGGTAAAGGGTGCTGCACTCATGGCAACGGGTGGGGGGGGGTGCTGCACTCATGGCAACGGGGGAAGGGGGGGTGCTGCACTCATGGCAACGGGGGGAGGGGGGGGTGCTGCACTCATGGCAACGGGGGGAGGGGGGGTGCTGCACTCATGGCAACGGGGGGGTGCTGCACTCATGGCAACGGGGGGGGTGCTGCACTCATGGCAACGGGGGGGGGTGCTGCACTCATGGCAACGGGGGGGGGTGCTGCACTCATGGCAACGGGGGGGGTGCTGCACTCATGGCAACGGGGGGGGGGGGGGGTGGGGGGTAAGCTGCACTCATGGCAACGGGGGGGGGGGTGCTGCACTCATGGCAACGGGGGGGGTGCTGCACTCATGGCAACGGGGGGGGGGGTGCTGCACTCATGGCAACGGGGGGGGGGTGCTGCCTGCACTCATGGCAATGGGGGGGGGTGCTACACTCATGGCAACGGGGGGGGGGGGGGGTGCTACACTCAAGGCAACGGGGGGGGGGGGGGTGCTACACTCATGGCAATGGGGGGGGGTGCTGCCTGCACTCATGGCAACGGGGGGGGGGGGTGCTACACTCATGGCAACGGGGGGGGGGGTGCTGCACTCATGGCAACGGGGGGGGGGTGCTGCACTCATGGCAACGGGGGGGGGGTGCTGCACTCATGGCAACGGGGGGGGGGGGGTGCTGCACTCATGGCAATGGGGGGGGGGGGTGCTGCACTCATGGCAACGGGGGGGGGGGGTGCTGCACTCATGGCAACGGGGGGGGGTGCTGCACTCATGGCAACGGGGGGGGGTGCTGCACTCATGGCAACGGGGGGGGGGGGGGGGTGCTGCACTCATGGCAACGGGGGGGGGGGGTGCTGCACTCATGGCAAGGGGGGGGGTGCTGCACTCATGGCAATGGGGGGGGTGCTTCACTCATGGCAATGGGGGGGGGGTGCTGCCTGCACTCATGGCTATGGGGGGGGGTGCTACACTCATGGCAACGGGGGGGGGGGTGCTACACTCATGGCAACGGGGGGGGTGCTACACTCATGGCAACGGGGGGGGGTGCTACACTCATGGCAACGGGGGGGGGGGGGGGTGCTACACTCATGGCAACGGGGGGGGGGCTACACTCATGGCAACGGGGGGGGGGGCTACACTCATGGCAACGGGGGGGGGGTGCTACACTCATGGCAACGGGGGGGGGTGCTACACTCATGGCAACGGGGGGGGGTGCTACACTCATGGCAACGGGGGGGGGGGGGGCTACACTCATGGCAACGGGGGGGGGTGCTACACTCATGGCAACGGGGGGGGGTGCGACACTCATGGCAACGGGGGGGGGTGCGACACTCATGGCAACGGGGGGGGTGCTGCACTCATGGCAACGGGGGGGGTGCTGCACTCATGGCAACGGGGGGGGTGCTGCACTCATGGCAACGGGGGGGGTGCTGCACTCATGGCAACGGGGGGGGTGCTGCACTCATGGCAACGGGGGGGGTGCTGCACTCATGGCAACGGGGGGGGTGCTGCACTCATGGCAACGGGGGGGGTGCTGCACTCATGGCAACGGGGGGGGGGGGTGCTGCACTCATGGCAACGGGGGGGGGGGGGTGCTGCACTCATGGCAACGGGGGGGGGGGTGCTGCACTCATGGCAAGGGGGGGGGGTGCTGCACTCATGGCAAGGGGGGGGGTGCTGCACTCATGGCAAGGGGGGGGGTGCTGCACTCATGGCAAGGGGGGGGGTGCTGCACTCATGGCAAGGGGGGGGGTGCTGCACTCATGGCAAGGGGGGGGTGCTGCACTCATGGCAAGGGGGGGGTGCTGCACTCATGGCAAGGGGGGGGTGCTGCACTCATGGCAAGGGGGGGTGCTGCACTCATGGCAAGGGGGGGGGGGTTGCTGCACTCATGGCAAGGGGGGGGGGTTGCTGCACTCATGGCAAGGGGGGGGGTTGCTGCACTCATGGCAAGGGGGGGGGGGTTGCTGCACTCATGGCAAGGGGGGGGGGGGGTTGCTGCACATGGGTATTGATCTGATTAGGCTGCATTGATGGGCACTGATCCTTATTTTGCTTCATGGTTCTTTATTTAAAATGTAAGATTTTTTCCTGAAACTTCCCTCTTAAAGTGAAGGTGCGTGTTATATGCCGATAAATACAGTATATCCAAATAACACACCCAAGCTCAACTCTTCAGCACACACAGCCACAAAGGCAAGAGAATGTTTGTTGGACAGTGTATTAACAACGAATTTTAATGGCAAAATGGTCCACCCTCACGCATGTTCACTTCATCAAATCTGGCCCTCTTTGAAAAAAGTTTGGACACCCCTGCTTTAATGGGATGATTATCCCAATTATCACCACGAACTGTTTTCCCACTGCTCAACAAGCTTAGTTGTGGGTGACTTCCTGTTTCGTTCACAAAACCACCATGCAAAGGTGAAGAATCAAAACAACTGGTGTAGCAAACATGCGATGAGTGTTGGGCTGATTATGTTACCAAGGCACAGACAGGTCACTGCTAAAGTGAGCCTGCACAAATCAGGAGACACAACAATCCTGACACATATTTGAGAAATGAATCAGTTGGTATTTTTGAAAGAGGAACTTAAAGTTCAGCTAGCTTGTTCTACAAATGCCTACTTGCTTAAAGTAAATCCAAAGTTGAATGCCATCATTTATAGTATGCAGGAATATAAAACGTTGAAGCTCAAAACGTCTTTGTAAGAGGATGCAACATACATGAGATAAGAGACAAGATGGGGGTCTTTCACCCTGGGTACTGGTTATGCATCTGCCCCCTCTTGTAGTGGAAGGGGTCTGCTGGGTTCCTCCCACAGCTCTGCGCTCTGTACTACAAGGTGTCACTGGGAAGGAAATGTCCTGTAAGCCGCACATCACTGCAAGCCCTATGTGAGAGAGTATAACAACCTCAGCCTGGGCTCCAATCAGAGGACACACCAACGCATTTTGCTCTGGGGCGAAGTGAAAAACACATTGGGGGCATAGCCTAAATGGAGCCCATGCTAAGGCTGTTACACCCGCTTACATAGGGCTTGCGATGTGCAGCTTATAGGACAAGAGTCGCCAGAGGCGCACGCGGCGCTGGTCCAGATGCATGTGGCCGATGGGTGTGATCGCCGTCTGCCACCCACAATTGCAGGCAAGAGAATGTGTGTGTGTGTGTGCACACAAATGCCTGTTCTGTCAGGGGAGTGAGATGTATCATTTGTTGCTAGCAAGTAGAAAAAGCAATATGTCTCCTCCCCCAGTCTGTCCCATCCCCCCACAGTTATAAACACTAACTAGGGAACACATTTAACCCCTTGATCGCCCCCTAGTATTAACCCCATCCCTACCAGTGACATTTACAGTAATCATTGCATTTTTTTAGCACTGATCGCTGTATAAATGTCAATGGTCCAAAAAATGTGTAAAAAATGTCAGATCTACCGTAATGATGCAGTACCGCCAAAAATAGCAGATCACCGCCATTACTAGTAAAAAAAAAAGAAAAAAAATGCTATAAATCGTTCCCATAGTTTGTAGACTATAACTTTTGCAAAAACCAATCAATATACGCTTATTGCATTTTTTTTTACCAAAAGTATGTAGAAGAATATATATTGGCTTAAACTGATGAAGAAATTTAAAACATTTTTGGGGATATTATAGCAAAAACTAAAAAATAAAATATATATTTTTTTAAACCGTTACTCTTTTTGTTTACAGCACAAACTGCAGAGGTGATCAAATACCACCAAAAGAAAGTTCTATTTGTGGGGAAAAAAAAGGACACTAATTTTGTTTGGGTACAACCTCGCACAACCGTGCAATTGTCAGTTAAAGCGGTGCCAAAATGGTAAAAAGTGCTCTGGTCAGGAAGGGGTAAAATCTTCCGGGCCTGAAGTGGTTAATATACCAATAAGGAGCATATAAAGAAAAGTTCATGGGTTACACATCCTTTTCTAATATCGATGTATCAGTTTTGTGGGGGGGGGTGGGGTTTTGGCGGTTTCCACTTTTGTTTTTTACCTGGAGATTGTGTGAGGAGTGTTCGATGTACTAACAGATTTATATACACTACACATAAAGCCTCCTTTTAAGCCCCCCTGCCAGAGTTAAATGGGTTGCTTTATTTCTGTAACCGACACATTCTGCTGGAGAGCTTGTTCTTTTGAACAAGCAAATAAAAATTATTATAAAGAGCCTGTCAGATTTCACGGCCAGCGGTTATAGACACCAACAGTAATCATTGTGTTCCATTGTGTGGTGAAGGCTCGAACCCCCCCCCCCCCCCCCCTTGACTGAGAAAGGGTTGAGAAACACTGCTCTAGAAGCTGTGCCAAAAACAGGCAGGCATATAGTTATTTGTATTGCCTATAGTCTACCCACAACTGATATCTTCCCCATTACCGATGTGCAATGCCTGGTTTTGCACCATTTTTGCACAGAGGCAGCCATTTTGACAGTGGGAGGAATTTTCTTCCTTGTGTCAGCCTCCAGCAAAGAGAGAGAATAGTGAGCAGCTCAATAGCAACATCACCAAATATCACACTGAAGCTATACAAGTGCAGTACCGGTACATTTCTTGATATTCTTTATAACACAGTGAAACTCCACTTTTTGAATTTAGGTCCAATTTAACAAAGTTGAGAGCAGCAACTGGATTTTGCTTCACACAAGCCATATACCACAAAAGAATATTACTCTATAAATATACAAAACTTAAACACTAAATTTTACCTTAAAGTCGTTAAGCCACTCTAACCTGCATCTGTATCTGTATATGCTCCATCCGCGCTGTCTCCTATTGTAGTGTCCCCCTCCCATGTACGATTTATAAAAATACTGCTAATAACTCATTTCAGAGCCGAGATCATGATCACGTGACCGGCTGGCTTTCCTCCTCTGAAAGATGCAGTGGGAAGGGCCAAGATTCCCCCACTGACGTCAGTCGGGAGGAGGAACAAGCCAGCCGATCATGTGATTGCCATCTCGGCACTGAAATTAGGTATTTGCAGCATTTCATTTTATAAATTATACACAGAGGGGGACACTGCAATAGGAGGCAGTGCTGATGGGCGTATACAGGTTAGTGTTATACAAGCGGCAGGCGTGGGGGGCGGCACTGTTACGAGCTGTCAAAGGGGGGGGGGGGACGAGGACACAGAAGCAGAGAGCAAGGCTACAAATGACAGAGGCACAAAAATTACCAAGGCGTCAGAGCTCAGTAGCCATGATACACCGTGGTCAGTTTACATGGGTGGGGCAGAAACTGTCATGATCAGCCAGGTTTGTTAGGTGTTACAGTGGGTCAAATGACACAGCACAAGCACTGTGTCATATAACATGTTTTAAAGGAGCAGGATCCATTTTTATTTATTTTTTGGTTAAACACTTTAACATCTATCTTTCCTATATAGAACAGGAGTAGAAACTTTATAAGAAAAGCCAAAACTTGGTCCAAAAATGTAATAACGCAAACACAAAGACAATCATTCTACATAAAGCACTGGGCTTCCTGCTGTCACCAAGCTTAACATCCGTAGATTCTGACAAGCCGCAAGGTCACAAGCTTAACAGGTGATGGTGATCCACTGTCTACTTCTTCCTGTGTGAAGGTCAATAGTGTTTGTCCTTGCCAATCCACAATGGTTGCCTCCTTGGACTTGCAGCCAGGGAACACAATTTGCTTGATGAGAGAACAAATTTGCATATATTGTAAACAAGGATTATCTACAGCCCAGTTACTCTAACAATTTACATGCTGAGCATCGCTAATGAAATCTAATGGATGTCTAGAAATAACAGCTGATCAACACCATTAGACTAAATATTTGCTTAACTGGATGCTTGAAGAAAACTGTATATACTGATAATGGCATCACTTTCAAAAAAGTGTACTTGGTGTACAGGGTTTGTTCACAAGTGTAATTCAAGGTTTAAAAAAAATCATACCAAAAAAAAAGAAAGAAAAAGAAAGAAAGGAAAAAAAAAAGAAAAAAAAATCACCAGCTGCAGTCTCTCCCCTCCCTTCCTGTGACAGTGAAGCAGGGGATTTTCTCCCCACACCCTCTGTCGCTATTTGAAAATAACGCAGCCCTGTGAGGATCCCCCCCCAGACAGCCACGTCATTCAATTTCCTGTGAACGCACAAACTACAACTACCATCATCCATTGCAGTTGGCAGTTTGCAGTTCTGAATGGACTGCGAGATCTCGGATGAGCAGCCTCATAGCTCATTCACAAGCCCTGCTGCTTGTAAACAGTCAGCCTGTATACAGGTACGGGCTGAAAGCTGCAAGGTTGGTCTGCAGGAGTCTGGCACCGCACTCCTGATCCACTAATCACAGGTGCAATGCTTTCCAAGCTCCTTTTGTGAAAAAATAAATGCACATTGTTTCCTGCAAAAAATGTGTTCATTTATTTTTTTTTTTTCCCAAAGGTGAACTTCTCTTAATTTAATCTGGAAGTTGGAAGGCACTAAGGCCTCATTCACATGGCTGTATCAACTGTCATGCCACAAGTGTCAAACTCAAGTAGGTGTGTGTGTGTGGATAGTTGTGGCCAGGAAGTCTCTAATGCCGCGTACACACGGGCGGACTGTATGGCGTACTTAGTTCGTCATACAATCCGACGGACAGTCCGTCGTACTTTCCACTGAACGGACTTGACCACACACGGATACCCAAACAGTCCGTCGAAAGCTTGCGCGATGACGTGTACAGCACGTACGATGGGACTAGAAATAGGAAGTCCAATACACAGCAAAGCACCCTTTCGCCGTGTAAATCCTTTCTGGGCATGCGCCATTCTTAGTCCGTCGAACTAGCATACTGACGAGCGGATTGTCCGCTGAAACCCAAGTACGACGGACAGAATTTCGAAAAATCCGAAATTCTTAGTACGCCGGACTGCACGCTGAAAAAGTCCGCTGAATCCCATACACGAGCGGACTGTCCGCTGAAATGTGTTTCGACGGACTAAGTACGCCATACAGTCCGCCCGTGTGTACGCGGCATAACAAGCAAATACATGTTGACAGCAGTTTCAGTTGTCAGTGTTCAGAAGTAATTACACAGAAAGCAATTACCCGGGGTTAGAAAAAGATGACTGTCCCTGAACCCCGGGGCAATCATCTGCCTGTAAATGCAGGTAACCGCTTTGTCAAATTACACTGAAACTGTGGCGGACAGCAGCTGCCAGCATATCAGTGCAGGTTTCTCAGCTGTTGCAGTCTTTAGACACCTGGGCTACCAGCCACAAGATGCTTACCCACCGCAACTCCGATATGGTCAAGTGAAGATGCCCAAGCTCCCATTCACATTGCCTTCCCACATTTGTTTTATTTAACCACTTAAGCCCCGGACCAATTTGCAGCCAAAGGGCCAGGCCCCTTTTTGCGATTTGGCACTGCGTCGCTTTAACTGACGATTGTGCGTTCGTGCGACGTGGCTCCCAAGCAAAATTGGTGCCCTTTTTTTTCCCCGACAAATAGAGCTTTCTTTTGGTGGTATTTGATCAACTCTGTGGTTCTTATTCTTTGCACTATAAACAAAAATAGAGCGACAATTTTGAAAAAAATGCAATAGTTTTAACTTTTTGCTATAATAAATATCCCCAAAAAATATATAAAAAAACATTTTTTTCCTCAGTTTAGGTCGATACATATGTAGAAGAATATTTTTGGTAAAAAAAAAAAAAATCGCAATTAGCGATTATTGATTGGTTTGCGCAAAAGTTATAGCGTTTACAAGACAGGGGATAGTTTTATAGCATTTTTATTATTTATTGTGACTGCGACATTATGGCGGACACATCAGACATTTTTGACACATTTTTGGGACCATTGTCATTTATACAGCAATTAGTGCTATTTAAATGCACTGATTCCTGTGTAAATGACACTGGCAGTGAAGGAGTTAACCACTAGGGGGCAGTGTAGGTGTTATGTATGACGTTGTGTGTTTTTTTTTATTGTAGGGAGCGTGGCCTGGCATGTGACATCACTGATTGTCCTTCCCTATAAAAAGGGAACAGGCGATCGGTGACAGCCCCACTAGGAAGCACAGGGAGAGGTTTGTTTACACAGACCTCTCCTCGTTCTTCAGCTCTGTGACCTGATTGCGGGACACCAGTGGAGATCAGGTCCGCTGGTCCCGTGGCCACGGAGCTCAGGAGCGGGTCGGGAGCGCGCCGGCACGCTCCCGACCCACGGTTGGGCACTTAAAAAGCAACATACAGGTACGTGCTTGTGCCCAGCCGTGCCATTCTGCTGAGGTATATGTGCAGCAGGCAGTCCTTAAGTGGTTAAATGTGGAAGACATTGATATAGGAAGTATATGTTCGTTTATAGTTCCCAAATAAGTTTCTCCTGCATTTAAATTTACATTAATTTGAAGCATCTAAACAATTGAAGAGTATCTAATGTGCTCCTGGTTGAACAGATTTCATTTTTTTTCTAAATGCAATTAAACACACCAGAAGGTAAACATTCAGGGGGAAATTTGCTAAAACTGGTGCAGCTGTGCATAGTAACCAATTAGCTTCTAACTTCAGCTTGTTCAATTAAGCTTTGACAATTAGGCCCCTTTCACACGGGGCGGATCAGTGCTGATCCACCCCGTGGATGTCCGCTTGCTCAGCGGGGATTGCCGGAGCGATCTCCGCTGAGCAGAAGATGACAGGTCTGTCTCTGCACACTGAGCAGGGACAGACCTGTCACAGCGCCGCTCTCCCCTACGGGAGATCGGATGACGACGGACCGCAGTGTCCGTCGTCACCCAATCTAATCCGATGACGGATGGAAAAATAGCTTTTTTCCTCCATCACACTTTTTCGGATCGGAGCGGGTCGGATGTCAGCGGACATGTCACCGCTGATATCCGACGCTCCATAGACCCCTATGGAGCATCCGTTCAGGTCCGCCTGAAAAACTGACAGGCGGGCCTGAACGGATCGTTCGTGTGAAAGGGGCCTAAGGCTCGGTTCACACTTGTGTGATGCAGGAACCCTGTGAATCCACTGCGGGTTTCCGCATTGCACCCGAGTTGCACAGCAGTTCACACTGCTATATGCTAACTGCCAGGAGTGTCAATACATGGTTAATGACACCCCCATTTCAGCTTGCATATTTGCGAGCTGACAGTTCGGACACAAATCGGATCACATGGGTGTGAACATCCATGCGATCAGATTCTGCTGCGGACCAAACAAAAAAAAAAAAAAAGTGTCCTGTGCGAGTTTGGTCCGAATGCGATGCTATATCAGCCATACAACCTAGTTGTTGGTGAGTATATTGCTCTAACAGGGCCTCATTCACTAAAACTACTGCCCTGTAACTATGATCCTCGACTTTGTTGTATTCTAAGGACTTACAAATTACAAAGACTTGCTTTAAAAACGAAGCCCTCCAGAGTTGCGCTGTCACTGCTGTGTCGCAAACCAGCAGCATTGTTCTAGGGACTGATGACAATGACTACATTTGCCCACTTGTAGATTCCTATTACTGGCCTCATAACATAGGTAAAATATACATATTTCCCCACCATTCTGTCCAAAACACTATACATGCACTATGCATGTTAAGGACCACTGATCAACAGCATGTCCTACACATGATACTTGGAGCTTCAAGTGTAACCTATCAAAAAAGGAGTTGGAAGATTTAAAATAATGTTAAAGAAGTGGCTCTCAAACCTCATCAAAAACACTCAAGTGTAAGGCTCATGATTAACATCAAGTGTTCACGCAAAATTGCCTACAATACTTTCACTCTACTTTGGTAACAGGTTATTTTTCAGTCAATGGATCAAAATGGCCTTCTTGTCATTACATAAGGCTGGTTCACCACAGTCTTCAGCTATATTAAACTCCACTGCACATTGTGCAAACCTTTCTTAAACTGGTAATCAAGATGCAAATCTTGCCGTCTGGTGCAGGCTTGGAGTTAATGAGTTCACCGCACAAAGCGGCCCCATGCAAACCTGAGAGGGAATGAGGCTGCCTGCAAGCTATGAGGGGGGGTGTCAGCATGGGAGCTGTTAATAGCATGGAACAATTAATCAGAACAGGGGATAATGGTGTGGAATTAAAACACAGCTTCCTTGATCCTCATGTGCAGCTCACCTGGGAATCCCTCATTATCTGTCAGATTTTTGGCTTGTGCAAATCTTATTCAGAGCATCACTAATTTGGCCTAATTTACAGGAAACTCTTTAAAGGGATGGAGCCTTTATACTTGGATGTGTTCCAAGGGCATAGGATATAATAAACTGTCAATAAAAATTACAAAATCATAACAGGCCCCAAAAGTTACTAATGGGCATCCAGAATAGGTGAGCCAAGAGCAATGTCTCCACTTAATGCAGAAGACCCATGCTGTCTTTGCAGTGGGCTCCAACGTTAGAAAGACTCCAGGGCACACCAACTAGGATTATAAATGATCACAATGTTCATGATACAAATTGTGTCCCTGCTGAACTGGCCGAGATTTGAACCGTCTATGGCCGACACTACTGGCATGGAGAACAGGTGTATCCAACCATATTGGTAAGAGTACCCCCATCCTTCTATCCTTGAGTTGGTTTATTTTGATGTGATTCCAGATAGCCAGTTGGTCTTTATGTAAATTCAGACAACTAGTTACAGCTGTTATCACTTGCATAGTTTTCCCCAGAATTGTTTGTGCCTGGCATCACTTTATTGGACATTTATGTTTACACATTTTACATGGACTATTTTCACATGATACGTTGGAGCTAAGATTTTCAGTGTGATTTAATTTTTTTTTATATTCTGTTTTGCTTGTGCTATTCACTTTCATGCACATTGTGTATTATTCTATGGTGTGTTTTATTATATTACTACACATATTAAAATTTAGTGCTGCACTAATTATCTATCACTTTGTTTAGCTTTGAGTGCTTGCTGCTTATCACGTTTTTATATTGTAGCGCAGTGTTTTTACTTTTTCTTCACCTAGAAGTGCTGCCTATCAGTGTAACCGATCAGTGCCCATCACTGCCACCCATCAGTGCCGCCTCATCAGCATACATCAATGACGGACAAAAATTTACCGTTATAAAATTTTAAAGCAATTCACAAAAAAATAAAAAAAATAAAATCGCACAGGTGATCAAATAGCACCAAAAGAAAGCTCTATTTGGGGGGGGGGATTATAAAAATGTCATTTGGGTAGTGTTGTATAACCACGCAATTGTCATTCAAAGCACGATAGCGCTGAAAAATGAAAATTGGTCTGGATAGGAGGGGGGTTTAAGTGCCTAGTAAGCAAGTGGTTAATGATTGCAGGGGAGAATTTAAGTGTTAGGCTAGGTTCAAACCATAGCGATGCGGGAACGCAGCGAATCTGCGGCGTTTTCCCGCATCGCATGCCTCTCACCGGCAGTACACACTGCCCTATGCGGACTGCTGGGAGTGTCAATGAAATCTTAATGACACCCCCATACCAGTCCGCATATCGCAGTGCGATCTGCAAACTCGGACAGGAATCGGATCGCATGGTGTGAACACCCATGCGATCCGATTCTGCTGCGGACCAAAAAAAGGGTCCTGTGCGAGTTTGCGGCGGGTGCGATGCGAATTCAGCCATACTATCTGTATGGCTGAACTCGCATCGCACAGAGATCGGATGTGATTTGCACTGCAGTGCGGTGCGAATCACATCCGGGTCTCCCACCCGCAGCGGTGTGAACCCAGTCTTAGGGTGGACTTCCACTTTAAGTTATAGTAATAGGATGCATCAGAGTCCATGACCTCTCGTTTCTATGTGCTTCATCGGGTGGTTAAACGGATGCTCTCGAGTTTATGTAATCAATCTGAAGACTTTACTAGTAGTCTATAATAAAATGATGTCTTCCTTGGATAAAAAATGATGTACGTTGGAGGGCCCTACAACAGACCTTACCTCTGTGCTATGGTCCTCGCCAGTTTCCACCTTGCCTTGCATTTGTACATTTCCCCGTTATACACTTGGAGCAGACCAGGATTGTTCGCTGCTCCATTGAATGGTCTTTTTTTATTTGTTCTCCAAAACAATAAAAACTATTGAAACAGAAATAGCATTTTGCAAATAATCTAACAAAGAAAAACTATTTTTTTTTCAAAATATCAGTCTTTTCTTGTTTATTTAGCAAATAATAAAACCCCAGTGGTGATTAAATACCACCAAAAGAAAGCTTTGTGTGGGGGAAAAAAAAAAAATTCATATGGGTACAGTTTTACATGACCCGCACAATTGTCATTCAATGTGTGACAGTGCTGAAAATTGAAATCACCAGTTTGAAATGCCTACCATACAGATAAAAAGGTACTGTATCAAAAAAAAAAAAAAAAAAAAAAAACGGCATTCATTTAAAAAGAAAAAATGCTAGCATAACATAAATCAGCACTATATAATTCCCTTGCTTTTTCTAGAATCAGATTCTCCTTTCTTATAGAAATCCCATCCCATTCATTATTTACCAAGATGCAATGCCACTAGACCATAGCAAATGTTAAATTGAGTGCATATTTAAAAGTTAGCAGGAACAATTTTTTGGACCAAAAACATATGCACATCGGCACCATGCTGTTCCTTAAAAAGAATATCTCTAATGTTCCTTATTTGAACACAGCGGGGGACAATGTAGCTGTAATCTCAAGTAAGTCCAAGTTTAAGCTTACAGGTGCAGCTTTGTTAGGAAAGAAAAAAGAACGGTTAAATTGGGTCTTCTGTGGGCTTATTTATGTCTCTGAAATCTGAGCCAAGTATAAAATGATGCTACAGAGCAACTAGCAATATAGCAGACAGCCAATTCATTCATTGAAACAAAGAAACAGTGCTAAGGCAGGAGAACCTACCCAATTACCTTTACAGCCCGTTCACACAGGGGCAACTCGGGATCCGACTTCAGGTCGCCCCAAGTCACGCTGTTGAGAAAATCAATGTTAGTTAAAGGAGCCGTCTTAATGTACACTACAGCAGTCGCTCCGACTTCAAAAAAAGGTTCCTGTACTACTTCAATCCAACTTCTAGGCGACTTGTACCCATAGATTTCAATGGAAGTCGCCTCCAAGTCGGATCTCCATCTATATTGAAGCGACAATGTCGCCTCTCTCACAGAATAATCAGCTCTCGAGGGGGAACTCCACGCCAAATTTTTAATAAAAAACCAGCATGAGTTCCCCTTACAGGAGCATATCAGGCCCTTAGGTCTGGTATGGATTTTAAGGGGAACCTCCCTACGCAAAAAAAAAAAAAAAATGGCGTGGGGGATCCCCCCAAAATCCACACCAGACCCTTATCCGAGCATACAGCCCGACAGGTCAGGAAAGGGGGTGGGGACGAGCGAGCGCCCCCCCCCCCTCCTGAACCATACCAGGCCGCATGACCTCAACATGGGGGGAGGGTACTTTGGGGAAAGGGGGCGCCCTGCGGCCCCCCACCCCAAAGCACCTTGTCCCCATGTTGAGGACGACAAGGGTCTCTTCCCAACAACCCTAGCCGTTGGTTGTAGGGGTCTACGGGGCTTACCGGAATCCGGGAGCCCCCTTTAATAAGGGGGGCCCCCAGATGCCTGCCTCCCGCCGTATGTGAATAAGTATGGGGTACATCGTACCCCTACCCATTCACCTGGGGGGAAAAAAAAGTGTAAAAAAAAATAAAATAAATAAAAGCACACACACACACACACACACACAGGTTTTTAAAGTAAAGTAATTTATTAATAAGCTCCGTGGGTCTTCTTCCGACTTCTCCGCTCTGTTTAGCCTCTTCTCCCGGTGTCCGGTTCTTCTGCGGGATCCTCCGCTATTTTCTTGCAGCTCTTTTACTAGCGGAGGAGCCCGGTCTTCTCAGTCCTTCTTCCCTCTTCTTCCGATGTTGACACAATGCTCTCTTCCACTGTAATGGCTTGTGCGACATATATAAGTATGGGGCGTGGTCACCAGGTGATGCCACACGGTGGCCCCACCCCTTATGACATCAGTCCCAGCATGCCCCAGGACTTGACGTCATAAGGGGCAGGGTCACCATGTGACATCACCCGGTGGCCATGCCCCATACCTATATAAGTCGTCACTCGCGTCACACAAGCTATTACAGCGGAAGAGAGCGTCGTGTCAATATCAGAAGAATAAAGAGAGAAGAGGGATGGAGAAGACCGGGCTCCTCCGCTAGTAAAAGAGCTGCAAGAAGATAGAGGGGCCCACAGAAGAAACGGAGAGCAAGAGACGATGCCGGACACCGGGAGAAGAGGCCGAACAGAGCAGAGAAGTCGGAGGAAGACCCCCCAAAGTCGGAAGAAGACCCCCAGAGCTGATTAATAAATTACTTTAAAAACCTGTGTTGTGTTTTTTTTATTTTTATTTATTGACACTTTTTTTTTCCCCCAGGTGAATGGGTACGATGTACCCCATACTCATTCATATAGGGTGGGGGGAGCCAGGATCTGGGGGCCACCTTATTAAAGGAGGCTCCCAGATCCGATAAGCCCCCCGCCTGCAGACCCTGACAACCAAAGGCCAGGGTTGTTGGGAAGAGGCCCTTGTCCTCATCAACATGGGGACAAGGTGCTTTGGGCTAGGGGGGGCCGCAGGGCACCCCTCTTCCCCAAAGCATCCACCCCCCCATGTTGAGGGCATGCGGCCTGGTATGGTTCAGGAGGGGGGGGTGCTCGCTCATCCCCACCCCCTTTCCTGACCAGCCGGGGGGGCTGCGTGCTTGGATAAGGGTCTGGTGTGGATTTTGGGGGGAGCCCACACCGTTTTTTCGGCGTAGGGGGGTTCCCCTTAAAATCCATACCAGACCTAAGGGCCTGGTATGCTCCTGGAGGGGGAACCCATGCTGTTTTTTATTTAAAATTTGGCGTGGAGTTCCTCCTCGAGAGCTGATTATTCTTCGATTGTGTCCAAGTTACCTCCAAAAGTCGCGCAAATCCCATTCATTTCAATGGCCCCTGTTCACATCCGAGCGTTTTGTCATCTGAAGCAAAACGCTTGACATTCAAAAAAGTACAGGAGCTTCTTTTTAGGCAGATTACAGGCATTTTTCTGCTTTTTACATTGGTGACCTTTTGACTTGTACAAAAAAAAGATGCAAAAATGCCCAAAAAAATGCCAGAATAAAACACCTGATAAAAGGATACCCTCAGGCGTGAATGTTTTCTAAAGCACTGCGCAACATGAACATTTTTCTTTTCTTCATGTTTTTTTCTCCTGCTGGATTGACCGAATATTGATCATTGTATGTCCAACTTTCAGCTATACATAGACTTATGCATTCCTATATGCTAAACAGCATGAATATATGTCCTTTGCTGGCTATTGTGTTCTAACAGCTGACACCTGCGGCTTTCTGAATACCTGAAAAGTGACTGCAGTTCGGCCAACAATTTTCCACCTGGCTCCTATTTTTCAAGGGAAGTTTGTGGATTCAGGTGGTGTTGGACAGGGCCAACCACGGTTTAAATTTTAGCTGATTTAGCAGGAAATGGTCAAGATTTAAGCTGTGTATACGCCTTTATGCCCAGCCTTGGCATCCTTTTAACAGTGTATTTACCTAGAGGGGGCAAAAACGATAAGATTTGCCGTCGGTGGTCACATGTTCGGGAGCCAGTCCCACCTGCTCCTGATCATTAGACACCAAAAGCTCTGCCCCCCCAACAGATGCATATATGTAGCATGTAGGCGTTAAAGTGGAGGTTCACACAAAAATGGAACCTCCGCTTTTCTGAACCTTCCCTCCACCTCCGGTGTCACATTTGGCACCTTTCAGGGGTGAGGGGGGGGGGGTGCAGATATCTGTATAATACAGGTATCTGCACCCACTTCCAGGCATAGACCCCCGCGGGAGTCACGCCCCTTCATGTCTGTTGTCCCGCCACCTTCCACCCCCGCTGTGTTCTGGGAAAAACACAGGTCCTAGAACACAGCAGGACCAGTTAGGACGTGCATGCACAGTAGGGAACCGGGAAGTGAAGCCGCAACACTTCACTTCCCGATTCCCTCACCGAGGATGGCAGCAGCAGTCGAGAGATTGATCAGCTTCGGCTGCCGACATCACGGGCACCCTGGACAGGTAAGTGTCCATTTATTAAAGTATGCTGCTTGTAGCTGCTGGCTTTTAATATTTTTTTTTTTTTTTTTTTTGAGTGGCCCTTTGAAATCCACCTTCTCTGCCACTGTACATACAGTATGTATTAGAAGACAGTGGATTCTTACTATCCTGCCAATCTGGACCAGTAAGTACCACTTCCCTGAAGTTTTTCTAGATGCGTTTGTGTGTTTTTGATACGTTCCAGTACAGTCCAGTGCAGAAAAAGCATGTCCTACCTTTTTTTCTGGAACTGACCACACTGGTGTGAACTATGCCATTGAAAACGACATAACTTACATTTCATGCATTTTTGAGGCAGAAAAAAAAAACGCACTGGACTGCATGTGGTGTGAACTGGCCCTAAAAATTAAAACAATTCAGATAACTAAAACTATAATAGCATTCCATTAAAAAGACTAACTAAAACTAAATCGAAATTTGACATCAACACTGGTGTGCAGTATAGCTTAGTAATGCGTTTGGAAATGATCACTTTTAGAGCTGGTTCACATCACAAAAACGCACTCCAGATCCACTCCGGATGCGTTTCTGCACGCGTGTTTCTCGTGCGTTCCAGTGCATTCCAGATGCTTTTTTTTCACTGTACTGGGGTCAGTTTTTTTTTATGCGTTCCAGTGTGTTTTAAATGTACAGGAAAAGTGCAACATGTTTTACTTTTTCTCTGGAACCGGAGAGCACTGGAACCAACTGCACTGTGTGAACTAGCCCATTGGAAACTATATAACCTACTTTCCATACATTTTTGATGCAGACAAAAAAATAACGCACTGCATGTGGTGCGATCTGGCACTTAGTCTCCTATCTGAAACCCTTGTAATAAGGTAGCACAGACACACAATTTGGAGACAGGGCCTATAACAGAAGTTCCTGATCTAGGCAAGATCACCGGAGACAACCTATAAAACCTCCAGATTTAAAAATAATGGACATTTTAAAGTTTACATAAGACTTTAGACAATAAATCTGAGTCAGCTGTCTGCCATGCAAGTCTGTGCAACTTCCTTCTCATGCTTCAATAAGTGTGAATAAGGCTGCATGGAGAAGAGCTTAAACCAATGAACCTGGGCTGATCTTTGCAGGTTAGGCTGAAACGTCTAGATAAAAAGCCAACTAGCAAATAGTCTTTTTTGCAAGCCGTATAACCCAGAAAACACTGGTTAATCCAAGGCAGAATTGCAGATAGGCTGTGGCAATTATATTTCTTTTAAGGGCTCAGTGGCAGAAATTCTCTACAGAACATAATTTTATATAGAGAACTTCATTAAATCTCATCACCATAAAACTGCAGCATGTTATTAGTGCTCTATGACAATTAGTCTGCTGGTCGTGCGCTGTTCTGGTTACTAGGTCAATTGTGAGTCTTCTAATTAATATGTAGTAAACCTATTCTGAGCTTCCTGCTCCACTGTCACATAGCAGAAACCTTGAGATCGTTGAGATGGAAACTGCCTAATGGCATTGAAAGAAAAGCTGCCATCGCTACAGCCCTGGAGACAGAGGTCACAGAGAAGCGATGGTGCCAGCAAACTGTGGGGACTGGACGCCGTTACTGGCGTTTAGACAAAGTGCGATTACCCCTCCCCCACTCTGCTAGCAGCATATTGATTTGGTATCATTTCTGGGGACTTTGGCTTTCTAAGCATGACATTTGCAGCACCCTCAAGGGACGGCCGCATAAAAGGACACTCTAGGAGCAGAAGCTTGGCAGGTTTTAATTAAACAGAATGTAATGTTAGCATGTAGAATGAGCACAAATAGGAGATGCAATGGACAAAGAAAAACTGACTACTGTATCTTCCAGGCAAACCAGAGCAATTAGCTGCAACCTATTTCACAGGAGAAATGTAAGAGGCACCTGTCATAGAAATCAAGATTCAGGAATGATTGCTGAGCTTTGTGGGCTCTGGGCTCCGCTCCATAGCTCAATATCTCCCGACTGCTCAATAATGGTGTGAAAACACGAGCCCTAACAAGACACACGGTTAATGATTGCACATTACCAGGTGAAACGCTGAATAAGACTCCGATAATCGCAGAAAAGGGTACGAGGAGGACAATGAAATCCACAGCTAGCATCCCTTAACACATTTATTATACATGCAGTGTCCTAATCCTCATTACTCCAATGTCCAGGAGAAATAAAAACTGCAAGATACTTACCATGAAGATGCAACACCTAGTACTGCCATATGTAATACACAAGGTATGTAATACATTCAATGACTGGGGTATAATCATTTATACAGCGGATGTCTAAATACTGCATTATAAATTAAGCAGATTGACAGAAGGCATATGACTGTGGAAGTCCCTATTAGTGTAATGTAGAAGAAAAAAAAAACTATTTATGATACCTGCCTAAAATAATCCTAAACTAAAATGTTTCAATTGTAAACTCCAAAGAGGTCTCAAATTTGTGTTCCTTGCACCCCCAAACCCAACCACTTCCCCTTAAAGACCACCCACAGCACGTATACTGCGGCAAGGCGGCTCTATTGTCCAAAACAAAGTACCTCTATGTTGTTTCATGCAATAGATACTGTGGAGGCGCCTGCTGCGGGGGGGGGGGGGGTCCACCCACAATCACTTCAGAGAAGCAGAACGGGGATCTGCTTATGTAAGCAAGGCAGATCCCCATTCGGACAGGGGTGAACATGGAGATCAAAAACAGCCAGTTGTGTTCTTCCTGTTAGTACTTCCCCCACACAGTTAGAAATATAATGAGGACATGTTTAACCCTTTGATCGCCCCGATGTTAACCCCTTCCCTACCAGAGTTATTTATACAGTGATTGGTGCATTTTTTTTTTTTTAGGACTGATCACGATATTGCTGTCACCGGTCCCCAAAAAGTGTCACAAGTGACAAAAGGGTCAGATTTGTCCACCGCAATCCCAGGAAAAAATAAAAATTTAAAAAAGTGCTGATTGTCGACATTACCAGTAAAAACAATATTTTTTTTTTTAAAAGTCCATAAATCTATCCCGTAGATTGCAGACGCAATAACATTTGCGCAAACCGATCAATATATGCTTATTGTGATTTTTTATTTTTTACCAAAAATACGTAGAATTTACCTAAATTGAAGTTTTAAATTTTTTGGACATGTATTATAGCAAAAGTAAAAAAAAATTTTTATAGCGCAAAAAAAACAGCAGAGGTGATTACTACCAAAAGAAAGTTCTATTTGTGGGAGGGTAAAAAAAAAAGGACATCAATTTTATTTGGGTACAATGTCGCACGACCGCTCAATTCTCAGTTAAAATAACAGTACCGTATCGCAAAAAATTGCCTTTCATTTCTGTAAAAAGGGGGGGGGGGAGCTGTGACTTTAAATGAGGCAGTGACGGGGTAAGGTCACCTGCCTCCATCCCTGGTACAAATAAAGGAGTGGAAATCTGGGACTATAAATGAAGCTATGCGGTGATGAAAAAACAAAAAAACAAACTATAATATCATGTTTATTGATACATATACACAAGTCATAACAAAATATAGTGAATAACTAGTATTGCTCATTAGTAACACACACACACACACACACACACACACACACACACACACGTGTGCTTCATTTAAAGGGGTGTTAAAGCGCCCCCCTTTTTTTTTTTTTTAAACCACATGCCGACCAGGCCATAGCCGAAAGACGCCTACAGCGCGGTCAGCTTATTCTGGGAGGGCATCCATGGACATCCTCACAGAATCTTGCTCCCGCGTGCCCCCTGGGGGCGCGCACCCGGGTCCCGCCTGTTGCTCTCCTTTTTTTCTATAATTGCACCCGGGAACATCCGTGACCACCGGGTCCAGAGGACCCGGCGCATTACGGTAAACGGCCGATGATCGCGGCCGTTTACCACATGATCGCTCTGTCAAATGACGGAACGATCACTTGTAAACAAACCGGCATCATGTCATGACACTGGTTCCTCCCTTCCCTCTCTGTACCGATCTTTTTTGATTAATAGCGCAAAAAATAAAAATAAAACAGTGGTGATCAAATACCACCAAAAGAAAGCTCTATTTGTGTAAAAAAAAAAAAAAAAAAAAAAAAAAAAAGAAGGACAAAAATTGAATTTGGGTACAGTGGTGTATGACTGAGTAATTGTCATTCAAAGTGTGAGAGCACCAAAAGCTGAAAATTGGTCTGGTTAGGAAGGGGGTTTAAGTGCCCAGTGATCAAGTGGTTAAAACAATGTCATACTTGCCGTCACTGTGCAGTTCGTATTGCAGAGTGGCCCCGATCCTCGACTTCTGGGGTCCACCAGTGGCGCTGGTAGCTCCTCCCCGCATTGAGTGCTTGCGTTGGAGAAGGCTCTTCTAAGGTGGACACCCGTGCAGACGCGCTCCCGAGTCCTCCTGTGTACATTCACACAGAATGCAGGATGCGGCCGCACCCCCCATCCATAGGATGCATTAAGGTGAAAAAATGCAAGGGTTTACAACCCCTTTAAAGTCCCAAATTTCCCCTCTTTTTTTATATCAATAGAATGTAGTTACCTGACTAGCATGCCACACATTCATAAATACAGACCAAAATATAGCAGAACAGCCTATTGTAGAATGCACAACATCAATATACCCATAAATACAAGGCTTATAAACCGCCTTGAGCTTCACTAACTCCAGCAGCATAATGAAATTACCTTAGAACTCAGAGACCAACTGGTTAACATGAGAAACTGTCAATAGAATGGAAATTTTTGATGTATTTATAAAAAAAAAAAAAAAAAAAAAAAAAAAAAAAAAAAAAAAAGCTTATGAACAACGGCTAAAAATTGCCGTTTCCTTACAGCGGGTCTATGACTCCTGCAGTGGTTCCCTCGTCACTCATTCACTCCCTGTTCATTATGGAGCATAATAAGGAAATGCACAGTAATAGGATTAGGTTAGTGTGCCTGCTTCTATTACAACCATGAGGGTTGTCTGAGGATGACTTCCAGGATACCTCCATCAATGACAAATCAGTGTCTGTGCTCTAGAACTAGGAAGCCCAGGTATCCAAAAATTGCAGCATCCTCCTGAGATTCATCACTGAAAGTCATACGACTTATACAGTGGGGACGGAAAGTATTCAGACCCCCTTACATTTTTCACTCTTTGCTATATTGCAGCCATTTCCTAAAATCATTTAAGTTTTTTTTTTAATTTTTGAAAATGTATAAAAAAAATAAAAAAAAAATAAAAAACTGAAATATCACATGGTCCTAAGTATTCAGACCCTTTGCTCTGTATTTAGTAGAAGCACCCTTTTGATCTAATACAGCCATGAGTCTTTTTGGGAAAGATGCAACAAGTTTTTCACACCTGGATTTGGGGATCCTCTGCCATTCCTCCTTGCAGATCTTCAGTTCTGTCAGGTTGGATGGTAAACGTTGGTTGAAAGACATTTTTAGGTCTGAGCAAAGGGTCTGAATACTTAGGACCATGTGATATTTCAGTTTTTCTTTTTTAATAAATCTGCAAAAATGTCAACAATTCTGTGTTTTTCTGTCAATATGGGGTGCTGTGTGTACATCAATGGGGGGAAAAAAATGAACTTAAATGCTTTTAGCAAATGGCTGCAATATAACAGAGTGAAAAATTTAAGGGGGTCTGAATACTTTTTGTCCCCACTGTATGTCACTATACGAGTTTGGGGACACGCACCAGTGCCAACAGGGATGTGGAATTTGGAGAAGCGACTGTGTCTGGGCATCCCTTGTGTCCCAGCTATGATCTTCGGGACTGCCTGCACAATAGAATACCATTGCATCCCTGTGCAGGTAAACACAGCCCTCCGGAGCTGTATGCTTTAGTGCACCCGGTGTGAACAAGGCCTTACCCATGCTTTGTCTATTTAAAAATAAGCTGCAAGTACATCAAAATTCTACTTCATCTGTGAGAAATCCAGTAAGCTCCAAACCTGTTGTAAACTGACAACACTGCCTACTGGTAGACTGAAATTTTAAGTGCTGTGAGCTCTGCAAGAGCTCTCACCCTGATATGTATATGACAATAAGGGAAGGTGTTCTGTAGTTGTAGCACTTTCTAGCCTAGGTAACAATGCTAGAAACAGTACAGTGAGTGAATGCGGTCAACCTAGGACAAGGAGTGTATTACTGACATTACAACCAGGTGAAACAAAAAGGGAGAAAGTCTAAAACAAAGAAAACTAAAGCAGCCACCACATCTAAGGGCTTGTAAGCTGCAATATATATATATATATATATATATATATATATATATATATATATATATATATATATATATATATATATATATATATATATATATATATATATACACACATATACACATATATATATATATATACATATACACACACACACACACACACACACTATATTTTAGATTCACTGACAAAATCTACAATATTTCAAAAGCATGTAAAATGATTAGGTTTACGCACAATTCCATCCAAAAAAAAAAAAAAAAGTTAAGTGTGGAAATATCTTAATTACTCTAATTCACAGGTCCCAAACGGCCAGACCAATGACACTTGTTTTCTATGGGAGGTGTTAGAACTGCCTGCTCTTTGGCATTGCAAGAGCCTCACCATACTACCTATTGAGGATGGTAAAAGTATACTGTGGTGTGGAGAGAAAAAAAAAAAAAAAAAAAAGAAGAAGATTATGTGAGTTGTCATAGTACACATTTTACAGTTTTTTTTCTAATCAAACCTTCAAAGTTTGGTCAGTACCAATCTTGTTGGCGTTGATGTATCCAAAATCAGCTTGCCCATAATTGTTTTCAGGCTTCTCCACCCAGGATGGGTGATAGCACACATTTGGAAGGGGGGGGGGGGGGGCGTTTGACCCATACAGAGTAAAGACCCAGAGTTTGTGGGTGCAAGGGAGACACGGGTGTAGCATATAGCCTGCTGCCAGTAGCCTGCCAAACTCAATGACAGGCTGAAATACACAGCGGGTGGATGCTGTTCCAAGCAGTACTTGCATTCAGGGACTTATGTCTGAAATGTGGATTTCCTACTTTCAGGGCATACATTCCTGACCACATACAGTCCTAAGCGCGAGTACCACCCATTACAGCGTCTAGCCATCACTGAGTTCAACAGGCTTCCCTGGTGCCCAAAAATTCCAGCATTTTTAAAAACTGTACAGCTCAAACAACCCATAAACATGAGCCCCAAGTTATCTAAACACCCCCAGTTCTTAGTCCTTAAAAACATAGAAGGGCCAATTTACACAACACATAAAAAAGCAATAGAGACACTTCTCTGTTGGCCTGCAGTCCCATGCATTTCTTCGTGTTTATGTGCTTTTTTTTCTGCGCAGTACATTTTTTTTTTTAAAGGTACGTTTCCTCTCACCTAATTTTGGGTGAGGTGCACTGCAGTGCGTTTCTTTCACGCTTACATGCGTTTATGTGCGATAAAATTCTTATATGTTTTAACACGCATGCTGTATAAACATAGCATGTTGACATGACATAGAAAACTATTGTTTTCTGTGTCATTGCAGTTCCATGCAAGGACGCACTGATAACTACACATGGTGTGATTGGGTCCTTAGATTGACATTACCATAAAAGGCAAAAAAAATTATTATATAAAAAAAAAACAAAAAAAAAAAAAACAAACACATCTAAAGTATCTTTTGCCTAATCAATATACAGCTGTCACATGACCCAGCGCTCTCTCTCCCAGCCTGTCTGCAGAGAAACATAAGAGGAGCTTCTAGTCCTCTGCTGCTGGTCACATCTTCAAAATAAATAAATAAAATAAATGATAAAAAAAAAAAAAAAAATGCCTTTGGAATATAGAGTAAAAATAATAAATATTAATAAATTGTTTTAAATTGTCATACAAATATGTATTTAAAATCAAATCTATTATCTCTTGACAATTGCATGGTGAGGGCAGATTTCTGACAGTCACCAGCTGCGACACACCCCTCCCTATAGGATAATAGGGAGGTGAAGCCTCCATTAATCTACATGTAATACCCTGTCCCAGTGTTCAGCTATTTAGCAGGCATGGAGGAGGATGGAGGGAGCAGGCTGTCATTTAACACTGTGTATACACCCACGTGTCACATGGGCTGCTCAGATGTGATAGGGTGGAAATGCTCAGCATAGAAACTCATTAAAAACTGAGCATGTGCAGAGTTGCCACCACTGATCTGCAAAAACAGTAATTGAATTGAGGATATGAACAGAAGGTAGTGAGAGAGCAGCAGGATCAACCAGGATGTTTAAGAATACAGAAAATCTATTGTGCCTATGATTTTCTCCTTTATGGAGGCAAATAAAAACGTACCTGATAAAAAAGAATACAGAAAATCAATCTCATAGTGACTGAGTGACTATGTACAGCATGTAATACACCATTTATTAATCTTTTTTTATGATGTGGGTTTAGTGACACTTTAAATTTTGTGCAATTTTAGCTTTACTGGCTTGAATTCGTTCCAATAGGTGGCCTTGTTTGTATCATTCGGCTCGACAAAAGCCAGGCAGACAATTCTTGGCCAAATAGCACAGCATTCCATCAGATTCAGGTACACTGACCGAATGAAAGAAATCCTGATGTGTATGGCCAGTTTTATTCTGGCTTCTGATATGTGGAGAATTGTAGAAAGACCGGGTGTAGAATGCATTTCAGTCAGTTACACCAGATGTCAAAATACATCTGAGTTTAATGAATAGATAACTGGACTGAGGGGGCGACTCTTGACAGCTGCCTGGAGTTCCACTTTCAGCATCTCACTGCAGAACAGATTCCCGCATATACACGTCCTATGCGGCAGGTGATATCAAATGTATGCATCACTTCTCATACAATGTCAGAGTAATCATGCATGACGATTACCTTTAATGTAGATCAGCATGGAAACATCTAAGTGGTTTCTATTCATAGTTTCATGCAGAGTGGGGCTTCTAACTGCCATCATACTGCAAGACCACTATATTATATTAACACATTCACAACCAGAGAAGATAGCAACGTCTAATGGTATTTTGCTGGGAAGGCACATAGTAAGGAAGTCTGGGACTGTGGGAGAGGAAGCGAGGAAACGACCACAGCAGATCTCATATAGTGTACAGAGTGGACTAGAATTGGCTATATACATACACTGAATTTGTTCCATGAGTGGACCTGCATGCACCAGCTTTTGTCAAAGGGGGGAGTGGAAAATTCTCGACCTAACAGCGCCCACCTCCAATCAGATGAAGGAACGTAGCTTCTGTTCAAAAGTTCTGACAGCCGCGGGTGTCAGCTGTTGGAATACAATAGCTAGCACTATAGATTCATCCATATATCCCACTTAGCATGCATGTGGGGGGGGTTAACGTGTTTGTTACCCCAACATTTCATATTCCTGATATGTGGCTGCTGTACCATGTACTTGTATGAGAAAGTATCCAGTTCTCTTTGTATTGCTTCCTTTGTGTGAGATCCCTGGTGTTCCTGCCAGTCCCTCTGCTTTCCTATTAAAAACTGACCACACTAAACAGGAGAACAAACCATTGTCAATTCTCCAGCTATGCTGGGAACTCCATGTACTCTCCTCCAATGATCAGACTTGTTCTGACACATCTTCCCTGAACAGTCATTCATTGGGTAGCTCAGTGTAATGTTGCTACCCCCCCCCCCCCCCCAGCTCTTATGCAGCAGTGAACAGAGGGAATGTGATCATTTCTGGAGAAAAAAAAAAATTATATTAATTTTTTTTATTATTATTGCTGTTGGCGTATTATATATATATACATATACACACACACACACACACACATTCTATGTATGTATATATATATATATGTATGTATGTATGTGTATGTATGTATGTGTATGTATGTATGTGTATGTATGTATGTGTATATGTATGTATGTGTATATGTATGTATGTGTATATGTATGTATGTGTATGTATGTATGTATGTGTATATGTATGTATGTGTATATGTATGTATGTGTATGTATGTATGTATGTGTATGTATGTATGTATGTGTATATGTATGTATGTGTATATGTATGTATGTGTATGTGTATGTGTATATGTATATATATATATATATATATATATATATATATATATATATATATATATATATATATATATATATATATATATATATATATATATATATATATATATATATACACACATACATACATATACACACACAATTTTTTGCCTGAAATAACTTTAAAAGGTAGAAGAAAGACTACAATTGTGTTAATGTGAGACAATATTTTTTTTTTTTTTTGTGGTCTTGTTGCTCAGAATATATAGAGGAGGGTTTTTTTTTTTTTTTAAAGAAACATATAATCACGAAAGCTGAATGATTTAGTAGATATAAAACTTTAATGAATATCAAATGTGTATTTTGAATGACTTTATTTTGTGTATGTAAATGTGTTTTGTCGTTTGTAAAAAATGTAAGAAAATGAATAAAAATATGTTGGAATATAAAAAATAAAATCCTTCCATTTTATTCAACCTGTGGGTTGAACAAGACATCTTGGCATGTATGGCCAAGCTTAGCTTTAGCTTGTACAGCAGCAGTGAAGGAGCTTCTCCCGCTAATATTGAAGGTCAAAAACGTTGGTATTGCAGCACATGAACCTATCCTACCACGTCAGCATTTACCATCACTACCTTGTCATTCTAAATAATAATTATCTATGTGGCGTTTCAGACATTTTGTCTGGTGATAAATAATCTTATATTAAATCCTTCACAAAGAATCCCCCCTCCATGACCACCCAGCTGAAAAAAAAAATGGTGATATTACTGTGATAGAAAGTATTCATTTAGCACATGATTCTGAAGGACAACATAATCGCCTTTCCACCAGTTTATATACAAAAGGCCAGATTTACTATCTATCTTTACTATATCTTGAAACTGTCAAGAACAGCCAATATAGTTCAGAAGCCAGTGAATGCAATCCATTATTCCTCTCCATATTACTCACCATTACACAGATTCCAGTACAAGCTTATCAGCTTTCTTTTTTTTAATAAAGCAACTGTACTCCTTTATCTTTAGCAATGATTCATGATGTTTGGACAGGCGTGCAACATTTATGTTTTGGCAGCTAAATGATGATCCATACTCTGTGCAGTTTATAATGAGATTTTGCATGGATGAGAAAAACGGACAGAGAGTTTTTGAGCTTGAAAAGAGTGTATGAAAAGGAGGTAAAAAGATACAGACTCAAATCTGGTACATACAAATAGTTAAAAACTGACAGCTGCGGTTGGAACTGCTGTACTAACAGTCACACCTTAGTACAGCAATCTCCCCCGCTGAGTTGTGTTCTGACAGGAGGATCCCCCTGCACAGAGCAAGTAGACATAACATGTACATGTTTGTTATTTTAAAAAGAAAAAAAATCTGTGCCTTTAAAATCACTTTAAAAAGGTAAAAACAACAACTTTAAAGTAGATGTAAACCCGCTCTCATCCTTTCTAAACTACTGCAGTATTGGTTACCTAGAGGGATATACATGCCTCCTGCATGTATACTTATCTGTCAAATGTCTCCTCTGTCTGCTATGATGCCCGGAAAACTGCAGATTTTGTGAGTGGGTCTGTTTTCCAGGGCTCAGTGGGTGAAGTCGTGATGTCAGACTCCCCGCCCACCTCTACACTCCCCTTATCAACATGCATTTTCTCCTGTGTATTTCTTACACTGAACTTCTGCTATGATCACCAACATCCAGTCAAAACCCAGAAAAGTCCCCACATGACTTCAGCATGCCAAATCATGCTGAGGTGTGGAACAGCTAATCCTTGCAGAGCTGCTGAAGAAAGGAGTGGGGGTGGTAATTAAAAAATAATGCATGTCTTAGGCTAGTGCCCGAGATATGTAAATCACCTGTCACTCACAGCAAGGGGGGAAGAACGGACAAAGATTTCACAGTTCACAGATTTCTGTTTTGTCAATGAAAAAAGATATAAAGATTGCTCAGCGCTGGAGTAAAGAGGAAGTAAACTCTCCCAATCTGATGCTTCTTTTCATTTAGTCCATTATAATAAGTAATTATCAAACTATAGCCACTGTAATCCTGCACAAATCGCATATTACTTACTCTTTAACCACTTGCCGACCGCCGCACGACGATATACGTCGGCAGAATGGCACGGGCAGGCATATGGGCGTATATATAAGTCCCTGCCTGCCCGCGGGTGGGGGGCCCGATCGGGCCCCCCCCCGGTGCCTGCGGCGGTCAGCATTTCTTCGAGAGCGATCCGGGATGAGGGGGCGGCCATTCATTCATGGCCACCCCCTCGCGATCGCTCTCGACGAATGGAAATCCCCGGTGACATCACTTCCTCTCCTGTAATGTAAACACAGGAGAGGAAGTGATGTATTCTCTCCTCCGTGTCGGTATTTTCCGTTCCGACACGGAGGAGAGCGGATCGGTGAGTTGCACCAACACTCTACACACACAGTAGAACATGCCAGGCACACTCACACCCCCCCTTTACCCCCCGATCACCCCCCCAATTACCCCTGCCCCCCAGTCACAGTGACACCAATGTCATTTTTTTTTTTTTTTTTTTTTTTTTTGCATTGGTGTCATTTGTGACTGTAATAACTGTTAGGGCAGTTAGAGTTAGCCCCCTTTAGTTCTAATGTACCCCCCTAACCCCCCCAATAAAGGTTTAACCCCGTGATCACCCCCCGTCGCCAGTGTCACTAAGGCTGGGTTCACATTGCAGCGGTTTATGAGAACGAATGTGATTCGCACCGCACTGCAGTGCAAATCACATCCGATCTCTGTGCGATTCGAGTTCAGCCATTCGCCGCACCCGCCGCACCCGCCACACCCGCCGCACCCGCCGCAAATTCGCACGGGACCCTTTTTTTGGCCCGCAGCAGAATCGGATCGCATGGGTGTTCACACCATGCGATCCGAGTTTGCAGATCGCACTGCGATATGCGAACTGATCTGGGGGTGTCAGTAACATTTCACTGACACTCCCAGCAGTTCGCATAGGGCAGTGTGAACTGCCGCCGGGAGGCATGCGATGCGGGAACCCGCCGCGGATTCGCGGCGTTTCCGCATCGCTCCAGTGTGAACCCAGCCTAATAAGCGATCATTTTTCTGATCGCCGTATTAGTGTCACAGGTGACGCTAGTTAGGCAGGTAGGTATTTAGGTTCGCCGCAGCTTTTTATAGCGCCAGGGACCCCCATATACTACCGCATAAAGCCCCCTGATTGCCCCCTAGTTAACCCTTTCACCAGTGATCACCATATAACTGTTACAGGTGACGCTGGTTGGTTAGTTATTTTTTTATAGTTTCAGGGCACCCGCCATTTATTACCTAATAAAGGTTTAACCCCCTGATCACCCGGCGGGTGTCATTTGTGACTAATAACTGTTAGGGCAGTTAGGGTTAGCCCCCTTTAGTTCTAAGGTACCCCCCTAACCCCCCCAATAAAGGTTTAACCCCGTGATCACCCCCCGTCGCCAGTGTCACTAAGGCTGGGTTCAGATTGCAGCGGTTTGAGAACGGATGTGATTCGCACCGCACTGCAGTGCAAATCACATCCGATCTCTGTGCGATTCGAGTTCAGCCATTCGCCGCACCCGCCGCACCCGCCACACCCGCCGCACCCGCCGCAAATTCGCACGGGACCCTTTTTTTGGCCCGCAGCAGAATCGGATCGCATGGGTGTTCACACCATGCGATCCGAGTTTGCAGATCGCACTGCGATATGCGAACTGATCTGGGGGTGTCAGTAACATTTCACTGACACTCCCAGCAGTTCGCATAGGGCAGTGTGAACTGCCGCCGGGAGGCATGCGATGCGGGAACCCGCCGCGCATTCGTGGCGTTCCCGCATCGCTCCAGTGTGAACCCAGCCTAATAAGCGATCGTTTTTCTGATCGCTGTATTAGTGTCACAGGTGACGCTAGTTAGGCAGGTAGGTATTTAGGTTCGCCGCAGCTTTTTATAGCGCCAGGGACCCCCATATACTACCGCATAAAGCCCCCTGATTGCCCCCTAGTTAACCCTTTCACCAGTGATCACCATATAACTGTTACAGGTGACGCTGGTTGGTTAGTTATTTTTTTATAGTTTCAGGGCACCCGCCATTTATTACCTAGTCTCACTAGTGTACCCCTAAATTTAGGGGTGTCTACTTTCCAAAATGGGGTCATTTGGGGGGGGTTTGTGCCATCTTGGCATTTTATGGCCTTCAAAACTGTAACGCCCTTAGAAAGCCTGAAGGCGGTGCTTGGTTTTCGGGGCCCCGTACGCGGCTAGGCTCCCAAAAAGTCCCACATATGTGGTATCCCCGTACTCAGGAGAAGCAGCAGAATTTATTTTGGGGTGTCATTTCACATATGCCCATGGCATGCGTGAGCAATATATCATTTAGTGACAACTTTGTGAAAAAAAAAAAAAAAAAAAAAAGTTTGTAATTTTCCCGCAACTTGTGGCAAAATATAAAATATTCCATGGACTCAACATGCCTCTCAGCAAATAGCTTGGGGTGTCTACTTTCTAAAATGGGGTCATTTGTGGGGGTTTTGTGCCATCTTGGCATTTTATGGCCTTCAAAACTGTAATAGGTAGTGAGGAGTGAAGTCAAATATTTACGCCCTTAGAAAGCCTGAAGGCGGTGCTTGGTTTTCGGGGCCCCGTACGCGGCTAGGCTCCCAAAAAGTCCCACATATGTGGTATCCCCGTACTCAGGAGAAGCAGCAGAATTTATTTTGGGGTGTCATTTCACATACGCCCATAGCATGTGTGAGCAATATATCATTTAGTGACAACTTTGTGAAAAAAAAAAAAAAAAAAAAAAAGTTTGTAATTTTCCCGCAACTTGTGGCAAAATATAAAATATTCCATGAACTCAACATGCCTCTCAGCAAATAGCTTGGGGTGTCTACTTTCTAAAATGGGGTCATTTGTGGGGGTTTTGTGCCATCTTGGCATTTTATGGCCTTCAAAACTGTAATAGGTAGTGAGAAGTGAACTCAAAAATTTACGCCCTTAGAAAGCCTGAAGGCGGTGCTTGGTTTTCGGGGCCCCGTACGCGGCTAGGCTCCCAAAAAGTCCCACATATGTGGTATCCCCGTACTCAGGAGAAGCAGCAGAATTTATTTTGGGGTGTCATTTCACATACGCCCATAGCATGTGTGAGCAATATATCATTTAGTGACAACTTTGTGTAAAAAAAAAAAAAATATTTTTTTTTGTCATTATTCAATCGCTTGAGGCAAAAAAATAAAATATTCAATGGGCTCAACATGCCTCTTATCAATTTCCTTAGGGGGTCTACTTTCCAAAATGGGGTCATTTGGGGGGGTTTTGTACTGCCCTGCCATTTTAGCACCTCAAGAAATGAGATAGGCAGTCGTAAACTAAAAGCTGCGTAAATTCCAGAAAACGTACCTTAGTTTGTAGATGTGACAACTTTTGCACAAACCAATAAATATACAATTATTGACTTTTTTTTTACCAAAGACATGTGGCTGAATACATTTTGGCCTAAATGTATGACTAAAATTGAGTTTATTGGATTTTTCTAATAACAAAAAGTAGAAAATATCATTTTTTTTCAAAATTTGCGGTCTTTTTACGTTTATATCGCAAAAAATAAAAATCGCAGAGGCAATCAAATACCATCAAAAGAAAGCTCTATTTGTGGGAAGAAAAGGACGCAAATTTTGTTTGGGTACAACATTGCATGACCGCGCAATTACCAGTTAAAGCAGCGCAGTGCCAAAGTGTAAAAAGACCTCTGGTCATTTACCAGCAAAATGGTCCGGTCTGAAAGTGGTTAAAGAAACTTTAACAAACGTGTTTCCAGGGGTTAGGCAGCGCCATCTTAAGTATTGTTTTCTGAGTCCACAGTGGAGTGTATTTCCGCCCTTACACTTCCTGTACTGTTAACCAAGCCTCCTTCTTAATCCAACATTTCTAAGGAAACCCTGTTTCCCTGTTCATAGCAGACTTGTTTTATTTCATAGTATTTACTTGTGCCGATTACCTAGTGTTTGCCTTTGTCAGTCTTATCAGCTTCAGCTGATAAGACTGCAGTAATGCTGTCCCATTCCCTGCTTTACACTGCATGTGATGTCACATGGGGTGTAGGAGGAAGCTCTCAGTCTCCTGGGATTTCAGTGTTGTGTGCCGTAAAAAAGTCCTGATAATAGATAGACAAAGTAGACAGAATGTGCCGTAAATCAGGGGAGATCTGGGCATGCTCAGTGACATCATTCTAAAGAACGAAAAGGATTACAGCAATACTAAGTAAGGAGATATCTACAAGCAGTGTTCATTAGGGTTTTTATGCTGATTTACATGGGACAAAGTTGTGGGGGACAGTTTACAACAACTTTAACTCTTTGTGGCAAGACTGGGCACAGCTGAACTGAAATCCCATACACACTATTGTGCCAGACAAAAAAAAATAAAAATAAAAAAAATATATATATATATATATTGGGTTTACATCCACTTTAAATCTTTCGAACCACTTTAACTTCAATCTGGTCAGAATATCTTCACTCCATAAATTATCAGAGGGGACGAATGACTGAGGCCGGTTTTCTACTCCTCTTACCTAATTGTAACCATTTTCAGGCTCGGTTCACACAGGGGCGACTTGTCCAGGCGACTTCGCCGCCTGACAAGTCACGCTCCGTTCTGTACTATGGAACCGTTCTAATAGGAGCGACTCAAGTCGCTCCGACTTAGAAAAAAGGTTCCTGTACTACTTTTGGGGCGACTTCAGGCGACTTGCATTGATTTCTATACAGAAGTCGTTTTGCAAGTCGCCGCTGAAGTCGTTTGCAGGTCGCGTCTGAGTCGAGCTGCAAGTCGTGCCGCCCCTGTGTGAACCGAGCCTTACTGCACACAGACATGAGATCATTTAAAAAAAAATAAATAAATAACAAAACAAAAAATAAAAAACACAAACATCCAAGACAGGACAGCCATTCAGTTCTCTCGATATCTTGCAGTAAACAAAACAATAAAATGTGTTAGTAAGCCATAATATATGCTAAAGTCTTTATCAATTGTCTGAGGAATGCTGGCTTTATTACACCTGCTGGTCAATAGCACACGCAACAGTTTGGAGACTTCTAGGCAATATAAACAATATAAAAACAATATACAGATCCATCCTAACAACATCAAGGCATTAAATCAACAAATTATTTACACAGAAGATTCCGGCTGGTTCGATTTAGATGAGATGCCATTTTCCAGCAACAATCATGGTCCTATTTCCATTTTGTATAATAAAATAAACTGGCCCCTTTGTTCTTCCCAAAGTCAAATATTTATTTCATGGTGAATCTGCATTTTTTTTTCCCCTGTTTGTTTTTCTATCTCAGTGGTGTCCGGAATACCTTAAGAGTGGCCTCAGAAGAAAATGGGGCTGGGGGCCAAAAAAGATGATCACCAGTGGACCCCGAGCAGTGAGGCAGATAATCACAATGAATAATTTACAGGCACGCTTTCATCCTGGACGCCCTGAATCCTAAGGAGTCTGGGGAGAATGCTGCACATCTGCTAAATGAGCGGAAGAATTGAGGAGGAGGAGGGGAGCACAAGGACCTGCTTGTAGCACCTATACAATTTATCCAAAGCAAACAATATACTGACAGGCAGAACATACGCTCTGCAATACAGAAAATAAATAACGGCTAAACAGGAGTATAAATCAAGATTTTTCACAGTAATAAAACCTGCAGCAAACATTAAAAACACAACATCATTCATATCTGAACTTAAACTGAGCGCCTGTATCATCACTGAAGGGGGCAAACATCAAAGATACCCAGCTAATAATAAGCAACGACTGATGTAAAACCCTGAACAGAGAAACTGCAAACAAGAAAAGAATGTATTTTCTTTAATGCATCAGATAATGTTGATTTTTGTCCCAGTAATGCATTCACTTTGCACCAGGGGATCTACAATAAAAATCCCCATGTGGAATGTACTGGGCAAACACAAACAAAACCTCACTGTTATAAACTGTCTATGGATGCCGGAGCTTCCTTTTCTCAACTGTTTATGAAAGGCGCAAATAGTCTGCAAGGGTTTTGCTTCACAGAAAAAAAAGTCTTAAAAAGCCATCAGGGAGCCAAGTATATTCATAAATCTTGGAAAAGCGAGCCAGAGAAAATAAAAAAAGGCAAAGACAAGAGCCTGAAGGAGTCTAGTAGAGCGGTTTGTAATTGGCAACCAGGAGCTATAGTACCAACTCCACCCAGTGCTATATAGCATGTGAAGTTGTGTTATTGGCGAGGGGACAGCTTGTGCTCACGGCAAGATATTTCTCACATGCCTACGAACCTGCCACTATGAGAGCGCAGCTGTGATCTACCGTCTGCCGACCCAGCGTTAACAAGAGGAACGAGACAGACTGCGGCTCAGCAGTATGGAGGAGAGAGGTGTCAGGGAGGGGAAGACAACTCTTCTATGTTGGTGGCAGAAATGTGCTTAAAAACATACAATTCTATACGACAAGGTCAATGCTTGTTACCTAAAAATCTAAATTTTCATAAAAATTTTAAATAATATTTTATATATATATATATATATATATATATATATATATATATATATATATATATATATATATATATATATATATATATATACACATACACACACACACACACACACACACGTGCCAGTCCCCTCTTTTGTCCACAAAGATCTTTAATGTATGTTTGACTCAATTGAATTAGCTTCTCCATAGTAAATTGTTTTAGAAAATCCATAGTAAATTGTTTTTCTAATTCTTTTCAAATGTTCACAGTGCTGATTGGCCCTGCGCTGATCACATGCAACCTTCCAAGGAAGAGGGAAAAAAAAAAAATTCTGTGCCCCCCAATATAAGACCGGACAAGGGGTCCCTGACAAATGGGCATTTTTTTTTTCGTTTTGGACAAGCTGTGTGGGATGTTGCAATAGCCCTACTGGTATGGTATTTAAAGTGGTTGTAAACCTCAGATATGAAATATGAACAAAGCCTATCCCCTCTAGTGTGTCATCCTCTGATATCAGCATGAATTACCTCTGACAAGTTTTCCTGACACTAAAGCCTAGTATACACTTAGTTCTTTTTTGCTCAATCCAGTGGGCTGAATGAAAAAAAAAACTGAAGAGCTGGGGAGGAGATCCTGTACCAGCAATCCAATGTTAGAACAGCGATCTCTCCTCTGAGCTATTGTGTTCTGCCAGGGGGACGGCCCTCCACCAGGACATATTGGCTGAGAGTGCTGATGGGGTGCCAATCCGCAGACCTTTTTTGGTCATGCCCCTTCGACAGAAGCCAGACATTTGGCCAGCTTCTGTCAGACTGGCTGCCCATACCGCCCAATATCTGGCCCTAGTGTATGGGGCTTAAGAAAAGAAAGGTGACAGGGGAGGGATCTCCAGCTGATTCACAGCCTTGGCTCAGTTCCTGTGTGTCCCTTCCCTCCAATCAGCTTTACTACACTGAGCTTTGCAGATTGTAACTTCAGTTCTCCGCCCCCTTATTTCCGACAGCTCAGACAAGCTTTATAAATGATGGCTTTAAATGGATGTAGAGAGGAAAATACAGCAGATAAACAGGTACAACTTCTGTAGGAGGATTTGTTTGAGCTTGTGCATCACCCGAGGCCACGTCACATCACTAGAAACTAATGTACAGTTTTAATGTAACCCATTGGTCATCAACCCTATCCTCCGGGCCCACTAACAGGCCAGGTTTTATGTATTACCTTGGGGAGATGCAGACTAGAATACTGCAATCACTGAACAGCAAATTATATCACCTGTGATGCATTTCAGTTATCTTGCAAACCTGGCCTGTTAGTGGACCCTGAGGACAGGGTTGATGACCACTGATGTAACCTATCTGTGCTCTTTAAATGCATATTGATTTTTTTTTTCCTCAAAAGGTGACGTTAGCCTTTAGGCTGGGTTCACACTGAAGCGATGCGGGAACGCCGCGAATCCGCAGCGTTTTCCCGCATCGCATGCCTCCCGCCGGCAGTTCACACTGCCCTATGCGGACTGCTGGGAGTGTCAGTGAAATGTTAATGACACCCCCAGATCAGTTCGCATATTGCAGTGCGATCTGCAAACTCGGACAGGAATCGGATCGCATGGTGTGAACACCCATGCGATCCGATTCTGCTGCGGACCAAAAAAAGGGTCCCGTGCGAGTTTGCGGCGGGTGCGATGCGAATTCAGCCATACTATCTGTATGTATCAGTGCGGTGCGAATCACATCCGGTTCTCGCTGCCGCAGCGGTGTGAACCCAGCCTTAAAGAGACACAGGCAACAAGCCTCATTTTTGTAAAAGGACCCTTGAAGCCCTGACAGTCCTCTTACTAATGCTTCCTCATCACTCTTCCCTCTGTCCCACCCAATGACAATACCCAGTTGTAAAATGTATGGAGAAGCAGTTACCTTTCCCCAGGGGACAATACTCAGGTCTAGCAGTCAATTCCTATGCCCGAGCACTGTCACATGATCAGGAGAGTGAGGTTACTGCTACCCTTTGCACACAACACAAAGCATCCCTTGGGATTTTAGTGGCAGTTGCAATGGAAGCAGAATCGGTGAGGAAGCATTGGCAAGGTGAGGATGAAGGTTTTGTGTCGGGATAGGAAGGGCTTTTACCACGACAAAGTCACTTTGCATCGAATTGGTAAAGTGAGTGACTGGAACTTTAACACATTAAAGGAGAACTGTATCCCATGCCCAACAGTTAAATTCATGGATTGCAAATAGAAATACTAGGAAAAATATGCAAGCATACATACTTTTAGAAGTGTTTTGTCTGCATGTATGTATGTATGTGTGGTGATGTATGCAGGTGCAGCCAGACACTTTCTATCTTCTACCTTGGCCTGTTCTAGCTGCCTTGTTCAGAGATCATGGACTTTCCTCTGCCCCTTTCGACATCCAGACACTTCACTTTCTGCAAAAGGGAGCAATGTATGGTGCTGTACTCATCAATGTAGCTCATTCCACTACTCCCCTACCTCACCCCTTTTGTGATTTCCCCTCCCCCTGCTTTTATGCGGAATATGGAGAGGAGGAGAGAACACTGGGTCCAGGAGAAAGCCTAGTAGAATTTTACTAAGGCCTTGTTCATATGGGCTTCAGCTTGTATAAAAGCAGTGTGTACAGCAAGATGTTTCTGCAAGCTTTGGTCAAGCCTTTAAAGTACCATTCAGCTCCAGTTTAGGGAGGCTAAAACACAGATCATAAAGCCAACTGAGCCCAGTGCTGCAAGTATTTGTCATTTGAGAATTCAATTTCCAAAAAAAATAAAATATATACAATTCTTATTTGTCTGGATTCCTTTTGCAGTGAATGAGCTTACATCAAACCAGGCCCTGCCTACAGTCACCAACATAAAGCTCTCAATGTCCAATTTGCATATGCCAGTCTGGGTAGTGGGCAAGCACATAATTCAATGCCGATGTCTGGAATGGGGAGCGATTGATATGAAGAGGAATACTGCAATTTACACAATATGATGTCATCTTCAGCAGCCAGAGGGGTTACAAGGACCATCAACATAGTAAAAGTGAAAAGGCCATGTTGGCTTTATTGAAATTCTGTAACCCTTTGGGGTTAGTTTTGCTTTCACATTACATAAAAGCAGTACAACAGACACAAGCGTCCACCTATGCTCCAACACTCGAGAGGTCCCTAGCCAGCATATTCTCCCTGGCTTTTTTCGGGGGTGGGGGTGGGGGGGGGGCTGTCTTTGACCATCTTTAAAAGCCAGCACAAGAGGATGTGCACTTTAGTTCTGTCATGCCAGCACAAAGGGAGTGAACTGAGCGGGGTAAGAGGCGGGGGAGTTGCACAATTGTAGTGTCTGGCCTGTCCTGCAAAGAAAGGAGAATGGCACATGGGGCAGCGGACTTTGCAAAGGTGCTCCCACAACTGCATGTTCTATTCAGAAGCTATAGAACTGCATAAGGGGCATTTCAGAAAAGGTTGCTGAAAGTGAACTTACACGTTAAGGAATAAAGGCCGTTTCAAATGAGTTTAGCTGTAACCCAATTCTGCAGATGTCTGGAGAAATTCTGCAATATAGAGGTTATCACAAAAAGAAGCAAAAACACGTCATTATATTGACTTTCCTGACAGCAGTATAGGAATGTACATATGTGGTTTCTCTACAAGGCCCCCTAAAGCTACATAGAAAGACTATTCCTCAAACGGGATGCGTGACAATCAAATCCTTCTCCACTGCATGCAATGGCATCGCTAGGAGTCAAAATTCCTTGTGAGGGTGATGAAGGGCTGAAAAACAAATTCAAAAGAATGCTAAATAGATTAAAGGATATCTAAAGTCCAAAAGGTTGTTCTTGCTTTGGAAAGAGGAGTTAAAGTGTTACTAAAACCCTAGACCCTGCATTCATTCATTCATTATATCTGGTCTCCCACAATACAAAGAACATGGAAATGCAATAATGTTAGTAAATATAAACTGCCAAATTACCTTCTCTCATCAGCAGTATATAACAATCTTATGAGTGTGTGGTGAAATCTTGTAAGAGGAATTTTAAGTCTCCTCTGCCTGTCCTATGAGGCTGCAGCACCCTGACCCTCTGTCTGGACAGTACTGATTGGCCCTGTGCTGATCACATGCACGCTCCCAAAGGGAAAAAAAAAAAAACACACACTCTAGCAATACCCACCAAACTGAGCATGTGCAGAGTGCCCATGGGGCACTGTACTATCAGTAGATGGGCGGGGGGCAGTAAAAGAAGGGGAGGTTCAGAGAAGACAGTATTAACCCATTAGGTTCCACAGTTAGTATAACAAGCATGCTTTAATGCATAAATAGACTGATCTTACTTTTAGTAAGATCTTAAAAGGGTTTAGAAACCCTGGCAGGATATTATTGCACTCACAAGGAAGATTTAACCCATCCATTTTTCTGTGGTGACCATTGTCAGACTGAAACTGGAATAGAAGGTAAATATTTCACTTTTTATGGAGACAACTAAAAGCAGATTTCCCTCCCTTTAGAATAATTTCCTGTCTTTTTCTGCTATGTCTAGAGGACAGGAGGTTAAACTTCCCTAATGGGGCATCACAGTGGTGTAGTGGATAGCACTCTCACCTAGCAGTAAAAGGGTTGCTGGTTCGAATCCCAACCACGACACTACCTGCCTGGAGTTTGTATGTTGTGCCTGTGTGGGTTTCCTCCGTTACTCCGTTTTCCTCCCACACTCCAAAGACATGCTGGTGGTAGGTTAATTGGATCCTGTCCAAACTGCCCCTAGCATGTGTATGTATGTATGAATGGGATCTTAGAGTGTAAGCTCCTTGAGAGTAGGGACTGATGTGAATGTACAATGTAAAGCGCTGCACAATTTGATGGCGCTATATATGTACCTGAAATAAATAAGATAAATAATGGAACATGTATGACAAAGAAAAACAATAGAAGTCTTTACTATACTCAAAATAAAAATAAATACCATAAAGTAAAACGTTTTGGTAAACCAAGCTTAAAGCAACTAATAGACATCACTGGCAACAAAAAGATTTTCAAACACCTGCGCTGGGTTTCACCATGACAAATGCACCTAACCAAGTGCCATTCTGCATATGATACACACTACATATTGCTTCAGTTGTGTACAGGTAATAAATCACTGGAAAATGCTAATTTTGGCCAGCAAACTCCAGCTAGACTCAAGGCCTTTAAAAGAACCAATTTCCAAAAACACATTATTTTGCCAAAAGTATTGTGACACCTGCCTTTACACGCACATGAACTTTAATGGCATCCCAGTCTTACTCTGTAGGGTTCAATATGGAGTTGGCCCACTCTTTGCAGCTATAACAGCTTCAACTCTTCTGGGAAGGCTTCCACAAGGCTTAGGAGCGTGTCTATGGGAATGTTTGTGTACCATCTACAATCAAGGTCTAAGGTGAGTGGCAAACAGTCACATGTTTGGTCAACATTCGGTATAATGTATTTCTGTAAATTGAAAAATGGATTTTCTCCAAATTACTCCGCCAAAGTCCTTCTGTGGTGACATTAGATGCCCTTTAGAGCAGTTATGATGAAGAAAATGTTAATTTAGAATGACAGCACTTGTTAAAACATTTAATAATTTATCATGTTTTTCTCCAGAGGTCTATTTTTATGAAATTCATCTTCTTTACATAATGTGTCTTTCTGGTCCATGAAATCAAACATGTTCCTCCTTACCTTCAATAGACGGGGCCTGGTCTTGGGCTGCATACAACATCTCCTTGAAAGCCTGAGGGAGATAAGTGCACATTATGGTTAGTTGTCATCGAAAGCACATTAAGCATTCCAACAAAGCATGTAATCCATGGAACAAAGCTGCAAGCTTAAAGTGACCCATCATCCAATAGATTTTTATTGGGGTTCAAACCCTCTGATAAATCAATGATCTTCAACCAGAGCAGCCACAATTTCATCTTTCCAGCAATTTTTTATTTTTTATTTGAACCCTCATGCACTACAAAGGATTGGTCCCTTTTCCTAGATCATCCCTACTGTACCTACGAAAACTATTTTCTGAAGCTACAAGAGAAATTTATGCAGTAAAATATCCGCAAGTAAAAATTCAGAATTCCTGTATTGTAAATAATTCAGAAATGTTAATTGGGATATTAAATCAGTAAAGTGGACCTTCACCCTCTTCCATATTTTCCTTCCACCCATCCTGCAGAGGTATTGAGCATTTTTGTTTTACCTTATTTTTTTGTGCACAAATGTCCGGCCCCCACCTCCCCACGCACATCATTCACCTTAGGCGATTGAAGCGCACACTGCCTGCTGTGCCTTCAGGGATTTACACTTCACATATCCCAGGAGGTATAGCCTTTCACTCAAGGAGAGGAAGGGGCGGGACTATTGCCACGTAGAAGCCTGCCCGCTGAACCTGGAAAAGCCCGCAGGCATCTTAAAGCGGGATTCCACCCTAAAGTGGAACCTCCGCTGATCGGATCCCTCCCCCCCTCCGGTGTCACAATTGACACCTTTCAGGGGGGAGGGGGGTGGAGATACCTGTCAAAGACAGGTATTTTCACCCACTTCCGGGCATAGACTCCCGTGGGAGTCTACGCCATTTCCTGCCCTGCCGCGCTGTCTGCTGGGACACACACAGGTCCCAGTGACAGCGCGGAGATTTCCTATTGCGCGGCGCGGCTCACGCATGCGCAGTAGGGAACCGGGAAGTGAAGCCGATTCGCTTCACTTCCCGATTCCCTCACCTAGAATGGTGACTACAGCAGCCGAGGCCCGAGCGATCGATCGGCCTCGGCTGCCGGCATCGCTGGAACCCGGGACAGGTGAGTGTCCATTTATTAAAAGTCAGCAGCTGTAGTATTTATAGCTGCTGGCTTTTAATATTTTTTTTTTTGGGTGGAATCCCTCTTTAATGACAGAAGACATGAGAGGTCAGATATCACCTTCGGGTAAAGCAGGGCCAGAAAAAAAAAATAATTAAAAAAAATGGGGGGTTCGGCCGGAAGGCCCGCTTTAAATAAAAAAAAATCTAGAATGTAAACTCAAGGAAATCCACAGCCTCCAAGTTTTCATAAAAACAATTTAACTTTCACGTTAGAAAGATTTACAGAACTATTTAAAAAAAAAAAAAAAAAAAAAAACACACCACACAGAAAAAAACAACAACTCCAGAATAAAATGATAATCTCAGGATCCCAGATATGTCCAAAATACACTATATCACCAAAAGTATTGGGACACCTGCCTTTACACGCACATGAACTTTAATGACACTCCAGTCTTAATCCTTTGCAGCTCTAACAGCTTCAAATCTTCTGGGAAGGCTGTCCACAAGGTTTAGGAGTGTGTCTATGGGAATGTTTGACCATTCTTCCAGAAGCGCATTTGTGAGGTCAGGCACTGATGTTGGATGAGAAGGCCTGGCTCACAGTCTCTGCTCTAATTTATCCCAAAAGGTGTTCTATCAGCTTGAGGTCAGGACTTTGTAAGGCCATTAAAGTTCCTCCACCCCAAACTCTCTTTCATTTCTTTATGGGCCTTGCTTTGTGCACTGGTCCAAATCATTTAGTGGTGGGGGATTTTGGAGTGGGGTTGTTTTTCAGGGGTTGGACTTGGCCTTTTAGTTCCAATGAAGGGAACTCCTAAGGCGACATTTTGGACAATTTCATGCTTTGTGGGAACAGTTTTGGGGTTGGCCCCTTCCTGTTCCAACATGACTGCACACCAGTGCACATACCCCCTATATACTTGCTCGTTTTTTTTTTCTTACACAGCCTGCTGCCTAAATGCAACATTCGTTTTATTCTCCCATCTATGCTCAAATGCATGGCTAGAGGAATCTCAAGTTGGCAAGTGTATTTTATTTTGATACATATTATTATACACGATTTATATAGTGCCAACAGTTTACGCAGAGCTTTACAATGTATAGGGGGGACAACACAATTACAGTTCAATACAAAAAGGGACAGGAGGGCCCTGCATTTTTATTGAAGATTTTAACGATGCAGAGAGCCAAAGCCGTACAACACTGATACAGAATTCCAGACCACTTGTTTGGAGTGGTTACAAATTTGTTACATAAGTCATCTTCCTTAAAATTGCAACGTTTATGGATGGTTGGCCATTGTACACACCCATGGCTGCCTTAATACAAAGACACTGACAACCAGCGACAGCATGCTGCTATAATGTAGTCACTGCTTTGCAGGTAAAAAAAATAAATAAATAAAAAAGTGAATTTTTTTCTATTTGAAGCCTGGAAAGCATTGCACCCAATATCAGAAGATCGTGGGTACAATGCAGGGTTCTTGCAGACTGTGTGTGTAAGCTGTCTGGCCATACATCATACAGCCTGGCAGTTAGACACTAAGAAGATGCATCAGTGAACCACCACAGCGCTCAACAGCATCATGGTAAGTTCATCGAGAACTACAAGACGACAGCCACAAACGCTGTCAGACCTTGTAGTTTACCATTCACAGAACTCTGCGAATGGATGACACGGTCAGCGGAGCCCTGCGAGGCCACATTCTTTTCAGATTGTGACAGAGAGCAGAGGGAGAAGTTTCCAGCTACCTGTCACAACAGAAGAGAGTCGGGGGGGCGGGTTTCTGGGGATGGGAACAAAACCTGTTCTCCAATGATCAGACATGCTGCTGCCCGCCCAGTTATTCATTGGGAAGATGAGTGTGCTGCTGTTTCTCCTTCCCCACCTCCGTTTTCAGCCATATAAGGAAAGTCGGTATGTGATCACTTATAAAAACAGGAAAAGAGGGTATTTATAATGTTTTATCTCTATCTCATCTATATAAAAAAACGCTTTGGCTTTCATTCACATTTGAAACTGAATGGGTTATTTTACAAGGCGAGGGTTTACATATATTTTTAAGCGGAACGTTACCTATAACAACTTGATTAAAAAAATATTCTTTATCAAAGAACATACATTCCACAATATAAATATAATACAAAAATTAGTGTGCTGTAAATTACCTCCAGCATCACTCCCGTTTCCTCTTGCAAGAGGCTGCCATTTTGCTGAAGCCCAGAGCCCCTGAACAGCAGTAAATCATAAAGCAAAATTAAATCCATGGATTTAACGGGTTCAAAAAAAAGTAACTTTCTTGGAAATGCCAACAGTCACATTTGCTTGTTTCCTCAACCAAACTGTCAAACCATCAAATGGCTGGTGTCATAACCGATCACATGTGCAGCACCATGGCAGAGCAAACGGAGGCCGCTTCCTCGGCTGTAAAGGATAGGAGGGTTTAATTCTCCTTTAAGGCAGTCAGCAGATCCGCCTCTACTAACTCAGAGGCCTAAAAACAGAGAAACTGAGCATGTACAGAGCAGGCTGAGGCAGTATTATTGGATTTTAAACAGTATATATATTTTTTTGAGACTTGACAAAGTTTTATTGATTTTCAAAAATTTCCAACAGAAAATATAAGAAAACATGAATTGTTGTAGAAAGCATCTATCTGGCAAGTTATCAACATACAGTATGGCCAGTGAAAAAAAACTTGGTTAAGACATGCAACTCATACATCCAGAGACAGTATGTGACATTATCAGATTAATGGAGTAGGATGCACAATTTCTGTAGCATAGCAGAGTCTAACCTGAAAAAGTGTGTGCCGACGTATGGAGGAGAAGAAGAGTACAGTGATCGGGTTAGGGAGAATCACAAAAGCAAGAGAAAGTAGAGAAGACCATATAGAGAGTAGTGGGACAGAAAGGATAGGAGAAGACAACCCACTATAGGAGCTCTGCACCACCCAGGGACACGAACCACAAGTGCAAGCGACCTCCTCGAGGTCAGGGTTCATCAGGGTATCAGGTTGTAGGGGTCTCCAACATAACCTACGGCTCCCATATTCAATTGTGTAAGTCAAGAGTATTATTTAGGGAGGCCGTCGGTACTCCATCCTTTCAACATCTCTGATCCTGGATTGCAGTTCAAACAGTGAGGGGGTTCCCTTTTTTTCCATTTCAGGGCCACCAAACACTGCGCTGCTGTTAGCCCAGGTGCTAAAAGCTTTTTTGATACTTTAGAAAAAGAGGGGAGTGGGATGCCCAGGAGAAAAGGTTTTTGGGTTGAAGGTCACCCAAGAGCCAAAGATGGAATGAAGTAAAGAGTGTACAGTCTGCCAATAGGGGAGGATTAGAGGGCAGGTCCAGTAGGTATAATATAGCACCCCCATATATCTTTACAACAGCGCCAGCAGTGGGGATCAGCCAACGGGTTTATGAACTGGAGCAGGTCAGGAGTTTGGTACCAGTAGAATACAATCTTGTATTGATTTTCTTTATAGAGCGTACAGATGGAGCACTTAGAAGTCTGACTATATGAGATGCCATGTCTTCAGGGGTATGCTCCCACTTGCACATATAGGCACGTTGAGGTCCGGTTGGTGACAAATCCATGGCGAGGAGCTGTTAGGTGCGTGAAAATCATACCTTTAGGGGACGAGCCCTCTAGACATATTTTCACAAAAGGTTAAGGGGGAGAATTGAAGGTTTGTTACCAAAGATTGCGCATAGTGACATATTTATAAGTAACGAAAAAAAAGTCTGTCTGGACAAATCAAAGGCATCTTGCAGATCTTGGAAGGATCGCAAGCATCTGGTATCCACCAATTGACCGTAGCAAAATAAGGCCCTATTCCTCCAAAAGTGAGACATCTGCAAGGTCAAGCTGTCCAGGACATTGGGTGTAAATATAATTGAGGTGACCAAGGAGGAGGTGGTGGTAAGCGAATATGTCAATTTTGCACGCCACCATAGCATTCGTAGGAGCGCCATTGGTCCCAATAGCTGTAACCCACTGGGCGGTACACCCAAACTCCACAACATGGAATTCGGGTGGATGGGGGCCAGCCACAGCTTCTCAATTTGTGTCCATCAGTTATAAACGTGGAGGGTGCACCAAGAGGCTACAGGGCGTAACTGGGCTGCCAGATAATACTTGGCTACGCTGGCGAATGCAAGGCCGCCTTGGTTGAGGGGAGCATACAAGACTGATCTAGCAATCTGGTACCTCTTATAATTTTCAGATCGCCCTGAAGGTTCTTAAAGTGCAAAGCTGGGATGGGGAGGGGTAGTGTCTCAAAGAGGTATAGAAGTTTAAGTAGAATCATCATCTTTATGGCCACAAGGCAGCCAAAAAGAGACAGCTTTACAGATTTCCACTTGGCCAGGGAGGCTCTAATGGAGGTGTAAAGTTAGGGGAAGTTGGTCTTATAGAGAACGTTGTAGGTGGGCGTGAAGTGGACCCCAAGGTATTTTAAGGAAGAAGTCTTCCACGCATAAATTGAATGATTGTGAAAGGGCAGACAGTGGCTGGTGGGGTATATTGAGGGGGAGGGCTTCAGTCTTTGAATTATTTATTTTGTATCCTAAGAGGTCGCTGTACTGATCTAGCTCTACGTGTAGATTCGGGAGGGAAACATGGGGTTTGCGCAAGGGTAAGCAGAATATCATCCACAAATAAGGATATTTTAAAGTCCCTAATACGTACAGGGATGCCGTGAATGTTTGGGTTCTTTCTGATATGGGCTGCTAGGGGGCTCAATACAAAGGGCACAGAGAGGGGAAAGTGGGCACGATTGTCGGGTCCCATTAGTAATCGGGAAAGTGGAGGAGGAGGCAAACTAGGTTCGAACTAGGGCAGAGGGGGGCAAGTATAGGTGAGCAATGGCTCGAAGGAAAGGGCCCTTAATACCAACACGGTGGAGTGTTGCAAACAGGAAAGGCCAGTTCGGCCTAGCAAAGGCTTTTTCTGCATCCAAACTGAGAAGCAAGGCCTATGCCCTATTCCTGTTGCAACTTCTATGAGGTCTATGACTCTCCGGGTGTTATCCCCTGCCGGGGCGAAGGGGAATGAATCCTACTTGATCCTTGTGGACCAGTGATGGCATGAAGTTGTTTACCCTATTTGCCAGTAGCTCTGGAAAAATTTTCAGGTCTGTATTAGTGTATCAGTCAAAAAAAAAAAAAAAAGAGTTGAACAGAATTGTGATGTGAGGGAGAAGAAGTGGTAGAAAGGTTTTGTAGTAGATGTACATCAGGCCCAGGAGCCTCGTTATTCGGTAGAGATTTAATCGCATTGGATACTTCCTCCTCAGAAATGGAGGCCAGTAAGGGTGGAGGAGGATAGAATAGGAAGATCGCAGTGTGCTAGATAGGAGTGGGTGGCTTGGGAGGATTATGTGGCACACTCGGGTCATTATATAAAGTCGAATACAGTAGTAATAGTAGTAAAAGAGTTGGGCAATTTTAGAGGGATGAGACTGAAGGGTACCATTTGCATCTTTAAGAGGGATGAATGAAGTAGCTGCCGCCCATTCATGAAGTTTTCTTGCTAGAAGCATATGTGGTTTATTAGCCTTGTCTTAATAGGCCTGTTGCAGTCTAAGTAGTGCTTTGTCTTTGACACTTATTTTTAATGTTTTACATAGCTATACCTGCAGAAGTAGCCAGCCTGAAGTCATCTAGGGGGACTTAATTTTCTGATAAAAGTTCCACTTCAAAATAACTGGATTTTAAAATGTCCCTAAAACCTGAGATCTCTCTCTCTATATACACACATACACCATTAGGGATACAGCTGTTCGATACGTGCAATAAAAAAAGCACGTTAATTCTGCCAGAAATCTTTCATGCCGATAACTACTTCTGGTCTCTGCTTGTGCTGCTGTTATCTTTTACACTGATAAAGATAAAATTGCCCCTAGTTTTTAACCACTTCAATACCAGGCACTTGAATGACAATTGTGCGGTCATAAAAACACTGTACCCAAACATTTTTTATAATGTTGCTCCCACAAATAGAGCTTTCTTTTGGTGGTATTTGATCACCTCTGCGATTTTTATTTTTTGTGCAATAAAAAAAAAAAAGACCGAAAAAAAAGGGTTTTTGTTTCTGTTAAAAAATTTTGTAAATAAGTATGTTTTCTTCTTCAATGATGGGCACTAACGAGCACTGATACAGTGCCTGTGAAAGTATTCGGCCCCCTTGAACTTTTCAACCTTTTGCCATATTTTAGGCTTCAAACAAAGATATAACATTTTTATTTTTTGTGAAGAATCACCAACAAGTGGGACACAATTGTGAAGTGGAACGAAATCTATTGGATAATTTAAACTTTTTTAGCAAATAAAAAACTGAAAAGTGGTGCGTGCAAAATTATTCGGCCCCTTTACTTTCAGTGCAGCAAACTCACTCCAGAAGTTCAGCGAGGATCTCTGAATGATCCAATGTTGTCCTAAATGACTGATGGTGATAAATAGAATCCACCTGTGTGTAATCAAGTCTCTGTATAAATGCACCTGCTCTGTGATAGTCTCAGGGTTCTGTTGAAAGCGTAGAGAGCATCATGAAGACCAAGGAACACACCAGGCAGGTCCGTAATACTGTTGTGGAGAAGTTTAAAGCCGGATTTGGATACAAAAAGATTTCCCAAGCTTTAAACATCCCAAGGAGCACTGTGCAAGCGATCATTTTGAAATGGAAGGAGTATCAGACCACTGCAAATCTACCAAGACCTGGCCGTCCCTCTAAACTTTCAGCTCACACAAAGAGAAGACTGATCAGAGATGCAGCCAAGAGGCCCATGATCACTCCGGATGAACTGCAGAGAACTACAGCTGAAGTGGGAGAGTCTGTCCATAGGACAACATTCAGTCGTACACTGCACAAATCTGGCCTTTATGGAAGAGTGGAAAGAAGAAAGCCATTTCTCTAAGATATCCATAAAAAGTCTTGTCTAAAGTTTGCCACAAGCCACCTGGGAGGCACACCAAACATGTGGAAGAAGGTGCTCTGGTCAGATGAAACCAAAATCAAACTTTTTGCCCACAATGCAAAACTATATGTTTGGCGTAAAAGCAACACAGCTCATCCCCCTCAACACGCCATCCCCACTGTCAAACATGGTGGTGGCAGCATCATGGTTTGGGCCTGCTTTTCTTCAGCAGGGACAGGGAAGATGGTTAAAATTGAGGGGAAGATGGATGCAGCCAAATACAGGACCATTCTGGATGAAAACCTGTTGGAGTCTGCAAAAGACCTGAAACTGGGACGGAGATTTAGCTTCCAACAAGACAATGATCTCAAACATACAGCAAAATCTACAAAAGGAATGGTTCACAAATAAAACGTATCCAGGTGTTAGAATGGCTAAGTCAAAGTCCAGACCTGAATCCAATCGAGAATCTGTGGAAAGAGTGGAAAACTGCTGCTCACAAACGCTCTCCATCCAACCTCACTGAGCTCAAGCTATTTTGCAAGGAAGAATGGGCAAGAATTTCAGTCTCTCGATGTGCAAAACTGATAGAGACATACCCCAAGCGACTTGCAGCTGTAAATTGCAGCAAAAAGGTGGCTCTACAAAGTATTAACGCAAGGGGGCCGAATAATTTTGCACTCCCCACTTTTCATTTTTTTATTAGTTAAAAAAGTTTCAAAAATCCAATAGATTTCGTTCCACTTCACAATTGTGTCCCACTTGTTGGTGATTCTAGACAAAAAATAAAAAATGTTATATCTTTATGTTTGAAGCCTGAAATGTGGCAAAAGGTTGAAAGGTTCAAGGGGGGCGAATACTTTCGCAAGGCACTGTAAGTGGCACTGGTATGTGGCACTGATGGGCACTTATAACACTGATGGGTGGCATTGCTGGGCATCACTGATGTAATGGACATAATGGTGCCAGTCAGTGCCCATTTGTGGGCACAGATTGGGTATTCATTTGCACATGTGGATGGCCATCCACATGTTGCCCCCTTCCCTTGTGGTCTAGTGTGGGCATCCGAGGGGGGGCTGCGCTGATAATCAGCGCAGGCCCCAACTCCCCAACGTCAGACGTGAGTGAGGAAAAGCCGATCACGATGTAAACAGGAAAAGCCATTGATTAGCCGTGATTGGACACAGCTGATCATGTAGTAAAGAGCCTCCATCGGAGGCTGTTTACCAAGATCGGTGTAGCGGTGTGTCATAGCAGTGTGCCAGACAAACACTGCACCACCGATCGCTGTGATGCACGCCCCCAACGGACGTGCAGAGGCTGTTATCCTGAAGGACGTCATGACGCCCAGTCAGGATTACTGAACCACACTTGGCATTTTCTACATTGATAAAATCCAAAAAGATTCTGGTAAAAGGAAATGGGTTTTGATGGTGGATTTTTAACCACTTCCCATCCGGCCTATAGCAAAATGACGTCCGGGCGGGAAGTGGTTAAAAATCCACCATCAAAACCCATTTCCTTTTACCAGAATCTTTTTGGATTTTATCAGTGTAGAAAATGGCAAGTGTGCGCTATCAATGGCTGTCGACATATCAGGGAGTTTACAGCCACTAGCTCTTCACATACCTTTAAAATAAAATCTTTCATTACCTGTTCGACAACGGGACTGGTTTATTTGTTACAATGCCGTGTGGACTCCAGTATGTGGGCAGGACCAAACGGGCCCTACAGGTGAGACTAAATGATCACATTAGCAACATCAGGAAAGGTTTTCTGAAATATTCAGTTTCGAAACATTATGCGTTGGTACACAACAAGGACCCTAAGAACACTATATTTATGGGCAATGACAGATACAGTCCACCGTGGAGGGGCGGCTCATTAGTAAGGGGGATATCGCAACTTGAGATGAAATGGATTTTCAAGGTTAGACGTTTTTCACCTTTGGGCCTCAGCGTGGACGTAGACATCAAGGCCTTTGTAGATAATTCATCAACATCAGACACTGAGGGTTACCTTTAGGAGTAATACTACCGGGAGATGAAATCAACTATATGTTGTCCACCGAATTAGTTTCATTATACGGACACTATTCATGTATTTTTGACCTGGCTTGGGATGTATATTGTATGTATCAATATGTACACTTTTGGAGGTACTATCTGGACCCCAGGAGGGTACTTGGCCCGCTTCAAAATAATAGGCATTATACTGAATCTAAACTTATGTTTTGGAAAATATAAAATTTTTCTTCTTTTATGTCATTTCATTATTTTTCCACAACTATGTTTTTTTTTAGGATGATTCTGACATGCAATTTTGTGCAATATGCAATTGCATCTTGTAGAAGGCAGCAGCAGAGTGTCACTTGGGGGACATTTTTCTCACTTCCGGGTTTAATCGTGCAAGTTTTTCTTTAAACAATCGGCTTTTGAAGCATTACCATTAAAATAACTGTGAAACCTTTGTTCTTTCACATGCTCAATTTTTGCTCTTTAATAGTTTTAACAAATAGTATTTCCATGAGTAAAGCAATGCCCTATTGGCGTCCAGTTTTATCTCAAAAAGGAGGTTTGATATCCAATTTAGCCTATGGATGGTCAACTGAACTATATATCAGAATATCAGAACGAAGTTTGGTTTGGTTTGTATGTATAAAAAGGCAATGACACAGTACGTGCCCCAGGACGGCTTCAATCTTTGACGAAACTAGTAGGGCGGACGACGTGCTGACACCATTGCTTCTTTTTCAAAATTGTCGCTCTTTGTTTATAGCTCAAAAAATAAAAACTGCAGAAGTGATCAAATACCACCAAAAGAAAGCTCTATTTGTGGGGGAAAAAAGTATGCCAATTTTGTTTTGGTGTAAAGTCACACAGCTGTGCAATTGTCAGTTAAAGCGAGGCAGTGCCGAATCACAAAAAGTGCTCTGGTCAGGAAGGTGGTAAAGTCTTCCAGGGCTGAAGCAGTTAAAGAGCAACTGTCATCTGTCCCGCATCGGCTCCTCCTCTGACCCACTTTAACGGGACGGCTGGTGATGCGGCAGTGACACAACAGGGTGAGGGAAGTGGCAGCAGCAGGTAAGTAAATGCTGCTTAACAGCCGCTGCCATGATGGATCTGAAAGGACAGGTGCTCTTTAAAAGTAAGGACCGATTATTGCTGTTAGTTAGAATCTTTAATATTTGCAAACAAAATTAAGTTTTCCTATATAGAATAAGCAGCTGTCTGCTTAGTAAAACAGCAATATCATAACTGATTAATACAGTTTGTAGTGTAGTGAATATTCCTGAACTTTGTTTTATCTCATGGGTACTGTGAAATTGTGTGAATACATCAATGCAGTGCATGTTATCGCAGCATTGCAGAGCCTGGATTGATTGCACGAGTTCACCAAAAATTTAAATATTGCAGAATATACAGCCTCATGCTATATAACTAAGCTCCATTTTATGCTGAACAAACAAAATTAATAACCACTTCAGGACTGCCCACTGCACATATGCTGGGGTAGGGCGGCCTGGCTGAGCAGAGTCTAATTTTTGTTGATAGCTCAAGAAATAAAATCCGCAGAGGTGATCAAATACCACCATAAGAAATCTCTATTTGTGTGAAAAAAAAAAAAAGAACATCAAATTTTGTTTGGGTACAATGTCACACAACCGCACAATTGTCAGTTAAAGTGACGCAGTGCCATATTGCAAAATAATAGCCTGGTCATTAAGCGGGTAAATCCTTCCGGGGCTGAAGTGGTTAATGTAGCTTTTATAGAAAAACCATGTTTGGATAGATTTAATAAAAAGTTAAAAAAAATTTAAAAAAATAAATCTGATTTAGCAAAGGTTCACACTGAGCTGCGAGAAATAAAGCTGTGCGAGTTCAGCTTACCTCGTATGACTTCACTCCTGCATGTCAGTCCTGATTTCAGAGACATGTGCAGGTTTCTGCCCAGATATCAATGTAAATAGCAGCCCAAAAATTGCAGAGAGTAGTAAAGAAACTACTTTTTGAAATCGGTGCAGCGCCGCAAATGCAGAATCGCGGTTAGGGCGGTGGCAAAGAAGGAAAAGAAGAAGGAAAAGGAAAAGAAGGAAAAGAAGAAGGAAAAGGAAAAGAAGGAAAAGAAGAAGGAAAAAGGAAAAGAAGGAAAAGAAGAAGGAAAAAAGGAAAAGAAGAAGGAAAAGGAAAAAGGAAAAAGGAAAGGAAGAAGAAGGAAAAAGGAAAAGAAGAAGAAGGAAAAAGGAAAAGAAGAAGAAGGAAAAAGGAAAAGAAGAAGAAGGAAAAAGGAAAAGAAGAAGAAGGAAAAAGGAAAAGAAGAAGAAGGAAAAAGGAAAAGAAGAAGAAGGAAAAAGGAAAAGAAGAAGAAGGAAAAAGGAAAAGAAGAAGAAGGAAAAAGGAAAAGAAGAAGAAGGAAAAAGGAAAAGAAGAAGAAGGAAAAAGGAAAAGAAGAAGAAGGAAAAAGGAAAAGAAGAAGAAGGAAAAGGGAAAAGAAGAAGAAGGAAAAGAAGAAGAAGGAAAAGAAGAAGAAGGAAAAGAAGAAGAAGGAAAAGAAGAAGAAGGAAAAGAAGAAGAAGGAAAAGAAGAAGAAGGAAAAGAAGACAGACTTGGGAATTCCATGCTTCCGAAACCTAATCTTCACACTGCTATATTCGTTAGTTAGTTAGCACTGCAAAATCACATCCAAACGCATAAATCAATGTCCGTTTTTTCCTACATCTAAATAGTTGGTGTCAATAAAGAAGTGATACTTTTTAATGCATGTGCATTCTGCACATAAGACATTGCTAATTCCAAGCTGATCTAAATGCGGTAGCTGGGGGGAACAACACTGGACTGCATTTGGTGTGAAGAGGGGAAAAAAATGCATTGAAAACGCAGCAATAAAGATGCTTTCAAACGAGCCCCCACTGACTTTGGCAAGCACCATGGAGGGAGGAAGTCATCCTCAAAGTTCAGAGAAAAAAAATACACTAATTTCCCTCTGGCTGCAGCGAGTTTGTCTTCTGCCAGCTTTCTAATCTCTGAAATATGATGAAAGATCTTATTCCTCGTTTCCGCAAACCTCCTTCTCTCACACCGCCAGTCCTCCTGAAGCCTCTCCTCTTCGCTGCTTGACTGGACCTAACTGCCCGATGTCACGTACAATTCAGAACCAACAGTTCTGCATTGCATGTGAGGACACAGAGGGCTCATCCACATACCAGGAGACACAGGAAGAAAGGAAGACTGGGCAAAGATGGACGTGCCCGAGCCCAACTACAGTGGTGACAGCACAGCTCTGAAGGACTGGTTTGACAGGTTAGTCTGCCATAATGTGCTAATATGTAGTGCATAGAACCTCCTGGGGGACCATTAAAAAATTGTGGATTTTAAAATTGCTTTAACATTGCACCAACGAGACAAAAACTAGCTACACACTTTTGGCCTGATCATCTTATGATATAACATATAAGAGATCTGGTGCTTTGCCATTGCTTTCCCGTCACATTCAAACTGTTACACATCAAGTCCAGATCATTTGCAGCATGCAACAGCCTGCAGACTGGGTATTAAAACCATTACACAAGCCATAAACAGGCACATCTTTTTTCTAAGTGTGGCAATACAGTTTCTAGCATACTTCTAAGGTCCATTCACACCATTCACAACTTGTCATTGCATGCATTTTATGTGGTGAAGGGTGCTGTGTTTAGGCGTGTTGTGCTTAGGCAGTGCTTTCATTCTGAATGGACTCTCAATGCATAAAAAAAAAAAAAATAATAATAATTTTGTTAACAGCCCCATTTTTTTGTGGTTTTCCAAGCAGATATCTTTCTATTTACAATTTTTTCATACTGGAAAAAGTGACACAGGAAAGAATCATTTGCACAGCTCAGCGGATCTCTACTATCAACACCCATTTTGGTGTTCTGCAGCTGTGTACATGTACTAAATTCTGACTATTACAGCTAAACTATTAGTGTTACCCAATTATTAGTTATTGAAAGTGGAGACTGTCCTATTCTTGGCCAACAGAAATCTAAAAATAGCAAACTAATCAAATTCATTATTTGACCCATGTAAGCATACGCCATTCTAGATTTGTGTTCAATCATTTTTTGGTAATTTATCAGACTGTATGATCAGATTAGACCCCTTTCGCACTGGGGCGTTTTTCAAGCGCTTTAGCGTTAAAAAAACGCCTGTAAAGCGCTTGAAAGAAGCCTCATCTGCAGTCCCAATGTGAAAGCCCAAGTGCTTTAAAGAGGAAGTAAACCCCTTCAAACCACTTTGACCTACAGGTAAGCCTAGATTAAGGCTTACCTGTAGGTCCAAGCAATATCTTCTAAACCTATATGGTTTAGGAGATATTTGCCCGAAAATGGGCACTGCTGTCTACGGCGCATGCGCCGTAGACAGCGGCGCGCAGGCGCACCAAATGCGGCAAGTCCAAGAATGGATTTGCCTAATTTGTCGACTCCCGTGCGCATGCGCGGGAGTGACGTCATCGTGGCTTCGCCGAATGGCAGCGGCGGAGCTGCGAGACGCCACCAGCAAGATGGATACGGCGGACTACAGGGATCAGCGGTGACTTCGCTGGCTCCTGTGTCAGGTAAGTGACACATAATGAGCTACTATGCGATGCATAGTAGTCCATTATGCTTTACCTTTGCAGGGAAAAAAAGAGGAAGTAAACCCATCAGGGTTTACTTCCTCTTTAAGAGCCCTTTCACAATGTCAGCGCCCGAAAAACGCTCGTAAAGCGCCGCTTAAACTAGCAGCGCTTTACCAGCGTTTTTCGAGCGTTATTGGGGCGCTTTTAACCCCTGCTAGTGGCCAAATAAAGGGTTAAAAGCGCCCACAAAACGCTGCTGCCAATAGCGTTTTTCAGGCGTTTTACAGGCGCTTCCCATTGATTTCAATGGGAAGGGGCGCTTTAGGAGCGTTGTATTCACCGCTCCAAAAGCGCTGCAAAGAAGCTGCTTGCAGGACTTTTTTTTGACGCCCTGCCAGTGAAGCGCCTCAGTGTGAAAGCACTCGGGCTTTTACATTGGGATTGCAGTTGCAGCTTCTTTCAGGCGCTTTTTTTAACGCTAAAGCGCCTGAAAAACGCCCCAGTGTGAAAGGGATCTTGGTGTGAAAGCACTCGGGCTTTTACATTGGGATTGCAGTTGCGGCTTCTTTCAGGCGCTTTTTTTAACGCTAAAGCGCATGAAAAACGCCTGAAAAACGCCCCAGTGTGAAAGGGGTCTTATAGGAAAAGAGGTCAAAAGAAACTCTTCCCACAGTGTTCAGAAAACGATGATGAATGCTGCATACTTTTGCTGCAACAAAACATCAGACTCTGTTCATACTTATGCGATGCGAATGGGTGCGATTCTCATGCAGGTTTTTGCTAGGGTTCAGTGCAATTATAATGTGAATTTAACAGATTTTCGGATGGGATTGGGCACATCTGTGTGGGGTGAAATATATAAAAATCTACACAGAAAAAAAGCAGTATTCACACACAGATCTGAACACAAGATGCGATTTCATGTCAGTTTCCATTGATGCCTATGGAGAGGAAAATCGCAACGCAGTGAACTTGTACAGGACCCTTTTTGTTGCCGCATCACATTCACATTGCAATCACAACGCATAGATGTGAATGACAATCATTGAACACAATGAGGGTTATTTACAAAAGGCAAATCCATTTTGCACTGAAAGTGCACTTGGAAGTGCTGTAGCTCTAAATCTAAGGGGTAGATCTGAAATGAGGGGAAGCTCTGCTGATTTTATCATCCTATCATGTGCAAGCTAAAATGCTGTTTTTTATTGTCCTTGCATGTCCCCCTCAGATCTACAGCGACTTTACTTCTGTAGCACTAACCCCTGAAGGAGCTGCTGATTTAATTGGGCTTACCGTTACCTTCCTTTCCTCAGTTCAGGTCTAGGGGATTCCCGTGGTAAATGGCCCAGTAACTTCAGAGACTGACAGAATCCGCACAAAGGGATTTTATTTGCAAAACGTAGACAACGAACAGTCTCTTAAAGCGGAGGTCCACCCTAAAATGGACCTCCGCTCATCGGAATCCCCCCCCCTCCGGCGCCACAATCGGCACCTTTCAGGGGGGAGGGGGGTGCAGTTACCTGGATAATCCAGGTAACTGCACCCACTTCCGGGCTAGCTCTCTGCGGAAAGGGGCGTACGTTACGCCCCTTTCCGCAAGCGCCCGCCCCCTTCAGCAAGTGCCCCGCTGCCTGCTGGGAAACACACAGCTCCCAGAGGCAGCGGGGACCGTCCGGATTGCGCCGCGCGGCTCACGCATGCGCAGTAGGGAACCGGGAAATGAAGCCGAAAGGCTCCATTTCCTGATTCCCATACCCAAGATGGCGGCGGCAGGACCTGACAGACGAGTGAGCGATCGGCTTCGGGTGCCGACATCGCGGGCGCGCTGGACAGGTAAGTGTCACTATTTAAAAGTCAGCAGCTGCAGTATTTGTAGCTGCTGGCTTTAAAAAAAAAAAAAAAAAAAAAAAAAAAACGCGGAGTCCCGGTGGACTCCCGCTTTAAATTGGGATAAGAGGGTCAGGAAGAAAGTTCAGGTACTCTTAATGTCAAAGTCAATAATGAAGAAGTGGCTTACTTTGACTGAATCCAGAGAATAGCCATTCACAACTGGATGATCACTCAGGTTGGATAGTCCCTCTCTCACAAGGTCTAGCAGCCAACAAGGTGTTTAATTCAGGAAACAAGTCTCTGCCACAGGTGTTGTAGAACATGTAGGAAAACTAAACTTGTAGAACACTTGTAGGATACCTGGATCTTTCAGCCAGCTTGGCGATATCCACAAGACCAGATTCTCTTAGGTACTTCAGCCCTTCCAGGCTCTTGTTAAGAAACCAACCCGTATGTGGCCTTCTTCTGAAAAGTCCTCCCCTGGATAGCTATGCAGTCACTGGGTCTCTCCTAAACCGGAGACGGCACCCAAAACACCTCAGAATCCTCCTTTAGTTTCCTTGCCTTGGGCTAGCCAGCCCCGAGACAAAAAGTCAGGTGGATCCGCACCCCAGGCCATAGCCTTCCTTGGGGGCTGGTCAGGAGGACCAGGACCATGAAGTCAGCACATCCTTCTGGACCGAAACCCCAAACCACGTGACAGCCACATCTTAAGTACCCTATCCCAGAAAGCACAGCAAGAGCGCCTCTCCCACTTCACGGGCTCCGAGAGAGAGTAATCTTAAAGCACCCAACCAGACTGTAGTTCCATGCCTGCCAGAAGAGACAGTGCCCCCTGTGGCCAATCTGAACATCCCATAGTCCAGTCAGACTGATGCTGAAGTCCAAATGTAAACAATTTTACCCAAACTAAACTGCAGTTCAGGTGTAACCTTAAATTGAAAAAAACAAAACAAAAAAAACATAGCACGTGCTCTTCAGGAGCCAGCGCTACACTTCCAAGTGCACTTTCACTGCAAAGTGGATTTTCCTTTAGTAAATAACTCCCAATGTGTTTTTGGATGTCGACTCTAGGCCTTTTTTTTGTAATGTATCAAATTCGCATTAGTGTGAATTGGCACTGAAAGTAGTAGGCCACCTTCACATGGGGGTTTAGCCACAAACCATGGATTCCTGCCACAAGAATCAGCCGACTTTTGCAGCTGGAATGGTTGTACAGGCTGAGCGATCACCGCTATCAACATGCCCATGTCAAAGTTTTGACAGGCTGACCGCAGAAGGTGCTGTTTGCATGCAACCAAGCTCCAAGCTGTTAACTGCAATTCAGGGACAGGTGTCTGGGCCTGGACACAGGCAGATTCATCCAGGCTTGGTCACTTGTCCCTAACTGCAGGCAACCACTTGGAGTGTGGAGCTAGCCGTGAACAGCGACGACTGTTGTCTGTCAATACTTTGTACAGGCCGAGTAGCCATAGCTATATGCACGCACCTGTCATTCCAGCCACAAGAATCCACTGACTCTTTCTGCTGGAATCCGGTGTATGCAGCCTTCGCCCTTGTGTGAAGGAGGCCTAACATGCTCGGCGTTTTAAAACGTAAACACTATCAGCTTATTCAAATAAAAATTCCCCAGTAAAATTACTAAAAAAGAGGAGCTCCAGTCTCCTAAGTGAAGATTTAAAGTAAGCAGCTACAAAAACGAAGGTCCCGTTCACACTGAGGCAGCATAGTATATGTATAGAAGTCAATGCAAGTCGCCTCAAGTCGCCCCAAAAGTCGTACAGGAACCTTTTTTCTAAGTCAGAGCGACTTGAGTCGCTCCGATTAGAATGGTTCCACTGCACAGAGCGGGACGCGACTTGTCAGGCGGCTAAGTCGCCTGACGGGTCGCCCCTGTGTGAACCAGCTCTAACTGCTAATTTAACAGCCACTCACCTGTCCAATGATCCAGCGGTGTACTCACCCCAGCCATTTTCTCCGTGCCCTCCCTCGCCAACATCTTTACTATGGGAACCCGGTTGTGACAGTTTGCAGCTTCACAGCCCGTTACCCGCGGCGTTGGGTTCTGTGACTGGTCCCAGTCTTCTGGGACCTGTCATGTGTCCCAGAAGACTTCGGGAGGAAAGGGTGGGGGAGGGGGATTGAAATTTAACTTCCAATCGCCTAGTCGAAACTTCCCCTTTTGAGTGGTGCTTCGCTTTTATATGTACGCCTAGGCATTTACAGTTCTGAATATTTTTAAGCTGCTGGCTCCAGCTCTGTGTTCTCGCTCCAAACTTCCAGTTGGGGAGCGCATACACATATAAGTAGCAAGGGGCAGTACTATCTAGCTTGTAGACGGGAGGAGCAGGGGAGTGCCTTGATGTCCAAGACTTTGGGGTTGTGTTTTCTATGGACATGCACAAAGCAGAAAAGCACTACTCTAGACCGAGGCCAAAAGTGCGCACACAAGGGTGGCTCAATGGGATCCCGCAAGGGAATGGAGCTACCCCAAACCGCAAATGTAATGCAGAGGTCAGGGCACCAGCTAAAGCCAGACTAAATGCAAAGATTTATCAATCAAGTGGCTGCATGCTAAATCTGAAGAAACATAACGAAAAAAAAGTAATATTCATATCAGTACAAGCCATTAGAAATTGTGTCCCAGAAAAAGGATTAGATTGCACATTAGGCATACCATACAAACAACAGATATTGTCATAACATGTAAAACTTGTAGTTGACATCGTAAACCCCAACATTCTAGGGGAGTAGTCTGCATGGACATCGTCGACATGTTTCGCGCCACAAAGCTCGCTTCTTCAGGAAGAGCTAACTTACGGTGACTAAAAATAGATAAAACAAACACACAATATACGGAGAGGTTGTCAAGCAACTAACGCTGTGCATAAAGAAGACTCCTGAATGCCAAGAAGAGTAAAAGGAGATTTCAATCACATGTAATACAAAGACAAGCAAGGTGCTCCTGATCAGCCATCAAATTTTGTATTATACTGACAAACTTTTTTACCATACATGGCCACATGTACAGCTCTGATGGTGGGTAGAATTGAATACATCCTAATTAGCATTCAATCCCGCCCAGTCACACCTACAGTCCAATCCTCATAAGTCCCACTTGACAGACCAAAGCATTATTCAAAGAAACACCTTCATATAGACACATCCTGGTGTGAAAGCTAGCAGTGCTGCTGCTGGGCAGGATTGAATGGATCACAATTAGAATTCTATTCTGCCCAGTTAAATATGCAGACCAGTGTGAACAGGGAGAGTCCCACCCCTCAGATCCTACCAGAGCCCTGCTCTCTGTGACGTCTCATTAATATCTGAAGGGAACACCTTCATAATAACCTCCCATAGTCCTTCCTCTGCAGTCTTGCAGTAAGCCTTTTTTGGCATGCTCAAGAGGCAGGAATGACACAAGAGGAGGTATGACACATTTACACACCACCCACACGAAAGCCCAGGAACACCCACAGTAACCCTAGGACCTACCAACAACTCCCAGAACTGGTACAAGTGACTCCCATAGCCCACCCTGAAGCCAAAGAGGCGTGAAGGATCATGGGACACAGACTACATTTCAGCCAGAAGGGGATGACATCACAGACACAGAAATCTGTTTTATACAGCTAGGAGAGAAGTCGCACATAAACTGACAGTAGGGTTGAGATTCAGTTATGCCCCATACACACGGTCGGACTTTCCGACGACAAAATCCGTCTGATTTTTTTTCTGATGGATTTTGGACCAAACTTGTCTAGCATACAGACGGTTGCACAAAGTTGTCGGAAAATCCGATCGTTCTGAACGCAATGACGTACAAACGGGACTATAAACAGGCCAGTAGGCAATAGTTTTGTCTCGTAATTTATTATGAGAACGAATGGCACTTTGTCCGTCGGAATTGTCTAAACACGTTTGAAATTTAAATGATTGGATTTTGTTGTTGGAAAATTTTAGATCCTTCTCTCAAACTTTGTGTGTCGGAAATTCCAACGGAAAAAGTCAGATGGAGCCCACACACGATGGGATTTTCCGACAACACGACGCGATCGCACATTTTTCGACGGAAAGTCCGACCGTGTGTACAGGGCATTACATGCACAATGCATCTGTTTTGGGGAGGAAAAGCTGGAGTTCTCCTTTTATATAGGATTTTAAAATATTTCACATGGAAATGGACCTAAAGCACTGGACTTCCATTACTGACCTGTATCCATGAAAAACTAGTTGCCTTCTTCAGTTTAAAACAGAGCTCCAGGCTCCTTCAGAAAAAAAGTAAAAAAAAAAAAAAAAAAAAAAAAAAAAAAAAAAAATCACCAGCTACAAATACTGTAGCTGCCGACTTTTAAAATTCGTACACTTAACTGTCTACGAATCCAGTTTTTTTTTTATAGTCTCTCAGGTACTGCCCCTGTAATCACGTGTAATGAAAACAGGCAGTAAAGGCTTGCAGGTTGACAGCCGCTTCCCTACTGTACTGCGCTTTGTGATTAGCCTAGAGGTGGGGAAGGTTCGAACTTCCAGATGACTTCACCACTGCGAAGAGACAAACAAGCAGAGCTTCCCCCTTTTGGGTGGAGCTCCACTTTAAATAACCTTTGTCACTAATACAGAACAAACATGAAAATGGTAACTCCAGACCATTGTTCCTCATTTTTTACAGTCTGACTGGAATGGTACCGGATGATTGGATAAAAGCCAATGTAGCACCAATATTTAAAAAAAGGGCCCAAAATACATCCCTGGGAATTACAGACCAGTTAGCCTAACATCAATAGTATGCAATAGTATGCAAGCTCTTGGAGGGGATAAGGGACTATATACAAGATTTTAGTAATGAGAACGGTATCATTAGCAGTAATCAGCATGGATTCATGAAGAATCGTTCTTGCCAAACCAATCTATTAATCTTCTATGGAGGAGGTGAGAGGCCATTTAAATAAAGGAAGACCCGTAGACGTTTTGTATCTGGATTTTGCAAAAGCATTTGACACAGTTCCCCATTAACGTTTACTGTACAAAATAAGGTCCATTGGAATGGGCCATAGGGTGAGTACATGGATTGAACACTGGCTACAAGGGCAAGTTCAGAGGGTAGTGATAAATTGGGAGTACTCGGAATGGTCAGAGGTGGGTAGTGGGGTCCTCCAGGGTTGTGTGCTGGGACCAATTCGATTTATTTTTTTCAAAAATGACCTGGAGGATGGGGTAAACAGTTCAATCTCTGTATTTGCAGACGAAACTAAGCTAAGCAGGGCAATAACTTCTCCGCAGGATGTGGAAACCTTGCAAAAAGATCTGAATTAATGAGGTGGGCAACTACATGGCAAATGAGGTTTAATGTAGAAAATGTAAACTAATGTATTTGGGTGGCAAAAATATGAATGCAATCTATACACTGAGGGAGAACCTCTGGTGGAATCTAGGATGGAAAAAAAAGGACCTGGCGGTTCTAGTAGAGGATAGGCTCAGCAATGTCATGCAATGCCACGCTGCTGCTAACAAAGCAAACAAAATATTGGCATGCATTAAAAAGGGGATCAACTCCAGTGATAAAACGATAATTCTCCCGCTCTACAAGACTCTGGTCCGGCCGCACCTGGAGTATGCTGTCCAGTTCTGGGCACCAGTCCTCGGGAAGGATGTACTGGAAACAGGACAAGAACAAAGAAGGGCAACAAAGCTAATAAAGGGTCTGGAGGATATTGGTTATAAGGAAAGGTTGCAAGCACTGAACTTAATATGATTTCAATTTACAAATACCGTACTGGTGACCCCACAATAGGGATAACATTTTGTGGAAGGGAGTTTAACAAGATGTGTGTCCACACATGAAAATTAGAAGAAAAGAGGTTCAACCTTAAACTACGTAGAGGGTTGCTGCAAGAGTGGAAAGGATGTGTAATTCCCTTCCACAGCTAGTGGTCTCAGCGGGGGGGGGCATCAAGAGTTTCAAAAAACTATTAGATAACCACCTGAACGACCGCAACATACAGGGATATACAATGCAATACTGACATATAATCACACACACAGGTTGGACTTGGACTTTTTCAGCCTCACCTACTAGGTAAAATCCTGATCTGTATACATGTTCCTGGTCAATGCCTCAACATACTAAAACCACTAAATCAGTGAGAGAGCCAGGCTGGAAAGTTGCAGCAGACCTTGCATGACAGTAGCCCCCACAATAAAAAGCGCTAATTGGAAAAAAAAAAAAAATAATCAAAAACACACACATCTTTACATTTTGGCTTTGAGCAGAAGAGCGCAATGCCAGGGGGGGGGCCTTGTCCAATAACCCAGGGAGTGCTAAAGAGCCCAAATCTTAAGGAAACTAATTTCGGTACTACACAGAAGCAACCTCCCGCATGAATTGGGCTCCTCAACTTTCCCCGGATGCTGCAAGCACTGCCAGAAGAAAGTCTTCTCATGCAAGGTCCATTTTAAGAGCAAGCACAAATTTAAAGCGGCAGTAAAGCATAGTTTAGGCCACTTTCACATTTGTGCAACTTGTCATGCGACTTGGGACTGCAAAGCCGCATGACAAGTCGTACCCCATTATTTCCAATGAGTACCATTCATATCTGTGCGACTTAAAGTCACACCGACTTCAAAGTAGTCCCTGTACTACTTTGGTCTGACTTTCACGCGAGCTGAGATCCATAGACCTCAAGTTTAGACAGGCATTTCCTGAAAGGGTGGCAAAATCGCATTGAAGTCGCGGCACTGTGAAAGGGGCCTTAGGAGATAACTACCCTGCATGCAGCCGCTGACGTCACCGGTACAGTATGCCAGACTTTGACAGAACCGAGGGCTCCGGCGCATGCACGGCAGTGATGTCATCACACCTCAGGAACTCACAGCGCCAAAGCACACAAACCTGAAAGAAAGGCCGGGGCAAGAGGTCAGTCCTCTGAGCAGCGATTGGACACCACTAGAAGGGCTTCATTCTAAGGCAAGTATTTCATGCATACTAGCATGAAGTAATGCATACTAGCACATTATGCAATTCCCTTACAGGTGTTTTATTTTATTTATTTTTTATTCTGCAGCGCTTTACTACCGCTTAAATGGGATTTTTATATCTTCTACTTGGATGCTAATCCGTTACATAACTATAAGCAAATTAGATACAATTTTTTCAGTGGGCCTTTTAAAAACAAGTGGTGTATAAAGTGGAGCTTGACTGTGGCATAAAACTAACATGAAGAAGCACAGAGATAATGACCTAAGAAGTAAGTTTAATAAAAAAAAAAAAAAAAAAAAACACACATTACTAATCTGCTCCTAACTAAAAGCAAGAGGGTTTTTTTTTTTTTCACACCCACTGCACTCTACTGTAATATCTGCGCTTCGTCTTTCTCTGAATGAGGATCAATTGATATTCCGTCAGCCTCGCTCCTCTTTCTTCTTTTACAGGATTTGAAGAACACACATGTTCTCGGATCGGCCCTACAAATTAACCTGTCATTTCCTTCCTGCTATCACACGGCACGGAGCTGCTCCGGGCTGACAGAGAACAGCACAGAAACAAAAATGATTAAAACGACTAGAAACTGAACCGCTTTGGTGAAATAACAAAGACCTCCGCAGCAAGACAATGTGAATGATTTGCTGCTTATACAACAGACAGCCAAGTCCAAAACTGGGTTTTATAGTACAATGAGAAATTAAAAGCCTCTTTTCTTATAAAAAATTAAATAAAAAATGTAAAACCTTTACTGAATGTAAAAAAAATCAACACCAACACAATTACATTTTATACACTATACAATCTAAACATAACACAGACTATATTTTAGAAGGAAAATGAGCATACAATACAGTCTTTCAATCTCTAGAACATGTTTGCATTTGCAAATGTATAACACAAAAAAATTTATATATATATATATATATATATATATATATATATATATATATATAAATAAAACGTATTACATATAAAATCCATTTAGCACAGTTAGCACTGTGTATTGGAATAATTGTGTTGATCACAGGATCAAATGTGGTTTTGTGCGGTTTTTAGTAATCAAGCCATTCATAGGGAATACAGTAAATTATACGGCTTAAGCCAAAGTAGGAATATTACGTAATAGCAAATATTGAAACGCAAGTCCTTTGTACATCTGTTTATTTTGCTTTCTATGATCAAAAGATACATGGGAACTGCTGGCACCTATATAAATCAATTTAGTAAAGATAACTGGATTTGCACTGATAATTTTACAATCACATTAAAGTAGAGGAATCGGAGGAAACCGAATGGCCTGCAATAGGTAGACTACATTTCATGACAAGTAAATGACCTCCTCAAGGTCATATGTTTCAATCATGGATTGAACACACAACCCGACCGAGCAGAGAAGGCTGAGCATCTTTCTATAATGGGAAGAGCTCGACAGGAAGGGATTCAAGCAACACAAGAATATTGGATGCATCTCTGCACGCCAAATCGCTGAATCTGAAGTCTTTTTTTCCCCCAATAAATGATTACACATCGTTTGAACAAAGTCTTTTCTATTGATTTTCCTTGAGGCACATGGGCTACGGTAGCTACCATCATGGGAAACGTGACCTCTACTACCCTGGAGCAGACTGCTCCAGGGTAGTAGAGATATAGATCTATCTATCTATCTAAAAAGTGTATGCCAAACACTTGTCGCATGAAACTTGAACTGAAGAACCAGCGCCATCATGCTCCATAGGACTGTTCCTCTATCAAAACACAGTGCATTATTCTATGATACATAAAGGTTTTCTTCCTCTGTCCTTAAAGGGGTATTCTAGCGGGAATTTTTTTTTTTTTTTTTTAAAGTCAAAAGCTAAAAAAAAAAAAAAAAAAAAAAAGAAAAGAAAAAGTAGCTGCTGACTATTAATAAGGAAACTTACCTTTCCAGGGCGCCTGCAATGTCGGCCACCCGAGGCCGACCCGTCCCTCGGCTCTGGGGTCCCAGCGCAGCCATCCTCACTAAGGGAAACAGGCAGCGGAGTCTTGCAGCTTCACTGCCCCTTTCCTACTGCGCCGGCGTGTGGCGCTTTGTTAGGAAACACACAGTTCCCAGAACACAGCGCTCCCCATTACCCAGAAGACAACGCGAGGAGGAGAGAAGACCGAAGATCACCGCAGAGTAGGAAGAGGCAGATTAGGAAGACTGCCTAGCAACAGGGGTAAAAAAAAAAAATTCTTCTAATGTTTTTATTTTTTAAGAATATTAATGCTGTTTTTTTTGTTTTGTTTTTTAGGGTGGCCCTCCACTTTAAAGTGATTGTTATTTAAAAAGAAAAATTGGTTTACAAGCAGGTTATGCTTACAGGGCTTGGACAAAAATATGGAAACACTACATGATTTTCAGGTGTGAAAGTGACATGTTTCACGTTGAAAGCAGATGTGATGTAACATTTTGCTTCCGCTGTGTGATGAGATATCTACCTAACAGATGGGAAGCCTCCCTTCTGTCATTCACTGCGATACTAGTAATATGGAGTCATATCGGAGCTTACGGAGTTTCAAAGAGGGCAAATTGCTGGTGCCTCTGTGACTAAAGTTGCCAATTTATTTGCCGTGTCGCAAGATACAGTATCAAAGGTTATGACAGCATTTACAATTTCCAAGAAAAAAAAACTGATAAGCATAAGCGCTTTTGAGACGGCCAACTGACCGAAAGAGAAAAAAGATCACTGTGCAGGATTGTGACCTGGATTTTCACATGAAGAGTGGTATCAGATTCCTTTATTCACCATCCAAGACTTAGTGTACATTTGTCAATTTCCAGGAGAATTCAGGCTGTCTTGGATGCCAAAGGCTGCCCAACACCATATTAACTATTTTGTTCTTTTACCATACTCGTTTCCATAATTTAGTCCATCCCCTTTACCAACCCCGTGCAGTGGTTCTGCACAGAGCTCTTCTGAAGTCCCCTGTTGATGCTCCTCCTCTTCTCAGTGTTCCCCCATAAGAAGAGCCACTTCCTATGGTGGCACACCAGCGGGCTCGATCCCAAGCAGTGCCCTCTGCTAGTATTGCACTGAAATTCAAAATTTCGCTGTCAAAACCAAAAATTCAGGAAGCACTTGGGCAAAGCTGAAACTGAGGGTTTTAAAATTTATTTATATATATTATACTTTAATTAAAAAAAAAAAAAGCCTGCTTTGTGCATTTTTGAAGCATAACTGGCAAACGCACCTCCTCATTTAAATGCTTTGAAAACACAACATCAAAAATTAACCCGTTGCATTTTTGATACATTTGAGTCACATGACCTATAAAAAAAAAAAAAAAAAAAAAAAAAAATCGCTGGCATTTTCGGCAGTCATCATCATCAGCTTTTTTTTTGGCACAACTTTGAAAAACCTATTTTCGGAAGCAACAATTTCACTGCATCACTACTGTCTGCTTCTATAGACACAGACAGTAAGGCTCAGCCCTGCTTTAGCTTCACAGAATTTGATTGACAGCAGCTGAAGCCATATCAGTCTGCCCTGTAAGGAGAGAGCTGATGAATCAAGAATGCGCTCATGTAAATATAAGGGGGATTGGAAGGAAGGGCCAAACACAGAAGAGTTTACCTTAATGCATTTATAAAAAAAACCTTTACAACCACTTTGAAGTGGAACTAAAAACTGTATCTGAGCACCACAAACTAAAAACGCTATTAAATAAATTTTTAATATTCAATGTCAAACTCCCCCATCCAGGTATCCATGTTTTATTTTATTGAGAAATCGCTGTGAAAAACACCCTAGCAATTCTAGCCATTGAAGCAGCGTTTCACCCAGATTTGTTTTTTGCCAATCCCTTCCGATAAACTGCATTAAATAATTTAATGTGTGTGGTTAATAAAATCGCCATTCAATTCCCAGATTTTTTATGTACTCACATTTGTTGTTTTCTTTGCAGAGCGTCTCCATCTTTACTGTGGGCATGTGAAGCCCACTAGGAATCTGTTCTGGGATATAGTGCTGCTGGCTACCCAGCATGCACCTCCCGATCTCACGCGTGCAGTATACACAGGCCGTAGAGCAGCAAACATTATCTTGTTGCCATAACAACGGGCGACGATGGAGGAAGTGCCGTCCCGTTGTTATGGCTACGAAGATAATCCGTTGACTCCTGACACGCATCTCCCAGGAGACATTGCAAAGCCGGAAATGACGCGCACGCCCGTGAAGGAGGAAGTGAGAATAGTATTAAAGAATTACTAAAGTAAGTGACCCAGAAAAAGAAAAAAAAAAAAAAAAACTACTATATCCCAATTTGTAATTACTGCACACATTACTGCTGGATAGTAAAGACTTCAAAGTGTGGGTGGAACTCCGCTTTAATAATGTCAGAGAATTCATGTAGCATTTACTTCTTGGAATCCATCTGTCCTTAGTGCAGGCAGGAGGCTGCTTAGCTGACAAAGTCCCTCCTCCTATTCTCCAGATAAGAGCATAAAATGCCCATGAAGACTTCTAGAATGTACGACATCATTTTGGCCTAAACCAGAAAGCAACTGAAGAAATGTAAAAAAATTAAAAAATCTAAAAAATATATAGAATATACCTTCCTATTAATGCTAGCAGCAGGAGGATTACTAATCATTAAATGTGGATTGAGAGAGTTTAGTTCAGCGTTAATGTCACTTTTGTTTTGTTTTTTACACTTCCACAGCCCAACCAGCAAGCAAATCATGAAGCAGGAGGTCTGCACGCTCTATTTCAAACACAAAGGTTTTAAAAAACGGGAAAAACAAAACAAATGAGCTTCTACTATGGCCCCTTTCACACGGGCGGCTGTTCTGCCGCTGTTAAAAGCATGTTTTGTTGTTTTGAAATTCAGGAGAATCCTGGCACAGCGATCACTTGCAGTTGTACATTGCGATTAGCTGCGTTTACCTGCAATTACATGCGGCTGAGTTTAGCTGCATTGCAACATTCTTGCCATTTCTGATGTGCTTCCTGTTTTTCCTTCCTTGTTGCCACTGCTATCCGCAGGTGAAATAGTTCACTGCGATTACCTGCAATAAATCGGTACTGGACGCAGTCAAAGTTATTTTTTCTAACAGCACCAAACCCCATGTAGCGAAACCGTTGCTAAATGTAGTGTGTGAATGGGGTCATAGGAAAACATCATCTCAGTTTAGCGGCGGTAGATAACTTCATCTATCCGCAGATGAAATCTGAATTCTATCCAGCTTGTGAAAGGGACCTTAGTCCAACCAATCATAATAGACACACTTTATATTTAAATAAAGATGAGAGGAAACTGTCTCTCTGCGAGGAATATCATGTGGCGAACAGTGTTCTCACTAGCCACCAGACGAGCCAAGCTTCACCCAGGATCAGACGGTAAAGCATGAGCATCTGTTAGTTGACTGATCCCAATAAAACTGCGTTCATTCTCAATTAGGATTCTGGGAAACACAATTGCTTTTAATGAATACAAACAAAAGAACAATGTAAAAAGCCCAGAATCCGACTGAAACTCATCAGTAATCATCGTTAAGGCCTCATGCACAATGGGCATAAAAAAATGCTGCTTTAAGACTCAATTCACATCTATGCAGGTTTCGATTGATGCATTCTACAGAGCTTTTTGCAGTGCTTTCTGCATTTTTGGACATGTGATGTTGCAAAGATCTGTGGTTTTTATGCTTTTCTTGCGGCCAATTTGCTGTTAGGCAGATTAAAAAAAAAAAAAAAAAAAAAAAAAAAACACAAATTTCTAGAAAATTTAGGACAAAAACTCACTACATGCTTTTCTGTAGCTTCTCCATTGAAGTCTATTGAACCAAAAAAAAAGCACATAAAAAAAAAAAGCATAGATGTGAGCGTGTCCCATAGGAAACCTTGTTAAGTGAACTGTACTGCGTTTGTGAAAAACAACCAAGAAAAGTATGGGCGTGAACCAAGCCTCAGAGGTTTGTTTTTTCTGCCTCTAAACACCCCTCCATGTTAGCCTATGTGTCCGTGTAAACATAAGCATTTACAGGCATATTAGGAGTAGACATAGAAGCGGACAGAAAAAAAAAAAAATAATCACCAGTGCGTTCAGGAGAGGAACATTTGAACAAAAAAATAAAAAAATAAACTGCATTTGCGTTTATGCAAATCTGAGCGTTAATACATTCTAATGGCCAGAATAAATTAATTTTCCGGGCCAATAGAATGCATTAACCATGTGCAATATGTGGCTTATACTACCTTTTTTTAGCAGCTTTTGTCCTGCCAGGAGAAAAGGTGTTCAGAGGAGCGGAGCGAACGCTCAGTGAGCATGAGGCCTTATTGGTTTCACCCAGAAGATCCAAAACATTGACCTGTTGGTGAGATGTGGAGCGCAGTCTTTTCTGTTAATTTAATTAACACAAATAATTCCTTCTTTTCTAATCCGAAAAAAATATTTTAAAACATTGTGTCAAATTATAAAAAAAAAAAAAAAAAAATTGTTTTAAAAGCCTTTGTGTTCAATATGCTTCCTAGTATGAAACGTATATGTCTTTTATTCACTGTATAATTTAACGGATAGAAATATAGGATATTACACCAACTAATCAATTCCTCTAAATGAATAAGCAAGTTCCTCTATCATATTTACTCAATGATAACAGATACACACAAGATTTTCTTCAGGAATCATCTTCAATAAGATATACGGTACATAGAACTCTTTACACACGGATAAACAAACATTCCTGGAAACCGGCATCCCATAAGGTTATTTCACACAAAGCCAGCGATCGAGAAGTGGGACTTTACACTATGCATAAAAGCCATCACCTCAAATCAATACCCTGTCCTGTGGGACCTCAAGCTTTTACACAATATCATTGCCGGCATCTCAGATCAATTGTAAGCATGTAAAATATTTATATACATACACACACTATATATACATATATATACATACACATATACACACACACACATACCCCAATGTTGTAAAGCGCTGCGTAAACTGTCGGCGCTATATAAATCCTGTATAATAATAATACACACACACATTGATATTAATTATACACATACATAAACACACACACACACACACACACACACACAGTATCTCACAAAAGAGTACACCCCTCACATTTTTGTAAATATTTTATTCTATTTTTTTTAGGTGACAACACTGAAGAAATTACACTTTGCTCCAATGTAAATTAGTGAGTGTACAGCTTGTATAACAGTGTAAATTTTGCTGTCCCCTCAAAATTAATGACTGTTTAAACCGATGGCAACAAAAGTGAGTACACCCCCTAAGTGGAAATGTCCAAATTGGGCCCAATTAGCCATTTTCCCTCCCCGATGTCATGTGACCCATTAGTGTTACAAGGTCTCAGGTGTGAATGGAGAGTCGGTGTGAAATTTGGTGTTATCGCTCTCACTCACACTGGTCACTGGAAGTTCAATATGGCACCTCATGACAAAACTCTGAGATCTGAAAAAAAAATAATAATAATTGTTGCTCTACATAAAGATGGCCTAGGCCAGTGATGGCGAACCTTGGCACCCCAGATGTTTTGGAACTACATTTCCCATAATGCTCATGCACTCTGCAGCATAGGTGAGCATCATGGGAAATATAGTTCCATAACATCTGGGGTGCCAAGGTTCGCCATCACTGGCCTAGGCTATAAGAAGATTGACAAGACCCTGAAACTGAGCTGCAGCATGGTGGCCAAGACCATACAGCAGTTTAACAGGACAGGTTCCACTCAGAACAGGCCATGCCTGTGACATATTGAAGCAGAGTATGATCCCCTCCCTCCCTTTGGAGACTGGGCCGCAGCGCAGTATTCCAACATAACAACCCCAAACACACCTCCAAGATGACCACTGCCTTGCTAAAGAAGCTGAGAGTAAAGGTGATGGACTGGCCAAGCATGTCTCCAGACCTAAACCCTATTGAGCATCTTTTGGAGAAGGACAGGATCTGCCTGAAACGATCGTCGGATGGGACTTGAGCCATTTTATGTATCATATTGTGCTTTCTAAATGCTTTATATGTATATTTAAAGACAATTTTTGTATTTAATAAAATATTGTAATAATATCCGTTACTTGTGTTTTCAGTCACTTATAAAGTCCCATTTTATTGGGGGTTTCTCTCCTTTTTTATTGAGCATCTGTGGGGCACCCTCAAATGGAAGGTGGAGGAGTGCAAGGTCTCTAACATCCACCAGATCCGTGATGTCGTCATGAAGGAGTAGAAGAGGACTCCAGTGGCAACCTGTGATGTTCTGGTGCCATGCCCAAGAGGCAGTGCTGGAAAATAATGGTGGCCACACAAAATATTGATGCTTTGGGCCCAATTTGGACATTTATACTTGGGGGTGTACTCACTTTTGTTGCCAGCGGTTTAGACATTAATGGCTGTGTGTTGCGTTAATTTGAGGGGACAACAAATTTACACTGTTATACAAGCTGTACACTCACTACTTTACATTGTAGAAAATTTTAATTTCTTCAGTGTTGTCACATGAAAAGATATAATAAAATATTTACAAAAAGGGGTGTACTCACTCTCTTAAGAAAATTTAGCTCGAAAACACCCAGATTCTCTCACCACACATCTATTTCTTATACAGAAAAAAAAAAAAAAAAAAAGATGCCGTTTTAGAAAAATAATGTTGATTATCTGCTAAAATCATGAAAAATATTCGTCAGTGGTAACAATTTTTTTCCCCATTTTCTAAACTACAATAAATAAAAACTGCTGCAATTACATTATTGGGAGAATACATTTTACAGATCTGACAATTGAGTTCTGCTGGAGTTTTTTTTGCTTTCCTTGCATAGAAATTTTGCGGTAAAAAAAATTATAATATATCTACTTGTAACGTAAATATCCCTTATGATAGCAATAGGCAGCGACAGGTCCTCTTTACTTTTACTGAGACATCTGGGGCCTATTAGACCATACCAAAATCTGTATGATCCGATGTCTTTTCCAAAACTCTAATGGTTTGTTTACAACCTGCGAAACCGGAAGTTTCTTAGACCAGACAGATCATTGCGGCTGACTGCAATTCCGGGTTCCCTGGTGGGATGGGTATGCCTGGGAAAGAAAGTGGAAGATGGCAGGAGACCCTCTCCCACTGCTTGTAAAAGCAATCCAGAGGCTATTTAGCCACTAAGATTGCTTTGCTAAAACACAGAATCGGTGGCTGAAGAAAAACAAAAAACACAATACTGCGACAAAGGCCTGCAGCTGTAGGCATCATCCCAATAAAACGACTCGCAGTTGGGCAATGTACCAGTACGTCATCTGGCATTAAGTGGTTCAAATGAAATAAAAACACTCAATTTTTAAAGCACTTTCAGCAGCTGATTTAAAGAATATGTAAACCCAACATTTTATATTTCTGATATGTGCCTGCTGTATATGTACTTGTATGAAAAAGTATGCCTTCCTCTTTGTATTGCTTCCTTTGAGTGAAATGCCTGGTGCTCCTGCCAGTCCCCTTGCTTTCCTATTAACCGCTTGCGGACCAGCCGCCGCAGTTTTACTGCAGCTGATTGGCTCCACTGCGCGAAATCACATTATTGTACGTGATCTTACGAGGCTTGGATAGCAGGAGCTTTCCCGATGCGAGTCCTGCGAGTCCAACCACGGGTCCCACAGAGGAGGAAGAATGGGGAAATGTGGATGTAAACAAGCATTTTCCCATTCTGCCTAGCGACAGGACACTGATCACAGCTCCCTGTAATCGGGAGCGATGATCAGTGTCGTGTCACACACAGCACCCCCACAGTTAGAATCACTCCCTAGGACACATTTAACCCCTGCTGCGCCCCCTCCTGGTTACACAGTAATCAGTGCATTTTTAAAATCGCACTAATCACTGTATAAATGTGAATGGTCCCAAAATAGCAGCAAAAGTGTCCGATACGTCCGCCATAACGTTGCAGTCACAATAAAAAAAAAAAATAATTTGCTGATCACCACTATTTCTAGTAAAAAAAAAACAAATAATAATAAAAATGCCATAAAACCTATTTTGTAAACGCTATAACTTTTGCGCAAACCAAACGCTTATTGCAATTTTTTTTTACCAAATATATGTAGAAGAATACGTATCGGGCTTTTTTTTTTTTTTTTTTTTTTTTTTTAGATATTTTTGGGGGATATTTATTATAACAAAAGTAAAAAATAAATGTGTTGTACAAAAACTGGTGCACACAATCTGTTGCAGCTTTTCATAGTAACCAATCTGCTTCTAACTTCAGTTTGTTCAATTAAGCCAAATCATTACTATGCACAGCTACACCAAATTTTGTGCACACCAGTTTTAGTAAATCTCCCCCAGAGTTTCCTATACAGCACATCACTCCTTAAAGTGGTTGTACACCCTGTACAACCCCTTTTACTTACAGGTAAGCCTATATGTTGGCTTACCTGTAGGTGCTGGAAATATCTCCTAAACCTCCCCGGTTTAGGAGATATTTACGAAAAAGCAGAGCGCCCGATGATTACGGCACATGTACACTTTAAAGAGGAAGTAAACCCTTCCAAACAACTTGGACCTATAGGTAAGCCTAGATTAAGGCTTACCTGTAGGTCCAAGCAATATCTCCTAAACCTATATGGTTTAGGAGATATTTGCCCGAAAATGGGCACCGCTGTCTACGGCGCATGCGCCGTAGACAGCGGCGCGCATGCGCACTAAATGCGGCAAATCCAAGAATGGATTTGCCAAATTTGTCGACTCCCGTGCGCATGCGCGGGAGTGACGTCATCGCGGCTTCGCCGTATGACAGCGGCGGAGCTGTGAGGCGCAACTCCCGTGCGCATGCGCGGGAGTGACGTCATTGCGGTTGCGCCGCTGTGATTCGTCGGAGCTGCGAGACGCCACAAGCAACATGGATGCGGCGGACTACAGGGGACAGCGGCGACTTCGCTGGCTCCTGTGTCAGGTAAGTGACACATAATGAGCTACTATGCGATGCATAGTAGTCCATTATGCTTTACCTTTGCAGGGAAAAAAAGAGGAAGTAAACCCATCAGGCTTTACCTTTGCAGGCAAAGAGGAAGCAAAACCCACAAGGGTTTACTTCCTCTTTAAAAATGCCTTAACAAGTTATGCTCAGGTGCAAGTGCTTGGCCAAAATTTATTAAGACATAGCTTCCTTGGAAATGTTTATTTTGTTAAGCTGAATGTGTTCTGCTAAAAACACAGTGAAAGTTTAATACTGCTTTAGGCACACCAGAGTTTATTCTGGAGTTCATGCACCTACTACAACAGATCAAAAAATATATTAATACCATGCAGTAATTTCTTCTAAGTGCATATTTGCACACTGTCCAAACGACTGCTTATTGATGAGTGTGCACATTCTGCACATTTCCTGTTGACGCATCCAATTTTTTATGGGTTGAGTCAATGAAAATAAATACAGAATCTTACCTAAAATTCTACCTGAAATATATCCAAAAAAGCTGGAGCGAATTGTTCAATGAGGCAAACAACCATTCTCCATATACCTCACAATTATACCGCCATAGGTTGACAAATTGAAAAAAAAAAAAAAGTTTTGCTATTTAAGCAGATGTTAAATGTAATTTTGGGAATTGAAGCAACTCGTGGCCTATCAATCCACTATGAGCTAATGTCCACACCACTCACCCCTAACAGTACTTCTATTACTTGTTAGACTAGTGGGAGCCATGTAGTAAACATGCAATTAAAGTGCGAGTTACCCCAACATTTGCCTGCTGTACCATGTACAAAAAAAGTATTCTGTTCCCATTGTATCTCTTCCTGTGTATATATATCCATACCCTGAGTTTATTAACAACAACAAGACACACAGCAAGGCTCATTTTTGAAATAGGTCTCTCTCATGCAATGTGTTGTCTTCTCTCCTCCTCTCCCTCCCTGCCTGTCAGGAATCCCCAGTGTCAAAGTTAAAATATTTGTAAAATCCTATAATTGACCCTATTACAGTATTATATCATGTACAATGTGTGTGTGTGTGTTTCTGTAATATTATTGTGTCAAATACCCTTGTTACAGCGCCGCTCGGCACTCGTGACCCGCTGGAGCTCTCTTCTCCGCTCCGAGCACTGCAGAGGGGGGAGAGGGACAAGGTGCCCCACTGACAGAAGCGGAGGAGAGCAGCGGGAGGTCAGCTGTGCGCCAAACAGCACTGTTCCAAAAGGTATTTGACACAATTAGATTAAAGAAACGTACACATTGTACATTGTAGACTACTGTAAGAGTGGATTATACAAACATTTTAAACTAGGGCTTATTTTTGGGGTAGGGCTTATTGCAGCCCTTCTGGAAAATAACAGTAGGTCTTATTTTCAGGGAAACATTTTAAATAATCACATAATGCATGAGAGCACATCCATCTCAGCATAGTCAATTTTCTGGCTGTGCTGGGAGCACAAACTGTTTTTCGTCCGATTGGAAAACATGTAATGACACACACGCGCGCGCGCACACACGAGCTGCATAAAATAATCGTAAAAATAAATAAATAAAAAACACACTGATCTCGATTCAACCCACCTTCCAATCTTAAATCAGGCATTTCCACAATTCAAGTAAACACTGCAGAGTCGTTCTTTTAGATCAAAGGGATGAATTCAGTCTGTAAATGAGGGCAGTTTAACCACTTAAAGTCTTTTTCTGACACTTGCTGCTTACAAGTTAAAATCACTATTTTTTGCTAGAAAATTACTTAGAACCGCAAACTAATATTTTTTTTTTTAGCAGAGACCTTAGAGAGTAAAATGGCAGCCGTTGCAATATTTTATGTGACACTGTATTTGTGTAGAAGTCATTCAAACGCAATATTTTGGGAAAAAATACACTTGAATGAATTAAAAAAAAAAAAAAAACACCACCACTAAACAGTAAAGTTAGCCCAATTTTCTTGTATAACGTAACAGATGTTGTTACGCCGAGAATCGTGATCTTTATTCTAAGCAAATTGTAATTAGGGCTGAAACAACTAATCGATTAATCGACAACTGATTATGAAAATAGTAATTAATTTCATCAATTAATTGGCCAGTAACATAATGAAAAAAAAAAAAAAAAAAAACACACACACACACACACACACACACACACACACAACTAAAAATGAGCCATTTATGGTACAAAAAGAGCAAATCACTACTGTAAATATTACTTTTACAGTTCTACAGTAAAAAAAATTAACCTCTTACAGTAGCGATTATTTGCTTTTTTTGTACTATAAAAGGGCTAATTTTAGTTTATTTTAACCCAATTATGTTACTAAACGTCTTAGATCTGGTTCACTTCTGTGTTTTTTTTGGTGCTTTTTGCAGAAATGCACTACAGTTCATTTACATGGTTTCCGAAGGGGACACATTCACATCTATGCTTTTTTCGACTGCTGCATATGCAAAACCACGCTTTTTTGGTTCAATATAATTCAATGGAGAAGCTGCAGAAAAGCATGTAATGCAATTTTGCAGCAATTTGTGCGTTTTTTTTAATCTGCCCAACAACAAATTGGCCAAAAAATAAATAAAAAAAATGCAAAGACACAAATCACGTGTGCAAAAATCAAAATGCACAGCAAAAAGCACTGCAGAAACATGTTAAAAGCAAACTGCATAGGTGTGTAGCGAGCTTTATGCTGGCCACACAGCTCAATTTTCAGAGAAAAATTTGCAGACTAAAAATCTTTGTAAATTCGCTGAATGAAAGAATGTTGTTAGAAATTATCACTTGTTTTTAACATTCTGTTTTTAAAATGAATGTAATTTCTAAACGAAAACCACATACACTGTCTGAAAATTCCTTTGACCAAGAAGTTTTCTATTATTTCCAAATTTTCCTGTCACTGTGGTTGAAAATGAACGTCGATTTGACCTCCTAAAATTACCTTTTTTGAAGGAAGACATTTATTTAAAAAAAAAAAAAAAAAAAAAAACAAATAAAAATGTGATATAGTCTGATATTTACCAGATTCACCCTTTAATAGTATATACAGTATATATCTCCTCTAATAATACAGTATATCTTTTCTGTCTGTTATTCTCAGTGGATTCGATATTTTGCTCCCTAACCACATATAGTTGGATATTTATATTTACCACTGCATAGAGATATTCTATATATAGAATAAATTGCCTTTTTTTAAACATTACATATTAACTAAATTATACACACTTTTTATTTTAAGGTTCTTAACCGATTGATCAAAACAATAATCGCCAACTAATCGATTATGAAAAAAATCGTTAGTTGCAGCCCTAATTGTGATTCTAATTTTATCCAGAATTGTGCAGCTCTACTACCCAGCCAGTCACTTGAAGATCAGTGTACTGCTGCTTCTCCATGCCCAACTCTACAAGCCCCTTATGCAGGCGAGAACAGAGGTTAAATGATCACTTACCACTCAAAATTCAAAAACGTTGGGACGTCATGTCTATATAAATCTATATAAAGCCAGAATGCAAGGATTTTCAAAATCTGATAAACCCATATTTTATTCTCAAAAGAAAACCTATCATGCACACCACAACATACAAAAGTGCTTTACAGTTTGTTGTGGTGCGGAGTTGCACCCAAAATTGGAACTTCAGATTTAAGCACTCTTCGGCCCCTTACATGCCACATTTGGCATCTCATTTTTTTTGGGGGGGGGGGGGGGGGGAGTGGGTGACTAGTTTTGAGTGGCTCTTCCTGTCCTACTTCCACCTACAGGCCCCCTAGGCGACGCCTCCTCTCCCCCTAGACGGCCCCTCCCTCTCAGCAATCTTCTGGGACACGTCACAGGTCCCAGAAGGTTTCCTGTCCACTCTGAGAACGCAGCATGACTAGCGCATGCCCAGTGTGCGCCCGGCCGTGTAGCCGCAAGCTGTCACGGCCGGGTTCCCGCAGTTTTAATGGAGGGGTAGAGGAGCGAGGTTCCATGCGGCCGCATTGCTGGATCATGGGACAGGCGAGTGCCTGTTTATTAAAAGTCAGGAGCTACATTTTTTGTAGCTGGTGACTTTTAATTAACGAAAAAAAGCCTGGAACTCCACTTTAAGCTGTAATGGCCTAAGCTGGCCATAGATGGATGACATTTCAAATTAAAACGCTTAGGACAATTTGTACACAAGACATTCACTTGCTTGAAATATGTTTGCTTTTAATATTTGATTTTACAATGAATGGACTTTAATAAATAAAAACCACATACACTGTTAGAAATTCATTTGAGAAAAAAATTCCATCCTGCTCTTTATAAACGAACATTGACTTAACCCCACCAATGACCAGAAAAAAAAGGAGAACAAACTTTCCTTTCTATCTCAAACATTTTCAGTCAAAATTCTACCCTGCCAGCTCGAGGAGGAACAATACTCACCTCAGCCCCAGCGAAGCAGTGTCCTCGAGCTCCCTGCCCGGTCGCTGACATCTTCAGACAGCCGGCTTCCGGGTCTTGATCGCCAGCCGCCGTCATTGCCCAGGCAGGGAGGACATCATCATGCAGGGGAGCTCAGTCAGGCTCCCTGTACAAGGGCGGACAGGCAGGTAAATGGCTTTAAAGTGTTTGTGAACCCATTATTTAAAAGACTATGCCAGCCCCTCTATTAGAGGCCGGCATAGCACACTATGGAAGTGGTTTTAAAAATGAGTGTTATAAATAACAATTCTGAGCCGTCTTCAGGCCAGTCACATGACTCACGGCAGCTTTCCAGCTCTGATGGATGTCTTCTGTGGGAGGAGCTGTGATCTCCCTCTGATGTCAGCCGGGGAGATCACATGGCCTCGTCTCCTTTGCAGAAGCCCTGTCTTGTAGCTGTAAAGCGGCCGCAAGTCACGTGACCGGCCTGAAGACAGCTCAAAAATCGTTATTTAGAACACTTGTTTGACAATTTTACGGTTTTTTTTCTTCTGAATAGCGGTGGATGGGGTGGGGCGGAGACAGAAACACAGAGGGAGATGAAGGCAGGAAGGAGGGGGTGAGGGTGAGAGAGGAGAGCAGAGGAGACAGCAACATATGACAAAGGGATGTAATCAGACCACAGTGGTCAGGGCGGAGCAGCCCTGATTTTCGTGGTCTTTTACAGTGGCAGATTCAGGGAGGTTATTTATTTTACAGTTTATGGGGGGAGGGGGGGAGCAGATTTCACAGCACAGTGCTTTAAAGGGACCAGGATTTGTATTATTATTTTTTCTTTGAGTTAAACACTTTAATGCAAAAGAGACAAAGCGTCTCTCTTCTGCATTAAAAAACTTGCCTGTCCACCAATTTTGTTTCCATAAGTTCCATTTAAAGTACGCTGGGGTGCTATTGTGAATAAATGACACTACACTGCTTTCTTGTATAAAACATGTAATAATGTTATTTGGGTTAATGTGTTGCATCACAAAAGTGTGATTCAGCCTTAATGTAAATGTGAACCATTACCTTGTAAAACAACCTATCCCCCCTCTAATACCAAGCCAACTGCATTTTTTGCAGGGTTTAAACTGCTCCACCAAGAGGCGTTTGACAGGTTGGTGAATGTGCCACATTCAGCAGCAGGCTTACTACCCACCGAACACAACAGGAGCAATCGTTTTTTGCTGTGAGTGTGAAGCAAATGCTCCCATCCTCTGCCTTTGCTACTTAACCTGCCATTAAAAAAATAAAAAATAAAAATAAAAAATAAAAGTCTTGTTACCAACTTGTTTTCAAGCTATTTTATTATATCCAGGGCTGTACACAGAGCAAGAGGAAAAAAAAAGTGAAAAATAATATATCAGGAGGTAAACAAACGTGTAGAGAACATCAGCACTGAAAAATAACCATAAAAACATAGGTGATCATACAAAAAAGGACATCAAGCCATTTTGCATGCACATAAGAGTACCTAAAAAACACTAACTGAAAATCATAATGGAGACAATGACTAAACGGGAGACGTGGCCTTCACATTCAATGCAAGAACAACAATGGACAGGCACTCCCTCTAAACACAGCATTAAGCCAAGTGCGCTCCAGTATGACACTTGACTCCTGGCAGCATCCCAGCAATTAAAATAAATCACCCAATAATTCCGTTTATGCCCATTAAAGCCACACCTTTATGGACAAACTACAATCTCAGACAATGCATATTGCCCCTCACAAAGCTCATTAGTCTTCAAAAGAACAGATAAATGAATGCCTATTCAGGACACTTAGAAGCAGGAAGCCGTTTTTCCAAGTAAACAGGCAGGGCATGAATATGCCAAGCAGTGCCCCAGATTAGCAACAGCAGCTTCGTGCAAGTTACACCATGCCCTGCTATTTCAGAGTGAAGGAGATCATTACTTTGCAAGGAGAATGGGGGATGCCCGATTATCTCTGACCCTCTGGACAGACTGATTACATTAATGGCTCCTATAGGTGGAAGGTGCAGTGCTAAAACACAAAGACAAATGCTGAGCTCTGTGCTGTGCTCCTCCTCGCTCCTGACATACATCCCATTAACTAAACATGACAGCTATGATGAAGAACCCGGACGCATCGAGCAATATGGAAAGGATACAGCTCTCGTTTATATGTGGGACCGCAAAATTAATAGCTTAGGTTATTTCATTTTGCCACAGGGGAATGGAAATAGTTTTATGTGCATCCCAAGTGTACCATAAAATAAATATTTAGAGAGACATTCATTCAAAAATATCAAGTAACGCTGGGGAGCCCAGCAGTCAGCGCTCCGGCTCAGCATATCTATCCCCGCATCAGAACATGATCACAATCCCCATCCATTGATATGCTCATATGCGCTACAGGACGGCTCCGCCACAAAGGGAAGAGCCTGTTGCTCTTATTTTTTATGTCAGTTCCAATTCAAGCAATACAAAGAACACTCGGGGACAACACAATGTAAAACCGCAATCTTCATGAATCATTTCATAGCTGGACAGCTAACAATTAGTCTCCGATTAACATCCTAACCTAAGAAATGTGCCCCTTATGAAAACGAAGTGTCTAAATAGACGGGGAATGGCTGATTGCCAAATGCTGAGTACACAGCAAACAAGACCAACATTTGTAAAATTCTTGAGGAAAAAAAGAAGCAGAAGAAAATTCACATCATTTGGAGATGAAAGGACTGGATTTAGGGTGTCACGGTGTAAACCAGAACACATTTCATGTCTGCAATGCCATATATTTGATATGATGCATACAAGGCTGGCCATACAGGGATTCATTTTTTTCTGTTCAATCAGTAGCTGAAAGGGGAGGAGAGAAAAAAAAAAAAAAAGAGCTGATACTATATCCCCTTTGGGATGTGGCCTTTATTTTTGTTTTCCCCTCTATTCATTTCTTTTTTTGTTTTTTTTTGTTTTTTTTTGGTTTTCCTGTCTGCCTTTCATGACTATTTTTAGGAGAACTATGATTGTACTTGATTGTTATCTGCTATGTAAAGCTGGCTACTCATATACTATCTATAAATGTTCTAACTTTTCTTTTGCTACAATAGAAATCGTTGGCAATATAAAAAAAAAAATGGGAGGAGCCAATTCCTCTATCAACCCATTCAAGGTGGATGGGGAGATCACTTCCACTGTGCTATTATATTCCAACAGCAGGGAGACTTCCCCACCATAAGAAAAACACAACGATCAGCGTTGCTGGCTATAGCCGGCAGCAATGATCACTCAGGAAACACCCGACAGGCCAGTTGTACACAAGTCAGAAAAAAATAAATAAAAATTACACACACCTGGTGAATATACTTGATAAATATATTATTTATTATTTTTTCTAACCACTTTAAGGCCTCTTTCACACGGGGCGGATCAGTAAAGATCCGCCCGGTGATGATCTGCTTGCTCAGCGGGGATCGCTCCGTTGTCCCCGCTGAGCCGGCTGCGGACAGGGCGGTCTCCGCACACTGTGCAGGGACCGCCCTGTCAGCTCTCCTCTATGGGGATCGGACGAGCACGGACCGTGTGTCCGTGTTCATCCGATGCGCTCTGCAGACGGACAGAAAAATAGGATTTTCCTCCGTCTGCAGAATCGGACTGTTGCAGAGGTGGACAATAGCGGGTGTCTGCGGATGTACATCCGCAGACACCCGCTATCCCATAGGGATGAATGTATGCCCGTATTTCATCCGCAAACGGATGGATGAAATACGGACATATCATCTGCATGTGTGAAAGGGGCCTAAGACAAGTTAAAGTACATGTTGTAGACCACAAAGCCTACAGCACCCAATCAAATGTATATTTTTTATGTTAAGTGCACAAAATACATTGATTAACTGTTGGCAGCAACATTTCATGCATCGTTCTGTGTCCTACTAATCAAGCTAAACACCCCAACCATTTACAAAATTAATAAAAACACATAGATTGCACACTTTTTAGTTCATCTTTAAGTATTTGAACCCCTTCCCAACAGTGGGAGCCAGCCCTTCCAGAGATAGTAATGCTGGAGGCATTACATGGACCTCGCTGTGATTGGCCGACTGTAATCACACGATTAGGGTCCCATCCTAATAAGACCGTGAGCTGACGGCAGTAACAGTTTGCGATGTATGCAATTGAGTGTACCTGGCAAAAGTCACCAAACCGCATGCAACCAGCAGTAACAAGGAAAAGCTGAACTCTGGGAAAATTCAAACTCCCTTTAAAAGTGATAGTAAACCATTGACTTGTAAAACAACCCAACCAATTTAAAATCCAAATGAAATGCAAAACATCTGTGTAAGAAAAAAAACATAAAAACTGATCATCTTTACTATCTTCCCTCTGTTCTCAGTTGCATAAAAGCTCGGGGGAGGGTCACACTGCTCTTCCCAATGAATGGCTGGGGTTGGCAACGAGGTGGATGTCTCAGGACAGGTCCGATCAATGGAGGAGCACAGACTGAGTTCCCAGCATAGCTAGAGATATGGCCACACTGTGTATTCCTGCTTAGTGTGGTCAGTTTTTTAATTAGGAGAGCAAGGGAACTGGCAGAAACCTCGGGATTTCACACTAAGGAAGGAATACAAAGAGAAGCAGATACTTCTTTATACAAGTACATCTTGGGTGCCAACTAGAGATGTACTGAAATTTCGGCCAAAAATGGTGTTATCGGCAGAATACCAATAAGAGAAAAGGTGCCGATAATGCACTGCGTTTTTACCACAATTACTGTGCTTATGGTGTGTTTTTCATAGGTCATTGGACTCTAAAACTGCATAAAAAAAAAAAAACACAGGTGTATAAGGCTCGGTTCACACTGGTGCGATGTGAGAATCCTGCGATTCCAGTGCGGGGTCCCACTTCACACCTGAATCGCACAGTGGTTCATACTGCCACCCACGAACTGCTGGGAGTGTCAATACAAAGTTAATCACACCCCCAGATCGGTTTGCATAGCGCAATGCGAATCGTCAGTTCAGACATGAATCGGATCACATGGGTGTGAACACTCATGCTATCAGATTCTGATGTGGACCAAAAAAAGGGTCCTGCACAACTTTGGTCCAAATGTGATGTGAATTCAGCCATATAATCTGTATGAATTAGCATTGCACAGACATCACATGTGATCTACACTGTAGTGCAGTACGAATCACATGCGACCTCGCACCAGTGTGAGCTGGGACTTGAGGCTTTCTTGCTGCGTTTTCAATGCATTTGAACCGGGAGGTGCTTTTTTTAAACAGACCAAAAATGCACTAAGCTGGATTTTTAAAAACCACAATGGAAGTGCAACAGACCAGTGTGAAGCCATACATAGAATTTAAGGGGATACATTTTTGTTGAGCTTTTATTGAGCTAAAGGTGCCATTAATGGCGGACAATAAATGGATATTCATTTAAAAATATATTAATTAGAAAGTCGCATATAATACAATTATGTATATAAATATATTTCTTAAAAACTGTAATTTTCGGTTTTCGGCCAAGTGCATCCTGCATTTTCGGTCTCGGGAACCAAAACTTCCATTTGGTGCACCTCTAGTACCAACAAAAAGCAGTTTTAGTTACCATATCCCTCTCTCCCACAGGCTTCTGCCTCCCCACACATCCAGTCCCCCAAAGCTGCTTCCCTTCGGCACCCCATCAGTCGCAAGAACTCTGATGTCATCCTATATAATGCAGAACCAGCAGTCCTGCAAGTGAGAACGCCAAGGGTTCACCCCCAACCTGGTGCAGGGAAGAGGAGAGGGGCTAAGGCAAATATAATTGTTACCCTTGAAAAAAATGTGTTTTTAGTCCTTAAAGTGCAGAGGAAGCCCCACTGCAAGGGTAGCATTTGAAAATGTCCTCAGAGTTCAGCTTCATATGTGTATACCACAATCACAGCTATTGTTTTAGAACAAAATACGGCTCATGCAAATCCATAATCAAACAAGGTGTTACATTCCTTGAGAACATCTTTGAACAAGGTACAGGCAGGAATAACATAATCCTTAAAATGCCATGTATATTTAGCCTTGATAATTAAATACAGGAAAGGTTAAAGCTGCTGCTTACCTATCGAGTTTATTTATGTGTTGGCCAGAGCAACAGCTGCTCAGATACAGACAAGCCTGGGTTTTATCAAATGTTATATCGTGGCCGGGAAGGACAAGGTGCTCAAGCTGAAGCCAGTGGCAATTTCTACACCACACACACTTTTTTTTTTTTTATATATATATATATATATATATATATTTCCCATTGCATTTTTTTTTTTTTTTTTTTTTTTTTTAAAGAGGGCACCCTTTTAGACATCAAACCCCCCCCCCCCCCCCCCCCCCCCAGGATAATCAAGATACAGTAGAGAAGAGGAGCAACTAGTGATTTCTGCACAGAGAGATCTCCAATTTCCCTTTTCCTAAAAAAAAATTATGCAAAATACCATTTCACCTTACAACAATGCAATTTTCCATACTCTATTACCCCAGTCACTGAATACTGGTTACATTAAGACAGTTATTGTGTGATCTATATCTCTTACATTAATACACAAGAGATACCAGTGCCAGACAATATAATACATGCAGGGATGGTTGTTTCAGTTCCTCTCTACTTGCCCTTTATCCACTTTCAGACCGGACCATTTTGCTGGTAAATGACCAGAGGTCTTTTTACACTTTGGCACTGCGCTGCTTTAACTGGTAATTGCGCGGTCATGCAATGTTGTACCCAAACGAAATTTGCGTCCTTTTCTTCCCACAAATAGAGCTTTCTTTTAAAGGTATTTGACTGACTCTGCGATTTTTATTTTTTGCGATATAAACGTAAAAAGACCGCAAATTTTGAAAAAAAATGATATTTTCTACTTTTTGTTATTAGAAAAATCCAATAAACTCAATTTTAGTCATACATTTAGGCCAAAATGTATTCAGCCACATGTCTTTGGTAAAAAAAAAGTCAATAATTGTATATTTATTGGTTTGCGCAAAAGTTGTCACATCTACAAACTAAGGTACATTTTCTGGAATTTACGCAGCTTTTATTTTATGACTGCCTATCTCATTTCTTGAGGTGCTAAAATGGCAGGGCAGTACAAAACCCCCCCAAATGACCCCATTTTGGAAAGTAGACACCCTAAGGAAATTGATAAGAGGCATGTTGAGCCCATTGAATATTTTATTTTTTTGCCGCAAGCGATTGAATAATGACAAAAAAAAAAATTTTTTTTTTTTTTTACACAAAGTTGTCACTAAATGATATATTGCTCACACATGCCATGGTTATATGTGGAATTGTACCCCAAAATACATTCTGCTGCTTCTCCTGAGTACGGGGATACCACATGTGGTCGACTTTTTGGAAGCCTAGCCGCGTACGGGGCCCCGAAAGCCAAGCACCGCCTTCAGGATTTCTAAGGGCATACATATGTCATTTTACTCCTCACTACCTATCACAGTTTTGAAGGCCATAAAATGCCAAGATGGCACAAAACCCCCACAAATGACCCCATTTTAGAAAGTAGACACCCCAAGCTATTTGCTGAGAGGCATGTTGAGTCCATGGAATATTTTATATTTTGCCACAAGTTGCGGGAAAATGACAAACTTTATAAATTTTTCACAAAGTTGTCACTAAATGATATATTGCTTACACATGCTATGGGCATATGTGAAATTACACCCCAAAATAAATTCTGCTGCTTCTCCTGAGTACGGGGATACCACATGTGTGGGATTTTTTGGGAGCCTAGCCGCGTACGGGGCCCCGAAAACCAAGCACCGCCTTCAGGCTTTCTAAGGCCGTAAATTTTTAATTTCACGCCTCACTACCTATTACAGTTTTGAAGGCCATAAAATGCCAAGATGGCACAAAACCCCCACAAATGACCCCATTTTAGAAAGTAGACACCCCAAGCTATTTGCTGAGAGGCATGTTGAGTCCATGGAATATTTTATATTTTGCCGCAAGTTGCGGGAAAATTACAAACTTTTTTTATTTTTTTATTTTTTTTCACAAAGTTGTCACTAAATGATATATTGCTCACGCATGCCATGGGCATATGTGAAATGACACCCCAAAATAAATTCTGCTGCTTCTCCTGAGTACGGGGATACCACATATGTGGGACTTTTTGGGAGCCTAGCTGCGTACGGGGCCCCAAAAGCCAAGAACCGCCTTCAGGCTTTCTAAGGGCGTAAATCTTTGATTTCACGCCTCACTACCTATTACAGTTTTGAAGGCCATAAAATGCCAAGATGGCACAAAACACCCACAAATGACCCCATTTTAGAAAGTAGACACCCCAAGCTATTTGCTGAGAGGCATGTTGAGTCCATGGAATATTTTATATTTTGCCGCAAGTTGCGGGAAATTTACAAACTTTTTTTTTTTTATTTTTTTTTTCACAAAGTTGTCACTAAATGATATATTGCTCATGCATGCCATGGGCATATGTAAAATGACACCCCAAAATAAATTCTGCTGCTTCTCCTGAGTACGGGGATACCACATGTGTGGGATTTTTTGGGAGCCTAGGTGCGTACGGGGCCCCGAAAGCCAAGAACCGCCTTCAGGCTTTCTAAGGGCGTAAATCTTTGATTTCATGCCTCACTACCTATTACAGTTTTGAAGGCCATAAAATGCCAAGATGGCACAAAACCCCCACAAATGACCCCATTTTAGAAAGTAGACACCCCAAGCTATTTGCTGAGAGGCATGTTGAGTCCATGGAATATTTTATATTTTGCCACAAGTTGCGGGAAAATTACAAACTTTTATTTTTTTTTCACAAAGTTGTCACTAAATGATATATTGCTCACACATGCCAGGGACATATGTGAAATGACACCCCAAAATAAATTCTGCTGCTTCTCCTGAGTACGGGGATACCACATGTGTGGGACTTTTTGAGAGCCTAGTCGCGTACGGGGCCCCGAAAACCAAGAACCGCCTTCAGGATTTCTAAGGGTGTAAATTTTGGATTTTACACCTCACTACCTATCACAGTTTTGAAGGCCATAAAATGCCAAAATAGCACAAAACCCCCCAAAATGACCCCATTTTGGAAAGTAGACACCCCAAGCTATTTGCCGAGAGGCATGGTGAGTATTTTGCAGCTCTCATTTGTTTTTGAAAATGAAGAAAAAAAAAAATAATGTATATTTTTTTTCTTTTTTTCAATTTTCAAAACTTTGTGACAAAAATGAAGGTCTGCAAAATACTAACCATACCTCTCGGCAAATAGCTTGGGGTGTCTCCTTTCCAAAATGGGGTCACTTGGGGGGATTTTGTGCTATCTGGGCATTCCATGGCCTCCGAAACTGTGATAGGCAGTGAGGAATGAAATCTAAAATTTACACCCTTAGAAATCCTGAAGGTGGTGCTTGGATTTTGGGGTACCGTACGCGGTTAGGCTCCCAAAAGGTCTCACACTTGTGGTATCCCCGTACTCAGGAGAAGCAACAGAATGTATTTTGGGGTGTAATTTTACATATAACCATGGCATGTTTGAGCAATATATCATTTAATGACAACTTTGTGCAAAAAAAAAAAAAAAATAATAATAATGTATTTTTTCCACAACTTTTGTCAAAATATAAAATATTCCATGGACTCGACCTGCCTCTCAGCAAATAGCTTGGGGTGTCTACTTTCTAAAATGGGGTCATTTGGGGGGGTTTTGAACTGTCCTGGCATTTTATGCACAACATTTAGAAGCTTATGTCACACATCACCCACTCTTCTAACCACTTGAAGAAAAAGCCCTTTCTGACACTTTTTGTTTACATGAAAAAATATTTTTTTTGCAAGAAAATTACTTTGAACCCCCAAACATGTAGTGTTTTTTTAAAGCAAAAGCCCTACCGATTAAAATGGTGGGTGTTTCATATTTTTTTTTCACACGGTATTTGCGCGGCGATTTTTCAAACGCATTTTTTGGGGAAAAAACACACTTTTTTTTATTTTAATGCACTAAAAATCACTATATTGCCCAAATGTTTGATGAAATAAAAAATATGATCTTAGGCCGAGTACATGGATACCAAACACGACATGCTTTAAAATTGCGCAGAAACGTGCAGCGGCGACAAACTACGTACATTTTTAAAAGCCTTTAAATGCCTTTACAGGTGACCACTTTAGATTTACGGAGGAGGTCTACTGCTAAAATTAGTACCCTCGATCTGACCTTCGCGGTGATACCTCACATGCATGGTGCAATTGCTGTTTACATATGCCACCAGACCAACGCTTGTGTTCCGCGTTGCGCCTTAGCAGGGGGGGACAGGGGTGGTTTTTTTTTTTTTTTTTTTTTTTATTATTTATTTTGCTTTTTTATTTTTTTTTTAAACTGTTCCTTTCATTTATATATATTTTTTTATGATTTTTATTGTTATCTCAGGGAATATAAATATCCCCTATGATTGCAATAGGTAGTGACAGGTACTCTTTTTTAAAAAAATTAGGGTCTATCAGACCCTAGATCTCTCCTCTGTCCTCAAAGCATCTGACCACACCAAGATCGGTGTGATAAAATGCTTTCCCAATTTCCCAATGGCGCTGTTTACATCCCGCAAAATCTAAGTCATGAAATGCTCGTAGCTTCCGGTGTCTTAGGCCATAGAGATGATTGGAGCCATTCTGGTCTCTGATCAGCTCTATGGTCAGCTGGCGGAACCACCGGCTGCATTCTCAGGTTCCCTGTTGGGACAGGAGAGCCTGAGAAAACCATGGAAGATGGTGCGGGGGGGGGACATTCCCTCCCACTGCTTGTAAAAGTAGTCTAGAGGCTAATTAGCCACTAGGATTGCTTTTACATAAAAGCCGACCGCTGGCTGAAAAGAATGATACCAAGATGATACCTAAACCTGCAGGCATCATTCTGGTATAAGCACTCAAAGTCCCGCAACATACCAGTATGTTGCTGGAACTGGTTGGGCATATATTGTATTTTTTTTTTCATGCAGCCTGTGGGCTGAACGAAAAAAAAATATTGATCGGTGGGCATGCCCACCATTAGATACCACCCTTCATCCACCCACTTTCTAATGGTGGGCATACATGCACCATTTATATATGCCGAAGCATGGGGGCATCCTCCCGCAAAAGGTAGGAGCAGATCGTTCCTCCACCCCGTATGCCCCCATGCTTCGGCATATATGCTCTTTTTTAACTGTGGTGGTGAAATCACCCCCGACAGTGCTGGAGTCGCGGCTTTATGTATCGTGGGAGCAAACGCTGTTGCTGTCAAGATAAATAAATCCGCTCTGCAGCAGAATGGCGTACCTGCTAAGCAAATGATGGTTAACAATAAAACAAAGTAACATTACAGTATAACAGTAGGACTTACCATACCTGCAAAGCAAATACAAAAAAAATCGCAAAAAATAACACATTTAACACAATCTGTGCCTAAAATATATATATGCCGAAGCATGGGGGCATCCTCCCGCAAAAAAGTTATGCCGCGTACATACATTCAAACTTTTCCACGGGCAAGCCCTCCGTCGGAATTTTGACTGTATGTACGCGGCATTAGGAGCAAAATCGATCCTCCACCCCTTATGCCCCCATGCTTCGGCATATATGCTCTTTTTTAACTGTGGTGGTGAAATCACCTCCGACAGCGCTGGAGTCGTGGCTTTACATATCGTGGGAGCAAACGCTGTTGCTGTCAAGATAAATAAATCCACGCTACAGCTGAATGGCGTACCTGAAAACAAAAAATGGTTAACAATAAAACATTGCAGAATAGAATACAGTACAAAGGAGCAGAACAATAGAGAGAGAATAGAGAGCGAGAGAGAACAATAAAACGACAACTATTTTTGGTTTTTTTATTTTATATTTTTTTTGGTTTTTTTGGTTTTTTTACTTTTTTTTTTTTTTTTTTTTTTTAACACTTTTTTTTGTAACTTTAACACTTTTTCTGTTGTAACGGTTCCAGCGGTTTGGGTCTCTCAAAATGTGATGGCATCTTGGGAGACCCTGTGAACGTGTGCCTAGCTTGTGCAATGCTGTACCCTGCGCTAATACTCAACTAGTTCATGGTAGCGTTCAAAACACTCACCCTGACAAAGACCAGGCTGGTCAGGACAGCGGGGACAATAAGAACGGGTGTCACGCCTAAATCCGCGCTTGCTACAGACACGACATCTTTTTTGGGGGGCTCGTTGGGTAGGGGTACTCGGGATGACATAAGAATAATGCCTCTCATGCAGCCGGCTTACTGCATCTGGTAGGGGAAGGTGAGGTGGAGCACCGTCTGGATACAGAAGGGCTCTGACGATATCCTCCTGGAATTTGAGGAAGGATCCAGTCCGTCCTGAAGCTTTGTGTAGTACATAAGCATTCAGTATAGCCAATTGGAATAAATAAACAGACACTTTTTTGTACCAGCGTCTGGACTTACGGGCAACTAGATACGGCGCCAACAACTGGTCATTGAGGTCCACCCCTCCCATGTTAAGGTTATATTTGTGGACACAGAGGGGTTTCTCCACAACACCAGTCGCCGTAGAAATTTGGACCGTCGTGTCTGCATGAAGGGAGGTAAGAACGAAAACATTCTTATTATCCCTCCACTTCATAGCGAGCAAATTATTACTGCGCAAGCAGGCTCTCTCCCCCAGCCTAAGACGGGACTCTACAAGCCGCTGGGGAAAGCCCCGGCGATTAGGTCGCACGGTGCCACATGCTCCAATCTGCTGATCAAACAAGTGACTAAAGAGTGGCACGCTTGTGTAATAATTGTCCACGTACAAGTGGTACCCCTTTCCGAATAAGGGTGACACCAAGTCCCACACTATCTTGCCAGCGCTTCCTATGTAATCAGGGCAGTTCTCCGGCTCTACGTGACTATCTCTTCCCTCATAAACCATGAAACTACGTGTATAGCCTGTGGCCCTGTCACAGAGCTTATACATCTTGACCCCGTATCTGGAACGCTTGTTGGGGACGTATTGTTTGAAGGACAAGCGACCAGAAAATTTAATCAGGGACTCATCAACGCAGACAACTTGATCGGGAGTAAACAAGGCTGCAAAACGTTGGTTGAAGTGGTTTATGAGGGGCCGAATTTTGTAGAGCCGATCATACTCAGGGTCTCCACGAGGACGACAGAGTTCATTGTCGCTGAAGTGCATGAACCGCAAAATCATCTCGTATCGTGCCCTGGACATGGAAGCAGAGAACACGCGCATATGGTGAATTGGGTCAATGGACCAATATGACCGCAACTCACTCTTTTTGGTTATGCCCATGTTGAGGGAGAGGCCCAGAAAGATTTTAAATTCGGAAACCGTAACTGGTTTCCATTGTCTGGCAAGGGCGGACTGGGGAATAGTGGCGATGTGTTGAGCAGCGTACAAATTGGTTTGGTCCACAATAGATCTAAAGAGATCTTCGGTGAAAAACAGTGAGTAAAAGTCAAGTGTCGTAAAATCAACTGTTTCCACGTTAATGCCAGGTTGGCCAGTGAATGGGGGAAGTACGGGTTCTGCAGAAGTGGTGGGCACCCAAATAGGATTGGCGAATTCTGCAGGAAGGGCACTATGGGTACGACGGGCCTGTCTTTGTCTTCTTCTTGGTGGCAGCGGGACACTACTTGTGCTTGCCACCTCGCCAGCTTGAACTGCACTTATGGGACTCGCCACGTCACCACGTGTTACTGCAGTGCTGGATGTAGGTCCAGGGTGTACTAGGCCGCTGGTGCTTGCCAGTTCACCAGAAGGTTGAGCGGCTCTAGTACGTCTCTGCTCCATACGAGTGACCTGCGGTTCCTGCACCTCAACAACAGAATACATACGGGATTGGGCACACCTGTTCTTAACAGCGGCCTCATCTCCGTCGTCAGAGCTATCTGTCATGGAGCCGCTGTCCTCTACAGGATCGTATTCTGAGCCTGAATCTGACAGATGAGTGACGTCCTCTTCACTATCTGTCATGCTCAGAAACGTGTAGGCCTCATCACTAGTGTACCTTCGCTTTGCCATTTTGGGCTCTAAATTTAGGGGTACACTAGTGAGACTCACAGGTAAAAAAGCACCTAGCCTGTCAGCGACTGTTTCAAAACGCTACAAAAAAAACTGTTAGCGATCGCAGGGATCAAGCCTGACTCTGCGAACGCTGCAGTTATGTGTGTTGTGTTTTGTAAGTGACAGTGATCGATCGATACTGCACTTGGGTGGGCTGGGCTGGGCTTGGCGGAGGGGCTAAACGCAGGTGCTAGCGGGTATCTGGGCTGATCCCGCTAACAATGCGTTTTGGGAAACCTAAAATGCTGGCAACGCTAATATATATCTGATCAGATACTATATTACTAAGGGAGGTGTATGCTTTGCGCGTGGGTGTTAGCGGTACTGGCACTAACCTGACGCTGGGGCGACGCAGGCCTTATCTGACCCTAAAAAACTTATATCACCCGCCGGGTGATCAGGGGGTTAAACCTTTATTAGGTAATAAATGGCGGGTGCCCTGAAACAAAAAAATATAACTAACCAACCAGCGTCACCTGTAACAGTTATATGGTGATCACTGGTGAAAGGGTTAACTGGGGGGCAATCAGGGGGCTATGCGGTAGTATATGGGGGTCCCTGACGCTATAAAAAGCTGCGGCGAACCCAAATACTTACCTGCCTATCTAGCGTCACCTGTGACACTAATACAGCGATCAGAAAAAAATCGCTTATTAGTGACACTGGCGACGGGGGGTGATCACGGGGTTAAACCTTTATTGGGGGGGTTAGGGGGGCACCCTAGAGCTAAAGGGGGCTAGCCCTAACTGCCCTAACAGTTATTACAGTCACAAATGACACCAATGCAAAAAAAAAAAAAAAAAAAAAAAAAAAAAAATGCACTTGGTGTCACTGTGACTGGGGGGGGCAGGGGTGATTGGGGGTGATTGGGGGGTGATCAGGGGGGTGAAAAGTGTGCCTGGCGTGTTCTACTGTTAGTGTAGTGTTAGGTGCAACTCACCGATCCGCTCTCCTCGGTGCCGGAACGAAAAAGACCGACACGAGGAGAGAATACATCACTTCCTCTCCTGTGTTTACATTACAGGAGAGGAAGTGATGTCACGGGGGATTTTCATTCGTCGGGAGCGATCGCGAGGGGGTGGCCATGAATGAATGGCCGTCCCCTCGTCCGGGATCGCTCCCGAACGAAAACCGACCGCCGCAGGCACCGGGCGGGGGCCCGATCGGGCCCCCGACCCGCGGGAGGCAAATCACGTACATGTACGTGCTTATGCCTGCCCGTGCCATTCTGCCGACGTACATCGGCGTTAGGCGGTCGGCAAGTGGTTATACTACATTTAAAGCATACATCTGCATCCAAACATTACCGGTCATTTACATACATTTTACTTGCTCTCTGGTTGATGACCTAGCTTTATTACATGTATCTCTTATTTTTTGCACATAAAATGTAATTTCTGCACTATAAAGACCAAATCTTTCAATGCTGCTAAGCAGATTACTCATTTGAGAGATTATAGATAGATATAGATATCTCTCTATCTCACACATGCAAGCACAATATATGCATACTTACAATATAGACACAGTATATTGTATATGCTTATTTAAGGGGATTGTTGCCATGTTAATGCACAAAAAAAAAAAAAAAACAATTGTATTTGGCAACTTATTTGCAACAGTCTTTTCAAAATACTTTTATGCTCTACTTTTTGTATGGTTTTGTCCAGAAAAATGAATGGATGCATAAAAGGAAAAAAAAAAAAAAAAAAAAAGTATCTCTTATATGCATGTCATTATTTGAACATTCACACTTTATTTATTTTTATCTTGGGTAATGAGATAAAGTAAGTACTTTTTATTGAGAGATATCTATCTACATACACTTTTTTTTTTTTTTATAGATTTGTGTTTTTTATTCAAACACACGTTTATTTCAAAATGTATTTTTGCTCTACCTTGTTAATATCCTAAAACACTTCCAGCAGCTTATACAGAAGGACACTTATTTGGCCTGAACAATACAGTGGGGGTTATTTACTAAAGGAAAAATCCACTTTGCACTGCAAGTGCATTTGGAAGTTAAGTCGCTGTAGATCCAAGGGGAACATGCAAGGAAAATAAACAGCATTTTAACTTGCACATGATTGGATGATAAAATCAGCAGAGCTTCCACTCATTTCAGATTTACCTCTTAAATTTAGAGACCACAGTGCAAAGTGGATTTGCCTTTCATAAATAACCCCCAGAGTCTTCTATAACCACCTTTATTCACTAAGACTCACCCAGCCCCTCACATTCTAGGTCAGCCTTTCTCAGCCCTTTTCCCTTCATGTGGATACCATCAAATATTGTTTCAGGTCTTGGGGAACCCTTTCTAAAAATAATTATACCCAAGAAGAAATATGGCATATGTAGCATATTTGATACCCTAGACAGATGCTTTTACACCCTCCAGCTTTAATAATAATAATAATCTGGTAAACAACTGAACTGAAACTGAATGCAGGCATTAAAAAAAATAAAAAAAAGAAGTGTCCGCACACATTGTTGGTCAGCATAGTAATGCCACCCCCTGCATTGGTGGTTAGCATAGTAATGCCCCCCAGGGCTTGACAGATCTCAGGTGCCAGGTCGCCATGGTGACTAGAAATAGCATCCTGGCGCCTGGGCCCTTGTCAGCCCATTTATTGTTGCAGGAATGCAAAACTTGTATAGTCGGACGCCCAGGACTTGAGGTTGCAGGCATCGGGCAGGAAGATTTCTTCTGTATTAAGCTCTGCTGCGGGTAAGCAGCAGGGCTCACTTGTCAGGTGGAAGCATTCAGGCAGCTCAGCTGCTGCCCAATTGTCTCTACAAACACGTGGGTAAAGTGCACGCACCCCCGTTATGTATCCTGGGTTCCACGTGCCCATCTGCAGGGGCAGGCATAGTGGGCGCCACAGCGTAGAAGGGAAGGAGAGCAGACACATATTCGTCATTCTCCCATCTTGTTCCTGACCCAGAAGTGATGTGTATGATGTCACTTCTGGGTCCACATTGAGACTTTCCTGCAGGCAGCATGGCCAGGAAAGAATAGAATGCAGTGTGATTACATACAGGGGAGACATGCAGTCTTTTAGACCCTGCATGTGTCATTAAAGAGAACCAGTCACCAAAAAAACCCACCACAGGGGACCTTTTTATTTTTATTCTTTATTTGTAATAAATTTGCCTACGCATGAAAACATTGATATTTTCATGTTACATATCGCTGCACACAAACTTGCTGCCAACTTTTTTAGCTGGCGTAGATTCAAAGAAAATTTGTCAAGCACCGGAGACCCCGCCCCAATGCATCGGCCGTCAGTAAAGATTTGAGATTAATTCACCACAGGTCAAGAACCCCCCCCCCCCCCCCGCCCCAAATCCTAAGGAGGAACACTGGATGTGGTTCTTTCCAAACCCAATCCCTTCAATAGATGTCGGACATTAGAGGAATGTTACCCACTGTGGCGAGTTACTGTCCAATCAGGAAATGAACATTGGCAGATCTGTTCAAACTCAGGAACAAGATGAATTGGTCATTGGATTTCTGTGGCCAGGCACTATTCCAACAATATAAGCCCAAACTGTATGCTGACCTACCATTTAAAATGTACATTCCACATGCCTGATAGACTTTAAGGACCACAGCTTCCAGGCCATCTCATGGGCTCTCTATTCCTCTGTGTTTAATAAACTGTTGATTCAGCTAAACAAACACAAGGCAACTGTCCCTATGAGAAAGCTTCAGAGCGGTATCAAGCTGTCGCCCTTCCCTTCTCCATCCCGTCTACATTGGCCGATTAGGTGCTGTGATAATCGGATTGCTGCTAATCTCTACATGTCCTTCTCAAAGTGTGTAATTAAATTACAGCTCTACTAAAGGCTATTTTCAAGCAAGTGACACTGCAGTTGTGGCAATGGGTAAGTGAACTATTTCCCGTTTCTATGTCTATAACAGAAGGCAGAGAGCCGTACAATGTACTCAGGGACATACAGCAAAGTGGAGACAAATAAAACCAGAACTGCTAATAAATGACTCAAGGCAGGTGCAGCATGAGGGAGGCACGTTGTGCGGAGGGTGGAGAGGAGTCATTATCTTATATACAAAGTACTGAGCTATAGATACACTCCTATGGATAAAATCTGCATATGGCCAAAAGACGGCAAATAGGGACTGAGGTCTGTGGCTGGAGGAGTGACAATCATACACATTCGGCTCCATTCACAAAGTGGTAAGATCCTTTTTATAACCATGTGACCCATTTCTCCATCTCACTGGACTCAGCCAGAAAAATGTATTACTTTACTGAAAAACAGGAACCCTGCTGGTGTGTGATCTCTGTGAGGGGAGCCCATTATCTGTGCCATGCCAAATCCATGGATGAGATGGGCTGATTGGCGAGCCCGCACTGTACACCCATGCCGGTTTTATCCTACAATTCTACCTACTACAATGAAAGCACAATGAGGAGTGTCTAATCACCAGCAGTGCTCCGGCATCAAATAATGTCTGGCTGCAATAAACTCATCATATGGTTCTCAGGCTAACGTGGAACCACAAGTCACAGCACTGCCACAGGGCCCCATCTCCTCTAACTGTCCTGATCTAAACCTGGGGCACAACAAAGCTTGAGCAAGGAAGGAGCGGTTACCCATAGCAGCCTTCAAATAGGAGCAGCGATCTAAATGAGGCAAGGATGAGACAGTTACCCACAGCAGCCAAAAAATGAAAAGCAGACATTTAAATGGGGCTAGCGCAAAGGGGGGTGCCCGTCGCAAACCACGCTAAATGGGGCTAGCGCAAAGCGGTTGCCGGTCGCAACCACGCTACATGGGGCTAGAGCAAAGCGGTTGCCCGTCGCAACCACGCTACATGGGGCTAGAGCAAAGCGGTTGCCCGTCGCAACCACGCTACATGCGGCTAGAGCAAAGCGGTTGCCCGTCGCAACCACGCTACATGCGGCTAGCGCAAAGCGGTTGCCCGTCGCAACCACGCTACATGCGGCTAGCGCAAAGCGGTTGCCCGTCGCAACCACGCTACATGCGGCTAGCGCAAAGCGGTTGCCCGTCGCAACCACGCTACATGGGGCTAGCGCAAAGCGGTTGCCCGTCGCAACCACGCTACATGGAGCTAGCGCAAAGCGGTTGCCCGTCGCAACCACGCTACATGGAGCTAGCGCAAAGCGGTTGCCCGTCGCAACCACGCTACATGGAGCTAGCGCAAAGCGGTTGCCCGTCGCAACCACGCTACATGGAGCTAGCGCAAAGCGGTTGCCCGTCGCAACCACGCTACATGGAGCTAGCGCAAAGCGGTTGCCCGTCGCAACCACGCTACATGGAGCTAGCGCAAAGCGGTTGCCCGTCGCAACCACGCTACATGGAGCTAGCGCAAAGCGGTTGCCCGTCGCAACCACGCTACATGGAGCTAGCGCAAAGCGGTTGCCCGTCGCAACCACGCTACATGGAGCTAGCGCAAAGCGGTTGCCCGTCGCAACCACGCTACATGGAGCTAGCGCAAAGCGGTTGCCCGTCGCAACCACGCTACATGGAGCTAGCGCAAAGCGGTTGCCCGTCGCAACCACGCTACATGGAGCTAGCGCAAAGCGGTTGCCCGTCGCAACCACGCTACATGGAGCTAGCGCAAAGCGGTTGCCCGTCGCAACCACGCTACATGGAGCTAGCGCAAAGCGGTTGCCCGTCGCAACCACGCTACATGGAGCTAGCGCAAAGCGGTTGCCCGTCGCAACCACGCTACATGGAGCTAGCGCAAAGCGGTTGCCCGTCGCAACCACGCTACATGGAGCTAGCGCAAAGCGGTTGCCCGTCGCAACCACGCTAAATGGGGCAAGAGCAAACAGGTTATCTAAAGCAACCAATCTAAATGGGGCAAGAGAAAAGCAGTTGTCCATAGCATCCAATCTAAATGCGACAGGTGCAAAGCACTTGTCTACGGCAACCAGCCTAAGTGGGGTAAGGACAAAGCATAGCAAGTATTCTAAATGGGGCAAGAGTGAAGGAGGTTGCCTATAGCAACCTTAATGGGGCAAGAGCAAAGTGGTTGTCTACAGCAACCAAATTAAATGGGGCAAGAAAAAAGCATAGAAAGCATCTAAAAGGGTCAAGAGAGAAGGGGATTGCCTATAGCAGTGTTTCTCAACTCCAGTCATCAAGTCCTCCCAACAGGTCATGTTTTCAGGTTTCCCATTATTTTGCACAGGTGATTTGATTGGTTTCCCTGCCTTAGTAACTACCATGACCTGTTGGGGGTACTTGAGGACTGGAGTTGAGAAACGCTGCTATAGGCAATCCCCTTCACTCTTGCCCCTTTTAGATTCATTGCTACGCTTTGTTCTTGCAATGTTGAGAAACACTGGCCTATAGCAACCAATCTTAATGGTGCAAAAGTGATGCGGTTGCCTGTAGCAACCAATGAATGGGCGCAGTACTCTGGAAGGACAACAAATAAAGTGGTTATCCTCATAGCACACTTCCACTGAGCGCAACGCAGGAGGGAAGCGGTTGCCGGTAGTAACCATCAGACGGGGGTCAGGGATGGGAATGGCTGCAGACTGTCACTCCTCAGGAGTAATGAAGTGTGTGGGTGTTCTTGGTGTCCTCAGTGCTGTACAGAGAGGAGGATGACAGCATACCCTGCTTATGTACAGGAATGTCTTGTCCAAGGAGCTTCCAATCCATGACTGGGCTGATCTCTGACGCAGAGTAGGGAGCAGTCCTATGTGTGATGGGGACACCCCGAGCTGTGTGATGAGGACACCCCAAGATGTGCGATGAGGACACCCTGTGTTGGAGACATCCCGATATGTGTGTGTTGGGGACACCCCGAGATGTGTGATGAGGACACCCCGTATTGGGGACACCCCGATATGTGTGTGTTGGGGACACCCCGATATGTGTGTGTTGGGGACACCCCGATATGTGTGTGTTGGGGACACCCCGATATGTGTGTGTTGGGGACACCCCGATATGTGTGTGTTGGGGACACCCCGATATGTGTGTGTTGGGGACAGCCCGGGTCTCTCACCTCATACTGGATGTACTGTTTCCTCCACTCCGGAGTGATGTGAGCGGACAAATGCTCGGCGAACTTCATCCTGAGGCCGGCCCGTCAGGGGCCCCTCTCCCGGCCCTCAGGGGCTCCCGGCTGTCTCTTCCTCCGCCGCCGGTAGATCCCGGGGACTGCTCGGGCTCATGTGTCCCGCACTGTCCGGCGGCCTCCCCGGGTGTGGCGGCGTGTGCTGAGCGCCTGTCACTCCGTGCCCCGGAATGTTCCGTTATGTCGGCCCCCCCTTCCTCCGTTAGCGGTCGTCTCTCCTGTGTGGCCACGGTCTGCCTCTCTGACTGCCTCACAGCATCTCCCAGCTCTGCCTCCTCACTGGCCCCGCCGCCATCTTGACAAAACTCCCACTGAGTCTGCGCACCGCCCGCCCCGCACACAACGTCAGTGTCATGGTAACCACCTACAGCAGCCAGCACGGAGGAGAGGGGGCGTGACTCGCGGCGCCTCATTGGCTCGGCGGGTTTAGCATAGGGCGGCCTTAGCAGGAGGCGCCACACCCCCTTCACGAGAAGCCGGGTGTTTGCGGCAACATTAAGGAGAGGGCGTGGTTAGAGCAGGATACGCCCATATGTTTTGAAATCTTAGTGAGTCTGAGTCTAGCAGCCGGGTGCGCACTGTGTTTTCATAGCTGAGAGATCAGCCTGTGATTGTACCAGCGCACATAGAAAACTCACACACTATTAGAACACCTTCTATGATTCTAGAACAGTACATAATAATATGATATATGGATTTATATAAAAGTGGAACGAAACCCACCGATTACACTCACATTAGAGGCATGCCGCTGATAGATAACTGTCACAGTTGTTTGTGCTCGCAACAGAACTGTCAAGTCAGCAAATTTCCAATGTCATAACTGATCACATGTGCAGCACCATGGCAACTGCAGATGAAACAGAGGCCAACATGGCCGTCCCCAATGGCTGGAGATGACGGAAGGGTTTAATTCTAATTTAAAGTGCAGAGCCACCCAAAAAAAATGCATTGATAATCTTAAAAAATTAAAATGTAAAAAATTATTTTATATTTTTAACTTACCTGAAACTGCTTTTGCTAGGCAGTCTTCCTAATCTGCTTCTTCCTATTCCACGGCGCTTCCTCCTCTTCGGTGAGCGGCCCCGTTGCCTTCTGGGACATGTGTGCCATTCACAAAGCGCTGCGCGACTTACGCATGCGCAGTAGAAAAACGGGCAGTGAAGTAGCAAGGCTCCACTGTCTGTTTCCCTTCGTTAAGATGGAGGCGCCGGCAGTCGATCCAATGGACAGTTCGGCCTCAGGGCGGCCGACATCGCAAGATCGCTGGACAGGTAAGTGTCCTTTTTAAAAGTCAGCAGCTACAGTGTTTGTAGCTGCTAACTTTAAAAAAATATAATTCTTGGCCGGAACGCTCCTTTAACTGCCTCAGATCCGGATGTTTTTACCCTCTGCATGACCAGGCCATTTTCTGCTATTTAGCACTGTGCTACTTTAACTGGTAATTGCGCAGTCATGCACTGCTGTACCCAAACAAAATTGATATCATTTTTGTTCACACAAATAAAGCTTTCTTTTGGTGGGTTTTTATTTTTTGCAATATAAATACAAAAAAAACTGAATTTTTATTTTTATTTTTTTAAATCATTTTTTACTTTCTGCTATAAAACATAGCCAATATAAAAAATAAATAAATAAATCTTCATATATTTAGGCCAAAATGTATTATGCTACGTTTTTAATTTAAAAAAAAATGCAATAAGTGTATATTGATTTGTGTGAAAGTTATAGCTCCTACAAACTATGATATATATACGTGAATTATTATTTTTTCTCTATACTAGTAAGGCTTGTTCACGTATTGAGATTCAGCCCACATATGCAAACACAGACATTGCATGTGATTCACAGCCGCTCTGCTGTGTCGATCACATGGGATGTCTGTGCAATGCGAGTTCAGCCATACAGTTATATGACTGAACTCGCATTGGATTTGGATAAAAAAGATGCAGGAGCTTTTTTTATCCCTCACTGGAATCGGATCGCATAGGTGTGAGAACACCCATGTGATCTGATTCCTGTTCAAATCCACAGTTCGCACTGCAACTGTGAACTAATCTGGGGGTGTCCTTAACATTGTATTGACGCCTGCAGCGGTTCGCAGAGGGCAGTGTGCACTGTCTGCGGGAGAGATGCGATGCGGGGACCGGCACTGGAATCCCTATAGTGTGAACCCAGGCTCAAGGAAGAGAAATAATGGACTTTATAATCAGATAAGTAACATTTAAAGTAGTTAGTTGTAAAGTCTTATTATAAACAACAAACATGTCTATACTTACCTCCTCTGTGCAGTGGATTTGCACAGAGCAGCCCCAATCCTCCTCTTCTCATGCCCCTCTTCACTGCTCTGGCCCCTCCCTCCCGCCAAGTGCTCCCACAGCAAGCAGCTTTCTATGGGGGCAACCGAGCCAAGTCACAGCTCCCGTGTCCATTCAGACACTGATCCCAACCTGGCCCCGCCCCCTCTCTTCTGATTGGCTAACTGACTTTGATTGACAGCCGCGGGAGCCAATGGTGCCACTGCCGTGTCTCAGCCAATCAGGAGAAGAGCCCTGGATGGCTAAGACTCTGTTGGGCATGTATTCCTCAGGATGTGGCACAGCTAAGGTTTAGGTGCTCATTAGCCACCAAAAGGCACCAAACTCATTCATTCATTCATCAAAAGTGCTCATTCACACCATCTGTGCATGAAAACTGATGGAAAAACCATGCAGATTTCACTTGCAGAGACATCAGTTTTCATGCACGTTGGCATCAGTTTTCATGCGCGTCAGTTATGTGCCCATTTCACCCCAATGTTGATGTCATGTTAGTCTTTTTCCTGTGCAGAAAACTGCATACATGTTACAGATTCCTGCGCAAATAAAAATCTGCACATTGTGGTTTGAGCAGGGCACACAGAGAACCATTGTTGTTTTGTTTTGTTTAGCCCTTGCAGAACACGTGCAGAAAAATGGACGTCCCTGTACCATGGTGTGACACTAAGACCCTTTTCACACCACGCCGCCCATAGCGTCGGCGGTAAAACGCCGCTGCAGCGTGAAAGCCCTATTGCGTGGTGCAGCTATTTTAGGGCGGATTGCAGGCACTATTTCTAACGCTATAGCGCCTGCAAAACACCCTTGGTGTGAAAGGGGTCTTACTGACACTGAGGGGAACAAGCTAACTGTCACTGACATCACCAATGATGGCCTCCTTTACACTCTAGTGCAGAGACTTCAGTTTTTCTGCATGACTGCTGCAAGGATACAAAAAAAAAAACAGCTGTTCTCTATGTGCCCTGTTCACACCACAAAACTGGCACCACATGCAGATTTTTTCTGTGCAGAAATCTGCAAAGTGTATGCAGTTTTCTGTATGGAAAAAAACTGACATGACATCAACATTGGTGTGAACAGGGCACATAACTGGCACGCATGAAAACTGATGTCAACATGCATAGAAACTCAATGAAACACGATTAAAAACTGATGTAAACTGATGTGAAAGTGATATAAATTGATGTCTCTACAAGTGAAATCCGTGGGTTTTCCCATCAGTTCCCATCAGTTTTCATGCACATATGGTGGGATTGAGCCCTAATACAGTGATCAGTGATACAATTATATAGTATCACTGTACTAATGACACTGGCTTGGGAGGGGTTAACATCTAAGGCACTCGAGGGGTTAAATATATGCATAGCCATGTGTAATTTGTGTACAGTGTGCTGCTTTTACTAACTGATCCGATCCTGCTTTTTAGGGATGAGAAACACAGAGGTGGTCATTTTCTATCTACAGAGCTTTGTGTTGAATGTCAACACAGAGTTCTGCACTGTGGTTTCACACAGCCGATCAGCATGTCCCAGCCATGAATCATTGGCCAGGACTTGCTGACAGGCTCCCACTATGTATAATCCCCCTAAAAATGGCCTAAAAAAAAAAACAAAAAAAAAATTTCCCACAATTCTGCTTGGGGGTGGGATGTTAAAGCACTGTAAAGACAAACTTATACCCCCCATAGGACACACATCCCAGGGGCAGTTCACGAGATTTTGCGCATGTGCAAACATGCTGTGGGGTCTCTGTCATTTTACTGACAAAGACCTGAGTATGCATAGAAATGACTTGGGCCCCATAGACCTGGCACAGAACCACCATGACTCAGCACAGACGCCTGATCTTCAATCAAGATGGCGATGTAGGAGCCGCGTAGGAAGAATTTATTACTGCAGGTTTTGGATAGGGTGGGGAATGCTTTGAACTAGTGGAGCACCAAATGAAAATTCCTGAAAAGTCCCAAAACCGAAAATTCAGGATGCACTTAGCCAAAAACTGAGAATCGAAATGGTCATTTTTTTTCCTTTAAATTGAAATGTAATTAATGGGGCTGGAATTTTTGCATTGAAGTCAATGGGACGCGATTTTGCATTGAAGTCAGTAGGGAGCATTGAAAATCTGATATGGGCAGTAGAGGGGGTGGTTGGTAAAAGGGGGTGTAATTAGAGAAAATAATCACCTGGGTGTCTCTTCCTGCAGCTGCTAAAAGCTAGCTTCTCTTTCTCTCCCTCCCACCGGCTTTCAGCTGCTGCAGGGAGAGACACACGAAGATTAGTCACTGTAGTTGCCTGCCCCCCCCCCCCACACACACACACACACACACACACACCTCACTGATCCCCTTCCCTGCCCAGGATTCGATTCCCCCTGTTGCCTGCTAATCATGATTTTAGTGATTTTTTTAAATGCAAATATAATTTTCATATTTTTTTGTGGGCCCTGTCAGCACAGGGGGCCTGTGATTTTCTAACAGCAGCCCCGCACAGTCCAAATGTTGTCTGGTTTCTGTTGAACTGGCCAATAATGGCCAATATTTCCCTTTGCCTAGGTTCACATTGCTGCGGGTTAGAAATTGTGCGAATTCAACTGAACTCACATGATTTTTAACCCAGCAATACAGTCCGACTTCAGCGGCGATTTGACAGACATCTGTGTGAGTTTCTGCACAGATATCTATACAAATCGCCCCCGAAGTAGCCACTTCTTTTGGGAACTGGTGCGGCGCTGCAAAGTCGGCGTCGCACTGAGTCAGATGGTGCAATTGCCAGCAATAGCCGCCGATTTGTCAAATCGCATGTCAAATCGAATCAATGTGAAACTGGGTTTTAGCCGCTGTTTGTTCTGCAGATGCAATGGTGTTGCACATATGATCAGTTATGACACAAGCCAAGTGATGGCTTGACAATTCTGTTGAGCACACAAGCAACTGTGACAGTTATCATTTACGGGATGCCTTGAATGAAACTGTTGATCGGTTAAGTTCCACTGTAAGTAAAACATCTTCCACAGTCTAGGCAAAATGCTGCTAGTCAGTTGGCTGCAGTAAATGAAAGTTGGAGAAAAGTCAGAGTTGACATCTCTGTACTCTTTCTGGGTCAGTGATTTAAAAGGTATTAAATCCAAAGCATCACAATGACAGTCTGGGAACTCATATTTTCAAAGGAGGTCAGCTATGGCAGCCCCCTTATTCCACTTATGACAGGTTTCCTTAAACATGATGTGTGAAGTCACCACGCTCAGTTTTATTTTGTCAGAGTGTCTGAAGGAAGAAGTCTCAAGCACTTTATCCCTACAATATCAGTCAGATTAAAAAAAAATCTAAATCTGTAATTTTCTTGCACAGGTTTGTATCTGATTTCTTTATTAAGATGCCAAACAGATGGGGTGAGATTGTTCTTCCCTGAGGCCCCTTGATTTATAAAGTGAGTGTTGATTGCAAAAAGTATGATTTCTTACATATTCCAACAGAAATCATTTAAGGTGAAAAACACAATTTATTAATGATGACCAACCATAGGCTAATATAAAAATGTACCACATACAATATAATTGTATCACTAAAGAAAAAAAAAGGATAGCAGACTTTGGCATGTTATACCATGTATTTGTTTTTGTATCTCTTACTCTATATTCCTTTATGTGAAATTCTGGGTGATCCTGCCAGCCCCCCTGCTTTCCTATGTCAAATTGACCACTCTAGGCGTAGAAGTACATCTTTACCAGCTTGGGCAGTTTTCTGTCTGTGCAGGGAGCACAGTCTGCCTGTCCTTCAATGGCCAAAACTTGTGCTGACACCCCCCCTGTACAGCTCTTTACTGGAAGATCAGTGTATGGCTCTTTCTCTTCTGACACATCCCCTGCAGTCTCCACCCCATCTCTCCAAGTTCCCTATGCAGATGTGAACAGAGGCCATGTACTCACATATGAAAAAGAAAAAAAAAGAAGTGTGTATATATATATATATATATATATATACACACACACACACACACACACACTGTGTATGTATGTATGTATATATATATATATATACATACACACACATAAAATAAAACTTTAAATAATATTGTTTTAATGCCTCAATCCTATATTTAATGTGATATTAAAGGTCCTTTTTAAAAAAAAAAAAGGAATCATGTTATACTTACCTGCTCTGTGTAATGGTTTTGCACAGAGCAGCCCCAGTACTCCTCTTCTCAGGTCCCCGGTCAGTGTTTCTGGCTCCTCTCCTTCTCCCAGTGTTCCTATTGCAAGCCAGTTACTATGGGGACACTCATGCTTTGCTGCTCCCAAACTCCACTCTGCATGGAGGTAAAAATCTTCAGTCTTTAGAATCTCTTTAATCCCATCCAGCACCTATTAGCAATTCTAATGTTCATTTGTTAAATTGTCTGTCACAAAGGACTACATATTTTGACTAGGTCCGCGGTTGAATATGTACCTGCCATTCTCAACGTATTTTATCCGAAACATTAAAATACTGTACCGTTTAGGGCAGTGATGGCTAACCTTGGCACCCCAGATGTTTTGGAACTACATTTCCCATGATGCTCTTGCACTCTGCAGTGTAGGTTAGCATCATGGGAAATGTAGTTTCAAAACATCTGGGGTGCCAAGGTTAGCCATCACTGGTTTAGGGGATGCAAGCCGATGTAAATTTTAGTCCAACATGTGCTTTGATAGTTGGTTCCTTCTTTCAGTCTCTAAGATGGAGTCTGAGCTCCCAGGATGCACCTGTTTCTTCTCATAAGACTGAAGAATGATGGGAACTTTTGTTAAAGGTGAATAGTTTCTATTTTCTGCAAAGACAGTAAATTTACCACTGGCTCCATCTTGTGGTCAAATCTAATATTGCAGGCAAAACAACTCAATTAATATCCTGCTGGAGGCAGAACACTATATATTTTTGTAATTTTCATGTCATGGGTAGTGCCAGTCTTATGAGGCGGACATGACATCACTTCCAGTTTACCTGGATCTCAATGGCACAATTTTTTGAAAATCTTATGTATTCAAGAAACGCATTTTAAATGTTTTCAAGTCAAAGGAGGGATTTGGTGTCTTATTGACCCCAGATCCTTCCATAAAAAGTATCTGTCACAGCCTATTGTTGTCACAAGGATGCTTACATTCCTTGTGACAGCAATAAAAGTGATAAAAAAAATTAAAATTACAGTGTAAAAAAAAAAATAATAATAATAAAAAGTGCCCCCATCTTCCCCGTGCTAGTGTGCAAAGTTGAACACATACATTGGTCCCGCATGCACGCAAACATCACCCAATTTCTTCTCTAAGGCCTCTGCTTTAAAAAAATATATAAATGTTTGGGTTCTAACTAATTTTCTAGCAAAAAAAACAAAAAAAATAGGATTTTTATATACAGCTTACCTGTAAAATCCTTTTCTTGAGAGTACATCACGGGACACAGGAGCTCATTACATAGTGGGTTATATAGGCACCTCTGGTGATTGGACACTGGTTAACCCCAATTAAGGAGAGTTCCTCCCCTATATAATCCCTCCCATATTGGAGGCACCTCAGTTTTGTAGCAAAGCAATAGGAAACCACGTAAAACCCAAGAGGGGCGGGAGCCCTGTGTCCCGTGATGTACTCTCAAGAAAAGGATTTTACAGGTAAGCTGTATATAAAAATCCTATTTTCTTGATCATACATCACGGGACACAGGAGCTTCATTACATAGTGGGATGTCCCAAAGCAATGCTCAGATTGAGGGGAGGGAGACACAGATCATAATTATAGACCGCCATGGGCCGGAGGACCTAAACTGCAGCCTGCAGTACACTGCGCCCAAAGGTGATATCCTCTTGCCCTCTGACATCCACCTGACAGAATCTGGTGAATGTGTGGACTGATGACCAAGTTGCAGCCTTACAGATCTGAGCCAGGGAGGCCTGGTGATGCACTGCCCAAGAAGCACTTACAGCCCTAGTAGAGTGCGCCTTCACTTGAAAAGGAGGGATTTTCCCTTTAACACTATAGGCCTGAGAAATATTCTGTCTAATCCACCTTGAGAGAGTGGATTTTGATGCCGTCTGGCCCTTCCTAGGGCCTTCCGGCAAGATAAACAAGCAATCAGTTTTCCTTATCTGAGCAGTTGCTTGAAGATAGATACTGATGGCCATAACCACATCCAAAGTGTGCAAAGATTCTTCTTCTGTGGACTGTGGGTCCAGAAAAAAGGATGGTAGGATTACATCTTGATCCAAATGGAATCCCGAAACCACCTTAGGTAGAAAGGACCTGTTGGGGCGCATGACCACCCGGTCCTTATGAACAATTAGATACGGCTCTTTGCTGGAGAGAGCTGCTAGTTCTGACACTCTTCTAGCCGTGGATATGGCTACCAATAAAACCAATTTTTTGGTCAAAAGAACCAATGAAGCCAGATGCAAAGGTTCAAAAGGTTGCCCCTGTAAAGCCGAGAGAACCAAATTCAGATCCCATGGGCATACCGGAGGTTTGACTGGCGGCCTTATCTGCATAGCCCCCTGGATGAAAGCCCGCACCAGGGAATGCAATGCAAGTGGCTTTTGAAAAAACACTGACAAGGCCGAAATCTGAACCTTGATAGTGTTTACGGCCAAATTCATTTCTAGGCCTGACTGGAGGAAGGCCAAGATCCTGCTAATGACATACTTTCTAGGATGCCATTTCCTGAGTTCACAGCAGGAAACATATGTCCTCCAGATTTTGTAGTAAATAAGCCTGGAGGCCGGCTTTCTGGCATTAACCAGAGTAGAAAGGACTGGCCCCGAAAGCCCACGGTCTCTCAGAATGTGGGTCTCAGCAGCCAAACCGTCAAATTCAGACTGTGTAAAGCAGGATGGTAAATCGGACCCTGTGAGAGCAGATCTGACTCAGGGAGGGAGGATACATGGCCTGCCTACTGCCAACTTCATGATCTCTGCATACCACGGTCGCCTGGGCAAAGCCGGGGCTACCAAAAGGACCGATTTTGTTTCCCTCTTGACTCTTCCCAGGAACCGCGATAGAAGCGGGCACGGGGGGAAGGCATAAATCAGATTGTACTGATCCCAGGGAACTGTCAGAGCATCTGACCCCTGAGCAAGTGTATCTCTTGTTCTTGATACAAATTTGTCCAGTTTTCTGTTGAACCTGGACGCAAACAGATCTACGTCTGGAATACCCCACCTGCGACATATGTCCAAAAACACGTCGGGGTGCAGAGCCCATTCTCCTGGGCACAACCGCTGGCGGCGCAAAAAATCCGCCTGCCAATTTTTCACTCCTGGAATGAAGACTGCAGAAAGGCATGGAACATGCTTTTCTGCCCAGACAAGTATGCGATTCACCTCTTTTTGCGCAACCAGACTTCTGGTACCGCCCTGGTGATTGATATAGGCCACTGCTGTGGCATTGTTGGACTGAACCCAAACAGGGAGACCCCGTAGTCTGGAAGACCACTTTATGAGAGCCATGTAAACTGCCCGGGTCTCCAAGACATTTATGGGCAATAGCTTCTCGATCGCAGACCATTTCCCCTGCAAGCACGTCTCCTCCAACACTGCTCCCCAGCCTGTCAGGCTGGCATCTGTCGTAATAACCTTCCATGGAAGAGGAAGAAAAGTTTTGCCTTTCAGCAAATTCTCGGTTTGTAACCACCAGACGAGACTCTTGCGTGTCCCTGGGGATAAACGCATAGGAAGATCCAAGGATTGGGGCTTCCTGTTCCAAGCCGCAAGGATGCATCTTTGCAGAGGCCTTGAGTGGAACTGGGCAAATGGAACGGCCTCGAAGGAGGCGACCATTTTCCCTAACAGTCTCATGTACAAGCGAATGGGGGAAGATCTCCTGCCCAGAATTAGGCGCACCAGATCCCCAATGGCCAAGGCTTTTGGCCTTGGAAGAAACACCTTGCCCTGAGCGGTGTCGATAAACATACCCAGGTATTCCAACCTGGTAGCAGGCTGTAGGGATGACTTTTCTAGGTTTATAATCCAACCTAGGCGCTGCAGGTGCTCTAGCGTTCTGGAAACACTGAGGTTCAGGAACGCTACTGTTTTCTCCATGAGAAGCAAGTCATCTAGATGACGGCTATACCCTGAGCTCTTAGGTTTGCCAAAATCTTTGTAAAGACTCGAGGGGCCGTAGCGAGCCCGAACGGCAAGGCCACAAATTGAAAATGGCGCCGCTCTACCGCGAACCTTAGATAATTTTGGTGTGCGGAAAAAATTGGCACATGGAGATATGCATCCTTGATGTCTATTGATGCCATAAATTCTCCCCCTTGCAGGGAGGAGACTACAGTGCGAATTGACTGCATTCAGAAGGACCAGATGCGTAAAAACCGGTTCAGATCCTTCAGATCCAGGATAGGTCTGACACTTCCATTTGGCTTTGGAACAGTGAAGAGATTCGAGTAAAACCCTGAACCCTGTTCTTTTGGGTCCACTTCTACTATCACCCCCTGGGATAGTAAATGATCTAAGGCCCGAAATAGAGGTTTTTGCTTTACTGGGTCCCTGGGGATCCTTGACCTTAGAAAGCGAGAAGGTGGAATCTCCTGAAACTCTAGCTTGTAGCCCAGAGATACCGAAGAGATCACCCACTTGTCCCGGATCTCTTCCCGCCAGGCTTCCGAACTGCCGAAGCCTTCCCCCCACTCGGCCGAGCGGGGGTGCCCCTTCACAAGGAAGCTATTGGGCTCTTTTTCTGCCCCTGGGCTCGGCCCTGAACCTTTCCTGTAGAGGAGGGTTGAGAAGGCCTTCGCCACTGCTTAGAGCTTGATGCTCCGGGAGACAGAGAACGCCTAAAAGATGGATGTTTGTTCCTTTTGACTGGAAGGAGAGTAGATTTACCACCTGAAATTTTTTGGATGAATTTGTCTAATTCTTCTCCAAACAAACGTTCCCCTTTAAACGGGAACCCAATCAAATGTTTCTTGCATGATAGCTCGGCTGCCCAGTTCTTTAGCCACAGGGCCCTTCGCATGTGTACCAACAGGAGAGACAAACGAGATGCCTGTTGGACAGAGTCCAAAATCACATCAATCATAAAACACAGAATTTGAGGTAGTTCTGCATAATTCTCCACTTCCTCACTGGGAAAGAGGCCAAGCATCTGCTTAACCTGTTCCTTGAGGAACTGACACAACCCCACGGCTGCGACTGTAGGTTGCACCACAGCGCCAGTCATGGAAAAGGAGGCTTTTAATAATGTTTCCAACCTCTTATCAGTTGGATTTTTAAATACCTGAGCATTATCCAATGGACAGGTCAGGTTTTTATTCACGCAAGAAACAGCCGCATCGACAGATGGGACCCCCCATTTCTTGGTGAAACTTTCCTCCAGAGGATAATGCATAGAAAACCTTTTAGGAGAAGCAAACAGTTTATCGGGATGTCCCCAATCCTCATACATCAATTTATCCATTAAGGGATGAATTGGAAAGGAAAAAGCAGTCTGTGGGATTTTCCTGACTCCCAGGGAAGAAACAGAGGACGTAGCGATTTCAGCAGCAGGCATCCTGAATGTGGTATGCACCAGCTCAGTATAATACTGTACCTGCTTTCTGAGCGCCTGGGAGGAGGGAACTCTCTCCTCTTCCTCTGATTCCTCCGACTGCTCAAGATCTCTGTCCCAAGATAGGGATCTCTCCTCATTGTCAGAAGAATCATCTGAGTGAGGAATCTCAGCAGAGGGAGGGGATCTACTCCTTTTCCTGCTATCTTTCAGGGAAGCAGAAATAAAATTCATAATTCTCCCTTCAAAACCCTCCAATGTAGCCCTAAGGGAGTCCTCAGTGACGTATACCGGGGCTGAGACATTAGGAGAGGCTGCAAAACCTGACAGGGGCACTGACTCATCCTGTGAGGCTGGCTCCAGTCTTGCAGGGGGGGTGGTAACTTACAGGCATTTTTAGAACCCCTGGACCTAGGCGGTGATTTACCAGTGCCCTTGTTACCTTCCCCTGAGACCCTCTTACGAGGAGACATAGTCCTAAGCTACAAAGCAGAGGTACTAATACAAAGTGCAATGACTGTTGTGCTAAAAGTCTCACAATAAAATATATATGCTTAATACTGCACAACCTGATGCTGAGTAGGTGTCTAAGGTTTGCCTGGATCCAATCCCCTGGGATGCTTACTGCCCACAGCTCCTGTGTCTCTCACTTACAGCCCCCTGACGCTCTGAGCTTTTAAAACTGCCGCCTGGCACCTGCACAATACAGCGCCGTGCACGCCAACGTGCACGGCTCACAACCACATTCCCCCCTCTTCCATTAGCCCGGGAGCGCGCTCGTCGCGCTCGCACGTGTGCACGAGGACCGCCGGAATCCAGGGGGGGGGTAAAGGAATCTCATCAGAGCTGCGTGGGACCCCCAGACTACTTGGGACCCCTGTGTACTGAAAAGGCATGTAAGTATGCATCAGGCTGCTCTTACTCCCTCTAGTGGTGGAAACCAGGTAAGACATACAACTACTCAAATGAAGAAATCCATCATATAAATCTTTATAGGATTAACTTCCCTTACCTGTCCTCGCCGCAGGAATTGCTGAAAACAGACAGATTCCAGTCTTCACCCATCACGGCGGGCAGAGTTTGCCAACCTTCAGGTTTTTCTGGGGTTCTTTCTCAGAAGAACCTCCTACCTGGACCTTGTAAAAGACTCTGCCAGAAACGTTCGTGCCACATGTGTAAACAGTACACCAAGTCTGGTTTTGCCAGAGCCCAGTCTTCCAATAGGAGAGGACTTACAGGACAAACCTCGTTTCTTCGGATGACGAGGCCCGGGTACCATACCATCTTGGGAGTCAAATATTGGCCTGAGGTATGGATCCGGTTTGTTGTAGCCCTTAGGCCCCCGCAGGGACATGCTCAGAGCTTTCTTCATAGCACATGTTTTACGTGACCAACCACCATAGACACTGGCGAAAAAACTGAGGTGCCTCCCATATGGGAGGGATTATATAGGGGAGGAACTCTCCTTAATTGGGGTTAACCAGTGTCCAATCACCAGAGGTGCCTATATAACCCATTGTGTAATGAGCTCCTGTGTCCCATGATGTATGATCAAGAAATGATTTTTCCCTGGAAACAAAAAGTGCCAAAAAATACCTGGTCTTTAAGTGGTTAATCTGTAGCCCGGTTAGACACACACCCTCACTTCTGGGGAGACACGCCCCTTCTCTTCCTAATTACAAGTCAGCATGTGTTGAGGAGAGTGACCACCTGTGGCAGCATAGAGCACTGGAGGAGGAAGAGGAGAATCTGTATGGTATAGGAATAAAAAGAGAAAAAATGTGAGCCATTAATTGAGCTCTATATTTTTCTGTGTGATTCATTTCATTTTGATCTGAGCTCTCTCAGGCCGCGTACACACGCGGGGACTGTTCGCCCAACTTTGTCCGCTGAACAGTGTTTCGGCGGACAGTCCGCCCGTGTGTGGGCTTTCAGCGGACAGTTTCAGCGAACAGTCTGCTGAACAAAGTTTTTCGGAAATTCCGAAAAACTGTCCGCTGAAACTTGGTTTCAGCGAACAGTCCCCTCGTGTGTAGGCTTGTTCGTCAAACTAAGTTCCGCGCATGCTCAGAAAGGATTTACACGCCGAAAGTTGTAATGCAGTGTATAGGACGTCGTATTGTCCGTCCCGTCGTACGTGCCGTTCACGTCATCGCGCACGGTTTCAGCAAACTGTTCGTTCGTCGTGTGTGGGCAAGTCCGTCCATGCTAATTTTGAGCGGACTGTTTGCTGAAACTGTTTGACGGACAAAGTTGAGCGAACAGTTCCCGCGTGTGTACGCGGCCTTACATTTCATAATAATTATTATAAAGATAATTAGTGTTTTTCCATAATATTTATAAAACGTACTAAATAAACGGTGGCAAGCAAACCAGATTCTACTATAGTGTAGTCAGCTCGTTGATCTGGGTCACTGTTTGTAAAACAAAACTGCATTGCATACAATAGTTTATTATTGGCCAGTTAAACTTGAAAGCAATTTGAGTAAGAGCAATAAATCTGCAATTGTTTTCCATAAAACAAGTCACGCTGTCTAGTGTTGAAATCTATGTTTTCATTCTTGTATTATATATTGGGAATGTCACTTGTCACCACACGCTTAAGCATTTGTTGTAAGTAAATATAACGTACTGTAATCAACAATCTGAGTGATTTGTATAGACCAACCTTTCTTAACCTTTTTTAAAGGAGTTTGATGTATGTAAAAAAAAAAACACCCATGCTCATCTCTATGATGCAGCATCGGTATGATGCTTCAGCTGTCCCACGGCAGCTCCAAGACAGGGAACTGAGTAATCACATTACCACTGATCGCTCAGTTCTTGGTTTGCTCAGCTTGGAGAGCAGTGACTGTAAGTCACCACTATCAGCTCTGTTCCTCCAGGGCTTTCTGGAGAGCCAGGTAGGATAGGTGGTGAGCACCGCTGGCTCTGGCTCTCAGCTGCGTGCTAAAAGATGGAGCCAACTGTCCATCAGGCGGCTGGGTGGATCCCAACAGCTGCTCCAGCAAGTCAGGTGATAGTGGACAATAGCCCACTATCAGCTGGCTCTGGGTCACATGAAAACACTCCGGTGACCCACAGGAGAAGTATTGCCAAAAAAGCTTTGGCCATACTCCTCTTTTAAGTCAAAGCATTTTTTTAAAATATAAAAAAAATCCTGATGTACCCCAGTGTAAAATGTAAAATAAGTAAATGTTACGTATCGAAGATAAACTTGATCCTACCTTTTTGGCTACATTGGTGCAGCAGGAGGTCGGAGGTGGAGCGTGTCTGCAGGAGCCAGTCTTCCATCCTTGCCTGAATACTGAGGGTGGCCCAGCATACCACCTGCCCATGATCAGCATCCTGAGCTGGCATGGTGCAGGCCAGCTAGCTGCCAACATCATAACAATGAATGACCCTAGCCATATTGTCCTAGGGTAGTAGTGATGGCAAACCTTGGCACCGCAGATATTTTAGAACTACTTTTACCATGATGCTCCACTACACTGCAGAGTGCATGAGCATCATAGGAAATGTAGTTCCAAAACATCTGGGATGCCAAGGTTCGCCATCACTGCCTTAGAACATTTTGTACTAAATAAACCTCTAAAGAAACCTCCCAACCTTCCTGGTCAGATTCTTGGATCAATGATTTTTACATTTCAATTGATCACTGATTTTCTGTACACACAGTAAGTGAAGTCTGCACTCTGGTACACATATACCCTTTTTCCCTGAACATAAGCTCTACTCCAAAAGTAAGACCTAGTGTGATTATCAGGGTGGGCTGCAATATAAGCCCTTCCCCCAAAAATAAGCCCTAGTAAATTTCATTAAAAATCCTGTAATCCCTTTTGTAAAACGGTGCAGTGTCTCTGTTACTGTATTAAAACTCCCATGTTTACACCCACCAGAGGTCCTCTTCTCTCCTCCTGCCTGATGTCTGCTGCCCCTTCCTCTTCTGTGCATGGAGCGGGCTGACGTCAGCAGGGATCTCGGCTCTTCTCATTCCTCCTCTCTTCCCCACTGACGTCCGCGTCCCTTCCCTCTGCGGTACTCCAAGTGGGCTGATGTCAGCAGGGATCTCAAAAGAAGAGCAGATCAACCGAATGCCCAGGGGAGCTTTTATAAAGGTACTTTATATAAAACTGTGGTTCATTGCACTGTATACCAGTATACTATTTTTATTAAATATTTATTTACATCATTTCATAATGATTTTAAGAAAGATTTTTGTTTAAATTATTAAAATGATGTAAAAAATACTGACTGCTGACCTGACAATGGGAGGGGTTGGGGAGAGGGAGGAAAAGACAGGGGACACAGGAGCATTCAGGGTTTTGAGAGTTATGATGATATTCCAGAAGAAGATAACATGACTGTATTTGAATAACTGTAGTTTATTGTACATACCGTAAATAAATAAGACATCCTTTAAAATAAGCCCTAGTGTGTTATTTTGTAGCCAAAATGAATATAAGACCCAGTCTTATTTTTGGGGAAACATGGTATTATGCCCCAGTATACATGTCACAAGGGAGATCTACATTCCGGTTGATATATTTTACGCCCCAGTATTCATGTCACAAGTGAGATCTGCACTCTGGTGCACACATCTCACTCCTCTGTATCCATGTCACCAGAGAGATATGCATTTCGGTACACACATCTCACTCTCTAGTACCAATGTCAAAAGAGAGACATACATTTGAGTACACACATCTCACTCCCCTGTATCCATATCACAAGAGAGATATGCAGGGCTTTTTTTTTTCTCAGAAAATAAGTGCAGGAACTCAACCACGAGGGTCTTAAAGTCCAGAAAGCCTAGAATGATGGGTTTGAGATAGGTGGATGAAAAATGGGGACTTCAAAGCTAACCAATTCTATCTTATGTAGCCAGGTGCAGACTACCCTAGTATGAATACAGTGGACATTACCTCCATGGCTGCAGTTGGCTCCTGTTTCCACCTAGTGCTGCACTCAGACTGTTTGCATCATATTTCTGAGTCAAGAAGCAAGGGACCATGGGATTTGTCCTTTGTTCAGCCATAACTGGACTCCTTAGTCTCCCTCAGTCTACAGCTCCCAAAAAGTTGCTAATTAAGAAGGGGGGTTATGGGAGAGGCTATTTAAAGAAGTGTTTCAAGCGAGCCCAGTATCTTCTCCTTGGGATCAACCGTGAGCATCAGAGCTGCCATTAGACTGCCAGAACCGCAGCCTGCCAGGGGCCCGGGAGCCATCGCTGTCCCCACCTATTTGAGATTGTTTCGCTGTGTGGCACCAGAAGATCCTTAGCCCTTTTGCTAGTAAATAGCAGACCACGCTGTGGGCACCAGCCTAGTTTCTGAATTTACATCCATGCTGCATCCATCCTTGCCCTGGTTAGGGCGATTGGTGAAGGGTTAGGGGGAATACCCTAAAATGTTTCCTATGTGATGTATCAAATAGTGTCCCCCATCGGATAGTGTCCGCCCTGTACTGCGCTTGCGTAGTACGGAGGACAGGGAGAAGCCGAACATCTCTTTTTTTTTAAATCAACCAGGTTTATTGCGATTTACAGTGCAAACATGTTACAGATTACATTTACAAAAATGCTACAGATCATACAGCTCCTCAAATAACAATTGTATAACCATCTCAAATCTTCAATGGCACATCACGTTTTATGCATGAAATAAATAAAGCAAAAAGGTACCTTGTGTCAGTGGTTTGGGTTCCTTCACTACCCAGGGGCCGGAGGATCTATTTGTCATTTACATTACTAGGTATGGTGCATAGACCGGCTATGAACAAGTGCTAGACTCCTGCAGCCACCTGTCCCAGATTTTGTAGTATTTCTCAGGACAACCCCTATTGGTGTATATAAATTTTTTGTAGGGGAGGGTGTTGTTTATTTCTGCTTTCCATTCTGCAATGCTCGGGGGATAAGTCCTCATCCATTTTCGAGCTATTGTCTTTCGTGCTGTGAATAACGTCTCGTGTAGAAATGTCTTCATGTACCTGTCGGTCGAGTCTGGCAAGAGTCCTAAAAGGCACATTTTTGGGTCCAGCGTGGCTGGAGAGCCCATGTCGTCATGGAGGAATCTTACAATCTGCGTCCATAGTCCCTGTACTTTGGGACATGACCACAGTAAGTGCATGAATGTTCCTGTCTCCCTACCACACATTTGGCACAAGGTGGACTGGGAGCCTCTGTACCTGGCAACCCTGAGGGGGGTAAGGTACCCTTGATGGAGTATGTAAATTTGAGTCAGCCTGTCCGACAGATTTGGGGAAACTGTCTTACAGGATTCCAGAGCTTCCTCCCATTCCCCATCCTCGATAGGTCCCACCGCCCTTTCCCAGCGAGGTTTAAGTCCATAAGCTATTTTAGTTGCTACGGGGGTGGAGAATAGATTGTAGAAGGCTGAAATTAGTTTTTGAGGATCAGTGTTTTTGATGATTGCCATAGCGACATTTGAAGTGGGCTTAGGGGGGGACAATGGGAATTGTGTGCGGATTGCATGCTTGACTTGGAGATATCGAAAGAACATATGATTGGGAAGATTGTACTCCACTTGGAGTGTGTGGAAGGTTTTTAGAGTCCCATTGGTAAGTAAATGATGGAGATAGAAGATTCCATAGGTGGACCAGCAATCTACATCAGGAATTAGCAAGAATTCAGGTAGGACCTTGTTGTGCCATAACGGGGTGAAGTCGTTATATTGGGGAATCTCTAGTTTAGTGGAGGCAATGTCCCATATGCGTCTGTATTGACGCAGCAGGGCCAGCTCACCAGTCCTCAAATCAGTATTTCCGGCGCTTATTGTTATCGCATAAATAGGGTCTTTAGTGCATCTGGCCCACTTGGGGCACATCAGCTTAAGGAACCACTCCCTGTCTGTCTTGTCAATATGGTATAGTTGTGATAATTGGGACGAAATATAGTATAGGTTGAAATCTGGTAGTGCCATACCTCCCAGGTCAGGTGGGTTTTTTAGCGTCTGCCATGCCAGTTTGTGTCTGTTAGGACCCCATACGAAAGATTTGAGGAGGGCTTCTAGAGTCTTGAAGTATTTCAAAGGTAAGTATGTTGGGGAGTGCCACATAACATATAATACTTTGGGAAGTAGAACCATTTTAATTAAGTTTATTCTGCCCCATACCCCCAGTGGCAAGCGAGCCCAGGTCCTCAGCTTAGTTTTTACATAGGACGTGAGGGGTTCAATATTGAGATGTACAAAGTCTGTCGACATTCTGGATACATGGATCCCAAGATATTTGATGGTACTAACTCTCTGAAGTGGCAGACTGGCCTGTGACTCGGTTGGTGGGAAACTGTCTATTGGTAATATTTGCGATTTTTCCCAGTTAATTTTTAAACCAGAGAAGGTCCCAAATTGTTCGATTGTATGTAGTGCCACCCGCAAGGAGGAACCCGGATCTGCCAGGTATAAAAGGGTGTCATCCGCGTACATACTAATTTTTTCAATCAGATTACCTGAGCATAGTCCCTTGATTTCTGGATTATTCCGGATGGATATGGCTAGCGGCTCAGCAGCCAGGGCGTATAACAGCGGCGAGAGAGGGCAGCCCTGCCTTGTGCCCCTCGTGTGGTCAAACTGCTCGGAAGGCCATCCGTTCGCCATTACCCTGGCTGTGGGCGACTGATACATCAGTTGTACCCATTTGATGAATTTAGGGCCGAAGCCATACCCCTCCAGACACTCCCATAAGTACTCCCATTCCACCGAGTCAAAGGCTTTCGCCGTATCTAAAGTCTCCACCACCCTAGAGCCTGCCTCCATGTGCGTAGCCTGTAGGTTGATGAACAATTTGCGCAGGTTAAAGGATGTGTTGCGACCCGGCATGAATCCCGCCTGGTCGACATGTATTAAGGACAGGGTAACTTTGTTCAATCTCAAGGATAGTACCTTGGCGAGAACTTTTATGTCTACCTGGAGTAGGGAGATTGGACGATATGATTCCGGATATCCCGGGTCTTTCCCTGGTTTGGGAATGAGTACTATTACTGCCTCTCTCATGGATGGTGGTAAGGAAAAGGTTTCAAATAGGTGGTTGTATAGCGTGAGCAGTTTTGGGATAAGCAGTTCACTGTACTGAGAATAAAACTCGATTGGGAGACCGTCTGAACCAGGGGATTTGGATCTGGCAAAACTGGCTATAGCCGTGGCTATTTAGTCTGTAGTGAGGGGCGCCTCAAGCAGGTCAAGCTGGTCTGTTGTCAGTTGAGGGAGGGTAATGCTACGTAAGAAGGCCGTTCTCTGGTCCGTCGGGTCTGTAGTCATCGTCTTGTATAAATCTGCAAAAAAGTCTCTAAATCTAGCGGTTACTCTTTGAGGATCTGTTATCTGATGGCCCCCTGGTCCATGTAGCGTGATGACCACGGGGGGTCTATCCTCACCATGCACCAGGTAAGCCAACAGCTTGCCTGCCTTTTCTCCATGCTCAAAGAGTTTCTGCTTCGTGAAAAACAGTTTTTGTCTGGCCTTTGTAAACTGAAGTTGAGTTGCCACTCTGGATTGCAGCTTGAGTCGAGCTGCTATCGCTGGGGTAGGATTGATGGCATACTCCCGTTCTGTGGAGCTTAGTTCTGCTAGCGCCCTGTCAAAGATATCTGCGGATTTTGTCTTAATTACATTCATGTAGGAGGTAAGGGTCGCGCGCGCGTACAGTTTGAATGAGTCCCAAATCGCCGCAACAGAGGCAGTTTGGTCGTTGTCCCCAAAGTATTGTTGCCATAGTTTTGGGAGCTCGTCATCATCCGGTAACAGGGACAACCAAAATGGGTTTAGGCGCCAGGGCTTATGGGGTTTACCCACGGGGATGCTCAGTGAGGTCCAGTAAGGGCTGTGGTCAGATAGTAGTCTTGGGCAAAAGGCTGTTTCTAATATTCGTGGCGTTAGGGAGCTCGATACAAGAATAAAGTCAATGCGGGACATGGAGTTGTGGGATGGTGAGAAGCAGGAATAGGCTTTTGTGAGGGGAAATTTGTAGCGCCAAGTGTCTATTAAGTGGACAGTGGAGATCAGTTTTGAAAATTTTGTCTCCCTGTTAGCCGCGTCCATCCCCTGTGTAGTCTGGAGTCTATCTAATGCCGGCCGCAGGGTGGTATTGAAGTCTCCCATCCAGATCACTGGTATTGTGGGATGTCGGGTCATAAGGGCAAGTCCCTCGAGGATCACAGTCATACTGAATGGTGGAGGAATGTAAAAGGCCATGAGGAGAAATTGCTCGCCATATAATTTAGCATGAAGAAATACATAACGGCCCTGAGGGTCCGTAATTACTTCACATAGCTCAAAGTGCACAGATTTAGCAATTAATATTGAGACACCTCTGGCGTGGGTAGTGTGCGTGGAATGGTATGCCCACCCCACCCACGGGCGTCGGAGGGCCATCTGCAGCCTCCCTTCTATATGGGTCTCCACCAATGCCACCACATCCGCTCTCTGTTGCTTTAGGAATGAGAGGGCTGCCGAGCGTTTAACCTTCTCACGCAGGCCCCTCACATTCCATGTCAGGAATTTTATAGTTGTCATAGCATGTCTTGTAGAAAATAACACCACGGATCATCTAGTAAAGCAGCATGGAGTATCCAGAACTTGAGTAACATCAGACACTGGCATAGATCGTACCATACATGTGATAACCATTGAGGAGACATACCTATTGGCGTGGTCCCCCTCTGCGACAACACATGTGCACCGAGACATTGAGAAAATAACAATATAACATTCCCCCCCCCCACCCTACACCTACCCCCACATGTGCGGGCCTCATCCCCCAACAGTTGTAAACTAACTGTCCTTCCATAACTTTGGTGGTGGTGAACTCCAGGGTTCAGTGAGGCCGAGCCTCGCTGCATCTTACGGGCCAATGGGAAATATATTATGCAGTAGGGCCGAAGCACATGTTTCACCACATCTAGCACCCCCACAGCCCCTGAACATTTTCCCATAGGCATTTCCTGAGGCACCACATGCACATGCAAACATTGTAAAATCAACTGTTGAACAACCCACACCCCCCTCCCCGCCGTACACCCACCCCAACTTGTGTCGGCATCATCCCTTAACAACTCCGAACTGTCAGCTGGGAAAAACAGTAACTGCACATCTAGAACGAGGATGAGGAACAGTTTTAGTTGCTGGATCAAACAGTGGTCCCGGGCCCACCACCGTGAAGGAGGATGAAAATGGGGCCAAGTTACTTGCCCCTGCAGGTTGGTATAAAAAACAGGCAGCAAAGCCCAGATCCAACGTTCATTTAAAAAGTCATGGTTCCCAGTGGCTAGTGGGGCGTAAATTCGCTGCACTATGCATGCGGCCGGTAAGACCAACACATCTCCGAAGCTCCGTGCGGCGGATACGATCAGGGGTATATAAAAAAAAAAAAAAAAGGAGAAAGACTCCCATGAGGGGAGTAATGAAATTCAGCAAGTCCACTCTAAACATCCAAAAGAAAAAAAAAGGGAAACAATGTGGAAATGTGGCCAGGGTAATTAGGAGGGCCGAGTGCCAGCGGAAACATAAAACAAGATGATCTCACCATTCCATTCACTGAATGTGTCGTCGGTCTCTCTCGTCGTGCGCAGGCCCACGTTCCAGCCACGAGATGACTTCACGAGGGTCCTCAAAGAACGACACTCGGCCATCATGTTCCACTCTCAGGCATGCAGGGAAAAGCATGGAATACTTCAGGTGACGGTCGCGTAGTCTGCGTTTGGCTTCCATGAAGCTCTGACGTCGCTTCTGTATTTCGGCTGAGAAGTCAGGAAATATTGCCACCTTCACGTTTCCCACTGGGATATTACCTCTCTCTCTCGCAAGTCTCAACGCGGCATCTCGATCCTTGTAGTTTAAAAGCTTTGCAATAAGTGTGCGGGGGGGAGCCCCCTGAGGAGGGGGTTTAGCGGGCATTCTATGCGCCCTCTCCACCACCAGCACAGGGGAGAAGGCCTCCCGACCGTAGGTGGCTACCAGCAGCTGTTCCAGGAACAAAGTTGGGTCTTTGCCCTCCGCTCCCTCCGGGAGACCGATGAAGCGGAGATTACACCTCCTCAGGCGATTTTCCATGTCGTCTTGTTTGGCGAGCAGCTGGTTAATCTGTCTTTGCATGTGCTCAGATCCGGCCTGCAGTGGTGGGAGGACATCTTCAACTGTGCTGATGCGGGTTTCCGCCTCTGTGACCCGGTCGCGGATTTTCTGAAAATCTTGTCTAATCAAGGACACGTCCATCTTAACCCCCTCAATCTGGGCGGTGAGGGACGTCCTGCAGAGTGTGATCGCTTCCAGAAGTTTATCCGTGTCTCCCTGCTCACGCCCCCCTCCTGCCCGCCCAGCACCGCCATCCTCCTCCGTCTCCTCTCCTTCGTTCCGGCGGTACTGCGCAAGCTTTGCTGCAAATGATTTTAGGCTCTTCGGGGGGGACATAATATCAGGTTCGGTGATGGTGTGGGCACGTCAACACAGGTCAGGGAGAATGAACAGAGGGCAGCGAGACAGAGCCCAGAGCCTACCTGAGGGTCAGGTGCACCAAGATGGCGGCGGGTCTCTATGTACAGGCCGTGGCCCTGCCCGGGAGCAGAATCAGGTCTACAGGGTTACCCCTTCACTGTGTGGGCAGATGGCCAGTAATGCAGGGTGTCCAGGCAGGGGATAGGGACGCCGGTCCGCACAGGGCCTAGTGCTGGATCCGAGGACGGGTGTTCCAAGATGGCCGCAGCCAGGCCGAAGCCAGGAGCTCGCCTGGGTGCCGCCTCTGCGTAGAGCCCGTATAGCAGGGCCACCCCTCTAGTCTCTGGGCGGAAGGTTAGCAGCGCCGAGGGGTCAGGCAGGGCGGGAGAATGTCAGTCCGCTCAGGGCTCAGCGCTGGCCCCGGGGATGGGTGTACCAAGATGGCCGCGGCCTCCATGTGTAGGCCGAAGCCGGGGACTCGCCTGAGCTCCGCCGCCACCCGCGGGAAAACGCCGCTCCGTGCGGATTACCGGAGGGCAAAAGGATAAGTGGGGTGTGTGGAGGGGTCCCGGAGAGGCTGCCCGTTCGGATGGGGGGATCTTTAGAGTGCAGGATCACTGGAAACAGGATTATTTGTGGAGCTCCTAGCGTGCAGGTCCTACCCCATGCTCAGTCAGGCCACGCCCCGAAGCCGAACATCTCTGAAGATAAACGGCACTTGTGCCGTGAGTCCGGGTTCAAGCCACACCATCCAAGTGGACATAGAGTCAGAATAAAAAATAGCCTAGCGAAGTGAGGCCTTGCCCAAAGCGTGGCGAGCGAATCAAGCCTGCGAGGGGTTCTGTTACTATGAGCAACCGTATGTCCACTTGGATGGTGGGGCTTCAACCTGGACTCAGTGCACAGGCGCCGTTCTTCTTCTGAGACTTTCGGAGTTTCCTTCTCCTCCGTACTGCACAAGCGCTGTGCCTGTGCCGGACACTATTCGATGGGAGGACACTTTTTGACAGAACACCGGTTGCCTTCAGAAACTGGTGAGAGGAACTTGGCACTTCTGCCATACCCATTATTTTCTTGCTGACTGCTTGAACCTTCTATCACTTCCATGAGGATTTTCCTGTTCTATATCTTTGAGCTCTAACATGCCGGTGAAGACTGTGTTCAGGCCTGACACTTGGACTACCCTTATCCCATCTGCAGGGTGTGACTGGTCCAAATACTGTTAGGCAGGCCCATTCAATTGTTCAGTGTCCACTATTTTCCTGTATATTCAAGTGTTATAATTCATTATTGTCTGTTTTGTTATTTTGTACATACCTGACTGTGGAGTATCCAATTCAACCAGTCTTGGGTGCTGTCCCAGGGTTTGGCTGATACCTTATTGCACCTACTTCTTATTTTGGTAAATACAGAAAGTCTGCTGAATTCAGTTTACATTGTGTTCGTGATTCATTTAAAGGGGTATACATCATGTCTGATCCTAGAGTGTCAGAAGGGCTGGGAAGCTCCCAGGGTCAGGGCAGCACAGAAGGACAAGCAATATCCAGTGGCCCCCACGGGGGGTAACACTTCACTTAGACCTTGGGTTGCCTTTTCTTCAAGCTAAACCCAAACACTTTAGTGCCTGGGAAATCCCAATGAGAGTTGTAATGTGGTGCACATAACATGCCACAGCAAACAGGTGTGGCCAAATAGTTATTTCTGACAACATCACCCTGCCCCCAGTGATGCCGAAACTGCCCCCAGGCAGCCACCAGCAGCTCCCAGACAGCAGCAGATTTGTGTGTGACTATCTTGGTTCTATGGGGAACCAAAGCCCAGTCTTAAAAAATGTTTCAAAACCCGGACTGTCCGGGTGAATCCCAGACAAGTGGCAACCCTACTTAGACCCCATATACACTATTAGATTTTCTGCAGATTTTTGTCTTCAGATTTACCAAAACCATATAATATGAGTTCAAGCCTTAAGAATTTCAATTTGTATGCAATCAGGCAGTCCCTTGCACTACATGGTTTTGGTAAATCTGAAGACAAAAATCTGAAGAAAATCTTATAATGTGTATGGGGCCATACTTTAAGGAAGTAAGGTTACTTGATGCCCCTTTTCCCTGTCCTAGAGAACTAAATGTCCCAAAAGAAGCATAAAGTTGTGTTTCTTCCCCACCATGAGAGGATCACAGCTTCACAAAAACAAAAATATAAAACCTTGTGTGTCTTGAGGGCTGTCACTGGCTAGGCAGCAAATTATGTAATTTGCTGGATTTGTTATCCCTCTTTTTTTTTTTTGGATTGCAGGAGTTAGGATTAAAGCTCCTGTTGGGGTTTCCTGCTATCACGATTTAAGTTAAAATGATTTTCCCTCACTCTCTGTCCTGGGGACAGCACATGAAGGAAAATCTGCAACAGAGACACATTTAGCAATAAAAAGCTAAAGGGGTTTGACCATTCCCTATTCTAAAAAAAAAAAAGATACAGGTACAGAGTGCAGCCATGACTCTCCGATTATTGATAAGAAGGCTCAGCACCGCCTGCATGCCTGCTTGATGCCAGCCTCTATATGCATGGCTGCTAGCTGCCAGCGTCAGACAACCCTGTCTCTGGTAGGCAATAAGAAGGGGGTTTGCCCTGCCATATGACTCCCTTTACAATCTAAGTAAGCAGACATGGAATCAGCATGATCTTTGGGTCCATCCAAAAGAACTAAAAAGCATCTAGAAAACTGATGATCTTCCTTAGAAAGTGACACCCTCTAGCTTCAAGTAGTAATATGAAATATATGCAGTATTTCAAATTCCACGTAAACATAAAAGATGGATATCATACTATATTGAAGTCACTATCATTTTAAACTGAATAAGTCTCAATGGACGGGGTGCCCCCACAACTAGATACTATTCATTATCACAGGGCTAAGGGAAGGAAAAGAAACTGTATATGGAGAACCAACTATGGTATTTCAAAAATTCAGGAGAAAAGAGTTAAAGTGGATGTAAACCCACTCGCATCTTTTCTAAACTACTGCAATATTGGTTATCTAGAAGGATATACATGCCTCCTGCATGTATACTTGTCAAATGTCTCCCCTCTGTCTGCTATGAGACCTGAAAAACTGCAGATTTTGGGTGGGTCTGTTTTCCAGTGCTCAGTGGGTGGAGTCATGTTGTCAGTAGACTCCCCGCCCACTTCTACACTCCCCTTATCAACATGCATTTTCTCCTGTGTATTTCTTACACTGAACTTCTGCTATGATCACTAACATCCAGTCAAAACCCAGAAAAGTCCCCACATGACTTCAGCATGTCCAATCATGCTGAGGTGTGGAACAGCCAATCCTTGCAGAGCAGCAGAAGAAAGGAGTGGGAGGGAATTAAAAAATAATGCATGTCTCTTAGGCTACTGCAGGATATTTGTAAATCACCTGTCACTCATAGCAGGGGGGAGGATTTGACAAAGATTTTCTCTGTCAAGATTTATCTCACTAAACAATAAAAGAGGATTGCTCAGAGCTGGATTAACTCTTTGTGGCAAGACTGGGCTCAAATGATAGAAAATCTTATACTCTACATGATGACATCAAAAAAAATAAAAAATATATATTTTTCGGGTTTACATCCACTTTAATGATGTAAGTGACAGTAAAAACACCAATACTTGTGGCTGACTACATTGTCAGCACAGCTAGTTGCTTAGCAAGTATTGCTCAGCACCTTATGACCCCCTACCTAGACCTCTAATGCTGTGCACACACGACCGGACTTTCTGGTAGACTAGGTCCGACGGTCTTCCCGACGGACTTTTCAGCAAAGTTCCGATGGACTTTCCAAACGAACGGACTTGGCCACACACAATCACACCAAAGTCCGATGGATTCGAACGTGATGACGTACGACCAGATTAGAATAAGTTCATAGCCAGTAGCCAATAGATGCCCTAGCGTCGGTTTTCATCTGTCGGACTTGCATACAGACGAATGGATTTTTCGACTGGACTCAAGTCCGTCGGAAAGATTTGAAACATGTTCTAAAACTAAAGTCCGTCTGATTTTTAGGCAGCAAAGGTCCGATGAAGCCCACACACAATCGAATTGTCCAGCAGATTTATTCCGTCGGACCTTTGCTGTCGAAAAGTCCGGTTGTGTGTACACGGCATAAGGCTCAGATACTAGTAAGTGTATGTTTATTATTCATTTCTCCACAGAAAGGTCCCAACATGAATGGCAGAGCAGTATAAGTTAAAGCCTCATTCAGCTCTCAAGTTAAATACAATACAAAACTTAGAAACAATCTTTATATAACAAATTGTACATGAACACAGTTGTATGGGTAATCATTGTGACATTTGTAAATTGTGTAAAATGTATACACTTTAAAAAGATACATATGTTGGAACCTGCGGGAAAAAAACTAAACAAAGTTTTTCTTTACAATCAAATTGTATAAAATACACATTTTACCTAATGTTTTTAGGTACATTTATATAATTTCTATGTACAAATAGAAAAGCCAGTAGGAAATCAAATGTTTCCTGTTAACACTGCAGACTGTCTGTCCCAAGCTGCACTGTGAATTACATTCATTCCTCTATACATAAATGCAGTGTACATTCTTGTCCCTGATGTAGAACTTTTGTTTTGGCAGTAATATCTTAATCCATAGCTCAGTAATAGCATCAATGCACATAAAATGGTGCTGAATGTTTTTTTATCCACCAGATATTTCAGTTTTGGGTTGAGATTGGTAGGTTTAGTTACCTTTTGGCTTCTAGGGACTTTGGGGATCCTGCAGAAAAGATTTAACTTTGCAATCCCAGCTGCAGCCATATTGAAGGTTGGTCCAGCGTTATTTTGAGCAATGGGATCACCCTGATCATAGTGTTTTCTACATGTATTTTTATTGGTAATCTGGTCTGGGGTGGGTGGCCACTTACGGTCAGCATTATACTAATCAAGCTATGTGGAGGCCACAGCCAAATATTATGGTGGGAGAGCTCCATTTCAGATTCCCCAAGAATTTAGGCCTGATTCACACCTATGCAGGTTGCAGTTTGCATATTCCAGGTGCATTTTGTGTTTTTCAATACATGATTTTGATCCACTGAAGTCTATGAAGTCTATGGAACAAAAAAACTGAAAAATTTCACTGGTCCTTTCCATAAAATGCACAGATGTGAACCACATCCATAGGAAACCATAAATTAAATGGACTGTAGTGCATTTCTGCAAAACAGAAAACGCACAAATGCATAGGTGTGAATCCAGCCTTAAAGAAGCTTGCAGGTAACTGATCTGCCCCTGAGACTATTATAATGTATCTGTCTTTGGGTGGCAATGTTCTTTATGTCCATAGATTTTATTGTGGTAAGCTTGCATGTGCAAGTGATGCCCTGCTGCGATTTTGTATGACAACGTTGTCCTTTTAAGGCAATTTTAAACTGGTGTTTGGAGGGGTGGGACATTGTACCTGCTTATGTATCCGTCAATTTTGTATTCAATAAAGTCTTTACTATCAATGCAATACCATAGTTGGTTCTCCATATACAACCTCTTTCCCTTTCCTTAGTATTTCAAATTCACCTGACTAAAAACCAAATGCAAAAATGTTAAATGTTTTTAAATGAAAGCGTATACATTTTACATTCTATTTACATATTAATTCCACTTATTGTAAACTTTTCAGCACTGGTTGTTGCACAGTACCACTAGAAGTTGGGTGTCCTGTAGCACACTGGCATGGGGGTTTAGAGCAGTGGGCTCCTTTGCTTGCCTTTATCCAGCCCCTGGGGCACTTTTCCTTCCCCTGATACAAGGCACTATTCCTCCCACCAACAACAACGGGGCACTATTCCTCCCACTGACACCAACAATGGGGCATCATTTCTGCTACTGACATCAACAATGGGGGCACTTTTTCTCCCATTGATGTCAACAGAGGGACACTATTCCACAAACTAACACCAAAAATGGGGCACTATTTCTCTAACACCAACAATGGAACACTATTCCTCCCATTGACGCCAATGATGGGGCACTATTTCTCCCACTGACACCAATGATGGGGCGTTATTCCTTCAACTGACACCAACAATGGGGAAATATTCTTCCCCCTAATACCAAAGATGTTTACTCCCCCTGACAACAGGAAAATTTCTACTACCAATGGCCACAGTCTGCCCCCCCTAGTCCGGAGGACAGTAAACTGACCCTTTGTTTGGAAAGTTTGGAGACCCCTGGTTTAGAGGAACTTTTCACAATGGGCAGGGAAACATGATAGACTCTTTCTAGTAATACATCTGCTGATTGTCAGTGCCTTCTTACAGAATTCACAACAAATGATTCCTTTTTAAAAAAAAAAATTTCTGTAGCAATATTTACACACATCGATGAAGCGTCAGCTCCTCAGATTGGAAAGACCAACACGTTCTCATTTCAAAGCAACACATCCTAATTTTTTTTTATTAAAATAAGATTACACAGATTGATTGACTAGATTGTTATCTCGCATTAATTCAGTTTATTTTCTTCACACCTAAACATTCACTGTATGATCAAATATATGTAACTCCCCAAAGCTGGTTAAACATTAAGCGAATTTCGTCCAGCTCCTGATGAACTGGTCAAAATTTACTTTATGGATGGCCTTGTCGGCATCCTCCTGTCTGACATCCTTTGATTGAAAATTTAAAATAGCCAGGTAGAAAACTGTTGGCCTCTGTTCAGGTATTTTGACAGCTGCTTGTCCATCTGTGCTGTATGGAGTGTATGAAGGAATTTGTTGCATTGTTTTCATTCGGCTTGTAGGCTGAACGAAACAAAAACTCTCAGTGTATGGCCAGCTCAAGGGTAGCCATAAAGGGGTAAAATTTAGTTTGAACATTCATAAGGAGATTCTGTGATAGTACCATCATGTGATCGTAGCATCAGTGGCTCGAAAAATTTTGTTAGAAAACCCTTACAATATTTTTTTTCAATTGCCATGTCGATGGTTTGGATTTCGATGTTCAATTTCAGGATGTATGGAAGCGATATAATGTTTACGTATGTCTGGGGTGCTACTACATACCATATATATAAAATGAACAAACATTCATGCCAGAAAGTCCTACTTCCAGATTGAACTTTACCTAGCACATGCACGTTGCAATAAGTAAAGCTGACCATATCAGGATCTGCCCAAAATCCACTTTGTGGGTAGTTCTGTCGTCTCTAACCCGCCCAACATCCTTCGATTAAAAAATAGAAATAGACAGGCAGAAACATGTCAGCCGAACCGAGGCATCCATTTATACCCACTTTATTTGATACACCTTGCTAGTACCAGGTTTGACCACCATTTGCCTTCAGAACCGCCTTAATTCTTTGTGGCATAGAGTCAACAAGGTGTTGAAAACATTCCTCAGATATTTTGGTCCATAGTGACATGATAGCATCACGTAGTTGCTGCAAATTTGTCAGCTCCACATCCATGATCAGAAACACCACATCCCCAAAGTGCTCTATTGGATTGAGATCTGGTGAATGTGGAGGCCATTGGAGTACAGTGAACTCATTGTCATGTTCAAGAAACCAGTTTGAGATGATTTTAGCTTTGTTACATGGTGCATTATCCTGCTGGAAGTAGCCATCAGCCACATGGTTAGCAACAATACTCAATTGATTCTCAGTTGGTACTAAGGGACCCAAAAAGTGTGCCAAGAAAATATCCCCCACATTGTTGCACCACCACCCCCAGCCTGAACTGTTAATACAAGGCAGGATGGATTCATGCTTTCCTGTTGTTTTACGCCAAATTCTGACTCTACCATTTGAATGTCGCAACTCAAGTCGTGACCAGGCAACGTTTTTCCAATCTTCTATTGTCCAATTTTGGTGAGTTAGTTAGTTGACAGGAGTAACACCCGGTGTGGTCCTCTGTGGCTGTAGCCCATCGGCTTCAAGGTTCGATGTGTTGTGCATTCAGGGATTGTATTCTGGATATCTTGGATGTAACGAGTGGTTATTTGAGTTACTGTTGCCTTTCTACCATCTTGAACCAGTCTACATTCGCCTCTGACCTCTGACATCAAGAAGGCATTTTTGTCCATGCAACTGCAGCTCACTGAATATTTTCTCTTTTTTTGGACCATTCACTGTAAACTCTAGAGATGATTGTGCATGAAAATCCCAGTAGATCAGCGTTTTTTGAAATATTCAGACCAGCCCATCTGCCACCAACAATCATGCAATGTTAGAGTCACTTAATTCCCCTTTTTTCCCCATTCTGATGCTCGGTTTTAACATTAGCAAGCTGTATTTACCACGTCTAGATGCCTAAATGCAGTTATTGCCATGTGATTGGCTGATTGGCAATTTGTGGTGCTGAGAAATTGAACAGGTATACCTTATAAAGTCACCAGTGAGTTTAGATGCAACTGCTGTTTGAGTATTTTGACAGACGCCAGTTCCCAGCTATCAATACCCAGCACTGCAGATTTGTCCATCAGTGTTGTATAGCGTGCCTGCAGGATAAATAATAAACATCTATCAGTCTTCTGTTAAAAAAAAATCTATCAGTGTATGGCCATCTTAAGATTTTTTCTAAATAGAAACCACAGCACATCCACAACTAAGCTGGCTATACATTAGTAGATTTTTTTCGTTTTTAAAAACAGTAAAAGGAAAAACACAGTATAAAAGTGAATAGCACATACCTTTATATACGAGAGTGTATACATACTGAATTATTATAGGCAATGGGGGTTATTTACTAAAGGCAAATCCACTTTGCACTACGAGTGCACATGAAAGTGCACTGAAAGTGCAAGGAAAATAAAAAACAGAATTTTAGCTTCCACATGATTGGATGATAAAATCAGCAGAGCTTCCCCCCATTTCAGGTCTACCCCTTAGATTTAGAGCGACTGCACTTCCAAGTGCACTTGTAGTGCAAAGTAGATTTGCCTTTCGTAAATAACCCCCAATGTGTCAGATGTGGCATCAGGTTTGATATCAATAAGGAGCCATTAAAATTATGGCAAGTCTAGTAAGCTATTAGTCACTGAAAAACACAAAGCAGAGTATAGTTCACCTATACAACGTGATAGATTCACATCGTGGAATTAATGAATTAAACTTTTATTACAGTGAATTAAACTTTATGTAATTAAGAGAAGTAAGGAAAATGGAAAAGTTTACTAGTGGAAGATTGGAGGGTTAACTGCGGTAATCAGTACAAGAAATTTTAGTTTTAGGAACATACCACATATGTTCTATTTTCTAATCATTAGTGGGGTCAAATCAGCATTTGTTTTTGACCACAGTGGCAAGATAATTTGAAGGCACAGGATACAATTTTTCTTAAACAAATTCATTTCTAACAATGACTGTTGAATTGTGAAGTACATTCACCCCAAAATCAAGTACTTTCAAACAACATTTGTCAAGTTGTACGAATGTTCCTACAAATATTAATGTGAAAACCTACTAGTGTAATGCCAGCTTTAGAATTTTTGTTGTTGTTGGTTTTAAAGGGACAGTGCTACTAAAGAAAAATATACTAAAGGGCAAAATATAGGCAATTAATCTCCCTCCACTACTAAACTAAAAATGATCAGTGTGCAAACATAAAGTGCAAAGTGTAGCACAAATACATAATTATTCAAAAACAGAAAAAAGTTAATCAATAAGTGTATGTGCAAAAAATCAACATGTATAATTCTCTTGAAAAAATAAATAAAGTCAATAAGAATTATGCAAAGTCCATGTTAATATAAACTATATTGTCAAAAGTATTGGGACACCTGCCTTTACACGCACATAAACTTCCCAGTCTTAGTCCGTAGTGTTCAATATTGAGTTGGCCCAACCTTTGCAGCTATAACAGCTTCAACTCTTCTGGGAAGGCTGTCCACATGGTTTAGGAGTGTGTCTATGGAAATGTGTACTTCTTAAATATTCACCAGAAGTGCTCCCCATCACTGTGACTACTAGCTAACTCACCAGAGCCTAATGCTGGTAAGATTATGAACAAGCATTGGACTTTGGTGAGTTACTTAGTACTCACAGTGGTTGCTCTTGTGGGATATATATTTATATGGACTTTGCATAATTCTTATGGACTTTATTTATTTTTCAAAAGAATTATACATGTTGATTTTTTGCACATACACTGATGAACTGGTTTTGAATAATTATGTATTTTTGGGAGATTAATTGAGGGAGATTAATTGAGTTTATTTTGCACCTTAGTATGTTTTTCTTTAGTAGCGCTGTCCCTTTAAAACCAACATACCTTAGTGATATAAATATATACAGTTCTTATATATTTCGGATGGCGCAGTTCACATATTCTCTTTAGAATTTTGTTTGTTTAGATAAGAAACAAGAAAAACACTATCACTAATCACTTCATTCGAAACCAATGCTGCCTTGTCCCCATTAACTGCTAGAGAATGGAACAAATGTTTCTAAAAACATGTTTTTAAATGGAATTTTACCTGGGTATGGCTAGTATGTAATTAAATCAATGTAAGCATTAACTACAGTCAAAAGAAGGAAATAACAGGAAGCCATAGCCAGCTTCTGTATCCAAGAAGGTGGCACTGGTGACCAACAGCGGTAAGAGGAACAGGCTGCTGGAAGATAGTGCTGGACCCCTTGCACTGGTAAGCACCTCGTTTTTAAAAGTCGAAAGCTACAATATGGGAAACAAATTGGTATTTTGGGACTGGGCGTGTGAAACTGCCAACATCCTAATGCCACGTACACACGAGCGGACTTCTGGTCGGACTGAACTCCAAAGGACTTTTTGCGTTCCACCGAAACGGACTTGCCTGCACACAATCACACCAAAGTCCGATCACTTAGAACGCAGTGACATACGATGGGACTAGAAAAAGGAAGTTCAGTAGCCAATAGCTGCCCTTACAGAATTTTTGGTCCATCGGAACAACATACATGAGCGATTTTCTCGATAGAAACTGGTTCCGGCAGAAAGATTTGAAACATGTTCTATTTCTAGGTCTGTCAGAATTTTAGAAAGAAAAAGTCTGATGAAGCCCACAAATGATTGGAATGTCCGACAGAATGATTCAGTCTGACCTTTTCTGCTGCAACAAATTATGACCCCTTGGACTTTTTAGGTACAAAAAAAGGTAGTAAAGCGTAAATGCGTTAAAAGGCAATAATGTCACTTTTATTGATACAAAGGTTAAAATAAGAAAAACACAAGGACAAAACTAGAGGGCCCAAAAACATAATTAATGTACATATAGTCATGAATAATAACAATACAAAGGACTTAATCCATATGAGTGAGGCAGGTACTCAACATCAAAAAATCTAGTTGTGTCTCCCTACACTATGTGCATCACTGGGAACACACAGCCCCATAGCCTAGGGTGGCTAGGTACCTGCTCCTCCCTCTTCCAACCCCCTCCTGTCTCAAAACTAACAGTTTGACTGGAGGCAGCACAGTCCACTTTTAACTCTTTCCTGTGTAGACTGGAAGCAGTGCTGAGAGAACAGGAGCCATTGAAAGTGCTTGACTGAGAATTTTAACAAATAGTTTACTTGAAAATGTTTATTTTATTGTGCTCAATGTGTTAAGCTAAAAAAATGCTGAAGGCTTAATACTACTTTAAGTCTGAGCTTAGGTCCATCAAGGTCCATCCGTCCAAGAGCTAAGCCACCCATTCACCCGTCCTGTCTGAGTCAAGGTCCATCCGTCCAAGAACTAAGCCACCCATTCACCTTTAACAGCTCAGTTTGAAAGGTTTATTAGCAAATAATAATCAAGTAATAAAGCAAGTAAAGTGTCTGTTAGACCATGTCCACACAGGCATACTATAGCGAAAGTGGAAATTTTCCTGGCATCAGTGGGAGTAAGCATTGCCACAATTGTTATTAGGGGGAGGAATAGTGCCCAGTCCTTAGTATCATAGGGAGCACCCCCATTTAATGGTGTCAGTGGGAGAAATGGTGCCCCATTGTTGGTGTCAGGTGGCAGAATAGTGTCTTGTATTAGTGGGAGGAATAGTGCCCCAAGGGCCAGAAAAAGGCAAGCAGAGGGCCGCAGTTTGGAGACCACGGCTATAGCGTATGTCCAAGTGAGGGACATCCCCATACTGGAAGTCCTGTTCATTTTCAACTGGGACACAGCAGCTGCACAGACAAGGCCACTGCTCCCAACTTGACATCAATGCAGGTGCAGGTTCTCGGGCCCAAATGCACACTGTCAGACTAGGAGCAGCGTCTGTGACCATGCAGCTGCTGCGCCCAATTGACATGAATGGGATACTCATGTGAACGAGGCCTTAGTTTTACTCAGTATATAACATTTCTAAACACAAATCTATTGATTACTATCAAGTTACAATTATTTTTAGACAGAAATAGCAAAGGGTAAAAAGGTACAATTAGAATATATCAATTAGACATCATGTGCAATATGAGATTTAATTCCTTCGACATAAACAAGCATATTTTAGACGTGATGATTTAAATAATTCTATTAAACTTAGTGAGCATTTTCTATTGCTGCTTATTATAATATGAATTATTAAAATCTGATTAAACTTAGCAACAAGGTGACTGAATAACTCAGTAAGAGCGTCTATCAATCTTCTCTTTATAATTGTGTAGTCAGGAGTGGGCCAGTCTGAGACAGCTGTGAGCCTATAGGAGAGATCACATTTGGTGTTATGTATGTATTTCGTATATTAGAGGTTTTTGGTATAAAGGAGAACCCCCTCATAGTTTGCCTTTTCCAATGCTCCTTACTATAGGGCAGAGACAAAGAGAAACAGAGACTGACTCTAGTTAAAATATAATGCCTGCCAGCTCACATAATTGTATTTGATCAAAGTACGCTAAGTCTAATGTTTTTGAACCAGTGCTGTTTTTAACCCATTAAGGGCCCATTCAGACCAGATGAAGCATTTTTGAATGCATTCCCACTGCATAGACTGTCCAAAACCAATGTTAGCTAATCAGCATCAAGCCCACTCAATTGACGGTTTTTCACTTGTGGATACATGGATATTTTCCCATGTAGCTCTCATGATAAAATGTCTACTTGAAAATGCTTTGCCTCTTCTATGTTATAATGTTATGGCATTATACTGCTTATACATCATTAGCTGCTGTTATGAAGAAAATTGTCTTAATGCAATAGTGAATACATACTGTAGCTAAAGGGGAAAGGAGGTAGATTGAAAATTGTGAAGGTAGGGGAGATGTGATAAAGAGCTCCCTATACCAATTCACCAATTCCAAATTCAATCATACCAAAAGCATGTTGGACTATACCGGTACTTAATTCGATACATAAAACTCAGAAAATATATAATAAAATAGTACAAATTTTAATACAAGGAAAGAATTTTTTCACAAACAAAAAACAATATATTGATACAGCGAAACATATTATATTTAAAAAGCTAGTGTATCCCAGATTTCTTGTGTACAGTTACTCATAATCGAGTTCCGTTCTAGGAGTACATTTTGGAGATTCCTCGACTAGTTTCGCAGAATTTTATCGGCTTCATCTGGAGGTAGTCTAAGAATTAAAATATACATTAGAGAATTCATACCTATTCATATACTTATACAGTCATATAGATATATATCGCAAAATAAGCAAAATCAAAAGGAATATACAATTACATTTACAGAAAAGAAGGGATTGTAGGGGAATTTGTTACGAAGAACAAAAGGGAAAAAAAAAAAAAAGGAAAGCAGACGTCCGAGTCCCCTCAAATTTTCTCACCCCGGTGGGCATGGGGGATATAGTGCACATGATGGAACATGGTAAAATCGGATATAAAGAAAAAAAAAAAAAAGGAAAAAGAAAAAAAGAAAAAAGGAAAGCAGACGTCCGAGTCCCCTCACATACTGTAGCTACTTTTTCATGTAACATTTAGCTTTCAGATACATTTTCTCGCTGAGCACTTCTGACACCTAGTTTCTGCTTTGTATGGAGAGAAATGCATTACGACATTTCTCTCCATAAAATCAGCTATGGTGATCACTCAGAAACTGGGTGTCAGAGGTGCTCAGTGAGATCCGGTATCAGAACGTTTCTAGTAACTATTTTTCATTACATCAGTGGTTCTCAACCCCTCTAGTGCCATGACCCCTTGATAAAATTTCCCAAGTTGTGGGGACCCCTAACAGTAAAATTATTTTCATTGCTCCTTCATTGCTGTCATTTTGCTACTGTTATGAATCGAAATATAAATATCTGATATGCAGAATGTATTTTCATCATTATAAATTTAACATAAAATAAAAAATTAAAGCGTACTGATTAATCACAAAAAACAATCTGTAATATATTAAGAGAAATGGGAGTGGAGACAGTTCCCAAATGTATTATAGCTGTAATATATGAAATATGAAATATATGTGAAACATTGATTTCTAATTGACAGTTACAAAGGAATAAAATGGTGGAGCAACATGGATTAGCCAGCATGCTCCACTAGACATTGTCTTAATTGGCTCTACATAGATTTACCAGCTTTCCTGTCAGGGCTGGGCTCAGCCTTTCCTTCTCTGAGCTGGCCGCTCAGCTGTCGGCTAATTGCCAGCTCCTATCGCTCCACAGTGACTCATCTGTTGATGATATCCTGCTCCTCAGTCTTACTTACTTAAGCCGTCCAGCCCAGATGATCCAGATCATGCTTGCTGTTCCACTATGCTGATTCCTGGCTTCCTAACTTTCTGGCTTGTCTGACTATCCTTGGTTATGTTTAGACTACGTTTGTTCTATTTACTTTTATTATTAAACTAGTGTGATTTAACTGTACTTTTGTCTCGGTCTGATTCATGTTTCTGTCAGTAGGCCATGAATTCCAAAGATGCAGTCAATTTACTTGTTGGTAATATTTTTTCCAGATTGAATGAGCTGGATCACCGCATGGATCAGTTGGCCATGGTGTTACAAATGCTCCTGAGTAGCACGGCTCATCTGAATTTCCCACTGTGGCTGCTCTGGGACAACCTGTGTTGCAGACCGTCACTGCTGCTGCTCCAGTCTCTGTGCAGGTACCCGCCTCGAGTATTGACCAGAAAGGACGGTAACCCACAGAGTTGGTCTCCGGAGTCCATTAAGGCCTTTGAGAGTCTCAAGGCTGCCTCTGTTTCTACTCCTTTGTTGGCATATCCTGATCCTACATTACCTTTTATCCTTGAGGTTGATGCTTCTGAGACTGGAGTTGGCGCCCTTATGTCTCAATGTCCTTCATCTGAAAGCGTTATGCATCCTTGTGGCTACTTTTCCAAGAAATTGTCACCTGCGGAGTGCAATTACGAGATTGGGAGCAGAGAGCTGTTAGCGATCATTTTAGCCTTGAAGGAATGGAGACATCTTCTCAAAGGTACCACTGTGCCAGTTCTCATTCTTACTGACCATAAGAATCTCACATTCCTGTCTGAGGCGAAACGCCTCTCTCCTAGAAGGGTGTGATGGGCTCTTTTCTTGTCAAGTTTCAATGACATAGTCTCATTCTTACCCAGTACTAACAATGTAAGGGCTGACGCTTTGTCATGACAATTTTCTTCCACTTCCAAGATGGAGTCAGTTCCAGTGATTCCTCCTGATCGTATTCTGGCTACGGTTCGCACCAGTCTCTCTTCTCCTTTGGGTGACAAAATTCTTGTTGCTCAAGTCCATGCTCCTCCTGAGAAACCTTGTGACAGCTGCTTTGTCCCAGAGAGTCTCCGTACTGCGTACTGCCGTGCTCCAGACTTACCATTCTCCTAAGGCTGCTGGCCACCCTGGGAAGAATTAACTTTTTGGGCCAAAGAATTCTGGTGGCCTAGTCTATGTGCTGATGTAACCACCTTCGTAGCTGCCTGTTTCGCGTGTGTTCAGGGTAAGACTCCGCTACACCTTCCAGTGGGCCTCTTACAACCCATACCCAATGGAGAGATGCCCTGGACCCAACTGTCTATGGATTTCTTTGTGGAATTACCCAACTCCCAAGGCAACAGAGTTATCCTTATGGTGGTTGACTGATTCTTGAAAAATGTCTCATTGTATTCCACTTATGAAGTGGCCCACTTCTAAGGAACTGGCTTTCACTTTTGGCTACATGGGCTACCCAAGGTGATCGTCTGGGACAGGCGTAGTCAGTTTGAGTCCTGGTTCTGGCAAGTCTTTTGTGCACAGTTGAGAATTCAGCTTGCTTTCTCCTCTGCATATCACCCGCATTCTAATGGGGCCACAGAACGAGCCAATAAGTCTTTGGAGCAATTCTTACATTGCTATATTTCTGACCATCATAACAACTAGTCAGACCTCTTACCATGGGTGAAGTTTGCTCACAATAGTACCTTGAATTCTGCTTCCCGATTGTCCCCATTTATGGCGAACTATGGTTTCCAAAGTATTCCTGCATTAGAGGAGCATCTCCGTGGTCTTTGTTCCACTTGGGCAAAGGTTCAGGAGGCTTTACAACATGCTAATGATAGGTACAGACTCCATGTTGACTGCAGACGTCTGCCTGCGCCTTCCTACCAGCCTGGGGACAGGGTCTGGCTGTCATCTCGCAACCTCCCACTTCGTATTCCCTCTCTGAAGTTCGCACCTCGGTTTATTGTGCCTTTTCGAATTCGCAGGATTAACCTAGTGGCTTGCGCATTAGACCTTCCTTCTAATTTGACCTGGCATTCGACCCCCGATGGGGTCACAACCCACAGGTTAAGAACCGCTTCATTACACAGACTGCTCACATTGTCATTGATTCCAATGATTTTTTTTTTTAGCTGCTAAAAATTTAACTACATTATGATATGCACATACACAGTCAACATTTACAGAGCTTGTATTACCTTACATACTTTATTTTATTTTCCTGAGATCCAAATTTAGAGTAGGGGTCTATAAGCTTTCTAAACAAAGGGACAATTTAATATCCTTTACTCAAGTGGAAGTCAATATTGCCCTATCATTAGTATTAGTGTTAGGAATAATGACCCATCATTAGTATCAGCAGGAGGAATAGTGGCTTGTATCATTGGGAGAAATAGTGCCCCAAGAGTCGGATAAAGGTAGGTCACATCTGACCCATGTGTCACAGTTTGAAGACCATCATTCTAGAGCATTGTGATGCCATAATTAGCATATAGAATAGTCTATTTTTATATTTATTTCTGTATGTGTATTACCAAATCTTTTTTTGAAAACAATATATATAACAAAAGACAATAAGTGCACACTGACATTGCAATCACATGAAAAAGTGGAATAAGACACGTAGATCCTGTAGATAGAGACAATATACAACAATGTCAGGTCTAATGACCATAACCACAGCAGCAGTAAAACTACGACATCACAAATGCCTAAAGGCATGTAGCCAAGTGGGAAAAAGTACTGAAATGAGCTCAATGGCAAAAAAAAAAAAAGTCATACAATAATGCAAGACAGAGGTAGAAAGAGAAGAAAATAAAAAAGAGAAAATAGTAAAGAGCAACCACCCACACCAGGACCCCTCGAAAGACCAGAGTCACCGTCCACACAGGGCATCACCAAATTAGTAAGACTTCAGGTTGAAGGGGATTCTAACAGATCCCACAGTTCCCAAACCCGGTTATGAGCATTGAGAGTGTCATTTATTGAAGTGGTGGGTTTTTCAATCCATTTTACAGCTCAAATTCTGGAGTGCAAATAAACCATAGAGGGAGGATCTCGTTTCTTCCCTTTTCTTCTCATTTCTTCCACTTAAGGGCAACCAAGGCAGTTAATACATGTGCACAGAGTTTCTAGCCATTTTAACAAAAGAGGGGGGTGGGAGGCTCAAAAGGAAGATTTTAGGATTGAAAGGCACCCAGTAGCCAAAAATGGAATGGACTAGGGAGTGAACCAATTTCCAATAGGGGTGATTAGAGGGCATGTCCAGAAAAAATGATATAACGTCCAACGCCTGCCTTACAGCGTCAGGACCGACGATCGGCCGAGGGATATATGCAATGGTGTAGATTCGGGGTTTGATGCCAATGATAGAGTATCTTATATTGATTCTCCTTGTACAAGGTACAAATAGAGCTCTTGGTGGCCTGTGACCAAATAAGTTACCATATTTTCAAGGGTAACTCCTCACCCAAGGCCTGCTCCCAGTTACACATATAAGCATGCCGAGGCTCAGACGGGAATAGGTCACGTGATTAAAAGTTGGTAAGTACGCAATATCATACCCCTAGGGGATGGGCCCTCTAAGAAGATTTTCTCAAATTCCATCAGAAGGGAGAACTGAAGTTTGCGCAATACAGAATCTTTAATACCAATTACAGACAGTGAATGGTGAGTTTTATTTTATTTTGTTGACATTGTGAGTGAGAACATGGTGTCATCAGCAATTTAAAAAAAACGATTTTTATATTAATTTAAGGATATTTATAAACAGTTGCTTTATTATGTTCACTAATGTTGAAAATAATTTTAACCAGGTAACTGTTAAACAGAATGTATTTTAAACCCACTTACAAACAACAAATAGGTTCAGGTAAAGCTGCAAAGAAGGAACACACCCACCACTCTCTGCTAACAAAGATGGGACCATCCGGATTTTACAGTCACAGAATGCTTTCAAGCATTCAGGCAGTGTTGATTGTCACATATGTTCCCTCCCTATATTAAAGGTTTTCATAAAATTATGCAAATACAGTACTTAATTGCAAACTTTCAGAAAACAGTCAGATTATTTTACATTGATTATCAAATTAGCAAATTGGATTGACTATGAAAGGACACCAGAATAGAGTAGCCAAAATGTTAACCCATTGTCAGATCCATGTTGGTAATAAAAGAGGATAAGGATATATCCATATCTCCAAAAACAGACGTTTTTCCATTTCTGGGAAAAAGGAAGGTGACATTCTAGCATTAGACTAACTGTAGCAATTGCTGGAAGTAAAATGCACCAAATGTTAAAAAAAAACGTACAGGTACAAATACATGTCATAAAGTATTTATTCTACTTGACCAATTGGGTATTAGTTATGCTGTTCCACAGGTAGCTATTGAGACAGACATTCAGCCTTTATAACTCCCTTAGTTTTGGTTTAGAGAAGATTCTCCCAGACAGCTGTGACAAACAATTCCACGTGGAGGTTGGTGGAGTTTTTCCTACAAGGGCAGTCAGATTAATTCTCTATTAATTAGCTATTAGAAATGTTATAAAATTATGGATTACCAAAACCATATAATATGAGGTCAGACCTAAACACTTTCCATTTGTATGCAATAAGGGAGGCCCTTGCACTACATAGTTGAAGGTCAATCTAAAGGAAGATTGTATAATGTATAGCTAGCCTTATGCTTACTTGTCCTATCATCTGCCCAGCTAAATTCTATTGACTTTAAGAGAAAGTGTGCTTTAAATTCCATTCTAGAGTCAGCAATTGATCCAGAGTTACAGATAGCTGGAGTTATATGAAAATGTGAGGTATGCAGGGCCGCTGATAGGCCAGTACAACTGGCCCTGTTGTACCGGGCCCAGCCAGCAGGGGGGCCCGGGCAAACAAAGCAGATAAATAATTAAGATTAAAAAATCCTCCAGCCATGGCCTATCAGAGTCCGTCCGACTCAACTACCAACCAAATAGCCCCCACCAACCCCTGGTTATTTTTAGATTTTTTTTTGTGCAGATAGCTATCTGCAGACTAGGTGGCGGCAGGGGAGGGACTATTTCCTCTATTTCGGGTGCAGAAGAATGCCTCTTACGCACCCACGCCTCATGCTGGCTGTGGCTCAAGTCCCAGCCAGTGTGTTCTCTATCATGCCGTCCCCCTGGCGTCGTGGAGTGATTCCTCCCCCTCCTCATGAGAGCAGTGTCAGTGAGGTGAGCGGCGGTGGCAGAGCACAAAAAAGAAGTAGCTGTCATCATTGACATCGCATCTGAATGGAATAATTTGTGGACACTCCAGTCCAGGCAGCAGCAGGATCAGGGAAGAAGTGCCTCATGGGGCACGACTAAAAATTACACAGGTGTGTGCTTGCTTGGGGGGGGATTCAAGATCGACTACTACTGATGCAGCAGCATTTATACATTATGGTATTAGCGCAATGGGTGGCACTGTCTGCAGCAGAATATGGCATTGGTGGCATGGGTCTGCAGGTAGCACATGCGTTATGGCCCATAAGACATGTGCTGCCTGCAGACAGTGCCACCCATGCCGCCAATGCCATATTGTGCTGCAGACAGTGCCACCCATGACGCTACTGTCATAACGCATGTGATGCCTGCAGAGACAGTGCCACCCATGCTGCCAAGGGCATTATGCCATTGGCGGCATGGGTGGAACTGTCTGCAGCACAATATGGCATTGGCGGCATGGGTGGCGCTGTCAGCAAGTAGCACATGTGTTATGCCATTAGTGTCATGGCTGGCACTGTTTGCAGCACGTTATGGCATTGGCGGCACTGTCTGCTGGTAGCAGATACAGTGCCACCCGTGCCGCCAATGCTGTAATGTGCTACAGATAGTGTCACCCATGCTGCCAATGCCATAATGTGCTACAGACAGTGCCGCCAAAGCCGTAATGTGCTGCAGACAGTGCCACCCATGCCACCAATGCCATAATGTGCTGCAGACAGTGCCACCCATGCCTATCACTTGTAGACAAACCTGCACTTTGTTTCAAGGCGGGGTCTGGGGAGGGGCCAGGGGCAGGGCGGGGCTGAAGGAGGTACCATGGGCGGGGCCAGGGGTGGAGCTGAAGGGGGCCCCATCAGGTAGGCTGTACGGGGCCCCATGATTTCTATCAGCGGCCCTGGAGGTATGCAATCATTTCATATGCCTGTACCTCTCCATCTTGCATCCACCAATCATTTTAATATGTGGTTAATGGAGGTCAACCTCTGCTTATGTATTTTTCAACTTATGATCAGCTTGAATTGATGTGCTTGTGACAGTCATCTCTTTGACATTTTTTCCAAAGCTGCATTTGCCCAGTTTTTTCAGTCTTTCATTTCATGGAAGCTCCCATTCTATGTGGTGACAAACTATACTTCAAATTGTAGGATTACTTGGCACTTATAGAGAAGCAATACTAATACTATTCTGACATTCTATCTCTAACTTCCCTCAGTGAGCAAAGGGGAGGATTTCCCTGCTTCACAAATATTTTACAGCATCTTTAAAAGTATAGAGCGTTTAATCCTTGCCTTTTTGGCAGAGATTAAACGCAACCAGGGAAACGGGGGTTTGGCAGTCCCTAATTTCTCACTGTATTTCCTAGCGGGTCAATTCGTTTTTGCCCATTGCTGGTTGACCATCCCAGAAGATGATGTCGCAATCGCATTGGAAGCAGCCATAGTTGGTTGCTATAAAGCATTGATGCATTTGTTGTTTCGGAAGGCAGGGCCCCATACCCTCTCACAGTGTCTACTGTCAGGGCATGGCTAGGCAGGCTAAGCATAGAGACAGCTAGTAAAATTTCCCCTTATACGCCATTGTGGAGGAACCCACAATTGCCTAATTTTTATAATTATCTGGATCCTAGTACATGGACCAAGTTTGATATTAAAAAGATTGGGGATGGAGTGTGAAATGGAATATTCTTTCAATTCCTTCAATTCCTTCCTTCAATTTGATGTCATGAAATCTATATAATTTACCTAATTTATATCTGTTTTGTTACTTGCAATGACGTCATGCCTACAATGCCCAATTTGGATCCACTGTAATCAGTGTTCAAATGGGGGATCTGGAGGCTTTGCTCCGTGATGATAATTTAGTTAAGGTTCTATCTAGTTCATACAAAAAATTGTGTATAGATACCAGTAAGGTCCTCACGCCTTGTAGAAATGCATGGGTGACAGACTTTCATCAGCTGGATGACAATGATTTGGATGGTCTCTTTTCTAGATTGGTGTCCGCTAGGGACCATCTCATACAGTACAAGTTTTTACATAGAATATATCTCACTCCTGCCAGATTGGCTGGGAACTTTTCCACTCAATCATCTATTTGCTGGTGGTGCACTTCATCCAGGGCAGATTTCATTTCAAATATTCTGCGAATGCATATCTATACAACAGTTTTGGTCAGAAGTTACACAATGTATTTAAAAAGTTATGACACTTTTTGTAAGGCGTCTATTAAAATATGTGTTTTGGGCCTGAAAGACTCCATGGTCCCTAAAAGGTGATCCGTACTCTGCTAACATTAGTACTGTACTGTGCCAGGAAGCTTATAATTGTCTCATGGAAAAAATCCCCAGCTTCTGCTGTTTCAGCCTGGAAGGAGCTCATCAACAAGGCCATTCTATAAGGCAACTATTTTCCTGCTTCTAGAGTTTACAGTGTGCCCACTGTATAGTGATGTGGACTAGGACTAGTGATCTGGGATTGTCTACTAGGATGCCCTGTGTGGGGAATATCTATGCATTGCCCATCTGACATGTGGATATTTATTGTTTCATGTATGTAATTCATGTGGAATGAGAGCTGGCAAAATTGTACTACTGTAAAGGACCGTTTTGTTTAGACACACATATTCTGAAAGGTACAGCATATCTGTGTTAGGCAGGATTTGTATTAACCTTGAAGTTGTACTGATGGCTTTGTGATGCTCTCTTGTGTCATTGTTTGTTATGTAAGCCTGGCTGTCAGGCTGTTGTTGTATACTTAACTAGTGTGAAAACAATAAAAAGACATTTACAAAAAAAAAGACCTTCCAGGAAATAGAAACATCTTCCTTTGTGACACAAGGGACCTCTAAAGGTGTGACTGGCTCATTATTGCACCCTAGTGCAGTCTTAGCCCTTGTACACACAGTCGGACATTCTGCCAACCAAATCCGTTGGATTTTGTCCGACGGATTGTGTCGGAAACTCTTGCATACACACGGTCGGACCAAGTTGTCAGAAAATCCGAACGTGATGACGTTATTTCGTTACGACGGGACTACGTTCAGGCTAGTAGCCAATAGCTTTGGTGTAGGAATTTGATCTGAGCATGTGTGGCACTTTGTCTGACCAAAATTCTCTACACATGATCGGAGTATGTCCGATCGGACCAGTTTGTCGGAAAATATTTCCAACAAGTTGGAAAATTGGGTCCGACGGAAACAGTCCGATGCATACCACACACAGTCGGAATATCCAACAAAACGGTCCGATAGGACACATTCCGTCGGAATCTCCTACCGTGTGTACAAGGGCTAAAAGTGCCCTTAAACACAAATAATTTTTAAGTGCCTGTGTCTTTAAAATTAATATTGACACCTTATAGCAGAAACTTTTCTTTATTCCATTTGTCCAATTTATTAAATATCTGGTAAACCCTGTTGTTTCCATGGGCTTCCATCATGTCTGTGTCAATTCTATAGGAGCCAATTATCTGACTACTACGTTGCCACTCTCATTGCACAAGCTCCCCCATGTCAGGAAGTTTTAATTACGTTAGCAATATTGATTATTTAATCTATTGATATATGACAGTGCCTCCAATATTACATTTAATTATTATTATTATTATTTAATTATTTCCTAAATTTGTGCTCTATGCAAATATTCTTAAGCATGATAAAATAGTGTGAAAGTATAGACTTACGGAAATAGAAAAATAATTAAAAATGTATTTTATGATTAAGTCACTAACAATCATGTAGAGCAGCAGAATTATTATGGCATAGACACATACATTTATATTCCACAATGAAATGCCCCAATTTATATGGCTAAAATGTATGCCTGGGAACTAGAGTGAGTGGAACAATTTACTTCCTACTTATAGGTATCTTAACTATTGTACTCAGAACTGGCAAATAGATTAAACTAGCAAACAACCATGTCTTCGCTGTCAGACTGCCCCCCGGATTCTTCTGCAGCAGAATGAAGGGGTCGAGTCTATTCTGACTGTGTTAAAAAAGCTTACATTTAATTAATCCTTAGGGCAGCCTTTCTAAAGCTTTTCAAAAGAGAGGAACCCTTGACATAACTTTCTAGTCTCAGGGAACCCCTGCTAAAAATTACTATATCTAGAACTCATGATACATTAGTGCGATGGTCAGTGGGAAGAATGTTCCTTACGCTTGTGGACACTGAGAAGAATTACCGCCTTACAAATAGCTAAAAAGATCAATGGTGGCAGATGGAACTTTTCTGAGAGGCAGAAATTGCTCATTTCGCAAGGAACACCAAGCAACCACTGGAGGAAGCCTAGGGTTCCATGGAACACTGGTTGAGAAACCCTGCCTTAGGGGTTATGATACCGCTTACAGAATATACCAAAATCTACACTAATAAGGAAATACATACTGTATGTAGGTAAGTTGCATTCAGAAATAAGATGGAATTTGTCCAAGTAATGATCAAATTATAATATACCCATGAAGTTATCTGTGCCCGGTTAACGTGATCGTAAACCCTCACCTTGTAAAACAACCCATTCAGTCTAAAATAGAAATGAAAGACAAAACATTTGTGTATAAATTATAAATACCCTTCCCCTTTTTTTTTTATAAGTGATCACATTCCCTCTGTTCTCAGCTGCATAAGAGATGGGGGAGGAGAAACAGCAGCACACTGAGCTTTACAAGGAAAGGCTGTGTGGGGGGATGTGTCAGGACAAGTCTAATCATTGGAGGAGAATAGGCTGAGTTCCCAGCATAGCTAGAGAACTGACCATGGTGTCAGTGGTGGCCTGTCCATAAGAGGCACAAGGGCGCCGATCCCTAATCCAAGCACTCTGCCCCTGATCTACATGCAGGGCACTGGACGCATGTATTTCGATGGGGTTTTATTTTTTGGAAGCACATGATTAGAGCCCCAGGCTCTTATTGGCTTCAAAAAAGTGTGGGCTCGGGGGTGCAGAACACTGCGCTCTGAGCCCACCCAGTTCTGTGACAATAGCGAATAAGTATTCCCTATTGTCTTCCTGATTCTCCTCCTGGCCAATCAGGAAGCTGGTGGGCGGACAGGTATGGGGGGATCGACCGACCGAAGGGGGGGTTTGTTGGCAGGTGGTATGTTTGTCCCCCCTAAAAAATGGAGCACCAGCAGCCACTGCATGGTGTGTTCTCCTGCTTAGTTTGATCAGTTTTTAAAAGGGAAGCAGAGAGATTGGCAGGAACACCAGAGATTTTACATAAAAGAACCAATACAAAGAGAACAAGATACGTTATCATACAAGTACATGGTACAGCAGGCACATGTCAGGAATATGAAATGTTGGGTTTACTGTACATACTCTTTAAGCCACACTCTGGTAGAACCTTCAATGAGATCGATTAAGCATATCAGGCTGAGAGACCGTGCTGATGAAGTTGAGGATGATTCAAGATGATGGAGCTTTAAGATGGGCCTGGAAATCAAGATAGTTTTTATTTTTATAAATAGTTTTATCTCTAGATTAATTTAAATATGTCAGTTTACTTAGAGGGTATTTAATCAAATTCCTGGGGTGTGTGGCATTATTTGTGGTCTTAATCTTTGGTGTATTATCATCTTGATCATGTAACACTGGTTAAAGAGGTGTAAATTTTATCCATGTGAAGATATTAATGATTCTTCCTTAAAAATATTTTGTTCACATTTTGCACCATTTCCACCTTACTTCTGAAAACATGTAGATTACGAAACACATTTATTTCTTATTAGGACTAATGGACTATAGTAGGACATAGACATGGTAACATTATTATCATGAGAGATATCAGGGCCGCTGTTAGAAATCATGGGGCCCCATACAGCCTACCTGACGGGGCCCCATTGACCCCGCCCACAACCCATCCTGGCTCCGCCCATAACCCCACCCCTGCCTCCACGCTGTCAGGGCAGGAGGCAGGAGCTGGAACATTTAACATTTACAGCGCCCCACCAATCATAACTGCATCTGAATGGGAGAGATGTCAGTGTTTTGACATCTGTGCCCATTCAGTTTGTGTCTTCTTACGGAGCTTTCAATCAGGTCTGCATGAAAAAGGACCTAATTGCAAAGCTTGGGTGAAAGGTTATGAAAGGAGAGTGGTTTGGGGGTGGTAAAAATGCAGCTTGGCTATGTATTTTTACTGTCCCTTCCCCCATCACATGTGTAAAAGTAGCATCTCACTATGTGCTCATGGTCATTATCATTATGATGATCAGAGCACAGCAGGTGCTGTGTGGCTCTGTCAGTGTAACATGACTGTGTGATGCTGACTTTGTTATGGCTGTGCTGAGTTATAGTCTGTAACACACAGTACAGTCATATATCAGGAAAGTCAGCACCACACAGTCATGTTACACTGACAGAGCCATACAGCACCTGCTGTGCCCTGATCATCATAATGATAATAACCATGAGCACACAGAGTCTAGGGACTGCACATGCTACAATAGTGTGACCTGTCAGTGTGTGTGTGTGTGTGTGCAGGGGACTGCTTGCCTGTGCACCACTGCCATTGGCCAGATTACTCGTGCTGCTCTGTCTGTCTCAGCCGTCCCAGTGATAAGTCCCTCAAGCTGCAGCACTTACTGGATGAAGGGAGCCGTATAACAGTAATATCCATCCGCCGGAGAGGCATACAGTGAGCAGGAAGAACTTTAGTTTGTGCAGGTATACTGAGAACAGCATGCGGCACAGCATTGTATCCCTGCACCCGAAAATAGAAAAAAAGTCCCTCTTCTGCTTTCACCTCCTGGGCCCCTCTGGTAACCTGATGGGGCCCAGGAAATGAATATATATTCCTTATATATGTTAGTAATCAAGTGGGTGCAGGTTAATATAGTTATTTCGTTTTTTTTTTTTTTTTCTTTTTCTTTTTTTTTTTTTTTTAGCTAGAAGTTAAAAGCTGCTCGGGCCCCCCCTGCTGGCCGGGCCCGGTACAACAGGGCTGGTTGTACTGCCCTATCAGCGGCCCTGAGAGATATACACCACCACTCAAAGGCAGGTCCTGGGAACTCAGAGATAATTGCTCCAGGTGAAGGGATCCGGGTGCGAGCGACAGCATGCAGATAATGTGGATAATGACAGAACTGTGGACAATATTGCAACACTCTATATATTTATTTGTTGTCTGCCACCATGTTAACCAGCTATGAGTAAGCACTAGCCTTAGTGCGAAACGCGTCAGCTGTTAGCATCTTTCGCTGTGATGTAATTTGCTGTGTCCTGAATATTATTTGAATAAAGCATCGTTTTAGCATTGGAGTTTGGCCGTCCAGAGTTCTGTCATTATCCACATTATCAACATTATTATCATGATTAAGGCCTTTTTTTGGATATTATTATTATTATATATATATATATATATATATAGATATATCTCACAAAAGTGAGTACACCCCTCACATTTTTTTAAATATGTCATATCTTTGCATGTGACTACAATGAAGAAATTACACTTTGCAACAATCTAAAGTAGTGAGTGTATAGCTTGTATAACAGTGTAAATTTGCTGTCCCCTCAAAATAACTCAACACACAGCCATTACACCCCTTTCACACCAGGGCGTTTTGCAGGTGCTATAGCATTAGAAATAACGCCTGCAATCCGCCCTAAAGAAGCTGCACCATTCACACTACAGCGGTGCACTGGCAGGACGTCAGAAAAAAGTCCTGCCAGCAGCTTTTTTGGAGCGGTGAAGGAGCGGTGTGTTTACCGCTCCTCCACCGCTGCTCCCCATTGAAATCAATGGGGCAGCGCTGTAATGCCACCGGCAAAACGCCGCTATTGCGGTGTATTGCCAGCGGTTTTAACCCTTTTGGGGCCGCTAGCGGGGGGTAAAAGCGCCCCGCTAGCGGCTGAAATGCGCCGCAAATCTGCCACAAATCCGGCGGTAAAACGCCGCTAAAAATAGTGGCGTTTTACCGCCGACGCAAAGGGCGGTGTGGTGTGAAAGGGCTCTTAATGTCTAACTGCTGGCAACAAAAGTGAGTACACCCCTAAGTGAAAATGTCCAAATTGGGCGTAAAGTGTCAATTGTTTTATGGCCACCATTATTTTCCAGCACTGCCTTATGTAGAGCAACCTTTATGTAGAGCAACAATAATTTTTTTTCAGATCCTCTGAGGGTTCTTTGCCATGAGGTGCCATGTTGAACTTCCAGTGACCAATATGATAGCAATAACAGTAAATTTAACACACCTGCTCTCCATTCACACCTGAGACCTTGTAACACTAATGAGTCACATGACACCAGGGAGGGAAATGGCTAATTGGTCCCAATTTAAACATTTTCACTTAGGGGTGTACTCATTTCTGTTGCCAGCAGTTTAGACATTAATAGCTGTGTGTTGAGTTATTTTAAAGGGGACAGCAAATTTACACTGTTGTACAAGCTGTACACTCACTACTTTGCATTGTAGCAAAGTGTAATTTCTTTAGTGTTGTCACATGAAAAGATATAATAAAATATTTACAAAAATGTAAGGGGTGTACTCACTTTTGTGAGACACTGTGTGTGTGTGTATGTATATATATATATATATATATATACACACTATATTACACACACATGAATTTTAATGGCATCCCAGTCTTAATCTATAGGTTTCAATATTAAGTTGGCCCACCCTTTGCAGCTTTAACAGCTTCAACTCTTCTGGGAAGGCTGTCCACAAGGTTTAGGAGTGTGTATATGGTAATGTTTGACCAATCTTCCAAAATCACATTTGTGAGGTTAGGCCATGATGCTGAAAAGAAGGCCTGACTTGCAGTCTTGGCTCTAATTCATCCCAAAGGTGTTCTATCAATTAAAGTCAGGACTCTGTGCAGGCCAAGTTCCTCCACCCCAAACTCACTCATCCATGTTTTTATAAACCTTGCTTTGTGCACTGATGTGCAGTCATGTTGGGACAGGAAGGGGCCATCCCCAAACTGTTCCCACAAAACTGGGAGCATGAAATTGTCCAAAATGTCTTGGTATGCTGATGCCCTTAAGTTCACTGGAACTAGGGGTCCAAGACCAACCCCAGATAAACAATCCCACATCATAATCCCCCCTCCACCAAATGATTTGGAGAGGTGGCCAAATACTTTTGCCAACATGGTGTGGATAAGCGAGTTTGGGGTAGAGGAACTTGAATGGCCTGCACCCGATAGAACACCTTTAGGATAAATTAGAGCGGAGACTGTGAGCAAGGCCTTCTTTCCAACATCAGTGCCTACCCTCACAAATGTGCTTCAGAAAAAATGGTCAAATATTCCCATAGACACTCATAAACCTTGTGGCGAGCCTTCGCAGATGAGTTGAAGTGTGACCCTGTAAGATTATATCATTTGAGAACTAGGCAACTTCATATTTTATCATTTAAAATCAGAAAAAATGATATCCAGTGCCCTGAGAGGAAGCCATTTACTTTCTCCACATCTCTCTGGAAGCCACCCCAAGTGACTATTTTTGAGACTAGGTTTGCCAGCTTGCCAAACATGTAAGAATGACAACTCCTTCCTCTCCTCTATTCTTTGCCCCCTTTATGATTGCATACCTCACAATTTTTCAGATGGCAACAAGGGACACCTTTTAGAAAAAGTATGTAGGTATAGGACATGCCCCCTTAAAGAAGAGTCATACCGGAAAAAAAAAGATTAGTTAAACCCACAAGTGCTTTTTTTTAACACTATTATTCCTTTATATGGCTTTTGAAATGTACAAATTCAGCAATTTAGAAATTGAATGAAAGGTTTAGCATTGGAACCCCTTTTTTCAAAGATAAATAGTGCATTTTACATACATCTATATAGATCATACCAAAATGAGGGACAAATGAGGAGGAAAGAAGGATAGAGGGACTTTGTTCCAAATCAGGAACAGTCCCTCGCAGGGGCGGACTGACAACTCATGGGGCCCCCGGGCAATAGGAGATTATGGGGCCCCCAGGCAATCAGAGATTATGGGGCAACATAGTATACACAAACACACACACACAGTATACAACCACACAGTACACACAGACATGTTTCTATTGGCTGAGAAGGTACTGGAGAGGTGAGGCAGCTATAAGCTCTGGATTTTTAGACCAAAAGTATGTCGGTAAGGGACATTTCAGAGACAGATATAAAAAAAACTGATTTTTACATACTGTCCCTAGTTTTAATGAGGCTGGCAACCCTGATGGTCCCCCCTAGTGGCCCAGGGCCCTAAGGCAGTGCCCAAGTGGCCGAATGGTCAGTCCGTCCCTGGTCCCTCAAAATCAGGGGCAGTTCCTTGAAATCAGGGACAGTTGAGAACTATGTGATTGTGTGTTAGATTGTTGGGAGGATCTATTAGGTATGATTACATAGCTGCCCATCTACACAAACTCTGCCTCCACCATACAAATTTAATGAATATTATTACACTTACAGAATATTTTATTGTATTAAAGCTCTGCGTATTAGAGCTCTGTGTAAGCAAAGAGCATGTAATGCAAACTTTCTGGAGTGACAACGGTACATACTTTATGTCTGCAGAATTTCCGCTTGTTCCTCCCTACACCTCTCAGTGGGAGGTGAAATCCTCATGTCACGTGACAATGATAAATGGCACCAGAAACAAGGTATTTTGGAGAATTAGACTGAATTGAGCCATAGGGAATTTTTTTAGGGCTTTTATTGGTGTATTTGGTGGTGGCCCATATAAAATGATCTGCATGGGTTTATTAACACCTTAAGTGTCCTAATGCACACCAAACATACTAAGCAAACTTCAAAAAGTGTCCATGCGTTATTTTTTATAAATTGATTTAGGTTTATTGATGTCAGATTTGTAGATAATAAGGCATGCTATATTAGTGACAAGTCCTATTTATGGGTTATAAGAAATTATGAGCCAAATTAATTTGTCTTTATTAATGGAGTGAGTGTTTTTTTTAAATTTATTTAACTATTATAAAAATATAAGCCAAAGCTTTAGTAATTTTTTTCCAACAGTTTGTTTTCCATTTGCGCTTACCATGTGCTCTGTTATAAAAAACACAAAAACAGATCTGGAGCTGTTGAAAGCCTACTGTGACTGATGTAAAAACTACATGACATAAAGTCACGCTAACTTTACATTGTGATTTAGAGAAAGATTTTGGAAAAACATAAATAACATATATAAATAACAAGTGCTGAAGACCCGATGGACAGGGTTTACTCAGGGGTCCTGTGCCAAGCGCAACTGCTGGCCTTACTTTGATAGTGATAATGAATGAGCCTATAATGATATGACTTTCCACCTCATACAAGTTATAGGTACGTGCAGCATTAAAGAAAACTAAATATACAGGATATTGGCATATATAGATAAAAATAAAGGTATTTTTAATTCATTGCAAAAACATATTGTACATGAAAGACGCAAATTATATTATATCAAAGCTTGGTTAATTATAACTATTATAACTCTTGGTTAAGTAAATATCGTTAAAATACAAGAGGCATGTATGAATTCTTATAATACATATACAAAGCCATTCCAAGGGTATTTGCCCTTATGAGAGAGGTACCATCATCCCTGTATAATTACAACAATCTTATTGAGACTTTATTGGTTGCAAAACACAACATACTTTAATCGCTTCATCCCCAAAAGATTTTACCCCCTTCCTGACCAGAGCACTTTTTACGATTCGGCACTGCATCACTCTACCTGACAATTGCGTGGTCATGTGACGTTGCACCCAAACAAAATTGCTGTCCTTTTTTTCCCACAAATAGAACACCTGCGATTTTTTTTTTTTGTGCTATAAACAAAAAAAGAGTGACAATTTTGAAAAAAGCAATATTTTTTTACTTTTTGCTATAATAAATATCTCCAAAAAAATATAATTTTTTTTTCTCAGTGTAGGCCAATATGTATCCTTGTACATATTTTTGGTAAAAAAATAAAATAAATCGCAATAAACATATATTGATTGGTTTGCACAAAAGTTATAGTGTCTACAAAATAGATGATAGTTTTGTGGCATTTTTATTATTTTTTTTTATTCGTAATGACGGTGATCTGCGATTTTTATCGTGCCTGGGACATTATGGTGGACACATCGCACACTTTTGACACTATTTTGCGACCATTGTCATTTATACAGCGATAAAAAGGCTATAAAAAGGCACTGATTACTGTGTAAATGACACTGGCAGGGAAAGGGTTTAACCCTAGAGGGCGATCAAGGGGTTAAGTGTGTCTTAGGGAGTGATTCTAACAACTCACATGATAGCGATCACTGCTCCCGATGACAGGGAGCAGTTATCTATGTCATGTCGCAAGGCAGAACGGGAAAAAATGCCTTATTTACATAGGCACTTCCCCATTCTGCGGGCCCATGACACGGTTTGCCTACCACTGCCATTGTGCCGACGTATATAGGTGCGCACCAGTTGGCAAGTGGTTAAAAAAAAATATTTTTATTTACATATTTTTTTCAATTGTATCTCGTTCATCCCCTACTTCTTCTCCTTCCTTACAATCCAACATATTGTAACCTGGACTGAAGTGGAACTTCTTCCTTTACTGCTGCTGTATTACCCTTCTGCAGCGTGGACAGGGATAAACTGAATATTCATTAATGCAGAAGGGCAGAATCCGGGGACAACTTTGAAATGCTTGTCTATGGAGTGTCTCCAGTGCAAGGGGCAGCCATCTTGGCTCGGTCTGATTCAACCCTGGAGGACAGTGATTGACTGATGCAACAGAGCAAGAGGAACTAGGTCTTGAGGCTAGTGAGAAAACAGGAGAGGACTGCCTTGAAGCAAGTAGGTGTGTGGGTAAAAGACTGGGCTGCTTCTGCTGACTGAACAGAACCCTACCAAAGCTAACCACAATCGAGAGAAGCAAAGAGATTGCTCAACTTGCCTCGGAGATTGAAAACTGTCTCCCTGAGAAGATGTGAGTTATGGGTTGTGATTTGGATGCCTGGTGAGATCAGGATGTACTGGAGAGTACTCCTACCTCTTGTGAGGAAGAAAAGGAGGGACTGTCTCAGCAGGACTGAAAGAGAGACATTACAGCAATTCTTATCCTTGTCTGAAGATTTGAACCAAATCAGAGCACGTGTCTGGAGATCCAGAGGAGGGCATCCTGGGTCTCATAAGAGACTAATATTGTACAAGTTCATCTGTTATCTGCTGGGAACTGTTGTGCTTCCTTCAAGGGCCCCAACTTTGCCAGCCAATGATTTTTTTTCATCAATCTCTGGTCAGTGGGATACAATTGAGACTGTTATAACAAGTTAGGACTGTCTTTGAATGCTGTTGCTAGGTAAATACAGTTCAGTTCTGTTAGTTACTGTTGGTCAGAATACTACAGGTGATTAACCATATCTCTCAGAGTGACGTTATTGTCTCATTAGTTGTATAAGTACAATTACTAATCCTCTCACACTTTAAGATACACTTGGCCTAATAAATTCTACCTCAAGGTGTGTCAGTAAGTGCTGGGTAAGAAAAGTGTGTCTTCAAGTGTGCAAAGAAATTGCAAAATAATTCAGCGGCTCCTCTGGGGTTAACAGTAAAATATATGTTTTGGTTTTAATAATGGCAGGTTCATTTTTAATTGTACAGCTGAAATCATTCAGATCTTACTGTATCTCCTGAAGGATTGGTGTATACAATCCACAAAACGAGACAAGAAGAAACCTGCTCTCATTCCCTTCATTGCAGATATAGAAATATTTAGGGACATTATGCTCCATGTTTATACAGTATTTATTTGGATAAGGAAGGGTAACAGAATCAGGCCATTTAACATACAGTGCTTTGCAAATGTAGTCACCCCCCTTGGCTTTTTACATATTTTGTTACATTACAGCCATTAGTTCAATGTTTTTTTAATCTGAATTATATGTGATGGATCAGAACACAATAGTCTAAGTTGGTGAAGTAAAATTAGAAAAATAAATACATAAAACTATTTTTCAGAAGTAAAAAACTGATAATTGATAATGTATTCACCTCCTTTGTTATGAGGCCCATAAAAAGCTCTGGTGCAACCAATTACCTTCAGAAGTCACATAATTAGTGAAATGATGTCCACCTGTGTGCAATCTAAGTGTCACATGATCTGTCATTACATATACACACCTTTTTGAAAGGCCCCAGAGGCTGCAACACCTAAGCAAGAGGCACCACTAACCAAACACTGCCATGAAGACCAAGGACCTCTCCAAACAAGTAAGGGACAATGTTGTTGAGAAGTACAAGTCAGGGTTAGGTTATAAAAAAATATTCAAATCTTTGATGATCCCTAGCAGCACCATCAAATCTATCATGAAAAAAATGGAAAGAACATGGCATAACAGCAAACCTGCCAAGAGACGGCTGCACACCAAAGGAGGGCATTCATCGGAGAGCAGCACAGAGACCTAAGGTAACCCTGGAGGAGCTGCAGAGTTCCACAACAGAGATTGGAGAATCTGTACATAGGACAATAATAAGCTGTACGCTCCATAGTGTTGGGCTTTGTGGAAGAGTGGCCAGAAGAAAGACATTACTTTCAGACAAAAAGGTATTGAGTGTGCGAAGAGGCATGTGGGAGACTCCCAAAATGTATGGAGGAAGGTGCTCTGGTCTGATGAGACTAAAATTGAACTTTTTGGCCATCTAGCGAAAACCCAACACATCACATTACCCAAAGGACACCACAGTGAAACATGGAGGTGGCAGCATCATGCTGTGGGGATGTTTTTCAGTAGTCATGACTGGGAAACTGGTCAGAGTTGAGAGAAAGATGGATGGTGCTAATTACAGAGACATATTCTTGAGCAAAACCTGTACGACTCTGTGTGTGATTTGAGGCTAGGGTGGAAGTTCACCTTCCAGCAGGACAATGACCCCCAAACACACTGCTAAAGCAACACTTGAGTGGTTTAATTGGAAACATGTAAATGTGCTGGAATGGCCTAGTCAAAGTCCAAACCTCAAACCCCTATGGTCAGACTTAAAGATTCCTGTTCACAAGCGCAAACCATCCAACTTTAAGGAGATGGGGCAGTTTTTGCAAGGAGGGATGGGCAAAAATCCCAGTGGTAAGATGTGGCAAGCTCAAAGAGACTTATCCAAAGTGACTTGGAGTTGTGATAGCCTCAAAAGGTGGCTCTACAAAGTATTGACTTTAGGGGGGTTAATAGCTATGCACATTGACCTTTTCTGTTATTTTGTCCTATTTGTTGTTTGCTTCACAATAAAAGAAAAAAAAATCTTCAAATGTTTGTAAATTAAATAATGCAAATCTTCAAACAATCCATGTTAATTCCAAGTTGTGAGGCAACACAACACGAAAAATGCCAAGGGGGTGAATTCCTTTGCAAGGCACTGTATGTATACTATATATTGAGAACATCTGTACCAGCTCAAATATTTTAGAATGTGATCCACATTTTCTCAATAAGATTGTTGTAAATGTATTTTTATTTAAAACGTAGTTTGCTTTGCAATTATTTCCTCCAGATCTGTGCAGTATTCCAGCATAAAGCCTTGCCTCTGTGTAGGAATTTTCTGTAATAAAGACTGGTCACTGTTGCTCGCTCTCTCTTTGTACAGGATGACTGGTCTTGTATCCAACCCTACTCTGTTTTTCTGCAAGCAGCCTGTATTGGGTAAAGCTTTAGTGTCCCAGCCACAGCTTTGCTGTCTGCATAGGGTATGTGGAGCACAGTGATGATGTCACTACAACTTTACAAGTTAATATCTGGATTGGTAAAGGCCTTTGTAGCATACAAGTCGGATTGATATATTCTTTGTGGTTATTGAGGAATATATTTACAGTAAATGAAAGTTTTTGTGCCCTGCAGTCAGCTATAACTGTATTTATTGATTTACCTAACAATGATCTTCTTAGAAAAACATTGAGTATATGTAACCAAACATTATATAGGTGTGTAGTCGCTTTTGTTTTGCATGAAAAAAAAAACTGCAACTGTTTATATTGCATTATTATTATTATACAGGATTTATATAGCGCCAACAGTTTGCGCAGAGCTTTACAATGCTAGGGCAGACAGTACAATTACAATACAATTCAATACAGGAGGATCAGAGGGCCCTGCTCGTTAGAGCTTACAATCATGAATAGTCTTTCCTTCTCATTTATTGCAATTATATCTTTGCCTAAAATAGCTAAATTTTGTGTTTAGAAATTTCATAGAACTTTCCAATTCTCCAATACCAGAGATCTCTATGTAGATGGAAAGCAGGAGACTTGAAGGTGCACAGTAAGGTGTAGTGATTAATGCGATTAAGGCCGTTCACTTCACAGAATACAGATACCTCTAAAACGTATTTTACAATAAGTGAATATAAGGAGTCATAAATGCACTTCTCTGAGGAGAACACCTAAATCCAAAGGAGATAAAGGACAAGTTGGTGTATTGTGGGATCTATGTCCCCTTTCTCAAGTCTGTGTTCAAAAGAATAACCTGTTATGTAGCAGATTCTCTGAAGAGAAGGACAACACCTAAATCAAAAGGAGATAAATGAAGGAAAAGTTGGTGTATTGTGAGATCTACGCCCCCTTCTTCAAGTCTGTTTTCAAAAGAATAACCTGCTATGTAGCAGATTCTCTGAAGAGAAGGACAACACCTAAATCCAAAGGAGAAAAATGAAGGAAAAGTCAATGCGTTTTGGGAATCTACGTCCCCTTCTTCAGGAAACCTTATTAATTGTTTCTTTTCCCAAGCCTGTAACTAGACAGTGCAGATAAAGCAGCAGACTGATTAGGTCATCTCTCTGTCACTCTTCTCTGTCCTCCTATCAGCATTCTCTTTATTAGTGTATGAATACTACATCACAACTGATTGGCTCGTTTTTCTGCTTCTCTCTCTCCTCTAATCTAAGCTCTACTGCACAGAGACTGCAATAAGCCTGTACAAAATCAAATTCGGGTACTTAAACTGCATGCATTTAACATTTAAAATATACATTTACATTTAAATATACAGTACATTTAATGGTTTATTATTGAATGCAGAGCCATTAACCGGTGTTTTTTTTTTTTATATGAAATTGGAGTTCAGCTTTAGGTAAATATCCCAAGTCTTCCATATGAACATTTCCTACATTGTAAACACTACAGAAGTCTGTGCCAGCCCGTGGCTATACCCAAAAACAAACATACAAATGCAGCTCGTAAAACATTGCGATCTGATAGGCAGCATCAGAGGCTCTCAGTTGACAGGCCAGGTTGAAGGCTTCTACAGTGATTGAGTCAATAAAGCTGTGCTCATGGTTTTAAAGTACAAAGCGTGTTACAGAACACATGCAATGCAGGCACTGCTACTGGAAGACCTGGGCTAATTAGATAAGGTTGAGCCAGCGAAGTTACCAATAGCAACCAATTATATTTCAGCTATCATCAATTTAGAGCAGACAGGGCCTTTACAAATAAAGGATAATAGATTACTCAGGAGTGCTGCACTTTGATAACTTTATTCTGACTTATTAAATTAGTCCGTGTGCTCTTTCCTTGCAGCGTCATCGATGTACCAATAGGTCAGACAGGAGGATTGACAGTAAGGCTAGGGTAAAATAATAAAAGGATGTGAAAGAGTCATGTTTACCTGATATTTACATATGCATACTGGCTAGCATTCTGCTTTGCATAGAAAATATAACAAGCAGTTTACACATCCAAATGCCAGGAGCAAATTAACAGTAGGGTTTTCCCACAGGGACTTTTTAGGTGTTGGCTCTCAATTTTAGAAATGTTTGATAGAAAGAAACAAGGATGTTTTAATGTGCTGCTTTACATGCATAACTCTCAAGTCCAAGTATTCCCCTATTACCAAATGCTAATCGGTGACATTTAGTAGATTTACAAAATCAAGAAATTGAATATATTATGTGATCAGCTGCTGACCTCAACTGCCACGTTGGGCTTTTTTTTAAAGGGAAAAAATAATGTATTGTCAGTGAGCACATATTTTGAGTTATTATTACCGTATTGACTTTCATATCTGTAAATGCTTACCTTCCCCTATTTCTGTTATTGTACAGTATTTAATGCAGAAATTGAAGACTTAATGCAGAGATTGTGTTACACAAGGAGTCAATTTTAATAGGTCGGCGACCTTCCGGCTAAGTTCACACCTCAACACAGAGTGGCTTACAGTAGGGGTCCGGTGCGTCCCCATTCACTGTTTCAGGTCTGATTTCAGCCCGAATTTTGGGCTGAATTTGGACCTGAAAGGACCAGAAGACGCACTTGGCTCCAGCGCAATTTGCAACAGAAGCAGCTCCAGAGATGTGTGAACAATCGTTCACACATAGTTACAATCTCCTCACATGAGAATTAGATACGGAGAAAACTGCATCCAATTTGCAATAGTGTGAACCCAGCCTTAAGCTAGGCATACACTTGGCAATTTGATCAATTGATTGAACCTCTTTTCAATTTTTGTCAAATTTCCAAAGCTTTTTAGGACAAAAAGTAGTTTTTTGCACTTTTTTAAATTTGACTCAGGGCTCTGTCATGGTTATGTAGTAATCTTCCTCTGTTTGCTTACCTCTCCTCATGCGTTCAGACTAAGAAGCCAGCCACTTCCACCTGGTGGTTTTTATAACCTCTCCTCTAAGCGTGGCTCTACCCCAGGCCCTATCAGGGAACCCTATATTAACCTGTGCACTGCAAGCCAGCAGTGCTGATCAACCATTGTGTATCATTGTGTGTTTGGCTTCCTGTTTCCTGCTTGCCGTGTGCTCTATGTTTGTCTCTGTTACAGACCTTGGTGTGTTCTCAATGATTCCTGTCTGCTTTCGACCTTGACCTTTTGGCATGTCCCCGACCATCCCTGTCTCCCTGTGACCCTGAACATTTGGCGTGTACTCTGTTGTTCCTGTCTGCTAGTTGCCCTGACCTCTGCCTTATCCCCTTACTTTCCTTGTTGTTCCAGCCTGCTGCTTCCTTCTCCTGTAGTCTACTGTGAGTGTGAGCTGTGAGACCCTAGGGCCAGACTAGAGACCTGGAGCCAGACTGCAGCGAAGTCCATCCTCACCACTGGAGGCTATGGTGAACACCTGCTGGCTCTTAGACTCCACGCCCTGGGGAATCTATGCTCTAGCTCCTACTGGGATCTATGTTAGTGATCCTGTAGATCTGTGTCCTAAACCTCCCTGGGTACAATCCGCAGCAGTCAGTCCTAAGGTCCACTACCTAGCGGTGCACTTTCGACTCCTACGGAGTGCATCTGTCACCTGGACTCAGGTGACCTGACAGGCTGTGTGTTGTGACGCTCACAATGAACGGAGTTCGGCACACAGTACATCGGGAGGAGGACACAGCGGGAGGACATTGCAGGACCCTGGGGACAAATTAAGTAATTTTCCCAGAATACTGCGATGCAATCCTGAGTGTGGCTCGGGGTTACTGCTTTTGGTAATGCTCGGGATCTCCACCGGGGAGGATAAGTGTATAAATGTAGCAGGGGAGTATGTTGAAATATACATAAAGGTCCCAGTTTGACTTTAACGCCCCTCGTACATTGCCTGCAACACAGGGATTGAATTACTAAAATTGGAGAGTGTAAAATCTGGTGCATCTTTCCAAAGAAACCATCAGCTTCCATTTTTTTTGTGAAAGCTTAATTGAACAAGCTAAGTGATTACCATGCGCGGCTGCACCAGATTTTGCACTCTCCAGTTTTAATAAATTCAACCCCACAGTGTTTCACTTGGAAGAACGTAATTTTGGTCCACAATTTTGAGTTTCTCTCTTCAGTTGTTATAAGGTGTCAGAAAACATTTTAATTGTAGCACTTCTCTTCATCTATCAATATTAAGAATTACTGGCAATGGTCATGACTATGCAAGAGGTTAATAGAAGTGGGTGAGTCACATATGAGGCACCACTTAGTAAGTTGGCAAATAATGTGATGGAAAGGAACAGCATGTTGTGTATTTTTCCATTTGTAATAGTTAAAGAGGAATTTTATGCTACCTGTCAGTCTTCTGTTAACCTTGTGGCTAATGTATACAATCTTAATACTTCTTGGTGACATGAATGTGTCACTTTTAATAATCAATGTAATATGGCCTACATTAAATGTATTCTGCATAGTGTATATGACTGTTCATCTGTTGGGATCTGAAGTGGGCAGAATGATATCACACACTCCCCTCTCCTGGGTTAATGTATGAGCTGGCAGGACATCAGAATCTTGGCCTACTAAAATGCAAATGAACGACATGCCAAAGAAACAGCATCTTGCAAATGAATACAAAAATACAAACACTAGCTATATAACATTATATCTATATATAGTATATATCATTTATTACAGCTGTTTATATCGCGCTGATAAATTATAAAGCTCTTCAAAAATATATTGTATATTCACATGATTTCTTGTCCTAAAGGAACTTGCAATCTAAGGTCCTTTACTCACATTCATACATACACAAAGGAAGATTTCCACAAAAAGGAGAAAAATGAACACAATCATACTAACTGTAAGTTATGTCCTTTGTGCTGATTTTTCAGATTTTATATTTAGGTAAATGAAAGCAGGCCATAGCTCAACCAAATCTCGTCTGGCTCGGCAGGTCCCAGCCGAGATTCGATCCATCTATGGGAGGGCTGGTTGTACTGAAGTCGATCCATCGATTCCTTTAGTAAATCTTCTCTAGTTTTAGTAAATCAACCTCATTGTGTTCTGCCGGTAGGGAAGGCTCCCTGCCAGCAGAACACAATAGCCCCGAAGGAGGGATTCTCCCATCAACACTGACTGTGGTTGCAGGAAAGAAAATTGCCTTTAGGCTTTAAATTTTAAATTTTTTACATTTTAAAATGAGGCTTTAATTTAACCCTGTCTTCCCCAGGCTCAGCTATCCTAGCCACTTACTAAATTCACAACAGTAACATCAGTTGGTATATGCAGTAAAGCATGCTTGTTATACACACAGTGGAACTGAAGGGGTTAATCCTCTGCATTGTGTATAAAGGCTGTGTGATCCTGTCTCTCTGATCTTCCTCTTCTTTAACTTACTCTAACCCATCTCTCGATAGAACAGAGCATTAGGAGTCAGGCTGCACATTAGTTTGGTGTGTATTACTAGAGAGTTGTTTTTTTTCTGTCCAGAAAGAGGATCAGAGGAGAATGAAAACTCCTCCTACAAGCTTAAGCAGACAGTGATACAAGTCACAAGACTGCTATATACTGCTAAGGAGAAAAAGTATTTAGCAGTTTATTTTTACTAAAATAATTGCATTTCTATGTTCTGTGTTCTGTGGGAGACCAGATTTAGTGAATGCAGGGTCCTGGGTTTTGTAAGACTTTAACCTCCCTGGTGGTATTCCCGTATATGTGGCTTGGGGTGAATTTTCATTACCAAAAGCGTTAACCCCGAGCCACACTTGGGATTGCATCGCAGAATCCTGGGAAACTTACTTACCTTGTCCCCAGGATCCTGCTATGTCTCCTCAATGTGTCTGCGGGCTGTGTACTCCACTCGCTCTATCACTGTGCCAGGCAGATGGGTACCACTAGGCAAACTAGTGTACTCCACTCACTCTATCACTGTGCCAGGCAGACGGGTACCACTGGGCAAACTAGGCATCCGCCTAGGGCGCACTGCTGCCTAGGGCGCCCGGGCCACTGGTGTTCCTACCCTCTTCTCTCTGCAGCAAGCAACCAAGTCTCACCATCTAGAAGCAGACGTCGCTCAGTTCACACAGTGTCAGAGGTTCAGCTGTGGCGGAAGAACTGTCCGGACTCCTGAATGAATGGAAGCAAGCAAACATTCATTGATGGGCGCTAGTAGGCTGCATTGATGGGCGCTGGTAGGCTGCATTGATGGGCGCTGGTAGGCTGCATCGATGGGCGCTGGTAGGCTGCATTGATGGGCGCTGGTAGGCTGCATTGATGTGCGCGGGTAGGCTGCATTGATGGGCACTGATAGGCTGCATTGATGGGGGCTTCATTAAAAAGGTGGTGTATATACGTGGGCAGGGCAAACGAGACGGGGGGCGGCAAAATTAGGTTTCGCCTAGGGTGTCAGTTCCCTACGAGGATGGAGCCCAGTGCCAAATTAAAAAAGTGAAAAAACATAATACAGTACATTGTAATCTTACATATTATATTACTGTATCAAACGATTTCACCTCCCCTTTTTCCCTAATGCTTTGTCCAGTGCCCTGCATGCAGTTTTATATTATATATACTGTTCTTTCTGCCTGCAAACTTGGGATTGGCCATTACAATCTAAAAGTGACCCTTTGCGTCAAAAGGTGTTTTAGACCAGCTAGAAAACAGCGATGATAAATTAGAACACTTGCAGAATTGAGCGATAGTGATTCGTGGGGAAATTCATCATTAAACACTGAAAGTAACAACAGCGACAATTCTGCAACTGAGCAAATTTCAGTGTTTTTGATTTGATTACATTATTGAATACATTTTATTATTATTATATTATTTGTTATAATTATTTATAGTTATCTATATTATAATTTATGAATTTGTGTTTCAAACTTCATACCCGGGATGTCTACTAGACTCTTGTTTGGACAGATTTAAGTGAGTTATTCCTAAGAAATACAGGCCTACAGTATAAAATGTCAAATTTCCATGCAAAACAATATATAGTTTTCAGCATCAAAAATCAGACATAATCATACCGTCAGGGAGGTTAAGGACCAGGCATTTTCTGTCACTTTTTGTTTACAAGTAAAAATCTGAAAATTCCTATGAACCCCTAAACATTATGATTGTTGTTAAGCACAGACCCTAGAGAATAAAATGATGATCGTTCCAATTTTTTATGCCACATGGTATTTGCACAGCAGTTTTTCAAACATAATTTTTTGGGAAAAGATACACTTTAATGAATTTTAATGCAAAAAAAAACACAATAACCCAATTTGTTAGTGCAATATAAAAGATGATGTTGCGCTGAGTAAATAGATATCGAGCATGTCACGCTTTAACATTGCGCTTGTGGAATGGCGACAAACTACGATACTCAAACATCTCCATAAGCAACGCTTTAACAATTTTTTACAGGTTACCTGTTTATGCCCTGTACACACGGTCTGACTTTCCGACGGAAATTGTGTGATCGGATCGGGTTGTTGGAAAATCCGATCGTATGTGGGCTCCATCTGACTTTTTCCGTTGGAATTTCCGACACACAAAGTTTGAGAGCTGGATCTAAAATTTTCCGACAACAAAATCCGATCGTTTAAATTCCTATCGTGTGTAGACAATTCCAACAGACATAGTGCCACGCATGCTCAAATAAATTATGAGACGAAAGCTATTGACTACTGCCCTCTTTCTAGTCCCGTCATACGTGGTTTACGTCACCTCGTTCTGAATGATAAGATTTTCCGACAACTTTGTGCAACCGTTTGTATGCAAGACAAGTTTGGGCCAAAATCCGTCAGAAAAAATCTGACGGATTTTGTCGTCGGAATGTCCGACCGTGTGTACAGGGCATTAGAGTTACAGAAGAGGTATTGCACTAGAATTATTGCTCTCGCTTTGATGTTTCTGATAATATCTCACATGTGTGGTGCGAACACCGTTTACATATGCGTGTGCGACTTACATATGCGTTCGCTTCTGCATGCGAGCACAGAGGGATGGGAGTGCTTTCATTCTTTTTAACTATTTTTTTATTTAATTTTATTATATAGTTACATAGTTAGTCAGGTTGAAAAAAGACACAAGTCTATCCAGTTCAACCACAAAAATTATACTATTCCTATTTCTTTTAATCACTTTTATTCCTATCACAAGGAATGTAAACATCCCTTGTAATAGAAATAAGGGTTGTCAGGTCCTCTTTATGGAGAGATCTGGGATCTATAAGACTTTGAAAGCAAAAGATAAAAAAAAAAATTGATGCCTTAAAAAAAAAAAAAAATTATTTACTTCCGCCCTACACCAGAAATGACATCATGACATTTCTCTGGTCCTCCTAGATCATTAGGTCGAGATGATTATAGACAATCTTGTCTCTCTTCACCTCAATGTGGTGCCATACAAACTGTCAAATCATTTCTTGCCGGTAAGAAAACCGTAAGCCCAAGAAACCCCAGCGAGTGGCCGAAGGGGGGTGACCTTCTCGCTGCTTCTAAAAGTGATCCAGCAGCTATTCAGCTGCTCAGATTGCTTCATGAGAAAGAGAACCAGCTGAATAAAAAGAATACGGGGGTTATGACTGATAGTGTCAGTTATGACCCCCGTAAACTACTTCAAAACAGTATCATATATACTGTATATACTGTAGACATGTCACTGGAGAAGTGGTTGAGGGGGTGTACATCTCACCTAGGTTGCTACACAGTGTGAGATGGTAAGTCCAGGATGGATCAGTTTCTCAGCAGCAATATGCTGCTGAGTTGTTATTTAATCTTGCCGGGCCTGGGTTTATATGGAATGGCAGGTAGGTTTGGTAGAGGGACCTGTCATTCCACACCCCCCATCCCTCGTTCCAGTTCTGGGTTTTGGATCAGGTGAGCTTTGATCCTAATTAGCCTGGGAAGGTAAAGGCTCTGCGGGCCTGCAGGTGTTTGCTCTCAGCCAGGGAAACGAACAGTCTGTGTGTTTGAGGAAGCTGCAAGCACAGCCACTGCTGGAGCTAAAATCCACCCTGCGATATCCAGGCGAAAGACGCTGTGTTTATAAGTGTCAGATAGGTGAGAAGAACCTGTTAGTAAGCGCCCAGCCGGGCTAGGTTGTTTGTTTTTGTTATTATTTTGTTCCTGTTATACACAAGAAGCACGGTGTTGCTGTATATTTTGTTTGTTGGACTGTTTGTACCACGAATAAACGCCAAGGTCTACTTTATAAAGTCCAAGTCTGCTGTGAACTGTGTCCAAACACACCCTACCCCGGGAAGATCCCTTACAATTGGTGGAGGTAGCGGGCAACACGGTTGCTAGGGGCAACGGTGTGGACAGACTTGGCTACAGCTGCTGATGTCCTGGGTGAAAGCTGCAACTACACTCCAAGAACAGTCCAGCAACATGGAGGAGATGCTGAAGCAGTTTATGCAAGTGAGTTTGCAACAACAGCAGGCTCAGACAGAGGCCAATAGACGACATGAACAGTCCATGGCTGCACAACAGCAGATGCATAAGGAAGAGTTGCAAGCTTTGCGCCAAAGCCAACAACAACTTATCGAGCACCTGATAGTAAATCGAGAGGCGCCTGTGGTTGCTAATCCACCCACAGTGATGGGAGCCGCTCCAGAGATTTTTTTTGGGAGAAGGACTGTGCAGAAAGCGCTGCAAAAGATGACTGCTGAGGACGATGTTGAGGCCTATCTAACAGTATTTGAGCGCGTGGCTGAGCGAGAGAAGTTACCAGCCGCTGAGTGGGCAGAGGTAATTGCGCCCTATTTAACAGGTGAACCTCAAAAGGCCTACTATGACCTTAGTGAGCAAGAGGTTAAGGACTATACTCGGCTAAAAGAGGAGATACTTGCCCGACTAGGAGTTACTACTGCAGTCCGTGCCCGGAGGGTACGCAACTGGAGCTACAGTCTGGACAAATCAGCGAGGTCCCAGATGTATGACCTAATCCATTTGGCAAGAAAGTGGTTGGAGCCAGACACTTCTACTCCTGCACAAATCCTAGAGAAGGTCGTGATGGATCGCTACCTCCGAGCGCTTCCTACTGACCTGCAACGCTGGGTGGGACAAGGTGATCCTAAGAATGCAAACGAACTTGTCAACCTTGTGGAGAGGTTCCAGGCGACTGAGGACTACCTCCGTGATGTTCCTGCAGCATCTTCACCTCCCCGGAGCGCCAGATCTGTGCCGTCAGCTGGTAAGAGACTTCCATCTATTGGGGGAGTGTGGAGGGGTGCTGATGGAGGGAAAAGGGCTCAAGTGGTGTCTCAGGGACAAAAGACTGGTGATGGTCCCGGGTGGCTAAGGGGCTCTGAAAAGGACTCCTTGCCAAAGAGACCAGGCCCTATCCAGTGTTGGAGATGTACACCCCCTCAACCTGGTGGCTGGGGACTTAGAGTCTAAAAAGCATATGAGTGTTGTGTGCATACATGGTGATACAAAAGTGTACCCTATAGTGCTGGCTAAAGTCGGGACTGAACAAGGCACCGTACAATATGAAGTGGGTGTGGTAAAAAAACCTCATGCATAATGTAATATTGGGGCGCGATTTTCCATTATTCTGGGCTCTCTGGGAAAAAAGAAAAATCCCCAAAAGGAGTGGGGATACCTCTAAGGGGGTTGCTTTGTCCCCTGTGAATGATAGAAGTGTGCAGGATGAAAATGATTGTTCTCCTTTGCAGGTCCTGGCTGGGGAGGAGGAGGCTCCTCCCACTGAGCAAAATATACTAGACTTAGAGGTGTCTAGGGATAATTTTGGCGCTGCACAATTACAGGACCCCACTCTCAAAAATGCGAGAGAGCAGGTTGCTGTTATGAATGGGGTACCTCAGGAACCAGATGCTGAAAAAAGATTTCCACATTTTTCGGTGACTAATGATCTTTTCTATAGAGTCAATAAGGTTAAGGATGAGATTGTGGAACAGCTTCTGGTACCTAAGCCGTACCGGCGTCAGGTGCTTGACATGGCACATAACCATGTTCTTGGGGGACACTTGGGGACTGACAAAACGCGAGAGAGGGTTCTCCAGAGGTTTTTTTGGCCGGCGATATATGATGACATTAAAAAATACTGCGAGTCGTGCCCCACATGTCAGGTTAGTGCCCCAGTGTCACATTTTCGCAGTCCTTTGGTTTCGCTCCCTATTATAGAGGTGCCTTTTGAGCGTATTGCCATGGATTTAGTGGGTCCCGTGGTAAAGTCAGCTAGAGGACACCAGTATATTTTGGTAGTCATAGATTATGCGACCCGCTATCCTGAGGCTGTACCCTTAAGAAACACTGCATCTAAAACAATTGCACGTGAGTTGTTTTATATGTTCTCTAGGACTGGGATCCCCAAAGAAATCCTAACTGACCAAGGTACGCCATTTATGTCAAAACTGATGAAGGAATTATGCAAACTATTTAAAGTCTCACACATCCGTACCTCTGTATACCACCCCCAGACGGACGGATTGGTGGAGAGATTTAATAAAACTTTGAAACATATGTTGAAGAAAGTGGTGGGAAAAGATGGTCGTGACTGGGATCATTTATTACCCTACCTCATGTTTGCTATTAGGGAGGTGCCCCAAGCATCCACAGGGTTCTCACCATTCGAGTTGGTCTATGGTCGTCACCCTAGGGGTCTACTGGACATTGCAAAAGAGACATGGGAGAGTGAGTCCACCCCATACAAGAGTGTTATTGAGCATGTAGCACAAATGCAGGACCGTATAGCCACTGTAATGCCCCTGGTAAGGGAACACCTCCAGAGAGCTCAAGAGGCCCAAAGTAGAATTTACAACCGGTCCGCAAGAATCAGGACATTCAACCCAGGCGATAGGGTCCTTATACTAGTCCCCACTGTTGAGAGTAAATTCTTAGCGAAGTGGCAAGGTCCTTATGAAATTGTTGAAAAGATCAGTGAGGTGAACTACAAGGTGCACCAACCAGGTAGAAGGAAGCCTTTCCAAGTTTATCACATAAACTTGATCAAGCCCTGGAAAGACAGGGAATCCTTGGTGGCGACAAATACTGTTAATAATTTGTCACCACCAATCCCTCCAGTCAAAGTAGGTGATGCTCTATCAGTGTCACAGAAACAGGAGGCTCTGGAATTTTTACAGAAAAACAAAAACAAGTTCTCTGACCTCCCAGGGCGTACCCACCTCATCCATCATCACATTGAAACTGAGCCTAGAAGCAGAGTAAACCTAAAGCCCTATAGGATACCGGAGGCACGTAGGAAAGCCGTATCTGACGAGGTAAACCGTATGCTTGATCTGGGGGTAATTGAGGTGTCACAGAGTGAATGGTCCAGCCCGATTGTGCTAATCCCAAAGCCCAATGGAACTTGGAGGTTCTGTAACGATTTCAGAAAGTTGAATGACATCTCCAAGTTCGATGCTTATCCTATGCCCAGGGTAGATGAGTTGATTGAGAAGTTAGGTAACGCCAGGTACATAACCACCCTCGATCTCACAAAGGGCTACTGGCAGATTCCACTTTCTGGCGAGGCTAAAAAGAAAACTGCATTCTCCACCCCTGATGGGCTATTCCAGTATGTAGTGATGCCATTCGGGTTACATGGAGCGCCTGCAACTTTCCAGAGGTTGATGGACTTGATTCTGCGACCACATCGGGATTACTCAGCCGCCTACCTCGATGATGTGGTCATTTTTAGCCCTGATTGGGAAAGTCACCTCTGTAAGGTACAGGCCGTGTTGGATACCATAAGTGATGCAGGGTTGACCATAAATGGCGAGAAGTGTGCTCTAGCCCTAGAAGAGGCCAAATATCTGGGCTACATTGTTGGGAGAGGATTGATTAAGCCACAGCTAAATAAAATTGAGGCAATACAGAATTGGCCTAGACCCCTGACAAGGAAACAGGTTAGAGCTTTCCTGGGTATTACCGGTTATTACCGTAGATTTGTGCCGAACTTTGCCTCAGTTGCTGCTCCACTAACTGACTTGACAAAGGGCGGAAAGACAGCAATGGTCACGTGGACCCCAGAGGCCGAGAAGGCTTTCCAAAGCCTTAAGTCTGCCTTGTGCCAACCACCTGTGTTAGTTACCCCCAATTTCAGGCGAGAATTTCTGGTCCAGACAGATGCCTCTAACACAGGCTTAGGTGCAGTACTCTCACAAGTAGTGAATGGTGAGGAGCATCCGGTGACATACTTGAGTAGAAAACTAACCCCGGCCGAGAAAAATTATGCCATTGTGGAGCGAGAATGTTTGGCAGTGAAGTGGGCCCTAGAATCTTTAAAGTATTACTTGCTAGGCAGGAAATTCAAGTTGGTGACAGACCATGCCCCCCTAACATGGATGAAGTTAAACAAGGAGAGAAATGCAAGAGTGACTAGATGGTTTCTGTCCTTACAAAACTTTAATTTCACTGTGGAACACAGGCCAGGGAAATTACAGGCAAATGCTGACGCATTGTCGAGGGTGAGTTGTCTGTGGGGACAAAAGGCTCAGCCCTCCGGTCTGAAAAAGAGGGGGGGGATATGTAGACATGTCACTGGAGAAGTGGTTGAGGGGGTGTACATCTCACCTAGGTTGCTACACAGTGTGAGATGGTAAGTCCAGGATGGATCAGTTTCTCAGCAGCAATATGCTGCTGAGTTGTTATTTAATCTTGCCGGGCCTGGGTTTATATGGAATGGCAGGTAGGTTTGGTAGAGGGACCTGTCATTCCACACCCCCCATCCCTCGTTCCAGTTCTGGGTTTTGGATCAGGTGAGCTTTGATCCTAATTAGCCTGGGAAGGTAAAGGCTCTGCGGGCCTGCAGGAGTTTGCTCTCAGCCAGGGAAACGAACAGTCTGTGTGTTTGAGGAAGCTGCAAGCACAGCCACTGCTGGAGCTAAAATCCACCCTGCGATATCCAGGCGAAAGACGCTGTGTTTATAAGTGTCAGATAGGTGAGAAGAACCTGTTAGTAAGCGCCCAGCCGGGCTAGGTTGTTTGTTTTTGTTATTATTTTGTTCCTGTTATACACAAGAAGCACGGTGTTGCTGTATATTTTGTTTGTTGGACTGTTTGTACCACGAATAAACGCCAAGGTCTACTTTATAAAGTCCAAGTCTGCTGTGAACTGTGTCCAAACACACCCTACCCCGGGAAGATCCCTAATGCCCCGTACACACGAGCGGACTTTTCGACATCCAAACTCCGACGGACTGAGTCCGGCGGACTATCCGATCGTGTGTGGGCTGCAACGGACTTTAGCGAAGCTAAAGTCTGACGGACTTTAGAAATGAAGCATGCTTTAAATTTTCCCGACGGAACTCCGCCGGACCCGGTCCCCTTTGAAAAATCCGCTCGTGTGTGTGCTACTCCGACGGACTAAAACCGACGCTAGGGCAGCTATTGGCTACTGTCTATGAACTTCCTACGTCGAATCCAGTCGTACGTCATCACGTTCGACTCCGTCGGAGTTTGGTGTGATGGTGTGTGGTCAAGTCCGTTCGGTCGAAAAGTCCGCCAGAACTCCGTCGGAACTCCAGCGGAACTCCGGCGGAACTCCTTTGGAGGTCTGTCAGACTTAATTCCTCTCGTGTGTACGGGGCATTACAATACGCATTGCGGTCTTGAAGTAGCTAGAGTAATATTTTGGCTTTTTACCTTTGTCCAGCTGTTGCATCCACTTCTCAAGATTACAGTAAGTGTGAGAAATGAAGGACAATATTCAGGCATGCTTATTTATAGCACCTATAAATCAAATGTGAAATAAAATAGCCTGAGTGTAACTAAAGGCAAAAATGTTGTTTAGTTTTGGATAGATTGAAGAAGGATTAAAACCTCTCTCAGGTTTTTATTGCTGTCTGTGCCCACCTTAATTTGCCCTATTTTCCGTTATCATTGAAAGTGAAATCCCAACTTTGTAGTTGTCCCCAGAACAGAAATAAAGGTGAAATATGGGACAGGAAGTGAAGAGAAATCTCCCCCAAAGGGACACAGATGAAAAAAAAAAGCCTGAAAACCATCCCATATCCCAAAAATGTTTTTCCTTTACATCTACTTTAAAACTGCATTATTTGCTCAATATATGCATCTTCATGCATTTATAAATAGGTCCCCAAGTCTTTGTGGTTGTAATATGTAGCTTCTTCTTTTCATATCTAAAATGCTAATGGGGAAATTTGGAGACAGATGCAGAGTGATTTCCAATTGATTTATACAGCAGAATGTGAAAAATGATTTACCATCTGGCCCTATTAACCTTATAATTAAAACTGAAAAATGGAAACCGTATATCAAAAAGATAATGAAATCCTTTATTTTTTTCTTAGCCACAGTACTTCATGTCAGATGAATTATACAACGTAGTAATGAAAAGATTGTGACTTCAAGCAACGCTGTTGCTAACTGCTGAAAAAACATATTTATTACTTCATATAAAGTATAAAAGTATATAAAGTAGAGTGCAAGGTCATTTTCTTCTATTGTTCAGATGTCTCGACCTCCTCCACATTCTTACTGTATACAGAATACAAAGAGAAATAAAGTAATGCCACGTGGCCTTTTTGAGGGTCTGATTTTTGTCCACCACTGGCACTCTTTGCATTCCAGAACCTAGCCAGGTACTCATTTTTGCATACTTTCAGGTGAAAAGTTGCAGATAGAGCTCACTTGCATACCAGCACTTGGTCTTGTGTGCTCTGGCCTTGCCAGAAAGTCATGAAAGATGGCCCCAATGAACTGATCGCTAAACCTCTTTAAATATATCTCCAATTTAAAGTGCTACTGAATCCACAACAGTAAAATCAGTCTGTATATGCAGTAAAGCATGTTTGATATACTCACTGTGGAACCTAAGGGGTTAATCCTTTGCATTGTGTAAAAAGGCTGTTTGATCCTGTCTTCTCTGAGCCTTTCCTTTTCCCACAGTTCCCAATCCATGTCCTGACAGTATAGAGCCTTGGGGGAACTCTGCACGTGCTCAGTTTGGTGTGTATTGCTAGAGAGTTTTCTTTTCCTGGGAGGGTGCGTGTGATAAGCACAGAGCCAATCAACAATGTCCAGACAGAGGGTCAGGGGTCCTTCAGCCTCATAGGACAGTCAGAGGAGAATTAAAACTCCTCCTACAGGTTTTAACCAGACACTGATAGACGTGGTAAGACTACGTGATACCGCTGATGAGAAAAGGTATTTAGCAGTTTATATTTACTAAAATAATTGCAGTTCTATGTTCTGTTTACTGTGGGAGACCACATATAGTGAATGCAGGGTCCAGGGTTTACTAACAGTTTAATACATGGTAGGCTATATTAGATGGCACACAGAATTATGGGAATCAGTCACAAAACAAAACAGTGTTTGAATAATTATCTGCTTTGTTAAACGGTTTGAAATTTTAACAAAAGATGCCCACGCATGTTATAATCTGCTCGTACATTCTTATTTAGCACTACTTAAAATAATGTAGAATATAATAGAAAAAATATCCCTGCGCCAACCAAATGAATAGAGCGGGTACTGCTTTGAACACTGAGAACACTGAGAACCCAGGTAAACAAATAAAGTAAGAATAGTGCTGCACTGTATAAGTTATATGTAATAAATTGCATAAGTGCTCTGTGAGGAAAACACTAAAAACACACTAGCAAGAGGCAATAATGTGATATAAAAACGCATGTAAACTTAAACACAAAATAAAGTGCATAAATCACACATTGGTCATTACTATTTTCCTTAATAGAACAATAGGATTGATCACAGTGGCAATGAAATACTGTGATGAAGATGTTCAATGAGATAAAAAGTTTTTTCATAGGTGAATATAGTAAATGTGTCCGTGACAAGTTCATTTTTTCAAAAATATGGTATAGTGCAACATACATGGTGACTGTATATCAATAAAAAATAATATAAAGTCCTGGTGCTGGTGGTCATTTTCTGCAGAGAGGTACTGGTGATAGATGGCTTCTTATCTTCTGTGAAGATAAATATATGGGTGTCCCCTTATCTTACTGCTGTAAGGTAACAGCATGTAAATATATCTTTGTTGTGGAACCGTTGTGTGTCCCCTGGTAAGCGTCCCAAAATTTCCTCTCCGGCTCTGCTGGTGTATGTATCTTGATTACAATCAGCGTCCCCTTTTAACTCACTGGAGCGGGTGAACCTCGCAAATAGGGCATGGGTGGGTATGGGTATGGCCAGATTAACGTAGGGGCTGTTGGAGCTGCAGCTCCAAGCCCCTACCTTTAATATAGGCCCAGCAAGGTTGGACTGACCATTTAGGCACTGCCATTGCCCTACTGATGCTGTCCACTGCCAAAAACCCAGCCCCAAATGCATTTTGAAAAAATAAAATAAAAAAAATAAATTGTAAAAAATGAAATAAAAAAAAACTGCTGACACCATCCACTGCACTACTTACATCATCCACTGCCCCCCCCCCTGGAAAAAAAAGTAATAAAAAAGTTAAATTGTAAAAAAACAAAAAAATGACATAAAAAAAACAAAAATAAGAATGTAAACAATAAAAGATTGCAGCAAATAATAAAAAATAAATAAAAAAATGTAAAAATAAATATACAGAAATTTTTTGCTCATTCGCACAGGTTCTCTTGCACATAGTGTGAATGAGCAATTTGTTAAAAATACCTAATTTTTTTTAATAAAAATTTGTTTGCGTTTTAATTTTATTTATTAACCATAAAAACAGCCCTCCAAAATCCTCAGCACCAGGCCCATGATGCTCTTAATCCAGCCCTGGGTATGGGAACAAGAGGGATTTTATCTTCTGCGCTCTCTGTGGGGATGGAATGAGTTTGAGACCTTCCCCTTATAACTATGGTCAAGGAGGGTTGCCAACCAGTAATCATCCTTCTCCTTTATGCCATGTATTCTTGGGTCCTTTCACAGGCTTTGAAGCATGAGGTTGCCCATGCGCCTCAAATTTGCAGAGGCTTGAGAAGCAGGCTCCTCGGGGTCACTCAGAATGACAGCATATGGATCTTCCTCCTCCCAGCCACGTACTACTCCCAAGGGTCCTGGGGTTGGAAAGCCATCGCTTACAGATTGACACATATCTTCCTCTTCTTTGAAGCCTATGAAAGTGCCAGAATCCTCCTTCTCATCCTCCTCCCCTCTCTCCTCCTGTGTGTTTTGTTGTGCTTTTAAGGACATTTTCCCGCACAATATTTACTAAGTAATTTTTAACGAAGATATTTTTAAGATACAGAATCAGTCTATATGACACAGTCTATATATGTGAAACTTATTCACGGAGACGAGTGATCATACAACATAGCTACATTTATTGGTTGACAGAAAACAAATATTTACATGAAATATTAAAATACAGATTACATTACTTGATCATTTTGACATTTACTGGGAACACCCTCAAACTGGGCGTAGTAGTACCTTGGACACAATTATCACCATTATCATTTCTCGGTAGAATCAATAACCTTTTGATACTTGACAATTAAACAGAATGTCTGTATTTCACACGTCCAACCGTTACTATACTGCAGGTAAGTAAGTGGTTAACAATGTGAAATAAATTAGACATTTGTTTGTCAATAAAGTTGGCATCTATGCAAAAAGAAATTTATAATGAAAAATAAATTTAGAGAAAAATCTAAAAGGCGGTTATTGATTCGGGAGAAATATTTTCAATAATAGAATATTCAAAATCAATATTTAAGAGAACATAGAATAAATGATAAACATATATTTACCCATTTCCAATATGTCTATTAGTGTGGAGTGTTGGTTACCAGAAATTTTAAGATGGCTGCCGTGGCTTCAACATGGATTCTCTTACAGAGGAATTACTTGGTGTGACCTCCGAGTTCCAAGGAGCAGGGATCTTCATGAATGTAAAAATGTGTATTCAGGCATGTCTTCCAGTGTCCCTTCTCAGGGGGGGTCCCTAAGCTTCCCCCTGACTCTCTCCCCCCAGCTCTCCTCCGAGCTTTTTCCTTTTTTTTCTTTCATTCATCTTTTTAGTTCTTAAATATCCTCTTAAACAAAAAGATCATAAAATTTTACTAAGTCCTGCCCAGAGGGTATGTGTTCCCTCCTCATTGGCCGGCAACATGTAATGGTTAGCTTTCCCGGGAGTCTCGTGATTTTAAGGTAATAGCACCTTCCACCACCAGGTGTCTCACCTGTGTTTGGTGTTTTATTTCTTTAAGTTAATATTTTTCTATTTCTGTAATGTGCGCTCGTTATTTATATATGTTCTAATGAATATATTTCGAGTGTTCACGAATTATGGCATAATATAAAATACGCTTTAACATAAATTTCAATAATCACTTGCATAAATTGGTGATATATATGTATATCAATGTATATCTGTTAATCTTTAGTCCGTTTAGAAAGGACACAGGTTAGATATATATCAAACAAATCACATACAATTATTATCTATATGGATACACGTATAATTCGGGTATCCAATCAATATTTGTTTATCTAAACATAGGTTAAATTCTTATACAATTATAATCATGATTATATGTTTTTCATAATACTAATTTGTTGCTAAAACACTTCTACTTATAATCACACTTTCATATATAATTTCTTTATGACAAAGTTCTTTAGATCATTAGATACTAAATTTATAATCTCAGTTGTGACCTATGTATAAATTGAATGGCTTAGAAAAATATAGATGATACTGGTAGATGAATCTTACAGCATGTTTTGGGATGAACTCTGAGCTTCCAATAAATGATTAAATGGGTTAGCTGTGTCCTTCAATATGTTTTTGGATGAGGCGTCAGCTATTTGCACGGTTGTATATTGTCCAAATAGTCTTTTTACTTACGCACAATGGGGTTCTCTAGTTGAGGGTTATTTCCATGTGATAAATACTTATGCAAGTTTGGCCTTCTCACTCTAACCAACAAAATAAGTAAACAGCTTTTTGTTTGGTGACAGAAAATACCATTGTTTCAGCGAGTCTCTTTTTTTTTTTTAAACACAGGTTTTGTAAAAGTTTAAAAAGAACTAATCCTTTCAACATTTGGAAAAAAAACCTGCGAGATCTTGTACTTTGCTTTAAAGGTCTCCAAGAGGTCACAGTTCAATAAAATACTGAAATCCCTCATCTCGGCCAGCGAATATTAAATGTATTTCTTCATGAATTCACAACAGTTCTGTGACATAGGAATGATGGTGTCTGGATAAAGTGGGCCTTGAGAGGAAAATAAGTCCTCTTCTTCCTCTTGCTGTACCTCCAGTGCCCTGTCCATAATGCCACGCAGAGTCTGCTCCAGCAGGAACACAACAGGGATTGTGTCACTGATGCATGCACTTTCATGGTTCACCATCCTTGTGGCCTCCTCAAATGGTGACAATACAGTGCATGCATCCTTAATGATCAGCTATTGGGGTGGGGAAAATAGCAGAGGTGGCCTGAGCCTGTCATTGTGCTGTACTTGCGGAGGTACTCCTTGATGGCCCTCTGCTGCATGTATAGCCACTGCAGCATTGACAAAGTTGAGTTCCACCTGGTGCACATGTCACAAATCAGGCGGTTTACGGGCAGGTGGAATTCACACTGAATTTCAGCCAACCGAACACTGGCTGTGTATGACCGCCTGAAATTGCTACAGACTCTTCTGGCCAGCTTCAGCACATCTTGCAACCCTGGGTATGTATTTAGGAAATGCTGCACCACCAAATTGAGGACATGCACCAGGCATGGCACATGTGTCAACTTTCTCTGTCTCAGGGCGGACAGGAGGTTTGAGCCATTATCGCACACCACCATTCCTGGCTCCAGCTGGCATGGTGTGAACCCCCTCTGGGCCTGTCTCTGCAGAGCTGATTCTCTGCTACGGTTTGGTTCCTGTCCCCTAAACACACCAGCTGAACCTTTTAGCCTGACTCGTGGAATAGCCCTTTGAATGCTTAGGGGGTACCAGATTTTCATATGACAGTTCTGCAGAGGAGGGCATGGAGGTGGCGGAGGAGGAGGGGGTAGAGCTCACAGGTCTGGCATCATCACCACCAGCTGCATAGAGATGTGGGGGCACAACAAGCTGCAGCACCAAGCCCTGTCCTGCATCCTTTCAAGTTGCAAGCAGCATTACCCAGTGTGCTGTGATCAAAATATATCATCCCTCCCCATGCATGCTAGATCACGAGTCAGCAGTAAAGTGTATTTTACAGCTGACTGCCTTTCCCAACGAAGCCAGAACATTCCCTTCCATGTGATGGTAGAGAGATGGAACGGCCTTATGTGAAAAGTAGTAGTGACTGGGAACCTGCCATTGTGGTACTGCACATTGTGCGAATTCACGGAAGAGAGCAAAATCCACCAGGCTGAAAGGCAGAAGTTGGAGAGCCAACAGCTTTGACAATCTTGCATTTAGACGCTGGGCATGTGGGTGGCAGGGACTGTATTTTTTTTCCCTCTGCAGGAGATAGGGCAGAGAAATTTGCCGGTTACAGTCTACAGCTGGTGCTGCTAGGACCTGGGACACCCTGTGCTATACCATCATCCCTGTCAGTGGAGGCTGCTGAGAGGTAATGACTCGGTATAGCAGGGGCAGACTGAAGTGGGTAAGTAGGAAGAGGAGGAGGGACAGATTTGTACCCCTTTTGTGTGGCTTTTAGGTGCTTTTGCCAACGCCTGAGTGGTTGGACGTTAAATGCCTTGTAAAGCATGTGTTACCCAAATGGTTGGTGTTTTTGCCATGTTTGATGTGCCTGAGACACAGTTTGCAGATAGCAACAGTGCAATCTGCTGCAGATGTGCTGAAAAAGGCCCAGACAGCTGAGCTTTGGGGAGATAACAGCTGCAGAATGTAATGGAATAGGGTGGCTGCCCTCTACTCTTTCTTATGTCAGTTTCCTCCTCTGCTCTATCTGGCATGCAAGTCGCATCAGTGACTTCATCATCATCATCATCAACTCTATCTCCTCCATCTTCATCATTACCACTAAGGACAACTTGGCAATACGCTGTGACTTGGGGAACATGAATGGCAATTTATCTATCAGTGTTCTTCCCTCTCTCTAGATTCATGTTCCTGTCATCCTCAACCTCAGAACCAACCAACATCTGAACCCGTTTGTTTGAATGTTCAACGAATGACCGAACAATGAAAGTTCAGCCTGAACTTATGCTCAGGCCAAACTGTTCGCCCATCCCTAATGAGGAGTCATCTCAGCCACGAGACAATCACGGTAGCTGGTCTTTGTCTTTGCATACACAGCACTCAAACTAGGAGTGGGACCGATGGCAGCTGACCAGTGTTCTCACACCGCTCCCAAAACTACCAAAAGGTTTAAAAAGTAGGAAGAAAAAGGGGGAACTGGGAAGAAAGGAAAGAAGAAGAGGATGCAGCAAAATGTATTTTATCCATTGGCAACAATACCTACATTGTGGGATTCCCCACCTTAGCTGCAGTCCACGATCTGTAACAGATATGATCACCCACGGGGGTGGGAAACTCTGAGGCCGCGTACACACGCGGGGACTGTTCGCTCAACTTTGTCCGCTGAACAGTGTTTCAGCGGACAGTCCGCTCGTGTGTGGGCTTCAGCGGACAGTTTCAGCGGACAGTTTGACGAACAAAGTTTTTCGGAAATCCCGAAAAACTGTCCGCTGAAACTTGGTTTGAGCGGACAGTCCCCGCGTGTGTAGGCTTGTTCGTCAAACTAAGTTCTGCGCATGCTCAGAAAGAATTTATACGCCGAAGGTTGCATTGCAGTGTATAGGACGTCGTTTTCTAGTCCCGTCGTACGTGCCGTTCACGTCATCGCGCAGGGTTTCAGCGGACTGTTCGTTCGTCGTGTGTGGCCAAGTCCGTCCATGCTAATTTTGAGCGGACTGTCTGCTGAAACTGTTTGATGAACAAAGTTGAGCGAACAGTCCCCGCGTATGTACGCGGCCTGACAAACATGGCCATTTGGTGCAGGTGCTGAATATTCATATTGTAAGAAGATAATGCAAGAAATTCTACGAAAACCACACACACAGACTCTGCTGTGGATTCTATTACCAGGTTTTCTATTTTATAAGTTTGATATCTGAGCTGATAACTGTTGATCTCCAAAACCAGTAACATCTCTTTCACTTGGCCTAACTATCTTTGAAACAACTTTCTGTATTTATATATAGGCAGCAATGAGTCTGTTTAGTGAACGAGATATGATATAGAAAATAAATCATTTTCTGGTATTATAAATTGCATGTGTTATAACAAAAAAAAAAAAAAAAAGAATATTTAACCCATTTTGACAGCAAAGTAAAATGATATGTTTTGAGCGTTTCATTGTTTCCATGGTAACTAAAATCATTAATATTCCTGGTCCTTATGCTGCTACTAAAATGTTCCTTTCATTTTGTGTTGCATAAATAATTGTTCTCTAGAAAATGTGTGTATATGTAAATATATATATATATATATATATATATATATATATATATATACACACACTACAGCTTCACACTGTGGTACAGTAAATTCTAGTTGTAGAAGGCCAAGGAAAGGGGGAAGGGTTAGCACACGTCTAGTTAATTATTTAATTATTCCACCCAGCCCTTTTCCCTTAGGAGGTCTATTCAAAAGTTTTTAATGTCACTATTGGAAAATGCAAGGTCTTAGAATAATTAGAATTAATTAGAACATGCGTAAGATGGCCACTGCTGTGAATTCTACATTGGGTTCTTTCTTAAACTTGGATGTGCAGGAAACGTGAGCTTTGCCAAATTTTTAACTATGACATTTTAGGAGAAGTCTAGGAAAAAAGGTTTCATGACAATTGATGTATTTTCTATTGTGATAATATATTTATAAAGCTAACAGCAAAATTTAAGAAACTGATTCTAAAGAGTGGATTGCTATTGCATACAATGTAGCAATGCCCTACAACAGGGATTCGCAATTAGCAGACCACCAGCTGTTGCAAAACTACAACTCCCATCATGCCTCTGCCTCTGAGTGTCATGCTTGTGGCTGTCAGAATCTTGCTATGCCTCATGGGACTTGTAGTTCTGCAACAGCTGGAGGCCCGCTAATTGACTATCCCTGCCCTACAATGTGGTCATCATTTGCAGCCGAAAGCTTGGACCAGTCATGGTAAAGGCAAGGTATCTTACAACTAACTCCCATCTCTAAATACCTGGAAGACAGGGCCCATGGACAACTCTTCTTTTCTATGCCCACATATAAGTCAAATAAAATGATTTGTCATAGCCCAACAGTGCTACTTAATTTTCACTGGGGCCAATAAAAAAACAGAAATGTATGGAGGCAGGTCATCAAAGTGCCAGTTCATTTAGAGAAGGTAGTTACAAGTTTTTAGGTTTCTTAAAGTTTTTGGCTTTCTACATTTATTGAGGTCTTCAACAAAGAACACCACCATGCCTTTCACTGCAACTACAACTATATGGCAGCTACATGGCAAATGATGTTCAATGTAGAAAAATGTAAAATAATGCATTTGGGTGGCAAAAATATGAATGCAATCTATACACCGGGGGGAGAACCTCTGGGCGAATCTAGGATGGAAAAGGACCTGGGGGTCCTAGTAGATGATAGGCTCAGTAATGGCATGCAATGCCAAGCTGTGGGTAACAAAGCAAACAGAATATTGGCATGCATTAAAAAGGGGATCAACTCCAGTGATAAAACGATAATTCTCCCGCAATACAAGACTCTGGTCCGGCCGCACCTGGAGTATGCTGTCCAGTTCTGGGCACCAGTCCTCAGGAAGGATGTACTGGAAATGGAGCGAGTACAAAGAAGGGCAACAAAGCTAATAAAGGGTCTGGAGGACATTAGTTATAAAGAAAGGTTACGAGCATTGAACTTGTTCTCTCTGGAAAAGAGACGCTTGAGAGGGGATATGATTTCAATGTACAAATACAATGCACAAATACCATACTGGTGACCCTACAATAGGGATTAAACTTTTCCGTGCAAGGGAATTTAATAAGACACACGGCCATTCACTAAAATTAAAAGAAAAGCGGTTTCACCATAAACTGCGTAGAGGGTTCTTTACTGTAAGAGTGGTAAGGATGTGGAATTCGCTTCCACAGACAATTCAAAATAATTTCAAAAAACTTCTAGATAACCACCTGAATGACCACAACATACAGGGATATACAATGTAATACTAACATAAAATGACACACATAGGTTGGGCTTGATGGACCTCAGCTACTATGTAACTATATAACCTGACTATATTAATGTAATGCATTTAATAAATCTAATGACGTTAGGAGTAAATACTTACCTCCTTCTTGTACATATTCCTCAGTCTCCATGATCTGTCCCCACTGTGGGTTGTAAATCCACATCTCTATTTTTAAAAAACAATAACCTGCTTCTTCTTCCCTATTCTCTCACCTGATATCAGGAGGGTGGATGTAAAGTTATTTTTTTAACAGATGAGTGTTATTTCGTATAGCAGTCAGTTCAAGGATGCTGGGAGTGCATCCAGCATACGGAGCATCCCAAACCACACTCAGGATGGTGCAGATTTCCTCCATTAATTTATTTTCAGCAAGGTTCTGGGTAAGCTGCTATGGGCCTATAACCAGGGCTATTTTTTAGCGGTTATGCAGGGTAACGCAGTTCCAGCACCGCTCCAGCACTGAATGTATGTAATGGAAAGGGGTGCTGGGGTGTGCTGGATGGTCTTTTAATGCTGGCTGCTATTGCTGCTGGAGGGGTAAATTTTTGTGTAGCGTTCTATTGTTGCTGGGGAAGTCTATTGTTGTTGGGGAAGTCTATTGGTGCTGATGGGGGATCTAATATTGCTGGGGGTCAGTAGTTGCTGGAAGTGATCTACTGTTCAGGGAAGGGGTCTTTTGTTACTGGCTGCTGGATAATATATTGATGCTGGCTGCTGGGAGAGCTGCTCTTTCTGCTGGAGTGGTATTTTGGTGTGGGGGTCCATTTTTGCAGGGGGGGGGGGGTCTAATGTTTCTGGGTGAATCTATTGTTGCTGGGGCGGGGGATCTATCGCTGCTGGCTGTGGGGTATTTTTTTTTACTAGTTTCCTTGTTACAAATTCCATACAAATTGATGATTGTTGTAATTACCATAAAATGATACTTGACTATGTATTCTATAAAAAGGGGCGGCATTGGGAAGTGGATAGAGGATGGAACCAAGGAACGGTGCTTGGAGGTGGGAAGGGGGCAGAGACAAGAAGTGACTCAGAAGGTGGGAATACCTGCACATATGCTCTGATAAAAAAAGGCCTGCTACAAGTATGGCATTTAAATTAAACTCCAAATTTTAAAGCCATACATTGTTTTAAGAAGTGCTATGGCTCCTTGACTTTATAGTATTTTTTTTTACAAAGATGAACTTAGCTTAAAATGCCGTAGTTTACATCTCATTTGCAAAATTATTATGTATGATTTTCATGCTTGCATGGTGTCATGCTTTCAGAAACATTCTAATAAGTGAACTGGCGTCTCACCAAACTGGTTCAAGAATTTGCATATGTATGCTTACAGTGCTAACATATAAGGAGAGTTCATTTATTTAAGTTATGGCTAGAAAAGGGGTCTCCAAACTTTCCATACAAAGGGAAAATATACAGTCTTTAAGACTTTTGGAGGGCCAGAGTAAATAATACCTCAGGTGGTGGTGGTCAGTTTCACAGAGCTTGTGATCAGTAGGAAGAGGAATAGTGCCCTGTCATTGGTGTCAGTGGGAGGAACAGTGCCCCATCATTGGTGTCAGTGGATAGAATAGTGTTCCACTATTGGTGTCAGTGGATGGAATAGTGCCTCATCATTGGTGTCAGTGGATAGAATAGTGCCCCATCATTGGTGTCAGTGGATGAAATAGTACCTCATCATTGCTATCAGTGAGACAAATAATGCCCCATCAATGGTGTCAGTGGATAGAATAGTGCCCCATCATTGGTATCAGTAGATGGAATAGTGCCCCATCTTTGGTGTCAGTTGATAGAATAGTGCCCCATAATTGTTGTCAGTGAATGAAATAGTACCTCATCATTGCTATCAGTGAGATGAATAGTGCCCCATCATTGGTGTCAGTGGATGGAATAGTGCCCCATCATTGGTGTCAGTGGATGGAATAGTGCCCCATTATCGGTGTCAGTGGATGGAATAGTGCCCCATCATTGATATGGGAGGGAGGAATAGTGCCCTGTTGTTGTCAGTTGGGGGAATTATGCTCCACTGTTGGTGTCAGTGTTAGAAATAGTGCCTCAAAGCAGCGGGAGGAATAGTGCCCCAAGGGCTGGATAAAGACTAGCAAAGGGCCGCATCCAGCCCTCGGGCTGCAGTTTGGAGACTACTGCCTTAGATGATCAATGTGCAGGTTTGGATATCCAAGTATAATTTCAAACAAAAAAAATGTATGAAAATTCTAAGTACATTCAAATGTCATTCAAAAGTGGTTCAAGATTTCATTTGCTTTTAACATGCAATTTTTGGAATGAATGGACTTTACCAAATAAAAACCACATTCACTGCTAGAAATTCATACATTTAAGAAAAAGTTCCCATCCTGCTGATTTTGACAAATTTTTCTTGTGAATGAAATGAATGTGACTTGACCCCTTTAATGATTAGCAAACCGGACGAATGCACTGAGAATGAAAAATACCAAACAAAATTCTATTAGTGTATATCCAGCTTTACACAAGGGATGTCGCTAAATGCAGCAGTGGGGGAGCGAAGAGAGGGGCAGCAGAGCAAAGAGTATATAATGCTGGGGCATTAAAGTACAGTATACTGTGTGAAATGGGTAAATTCAGGCATATGGACTGATATCAGCAATTCCAAGAAATTATATTCTGCAGAATATATTTATACTGCTTTCTTATATTACATGAACTCCGACTGTGTATTTAGCTTTTTGGAACAGTAGCCCTTTCATTATATATGTTTTCTTCATGTAGGACTGGAAACTGAATGTTCTCAAACTGTACAGATAACCAGGGCCTCATTGTTGTGGGGCCCAAAGCAGCTGCCAACTATCCCAGTTTAAATACCCTTGAAGTTTTAGTCCTGTGCTGTGTCCCAATATCTCAGTGTGAAGTGCTGCTACTAATGCTGCCCAGCTCTGCCCTATTGTTGTGTACAGATGACTTAGCTGCAGACCCCGTGTTTACATGTAAATAACCGGCATTCGTATGTAAATAGCGGCGGCATTACTAAGTAAATAGCTGTGGCCAGCAGCATTGATATGTAAATAAAGGCGGAATTCATATGCTTATCATGCTCCCCTGCAGTGAGGAGATGATGTGCTGTAACCTCTAGCAACCAATCAGTGAGCGGTATTACTGTACAGTAATCTCTAGCAACCAATTAACAAGCAGAAATCATTTGCTGTAACCTCTAGCAACCAGTCAGTAAGCGGTAATGATACACTGTAACCTCTAGCAACCAATCACAATTGCTGCCTGATCTGATACAGTAAACTGATTTTAAGTCTAGCTGCTTTTTATTGTATGTCTCAGAGCAGGTGAAGAGTGAAATTGCATGGGGGGGGTCAAGAAATTTTTTGCCCAGGGTCTAGTCAATATTAAAGATGGCACTGCAGATAACCATCACACATGGTCCTCCTTTCTGCCTACTGTAAGGCTATACTTACAAGGTCATTTTCATGTATGTCACCCCATCCATCAGCTTGGATATTCCAGACACAGTCCATCGAGAAGCTTTGACAAGCACACTGGCTGGCAATCTGTACCCTCTATATGAATACAGCAAAGCAGTATGATTTTGGCGCATTGTTCGATGAATGTTTGATACAGTAAAATGTTGCTTTTCTCAAGCTGTCAGATAATAGCGCACAAAGCGTCTGCGGGGGAGTTGAGAGGAACAGAATGTTAACCTGTTCAGAACTGAATAGATGCAATTAGACTGGAGAGTGCAGAAGAATGAAAGGCCACAGAGGCATTTTCTTCCATAGAGATTACATCATCATAAGTCCTTCTGTACTGCAGGCTAAATAATTATATAGAGAATGAATTCTGTATTTTTCCAGCTCATTCTTGGGGGTCTTATTAGAATTATACATTTCTTTTTTTGATAAGCTAATAATATGAATAATATATTAACATGTCACGTTTACTGTAGTCATATGTCGCCTTTTGGAAGTTGCCATGAAGCCTTTCTTTCATTTACAATGATTAGTGTGGTTGTTATTTACTGTATAGAAAATGCTTTACACTGTATTTCTGGAGTATTAAAAAAACGCACGTTTTCTATCCCTTATTTCTTTTTTAAAGTTTTGTTCTTAACCTCTTCAGCCCCAGAAGGTTTTACCCCCTTCATGGCCAGGCTATTTTTTGCAATTTGGCACTGCGTCGCTTTAACTGACAATTGTGCGGTCGTGCAACGTTGTAACCCAGCAAAATTTACGTATTCTCCCCCCCCCCCCCCCCACAAATAGAGCTTTTTTTAGTGGTATTTGATCACCTCTGTGGTTTTTATTTTTGGTGCTATAAACAAAAAAAGAGCGACAACTTTAAAAAGAAAACAATATTTTTTACTTTCTGCTATAAAACATACCCAATAAAAAAAAATCAAAAAGGCCAATATGTATTCTGCTACATGCTTTTGGTAAATATTGATTGTTACATAGTTAGTAAGGTTGAATAAAGACACTAGTCCATCCAGTTCAACCTGAGTGAGTGTCTACAATTATCCCTATCCCTGTACATTGTACACTCACATCAGTCCCTACTCTTAAGGAGCCCACAATCCAAGGTCCCCATTCATATACTAGGGCCAAATTTGGACAGAAGCCAATTAACCTACCAGCATGTCTTCGGGGTGTGGGAGGAAACCCATGTAGGTACAGGGAGAACATGCAAACTCCAGGCAGGTAGTGTCGTGGTTGGCATTCAAACCCCTTTTACCGCTAGGCAAAAGTGCTAACCACTACACCACTGTGCCACCCGATTGGTTTGCACAAAAGTTATAGCATCTACAAATTATGGGATATATTTATGGAATTGTTATTTCTTTATTTTTTACTAGTAATGGCTGCAATCAGCAATTTTTAACTGGACTGCGACATTGTCGTGGACTAATCGGATACTAAGTGACACTTTTGGGAACCAGTGACACCAATACAGTGATCAGTGCTAAAAAAATACTCTGTCACTGTACAAATAAATTACTCACAGAGCAGCCCAGATCATTCTTTTCTTGGGTTGGTTACCAGTGCTCCAGGTCCCTCCCTTCTGTTGAGTGCCCCCACAGCAAGCAGCTTGCTATGGGGGCACCTGAACCAAGCCACAGCTCCCTGTGTCCATTAAAACATGGAGCCACAGCCTGGCCCCACCCCCTTTCTCTCCTTATTGGCTCACTGATTTTGATTGACAGCAGCAAGAGCCAATGGCACCATGCTGCTGTCTCAGCCAATAAAGAGTGGACTTCCAGCCTGCTGAGTATCTCGTGCAACATCGCTGATTCTATATGGACCTCAGGTAAGTATTGGGGGGGGGGTGAGGGGGGCTGCTGCACACAGAAGTTTTTTTATCTTAATGCATAAAGTGCATTAAGATTAAAAAACCTTCTGCCTTTACAACCAGTTTAACTATATCTATGGGGCCGGCCAGCCAGCCATGACTGTCACCCAGGCTGGACTCCAGACATACTATATATGCCTTTGCTCATCTCATCCCCATTAGAGATGCCCTCACGCTGGGACTAGTTTAAGTGAACTGTGCCCGAGTTCACTTGTCCCCCCTCCCTACCCCCCCACTGATTTCTGCTCACATTAGATTGTAAGAAAGTGTGCCTGGGAAAACTTACAAGTGTTCACAAACACAATACACATACAGAAATAAACTCACCCACGGGGCTCAACTATACCCGGGACCGGTTCAGAATGCTAGTGTGAGTGCATCCTAGATGGGGGATTGATGGGATAAGTAGTTTACACAATTAAGTTTAGGAAACAGCAACTACTTTTCTGGCAAAGTAAATGAGCATTTTGTATGTACCTGTTCAAAATGTTCTTATCCTGAAAATGCTGCCACCAAATCCAAGGTCTGGTAAGCTACATTATATTTAAACTTTGTTTTTGGGTTGACAAAAACACTTGAGTACTGTCTATGATTCTTTTTTTATTTGCAGTAACTTCCAAATTTTAGGCCATGCTTTTGGGGTGTATTGTATGTGTTAAACCACATGCTAAATTGTGGTTATTTGGGATTGCTGAATACTGGACCCAACAAAACACTATAAGTAAAAAGTGCGCTATCCCTTTACATGTAAATCAATTGATAAACCAGTGCATACAAAGTATAACACATCAGATCAGAAAAATACATGTGAAGATTCAATGAAAATTTCATATAGATCACTAATTGGTATATATATAAAAAATACATTTGCAAATCACATATTCAAAAAGTCCATATGCAATAAATTAATAATTGAGCATAAAGTGCCCATGTGCCTTCAAAGTGCCCAGTGCTCAAACAATATAAAAGTGCTCCAGTGCAGAAAGGTCTAAAAATAAAAATAAATAAATAAATAAATGGCCTCCTACCAGACAAGAGAGATCCCAAGATCAAAGATCAAATGCGCTAAAATTCTCCAAGATAACCAACGTTCTCTCTCACCATCAAAGATCCGGGTAGCTCAGTGACACATAAGAAAGATACAGTCATGGTGTCTCCACAATAACAGTACAACTTGGTCACAACTGAAGTTGGACTTTGCATGAGAATCTAACCCAAGGCTTAGTGAATGTGCTGAAATTTCACCTTGCAAAGAATACCCAATAACGTATAAGGAAAAAAAAAAAAAAACATGTATGCTTTAACATGATTGGATGATGGAAGTCAGCAGAACTTTACCATATTCACATTCAACTAAACAGCCTATTTTCCTTTTCGTAAATGCCTTTCATCGGATGTTGATGGTGACATCTGCATTCACAAGTTCTGTATTGCAAAGCAAAATTGCTTGCTCCTTGGCCACTATCCTGCCTATTTTTTTTTTTTTTCAAGCAAATCACATTAGTAGGCTGAATTTGTAAAAATAATTGTGGCATTATCATTTGTAAGCCTTCTCGCCAAGCCCACCTGCTATGCACGTCAAATTAAATTCACTTTAGCAGCTAGAGCTTGCTGGATGTCAATTGTTGTTACTGGAAGGCATCATTACTAATTCTGGAATCAATAAGCTTTGGAAATTTTAGAGTCAATAATTCAACAGAGCAATGGGGTCCTTATTTGTTTGCTTTCTCGAAATCAAGGCTTGATAGCCATGCTGTCCCATTTATACTCGGTACAGAGCTATCAAAAGACAAGCACCTATAGTAAACTAGGCACTAGTTATGAAAATAATTAGAAAATAAATTGCCACTAGTTTGATTTCAGGCTGCTCTGTTTTTTGTACTGTAATGGTGAAGTGCTACATTGCCTCAATTCTTGACAAGGGACATCGAAAATTTTGTATATCATCCACAATCTCCTACTAGTTCCAGTTCATAACACATTCAGACAAGACCAGATTTAGCTTTAGGCACTGCAGGCAAGTACCCAAGGCCATATTTTTTTATTAGGCTCAGTAGACATCCTAAGGGTTGTGTTAAAAGTGGATTTTTCCTGCACAGTTATCAAATAAAACATATTTCATATGGCAATCTCAATTCATATAAGATTATCAGTATATCATCTGGTATTCTTCCTTGTGGTTGGCCAGAATCAGTAAAACTCTAAAATATTTTGATTGTCTAAATCCAACCATACATATTACGCTGACTAAACAAACTTTGTACTCTATTTTAGCTTTACCAAAGCAATATAATATGAGGACTTACCTAATCTAACCATTTAAAGTGGTAGTAAACTTAGTTTTTTGACTTGTCTATAATAAGGCTTACTTGTAGGCAGGGGCGGACTGACCATTGGGCCACTCGGGAACTGCCCGAGGGCCCGAGCCACTAGGGGGTCCCATCAGGGTTGCCAGCCTCAGTAAAACCAGGGACAGTATGCAAAAATCTGTGTTTTTTTTTTTACATCTGTCTCTGAAATGTCCCTTACCGACAACCTTTTGGTCTAAAAATCCAGAGATTATAGCTGCCCCACCTCTCCAGTACCTTCTTAGCCAATAGAAACATGTCTGTGTATACTGTGTGTACATGTATGTGTATACTGTGTGATTGTATACTGTGTGTGTGTGTATACTGTGTGACCCCATAATCTAGGATTGCCTGGGGGCTCCATAATCTCCTATTGCGCCCCATGAGTTGTCAGTCCACCCCTGCTTGTAGGTACAGTGAATATTTCCTAAACTTGCACTGTTTGGGAGATATTCACGTTGCATGAAGCTGATGACGTCACTGGCGCATGCGCTCTGAAATTTCGGCATATGGTGCCCGACCTTCAAAGTCTGCGCTGTAAATGAGGGCTCTTGCGTGAATGCGAGGGAGTGATGTCATCGTTGTCCTGTCCGGAAGGAAGACAGGGTAAAGATGGAAGCCCTGTCAGCGGTGACAGTGTGCCGCTGGAGGGCTTCGTTTTAAGGTAAGTCTCACATAATGCGATGCATAGTAGCACATTATGCATTTGTCTTACATGGGAATGTTTATTTTTTTCTTTGCAGTGCTTTACTACTACTTTAATGTGTATCCAATCATACAGGCATTTGTACATCTTAAGCCCCATACACACTATCAGATTATCTGCTGAGTTTTTCCTTCAGATTTACCAAAACCATATAATATGAGGACAAACCTTAGGAGTTTCAATGTGTATGCAATCAGGCAGGCCCTTCTACTACATGGTTTTGGCAAATCTGAAGGAAAAACTCAGCAGATAATCTGATAGTGTGTATGGGGCTTAAGGCTGAATTCACACCTGAGCTGGGCAAATTCAAGCATTATCTAAGCATTTGTGTTCACTTTGCACACATAAATGTGCATATTAGATGCATACATCATGTATGCATTTTAGCTTCAGATGTTTTTATTTTAGCCAATGGAAAGGTCTATGGGAAAGAGATCAGTGCTTACAGGGTAAAAAAAAAGGTCAAATACACCTAGAAAAGTAAGTAAGTAAAAAAGTAAGTAACAAAATGCTCTATTCATGTGTTTACAGGTGTTCCGATCAAGCATTCAAGTCTATGGGGCCAAAACTACTCAATGCTGCCCTAAAAGTAGCTCATATATCCTTTGGAGCCACCGTTTAAATACATAGAATTTTGTTTGTTAAGAATTTTTTTTAGCTTTGAGCTTCAAGCTACAGAACACTCACAGGTGTGAATTGGGCCTCGATAAAATTGTACAGACAGATTCTAACTTGTGTGGTGAGCTTTAGATTTGTGCTTCGTAGATGAAGTGAGTGTTAAGCCTTGTTCACACAGGCCGAAAACTGTCCAAAAATTGCTGGTTGCTGGTCTATTCTACAGAAGCTGGTCTAACGTCCAACTTTTGTAGAACGGGCAAGCTGGAAAACCAACATTTGACCCACTTCCAATCAGCGCTAGCAGCCTACTACTATTTTATCAAAATTACCCCCTAAAGCAAACACCGTCCCAGCCTAACGTCTGAATCAAATCTTATAATTATTAAACCCTATTCGGCTCATACTCATCTTGTACTCCAGCATCCGTTTCACCGATAGTATTCAGTGCCTTGCCAAAAGTATGCAGTGTTGATATTCTGATGCCAGAATAAATTGTTTAAAGTATACAAGGCCCATGGGTATATTGTGTAATGTAAGAGTGGTTAGTGGCAGTGGCAGCTGGTGCTAAAAAGTTTTTTTTTTGGGGGGGGGGGGGGTGCAAACAAACTGAAAAATTCTGAAAAATATCCTTAAAAATACCCATCAATTGCAACCTCACTTTGCCCTCAATTGCAGACACTGTGTCCATATAATGCAGCCACTGTGCCCATCATATGCAGCCTGTGCCCATCATATGCAGTCTCTGTGCCCATCAGATGCAGCCTGTGCCCATCATATGTAGTCTGTGCCCATCATATGCAGCCACTGTGACCTCTCCCCACCGCTTGCCCACTTACCGTCTAACTGGCACTTACCCCATCCTGATGGCAGCGAGTGACAGCAGCGAGATGTGGGACATGCAGCGGGTCAGGCGACGGATCCTGCATCCTCCAGGCTTCCAAACAGAGCACCTGTGCCTTCAGCCAATCAGATGACGGATATTAGATCCCAGCCTCCTGGTTGGCTGAGAGGCGGTTCAGTGTTAGAAAAACAAATATTAATTTTCTTTTCTAACACACCTGGGTGGACTGCAAGCGCAATGTTTTACGCTCCAAGTTCACCTTTTTTGAAGCCTATTAGAGCCTATGGCTCTAATCGGGTGATTAAAAAAAAACAACCCTGCTGCTGGAATTCAGGCGCCGGTGTCCTTAAAGGGGCCAGACGCCTGAATAGGGGGTGGCTACAGCGGCCATGGATAGATTCATGCTATGCATAAATCTATCCATTCTACACAGAGGGGTAGGGCTTGACCCTTAATTGACACACCGCCACTTGTTGGTGGTAAAGTAGACTATGTATTGCGTACTGACCACAAACCTCTGCAGTACTTTTTATACTCACTAGAGCAGGGATAGGGAACCTTTTAGGCTGAGAGAGCTATGAATGCCACATATTTTAAAATGTAATTTCGTGAGAGCCATACAATGTTTAAAACTAAATACAAGTAAATGTGTGCATTTTATGTAAGACCAACACTTTTAAAGTACAATAAGTCTCTGAATTAAACAATCAGGTGCTCTTTATTAAGAGATAAATCACAGAACAAAGAAATACGGCAAAGTTGCCAAACATGACATGACCTCTGAATTCTTTTAAATAACGTTGTTATGCTGTTGCTAACCAATGATGAATAAACGACTTCTTAACGTTAATGCGACTTCTGGTGTTGCATGGTTTTGCTGATGGCTTTGTAGTCTGGTTGATACGTGGTGAGGTTAAGCTTCATGCAGGCGTTGAGACTTCCATCCGTTAAACGTGATCGTAGGTTGGTCTTAATGTTCTTTTTTTAAATCGATTAATCAACTAATTTCGACTAATTATAACTGTAATGTTGTTATCTCCACCACTGTAATATGCACATCTCCCTCAATGTAATATCCACATCTCCCCCCACTGTAATATCCACGTCTCCCCCCACTGTAATATCCACGTCATCTCCCCCACTATAATATCCACGTCTCCCCCACTGTAATATCCACATCTCCCCCATTGTTATATCCACATCTCCCCCCACTGTAATGTCCACATCTCCCCCCACTGTAATATCCACGTCTCCCCCCACTGTAATATCCACGTCATCTCCCCCACTATAATATCCACGTCTCCCCCACTGTAATATCCACATCTCCCCCATTGTTATATCCACATCTCCCCCCACTGTAATGTCCACATCTCCCCCCACTGTAATATCCATGTCATCTACCCCACTGTAATATCCACGTCTACCCCACTGTAATATCCACATCTCCCCCATTGTTATATCCATCCACATCTCCCCCCACTGTAATGTCCACATCTCCCCCCACTGTAATATCCACGTCTCTCCCACTGTAATATCCACGTCTCCTCCATTGTTATATCCACATCTCCCCCCACTTTAATCTCCACATCTCCCCCCACTGTAATATCCACGTCATCTCCTCCACTGTGATATCCACATTTCCCCCCACTGTAATGTCCACATCTCCCCTACTGTAATGTCCACATCTCCCCCACTACAATGTCCACATCTCCTCCCACTGTAATATCCACGTCATCTCCCCCACTGTAATATCCACGTCATCTCCCCCACTGTATTATCCACGTCTCCCCCACTGTAATATCCACACTGTCTCCCCCATTGTAATATCCACGTTGTCTCTCCCACTGTAATATCCACGTCTCCCCCCATGTAATATCCATGTCTCCCCCACTGTAATATCTATGTCATCTCCCCCACTGTAATATGCACATCTCCCCCACTGTAATATCCACGTCATCTCTCCCACTGTAATATCCACATCTCCCCCACTGTAATGTCCATATCTCCCCCCACTTTAATGTCCACATCTCCCCCACTGTAATATCCACGTCATCTCCCCCCACTGTAATATCCACATCTCCCCCACTGTAATATCCACGTCATCTCCCCCCACTGTAATATCCACATCTCCCCCACTGTAATATCCACGTCATCTCCCCTCACTGTAATGTTAACATCTCCCCCCACTGTAATATCCACGTCATCTCCCCCACTGTAATACCCCCGTCATCTCCCCCACTGTATTATCCACGTCTCCCCCACTGTAATATCCACGTCGTCTCCCCCACTGTATTATCCATGTCTCCTCCACTGTAATATTCATGTCACCTCCCCCACTGTAATATCCACGTCATCTCCCGCTCTGTAATATCCACGTCATCTCCCCCACTGTATTATCCACATCTCCAGGGGTCAAGTCCTGGGGAAAAAAGTGTGGGAACTCCCACCCAAGATCCACTCCCCCACCAAAAAAAAAAAAAAAATGATACACTCATATGCACGAACGCTTCAAAAGTGGTATTTTTCATCCAATTTTCGTATTGTGTGTATGAAGCTTAACTGTCAGTACATAAAAAAAAAACAATCCTCAATAAACATAAATACGGTAATTCTCTGAATAATCAGCATTCATTCAATTGTGCTTCCATGCAAATGTGAACATCATGTTCTGATCTTTATTGGGGAATTTTGTATATAGAGTGTTTATGTGGTGAGTTTACACTTTTCATTGAACAGAGTTTGGATAACATTATCTGGACAGAATGCTTGGGGAGATAGTGATGTGTTCCTGCTTAGGAGATGTATGTTAGCTTGGGGGGCTGCAAACTCTGCAGGGCTCCAACACACACTCACTGCTATTCTTTTGCTTTAAACTTTGCCAGGGATTGTGCTCAGTGTACCACCCCAAACTGATGTTCCTCCCTCAGCTCACCTCTCTCCTTGCATGTCCTGTGAGCAGAATAGCTGATCTACCCGTGAGCTAGACCTAGACCTGATCTACCCGTGAGCTAGACCTAGACCTGATCTACCCATGAGCTAGACCTAGACCTGATCTATCCGTCAGCTATACCTAGACCTGATCTATCCATCAGCTAGACCTAGACCTGATCTACCCATCAGCTAGCTGTGATTGACAGGTAGATCGAAGCGGAAGCTGTCATGGGGCCGCCTACTGGCAATGCCTGAATGGTCAGGTGTGCGGCACTTACTATTGGGAGCTGTGTCGGCAGCTTCTGGTGTAGCACCTGTCACACATCTCGCATACTTCAGTCTTGCAGGACATGGCTGCTAATGGGAACTGAGTTCCTGTTGTGGAAAAAGTACAGGAACTCCGTTCCTATGCGTTCCCGCAGGACTTGAGCCCTGCACATCTCCCCCACTGTAATATCCACGTTGTCTCCCCTACTGTAATATCCACGTCTCCCCCCACTGTAATATCCATGTCTCCCCCACTGTAATATCTATGTCATCTCCCCCACTGTAATATGCACATCTCCCCCACTGTAATATGTCTGACTCTGCTTGCTTACCACTAGCAGACAGATCCAGGAGCAGATGAGGCAGGCGGTGATGATGGCGTCAGCGCGCCGCTCACCTAGGCTGTCTGCCAGGTGTACCAAGATGTCCGCAGCTCCGGTGCTAGGCCGAAGCCGCAGCCGCAGCCTTTCCTATGAGCTCAATCTGTGGATCGGCACACCACACGATCCACGGATTGAATTGCGAGAGCCAGATGTAGCCATCAAAAGAGCCACATCTGGCTCGCGAGCCATAGGTTCCCGACCCCTGCACTAGAGCATCACTGAAGACTCTGTATGGAAAGACCTGTGACTTATGTCTCATAGTGAATGAATGAGGAAGAGTTCCTGAACGTTGTTATTCTGGAAATACATCAAATGTTGAAATGTGACTAATGGAATGGAAATATATTTCTCTGTGCCCCTGTTCCATATGTTACCATCATTTGGCTTGCTACTTCCTTTGCTATTGTGTTGAGATGTTCCATAGTATACCATGCCTGACCAAGAGGTCCTTTGCAGCCTTAACATATTGTTACTGATAACTGTTTGTGATTTCATCTCTTTGGTAACAGATCCATGGTGTGCTGGGGACATAAGTTTCCTATTAGCAGTATGTTATTATACAACACTGAAAGCCCATGTCTAGGTACATTCTAAAGTACTTTCCCTCACCATCTTCCTGAACCCAGCAATCCACAGATAGTTTTTTGTAAAGCTATACAAAGCTGTTTTTTCTTATCTGAGTTTGCCATCACATTATCTGCAATAGCAACTAGGAAGCAACTCAAAGCAGCTTAAAAAGCACCTCATAAGCTTATTATTGGCAAAATAAATAAACTCAAAAGCAAGTCAAATCTGCAGAAAAAAACAAGCTCTTTGCATTTGACTTCTGACTCTAAAGCTTAGTAGGCTTTTTCTGTTCAACCCAGAGGGGCTGAAAAAAAAAAAAAAAAACCTGACAGCTCTGGAAGAGCTGCTATACTAACCATGCAATGTTAGTACAGTGATCTCCCCTGCTGTGCTATTGTGTTCTGACAGGGGGACACCCCCCACCATAACACTCTGGTCAGCGCTCTCAGCCCTTGGCTGAGAGCACTGATTGGGAGCCGATTGGCAGACCTTTTTCCAGCCAGCTGAATGGCCAACTTCTGTTGGACCTGCTGCAGTAGACACTGGCTGAATATCACTGGCTGAATTTCTATTGAAGATTCGGCCCATGTATACTAGGCTTTAAGCTGTAAATAAAGGGATTGGTCACAGACACAAAACAGCCTCCCACTAATTCTGATTATCTTAGAGCAGAGCGGAAACAGACAACTTTTGTGGTTTAACAGCTTCAACTCTTCTAGGAAGGCTGTCCACAAGGTTTAGGAGTGTGCATATGGGAATGTTTGAAAAATTTTCCAGAAGCACATTTGTGAGGTCAGGCACTGATGTTGGACAAGGCCTAGCTCACAGTCTCCACTCTAAGGCCGCGTACACACGCGGGGACTGTTCGCCCAACTTTGTCCGTCAAACAGTTTCGGCAAACAGTCCGCTCAAAATTTGCATGGACGGACATGGCCACACACGACGGACGAACAGTTTGCTGAAACCGTGCGCGATGACGTGAACGGCACGTACGACGGGACGAAGAATACGACGTCCTATACACTGCATTATAACTTTCGGCGTGAAAATCCTTTCTGAGCATGCGCGCAACTTTGTTTGACGAACAAGCCTACACACGCGGGGACTGTCCGCTGAAACAAGGTTTCAGCGGACAGTTTTTCGGAATTTCCGAAAAACCTTGTTCAGCGGACTGTTCGCTGAAACTGTCCGCTGAAAGCCCACACAGGAGCGGACTGTCCGCTGAAACTTGGTTTCAGCGGACAGTTTCAGCGAACAGTCCCCGCGTGTGTACGTGGCCTTACACCCCATTCACACCTGAGCGTTTTGTAGCCCTACGCCTGAAGCTACAAAACGCTGGAGGGGAAAAAATCGGGCTGATTTGGGCGTTTTCATTCCCATAGAAACTAATGGAAACGCTCGATTCGAGCGTTTAGCGCGACAACGAGCGTTTCTACGGGCGTTTCGACGCTGTATCTGCTCAAGAAAAAATATGATTTACATAATTTAAATAAGGAAATGACATAAAGGACATAAAAAAATACACAGGAAGTGCACAGATCACCATTTTTAGCTCACATGGAGAACATGAATATGGATGAAGAACTGGATGAGACAGTATGTCTCCTAGAGCAGGAGAGGTTCATAAGAACGGTGAAGGAGCACCCCTGTCTATATGATACGAGAGATCCATGCTACAAACTGCGAGCGAGCAAGAGAAGGGCATGGAACCAGATTGCCATCCAACTTTTTACAAACTGGGAAGACCTAACTGGCCATGTAAAGGATGAGAAAGGTAAGAGAAACCCCTGCAAACATAACCACAATAGGGACATAATAGATTGATTAGTACATTATAAGGCCCCTTTCACACTGCGACAGTGCGGGTGTTGGTGGGTTGGCGCTTTGCCGTTGTTAGGTGTGACTACTGCAAGTCACCTATTCATAAGTTATGTTACCGTTTCCCAATTATTATTAGAGTCTTATCTAAGCAAGGAGACACGGAAAAAGTTCTCAGTATGTCTGCTCAGACGGTCGCACTCACTCACTCTGAGGTCCTTTATTATCACACAGGTCTTATATACACAAAGGAAAGACAGGCGTTAAAAAATGTTGAAACAAAACAACTTCTATAAAAGGCAATTTCTAAGTGTCTTCTGCTCTTAGAGTTGATGCAGCAGTTGACCCTTATGACATGGCTTCCTCTTTGTGTGTACGTGACTGCACCCATCCGGCCTTTAAGAATGATGTCTTTAAAACAACTGAAAACAGACGAGATAAGCATTTTAAAGAAATATACTGTCAACCATTTTTCTTCTTATACCTTGATCCTCACAATTTCCCCCTTTGACATCACCCTTCCCTCTTACCCTGGGTCCACCTGAACAAGTTCTAGTCGGCCTATGTCCAAAGTACTCTCCCTGACCGCGAGTTGTCAGAGGGGTATACACCCATCCCCCTGGATAGTACCAACATCTAAAATTCAGGAAGAGTGGCCTTTCTGAAAGATGGGTGATGTCAAGAAACTAAATCCACCTATCTTATCCAACTTATCAACTTACAAAAGTTCCATCTTTTCTACAGCATTTACCTTGGCTTTCTTGCAAAAGCACATGAGCAACTTAAAACACAAATAAATGAGAAATATGAATATAAGCACTACTATAATCGTCATTGCTGCCTTCTTGAACCAAGAAAATAACCCTGAGAAACTAAAAGTTCCACCAAAAGGATCCCAGTCACGGCCAATATTACGGGCCTTCTCCTGTAGAGGCGGTACTTCCGTGCGGTGTCGTGCAATGATGTCATAATAGTCGGGTATCTCGATGCTGGTGTTATGTATCCAAGTACAACATTCATAGTCTTCTGTAGCCTCACAGAGTCCTGTCAATGCTGCACTCATACTTTCAATCGCTAACTCATGTAATTCTATTTGTTTTGTGATGGCTCTGGTCTCTAGATTTAACTTAGTAATGTCATCAGAGTTTTTCTCCAAAATATCATTAATTATTCCAGTATAGTTATTTAGTCGCTTCATTAAGTCTATACCCCATCCTGTCCAGGACGGGAACCAAGCCCATGCCATGTCCTGCTCTAAGAATATTTCTCTCTTGCTACGATATCTGAGGGGATATCTGGGGTGCATACTAGCTTCTAGTAGATGATCACCTCGTTCATCACCCACTACTAACGAGAGGTGTATCCATAGAGGGATAAGTTGGATACTAACTACCTAACATTATTATCCACAATGTTAGTGAGGAAGTCAGATAATGTCTGGTGTGTGCTGGAATTACTGGGGTAGAAGCTTCCATTTAATACGACAATGGACAAATTAAACCTGCTGTCTTGACATTCTCTATTTCCTCCCGTTGTGTTCCCTAAGTTGAAACACCAGGCAGGGGGAAAGGCGAGACCATTTGATTTAAACATTACTGTCTTGCTGGTATTTGTTCCAGTTATGTTAATGCTACTGTTAGCAAGGTCAGTATAATTTATAGGAACTGCCATCAGTGGTATGTTTGCTGTACTGGGGTGTAATTTACTGCAAATCCAACATTTCTCATATCCTGACTTCCGAGCATAAGCATATTTAAACTTCAGTAATAACATTTTTTTAGAAAATCCTTCATCCTTGTGAATTTCATTCTGTGAGGTAACCAAACTATTGGTCAGGATTACTGAAACAAAAAGAATAAAAAGATACATGTTGTCATTTGCCAACTGGCTCCTTTTTACAGTGTGAAGCGTGGATCCAGGCTGCTTTACCCTCCAACTTGACCGATGTGGGAGTGGTCAGCAGTACTTGATATGGTCCTTCAAACCGTGGCTCTAAAGCTTTTCTGGTATGTTTCTTTACATAGACCCAATCTCCGGGGCTCAGCGAATGAGTACCTGCTATTGAGTTAGGGTCTGGAAGAGAAGAATACACACTTTTGTGGATCTTAGTTAGATGCTGTTGTAATTGTATCACATATGCAGTCAAACTATCACATTGCAATTGCATACTCTGTGGAAAGTATAAACCTAGTCTGGGTGCATTCCCAAAAAGTATTTCATATGGGGATAACCCTGTTTTTCCCGTTGGAGTATACCTTATGGAGAACAAAGCTAAAGGCAGACATTCTGGCCAAGGTTTATTTAACTCTTGCATAGCTTTTTGTATTTTTAACTTTATTGTCCCATTTACTCTTTCTACTGATCCTGAACTCTGTGGGTGGTAAGGGGTGTGGAAACTTTGTTGAACCCCTAACATAGCCATTACATTCTGCATGATTTCTCCTGTAAAGTGTGTTCCCCTATCTGATTCTATGGTTTCAGGAAGACCAAACCTAGGTATTAACTCTGTGATCAGTTTCTTCGCTGTGGCTTTCGCTGTAGCTGATTTCACTGGATAACTTTCTGGCCAGCCTGAAAATAAGCAGATGCACACGAGACAAAATTAAAATGGGCCGCTCTTAGGCATTTGGATATAGTCAATTTGCAGTCTCTGAAAGGGATACTGGGCCCGAACCTGATGTTTACGTGGGGTTTTCACTCTCTGTCCTGGGTTATTTAACAGACAGATTTGGCATGCAGCACAGTAGTTCCTTGCAGTACTACTGAATCCAGGGGCTAGCCATCCTTGGCTTACAATCCTATACATAGAATTGGAGCTGACATGAGTGGGCAAGTGGACAGCCGCTGCCATTGCTGGGTATAGAGAGGCAGGTAGGCATATTCTGCCTCCTTCCCTCCATATATTGTCAAGGCCTGGTGCTGCTCCCATTTTTACCCATCTATCTTTCTCGCTCTCTCCTGCTTGCTCCTGTAGTTTACTCATCTGCTGCCATGTCGGTTCTGGGATGCTCACCTTTACCGTAGCTAAGGTCTCAGGGCTTACTTCCCCTAGAGCTGCTTGTTTTGCAGTTAAATCTGCAAATGCATTTCCTTTTGCCTCAATTGTTTTTGCGCTCGTGTGTGCTGCTATCTTCATAATGGCTACTCTTCTAACTTTTTGAAGATTGTTCAGGACTCTTTTGATTCCTTCACCATGTTTAACAGGTGTGCCTGCTGCTGTAAGGTAACCTCTAGCTTTCCATATGTGGCCATAATCATGTGCAACACCATAAGCATAGGCAGAGTCAGTGTAAATGTTCCCTTCTTGTCCCTCTAAGTGTTCTAAGGCTTTTTCTAAGGCCGTTAGTTCCGCTTCTTGTGCCGACATGTGTGCTGGTAATGACTTTGCCTCAATTACCTGTGTGTCCGTTACCACAGCATAACCTGTGTGATATTTACCTTTGTCATCGGCAAATCTACTACCATCTATGTACAGTGTATGTTCTGCATTTGCAATGGGTGTGTCTGTGACATGTGGGAACCCCGTGATCTCTTGTTCCATAAGTTGAAAACAATCGTGTTCATCAGATGTTATGTCATGAAATGAAAGTGTGTCAGAATCCTGAGTTTCTTGTGCTGTGCCTTCACCATTACTCCCCCCTGTCAAATCTGTCTGTAAGGGTAGAAGTTGTGCTAAGTTAAAGGAAGTGCATCGCTGGAAGGTAACATTGGGAGGTAGGAGCAAGGTGCATTGCAGACGCAGCTGCCTCGCCATTGATATGTGCTTTGGCTGAACTTGTGACAAGATGGCGTGTATGTCATGTGTGGTATGTACCACTACAGGATTGTCTAAGACAATTTCTGAGGATTTGTCAATGATAATTGACACTGCTGCGACTGCTCGTACACAGGACGGTGATCCTCTAGAGACAGGATCGAGAGCCGCTGAGAAATATGCTACCGGCCTTTGTTTGATGTGTTGTTGTGTCAACACCCCTGTTGCGTGTCCCGTGATTTCAGCAATGTACAAATGAAATGTTTTGGTATAGTCAGGGATCCCGATCGCAGGTGCCAAAATTAGTAACTTTCTTAAGGTGCTAAAAGACTTATGACCTGCTTCTGTGAGTACATAGGGTACTATTTTCAAGCAATCATATAATGGCTGCATCAGGGAACTGGCATGTGGTATCCATTGTCTACAATATGATACCATTCCCAGAAACATACGAAGTTGCTTAAAGTTGCGTGGGACATTCATTTGTCTTATGGCCTGGACTCGTTCTTCAGTGAGGTGTCGAGTACCCTGGGATATACAGTGGCCCAAAAGGACAACCTTTTTCTGGCATACCTGTAACTTAGTTCTATTCACTTTGCACCCTTTTTCAGCCAGGAATTGTAACAATGATAGAGTGGCTTTTAAACAAGTATCGTTATCCGGACAACATAACAATAGGTCATCTACATATTGCAACAATACACAAGTGTCAGGTGGTTGCCATTCCCCCAACACTGTCTGTAGGGCTTGCGAGTATAGAGTTGGCGAATGCGCCATTCCTTGCGGTAGGCGTGTCCAGGTCAACTGGCGGTTTTTGAGACGGAACGCAAACCACGGTTGACATTCCTCCGCCAGGGGTACAGAAAAGAAAGCATTAGCCAAGTCTATAACAGTAAATGAGGAGCTATCTGATGGTACTTCTGAAAGTAAAGTATGCGGGTTTGGTACTAGTGGCGTTATTGGGACCAATATTTTGTTTACCGCCCTTAGGTCTTGTACCATTCTATACTTTACTGGGCCATCCCCCAATGTCTTTTTCTTGACCGCATACAATGGGGTATTGGCTGGTGACTGTATTTCTTTTAATGCTCCACTTTTGAGTAGAGCCTCCACTTGTAGTTCTACAGCTGCTTCCTGGGGCGCACTGAGTGGGTACTGTTTCTGCTGGGGGAGAACTGCTCCTGGAATCAGCTGTAGAGTAACCGGGGGTATGGGCAAAAGCCCAACGTCTGCTGGATGTGTTTCCCATAGCCCTTTCCGGAAGGCTAGACAGAATTTGATCTATTTCCGGCAAGGGTGTATTGGACAGTTCTGGTTCTACTTCCAAACATTGTATTTTATTACAGATTTCTATACCCTCTGGGTCATCTCCTATTGCTAAGGTGACCATACCATCTGGATGATAAGTAATGTTTGCTCCTATTTTCTGAAGAATATCTGCTCCTAATAAATTAGTAGGGGCTCCTCTGGAAATCAAAAAGCGTGACAAAAACATGTGATTCCCTATTTTTACTTTTAAAGGTTTAGTCAGTGGGGCATCGGACAAAAGACCGTCATAACCACTTATGGGTATGGTGTCACGGGATGTCATGTGTGGAGGGACTACTGAATCAGATAATAAGCTGCGTGATGCTCCTGTGTCAACTAAACAAGGAATATGTTTACCTTCCACCTTCATCAACATGTGGAGCATTTTATTCTCTGATTCAGCTAGGACTGGGGCAAGTCATGCGGTCGGATCGTCCCTATCGTTGGTACGCCTCTGTCTGTAGTCCCTCGTGTCTCTGTCCGTGTTTCCTTCCTGTTCGTCTTTTATTCTTTTCCTACAGTCTCTTTTTATATGTCCCACCTTGTTGCAGTAATAACAGGTAAGAGGTTTACGGGAGGAATTCCCTCCTTCATTGACCCGGGCAACAGTGTTAACTCCCGGTGTCCTTCTGGGTTTAGCTTCTGCTAAATCAGCCTCTATGCCTTGTGCTTTCTGCAACAATGTTCCTCTGTCCCGTATGGCTCTCCATTCGGGAGTACATGCCTTCAATTTGTCACCTATTTGGGGTACTAGTCCTTCCATAAACTGTCGATTGAAAGCCCTAATGGTGACGGGTAAGGCTAAATCTAGACCTTCGTCAGCCATCATGCTTTCCATGTTGAGGTAAAATTCTGTAACAGTCTGACCTGGGGCCTGTTTTATGGGCGCTGTCGAACCCCTTTCCTGCTGTTTCCCTTGGCAAAATTCTCGTAACTGATTAATAAACAGAGGTCTAGAGTCTATATGACGGGGGTGTATTCCTGGTGGATCTGTCGCTGGATCCCCTTGTGGTCTATGTGGAGCAATTTCATTCATAAATTGATTAAACATCGTCAGTGTCATTTTATGTCTACACAAATCTTCCCCATCTTGCCAAGTTGCTTCATGTGTGTCTAGTAATTGTGTCACGAATCTACAGAATGCGGCAGGTTTTGCTACGGGATCAGGAGCATTCTGTATTAATGCCATAAGAGTGTCAGCCGACCAAGGTGTCCATGTCCTCAGAACGACTTGTCGAGTCACTGTAGGTGGCTGTCCTGCTTGACCCGCATTTGGATTATTTACTTGTATTACCCTAGTCCGGCTGTGGACTGGAGCTACGGACTCTGGTCTTTGAGCTCCGCAATGTACACATTCCTGTGCCCAGTCTGTATTCTGGGTACCGCATACTCGGCATACCCATCCTCTTCCTCTTAAGGAAGGATAAAGTTTTGGTCTTTCGCTACCTGGTGTGGTAGTGGTATAAGGAGGTGGAGTACCTTCCGTTTTTACTCCATCCTCGGGAGCAGAAGGGAGACTCTTGCGTCGGACCTTCATGTCCCATCCACCCTGTTCATGACAATACTTCCATCCCTCCTCTTTAGCCCTGTTGGAAACCTTAATTAAACATTGTATTTGTGATACCCATCTGTTCTGCAGGACCTCCCCCTGTCTGTCTCTCTTTATATTCTCCCAACCTTCTACACTTAGCCCATTTTCTCCATCCATTCCAAATTTCTTGAGAACCCTATTCGTGCCCTGTGCCTTGTCCTTCCCATACAACATTGTAATTATGTCTTTAACAGCATAACATTTCTGAGATTCCTCCTGGGGTTTACCATGTGTCTGGCCCATTTTGACAGTCCTGCCTAGGTGGCGTTTGGATCACTTACTAAGTGTCTCGTTGCCTTCTCCTCCTAGGGTGCCAAAATACTAAAAAACCTCTCCTGGATGAGATTTCTGAAATCGAATTACTTTATATGCTAGCCAACTGACAAATATTATGACCAGACTGACGGCTACAACATATACAAGCATTCCTTTTGGTGGCCAAACACATATGACTAGATCTCCGGACTTTGTGGAGACCTTATTCCCTTCCCATTACCATGGAATCTCTCAGCAATCGTTTCTTATTCCTGCTTTATTGAGGCAGTCAGGACTTATACTTTCAACCCGTTTTTAGGCTCATGAATCAAAAAGCGTATATCAAACTTAAGTGTCGGACCCCCAAGTACTCTTACGAGTTAAGGGCGCATTCCGTTACCCATTGGGATGATATATGTTTCAATTCACACCATACAAACAGGGCTTATCTCAGTCACAACAGACAGATGACAAGGAGACAGACAAGAAACAACGGTAACATAAGTCTAATATTAAATTCAAGACTCGCTTACTACAGAGGTTGGTTTTACCTGAAGAACAATACAGACAGATCGGGTGGGCACAAATCTAAGAAGCACAGAGTTTATAAGAAAATAAAGCTTTTCTTACCTGCGCAGGATTTGTCTGTGGTTCCTGATGTGCCCGACCTCTTTGTTCCGTCCTTATGTTCGTTCGCCTCTTGTAGTTTCTTTAGCGAAGTCCCTGTTCGGGCGCCAAAAATGTTAGGTGTATGACATGGCTTCCTCTTTGTGTGTACGTGACTGCACCCATCCGGCCTTTAAGAATGATGTCTTTAAAACAACTGAAAACAGACGAGATAAGCATTTTAAAGAAATATACTGTCAACCATTTTTATTCTTATACCTTGATCCTCACACCGTTATTTCGTATGTGCTATGCGGCGGCTAGCGGGGCTGTTTTAACCCCCGCTAGCGGCCGAAAAAGGGTTAAAATTGCATGCAAAGCACCGCTGCATTAACCCTTTTTCGGCCGCTAGCGGGGGTTAAAACTGCCCTGCTAGCGGCCGCTAGAACGCTGGCAAAGGGCCGCTGCAGCGGTGCTTTGTGTGCGATTGCGGCCCTTTGCCAGCGTTCTAGCGTCCGCTAGCAGGGCAGTTTTAACCCCCGCTAGCGTCCGAAAAGGGTTAATGCAGCGGTGCTTTGCATGCGATTTTAACCTTTTTTCGGCCGCTAGCGGGGGTTAAAACTGCCCTGCTAGCGGACGCTAGAACGCTGGCAAAGGGCCGCTGCAGCGGTGCTTTGTGTGCGATTGCGGCCCTTTGCCAGCGTTCTAGCGTCCGCTAGCAGGGTAGTTTTAACCCCCGCTAGCGGCCGAAAAAGGGTTAAAATCGCATGCAAAGCACCGCTGCATTAACCCTTTTTCGGCCGCTAGCGGGGGTTAAAACTGCCCTGCTAGCGGACGCTAGAACGCTGGCAAAGGGCCACTGCAGCGGTGCTTTGTGTGCGATTGCGGCCCTTTGCCAGCGTTCCAGCGTCCGCTAGCAGGGAAGTTTTAACCCCCGCTAGCGGCCGAAAAGGGTTAATGCAGCGGTGCTTTGCATGCGATTTTATCCCTTTTTCGGCTGCTAGCGGGGGTTAAAACAGCCCCGCTAGCCGCCGCTAGAACGCTGGCAAAGGGTCGCAATCGCACACAAAGCACCGCTGCAGCGGCCCTTTGCCAGCGGTGCCGGTGGTATAGCCACGCTGGCCCATTGATTTCAATGGGTAGGAGCAGTATTCACCGCTCCAAAGATGCTGCTAGCAGGACTTTTTTTACCGTCCTGCTAGTGCCCCGCTCCAGCACTCCTGCTTTCACAGTGCAGTGAAAGGAGTCGCTTTTTCAGGTGCTATACCGGCTCCTTTCTCTCAATTGTGAAAGCCGGAGGGCTTTCACACTGGAGCGATGCGCTAGCTAGTGAATACACTGCTCCTTCACTGCTTCTGCCTGAACAATGCCACAGTGTGAAAGGGGACTATGCATGGGAGTATGAGTATAGTATTATCAGAATGTCCTAAATACATGATGACACACTCTGACCCCTAGTGGATATTGGAAGGATACTGCATAAAAAAAATATATATTTCTAAAAAAAAAACATGGGACTTCTTGTCAATACATCCAAGTATTTTTAATAATAAATCAGTACAGCATAGTATATACTATGGTTGTATTTACAAAGAACTAAAGTTTATTAGATTGCCTCAAGCTGCCATGGGACCTGTCCTGCTGGTGACATAAAGTAGGAGGCAAATTGATCCCTGACCTGTGTCCCTTGCCTGCTTCCACGAACACCGGTCCAATGAGCCCTTTCCAAGTTCTCATGGACTGGGTCCTCAAAGTCATATCCATCCCGCTGGCGAACAAAATTGTGCAAGGCACATGCAGCTTTGACCACACAAATTGCATTTTGCATGTTGAGACCAATCGGAGTGTGCAGTACCCGCCATTTGTTGGCCAATATGGCAAATGCACATTCCACAACGCGACGTGCTCGAGTTAGTCTATAATTGAACACACTCCTATGTTCCGTCAGGTTGTGCCCCGAGTAAGGCCGTAGCAGATGCTCACTCAGAGCAAAGGCTTCATCTCCAACAAAAACACTGGGTAGGGGAGGGCCATTTGTGCCAGGGAGTGGCCTGTTTTCTGGAAGGTCCAGAGCATTGTTGCGCAGCAGGTGTCCAAATGATGAATGTGAGAAAATGGCAGAGTCAGCGCTGCTACCATATGCTCCAATGTCGATGTAGCTGAAGCAATAATTGGCATCAGCCACTGCCATTAGAACAAAAGAAAAATATTTCTTATAATTGAAAAACTGGCTTCCACTACCCATGGGCTTTACGATACGAATATGTTTCCCATCGATGGCTCCAACACAGTTGGGGAAGTTGCAGCGTTGCCAGAAAACATCCGAGATCCTTGCCCAATCTTCCGCTGTCGGTTTTTTGAATACAGTATCCTTTAGTATGTCATAAATGGCAGAGCAAGTGTCCCGAATTATGTAGCTTGCTGTGGATTTCCCAACTCGAAAGGCATAATGTATGCTCGCTAAAGATTGTCCGGTTGCTAGGTACCTACAAAGAAATAAACATATATATTTTAATGTGTTTTTTAACAGTTAAACAGCTCAAAATAAAGTGGAAGAGTATACGTGATGCCTACACTCGACATCTAAGACTGCAAAGGGAATTTAGGAGTGGATCTGGGGCATGTGCTCCGAGAGATTATCTGCATGCAAAAGAAATGGAATTCCTTCGGCCAATGCTGGCTTTGGGGCGGTAAGCTATCATCTGTGCACGAATGTCATTAAACAAAATTTAAAGAGAAAGTTATAATAATTCAATTCTATTTTCAGGACTGAAAACTGCTGGGAGGACAGTAATCCAAATGAGGATTTGGACACAGATGCTAGTCAGCAAGCAAGCCAAGCATCAGGTGATCAAAGTCAGCAAGCAAGCCAAGCATCAAGTGATCAAGAAGGCCGAGATCTGGAGAGCCAATTGTCGACTCCAGCACGGTCTACATCTGAGACACATGTGCGAGATGAGACGTCCCCACTATCTATTTCTGCTCGTGTACCTGCTAGAGCAATAAGAAGGAAGGCTCCTGATCCTGACTTCAACTGCATGCTGGACATTATGACCAGTATGTCAGAAAAAATTAGCAGCAACAGGTCTCATGTGCAGGTTTCTGCAAGATGTCTGGAAGGTCTGATGGAGAAGGTACCATCAGAACTCCAGGCAGACATGTTGGCAGGTACCATACGCTATATTGCGACTTTTATACCACCAACCCCCACATATAGGTCCTCAGAGCCTCCGCCACCTTATGGTCCCTATGCAAATCACCCCCAGCCCCATCTGCCAGCACCACCATCCTCTCATTACCTTCCTCTGCCAACACCACCACCTTCAAATTACTTTCATCTGCCAACACCACCACCACCACCACCACCTTCTATTTGGCAGCAAAATGAGAATCCCTCTACCTCCAACTGGTCACAATATGGCCAGGCAATGAATGTGGTGAATACACCCAATGAGGGAGACAACTCCTCCCAAACATTCCATCGTCTCAAATTTTTTTTTTTTTTGATTCATGAGCTACGTTAGCTCTATTTCTTTGTTGAGCTGTATATGTGCAAAACGCACAAACGAACAGAAAAAGTTATAACAGAAAAAGTTATATTTCAGTAATATTTTAAATAAAAAAAATAAAGTTTTTATTTGGCTTTAAAAATGTGTGATTGGTGTTTATTTTAGGCATATAAAACATTATTCATATTAGGTTCTTCATTAAAGTGGTTGTATACTAATTTTTGGGACTTTTACCTACAGGAATGCCTATAATAAGTTTTACCTGTAGGTAAAAAAAATATCTCCTAAACCTGTATGGTTTAGGAGATATTCCCCTCGGTATGCGCTGCTGACTGCAGCGGTGCATGCGCACAAGGGGATTCTCAGCCTGAAAATCCGGCAGTGGCTGGCCGGCCGGAATGAAATCTCCCGCGCGCATGCGTGGGAGTGACGATATCACGGCTCCAGCCACTCACAGCGCCAGAGCCGCGATACCCGGAAGAAACGCCGAGGGAGCATGTCAGCTCCCTCGGCGTGGATCGGGCTAGATGTCGGGGCCTCGTTCTAAGGTGAGTATTTCATAATGAGCTAGTATGCGGTGCATACTAGCTCATTATGCCTTTTGGTTTGCAGGGGTAAAAAAAAAAGCGGGTTTACTACCGCTTTAATCTCAGTTAAGCCCCAAACCAATTTGCAGCCAAAGGACCAGGACCCTTTTTGTGATTCGGCACTGCGGCGCTACAATTGCGTGGACGTGCAACGTGGCTCCAAAACAAAATTTATGTCGTTTATAGGGGATAGTTTTATAGCATTTTTATCTTTTTTTTTTTTTTTTCTTTAATGACGGCGATTAGCGATTTTTATTGTAACTGCGACATTTTTGCAGACACATCGGACATTTTTAACACATTTTTGGACACTGGCAGGAAGGTGTTAACCACTAGGGGGCAGTGTAGGTCTTATGTATGACGTTATGTGTTTTTTTATTTTAGTGGGCGTGGCCTGGCATGTGACGTCACTGATTGTCTTTCCGATCGGTGACAGCCACAGTAGGAAGCACAGGGAAAGGTTTGTCTACTCGGATCTCTCCTCGTTCTTCAGCTCTGTGACCCGATTGCGGGACACCAGCGGCGATCAGGTCCGCTGGTTCTGCGGCCACGGTCACAGAGCTCAGGGCCGGGTCTGGAATGCACCACCGGCGGGGCACTCCCGATCCACGGCTGGGCACTGAGCAACGTACAGGTATGTGCTTGTGCTCAGCCGTGCCATTCTGCCGATGTACATTGGCGTGAGGTGGTAAGTGGTTAAAAAATTAAATAGAAATATGACAATATTACCTCAGTGTGATAATTAGTCGTTCCACAGTGGGTATACTGTTCCTAAAATATGTGTCCATTCGCTGCAAACGACTACTGAGTAAACCCAGTAACTCATCAAAGCTGTGAAAAAAAAAATAACAAATATGGCGTTTATGGGTGGACATTATAATATAAGACAGGAACAATGTCAAACATCATGAATTCAACTATTTTGACTAACCTTTTTATGGACATCCTGGTGTAGTCCAAAAATGTATCTTCATGGTCACGTAGGTCACTGTACATAGCCCAAAATTGCCCTCTCTCTTCCCGATCGGCAATTACGGGGTGTATCCAATATCTGCGTGCCCTCTTCTTCCTCCTCTCTTGTTCATGCAGAAAAAATGTGGCAACAGCGGATGCTGCCACAAAACATGCCATCTCATCGTCACTCATCTTTATAGTAGATATGGCGCAGAGAGCACAATGCTGAACCGGAAGTACATGAGCACAATGCTGAACCGGAAGTACATTAAGTACAGTACTCAGGAAGCTGATGAAAAATATTTTTCCTATTGGCTGAAAAAAAAACGCAGAAGTTAAAAAACGCCGGAAAACGCTGTATGCAAATGCGCGTTGTCGCGTGACAAAACGCGTGTTGTCGCGTGACAAAACGCGCGACAAAACGCCGGCAAAAACGCTCAAACGCGCTACGCTTAGGTGTGAATGCAGCGTAATTTATCCCAAAGGTGTTCTATTAGGTTGAGGTCAGGGCTCTGTGCAGGCCAGTCGAGTTCCTCCATCCCAAACTGGCTCATCCGTGTCTTTATGGAACTTGCTGTATGCACACCCAAATCATTTGGTGGAGGGGGGATTATGGTGTAGGGTTTTTTTTCAGGGGTTGGGCTTGGCCCCTTAGTTCTAGTGAAGGGAACTCTTAAGGCTTCAGCATACCAAGACATTTTGGACAATTTCATGCTCCCAACTTTGTGGGAACAGTTTGGGCATGATCCCTTCCTTTTCCAACATGCTGCGTACCAGTGCACAAAGCAAGGTCCCTAAAGACATGGATGAGCGAGTTTGGGGTGGAGAAACTTGACTGGCCTGCACATGTAAAGTCCTGACCTTAATCTGATAGAACGCTTTTGGGATTAATTAGAGCGGAGACTGCGAGCCAGGGCTTCTTGTCTAACATCGGTGCCTGACCTCACAAATGCGCTTCTGGAAGAATGGTCAAACATCCAATATGCAATAAGAAGTGTAAGAACGCAATCAGGGCAGCTAAAAAAGACTACAAGAGACACATAGCCGGAAGAGAGTAAAAACAAATCTAAAGAAATGTTTTAGATATAGTAACAATAAAAAGGCAAGATCAGAGAACATTGCCCACATAAAAGACGAGGATGGGAGTATGGTTACAGATGACATAGAGAAGGCAACTGTACTGAAAATGCCTTCTCATCAGTTTTTATGCGGGAAAAGGAGGGGTATATCGACCGCGACAGTACTGTTAGTGACACATCACAGGGCATACCCTTGTGGCGAACAGAGACCAGAGAGAAGGAAAGACTTAAACTTAATACAAATAAATCACCAGGACCAGATGGCTTACACCCGAGAGTCCTCAGGGAACTCAGTCAGGTTATAGCCAGACCATTATTCCTAATCTTTGCAGGCAGCATACTGCAGGAATTGTACAAGCTGATTGCAGGGAATGTGGTATCAATATTCAAAAAAGGACAGAGAGACTGGAAACTACAGGCCAGTCACCCTAATACCAATAGTAGGTAAATTATTGGAGGAGATAAGGGACTATATCAAAAAATTTACTGAAGAAAAAAATATCATTAGTAGTTATCAGCATGGGTTTACGAAAGTTCGTTCTTGTCAGACCAATCTGTTAAAATTCTACGAGGAAGTGAGCTGCCATCTAGACCTGTGGATTTAGTGTACCTGGATTTTGTAAAAACATTCACCCATAAACACATGGACCACAAGATTTGCTCTTCAGTAAAAAAACTAGTTACAGGGGAGTGTCCAAAGTGTGGTGATAAAAAACGTGTATTTAGACTGATCTGGAGTGGTGAGTGGGGTACCCCAAGGTTCTGTCTTGGGACCAATTCTATTCAATATATTCATAAATGATATAGAGGATGCAATAAATAGCTCAACCTCAGTTTTTAGCGGATGACACAAAATTAAGCAGGGAAATAACTTCACATCAGGATATAGAAATTTTATAGAAAGACCTGAACAAAATAAGAGAATACAAAAATAAGTTGAAATAAAGAGGACTATGAGAGGGCCAACATCCCTGTGTATAGTATACAGAGAGCAAGGTTCTTCCTTGTGGGATTTTAAAGGCTCCAATGGTGATATAACACCAAAAGACAATATGAATGATAAATATAAAAATATAAATTTATTATAAGGACTAAAGGGGGGTTGGGACTTTAAATGAAGCAATTGTATAGTAAAGATAAACTGTAAATGAATAATATTTAAATATTTAATTGATGACATTCATCTGGAATCATAAAGAATATAATTTATTTCATATATATGCACATAATGCACATAATGCATAAACATAATAAGTAGAAAAATACAGTCAAAACGACACATGATCAATGTCAAATAAATAAATATATAAAAAGAAGAAAATCATTTTTAAAAGAGATGTAAATGCTATGGCAAAAAAATGCCACAGCGACAGACCCAAGACTGGCACGTGCACCCACAAGGTATATATACGTCTATTGGCTAGTATAAAAACAATATCATGGAATATTAATAATAACTAGGTAGGGATCAATCCATATGGAATGCAACTGTGTCATCAAATGTAGCTCGACGCGTTTCGTGGATTTTTCCACTCGTCAGGAGCAGATGCACCAGAGATTCCTATAAAGGTATATAAAATATGTCAATATTTAAAATAAAATTATACATGGTGTTGTATGTCAATAGATGGCTCACCAAACACACTCACCAACCCAGACAGCGCACGCAGCGCATGGTGACCGGCGCAGGGTAGGCCACGGATATAGACCCCACCACGGGAGCTGAGGTGGCATAATATGGAGGTGCAACATCAGATGAACAGAGGATGTGTACAATGGAAGCAATTGTATAAAAGGGATTGGCAGTGTTCCCCTGCTGTCCCTGGGTCTGGTTTGTCCTTACTTACTGGATATTCTCTGTTAAGCCTTATATTTCTATGATACTTATTCCCATTGCTTCTATATATTTATATTAACATAAATTGGCTGCGTATATGGTATATATAATTATGACAGACAGTATTCCTGATGCTGGCCCATTGCTCCCACAGGTTTGGCCCCTTTTAGACATCTTATGCATGCTCTCCACCTGACTAGTGATATGCTCCATGTGGTTGTTCTGGCGCAGGGGTTTGGCTTTGGTTTTTTCTCCCGTCGCGGGAGCAGCGATGCGATCAGTGGGTCCTCCCTCTCCTCCCCCTACTTTTTTTTTTTTATGTTTGGGAGATCTGGGTGGACATCCCTCCTCGCATCGGCACCACGCCCGTCAAGCTATTCAGCTGTGGCGGCGGGTATGCCGCGTGTGTGACGCCATGCTGGCGCCCAGCTGTAACACCTGGTGTCTCCATGGAGGAGTTTTAGTGCCGGTTACTGAGTGATTACTCAACCCTGGTGAGGTCTCGTCCCCCCCATTGGTTCACCATGTGGCGTTGGCGGCATATATATACACCCCTCACTCAGAGCTGGCCGTCTATCTGACCGGTCCCCGTCTGGGGGTACTGCACACCTGGTGTATCCTTCTGCCGGTGGTGCTTTGGTGCAACATTATGGTATGTTTTTCCTTTTTTCTTTTTATCGGTGTTTGGTCTTTTTTCTATGGTTCACTTTTGATTTTTTTGATTTTTTTCTTTTTCATCTGTGGGCTTTTTCATGTCCCCACATTTACACACTCTCACCATCTATTTTTTACACCCATATAATTTTTCACTCATTATTCATTTACTTAACCATTCATCATCATTATTATTTTTTCTTTGTTAATTCATATATCATGGTAATCACTTTATGTGAAGTCACACTAGGCTCACTATACAAATAATTTATTTATAATACACATTTTTATGCACAATACACATACCTAGCATAATACTATTATTTTTTCCCAGATATTTTGTTCCACTGATTACACTATCATCACGTCTGGCTATACGGAAATTGGCTGTCCACATTGTACACATCCTCTGTTCATCTGATGTTGCACCTCCATATTATGCCGCCTCAGCTCCCGTGGTGGGGTCTATATCCGTGGCCTACCCTGCGCCGGTCACCATGCGCTGCGTGCGCTGTCTGGGTTGGTGAGTGTGTTTGGTGAGCCATCTATTGACATACAACACCATGTATAATTTTATTTTAAATATTGACATATTTTATATACCTTTATAGGAATCTCTGCTGCATCTGCTCCTGACGAGTGGAAAAATCCACAAAATGCGTCGAGCTACATTTGATGACACAGTTGCATTCAATATGGATTGATCCCTACCTAGTTATAATTAATATTCCATGATATTGTTTTTATACTAGCCAATAGACGTATATATACCTTGTGGGTGCACGTGCCAGTCTTGGGTCTGTCGCTGTGGCATTTTTTTGCCATAGCATTTACATCTCTTTTAAAAATTATTTTCTTCTTTTTATATATTTATTTATTTGACATTGATCATGTGTCATTTTGACTGTATTGTTCTACTTATTATGTTTATGCATTATGTGCATTATGTGCATATATATGAAATAAATTATATTCTTTATGATTCTAGATGAATGTCATCAATTAAATATTTAAATATTATTCATTTACAGTTTATCTTTACTATACAATTGCTTCATTTAAAGTCCCAACCCCCCTTTAGTCCTTATTGATTATTGGGATGGAAGCACCATGCTGTGCTTCATTTAAAGTCCCAAACTCACCCCCTTTTGCTTACATAAATTTATTATAGTATATACAGTTCAAAGTTAGCAAACAATGAAAATTTATAAGAAAAATGTGGCTGATACAGTTACACATCAATATGATACATTGGTTAGATGCTGTGAGGGATCAGAGGTCACCATATAGAGTGCAGACTCCCCATCTAACGCGTTTCAGAAATTACTTCCTTCTTCAGGGGTGTATCTAGGGATCAAATCAACCTACCATAAATGCAAATAGATAAAATTTAGCCAGATACAGTATAGTGGAATATATACAATATATGGCCTTTGTCTATTCTAGTGCAAAGCCACAAACAGACTTACACGTTGATGATAGAATATCGCATATTAGCCACATAGGATATACAGATTTAAAAACAGCCAAATCCAGCCAGGGGTAACTCACAATCCCTGGGGAGAAACAGAAGCACACCCAGCGAGGTCAGACAGCGGAAGGAGCCCAGCAGGGCTTGTGTGCAGCAAAAACATCCTTAAATTCTGAATGGTATGGCTGCTGAGCAAGAAAAGCAGGTATATGTATAAGTAATATGAAGTCACACTTAAGCTGTAAATCACAGAAAATGTGCTGCTTGCAAAAATCACAAAAAAACAACAGGGTAAAAGGTATAGTACCGGTCTGGGCAAATGCATGCCCTAATCACCAGAAAACTAAAGTAAAATAAAAACATGAATGCCATGGCAAGTAAAGCTAAGAATATATATGTGAATATAACCTTGAAAGTAATAATCTGGGGGCTTAAAGGTAAAAAAAGTAATTGACCTGTGTTCTGGATGTATATGGTCCTATGCTTCGCAAATATATTGACCATCCAGGAAAAATCAACTAAGCACACAAAGGAAACATCACATCAACACTTACCAAGAAAGATCATGGATTAAAGCATCCCCTGGATAGTGGTAGAGACCACCCTGCTGAGTAGCATATGGGGGTAACTGAGCAAGCCCAGCAGTGCTACTTAAATCACGCCATTAATAATAAAAAAAAAATGCCATAAATCTATTCCCTTTTTTGTAGACGTTATAACTTTTGCGCAAACAAATCAATATACACTTACTGCGATTTTTTTAACCAAAAATATGTAGAAGAATACATAGAGGCCTAAACTGAGAAAGACATTTTTTTAAATATATTTTTGGAGGATATTTATTATAGCAAAAAGTAAAAAATATTGCTTTTTTTTTCAAAATTGTTGCTTTTTTTTATGTATAGTGCAAAAAATAAAAATCGCAGAGGTGATCAAATACCACCAAAAGAAATCTCTATTTGTGGGAAAAAAAAGAACGTCAATTTTGTTTGGGTACAGTGTTGCATGACCACGCAATTGGCAGTTAAAGTGATGCAATGCTGAATTGCAAAAAATGCTCTGGTCATTAGGGGGTAAAATCTTCCAGGGCTGAAGTGGCTAAAGAACACAGAGATACACAGAGAATAAAGGGGTATGGGAAATAATTATAGACTCTGACACACGTGTGCTTACACAGGTTGAACTGCCTGGACTATTGTCTCTATTCAACCTGACCTACTATGCAACTATGTAACTATTCCCATAGACACACACCTAAACCTTGTGGACAGCCTTTCCAGAAGAGTTGAAGCTGTTATAGTTTTAAAGGTTGTGCCAACTTAGTATTAAACCCTATGGACTAAGACTGGTGTAGCGGTCAGAGGTATAGGAGACCGCAATGCAGGTTTCAAGTACGGGACAGCAGACAAGGAGGCTGAAACAAAAACCGGCTTTATTAAACAGTAAGATATAATGGCCGGAGGAGGAGGATAACAGTATTAACAATTCACAGTAGTTTACAGTAAGGCTAACTGGAATGTGGTACACAAAATGGCTTTCCCGCCAACACATGCACAGTGATACAGGCTACCCTCTTCTAATATGTCCTGCCTAATTCCCGCTTATCGGGACACGTTTCTACAACGTACTATCTCAGTAGGGACTGTACTATTCCCTATCACAATCCAGCACCGGTGCTCACTCACAGTTCGTTAGACAGCTGGAGGGTCCCTTGTCTTGGCCTCCTTCATGAGGCAGGTGAAGTCCAGTTCCTAGTGCTGCAGCTTGCCCGTCTGGGACGGATGGATGAACACAGATGCGGCCCAAAATCACCACAGCTCTCTCTCTCTGCCCGAGGTGCCCGATCTTTAGCTGGATACTGCGACTCTTTATCCACACAAAGTCTCCCTCTCCTCAGGGCAGACTTGACTTTTCCTCAGCTCCGCACAGGAAGTCCTCAGCTGCCCACACACTCCTCACAGTTCTCTCTCACTGCCACTTCCTGTTTCCTCTCCTCTGAAGGGTCGGCAGCAACAGTGACATCTTGTGGCTAAACTGGAAATAGCAGGCTGTATATATTATAGATGGAACACAGTGCAATATAGTTCAGTAATCCTAGGGGCTGACCCCTACATGCCTCCCCGCTTAAAGGTGGCCGTCCTCGGCCTTGCTATATAGTCCATGGGGAAGAAAAGGGTTAAATCAATCTTTAACGGCAGCACAACATTGTTCATAATACATACAGTTAGACCAAATAAACTGATCAGCATTGTACCTGTTTGGTGGAACCCCTGCAGTAGACCTACTAGATCTCCGAAGGTCTTGTCTTTCTGTTAGGACTTGTCCTTCCTCCCTTGGAGCTGGTACTGGTTCTATAACAGGGGCTTCATCACGTGCAGAGTCAGGAACAATCCACCAGTCTTCAATATTATTCCCATCGGAAATGACAAATTCTGAGGAAGGGGCAGGGAGTGGTGTCCTCTGTGCAGGTATCCGATCTTCTGACCGACATGGCCGTAGCATATTCCTATGTAGAACCCTTGAAGCCGACTCCCCATTCTCAACACGAACTTCGTAAACTGGACCATTGGGATACACTCTCTTGATCACTTTGTACGGCTGTACCTCCCAACGCTCACTCAACTTGCCTCTGGGCCGTTTCTCTCGAACCAGCACCCGGTCTCCAGGTTGCAACGGAATCTCTTGGATGGGAGGACGGTCAGTATAAGTCTTTTCTTGCAATCTCTGGCCTACTAACCGGCAGATGGTCTGGAGTCGCTTGCGGTGTTCTTTCACCCATGAGGTGGTTGATCGCTCTATCACATCTTCTGGCTGTTCCAAATTCAATTCGACAATTTCTCGTCCGGCTCTACCGAACAGTAGCATGTATGGGGTATAGCCGGTGGTAGTGTGGACACGATTATTGTAGGCCCAGACTAATTCAGGCAGATAGTCTGGCCAGTGTGTCTTTTTGTCCTCCTCTAAGGTCCTCAGCATCTGAAGCAGAGTCCGATTAAAGCGCTCACAGGCCCCATTCCCTTGGGGATGATATGGAGTTGTCCTGGATTTTCCAATGCCATACAGTCGGTGTAACTCCTCCATCACTTTCCCTTGAAAGCATGCTCCTTGATCTGAGTGAATCCGTTTCGGGCATCCATAGACCCGGATGAAATCTTGACAGATGGCCCGAGCTGCAGACTCAGCCGTCTGGTCCCGAGTTGGAGTGACCACTGCAAACTTGGAGAAGTGGTCAATCATGACCAGGCAGTATTGTGGGCCTCTGGCTGACTGTCCCACGAGGAGATAATCTATCAGCAATACCTCCAGCGGTTCCTTGGTCTGTATGGGCTGTATGGGTGCCCTCTGCTCTGTGCTTTTAGTAAGCTCACACACTCTACACTGTCGGCAGACTTCTTCAACTACGACCTCCAGTCGTGGACAATACACATAACGCTGCAGCCACTGGTAAGTTTTGACTGGCCCGAAATGAGCTCCAAATTCATGAGCTTCCCTGGCTATCTCTAGTGCCAGACTCCTTGGTATGACAACCTGCCATCTTGCCTCCAGATCGGCAGGCTGCTGCCACTTGCGGTATAGAACAGCTCCATGAACCTCTAGTCTGTCCCATTGATGTAAAATTGACTTCATCTCAGCATCAAGATCAGCCCTTTCCTCTCTGTCTGGTTTTCTTTGCCGAGCCACCCAACCTTTTATCTGTCGCAGTCCAATGTCTTCATCTTGTATTCGCCCCCATTCCTCATTAGTTCTTGCTAATGCCTTAGGCAGGGACCGGGCCTCCCCGCTTGTCTGTGCTGCGACTGCTGGAGGTGTAAACTTGCGGAAGTCTGGAATTTCATCCTCTTCCTTTTGTTCATCAAGCTCTCCCAATGGAGTTTCAAAAGTAACCCTCGACAGACCATCAGCATTGGTATTCTCTGTAGCAGAGCGATAGCGAATTGAGAAGTCATACTTTGCAAGGCGAGCTGCCCAACGTTGCTCCAGGGCTCCCAGTCTAGCAGTATCCAGATGGGCCAGGGGATTGTTATCAGTCCGTACAAAGATTTTAGCCCCTGTAAGGTAACCGGCAAACTTCTCTGTCATGGCCCACACCAGGGCAAGGAGCTCTAGCCGGAAGGAACTATAGTTATGAGGGTTTCGCTCCGTATCCCGCAGGGACCTACTGGCATAGGCAATCACTCTTTCGTGTCCGTCCTGTATCTGTGACAACACTGCCCCGAGTCCGTAGAGACTACCGTCAGTAGATAAGAAGAATGGTTTGTCAAAATCAGCATAAGCCAAGATGGGGGCCGATGTCAGAGCCTCTTTCAAGGTCAGGAAGGCCTCCTCTTGCTTCTGTCCCCAGGGAACACTTTGACTCTTGGATTGCCCAGCAGTTCCTCTCAAAATCTCATTCAGAGGGCCCGCTATCTTTGCATAGTCTTTGATGAACCGCCGGTAGTAACCAGTCAGACCAAGGAAGGCCTTCAACTCACGCAGCGTTCTAGGCTCCGGCCATTGTTGAATGGCAGCCACTTTATTTTGGGATGGCAGCACCCCGTCTTTGGACACCGTATGGCCTAAGTACTCGATCTCCTTCTTGAAGAGATGACACTTCTTTGGCTTTATCTTCAGGCCATGGGCCCGCAGTCGCTCAAGTACCTGTCCTAATCGGGCCAAGTGTTCTTCAAAAGTAGCAGAGTACACTATAATATCATCCAAGTATATCAGGGTAGCTTCAAAATTTAGATCTCCCAGACATTTTTCCATCAGCCTCTGAAAGGTTCCTGGGGCATTAGACAGCCCAAATGGCATCCTATTAAATTCAAACAGACCCATGGGAAGTATGAATGCTGTCTTTTCCTTGTCTTGTTCAGCCACCGGTACCTGCCAGTATCCACTTGCTAAATCCAAGGTGGAGAAGTATTTAGCCCGCCCTAGGGCTGTTAGGGACTCTTCGATGCGAGGCAGAGGATATGAGTCCCGCACTGTGCACGCATTCAATCTCCGGTAATCCACACAAAATCGAATGGTGCCATCCTTCTTCTTGACAAGCACCACTGGGGCTGCCCAGGGACTTTGACTACCCCGAACCACTCCTGAATCGATCATCTGTTTCAGCAATGTCTTCACCTCTTGATACAACTTGGGTGGAATCTGTCGATATCTCTCTCGGCTTGGGGGAGTGTCCCCCGTCGGTATCTCATGTGTGATAGCATCTGTGCAACCAAAGTCATTGGCATTGCGGGCAAACGCAGCTTGATTCTCCCACAGCATGGTTTCAACTGCTCGTAAATGATCCGGACTTAGAGCTTTCACATCTATCTCCATTTGTTCCAAGATGACTGTCCCATTCCATTCTGGGGTCGGTGCCTCTGCAGGCTTTGCAGTAACTGCCAAGGTCCAAGCAGAATTGCCTATCGGAGCTAGAGTCACTTCTCCCTGACTCAGCACTTCTCCCCGATGTAGGTACACGCGAGCCAGTTCCACTCCTGGCACCAGAGAGACTTCCCGTTGTCCAACGTTTACAGCTCTTATGGGTACTCGTCCATTTTGGACTACTGCCAGTGTCCGGGCCACTAGGACATCCTGACCTAACTCTCCCAGGCCTGCAGGCTCAATGATCACCTCCATACCTTCAAGGTTGCGGGAGGTTCCCACGGGCAAAGTCAGTATAGTCTCCCGATCAGGAGGGAGGGTAAGGGTAGCCCTTCCCGGCACTTGAATATTTCCTACAGACTGATGTACTGGGACACTCTTCTGTGTCCCACAAAACCGGATTAACCGTTGAAATGCCTTTTGCGTTGGTTTGTGTGGAGTGGCATTCTTCCAATAGCCCGGCCCCCTTTTAGTGAACATAATTTGATCCAACTCTCGCAGGATATTCATGCCCATTATCACCGGTACATCTTCTTTGAAGGTTTCAGGGACCAGCAGGATACCTTTTTTTCCAACTTCCTGTCCACACAGACGTACATTCATCCATACGACACCTGTGACAGGGATTTGTTGCTGGTTAGCTGCTGTGACCCGGATCAATGTCCCCTGTTCTGGCTTGGCCAGTGCTTGAAAGTAACGATTGAAATATGACTCAGGCATGGTCGTTACCTGTGATCCGGTGTCCACTAAACAGTTGACTGGAATGCCTTCAAACTCGGCTCTTATGGTGGGACATCCTGCAACCAGGTGTTCGGAGCTGTGCTGAGTGGCCTGACACTCTACTTCCCCCGCAGTGTGCCTCATTACTGCGGGGGCCTGAAGTTTAACGCCGGCTCTGGGCGTCTAGGCAGGTCCCTCCGGCATTCTCTAGCGAAGTGTCCTTTTTCTCCACACCGCCAGCACTGAGCCTCTCTGCGTTGTTCTCTCTGTCTGTGTGCGGGAGGCGCCCGTAGGCCTGGACTGGCCGAGCTCACTGGAGGATATTGAGGGACTCGGTAGGTGGGAATACGTGGGTAAGGATGCTCTGGTGCAGGAACCATCGAGGCAGTCTGATAAGGTTGTTGTTGCCCCAGATATGCAACCTCAGGGGGGTAGCTCAAATCCATCCGTCTCTCTATTTGCGTCAACTTCTCATGCATGAGACCCAGGGAGCTTTGTAGGTCCTGCACCACTCTAACCAGGACCTCTTCATTCTTCGCAACCCCGAGGGAGGCGGTCTGGGTCCGTATCACTCCAGAGGCATAAATTTCTTCTTTACTTCGCTCCACGGCCTCAGCCAATATTTGCCGAAAATTCAGTGTAGGGTCCACTCTGACTCGTTCCCGTAGGGCTTGTCTCAGGTGAGAGCTGTAGAGTCCCAGGATCAATTGTTCCCTCAGTATCCGGTCTGCGGATCCCATGGCGGTTATCCCGTCTGCCTCTTTTTTCTGTATCTCAGCCAGTACTTCCTGTAGAGCCGTTGCATATTGTGAGACCCCTTCATTTTCCTGCTGTACCCGGTAGAAGAACTTTGCCCGGAGGTGGCCCGCACTAGCTGTTTCACCGTATATTTCTTCTAAAAAGCGCACAATCTCTTTCAAGGTACTGCGCGTAGCTTCCGGTTGTAAGCAAACAGTTTTCCGCGCTTCACCCTCCAGGGCAGCCAAAGCAATTTCCACCTGTAGCTCTGGGCTGACATTGTAAATTCTAGCAACGCTCTGTAATCTCGTCACCCAGTCTGACAGTGACATGTTCTGGCCATCAAATTTTGGCAACAAGTTAAAAAGCATGCCCATAGGGAGGGTCCTTGTAGGGGTTCCACCATTACCTAAGGCATTCACATCAACATCAGGTACGTTGCCTTCAGCCGCCTCCATCTCTGTAACCGTACCCTGCTCGCAGCGCCACTTGTAGCGGTCAGAGGTATAGGAGACCGCAATGCAGGTTTCAAGTACGGGACAGCAGACAAGGAGGCTGAAACAAAAACCGGCTTTATTAAACAGTAAGATATAATGGCCGGAGGAGGAGGATAACAGTATTAACAATTCACAGTAGTTTACAGTAAGGCTAACTGGAATGTGGTACACAAAATGGCTTTCCCGCCAACACATGCACAGTGATACAGGCTACCCTCTTCTAATATGTCCTGCCTAATTCCCGCTTATCGGGACACGTTTCTACAACGTACTATCTCAGTAGGGACTGTACTATTCCCTATCACAATCCAGCACCGGTGCTCACTCACAGTTCGTTAGACAGCTGGAGGGTCCCTTGTCTTGGCCTCCTTCATGAGGCAGGTGAAGTCCAGTTCCTAGTGCTGCAGCTTGCCCGTCTGGGACGGATGGATGAACACAGATGCGGCCCAAAATCACCACAGCTCTCTCTCTCTGCCCGAGGTGCCCGATCTTTAGCTGGATACTGCGACTCTTTATCCACACAAAGTCTCCCTCTCCTCAGGGCAGACTTGACTTTTCCTCAGCTCCGCACAGGAAGTCCTCAGCTGCCCACACACTCCTCACAGTTCTCTCTCACTGCCACTTCCTGTTTCCTCTCCTCTGAAGGGTCGGCAGCAACAGTGACATCTTGTGGCTAAACTGGAAATAGCAGGCTGTATATATTATAGATGGAACACAGTGCAATATAGTTCAGTAATCCTAGGGGCTGACCCCTACACTGGGATGCCATTAAAGTTCATGTGCGTGTAAAGTATATATTGTAAATATATATTGTACATTCAGATTAGTCCCATCCCTCAACGAAATTGAAATTTAATTTACCTAACTCACATTCATACATTCACACACTAGGGCCAATTTATACAGTCGGCCAATCCCCAGACGACGTCCTATCGTGATGAAACGCGTAGGGTGAATCTGCAACGGTGACGTCATTACGTTTTCTCTTAGGTGATTAATGGCAAGCAAACAGAAAGCAGCAGCAAGCCTGTGGAGACACTGTTATTTTTATCTTTGATCTGCATTGTGTTACACTCATGAAGGATGAGCTATCTTGTAAGTGAAATTCGTTTGGCTTATTAAATTACCATTTATGAACCACTACATTGTTTGTTTTTGTTTTTTGCATACCACCATCATAGCCTCAAAGTGTGGACGTTGGTATAGGTTTTTGGGAGACCTGAATTTCCCTGTGCCTAGTGAGACTTACTGTCTTGGTTATGCAATAGAGTTTGTCTGCTTACCTGTCTCCATGTGTTCATCTCTAGAGACCAGCCGACCCTCACCTGACTGCTTTTGTAATCCATCCTCTGGCATGGCTCCACCCTAGCTCCTATCAGAGAACTCTATATTATCCTGTGTACTGCAGGCCAACCCTGCTGATCACCCTTTGTGTGTTTGGCTTCCTGTTACCTGCCGTGTGCTCTTCTGTTGTTCTGTTACCGACTTTGCCGTGTCCCTGACTATCCCTGTTTGCCTGTGATCCTGACCTTTTGGCGTGTCCCAGACTATCCCTTTCTGCTTGTGGCCCCCGACCTTGGCTTTATCCCTCACTATCCCTATCCTCCTGTTGCCTAATGTGGGTGAGAGCTGGGGGAATCTGGGGGTCGCGACTTGGAGCCAGTTGCAGCCCAGTCCATCCTCACCACTAGAGGCTCTGGTGAACACCTGCTGGCTCTTAGACTCTGCGCCCCAGGGAATCTTGTGCTCTAACCCGGTGGGAGCCGTCTTGGTGTTCCGGCAGCCCTGCCTTGCTTATCACCTTGACTCCCAACCGCAGCAGTCAGCCGTAGGGTCCACAACCTTGCGGTGCCCTCCTGATCCCTACCGTGTGCATCTGTCACCTGGCCTCAAGGTGACCTGACACTTACCTTACGGTGGTCATCTGTAGTCGGTAAGGAGTATTAATACTCACCTGGGTGTGAAGCATCTTGGATATTGGTAAAAAAGTGGCTTAGCGCTCCCACACGTGAAAATATATATAAATATCAAAGAAAAAAAACAATCATTCTTAATAAACCAATCTAAGGTATAAAAAGTCTAAAAACTTGTCACTTGTGCAGTGATCTCTTTGTGTCCAAAACCAATAAAGTGCTGATGTGCATAATATATCACTACATATAAAGGAATAAATTAATAAATACAATAATGCAGCAGAAGACAAAAATAAATAAATAAATCAAAAACCAAGTGATAGTGTCACTCAAAAGTGAAAACAATATATAGTCCATAAATAAAGTCCAAAGTGAGAGTGTCACTTTAAGGTGAAGCTATATAGCACTATAGTGAATCTGTGACAAAGCAATCTCCATAACAGAGGTGAGATCCAAGTGTTCACTGGGCACACTAGGTGATTACCTTACAGCTTTAAGGTATTCAGCAGATATAGCCTTTAAGGGAAAGCCAGGGAACCAAGGAAGGAGCTTCAAACTCTTGCAGCCTCACCGCCACCCAATACGGGGTTAATACACGGGTTAGCTCAACAGCGATACTCCGAGAACAAACATAAAGCCCACCATAGTGTAGTAGTTTTACAAAAACAATAGTTTAATAAAGATTAAAACTACTCACACATTGCAGATAGGTATAGCACAGTAACAAACTACGAGCGTCCTGCTCGTGTGCGAACATCACTTCCGGTGTCCTACGCATTACGTCACTGTCACGTGACTTCAACTGGGATCTTTTACCATCACCATTTATTTGCATGAGAGTGTTTAGCTCATAAGGTGTGTGCAGCATCCATATAAACGTTATCTTTCTTCGTCCCATATATAGCGCAGGAGCTTATATATACATTTTCATCTTGGATATTGGATCTTTTTTTCACTATTTTTCCTCCGGAGTATCATATTTACACCCTATATGGAATTTTATGTTGTTGTTGTTTATCACATATTCATTTTACCAACTCTTTGTGATATCTGCCTTAGTTTTTTTAATTGAGAATTCTTTCCACCAATATTTTCATGTATCAGTTGTTTTAATTGGTTTTGGTTTCACTTCTTAGTTTATTACCTTTTAGCAATTTCTGTGTGGTATTTGCCTGAGTTTTTCTAGTTCAGAGTTTTTTTCACCATTACCTCTTGATCAATATTTTTATCAAATTCACTATATTAGCGCTGCATCTTTATTTATCACAGTGTTTTTGAGTTTTTGTATTAGACTTTTTGGTGCTGGCTGCTTTTATTTATTTATTTTCAATATATATCTTTTTATTTCTAGCGCAGCGTTAACCTTCGGGTTTTGTTTACAATTTATACAGGGTCCAATGTTCAACTTACCAGCACATCTTTGGGAGGAAATCAGAGTACCCGGAGGAGAGCCACGCAGGCACAGCAGATCATGCAAACCCCAGGCAGATATTGCCACGGTTGGGATTCTAGCCAATGACCCTAGTGCTGATCGGCAGAAGTACAGAGACTGGAGTGTTTCTATAACCACTTCCTGACCGGGGACGATGATGTACATCGGCAGAATGGCATGGGCAAGCAAATTGGCGTACAGCTACGTCCATTTAAAATTGCCGCCCTGCCATCGCATGCATGCCGGTGGCGGTGCGTGCCGGTTGGGCCCCCCGTGAGTCCGGTTGCGGGTCCCGCGGACTCGATCGCCACGGGGATACCCGCGATCGTCTCACGGGGAGGCTGAATGGGGAAATGCGGAAGTAAACAGCATCTCCCCGTTCTGCCTAGCAACAAGTTACCCTGATCTCTGCTTCCTGTGATTGGAACACACAGATACGCCCCCCACAGTTATTAACACGTCCCTAGGACACACTTAACCCCTACACTGCCACCCCTGGTTAACCCCTTCAATGCCAGTGTCATTTACACAGGAATCAATGCATTTGTATAGCACTGATTGCTGTATAAAATGACAGTGGTCCCAAAAATGTGTCAAAAATGTCCGATGTGTCCGCCATAATGTTGCAGTCACAATAAAAAACGCTGATCGCCGCCATTACTAGTAAAAAAAAAATGTTAATAAAAATGCCATAAAACTATTCCCTATTTTGTAAACGCTATAAATTTTGCGCAAACCAATCAATAATCAATTATGACAATTTTTTTAACAAAAATATGTAGAAGAATACGTATCGGCCTAAACTGAGGAAAATAATTTTTTATATATATTTTTGGGGGATATTTATTATAGGAAAAAGTAATAAATGATAATAATTAATGCGTTTTTTTCAAAATTGTCACTATTTTTTTGTTTATAGCGCACAAAATAAAAACCGCATAGGTGATCAAATACCACCAAAAGAAAGATATATTTGTGGGGAAAAAAGGACGTCAATTTTGTTTGGGAGCCACGTTGCACGACCGTGCAATTGTCAGTTAAAGCGACACAGTGCTGAATCGCAAAAAGTGGTCTGGTCTTAAGCCAGCAAAATGGTTTGGTCTGAAAGTGGATAAACTGGTAGATGGGTAGAAGCAGAGCCCTGGACATCACTTTTTGGTGACGTTGCCCTTTAAATTTAACTAAGAAGAGAGCAGCGAGGAAAGTAAAGTTCCTCTTTGTGTGTTTTTCCTTCATCGGTCCATTAACTGACGGCCTGAGAAGTGGCCAAGATCTGCTTTAGCCAGATGATGTGTCTGTTACTAAGCAGCATTACTTTATGCAGGAGCATGTTCCTTCTAGGGAGGGGCCTTGCTCGGCATAAATTGCCGTTTAGAAGACCTCATTTCTCCTAAAGTCTTTCCAGTAAACATTGGTCTTCTCTCGAATTTGTACCATGGCAGCTCATAATTGAGCCATATAACCGTACACTGTCTTAGCCCCAGATTGTGCTATTGAAGATAATTATGTTAGTGCTAATGCTTCTCTCTCTTGTTTTCCATGACAGTTACAAGGCTAATAGAGCAGATTTTCTTTGTCGTGCCTTTAGTACGCCTGTTGCTGACACATGGTGGCTGATTGCGAATATATTGTCTGTATGCGAAGAACATATGCAGTATAAATCTCTAGTGTAGAGGTATGGCAAAGTGACAATTAAACTGCGATTCTGAAAAGGGACACATTGATGCTGACATATCTGAAACCTCATCAATATTAAGGGGAATATATTTTTCAAAATCATTAAATAAGGGGCTGTTCTATGAATATTTATTTTCTTTCTTGGTGTTTGAGGTGGAGATATTCATTTGCAGAACTGTTACAAAACTCTGCTTGTCTCTACTATTTTTACATAGACATGTGCACACTGAAATATTTCGTTTCGGAATTCCTTTTTCGTCCGAAAAATACATTTATTTAGTTACTCCTGAAATTCGTTTTTATTTATTTTGTTTCGTTAAAAAATGCGTTCATCCGAAAATGCAAAATAATTAAGGTCCATTCTGTCATTGAAGGCTTATGGTGTCTGTCGAATGTTCTAAGAAGATTCGACGGAGCAGCTAAGCTGTACGACGCCGCAATCGTACATTTTCGGTCAAATGTTCCGCCTACAAGCTAATGTTGCATGACACTAGCAATAATTATATTTATTAATTATTATTACTAGTCAACCAACATTAGAATTCTTCTATAGCCTATGGGCGGAGCATTTGACCATAAATGTCCGCTTTCGGCGACTGCTTAGTCGAATCTTCATGTCAAATCTTTTCTCTCTATGTCGACTAATCTTGGTCTAATAGAGTTAGGATAGGCACATTCGACCTTTTTTGCTATTGTCTCTATAATGTCGAATCTTTTCTCTCTATGTAGAATAATCTTGGACTAATAGAGCTAAGGTTAAACACATTCGACCACAGGTTCGATGGACACAGATCGCTATTGTTAGCATCATGTCGAATCTCCTATCTATATCAAACTGTTGTCACAACGAAAACGAAAATAAAGTATTTGTTTATGTCGGATCTAATGAAAACACCCGAAATTGGGATGAAAATGCATTCGGACGAAAACTAATGCACATGTCTATTTTACATATATCAGAGATGAGGGTTTAACCTGCCAAAGGATTTGCATATCTAGCTATCCAGTTCTGTCATTTACACAGCTCTGCTGTAAAGAACAGCCTTGACTGGTAGTAAAGGTGACCTGATTTTTCTGTACTGCGGTTAACTTATGCTTGCAGGTCTTGTCCCTCCCCCCAAGCTGTGACTGGACAGTGAAAAAAGAAGCAGCACACTATTCAGCAAGCTCTCTCTGTCCTTCTGCTCTCTCCTTCTATCAGTATTGTTAGCATATGAGCATTGCAGCACACATCAAAGCATGGGATTGGCAGTCCAGGCCTCGGTTGATGTTGAGGTCTTCTATTTGCATTTTCACTGCTTTCTCATGTTGGAGGCTGGGCAGAAGAGAAGGACCTTTGATCGTTGTTTTTAACCCAGTACGGCACTGCTATGCATATTACTGTCTATGTAATAAGATGTGACACTTCGTATACCCTGATGAAGGAGACTTGGTTTCTCTGAAACAGTTCAGGTGGAGGAAGACACACGTACCATTTAATACATCTATGACAGTCTGTATACTAGAAATATTGTGTGCCATATCTATGTCTTTTAACTTTTTGATTATGTTTTTTTATGGATTAATAAAATAGCTTTTTATACTTCAATCTATGTGTTTGTTGCTGCAAAAGTGTCAAAAAAGTCCCATTGGGGGAATATTCCATATTTTCAACCTATTTTTTAGGGCACCGATCAGAATATACCCACCATCATTAACTATGGCTGGCAGGCGGGAGACCTGATTTTTCTCTATTGCAGTTAAACTATACTTTTGTTCCTCTCCTAACCTGTGATTGGACAACAAAAGGAGAAGCAGTACTCTGAGGAGCTCATTTCTATGTCGGTATCTGCTCATATCAGCATATTCCTTGATGGGACACACACTTACTGCAGCACAATTAATTGGCTCCTTCTTCATATCCTAGACTGACCCTAGTTCACATATGAGTGACTTGTGTTGCGATTTGACCTGTTCAGTCGCAGCCTATTCCCGGCAATCTCTCTGTTTAACTGTTAAGAACCACCCCACAAACATACACTGCGGCAGGGCGGCCCTTTAGCGCAAAATCACATACCTGTACGTGATTTTGTCTTCTGGATCTGGGACACGCGTGTGCAATGCCAGTGACCCAATCCCGCTGTGATTGGACCTGCCAATCATTCCAGAGGCAGACAGAGCACCGGTCTGCCTATGTAAACAAGGCAGATCGCAGCTCTGTGACAGAAGAGGACAGAGATCTTGTGTTTCTGCTAAGCAGGAACACAGATCTTTGTCTTCTTACAGTACAAGCACCCCCCACACAGTTAGAAAGCACCCCCTAGAGACACATTTAATCCTTTGATTGCCTCTGATGTTAACCCCTTCCCTGCCAGTGTCATTAGTACCGTTACAGCGCATATTATTTAGCACTGATCACTGTATTGGTGTCACTGGTCCCCAAGAAAGTGTCGAAAGTGCCACTTAGTATCTGATTTGTCTGATGTCTGATTGTCTTGATGTCGCAGTCCCGCTATAAGTCGCTGATCGCTACCATTACTTGTAAAAACATAAATATATAAAAATTTGTTAAAAATATCCCATCGTTTGAGCAAACCAATCAATATAGACGTATTGGGATTTTTTTTACCAAAAATATGTAGCAGAATACATATTGGCCTAAATTGATGAAGAAATTCGATTTTTTAAATTTTTTTATTGGGTATGTTTTATAGCAGAAAGTAAAAAATATGGTTTTCTTTTTCAAAATTCTTTTGATTATAGTGCAAAAAATAAAAACCGCAGAGGTGATCAAAAGAACCAAACAAAAGCTCTATTTGTAGGGAAAAAAAAGATATAAATGTTATTTGGGTACTACGTCGCATGACTGCGCAATTGTCAGTTAAAGTAAGGCAGTGCTGTAACACAAAAAATGGCCTGGTCATGAAGGGAGTAAACCTTTGTTGTTAAATTGGTGTGACTCCAGCTTTGCGGTGCCGCACCAATTTAAAAAAAGTAGTAGTAGTGCACTACTTTTGGTGATTTCGGGTGCGACTTGCATGGACATCTGTGCATGAAGCTACGCAGATGTCTTCCAAGTCGCACTGGAAGTTGCACTGACGTGGCTTTGAAATGGTGCGGTTTCAGATGCAGTCATACAATTTCAAAGCTGCAGTCAATGTGAACAGGGGCTTACTGTATACAGGATTGCAAAAGACTAACATAAATTCTAATTCCATTACTGATACTAATTGCATTAAAAAAAAATACATTGAATGATACCACAACCCTTGTTCTGACTGGTACTCTGCTTTCAGGACAGCGCTAACATTGGGGACATCATGGGACATTTAAAAACGAAATCTTGGAAGGTGCATTTTACATATGTACAAACTCTTGGTGCTGCTTCAACACATTTGTACTTGTATATTCAGGAAATGATATGCTGTTAATAACTCCAGCTGTCATATACAGTATGTGATTGATGTACTTTTAGTAGTCTTGTTAGGATTTAATTGTCTGAAAAAGCCACAGTACCATGTCCTGCTCAGTGGAGTGGTATGATGATGAGGGTAATGGAGCGGGACACGGCTCCTAGCAGGGAAAGCTTTTTAGAGAAACTTCTCTGGTTCCTGTGCTCCAGGCAAACAGACTCCAGCTACAATTGTGTGGAGTCTGTGACTGTAATTTACTATGCTTAAATGCTTATAGGTGTCTCTTTGTGGATTAAGACTATACCACTGCCGGTGCTTATGTGCATAACGCAAAGCCTTGCTTTTCTATCCCTTCCATGTACTTTATTTATATTCATATACTTTATTTTAAAAGGGAAGAACATCACTAATATGATAGAGATCTAATAACTGATGTTAGAGAAGAAATATCATAATGCACATCTTCTGTTCCTCCTGTCCCAAAGGGATAAAGTGCTTGTATTTTCAATTTTTCTTTTTAGCTACGTGCATGTTGAATGCGATCAGGGATTATGTATTGGCTTCAGACTCAGAAGCAAATCAAAAGAGGGATGCGTTCAGGTGCTTCTGGGAAGCTTTGTTTAACATTTGAGTTTTTTGATGTACCTTTTAGTTGCTTCAGGCTGCATCAGCCTTCACATTGCCTTGCACAGGGAAGAAGCTCAGATAACAAAAGCATAAATGTACATGAACGCTAAAGAAATTGTAATATGTGTTACATTTGCTTTATTTATGTGTAGCCACCCTGCCTGACTGACTTAACCTCTTGCCAACCATGTAACGCATATACAGTATCTTAAAAAAGTGAGTACAACCCTCACATTTTTGTAAATATTTTACTATATCTTTTCATGTGATAGCGCTGAAGAAATGACACTTTTCTACAATGTAAAGTAGTGAGTGTACAGCTTGTATAACAGTGTAAATTTGCTGTCCCCTCAAAATAACTCAACACACAGCCATTAATGTCTAAACTGCTGGCAACAAAAGTGAGTACTCTAACTGAAAATCTCCAAATTGGGCCCAAAGTGTCAATATTTTGTGTCATGACTCACCATTATTTTCCAGCACTGCCTTAACCCTCTTGGGCTTGGAGATCACCAGAGCTTCACAGGTTGCCACTGGAGTCCTCTTCCACTACTCCATGATGACATCAAGGGGCTGGGGGAAGTTAGAGACCTTGCCCTCCTCCACCTTCTGTTTGAGGATGCCCCACAGATGCTCACAAGGGTTTAGGTCTGGAGACATGCTTGGCTAGTCCATCACCTTTATCCTCAGCTTCTTTAGCAAGGCAATAGTCATCTTGGAGGGGTCTTTACCATGGTGGAATACTGCCCTGCGGCCCAGTCTCCAAAGGGAGGGGATCGTGCTCTACTTCAGTATGTCACAGTACATGTTGGCATTCATGGTTCCCTCAATGAATTGGAGCTCCCCAGTGCCAGCAGCACTCTTGCAGCCCCAGACCATGACACTCTTACCGCCATGCTTGACTGTAGGCAAGACACACTTGTCTTTGTACTTCTCACCTGGTTGCCACCACACACACTTGACACCCTCTAAACCAAACAAGTTTATTTTGGTCTCATCAGACCAAAGGACATGAATGAATGAATGACTTGTATAGCACTGGGAATGAAACTGAATTGCCTCAAGGCGCTTGATCCAACCTGCGTTGACTTCCTTATTAAAAGAGGTGGGTCTGATGGTTTCCTTCCAAGCAGATGTTCGTGGGTAGAGCGTTCCAAAGCCGTGGTCCTTGGACCGCAAATCTTTGTTCTCCCCTTGATTTGTACCGGGACTTGGGGATGAGGAGGAGGTTTTGGTTAGTTGATCGGAGGTTGCGGTTGGGAGTGTAGTGGTTCTTCAGCAAACAGTTTGCAGGCTGTCTTGTGCATCATCTTTAGATGAGGCTTCCTTCTAGGATAACAGCCATGCAGACCAATTTAATGCAGTGTGCAGTGTATGGTCTGAGCACTGATAGGCTACCCCCCACCCTTTCAACCTCTGCAGCAACGCTGGCAGCACTCATACGTCTATTTCCCAAAGAGACAATCTCTGGATATGATGCTGAGCATGTGCACTAAACTTCTTTGGTCGACCATGGCGAGGCCTGTTTTAAGTGGAACCTGTCCTTTTAAACCACTGTATGGTCTTGGCCACCATGCTGCAGCTCAGTTTCAGGGTCTTGGCAATCTTCTTATAGCCTAGGCCATCTTTATGTAGAGGAACAATTCTTTTTTTCAGATCCTCAGAGAGTTCTTTGCCATGAGGTGCCATGTTGAACTTCCAGTGACCAGTATGAGAGAGTGATAGCAATAACACCAAATTTAACAAACCTGCTCCCCATTTACACCTGATACATTGTAACACTAATGAGTCGCATGACACCGGAGAGGAAAAATAGTTAATTTGGACTTTTTCACTTAGGATTGTACTCACTTTTGTTGCCAGTGGTTTAGACATTAATGGCTGTGTGTTGAGTTATTTTTGAGGGGACAGCACATTTACACTGTTGTACAAGCTGTACATTCACTACTTTACATTGTAGCAAAGTGTCATTTCTTCAGTGTTGTCACATGAAAAGATATAATAAAATATTTGCAAAAATGTGAGGGGTGTACTCACTTTTGTGAGATACTTTATGTGGCTGCAAGAAAAGTGGGCTTTAATGCCCAGCCACTGCATATATGCATCCACAGCAGCCTGAGGTTTTAAGCTGAGAGCACGCTCACAGCATGCTCCCAGCACTCTGACCAAGCTCACACTACTTCAAGCGGAGGGCCGGTTATAAAAAAAAAAAAAAAAGTCAGCAGCTGCAAACACTGCAGCTGCTGACTTAATAAACACACTCACCTGTCCAGGGCGCCCGCGATGTCGGCCGCCCGAGGCCGACCCGTCCCTTGGCTCTCGGGTCCCGGCGCCGCCATCCCTTGTAAGGGAAACAGGCAGCGGAGCCTTATGGCTTCACTGCCCGTTTCCTACTGCGCATGCGCGAGTCCCGCAGCTACTGCGCATGCGCGAGTCCCGCAGCGCTTTCTGAATGGGACGCGCTGTGTTCTGGAACACACAGTTCCCAGAACACAGCGCGACTCATTACCCAGAAGACGCCGCGACGAAGAGAGAAGACAGAAGATCTCCGCGGAGGAGGAAGAGGAAGATTAGGATAAAGTGCCTAGCAACAGGCATTTCTGGTAAGTAAAAAAAAAATTTTTTTTCATTTTTTTTTTTTTCGATTTTTTGTAATTTTTAACATTTTTTTGTTTTTCAGGGTGGCCCTCCCCTTTCAGATAAAGAGACAGCACAAAGGCGTCTGATCATGTGGCCACTGTAAGAGCCAATCATAGCAGTCATGTGATAAAGAGACCCCAGCACCCACTTAAAGTGCCACCAGGAGCTGGGATGTGGTGTTAAGAATTTAAGCAGGAGTGTCAATTACATTTAGTACTGTCTGGCTGTAACCAGCTAGTGCTAAAATGATAGATGGTGCTAATTTCCTATGATTTCCCTAATTCCAGCCTGATCATTGCCTGCTATCAGAGATTGTCTCTGGTGATTCTTGCATAATCAATGCTTGGAGTTTGTCAGAGGGGGTTTGTGTTTTTTTTTTGGTTCACCTGCCTCTTGAGGATTGACCACAAGTTTTCAATTGAATTAAGGTCTGGGGAGTTTCCTGGCCATGGACCCGAAAATGTCAATGTTTTGTTCCCCAAGCCACTTAGTTATTGCTTTTGCCTGTTGACAAGGTGCTCCACCCTGCTGGAAAAGGCAGTGCTCGTCACCAAACTGTTCTTGGATGGTTTGGAGAAGTTGCTCTCGGAGGATGTTTTTGTACTATTTTTATTCATGGCAGTGTTCTTAGGCAAAACTGTGAGTGAGCCCACTCCCTTGGATGACAAGCAACCCCACAAATGAATGGTTTAAGGATGCTTTACTGTTGGCATGACATAGGACTGATGGTAGCGCTCATATTTTCTTCTGCGGACAAGGTTTTTTCCGGATGCCCCAAACAATCGGAAAGGGGATTCATCAGAGAAAATGACTTTACCCCAGTCCTCAGCAGTCCAATCTCTGTATCTTTTGCAGAATATCAGTCTTTCCCTGATGTGTTTCCTGGAGAGAAGTGGCTTCTTTACTGCCCTTCTTGACACCAGGCCATCCTCCAAAAGGCTTCACCTCACTGTATGTGCAGATGCACTCACACCTGCCTGCTGTCATTCCTGAGCAATCTCTGCACTGGTGGTGCCCAGACCCCAAAGCTAAATCAACTGTAGGAGACGGTCCTGGTGCTCGCTGGACTTTCTTAGGTGCCCTGGAGAATTCTTTACAACACCTGCACCTCTCTTCTTCACGCTCTTGATGATTCGATAAATGGTTAATTTAGGTGCAATCTCAGTAGCAGAAATATCCTTGCCTGTGAATCCCTTTTTTGTGCAAAGCAATGATTGCTACACGTGTTTCCTTGCAGTTAACCATGGTTAACAGAGGAAGAACAATGATTTCAAGCACCACCCTCCTTTTAAAGCTTTCAGTCTGTTATGCTAACTCAATCAGCATTACAGAATGATTTCCAGCCTTGTACTCGTCAACACTGACACCTGTGTTAACAAGAGAATCACTGACGTGATGTCAGCTGGTCCTATTTTGCAGTGGCTTCGCTGGGGGGGGGGGGGAGTGTGGGCCACACCCGGGTGACACCCGCCAGAGGGGTGACACCTGTGGGCAGCGGTACTGCTAACATCGCACCCCTACACTAATCTGTGTCTCTCCGGCTGTCTCCCTGTCTCACACAGCGGATGGAAGATACCTCCCCCTCCTCTCTGTTTACACAGGAGGGGGGAGTCCGAGGCACACACATCGCTGTGCATATCCCACGCAGTTCTGAGGTCTGTACAGTTTATTGTAATGTAGATGGACAGAATAGGGGGACAGTGACCAGGAAGGGGGGGCAAGTAAAAAAACGATGGAAAAGTGATTGGGGGGTGTAGAGGACATGTGCTGGGGGTGCTATGGGAGGGGGGTCTGCACTGAGGGGGGTCTTCACTGATGAACGGGTGTCTGCACTGAGGGGAGGTCTATACTGATGAAGGGGGGTCTGCACTGAGGGGGTTTCTACTGAGGAAGGGGGGTCTGCACTAAGGTGGAATCTATACTGAAGGAGGTGGTTCTGCACTGAGGGGGGTCTATACTAATAGAGGGGGTTCTGCACTGAGGGAGATCTATACTGATAGAGGGGGCTCTATACTGATTGAGGGAGTCTGCACTGGAGGGGGTCTGCACTGAGGGGATCTATACTGGTAGTGGGGGATCTGCACTGTGGGGAGCCTATACTGATAGAGGGGATCTGCACTGAGGAGGGTCTAAACTGAGGAGGGTCTAAACTGATGGAGGGGGGTCTGTACTGAGTGAGGGGGCTAAACTGAGGGGGGCCATACTAAGTGGGGGTCTGTACTGAAGGGGGCCTATATTGAGGGAGGGGGGTCTGCACTGAAGGGGGTCTATACTGATGGAGAGGGGTCTGCACAGATGGGGGTCTACACTGAGGGGGAGTCTATACAGATGAAGGGGGGTCTGCACTGAGAAGGGTCTACACTGATGGAGAGGGGTCTATACTGGTGGAAGGGGGTCTGCACTGAGGGGGGTCTATACTGATAGAAGGGGTCTGCACTGGGGTTGGTCTATACTGATGGAGGGGGGTCTGTACTGAGGGAGGAGGTCTATACTGATGGAGAGGGGTCTATACTGTGGGAGGGGATCTGTACTTAGTGGGGGGGGGTCTAAACTGAGGAACGGGGTCTGTACTTAGTAAGGGGGGTCTGTACTGAGGGAGGGGTCTATACTGTGGGAGGGGGGTCTGTACTTAGTGGGTGGTCTATACTGAGAGAGGGGGTCTGTATTTAATGGAGGGGGTCTGTACTTAGTAGAGGGGGTCTTTACTTAGTAGAGGGGGGTCTGTACTGAGGGGGGACTACAGTTGATGTGGGGGGGTGACACCAGGTTTTTCCGCACCGGGTGACATCAACCCTAGTGATGCTACTGCTTTTGTGTCAGGGCTGAAATGCAGTGGAAATGTTTTTTGGGGAATTAAGTTTCATTTTTGGTATAGTTCTATAAAAACCAAAGGCATTTGTACTCAAAAACTAACTCAATTTTTTTTTTACAGTGTCTCTGTGGCAGAAGACATTGGTGGAACAATGAGATAGCTGAGGACTACATGACAGTAAGTACTAAATACAATAATAATTTATTGCGCACATTCCACAGTGTTGAACATTAGTGATTTTATAGTCATAGCATAGTGTCCTCTGGTTACCTTCCCTGTCTTGCGTCCCGTGCTTGAAGATAATGTGGGCAACAGCAGCAATCTGTGCCATGTGTTGGGCCATTGCAATGTCTTGGTGCACCTTAATGAGTTTAGGGCATGTACGAACACCCTAACTCAATTTGTTTGCTGAAAAGGCAGAGAAGAGTGGACTGAGTAGATTTTGAGTTGTATAACTACAGAACAGCTGACTAGACCTGTTTAGATGTGGGTTGCAAAAAAATGTGTGAGGTCAAGGGTGGTACCCTCTTCCTTAACCCATTGTTTGAGATCAGGAGGTAATTTGCAGTGGCAGGCTCAAGCTATTATTGCTAGAGGATGACTACTGATGGGCAGAATACAGTTGACTACTTTCACAGCACCTAGTTTGTATATTTACAATGGAGTGCATGGTCTGTAAGCAACACTGTGTTGAACCTATTGTGATGGCATACTTTCAACTGGGGGTTAGCAACCAGTAGATCGTGGCCAGGTAACTGGGAGATCGTGGTCTGGGCTTGCTGACTCTTCATTCCAGAGCATCAAAAATAGTACAATGCAGAGGGACTACTTGGAAAGTTGAAGCTATAATAGGGAGCATGAGCCACAAAAGCCAATGCCTCCTCTGTAGTGTTGGCTTCTGTCCCATATGGAGTGATACTAGCTGCACTTCATCTGTTATCCTGGCTAACGGTCTGCAGAGTGGTGCCAGCAGCAGGAAAGAAGAAGAGGTCTTCAGGTCAGTGTGACACAATACACTGGGCATAATTAGTATAGGGCTGCTTTCACATTGATGCTCTGTGGTTTACCCACATTGCGGGTGCAGTGCAGTTTTTTTTACCACCTCCATCCCAACCGCACCCTCTTTAGCTGCAGTGACCAGGGGGTGTACACATGTCGCAGCCCCAGCAAGAGTTAAATGTCCTGTCATGGTTGGTGAGCGAAGCACCTGCCAAGCATGACCCATTGAAATGAATGAGGCCACTCTGGAAATACCCTGCAACCTTGTGCAGTACAGCATGCAAGGGGTTAAAGCAGGCAGCATTATGTGACTTTATCACCTCCTACATTAACCCCTTGGACAGAAGCATGCAGTTGCGGGATGCTTGTAGAGTGGCCCCATTTACTTAAATGGGTCGCGATTAACAGGCAGTGGCACCCAGCAAAAGCAACAGGGGGTTTAATTCCTGCTGCTCCATGTGTACACCTTTGGCTGCTGCCTCAGCAGCTAAAGGTGTTAGGGATTGGGGGTGGTAAATTCAACCGCAGTTGCTGAATGCAACTAAGAGCTCCTTCACAAGTTCAGCAGGCACTACTGCTCCTCTGAAAAGTGATCTGAGTGTGTTTGATATGTTGCCTCCTCACCACCCGATTTAAACCTATGATTGCTGTGCAATGCACACAACTGCGACATGGTAGTATAGAAATTCGAGATTTAAATCAGATATGATGAGGCGGCACTGTGCCCGGTGATCTTTGACTTCTACTATTTTGTTGTTAAGGTAGATCTCCACCTCTTAACCTCCCTGGTGGTATTCCCGAGTGTGGCTCGGGGTGAATGTTCACTACCCAAAGCAGTAACCTCGAGCCACATCGCAGGATCCAGGTACAGTTAATTACCTTGTCCCCAGGATCATGTGATGTATCCCTGCTGTGTATGTGAGCCATCCTCCGCTTGATCTATCACAGTGCCGGGCTCCGTTCCCTGCGAGCATTGCGATGCACGGTGACGGAGCACGGTGCCAAATTCAAAAAGTGAAACACACACAATACATACAGTACACTGTAATCTTACAGATTTCATTACTGTATGAAATTATTTCACATCCCTTTTGTCCCTTGTGGTTTGTCCAGTGCCCTGCCTGCAGTTTTATATTATATATATTGTTCTTTCTGCCTGGAAACTGGAGATTGTCCATAGCAACCAAAACCGTCCCTTTACATCAAAAGCGGTTTTAGACCAGCTAGAAAACAGAGATAATAAATTAGAAAACTTGCAGAATTGAGCGATAGCAATTTGTGGGAAATCCGTCATCAAACACTGAAAGTAGTGACAATTCTGAAACTGCGCAAATTTCAGTGTTTTTGATTTGATTACATTATTGAATATTTTTTATTATTATTATATTATTTTTTGTTAGAATTATTTATGGTTATTTATAATAATTTATGATTTAGTGTTTCAAACTTTATCATACCCGGGATGTCTACTAGACTCTTGTTTGGACAGATTTAAGTGTGCTATTCTTAAGAATTACAGGCCCACAATATAAAACGCCAAATTTCCATGCAAAACAATGTACCACTTTCAGCATCAAAAAATCTGACATAATCATACCGCCAGGGAGGTCAAGGTTGCCTACCCTCTCAACTGTTTATCTGGGGACAAGCCATCAGCATTAGCATCCAACTTCTGAACAGAAGATATCTCTACTATCATGATTAAAGTTAAAATATAGAAACCGTGGCGGGAATTTACTAAAACTGGTGCACACAGAATCTGGTGCAGCTGTGTATAGCAACCAATCAACTTCCAGGTTTTATTGCCAAAGTTTAATTGAACAAGCTAAAGTAAGAAGCTGATTGGTTACTATGCACAGCTGCACCAGATTCTGTGTGCACCAGTTTTAGGAAATCTCTGCGTGCTCTTATTCATTACAAATAAATAAATGATTGATACCAGAGGTAAATAAAAGAGGGGTATGGAAGATAACACAGTTTTAGCCTACTGTGCATCTAAATCCAATGGAATGTTCTTGGGTTTGCTGTGCAATGTTTTAACAACAGAAACAGCCTACTGAGATGGAACACTTTACTCAATTCTTTCCATGCTATCTGCAGCTATATACATTACTTCCTGTGGTTTCCTGGGTCCGGATAATTTTCTGTTGATTTTCCATTCCTCTATAAAAGGGTTAAGTAAGACTTAGGATAAACGATGTCTCTTTCAGTGGAGAATCTCTCCTCATGATTACTATTATTATCATTATAATAATCATGAGGATGTCTGTGTTTTAAAGAGCCGGCAGAGAGCCTGTGTCATTACACTCCACCTCTGGCACCCAGTAACCACTTGGCTGTATTCCTTGTGTAAGCTAGGTTTGGTCTCTTTAGAATATCTGCATTTGGAGAACGCCGGCGTCTTCTTCGTTAGCTATTCCCTACCTAGCGGAGGAGATTTCCATCAGCAGACCTGGTGTATACAGTACACCAAGCTCCAATTCCCAGGGATCTACAGCACTAATGTATCCTTGGCATGGCCGCCAGTCCTGTGTAATATTGCTGGCCAAGTGTATAAGGTGTACAATCCAACTGAAGCTAATAGGGAATACCAATCTACACACACTAAATTTATTTGTCAACTCTTTATGCAATAATCAGGGTTGTCCAATTACCAGGCTGATCTGTACTAAGAAAGATAATTTTTGTTAGAAAATTGCATTCTTATTACACCAATCCTTCCCTGTCTATTCTAACATAGAAAACATTGAACATTCCAATGGCAGAAAAAAGGCCAAGTGGATCATCAAGTCTGCCCAATTTTTGTTGGGGGAATGACTCACTACCTCTACTGGATGTCTATTCCAAGCATTTGAGCTCATGTCCCCAGGGCCAGTCGTCCTTTTGTACAATAATTTCAATATATGGGAAGTGAGTATACCTTTGGTTAACCACTTGAAGACCAGGCCTTTTTTCTGATATTTGTTGCTTACAAGTTAACCACTTGCTTACTGGGCACCTAAACCACCCTCCTGCCCAGGCCAATTTTCAGCTTTTAGCACTGTCACTCTTTGAATGACAATTGTGCGATCATACAACAGTGTTCTTTTGGTGGTATTTGATCACTTCTGGGTTTTTTATTTTTTGTTAAAAAAATGTAAAAAGACCGAAATGTAAAAAAAATAAAATACAAAACCGTTTTATATTTTGTTAATACATTTTGCAAACAAGTAATTTTTCTCCTTCATTGATGTACGCTGATGAGGCTGCACTGATGGGCACCGATAGGCTGCATTGATGGGCACTAATAGGTGGTACTGATGGGCACTAATAGGTGGCACTGGTAGGCACTGATGAGATGGCACTGGTGGGCAATGAGAGGTGGCACTGCTGGATGGCACTGACATGCGGCACTGAAGGGCATTGATAGGTGGCACTGATAGCTGCCACTGATAGCCGGCACTGAGGGACATTGATAGGTGGCACTGATGGGCACTGATGGGTGGCAGTGATGGGCACTGATCAGCACTGGTAGGTGACACTAATAGGCAGCACTGCTAGGTGGCACTGATTGGCACCACTGGTGGGCATTGATAAGTGGCACTCATGGGCATTGATAGGTGGCACTGATTGCTGGCACTGGTGGGCACTGATTCAGGGCACTGTGAGCACTGGCAGGTGGCATTGGCGGGCGGTTCTGGTGGGCACAGATGAGATGGTTCACCTCTTCCTCTTCAGGACCGATGTCCCTTGCACAGAAGCCAGTGATTGCCTTTTTTATCTCCTCACACTGTCAGCATGAGGAGAAAAGAAAAACGATTACCGATCTTCTGTTTACATCACGTGATCAGCCGTCATTGGCTGACAGCTGATCACGTGGTAAGGGAATGAGATCAGCTCATTGACTCAGTGATCACAGCGCCCTGCGGGCTGTGAGCAGGGAGCGTGCAAAGGGCAGGACATCTATTGATGGCCTCCCGGCAAAGTAGATCCACACTGTAGCCGTCATTCGGCTATAGTGCGGATCTGAAGGGGTTAAAATCAGTAATTTTTGCTAGAAAATTACTTAGAACCCCAAAACAGCATATTTTTTTTAACAGAGACCCTAGAGAATAAAATGGTGGTCGTTGCAATATTTTAGGTCACACAGTATTTGTGCAGCAGTCTTTCAAACGCAATTTTTTGGGGGAAAACTACATTTCAATTAATTAAAAAAAAACTAAACAGTAAAGTTATCCCAATTGTTTTGTATAATGTGAAAGATGATGTTACGCAGAGTAAATAGATACCTAACATGCCATGCTTTGAAATTGTGCACACTCTTCTAGAGTTACAGAGGGGAGGGTTTGTGCTAGAATGACTGCTCTCGTTCTAACAATCACGGCGATGCCTCACATGTGTGGTTTGAACACTGTTTACATTTGTGGGCGTGACTAATGTATGCGTTACGTATGTGTTTTTACACTACCCCTTAATTTTTATTTATTTTTTACCACTTTTATTGCTGTCATAAGGAATGTAAACATCCCTTGTGGCAGTAATAGTCACGTGTCAATTTTTTTTTTTTGGAGGGATCTGCGGTCTATATGACTCCTTTGCACTTAAAAGCATTCAAAACGACAAGTTAGTAGTGGGCACAGAGTGATGGCCTCAGACTAGCTTTATCAACATTGTTATAAATATATCTATATATATATATTATATATATATATATATATATATATATATATATATATATATATATATATATTTTTTTTTTTATTGACTAATTTTATTAAATTTTTCTTTTCAAAACAAGGAGAAAAAAGAAATAACAATAAGGTCGGTGGTGTTTGCTGCTTTCATTGGAGGGCTACGAGGCATTTAGCAGCTGTTAGAATATAGCGCATCAGGTTCTGAGCTAGCCTAGAAGCCCCAGTAAGAAGATTTTGGGACAAAAGGGGAAGTCTACATCAGACAGTCGTTAAAGGAGATTTTGAACTGACTGCCAATATGTGTGCAAACGAGGGCATTGCCAGTAGATATAAAGCAAGGTGTCGCAGCATCTACGGTAACGCCAGCAGCAATATGAAGCCAAGGGATATATGACCTGAAGGTGGGTGGGGGTCATGTACCAAAAAAATAAAATAACACTTTATATGTATTCTTCTTATAAAGGATACAAATTGAGCTTTTAGCCACTTGGGACCAAATGATCAGTCATGTTTCTATGGGTAGTTCTTTCCCAAAAGCCTGTTTCCATATACCAATGTTTGCCCTGAGTATCACTATAACACTCATTCAATAATTTATAGATATCCGATCCTTAAGCCTTTTATTGATGGGCAGGCAAAAACTCAAACGGGGTCAGTTTAGAGAATTGGAGATCAGGAGCTGAAGATAGCCAAAAAAAGCTCTGCGGGGCAGTTCACGTTTTTTTCGTGAAGTTTCTTAAAGGATAGCAATTTTCGCATTACAGGGTGCAGGATTGTTATATTATTGTTACACTGCCTCCATCTGTAAGTATGACTCGTACATAAGTCGGTGTTCGTAACTCAGGGACTGCCTATATAATTAGGTTGATAAAAGACTTACACTAAATTACCAAATGTATACCAACCCCACACCATAATCTCCCCTCCACCAAATGATTTGGACCACTGCAAAAAGTAAGGTCCATAAAGACATGGATGAGCGGGTTTAGGGTGGAGGAACCTGACTGGCCTGCACAGAGTGCTGACCTCAACCCGATAGAACACTTTTATGATGAATTAGAGCAGAAACTGCGAGCTGGACCTTCTTGTCCACATCAGTGCTTGACTTCACAAATGCGCTTCTGGAAGACACACTCCTAAACCTTGTGGACAGCCTTTCCAGAAGAGTTGAAGCTGTTATAACTGCAAAGAGTGGGTCAACTCAATATTGAACCCTACAGACTAAGACTGGGATGCCATTAAAGTTCGTGTCCGTGTAAAGGCAGGCGTTCCAATACTTTTGGTAATACAGTGTATGTCCATCAAGTTCAGCCAAAAACATATACAGTATCTCACGAAAATGAGGACACCCCTCACATTTTTGTAAATATTTTATTATACATTTTCATGTGACAACACTGAAGAAATTACACTTTGCTACAATGTAAAGTAGTGAGTGTACAGCTTGTATAACAGTGTTAATTTGCTGTGCCCTCACAATAACTTAACACACAGCCATTAATGTCTAAACCGCTGGCAACACAAGTGAGTACACCCCTAAGTGAAAATGTCCAAATTGAGCCCAGTTAGCCATTTTCCCTACCTGGTGTCATGTGACTCATTAGTGTTACAGGGTCTCAGGCGTGAATGGGGAACAGGTGTGTTAAATTTGGTTTTATCGCTCTCACTCTCTCATACTGGTCACTGGAAGTTCAACATGGCACCTCATGGCAAAGAACTCTCTGAGGATCTGAAAAAAAGAATTGTTGCTCTACATAAAGATGGCCTAGGCTATAAGAAGATTTGCAAGACCCTGAAACTGAGCTGCAGCACAGTGGCTAAGACCATACAGCAGTTTAACAGGACAGGTTCCACTCAGAACAGGCCTCGCCATGGTCGACCAAAGAAGTTGAGTTCACATGCTCAGCATCATATGCAAAGGTTGAAGAGGTGGGGGTCAGCCTGTCAATGCTCAGACCATAGGTCGCACACTGCTTTGAATTGGTTTGCATGACTGTCGTCCCAGAAGGAAGCCTCTTCTAAAGATGATGAACAAGAAAGCCCCCAAACAGTTTGCTGAAGACAAGCAGACTTTGATTACTGGAACCATTCCCTGTGGTCTGATGAGATCAAGATAAACTTATTTGGTTCAGGTGGTGTCAAGCGTGTGGAGTACAAAGACAAGTGTGTCATGCCTACAGTCAAGCATGGTGGTGGGAGTGTCATGGTCTGGGGCTGCATGAGTGGGGAGCTAAAATTAATTGAGGGAACAATGAATGCCAACATGTACTGTGACATACTGAAGCAGAGCCTGCTTCCCTCCCTTCAGAGACTGGCCAGCAGGGCAGTATTCCAACATGATAGCGACCCCAAACACACCTCCAAGATGACCACTGTCTTGCTAAAGAAGCTGAGGGTAAAGGTGATGGACTGGCCAAGCATGTGTCCAGACCTAAACCCTATTGAGCATCTGTGGCGCATCGTCAAATAGAAGGTGGAGAAGCACAAGGTCTCTAACATTCACCAGCTCCAAGATGTCTTCATGGAGTAGAAGAGGACTCCAGTGGCAACCTGTGAAGCTCTGGTGAACTCCATGCCCAAGAGGGTTAAGGCAGTGCTGGAAAATAATGGTGGCCACACAAAATATTGAAACTTTGGGCCCAATTTGGACATTTTCACTTAGGCTCGGTTTACACCTATTGCCGATGTGGCTCCCACAGGGGTTCTGTGCATCTTGGTTCACTGTATCATGTCCGATTTTAGGCTGAATTAGAATCTGAAATGGACCATAAAAAGGCACAGGGCTCCTGTGCAAATTCACACCAGAGCCGCATCTGAGATATGTGAACCGAGTCCAAAGAGAGCAGGTCACAATCTCGTGCTATTACGAATTGGATGCAGGGAATCTGCATCCAATTCGCAATAGTGTGAACACGGCCTTAGGGGTGTACTCACTTTTGTTACCAGCGGTTTAGCCATTAATGGCTGTGTGTTGAGTTATTTTGAGGGGACAGCAAAATTTACACTTTTATACAATCTGTACACTCACTACATTGTAACAAAGTATAATTTCTTCAGTGTTGTCACATAAATAAGATACAATAAAAATATTTACAAAAATGTGAGGGGTGTACTGACTTTTGTGAGATACTGTAAGAATTGTTTCATGAATAGAATTACAGATTCTCATTCTACTCCTTTTTAAATATTTAGGTCATCTATGGCAAATTTACCTTATGGCACTTTCATCAGTGGGTTTTCAATGAAGGCGCTGTAATGACTTTCTTGTCACATACAGAAAGATGACCTTCAGGCCTTCTGGAACATGTCTGAGTTGATAGAATAGTTGGGACTTCTGTGCATGCCCTGTGGCATACAATGTGCACTTATATGCTTTCTCTTGTACTAGTCAACATTTTTATAAGTGCATTGTGATTGTTAGGAGGGCATTTTTCCTTTGAAATATTTTATCCTTCAGTTGGTTTGATGCAAGCTATGAAATATTCTAATGTGATTTATAGGATTAAGGGCGATTATAAGGTTTTTCTACAAGGAAATTAGACTGGTTTGAAGGAAGACATATCACATGCCCAGATAGCAAGCAATTGAGCTGCAAGTTTGTAAATGACTTGCTAAGCTATTGTTAGACTTGCCAGGCTTCACAAGTTTGTCGCACAATTGCAGCAAGTTATCCATGCTATCTGCATGACTATATAAAGCAGGAATGTTCTTAATATTTACAAAAATAAGTGTATCTGCACTGAAAGTATGGTTACACTCAAACTTTGAGATGTATACCACTGTAACATACAATCTGAATGTTTCATTTTTCTATCAGACATTGCTAAACTGCATAAGTCCACCCTTCCCTTTTGTCTGTAATTGAATGATCCTGGAACACACTTGATGGTAATGCTGGGGAAGCTGGTACTAGGAAGATTCCCACAGTGAAGGTGATTGGGGATGCAAAATGCAGAGAGAGACTTCTGGAAGTACACTACTACTGCCCTCCTATAATGTTCTCATTTTCCATTTAGAATGGTACCCCAGTTCATGAATACAGTAGGTGGCAATGCGTGTGTTTGGTGATCTTGGAACAGACCTGATAGTATTGCTGGGGAAGCCTGTACTTAGAAGATTCTCATAGTGAAAGTAACTTGTAATGCAGGAGGCAGAGAGAGGCTACTGGAAGTACACTACTACTGTCCTTCTATGTTCTCAAATTCTATTTAGAATGGCACCCCAATGCATGAATATAGTAGGTGGCAAGGTGTTTGTTGGGGTGTGCTGTATTTAAAAAATGCTCCAGTGACTTTTTATGCCCATTGGTAGTCCATTCTGAACTTATGGACTGTCTAATAAAACTGATATATTGCGTAAAATACCACATGTAAACAAATTTGCTGCAATGGAACAGTATAGTTTGAAGGGTCCCCTAAACCCATATCTGACAAAGTCTTACATTTGAAAATATAAAGTAATATAAAATTGCAATGATTAAATTATATGCATACACTATATTGTAAAAAGTATTGGGACGCCTGGCTTTACACGCACATGAACTTTAATGGTATCCCAGTCTTAGTCTGTAGGGTTCAATATTGAGTTGGCCTATAACAGCTCCAACTCTTCTGGGAAGGCTGTCCACAAGGTTTAGGAGTGTGTCTATGGGAATGTTTGACCATTCTTCCAGATGTGCATTTGTGAGGTCAGGCACTGATGTTAGATGAAAAGGTCTGGCTCACAGTCTCTGTTGTAATTCATCCCAAGGGTATTCTATCGGGTTAAGGTCAGAACTGTGTGTAGACCAGTCAAGTTCCTCCACCAAAAACTCACTCATTCTTTTGTCTTTATGGACCTTGCTCTGTGCACTGGTGCACAGTCATGTTGGAACAGGAAGTGGCCATCCTCAAACTGTTCCCACAAATTTGGGAGCATGAAATTGTCCAAAATGTCTTGGTACTGAATGCCAACGCCTTAAAGGTTCCCTTCACTGCAACTGAAGGGCCAAGCCCAACCTTTGAAAAACAACCCCACACCATAATCCCCCCTCCACCAATTGTTTTGGACCTCTGCACAAAGCAAGGTCCATAAAGACATGGATGAGCGAGTTTGGGGAAGAGGAACTTGACTGGCCAGCACCTCAACCCGATACAAAACCTTTAGGATGAATTAGAGTGGGGACTACGAGCCAGGCCCAGAGACTCCCAAGCCAGAAGAATTGAAGCTTTTATAGCTGCAATGGGTGGGCAAACTCAATATTGAACCCTACGGACTAAGACTGGGATGCCATTAAATTTCATGTGCGTGTAAAGGCAGGTGTTCCAATACAGGCAATATAGTGTATATAAAATGATTATTATTTTATTATTATACAGGATTTATATAGCGTTGACAGTTTGTGCAGCGATTTACAACATATAAAAATAATGCAGATGGTTTTCCAGATATACTGCAAAATCAAGGAAATAATTTGAAATATATTTCACATTTAAATATAAAGTATATATTCTCTGTTAAAAAATATAAATAAAACATATATAAATAAAAAAAACAATAAATGTAGCTACACATTCATTAAAAAGGATAATTAAAAGCATTTCACCCAAGTACAGTCATTCGAATACAACCAAAATTCCACATAAATGTTAACACTTTTTAATTTTCTTCCTAGAAATAGATAAAGCTAGATCTATGAAAGGTCTGACAGTTTTATGGCAAGGGGCTGGCGCACATTAATCTCTCTGTTTCAGATACCAGGTCATCAATAGTCCTTACACATCCTCTGTAAACAAGCTTGAACTAGCCTGCCAAGTAAATCCGGTAGAGAATCCATTCTCTGTAGCAAAACAGCCCTGCTTGGATCAGAGCAGCGTTCCTGCTGGTTTAGTAGGCTTGTTTACTGTACTGTCAATACATACCTCGCAGGTGCGCTCACAAAAATAGCCAGAATGGGCTGTGAGGGTAAAACACAAACCGCCGATGTTTTCATGAATTTATTACGCTGTGGATGCTTAGGATTTTTTTCTTGTTTGGTTGTTTATTGAGAGTTTAGTATTTCATGGTATTTAATAGGAAAAAGTCTGTTGCTGGTGATGGGTTATTTTGGGACACCAGTCTTTAAATACCTTGGAGGCCTCTACCGTGGTGGAGTGAAACAGAATTCCCCAGCTTCAATGCAGTTTTTTGATCTGTGCTTTAAGCTTGTTATCAATAAATTTGTGTCACTGTAACTGATTTTGGCCCTATGAGACAATCAAGGGTAATCTAGGATAATAAAGAAATTGGGAAATTCAGCAATTATGTAAGTCTGCAGCTATTTTTGTTTTAAATGCTTTCATGAGGCCTGGCACTGCTGTCTGGCATTTAGCTATACAGTTTGTGCTAGCATGCTTACTAAGCTTCTAAAATCAGACTTGTTCATTTTCCAATGCTCATGGTTCTATTTAAAAAGCAACGCTACTTTTTAATCTCCTTTTAGCTGTCCTGATATTTTGGGAGAGCACATCAAAATAATCAACTCTGTAAATAATATTCATTACCACTTATGCAAGATATTTGAGTGTCTATTTTACACTTTTGGACACATTAAAATTTTGCTTACAAGTATGGGGTCAGTCTCTGAGTCAACAGTTAACGTAGGAATTCTCACATACACATGATAATAACCATTAGCCATTTCCACCTGACAACAGGCAACATTTCAAGATTCTCCTCTCATCCCAGTGGAAACATCAAGACGATGTATAACTGTAATAAAACAATAAAGTACTACAATTATTATAAAGTTGATTATTATGCTGTCCTAGTTCAAAATATGGTATAACCTTATAAGGAGCTAGCACGCAGCTCTACAGAAACAGGGTTTATTTCATGCTGAAGATGGGGGTATCCTAAATGGAGGTGTAGCACTAACCCCCGAAGGAGCTGCTGGTTATTTTTGGGCTTACCGTTACCTTCTATTCTCCTTGTGACACGTCTAGGGGATGTCCCATGGTAGATGGCCCAGTAACTTGAGACTGACAATAGATCCAGTTGAATGGATTTTATTTGCAAACGTCAACCATTGAACAGTCTTTTAACTTGGGATCAGAGGGTTGGAAATGAGAGTTCGGGTACTCTCAATGTCAAAGTCTATAAATGTTAAGGAAGTTGCTTACTTTGACAACAGAGAATAGCCATTCACAGCTGAATGAGCACTCAGGTTGGACAGTCCCTCTCTCACAAGGCCTAGCAGCCAAGAAAGGTGCTTGCTCAGGAACAAAGTTTTTATCACCGACATTGCTGCAGAACACATAGGGAAATCTAAGAGGTAGAACACTTGTAGGATACCTGGATCTTTCAGCCCACTTGATGATATCCTCAAGACCGTATTCTCTTGGTTACTTCTGCCCTTCCAGGCTCTTGTTAAGAAAACCAACCTCACGCGTGGTGTTCTTCTAAAGAGTCCTCCCCTGGAAGTACACTGGGTCTCTCCCGGACTGGAGACAGCACCTATCCACCTCAAAATCCTTCCTTAGTTCCCTTGCCTTGGGCTAGCTAGCCCAGAGGCATCAAAGTCGGGTGGAACCGCACCCCAGGCCATAGCCTTCCCAGGGGCTGGTCAGGAGGACAGCATACTGGACCGGAACCCAGAACCACGTGATGTCCGTGTCTTAAATACCCTCTCCCAGAGGGCACAGCGGGAGGGCCACTCCCATTGACCTGACTCTGAGAGGGAATAATGCAAGCGCCTAACCAGACCATAGTTCCACACCTGCCACCAGAGACAGTGCCCCCCTGTGGCCAGGCTGAACATCTCACAGTCCAGTCAGACTGACACAGAAGCCAAATTTAGTCAAATAGGCCCAAACCAAACTGGAGTCTGGGTAAAGCTTTAGCTTTGAAAAACATAGCGCGTGCTCTTTAGGAGCCCGCCGCTACAGAGGATTAAGTCTTTCCCCTCATTTGCAGCCTCTAATCTGCAACTGGGATATTATAACCTCAGTAGTTTCACTCACTGGTACTTTTAGGTCACCTGCTTGTGTATCTTCCCATTGTTACAAAGTAACGACAGTTTGTTGACCACGTTTCTACCAGCTGCCTGGACTGATCCTTTGCCTGCTTGCTGACTATGTCTCTGCCTGCTCCTTAAACGTACCCATATGCACATCCCAGTGACTACATTCCTGCAAGACACAGGGCCAGTGAACATGGCATTCTTGGTGCCAGCCATGTGCCAGTAGGCTAGGCTTGCTTGGCCTATAGGAATTGGCACTGCTATAGGTGACGTTACACTACACTATACTCATTGACCCGTAGAGAGGTGACCATTACAGTACATTGATTTTGCCACAATTGGTTGATTTGTTTGATAAACAAGATACAATGTCCAATACATAATAAGTCCAGACAGTGGAAAAAGTCTCACACATGTCATATCTCCATACTCGGGAGGAATAGCAGATGGCGTTTTGGGGTGTAATTCTAAGTATGGCAATGCTGCGTGTGAGAAATATCTTATTAAACTGCCAACTTTGTAAGTTTTTAAAAGACTCACCATGCTCCTTAAAAATACCTTGTGATGTTTACTCTCCAAAATCTGGTAATTTTATGGGTGTTTCCTCTGTCCTGATGCTTCAGGGTCTCCAAAGCTGTGATAGGTAGTCTGGAAATTAGATGCATAATTTATGCCTCTGTGTCAGGGCTGGGCTCAGCCCTTCCTTATCTGAGCTGGCAGCTCAGCTGTCGGCTAATTTCCAGCTCCAATCTCTCTACACTGGCTGACCTGTTGATGATATCCTGCTCGTCAGTCCTGCCTACTTAAGCCGTCCAGCCCAGATGATCTCTGCCTTCGCCTTGGTCAACATCACAGAGACTATCTCCTGCGTTCCTGTTAAAGACTTGCTTGGCTGACCTTCCTTCTGGCTCCAGATCCTGCTTACTGTTCCACTATGCTGATCCCTAGCTCCCCCACTTTCTGGCTTGTCTTACCTGACTTTGGCTTTGTTTTGACAATGTTTGTTCTATTTACTTTTATTATTAAACAAGTGTGATTTAACTGTACTTCTGTCTCGGTCTGATTTATGGTTTCTGACACTCTAGAACATATGAAGTTGCTCCTTGGATTTTGGGCCCCTCTACATGGCAAGGCTGTGAAAAAGTCTCACACGTGATATCACCATACTCAGGAAGAATAGCAGTATGTGTTTTGGAGTGTTATTCTAAGTATGCCTATAAATGTGTGTTAGAAATATCTTATTAAATGATAAATTTGTGTAAAACAAATACATTTTTATTTTGTAGCGAAAAATACAATTTTCAAAATACTCACTACTCCTTGCAGATAATACCTTGGAGTGTTTCCTCTTTTGTAGATGTTTCCACTGTCCTGGTGTTCCAGGGCCTCCAAAAATGTGACAGATAGTCAGGAATCTAGATGCATAATTTTTGCTCCTTGAAAGCCAAAAGTTGCTCCTTGAATTTTAGGCCCTTTTATACATCTAGTCTGTGAAAAAGTGTTTTGGGGTGCAATTCTAATTTTGCCTATGCTATGTAAGAGAAAAACAATTTCTTAATTTTCCCCAAAAATTTGACAATTTGCTCTCATTGAATACCTTAGGCCGCGTACACACGCGGGGACTGTTCGCCCAACTTTGTCCGTCAAACAGTTTCGGCAAACAGTCCGCTCAAAATTAGCATGGACGGACATGGCCACACACGACGTACGAACAGTTTGCTGAAACCGTGCGCGATGACGTGAACGGCACGTACGACGGGACGAAAAATACGACGTCCTATACACTGCATTATAACTTTCGGCGTGTAAATCCTTTCTGAGCATGCGCGGAACTTAGTTTGACGAACAAGCCTACACACGAGGGAACTGTTCGCTGAAACAAGGTTTCAGCGGACAGTTTTTCGGAAATTCCGAAAAACCTTGTTCAGCGGACTGTTCGCTGAAACTGTCCGCTGAAAGCCCACACACGAGCGGACTGTTTGCCGAAACACTGTTCAGCGGACAAAGTTGGGCGAACAGTCCCCGCGTGTGTACGCGGCCTTAGACTGTATACGTTTCATAACAGGGTCATTTGGGAGGTATTTGTACTGTCTTAGCATTTCAGGGCCTCAATAAAGCGGCAGTCAGTATATCAAGATTGATACATTTTCAAATATATATACCATAGTTTGTAGAATCGATAACTTTCACACAGATTAAATAATATACACTGATTTGGGTTATTTTTTGCAAAAGAAATGTAGCAGAATACACTTTGGCCTAAACTAATGAAGATTATGTATTTGGAAAATTTTGTAACAGAAACTAACTTGAAGAAAAATGTGTTTTTTTTCCCCAAAAATGTTGTATTTTTTTATTTATAAAGCAAAGAAAAAAACAGCAGTGAATAAATACTACCAAAGGAAAGCTCTATCTGTCTCAAAAAATTGATAAAAATTTAATTTGGGTATAGTGTTGCATGACTGAGTAAAGCTGGCATAGCCGGCTTTACTTGTCACTGCGCTGCCTCATTTCTTGGTACTTTTGGTATCAGATTTGATTGATTGATTAATTGTATATGTGTGTTAAGGTAGCAGCACTGAACACATATTTATATTTGGTACACATTTGATTTCATATTTTATAAATTGCAATTTTTGGATTAATCACTCATCTGGAGGAACAGTTTATACTTTACAACCACTGCCTTTTGAATGCAGTTTTCATATGGCTATTTCTTTTTTTTTTTTACTTTTTTACTTTATTTTGGCCTGATCTGATCTGGCCAGTAAGTCTTTTATATTTCAACTTCCTTTAACAGACCAAGCTGTCCCAGAAAAGTGGCAGTTAGGAGGCTTAAACGAAAGGCTCCAGATTTTTTTATCTTCATGTATCTAGCAGCCCCCCGCCCAATACTTACCTGAGCCCCATCGATGTGCAGGAGAACCTTGGCTCTCTGGGAACTCAACCTCCTCATTGGCTTCTGCTGCTGTCAATCACAACCAGCGAGCCAATAAGAAGAGACGGGAGTGGGGCCGAGCCGCGAGCCTGCTTCAGTGCCCTGATTGCAAGCTGCTTGCTCTGGGGTCATTCGGCAGGCAGGAGGGGCCAGAAGCGCTGTCGGGGGACCCAAGAAGAGGCGGATCGGGGGTGCTCTGTGCAAAACCACTATACAGAGCAGGTAAGTACATGTTTGTTATTTTTTTTAAATGGTTGCGTTTAACCACTTGCTGCCCTCCATATAGCAAAATGATGTCTGCAAAGTGGTTACCATATCCTGACCGGACGTCATATGACGTGCTCAGGATAAGGCCCTCTGGAGTGCGCATCACTGCGAACGTTGTTGCGGCGTGTCAGTCTGACACACCGCAACTCCGATCTAGGTAAAGAATCTCTGACAGTGACTCTTTATTATGTGATCAATTGTGTCCAATCACAGCTGATCACAATGTAGATAGGAAGAGACGTTTATCGGTTTTTCCTCACTCGTGTCTGACAGATGCGAGTAGAGGAGAGCCGATCGCTGCTCCTCTGACGGGGGAGTCTGCGCTGATTGTTTATCAGCGAAGCCCCCCCTTGAATGCCCACCCAGGACCACCATGATGCCAATGTGTGCCCACACGACGCCAATCAGTGCCCACCAGCAATATCTGCCAGTGCTTCCTAATCAGTGATGCCAGTGTCATCTATCAGTGTCAATCAGTGCCACTCATCAGTGTCAATCCATGCCCATTAGTGCCCACCTATCACTGCCCATCAGTGCCATCCATAAGTGCCCACCTGTGCAACCTATACCATTTGTGCCGCCTATTAGTGCCCATCAGTGCTGCCTATCAGTGTCGCATATCAGTGCCCATCATCAGTACCACCTCATCAGTGCCACCTCATACGTGCTCATCAGTGCCACCTTATCAGTGCTCGGCAGTGCAGCCTCAACAGTGCCCATTAGTGAAGGAAAAAACTTACTTATTTATAACCTTTTATAACAGAAACAAAGAAAAAAAAATTTGTTCAAAATATTTTTATTTTTTGTATTTATTTAGCAAAAAATAAAAAACACAGAGGTGATCAAATACCACCAAAAGAAAGCTCTATTTGTGGGAAAGAATTATAAAAATTGTCATTTAAACAGCGACAGTGTTGAAAGCTGAAAATTGGCTTGGGCAGGAAGAGGGGAAGTGCCCAGTATTGATTAAGTGGTTTTAGTGTTGCGCAAATGGGGGAATACAAGCAAGGAGGGGAGAGGGAGGGGGGGGGGGGGAAGGGGGAGAAAGAGAGGGAAGGAGAAAAGAAAAAGGGGAAGGGGAAGAAAGGGCAGGGAGGGGGAAGGGGAACAGATGAGTATGCAGGTAAAGGATAAAAGGGTAAAGGTCAAAAAGTGCTAGTGTAAAATTATATGTGTCTGGGTGTGCACAAATCCTTGTTCGGTACGTGCTAAACTAAAATGAATGTTAGAGAGTGGCAATCAAATATAGATTCTGATAGAGTGCCATACAAATAAAAACTCACAGTAATGGATGAATGCCTGAAACAATAGACATACAAATCGTGGGTGCTGTGCAAAACTGCAATAAAATATGCTGACAATAAATGAGTATATAACTTAAGGTGATAGTCCAAAATATAGGACTAAAAGTGTACAGTGAGAATAATCACATAAGCACAATCCCATGTGACATGCCAAGTGAAAAAAATACAGATAACAATCAATCCAATAAACTTAATCGATATTGCCCAGGGAGCAGGTGAAGCTCCCTTCAGTGTTTGCAGCATCCCTCTATTCCCCTTGTCAAGGTGGTTGGCGCAGAGGTACTTTATACACTAATTAAGTGCCCAGTATTGAAGTGGTTAATATTAGTTAACACTGACAGGGGTGCTTACAATAGTCAGCTTTTTGATTTATGTAAAACTTTTACTTCAAAAGGAACAGTTTCTGTAACTGCTTAAAAAGTGTTAGCTAGAGTTCGACTTTAATTTGTTTGTCGAGTCCATCAACAGCTGCTACTGCATCTAAAAATCTCCCCAGATTGATAATGCTGTCGTTCAATGGTGTCTCTGTTGCTCTTCCATTCAAAGAAACAACCTAAGGGATCATCACAAAAGGTAGCTGGGTTGGTGGAGTGGTAAAAAAAAGGCGGAGATTTACCCCCCAAACCCACCTCCCCCCGGTGGCCCACCTGGTTCCTAACATTACAGCCTTGTGATGCCTTGCTCTGTGGGTGTGGCAGTTTTAGAACATCGAACAAATGTAGTCAAAACATAGCCAAAATTCAGTAACTGAAATGGCTAGTCAGCCAAGCCAGAAGTCAGGGATCAAAGTAGTGGAACAGCAAGCAGGGTCCAAAGCCAGAAAGGTTGTCAGCAAAGCCAGTCTTTAAACAGGATCACAGGCGATGTTTCTTGCAATGTTGACAAATGCGAAGGCAGAGCTACTCTGGACCAGGGGCGGATCCGGGGGGGGGGGCAATGGGTCAAACCTAGTGAGCACGCTATGCTGAGGCCGACCCCCCATCAGGACAGGGCAGTGTCAAAATTGACAGGCTCTGTAAAAAGACACAGGAGGCAGAGCCACAGCTACGGGGGAATTTCCACCGCTCCTTCTCCTCCTTCTCTCACCTTGGCAATCCCTGCTCCTATTGGCTACATTCAGAGCCAATGGCTGTTAACTAGAAGCAAGAGGATCATGGGACATGTAGTCCTGGACACCAGCAGGCCCCAGGATGATTCCCCAAGAGGAATGCAGCCCCCAGCATGTCGAGCAGGAGGGGAAAGAGGAAGAGAGGAGAAGAGAGAAAATGAGGCTGTCGGGTAGAGGGAGCCAGTGATTCTATTATTATCCTCCAAGGTAAGATCTTACCTCCCCTCCACCTGGCTGCATCCACCCTGCCCTTCCTTCCACCTGGCTGCATACACCCTGTATTCTTTCCATATAGCTGCTCCCACTCTGTCCTCCCCTCCACCTGGCTGCATCCATCCTGTTCTCCCCTGCACCTGGCTGCTCCCAACCTGTCCTCCTCTCCACCTGGCTGCTCCCTTCCTTCCACCTGGCTGCATCCACCCTGTCCTCCCCTCCACCTGACTGCTCCCTCCCCTCCACCTGGCTGCTCCCTCCCCTCCACCTGGCTGCATCCACCCTGTCCTTCCTTCCACCTGGCTGCATCCACTTTGTCCTTCCTTCCACTTGGCCGAATTACGTTTCTCATGCAATTTTCCTTTCTCATGCAATTTACGTTTCTCATGCAATTTTACGTATCTTATGCAATTATGTTTCTCATGCGATTTATGTTTCTCATGCAATTTACTTTTCTCGCGCAATTTACGTTTCTTATGCTGTTTACGTTTCTCATGCAATTTATGTTTCTCATGCAATTTTATGTTTCTCACTCAACGTTCTTTTCTCTGGCCAACTCACGTTTCCATGTTACTCACGTTTCTCATGTTACTCACGTGTTCCCATGTTACTCACGTGTTCCCATGGTACTCACGTTCTCCCATGTTATGCACGTTTCCCTTGTTACTCACGTTTCCCTTGTTAATTACCTTTTCCCATGTTACTCACCTTTTCCCATGTTACTCATGTTTCCCAAGTTACTCATGTTTTCCCATGTTTCTCACATTTTCCCATGTTACTCTCGGTTTCCCACGTTACTCACGGTTTCCGCGTTACTCATGGCTTCCGCGTAACTCATGGTTTCAGCGTTACTCGCGTTTTCTCATATTACTCACATTTTCCCTGGTTTCTCACGTTTTCCCATGTTTTCCTGTTGTTACTCACATTTCCCATATATCTCACATTGCTCATACAATTCACACGCTCATGCAAGCTACGTTTCTCATGCGGCCTCGGTTCTCATGCTGCTCACGCTACTCACGGTTTTCATTCAGTACGTGCCTTCACGCAGCTTACATTCCTGTCACAGGTTACTTTTCTCAGTCTGCTCATGTTTCTCACGCAGGTTATGTTCCTCACTCTGTTGCATGTTTTTCACTCAGTTCTTGGCTGTTATTTCCTTCATTTGGCTGGGTACCGTTCATATGTTTTTGTCATTTTGAGTTTACATCTTCACAGTTAAATCATAGCATTCTCCACTGCAGTTACCTGTCTCATTTTTAGGTTCGCAAAGATTGAGTTGGTCGTTTTTAATTGGCTTGTGCAGTGGCAAGTCTCTTCATCCGTGTTACATACGTTACATCTCGGTTTCCGTTTCATAAGTTATCATTTGCCTGACACGTTTTCAGGTTCATAGGCCTGAGTTAACGTTCTTAATTTGCCTGATGTGCCTCAGGTAACTTGGCCTTGCTAGTTTCTTGAGACTGGTACGTTTTCAGTCTGGCACAACGTACATTTCTTGTCATCTCGTTCATGAGTCAGGTTCATCCACACGTTAGTTCTCTCGGAAACACTCCACTGCAGGGTTACCTATGGGTGTCAAAGGATTGAGATAATCGTTTCTAATTGGCTTGTACAGTGGCAAGTCTCCTCATCTGTTTCTCACATGACCACGTTATGAGTTCATACGTCATGACATCTCACTACTCATATCGCTTGCCTGACGTGTCTTCAGGTTGCATAGGCCTGAGTTTACGTTTTAATTTGCCTGATATGCCTCAGGTACCTCGGCTTGGATAGTTTCTTGAGACTGGTACGTTTTCAGTCCGGCACAATGTACATTTTCTTTTATTGTCATTTCATACAGAAGTCAGGTTCATATCTATACGTTTAGATCTCACGGCAATGCTCCACTGCAGGGTTACTTATCACGTCCATGAGTTCCAAAGGTTTGACATAATCTTTTCTCATTGGCTAGTGCAGTGGCAAGTCTCCTCATCCGTTCTCACATCTTTCATCATGAGTTCATACGTCATGTCATCGCACTTCTCATGTCACTTGCCTGACACGTTTTCAGATTGCATAGGTCTGAGTTTACGTTTTTAATTTGCCTCACATGCCTCAGGTAACTCGGCCTTGCTAGTTTCTGGAGACTGACACATTTTCAGTCCTGCACAATGTTTACTTTGTCTTTTATTCAAGGTCACCTTTATTTGAGTAGCGGTAAGGGATGTAAGAGTTTTTCCCTTTTTCTTAGGGTAGGTTGGGGTTCGTCTGGTTAACTCTTGTTTATGACAGTGTTGTTCTCGTTTGCTTAGGTCATGTCACAGGCAGCAGATATCAAAGACTTTGCCTCCATCCATCCTGCTCCAGTTAGGGGTTCTGAACATGGTAGCATGGCCTCCTTGAAACCTACCAGTTCATCCGTCACTCTGGCAGTGGCATAGGATCAGGTGGTGGGGTCTCTGTTATTTTGCTACTAAACTACCCTTTGGGTCCTAAAACAGCCAGTGGCCTTTGGATACTTTCGTACTAGCACTCAGCTGGATACTCTCCCATGTAGTATGCTGTCATGTAGTCGTCCACCATCTGGATGTTTTCCTCCTCTTTGAAGTTTCCTAAAAGGGTCCCGCCGATCGGGAACTAACGTCACTTTCCTCTGTGCTCACGTCCCTCTGATGGCAAGGGAAATGGTAGGCTCAGTGATTTGCACGGATAATCAGTCTACCTCGGGTGTTGTTCAAAACAGATCCAGGTCTTTACTCTTTGTTGTATGTAGGCTGATTTGGCTGCCCTTTCAGTTCCTTTCTTACATTCACTATAGGTTCATCAGTGGGGTAGAGCATACAGCAGCAGATGCCCTGTCCCGTTTTAGTTACCCGCCTTTATTCCAGCAGGTCCCAGTCCCATGTATGCCTGTGCTACACCGTCCCGGTTTTTCCTGCTATAGATGAAGCTTGATCAACAAGTCATTGTATGTTTAAGCCTAGGAAGGCTGGTGACATGGCCTGGGATACCTTCCAGGGTTTCTGTATCCTAGGTTCTATTGCCACAAAAATTCAATATCTACTTGCTTTCGTTGCCTTTTTTTTGCCACTCACAGCTCAAGCTTTCCACAAGCTGGTGCCGGTCACAGTCCTAGACCAACTCATGGTGGCAACAGCAGAAATACCCAAGGATAGGCCACTTTGCCTTTCCCTAGTGCTCCCTTCTGCACTAGCGCAGTGCATGAAACGTCGCCATACCCGGCTGCCATACCTAGGTTTGGCCATTCTTTTAGGATAGGTGCAGTTTCTGCTGCTTCTCACCAAGGGGTCAGTGTTTCACGTTGTGGAGTAGTTAGGTAGGTGAAACTCAGCATGCATCTCCGGATACATCCCGTACCCACTTGTTGCAATGTCATGGGCTTTCATGCGTTTGGCTGCTCAATGTCACTTACGGTTACTTTTCTTCAAATCTTTTGCTAGCTCATCCTATTGTCTTTTTTTTGCCCCCTTTTAGGCATACTGACCATGTGACCTTTTTGCACACCCCAGGTCACTTTTCCCATTTCCCTTCAGACCTTTCCTAATACGGTTACATGAGACTCTGAGTACAAATGGAAGGCAGACCACAGTTGGGGTGTATTTAAACTTCCCCCTCCATCCTCCTTGCCTGTCGACAGTGTCTCTCGTGTCCCACCCACCGTTCCCCTTTTTTCTTGCTATTTCTTCTCTTTTACTTCTACTTGGGTATGCCCCCTTTTAGGCATACTGACCATGTGACTTTTGGCACACCCCAGGTCACTTTTCTCATTTCCCCTCAGACCTTTCCTAATACGGTTACATGAGAATCTGCGTACAATAGAAACAATGTGCTTCATTCATCTTGACACCATATTAACCATGGTGCCGTGATGATTTAAGCATTGCCCCTACAAATTGCCTGCACGAATTTTGGTAGTGCCCCTCCCGAGATTAGACTCTGGATCAGCCCCTGCTCTGGGCTGGACAGCTTAAGTAGGCAGGACTGCCGAGCAGGATATCAACAACAGCTGAGTAACTGTTGAGAGAGATGGGAGCTGGCAATTAGGTAACAGCTGAGCGGCTAGCTCAGAGAAGGAAGGGCTGAGCCCAGCCCTGACACATATATAGTGAATGCAGGGTCCTGGGTTTAGTAACACTTTAATATTCCTGATTCACAGACCTGAAAAAAGGAAGCAGCAAATAAATGATAAGCAGTATTAAAATGTCTTATACTTATAGATGCCAGATAGTAATGACACTCACATATATCTTTCATGACAGGTGTACTTTAATGACATAGAACATTTGTGGGAACATCCCTTGCATGAGATGTTACCCATAAAGCATTCAGTTTATTGTCTGTGGGTGAGCAGAAAGCCATAATAAGAGTGCACTAAAACCCAAAGTCATTATGTGGTGAGCCATAATCACCCCTGGCGTGTGCACGGAGACAGAGTGTGACCAGCCTTGTCTATACTCAGCAGGCTTGGGGTCTAAATCCCTTCTGGGGCATATTTAATAGTTGCTAGTGGGTTTTAACTTAATGCAAGTGAGAGCTAGTTAATGGTAGCCGAAAGCTTTGATTCCAACTTCTAATGTAGCAGTTTTCAATTATGCATTAGTGTCAAAGTAGATTCCAAAGAGCAGGATATGTTGTTAAAGTGGCTTTTTAGGTTATCTCCATGTTTGCAAGGTGGAACTCATAACAAATCATTTATTTTTAAAGCGTGTACTTTGGCTGTATTTATTATTTTAATTGCGCAATTTTTTGCATGTCCATTATAACGAGAAGATTTAAAGGCCCGGGTTAGTAAGAGTATGTTAATATTTGTGCATGTGTTTAATAGCAATAAATGAAAATCACATCATCATTAAAGGACCTGTCAAACTATTTTGAAAAATGTAGCATTGATATTACAGCTTGTAGAAGCCAAATTGCAGTGAACAATCATTAACACATGTATCGTATCTGATTTAAAAAAAATTTAATATATTCTTAATTTAAAGAGCACCTGTTCTCAAGTAGTCACCACACGCTGCAGAGGAAGGGGATGGGGAGGCAGGCACTGCAGTTGATTTTTATATGACTATATGACTGTTACTATAGCAATGTGGATTGCTGGTTGAGCGCGTGTGTCATGTTGAGCTCCTTTTAGGCACATTAGAGCATCATAAGTATTGGCAGCAAACTTTTGCACAACCAAGACTTTTTTTGCTGTAATTATATATAAAAAAAAAACTGAATGAATAGGCGCAGGAATGACCTTGTACAAATTGGTGCATTTGTTTTTGGTGACAGGCCTTCAAGGACAAGGTCATCCAGGGAAAAGATGCAAACTGCACCCCCCTCCCCTGTTCATAATGTGAAAGCTTAGGATCCTATGTCCAGCAGTCGCTTGCTTGTCAAAATCACTGCCACTGTCACTACTCCTGTCAGCCTTGTAACAGAAGGAAGGCACCCTCAGCCCTACAGTAAACCATTGCACCCAGGGCAGCCACTCATCTTGCTCATCCCTTGTTCCAGCCCTGTTTCAGTGCACAAGTTCTATTTTGGTTAGGTTACCAGATTTTGGAAATCTGAGGACGCCCTACTGACTATGCTCATACCCATTCATTTGTAGTCACACCCCCATTTTTAACACACCCTGAAACAATTAGTTACAGACTAATTATTTACAAACAGTGAGGGCTGGGGGTATATAGCCGCCACTCCCCCCATTGGTAGGCAAGGCCACATGCACCCCCCCTCCTCCCTGGTTGGTCAGCAGGTTGGGTCACAGGCACCGCCCCCGCCCGGTCTGTCACCAGCCCCGCACTTACCCCATCTAGTTTGTGGGCAGTACTAAAAATGCTAATATTCTGCAAATTACATAAAATGAAGCCCAATGTGGGAATTTCACCAATACACTGTATATGTGATATTAAAAATATATGTGAATGGGAATGTGTATCCGTTATCTTACATAACAACTATGCACAAGTGTGGTAAAAAATAATAATAACTATGCACAAGTGTGGTAAATAATATGATGAAAAATACAACTAATCTATCACAACTAAAAATGTAAGTGCTTTGGTAAAAAGTGCTTTTGCTCACATAAATGAGCCAATACTTATACTCTAAAAAGTGATAATCAAAAAGGCATTGTGAAACTACCAAGTGAAAACATCAAAAAGATCATATAATGTCCAATCCAAAATATATTATAATGTCCAACTGAAAATATTTATTCAAAGTCGCATCATCTAGTTGCTGAAAAAACGCATAAGACTTTTATCAGATAGGAAGGTGAAGCAAGGTGACTGGTGAAAACAAGGGTTAAATTCCTCTCCGGTGCGCCACTCTGTGTTAGAGAAGAAATGTATATATGCGCTCACCAGACATTAAACCCCCAATGGGTTAGCCAAGCAGTCACAGTATGAGCCACTGTGCAGCTCTCTCAAGGCTCTGCCACCGCTGTGCTGTGGGGATATTTTACACTCTTCCTTCCGTGAATGGTCCGTTTAGCGTTTGTACATGAAGGGAAACAGAAGTACAGCCATGGTGCAATATTGTTGTGTAAACGTACAATGTTTATTAAAATCAGTTTTACTCACAAATTCCAAAAAAGATAGATCGCTGTGAAATATGTTCCGCCGGCGTTACTGCTTGAATAGCAGTGTAAGGTGCACGTTCTAGGCCACGCCCTACGCGTTTCGTCAGAGCGACGTCATCTGGAGCGGCCATATTGGTGCACCTTCACGTTTATGTAGGGTGCAGTGCTCTTCTGCGCTTGCGCGATGTATTAGCGCCATTTTAATTGTGGGAATGCCCTATCCGAGCCGCTGTGCGTCTATATTGTATGGTCTCTTGTGACAGTATAAACGTGGGAAGACTCTTTGCTTATTGTCAATCCAGGGTGTGCCGTCTTCTATTGTGTAACGGTCACAATTAAACTTTTGCCTACATGTTTGTAATTGCGGACTCCGGGCATGGTGAGATATAATAATGTAGCACCGCAACCTACATAACTATTCCAGTATACTTATAAAGGGAATATCAGCAATTATGCATGAATACAATTGGTATCTTTCAATATACTCATAAAAAGAGGTTAACCACTGTACATAAAAACAATTAGTAAAATTAATATAAAATTAATACAGTGTATGTAAAAAATATATGTAAAACATACAGAAAAGAAAGGAGAAATTATTAAAATATATAAGGACCAAGTATATAAAATTTAATATAAAATTTAATATATTTAATATATTTAATAGTAATACCCTGACCAGCTGCATATTGCATGTGTTACCTGCTGGGCTTCCTGACTACAGGATTTTTATATGTGTTTATTTTCAGTCTGAATGGTTAAAAACAAGAATACAAAAAACTATATGTCCACTATATTAATAAATGGACATATTCCCCGGTAAAGAGGACAGGAGGAGAGGAAAAAAACTAAAAGTGAAAAAATGTGTATGTGTGCTACTAAGCTCACACAAATTAGAAAAAACTTTTTTTCTCTTTTACCAATAAGCTGAAATAAATATATTGTGGGGAGATATTGATATCTGCTCATTTTTAAAAGGCCTTATTTTAAAACATTTGTTAATAGGGCAAACTAGATAGAAGAAGTGCAATGAAAGGAAACTAATAGTGAAGTTGAATGGGGAACTCAGTGTTTAGATGTATACCTCGTTTCAAGGCCTTGTGCATGGCCTTACATGTTGCTAGACATATTCTCCAGTAGGGGGCAGACTTTTTTCTGTAATGTCAAACAATTATTGGTAGGGGGGGGGAGATGGGAAAGGAAAACCTTTTAGGTTATGGTTCGAATGTTATATTGTGATTTATTGGTTTATTTGGTCTATATTAGTCCTGCCCTGAGCCGATAATGTATAGTTATGAGTTTAGACTGGGGGAGTTTTAAAAGTTCGTTAAAAAACAATTCAAATCCAGCTCTACATTCATTCCCTGGGGTTGGAGGGTGTCTAAATTGTATATCCATTTGGTTTCATTTCTGGATATTTTGATGGTTTTGTCCTCACCTCTCCAGTGGGCCTTTACTTTGTCAATACCATAAAATGTCATCTGTCCTGGGTCACGATTATGGTAATCCCTAAAATGTCTGGAGACACTGTGATTGGGGTACCCTTTTTTGATATTCCTAATATGTTCACCAATTCTAGTTTGGAGTTCTCTCGTGGTGCGTCCTACATATTGTCTAGAGCAGGGGCACTCTATAATGTAGGTGACATAAGTGCTTTTGCATGTAATGAGCTCATTTATTCTATATTCTTTTTTATTTGAAGCTGACTGAAAAGTGGTTCTTTTCTTTTCAGTTTTTTTACTATTTCTACACGGGAGGCATTTACCGCACCTGAAAAAACCTTTCAGATTGCCCCCTACTTTAATTTGTTTCGGGGGATCAATGGTGTTTTTAACAAGTTTGTTCCTCAATGTAGGTGCCCTTCTGTAAATGAATCGCGGTTTTTTTGGGAGGATATCTTTGAGTGTGTGATCTGCTTTCAAGATAGGCCAATGTTTCTTGATGATGGATTCCACCTCTTTATGTTGCCTATTGTATCCCGTGAGGAAAGCAACTGATGAGTTGTTAATTCTATCTTGTTTTTTATCTTCCAATAATTTGTTCCGTTCCATTTGTTTTATTTCGTTTTTGAGTTTGCGCAGGCCCCTTTCATCATATCCCTTATTTTTGAACCTTTCTATTATTATTTCCGCTTGTTGTTCGTAGTCAGTGCTTCTGCTGCAGTTTCTGTAAAGTCGCATCAGTTGGCCTTTCGGTATGTTCCCCAACCATTTAGCATGATGACAACTATTTGTGGGAATGTAACCGTTACGGTCGGTGGGTTTGAAGAAAGTGCGTGTGCCCAGTTTGTTTCCTTCCTTGTATATTTGTAGATCTAAGTAATTTACACTATTGCTGTTGTAATTACCAGTAAATTTTATGTTGTAAATATTATGGTTGATCTCGTTGAAAAATTCTTGTAGTTGTTCTGCTGTGCCACCCCATATTATCACGATATCATCTATATACCGTCGGTACATTTTGAGGTTCTCCCTATGTACACCATATATTTGCTCTTCCTCCCATCTATTGAGAAATAAATTCGCTACACTGGGGGCATATTTGGCCCCCATGGCTACGCCTTTGATCTGATTGTAGTATGTTCCCTTATACCAAAAATAATTGTGGTGCATTGCCATTTTAAGACCTTCCGTTAGATATTGTATTTGCTCTTGTTTTAGGTCAGACATCTGTTGCAATGCCCACTCGACGCTACTGAGCCCATCATCCTGTCTTATATTGGTGTATAACGATTCCACATCAATCGTAACCAATAGGTCTTTCTCTTGAATTGTCAGATTTTTCAGTTCTCCAATCAGTTGTTTGCTGTCACGTAAATAAGACTTTCCTTTGATTACCAACGGTTGCAGGAAGCCATCAATATAGGCCCCTAATCTGGAGAACAAGGAATCGATCCCACTCACAATTGGTCGCCCAGGTGGGTTGTTTTGATTCTTGTGTATTTTAGGGACGTGGTATATAATTGGAGTTTTAGGTGCCTTCTGTATTAGATATCTGGATTCCTTTTTGTTTAAAATGCCGAGGGTTTTTCCTTTTTCTACAAATTTTTTAAGTTTCCTTTCGTATTCGGCTTTGGGATTTTTCTTCAGTTTCTTATAGGTGTTAGGGATGTTAAGTAAATTCTCCATTTCCCTCTCGTAGTCCTGTTTGTTTAAAATTACCAGGCCCCCCCCTTTGTCCGCTGGTCTGATTACTATGCCTTTCTGTTTTTCTATCCGCTTAATGGTGTTCCATATGTTTTTTCCTTTAGTTCTTTTTACTTCCAAGTTCTTCAAATCGTTCTCCACCATCTTTCTGAAAACTTTTATATTCTCATCCTGCGTTACCTTAGGGTTGAATGTGGAGTTGTTCCTTAATTGGGAATGTTTGTATGGACCGTTGTCTTTGTCCCTAGTATTTGGCTTTGTTGGACCAAAGAACTTGGTGATATTAAGTTTCCTCACAAATTTTTGGAGATCTATGTAAGTTTCAAATTTATCCAGACCTTTATCAGGTGCAAATTTCAACCCCATGTTTAAAACTCTGAGTTCCTCTTCTGTGAACACGACTTGGCTGAGATTGTAAATGCCATCTCCTATTGTTCTCTTCTTCTTTTTCTGGAGGCCTCCTCTCTTCCCCCTTGTACGTTTTCTGTTTGCCAGTCTGATGGCCTGTGTGGTTCCGCCCTTCTCTGTTGCCAAGGGCGTTCGTGTTCTCCATGGTTTCTCCTTGGGTTGTCTTGTCTGGTCCATCTCGGGTTCCAACCTCCATTTCTGTAATGGCTTCTTTGCTGGTTTCTTCCCGGGTATCGAAAAGGTCCTCCTTCTCTCCATGGGTTGTGATAAGTGTCCGGTATTCTGGGTGGTCTGCGCTCCTGCCCCCTGTGAAAAAAATCTCTATTGTATCCCCTATTCCTATAAGGGGTGTATTGGGGGTATTCCCTCAGGGGTGAATACCTATTGGGATGTCTGGGGATATTTGGCGTATAGGGAGTGCGGTTGTCCCAATATCTGTTCTGAGTTTGTTCCCTAGGGGTTCTGCCTTCTGTTCTCCTATGTGCTGGGGTAGCAGGGGTGTTCTGTACAACCGTGTTACTTTGTGTCTGTATGTCCCTTACCCAATGTTGTTCTTCTTCTTGTATATCATTTTCTCCTGATTCTTCCATCAGTGAAGTTTCATTTTCCACATCACTGTAGTTATTGTCTGTCTGCCATTTGTAAACCTGCTGGTTTTTGTAGTCCAGTACGTCCCTTTTAAACTTTTTCTGTTTCTTCTGTTGCACTTCTTTGTCATACTTCTTTATGGTTTCTTGTAGTTCCCTTTCCTTGTTTAAGTATTCCTCTGTTTCTTTAAATGGTGTTAATTGCTCTCTAAGTTGTGTGATCTCCGTTTCTATGTTCCTTAATTTGTGTTGTCGTCTCACTACTATTTTTTGTAACAATTCGGTCTCACATTGATTAAAGAACCTGTACCAATCATCCATCAACTGTTTATCATTAACTGCATCATTAGGAGAAACATCCCAGCGTAATCTTCTGGGTGTTATTTTCTCAGTTATGTACATCTCTAGTATGGCCACATCCCACCATACTCTCAATTGTTTTTCTAAGCAGTGTTTTAGGTGTTTGAATAAACTTTCCAGGTCCTGTCGGATGACCACATGTTCTTGATTGAACACCTCCATTAAGTTAACTTTCCTGCTATTGACATATTTAAAGATGTCCATTGCTGCAACTTAGAGTGAAACTAACTGTTTCACAGAAAATAGCAAAAAGAAAAGATAAGATTGCGCTATGGACAAATTTACCTGTTTGCTAGACAAGTTTAAATAAGTTTAAATGTTAAAATGACTACAATAAAGTGAACTGTGAAGGGTTAAAGCTGCCTGTGCTTGAAACCTATCCCTCAAGATGGGAATAGATTAGAAATCTGAAAAATAAATTAAGCTTTGGCGCTAAAACCTAAATGGTGTACTAAAAATGCTAATATTCTGCAAATTACATAAAATGAAGCCCAATGTGGGAATTTCACCAATACACTGTATATGTGATATTAAAAATATATGTGAATGGGAATGTGTATCCGTTATCTTACATAACAACTATGCACAAGTGTGGTAAAAAATAATAATAACTATGCACAAGTGTGGTAAATAATATGATGAAAAATACAACTAATCTATCACAACTAAAAATGTAAGTGCTTTGGTAAAAAGTGCTTTTGCTCACATAAATGAGCCAATACTTATACTCTAAAAAGTGATAATCAAAAAGGCATTGTGAAACTACCAAGTGAAAACATCAAAAAGATCATATAATGTCCAATCCAAAATATATTATAATGTCCAACTGAAAATATTTATTCAAAGTCGCATCATCTAGTTGCTGAAAAAACGCATAAGACTTTTATCAGATAGGAAGGTGAAGCAAGGTGACTGGTGAAAACAAGGGTTAAATTCCTCTCCGGTGCGCCACTCTGTGTTAGAGAAGAAATGTATATATGCGCTCACCAGACATTAAACCCCCAATGGGTTAGCCAAGCAGTCACAGTATGAGCCACTGTGCAGCTCTCTCAAGGCTCTGCCACCGCTGTGCTGTGGGGATATTTTACACTCTTCCTTCCGTGAATGGTCCGTTTAGCGTTTGTACATGAAGGGAAACAGAAGTACAGCCATGGTGCAATATTGTTGTGTAAACGTACAATGTTTATTAAAATCAGTTTTACTCACAAATTCCAAAAAAGATAGATCGCTGTGAAATATGTTCCGCCGGCGTTACTGCTTGAATAGCAGTGTAAGGTGCACGTTCTAGGCCACGCCCTACGCGTTTCGTCAGAGCGACGTCATCTGGAGCGGCCATATTGGTGCACCTTCACGTTTATGTAGGGTGCAGTGCTCTTCTGCGCTTGCGCGATGTATTAGCGCCATTTTAATTGTGGGAATGCCCTATCCGAGCCGCTGTGCGTCTATATTGTATGGTCTCTTGTGACAGTATAAACGTGGGAAGACTCTTTGCTTATTGTCAATCCAGGGTGTGCCGTCTTCTATTGTGTAACGGTCACAATTAAACTTTTGCCTACATGTTTGTAATTGCGGACTCCGGGCATGGTGAGATATAATAATGTAGCACCGCAACCTACATAACTATTCCAGTATACTTATAAAGGGAATATCAGCAATTATGCATGAATACAATTGGTATCTTTCAATATACTCATAAAAAGAGGTTAACCACTGTACATAAAAACAATTAGTAAAATTAATATAAAATTAATACAGTGTATGTAAAAAATATATGTAAAACATACAGAAAAGAAAGGAGAAATTATTAAAATATATAAGGACCAAGTATATAAAATTTAATATAAAATTTAATATATTTAATATATTTAATAGTAATACCCTGACCAGCTGCATATTGCATGTGTTACCTGCTGGGCTTCCTGACTACAGGATTTTTATATGTGTTTATTTTCAGTCTGAATGGTTAAAAACAAGAATACAAAAAACTATATGTCCACTATATTAATAAATGGACATATTCCCCGGTAAAGAGGACAGGAGGAGAGGAAAAAAACTAAAAGTGAAAAAATGTGTATGTGTGCTACTAAGCTCACACAAATTAGAAAAAACTTTTTTTCTCTTTTACCAATAAGCTGAAATAAATATATTGTGGGGAGATATTGATATCTGCTCATTTTTAAAAGGCCTTATTTTAAAACATTTGTTAATAGGGCAAACTAGATAGAAGAAGTGCAATGAAAGGAAACTAATAGTGAAGTTGAATGGGGAACTCAGTGTTTAGATGTATACCTCGTTTCAAGGCCTTGTGCATGGCCTTACATGTTGCTAGACATATTCTCCAGTAGGGGGCAGACTTTTTTCTGTAATGTCAAACAATTATTGGTAGGGGGGGGGAGATGGGAAAGGAAAACCTTCTAGGTTATGGTTCGAATGTTATATTGTGATTTATTGGTTTATTTGGTCTATATTAGTCCTGCCCTGAGCCGATAATGTATAGTTATGAGTTTAGACTGGGGGAGTTTTAAAAGTTCGTTAAAAAACAATTCAAATCCAGCTCTACATTCATTCCCTGGGGTTGGAGGGTGTCTAAATTGTATATCCATTTGGTTTCATTTCTGGATATTTTGATGGTTTTGTCCTCACCTCTCCAGTGGGCCTTTACTTTGTCAATACCATAAAATGTCATCTGTCCTGGGTCACGATTATGGTAATCCCTAAAATGTCTGGAGACACTGTGATTGGGGTACCCTTTTTTGATATTCCTAATATGTTCACCAATTCTAGTTTGGAGTTCTCTCGTGGTGCGTCCTACATATTGTCTAGAGCAGGGGCACTCTATAATGTAGGTGACATAAGTGCTTTTGCATGTAATGAGCTCATTTATTCTATATTCTTTTTTATTTGAAGCTGACTGAAAAGTGGTTCTTTTCTTTTCAGTTTTTTTACTATTTCTACACGGGAGGCATTTACCGCACCTGAAAAAACCTTTCAGATTGCCCCCTACTTTAATTTGTTTCGGGGGATCAATGGTGTTTTTAACAAGTTTGTTCCTCAATGTAGGTGCCCTTCTGTAAATGAATCGCGGTTTTTTTGGGAGGATATCTTTGAGTGTGTGATCTGCTTTCAAGATAGGCCAATGTTTCTTGATGATGGATTCCACCTCTTTATGTTGCCTATTGTATCCCGTGAGGAAAGCAACTGATGAGTTGTTAATTCTATCTTGTTTTTTATCTTCCAATAATTTGTTCCGTTCCATTTGTTTTATTTCGTTTTTGAGTTTGCGCAGGCCCCTTTCATCATATCCCTTATTTTTGAACCTTTCTATTATTATTTCCGCTTGTTGTTCGTAGTCAGTGCTTCTGCTGCAGTTTCTGTAAAGTCGCATCAGTTGGCCTTTCGGTATGTTCCCCAACCATTTAGCATGATGACAACTATTTGTGGGAATGTAACCGTTACGGTCGGTGGGTTTGAAGAAAGTGCGTGTGCCCAGTTTGTTTCCTTCCTTGTATATTTGTAGATCTAAGTAATTTACACTATTGCTGTTGTAATTACCAGTAAATTTTATGTTGTAAATATTATGGTTGATCTCGTTGAAAAATTCTTGTAGTTGTTCTGCTGTGCCACCCCATATTATCACGATATCATCTATATACCGTCGGTACATTTTGAGGTTCTCCCTATGTACACCATATATTTGCTCTTCCTCCCATCTATTGAGAAATAAATTCGCTACACTGGGGGCATATTTGGCCCCCATGGCTACGCCTTTGATCTGATTGTAGTATGTTCCCTTATACCAAAAATAATTGTGGTGCATTGCCATTTTAAGACCTTCCGTTAGATATTGTATTTGCTCTTGTTTTAGGTCAGACATCTGTTGCAATGCCCACTCGACGCTACTGAGCCCATCATCCTGTCTTATATTGGTGTATAACGATTCCACATCAATCGTAACCAATAGGTCTTTCTCTTGAATTGTCAGATTTTTCAGTTCTCCAATCAGTTGTTTGCTGTCACGTAAATAAGACTTTCCTTTGATTACCAACGGTTGCAGGAAGCCATCAATATAGGCCCCTAATCTGGAGAACAAGGAATCGATCCCACTCACAATTGGTCGCCCAGGTGGGTTGTTTTGATTCTTGTGTATTTTAGGGACGTGGTATATAATTGGAGTTTTAGGTGCCTTCTGTATTAGATATCTGGATTCCTTTTTGTTTAAAATGCCGAGGGTTTTTCCTTTTTCTACAAATTTTTTAAGTTTCCTTTCGTATTCGGCTTTGGGATTTTTCTTCAGTTTCTTATAGGTGTTAGGGATGTTAAGTAAATTCTCCATTTCCCTCTCGTAGTCCTGTTTGTTTAAAATTACCAGGCCCCCCCCTTTGTCCGCTGGTCTGATTACTATGCCTTTCTGTTTTTCTATCCGCTTAATGGTGTTCCATATGTTTTTTCCTTTAGTTCTTTTTACTTCCAAGTTCTTCAAATCGTTCTCCACCATCTTTCTGAAAACTTTTATATTCTCATCCTGCGTTACCTTAGGGTTGAATGTGGAGTTGTTCCTTAATTGGGAATGTTTGTATGGACCGTTGTCTTTGTCCCTAGTATTTGGCTTTGTTGGACCAAAGAACTTGGTGATATTAAGTTTCCTCACAAATTTTTGGAGATCTATGTAAGTTTCAAATTTATCCAGACCTTTATCAGGTGCAAATTTCAACCCCATGTTTAAAACTCTGCTTAGAAAAACAATTGAGAGTATGGTGGGATGTGGCCATACTAGAGATGTACATAACTGAGAAAATAACACCCAGAAGATTACGCTGGGATGTTTCTCCTAATGATGCAGTTAATGATAAACAGTTGATGGATGATTGGTACAGGTTCTTTAATCAATGTGAGACCGAATTGTTACAAAAAATAGTAGTGAGACGACAACACAAATTAAGGAACATAGAAACGGAGATCACACAACTTAGAGAGCAATTAACACCATTTAAAGAAACAGAGGAATACTTAAACAAGGAAAGGGAACTACAAGAAACCATAAAGAAGTATGACAAAGAAGTGCAACAGAAGAAACAGAAAAAGTTTAAAAGGGACGTACTGGACTACAAAAACCAGCAGGTTTACAAATGGCAGACAGACAATAACTACAGTGATGTGGAAAATGAAACTTCACTGATGGAAGAATCAGGAGAAAATGATATACAAGAAGAAGAACAACATTGGGTAAGGGACATACAGACACAAAGTAACACGGTTGTACAGAACACCCCTGCTACCCCAGCACATAGGAGAACAGAAGGCAGAACCCCTAGGGAACAAACTCAGAACAGATATTGGGACAACCGCACTCCCTATACGCCAAATATCCCCAGACATCCCAATAGGTATTCACCCCTGAGGGAATACCCCCAATACACCCCTTATAGGAATAGGGGATACAATAGAGATTTTTTTCACAGGGGGCAGGAGCGCAGACCACCCAGAATACCGGACACTTATCACAACCCATGGAGAGAAGGAGGACCTTTTCGATACCCGGGAAGAAACCAGCAAAGAAGCCATTACAGAAATGGAGGTTGGAACCCGAGATGGACCAGACAAGACAACCCAAGGAGAAACCATGGAGAACACGAACGCCCTTGGCAACAGAGAAGGGCGGAACCACACAGGCCATCAGACTGGCAAACAGAAAACGTACAAGGGGGAAGAGAGGAGGCCTCCAGAAAAAGAAGAAGAGAACAATAGGAGATGGCATTTACAATCTCAGCCAAGTCGTGTTCACAGAAGAGGAACTCAGAGTTTTAAACATGGGGTTGAAATTTGCACCTGATAAAGGTCTGGATAAATTTGAAACTTACATAGATCTCCAAAAATTTGTGAGGAAACTTAATATCACCAAGTTCTTTGGTCCAACAAAGCCAAATACTAGGGACAAAGACAACGGTCCATACAAACATTCCCAATTAAGGAACAACTCCACATTCAACCCTAAGGTAACGCAGGATGAGAATATAAAAGTTTTCAGAAAGATGGTGGAGAACGATTTGAAGAACTTGGAAGTAAAAAGAACTAAAGGAAAAAACATATGGAACACCATTAAGCGGATAGAAAAACAGAAAGGCATAGTAATCAGACCAGCGGACAAAGGGGGGGGCCTGGTAATTTTAAACAAACAGGACTACGAGAGGGAAATGGAGAATTTACTTAACATCCCTAACACCTATAAGAAACTGAAGAAAAATCCCAAAGCCGAATACGAAAGGAAACTTAAAAAATTTGTAGAAAAAGGAAAAACCCTCGGCATTTTAAACAAAAAGGAATCCAGATATCTAATACAGAAGGCACCTAAAACTCCAATTATATACCACGTCCCTAAAATACACAAGAATCAAAACAACCCACCTGGGCGACCAATTGTGAGTGGGATCGATTCCTTGTTCTCCAGATTAGGGGCCTATATTGATGGCTTCCTGCAACCGTTGGTAATCAAAGGAAAGTCTTATTTACGTGACAGCAAACAACTGATTGGAGAACTGAAAAATCTGACAATTCAAGAGAAAGACCTATTGGTTACGATTGATGTGGAATCGTTATACACCAATATAAGACAGGATGATGGGCTCAGTAGCGTCGAGTGGGCATTGCAACAGATGTCTGACCTAAAACAAGAGCAAATACAATATCTAACGGAAGGTCTTAAAATGGCAATGCACCACAATTATTTTTGGTATAAGGGAACATACTACAATCAGATCAAAGGCGTAGCCATGGGGGCCAAATATGCCCCCAGTGTAGCGAATTTATTTCTCAATAGATGGGAGGAAGAGCAAATATATGGTGTACATAGGGAGAACCTCAAAATGTACCGACGGTATATAGATGATATCGTGATAATATGGGGTGGCACAGCAGAACAACTACAAGAATTTTTCAACGAGATCAACCATAATATTTACAACATAAAATTTACTGGTAATTACAACAGCAATAGTGTAAATTACTTAGATCTACAAATATACAAGGAAGGAAACAAACTGGGCACACGCACTTTCTTCAAACCCACCGACCGTAACGGTTACATTCCCACAAATAGTTGTCATCATGCTAAATGGTTGGGGAACATACCGAAAGGCCAACTGATGCGACTTTACAGAAACTGCAGCAGAAGCACTGACTACGAACAACAAGCGGAAATAATAATAGAAAGGTTCAAAAATAAGGGATATGATGAAAGGGGCCTGCGCAAACTCAAAAACGAAATAAAACAAATGGAACGGAACAAATTATTGGAAGATAAAAAACAAGATAGAATTAACAACTCATCAGTTGCTTTCCTCACGGGATACAATAGGCAACATAAAGAGGTGGAATCCATCATCAAGAAACATTGGCCTATCTTGAAAGCAGATCACACACTCAAAGATATCCTCCCAAAAAAACCGCGATTCATTTACAGAAGGGCACCTACATTGAGGAACAAACTTGTTAAAAACACCATTGATCCCCCGAAACAAATTAAAGTAGGGGGCAATCTGAAAGGTTTTTTCAGGTGCGGTAAATGCCTCCCGTGTAGAAATAGTAAAAAAACTGAAAAGAAAAGAACCACTTTTCAGTCAGCTTCAAATAAAAAAGAATATAGAATAAATGAGCTCATTACATGCAAAAGCACTTATGTCACCTACATTATAGAGTGCCCCTGCTCTAGACAATATGTAGGACGCACCACGAGAGAACTCCAAACTAGAATTGGTGAACATATTAGGAATATCAAAAAAGGGTACCCCAATCACAGTGTCTCCAGACATTTTAGGGATTACCATAATCGTGACCCAGGACAGATGACATTTTATGGTATTGACAAAGTAAAGGCCCACTGGAGAGGTGAGGACAAAACCATCAAAATATCCAGAAATGAAACCAAATGGATATACAATTTAGACACCCTCCAACCCCAGGGAATGAATGTAGAGCTGGATTTGAATTGTTTTTTAACGAACTTTTAAAACTCCCCCAGTCTAAACTCATAACTATACATTATCGGCTCAGGGCAGGACTAATATAGACCAAATAAACCAATAAATCACAATATAACATTCGAACCATAACCTAGAAGGTTTTCCTTTCCCATCTCCCCCCCCCTACCAATAATTGTTTGACATTACAGAAAAAAGTCTGCCCCCTACTGGAGAATATGTCTAGCAACATGTAAGGCCATGCACAAGGCCTTGAAACGAGGTATACATCTAAACACTGAGTTCCCCATTCAACTTCACTATTAGTTTCCTTTCATTGCACTTCTTCTATTTAGTTTGCCCTATTAACAAATGTTTTAAAATAAGGCCTTTTAAAAATGAGCAGATATCAATATCTCCCCACAATATATTTATTTCAGCTTATTGGTAAAAGAGAAAAAAAGTTTTTTCTAATTTGTGTGAGCTTAGTAGCACACATACACATTTTTTCACTTTTAGTTTTTTTCCTCTCCTCCTGTCCTCTTTACCGGGGAATATGTCCATTTATTAATATAGTGGACATATAGTTTTTTGTATTCTTGTTTTTAACCATTCAGACTGAAAATAAACACATATAAAAATCCTGTAGTCAGGAAGCCCAGCAGGTAACACATGCAATATGCAGCTGGTCAGGGTATTACTATTAAATATATTAAATATATTAAATTTTATATTAAATTTTATATACTTGGTCCTTATATATTTTAATAATTTCTCCTTTCTTTTCTGTATGTTTTACATATATTTTTTACATACACTGTATTAATTTTATATTAATTTTACTAATTGTTTTTATGTACAGTGGTTAACCTCTTTTTATGAGTATATTGAAAGATACCAATTGTATTCATGCATAATTGCTGATATTCCCTTTATAAGTATACTGGAATAGTTATGTAGGTTGCGGTGCTACATTATTATATCTCACCATGCCCGGAGTCCGCAATTACAAACATGTAGGCAAAAGTTTAATTGTGACCGTTACACAATAGAAGACGGCACACCCTGGATTGACAATAAGCAAAGAGTCTTCCCACGTTTATACTGTCACAAGAGACCATACAATATAGACGCACAGCGGCTCGGATAGGGCATTCCCACAATTAAAATGGCGCTAATACATCGCGCAAGCGCAGAAGAGCACTGCACCCTACATAAACGTGAAGGTGCACCAATATGGCCGCTCCAGATGACGTCGCTCTGACGAAACGCGTAGGGCGTGGCCTAGAACGTGCACCTTACACTGCTATTCAAGCAGTAACGCCGGCGGAACATATTTCACAGCGATCTATCTTTTTTGGAATTTGTGAGTAAAACTGATTTTAATAAACATTGTACGTTTACACAACAATATTGCACCATGGCTGTACTTCTGTTTCCCTTCATGTACAAACGCTAAACGGACCATTCACGGAAGGAAGAGTGTAAAATATCCCCACAGCACAGCGGTGGCAGAGCCTTGAGAGAGCTGCACAGTGGCTCATACTGTGACTGCTTGGCTAACCCATTGGGGGTTTAATGTCTGGTGAGCGCATATATACATTTCTTCTCTAACACAGAGTGGCGCACCGGAGAGGAATTTAACCCTTGTTTTCACCAGTCACCTTGCTTCACCTTCCTATCTGATAAAAGTCTTATGCGTTTTTTCAGCAACTAGATGATGCGACTTTGAATAAATATTTTCAGTTGGACATTATAATATATTTTGGATTGGACATTATATGATCTTTTTGATGTTTTCACTTGGTAGTTTCACAATGCCTTTTTGATTATCACTTTTTAGAGTATAAGTATTGGCTCATTTATGTGAGCAAAAGCACTTTTTACCAAAGCACTTACATTTTTAGTTGTGATAGATTAGTTGTATTTTTCATCATATTATTTACCACACTTGTGCATAGTTATTATTATTTTTTACCACACTTGTGCATAGTTGTTATGTAAGATAACGGATACACATTCCCATTCACATATATTTTTAATATCACATATACAGTGTATTGGTGAAATTCCCACATTGGGCTTCATTTTATGTAATTTGCAGAATATTAGCATTTTTAGTACACCATTTAGGTTTTAGCGCCAAAGCTTAATTTATTTTTCAGATTTCTAATCTATTCCCATCTTGAGGGATAGGTTTCAAGCACAGGCAGCTTTAACCCTTCACAGTTCACTTTATTGTAGTCATTTTAACATTTAAACTTATTTAAACTTGTCTAGCAAACAGGTAAATTTGTCCATAGCGCAATCTTATCTTTTCTTTTTGCTATTTTCTGTGAAACAGTTAGTTTCACTCTAAGTTGCAGCAATGGACATCTTTAAATATGTCAATAGCAGGAAAGTTAACTTAATGGAGGTGTTCAATCAAGAACATGTGGTCATCCGACAGGACCTGGAAAGTTTATTCAAACACCTAAAACACTGCTTAGAAAAACAATTGAGAGTATGGTGGGATGTGGCCATACTAGAGATGTACATAACTGAGAAAATAACACCCAGAAGATTACGCTGGGATGTTTCTCCTAATGATGCAGTTAATGATAAACAGTTGATGGATGATTGGTACAGGTTCTTTAATCAATGTGAGACCGAATTGTTACAAAAAATAGTAGTGAGACGACAACACAAATTAAGGAACATAGAAACGGAGATCACACAACTTAGAGAGCAATTAACACCATTTAAAGAAACAGAGGAATACTTAAACAAGGAAAGGGAACTACAAGAAACCATAAAGAAGTATGACAAAGAAGTGCAACAGAAGAAACAGAAAAAGTTTAAAAGGGACGTACTGGACTACAAAAACCAGCAGGTTTACAAATGGCAGACAGACAATAACTACAGTGATGTGGAAAATGAAACTTCACTGATGGAAGAATCAGGAGAAAATGATATACAAGAAGAAGAACAACATTGGGTAAGGGACATACAGACACAAAGTAACACGGTTGTACAGAACACCCCTGCTACCCCAGCACATAGGAGAACAGAAGGCAGAACCCCTAGGGAACAAACTCAGAACAGATATTGGGACAACCGCACTCCCTATACGCCAAATATCCCCAGACATCCCAATAGGTATTCACCCCTGAGGGAATACCCCCAATACACCCCTTATAGGAATAGGGGATACAATAGAGATTTTTTTCACAGGGGGCAGGAGCGCAGACCACCCAGAATACCGGACACTTATCACAACCCATGGAGAGAAGGAGGACCTTTTCGATACCCGGGAAGAAACCAGCAAAGAAGCCATTACAGAAATGGAGGTTGGAACCCGAGATGGACCAGACAAGACAACCCAAGGAGAAACCATGGAGAACACGAACGCCCTTGGCAACAGAGAAGGGCGGAACCACACAGGCCATCAGACTGGCAAACAGAAAACGTACAAGGGGGAAGAGAGGAGGCCTCCAGAAAAAGAAGAAGAGAACAATAGGAGATGGCATTTACAATCTCAGCCAAGTCGTGTTCACAGAAGAGGAACTCAGAGTTTTAAACATGGGGTTGAAATTTGCACCTGATAAAGGTCTGGATAAATTTGAAACTTACATAGATCTCCAAAAATTTGTGAGGAAACTTAATATCACCAAGTTCTTTGGTCCAACAAAGCCAAATACTAGGGACAAAGACAACGGTCCATACAAACATTCCCAATTAAGGAACAACTCCACATTCAACCCTAAGGTAACGCAGGATGAGAATATAAAAGTTTTCAGAAAGATGGTGGAGAACGATTTGAAGAACTTGGAAGTAAAAAGAACTAAAGGAAAAAACATATGGAACACCATTAAGCGGATAGAAAAACAGAAAGGCATAGTAATCAGACCAGCGGACAAAGGGGGGGGCCTGGTAATTTTAAACAAACAGGACTACGAGAGGGAAATGGAGAATTTACTTAACATCCCTAACACCTATAAGAAACTGAAGAAAAATCCCAAAGCCGAATACGAAAGGAAACTTAAAAAATTTGTAGAAAAAGGAAAAACCCTCGGCATTTTAAACAAAAAGGAATCCAGATATCTAATACAGAAGGCACCTAAAACTCCAATTATATACCACGTCCCTAAAATACACAAGAATCAAAACAACCCACCTGGGCGACCAATTGTGAGTGGGATCGATTCCTTGTTCTCCAGATTAGGGGCCTATATTGATGGCTTCCTGCAACCGTTGGTAATCAAAGGAAAGTCTTATTTACGTGACAGCAAACAACTGATTGGAGAACTGAAAAATCTGACAATTCAAGAGAAAGACCTATTGGTTACGATTGATGTGGAATCGTTATACACCAATATAAGACAGGATGATGGGCTCAGTAGCGTCGAGTGGGCATTGCAACAGATGTCTGACCTAAAACAAGAGCAAATACAATATCTAACGGAAGGTCTTAAAATGGCAATGCACCACAATTATTTTTGGTATAAGGGAACATACTACAATCAGATCAAAGGCGTAGCCATGGGGGCCAAATATGCCCCCAGTGTAGCGAATTTATTTCTCAATAGATGGGAGGAAGAGCAAATATATGGTGTACATAGGGAGAACCTCAAAATGTACCGACGGTATATAGATGATATCGTGATAATATGGGGTGGCACAGCAGAACAACTACAAGAATTTTTCAACGAGATCAACCATAATATTTACAACATAAAATTTACTGGTAATTACAACAGCAATAGTGTAAATTACTTAGATCTACAAATATACAAGGAAGGAAACAAACTGGGCACACGCACTTTCTTCAAACCCACCGACCGTAACGGTTACATTCCCACAAATAGTTGTCATCATGCTAAATGGTTGGGGAACATACCGAAAGGCCAACTGATGCGACTTTACAGAAACTGCAGCAGAAGCACTGACTACGAACAACAAGCGGAAATAATAATAGAAAGGTTCAAAAATAAGGGATATGATGAAAGGGGCCTGCGCAAACTCAAAAACGAAATAAAACAAATGGAACGGAACAAATTATTGGAAGATAAAAAACAAGATAGAATTAACAACTCATCAGTTGCTTTCCTCACGGGATACAATAGGCAACATAAAGAGGTGGAATCCATCATCAAGAAACATTGGCCTATCTTGAAAGCAGATCACACACTCAAAGATATCCTCCCAAAAAAACCGCGATTCATTTACAGAAGGGCACCTACATTGAGGAACAAACTTGTTAAAAACACCATTGATCCCCCGAAACAAATTAAAGTAGGGGGCAATCTGAAAGGTTTTTTCAGGTGCGGTAAATGCCTCCCGTGTAGAAATAGTAAAAAAACTGAAAAGAAAAGAACCACTTTTCAGTCAGCTTCAAATAAAAAAGAATATAGAATAAATGAGCTCATTACATGCAAAAGCACTTATGTCACCTACATTATAGAGTGCCCCTGCTCTAGACAATATGTAGGACGCACCACGAGAGAACTCCAAACTAGAATTGGTGAACATATTAGGAATATCAAAAAAGGGTACCCCAATCACAGTGTCTCCAGACATTTTAGGGATTACCATAATCGTGACCCAGGACAGATGACATTTTATGGTATTGACAAAGTAAAGGCCCACTGGAGAGGTGAGGACAAAACCATCAAAATATCCAGAAATGAAACCAAATGGATATACAATTTAGACACCCTCCAACCCCAGGGAATGAATGTAGAGCTGGATTTGAATTGTTTTTTAACGAACTTTTAAAACTCCCCCAGTCTAAACTCATAACTATACATTATCGGCTCAGGGCAGGACTAATATAGACCAAATAAACCAATAAATCACAATATAACATTCGAACCATAACCTAGAAGGTTTTCCTTTCCCATCTCCCCCCCCCTACCAATAATTGTTTGACATTACAGAAAAAAGTCTGCCCCCTACTGGAGAATATGTCTAGCAACATGTAAGGCCATGCACAAGGCCTTGAAACGAGGTATACATCTAAACACTGAGTTCCCCATTCAACTTCACTATTAGTTTCCTTTCATTGCACTTCTTCTATCTAGTTTGCCCTATTAACAAATGTTTTAAAATAAGGCCTTTTAAAAATGAGCAGATATCAATATCTCCCCACAATATATTTATTTCAGCTTATTGGTAAAAGAGAAAAAAAGTTTTTTCTAATTTGTGTGAGCTTAGTAGCACACATACACATTTTTTCACTTTTAGTTTTTTTCCTCTCCTCCTGTCCTCTTTACCGGGGAATATGTCCATTTATTAATATAGTGGACATATAGTTTTTTGTATTCTTGTTTTTAACCATTCAGACTGAAAATAAACACATATAAAAATCCTGTAGTCAGGAAGCCCAGCAGGTAACACATGCAATATGCAGCTGGTCAGGGTATTACTATTAAATATATTAAATATATTAAATTTTATATTAAATTTTATATACTTGGTCCTTATATATTTTAATAATTTCTCCTTTCTTTTCTGTATGTTTTACATATATTTTTTACATACACTGTATTAATTTTATATTAATTTTACTAATTGTTTTTATGTACAGTGGTTAACCTCTTTTTATGAGTATATTGAAAGATACCAATTGTATTCATGCATAATTGCTGATATTCCCTTTATAAGTATACTGGAATAGTTATGTAGGTTGCGGTGCTACATTATTATATCTCACCATGCCCGGAGTCCGCAATTACAAACATGTAGGCAAAAGTTTAATTGTGACCGTTACACAATAGAAGACGGCACACCCTGGATTGACAATAAGCAAAGAGTCTTCCCACGTTTATACTGTCACAAGAGACCATACAATATAGACGCACAGCGGCTCGGATAGGGCATTCCCACAATTAAAATGGCGCTAATACATCGCGCAAGCGCAGAAGAGCACTGCACCCTACATAAACGTGAAGGTGCACCAATATGGCCGCTCCAGATGACGTCGCTCTGACGAAACGCGTAGGGCGTGGCCTAGAACGTGCACCTTACACTGCTATTCAAGCAGTAACGCCGGCGGAACATATTTCACAGCGATCTATCTTTTTTGGAATTTGTGAGTAAAACTGATTTTAATAAACATTGTACGTTTACACAACAATATTGCACCATGGCTGTACTTCTGTTTCCCTTCATGTACAAACGCTAAACGGACCATTCACGGAAGGAAGAGTGTAAAATATCCCCACAGCACAGCGGTGGCAGAGCCTTGAGAGAGCTGCACAGTGGCTCATACTGTGACTGCTTGGCTAACCCATTGGGGGTTTAATGTCTGGTGAGCGCATATATACATTTCTTCTCTAACACAGAGTGGCGCACCGGAGAGGAATTTAACCCTTGTTTTCACCAGTCACCTTGCTTCACCTTCCTATCTGATAAAAGTCTTATGCGTTTTTTCAGCAACTAGATGATGCGACTTTGAATAAATATTTTCAGTTGGACATTATAATATATTTTGGATTGGACATTATATGATCTTTTTGATGTTTTCACTTGGTAGTTTCACAATGCCTTTTTGATTATCACTTTTTAGAGTATAAGTATTGGCTCATTTATGTGAGCAAAAGCACTTTTTACCAAAGCACTTACATTTTTAGTTGTGATAGATTAGTTGTATTTTTCATCATATTATTTACCACACTTGTGCATAGTTATTATTATTTTTTACCACACTTGTGCATAGTTGTTATGTAAGATAACGGATACACATTCCCATTCACATATATTTTTAATATCACATATACAGTGTATTGGTGAAATTCCCACATTGGGCTTCATTTTATGTAATTTGCAGAATATTAGCATTTTTAGTACACCATTTAGGTTTTAGCGCCAAAGCTTAATTTATTTTTCAGATTTCTAATCTATTCCCATCTTGAGGGATAGGTTTCAAGCACAGGCAGCTTTAACCCTTCACAGTTCACTTTATTGTAGTCATTTTAACATTTAAACTTATTTAAACTTGTCTAGCAAACAGGTAAATTTGTCCATAGCGCAATCTTATCTTTTCTTTTTGCTATTTTCTGTGAAACAGTTAGTTTCACTCTAAGTTGCAGCAATGGACATCTTTAAATATGTCAATAGCAGGAAAGTTAACTTAATGGAGGTGTTCAATCAAGAACATGTGGTCATCCGACAGGACCTGGAAAGTTTATTCAAACACCTAAAACACTGCTTAGAAAAACAATTGAGAGTATGGTGGGATGTGGCCATACTAGAGATGTACATAACTGAGAAAATAACACCCAGAAGATTACGCTGGGATGTTTCTCCTAATGATGCAGTTAATGATAAACAGTTGATGGATGATTGGTACAGGTTCTTTAATCAATGTGAGACCGAATTGTTACAAAAAATAGTAGTGAGACGACAACACAAATTAAGGAACATAGAAACGGAGATCACACAACTTAGAGAGCAATTAACACCATTTAAAGAAACAGAGGAATACTTAAACAAGGAAAGGGAACTACAAGAAACCATAAAGAAGTATGACAAAGAAGTGCAACAGAAGAAACAGAAAAAGTTTAAAAGGGACGTACTGGACTACAAAAACCAGCAGGTTTACAAATGGCAGACAGACAATAACTACAGTGATGTGGAAAATGAAACTTCACTGATGGAAGAATCAGGAGAAAATGATATACAAGAAGAAGAACAACATTGGGTAAGGGACATACAGACACAAAGTAACACGGTTGTACAGAACACCCCTGCTACCCCAGCACATAGGAGAACAGAAGGCAGAACCCCTAGGGAACAAACTCAGAACAGATATTGGGACAACCGCACTCCCTATACGCCAAATATCCCCAGACATCCCAATAGGTATTCACCCCTGAGGGAATACCCCCAATACACCCCTTATAGGAATAGGGGATACAATAGAGATTTTTTTCACAGGGGGCAGGAGCGCAGACCACCCAGAATACCGGACACTTATCACAACCCATGGAGAGAAGGAGGACCTTTTCGATACCCGGGAAGAAACCAGCAAAGAAGCCATTACAGAAATGGAGGTTGGAACCCGAGATGGACCAGACAAGACAACCCAAGGAGAAACCATGGAGAACACGAACGCCCTTGGCAACAGAGAAGGGCGGAACCACACAGGCCATCAGACTGGCAAACAGAAAACGTACAAGGGGGAAGAGAGGAGGCCTCCAGAAAAAGAAGAAGAGAACAATAGGAGATGGCATTTACAATCTCAGCCAAGTCGTGTTCACAGAAGAGGAACTCAGAGTTTTAAACATGGGGTTGAAATTTGCACCTGATAAAGGTCTGGATAAATTTGAAACTTACATAGATCTCCAAAAATTTGTGAGGAAACTTAATATCACCAAGTTCTTTGGTCCAACAAAGCCAAATACTAGGGACAAAGACAACGGTCCATACAAACATTCCCAATTAAGGAACAACTCCACATTCAACCCTAAGGTAACGCAGGATGAGAATATAAAAGTTTTCAGAAAGATGGTGGAGAACGATTTGAAGAACTTGGAAGTAAAAAGAACTAAAGGAAAAAACATATGGAACACCATTAAGCGGATAGAAAAACAGAAAGGCATAGTAATCAGACCAGCGGACAAAGGGGGGGGCCTGGTAATTTTAAACAAACAGGACTACGAGAGGGAAATGGAGAATTTACTTAACATCCCTAACACCTATAAGAAACTGAAGAAAAATCCCAAAGCCGAATACGAAAGGAAACTTAAAAAATTTGTAGAAAAAGGAAAAACCCTCGGCATTTTAAACAAAAAGGAATCCAGATATCTAATACAGAAGGCACCTAAAACTCCAATTATATACCACGTCCCTAAAATACACAAGAATCAAAACAACCCACCTGGGCGACCAATTGTGAGTGGGATCGATTCCTTGTTCTCCAGATTAGGGGCCTATATTGATGGCTTCCTGCAACCGTTGGTAATCAAAGGAAAGTCTTATTTACGTGACAGCAAACAACTGATTGGAGAACTGAAAAATCTGACAATTCAAGAGAAAGACCTATTGGTTACGATTGATGTGGAATCGTTATACACCAATATAAGACAGGATGATGGGCTCAGTAGCGTCGAGTGGGCATTGCAACAGATGTCTGACCTAAAACAAGAGCAAATACAATATCTAACGGAAGGTCTTAAAATGGCAATGCACCACAATTATTTTTGGTATAAGGGAACATACTACAATCAGATCAAAGGCGTAGCCATGGGGGCCAAATATGCCCCCAGTGTAGCGAATTTATTTCTCAATAGATGGGAGGAAGAGCAAATATATGGTGTACATAGGGAGAACCTCAAAATGTACCGACGGTATATAGATGATATCGTGATAATATGGGGTGGCACAGCAGAACAACTACAAGAATTTTTCAACGAGATCAACCATAATATTTACAACATAAAATTTACTGGTAATTACAACAGCAATAGTGTAAATTACTTAGATCTACAAATATACAAGGAAGGAAACAAACTGGGCACACGCACTTTCTTCAAACCCACCGACCGTAACGGTTACATTCCCACAAATAGTTGTCATCATGCTAAATGGTTGGGGAACATACCGAAAGGCCAACTGATGCGACTTTACAGAAACTGCAGCAGAAGCACTGACTACGAACAACAAGCGGAAATAATAATAGAAAGGTTCAAAAATAAGGGATATGATGAAAGGGGCCTGCGCAAACTCAAAAACGAAATAAAACAAATGGAACGGAACAAATTATTGGAAGATAAAAAACAAGATAGAATTAACAACTCATCAGTTGCTTTCCTCACGGGATACAATAGGCAACATAAAGAGGTGGAATCCATCATCAAGAAACATTGGCCTATCTTGAAAGCAGATCACACACTCAAAGATATCCTCCCAAAAAAACCGCGATTCATTTACAGAAGGGCACCTACATTGAGGAACAAACTTGTTAAAAACACCATTGATCCCCCGAAACAAATTAAAGTAGGGGGCAATCTGAAAGGTTTTTTCAGGTGCGGTAAATGCCTCCCGTGTAGAAATAGTAAAAAAACTGAAAAGAAAAGAACCACTTTTCAGTCAGCTTCAAATAAAAAAGAATATAGAATAAATGAGCTCATTACATGCAAAAGCACTTATGTCACCTACATTATAGAGTGCCCCTGCTCTAGACAATATGTAGGACGCACCACGAGAGAACTCCAAACTAGAATTGGTGAACATATTAGGAATATCAAAAAAGGGTACCCCAATCACAGTGTCTCCAGACATTTTAGGGATTACCATAATCGTGACCCAGGACAGATGACATTTTATGGTATTGACAAAGTAAAGGCCCACTGGAGAGGTGAGGACAAAACCATCAAAATATCCAGAAATGAAACCAAATGGATATACAATTTAGACACCCTCCAACCCCAGGGAATGAATGTAGAGCTGGATTTGAATTGTTTTTTAACGAACTTTTAAAACTCCCCCAGTCTAAACTCATAACTATACATTATCGGCTCAGGGCAGGACTAATATAGACCAAATAAACCAATAAATCACAATATAACATTCGAACCATAACCTAGAAGGTTTTCCTTTCCCATCTCCCCCCCCTACCAATAATTGTTTGACATTACAGAAAAAAGTCTGCCCCCTACTGGAGAATATGTCTAGCAACATGTAAGGCCATGCACAAGGCCTTGAAACGAGGTATACATCTAAACACTGAGTTCCCCATTCAACTTCACTATTAGTTTCCTTTCATTGCACTTCTTCTATCTAGTTTGCCCTATTAACAAATGTTTTAAAATAAGGCCTTTTAAAAATGAGCAGATATCAATATCTCCCCACAATATATTTATTTCAGCTTATTGGTAAAAGAGAAAAAAAGTTTTTTCTAATTTGTGTGAGCTTAGTAGCACACATACACATTTTTTCACTTTTAGTTTTTTTCCTCTCCTCCTGTCCTCTTTACCGGGGAATATGTCCATTTATTAATATAGTGGACATATAGTTTTTTGTATTCTTGTTTTTAACCATTCAGACTGAAAATAAACACATATAAAAATCCTGTAGTCAGGAAGCCCAGCAGGTAACACATGCAATATGCAGCTGGTCAGGGTATTACTATTAAATATATTAAATATATTAAATTTTATATTAAATTTTATATACTTGGTCCTTATATATTTTAATAATTTCTCCTTTCTTTTCTGTATGTTTTACATATATTTTTTACATACACTGTATTAATTTTATATTAATTTTACTAATTGTTTTTATGTACAGTGGTTAACCTCTTTTTATGAGTATATTGAAAGATACCAATTGTATTCATGCATAATTGCTGATATTCCCTTTATAAGTATACTGGAATAGTTATGTAGGTTGCGGTGCTACATTATTATATCTCACCATGCCCGGAGTCCGCAATTACAAACATGTAGGCAAAAGTTTAATTGTGACCGTTACACAATAGAAGACGGCACACCCTGGATTGACAATAAGCAAAGAGTCTTCCCACGTTTATACTGTCACAAGAGACCATACAATATAGACGCACAGCGGCTCGGATAGGGCATTCCCACAATTAAAATGGCGCTAATACATCGCGCAAGCGCAGAAGAGCACTGCACCCTACATAAACGTGAAGGTGCACCAATATGGCCGCTCCAGATGACGTCGCTCTGACGAAACGCGTAGGGCGTGGCCTAGAACGTGCACCTTACACTGCTATTCAAGCAGTAACGCCGGCGGAACATATTTCACAGCGATCTATCTTTTTTGGAATTTGTGAGTAAAACTGATTTTAATAAACATTGTACGTTTACACAACAATATTGCACCATGGCTGTACTTCTGTTTCCCTTCATGTACAAACGCTAAACGGACCATTCACGGAAGGAAGAGTGTAAAATATCCCCACAGCACAGCGGTGGCAGAGCCTTGAGAGAGCTGCACAGTGGCTCATACTGTGACTGCTTGGCTAACCCATTGGGGGTTTAATGTCTGGTGAGCGCATATATACATTTCTTCTCTAACACAGAGTGGCGCACCGGAGAGGAATTTAACCCTTGTTTTCACCAGTCACCTTGCTTCACCTTCCTATCTGATAAAAGTCTTATGCGTTTTTTCAGCAACTAGATGATGCGACTTTGAATAAATATTTTCAGTTGGACATTATAATATATTTTGGATTGGACATTATATGATCTTTTTGATGTTTTCACTTGGTAGTTTCACAATGCCTTTTTGATTATCACTTTTTAGAGTATAAGTATTGGCTCATTTATGTGAGCAAAAGCACTTTTTACCAAAGCACTTACATTTTTAGTTGTGATAGATTAGTTGTATTTTTCATCATATTATTTACCACACTTGTGCATAGTTATTATTATTTTTTACCACACTTGTGCATAGTTGTTATGTAAGATAACGGATACACATTCCCATTCACATATATTTTTAATATCACATATACAGTGTATTGGTGAAATTCCCACATTGGGCTTCATTTTATGTAATTTGCAGAATATTAGCATTTTTAGTACACCATTTAGGTTTTAGCGCCAAAGCTTAATTTATTTTTCAGATTTCTAATCTATTCCCATCTTGAGGGATAGGTTTCAAGCACAGGCAGCTTTAACCCTTCACAGTTCACTTTATTGTAGTCATTTTAACATTTAAACTTATTTAAACTTGTCTAGCAAACAGGTAAATTTGTCCATAGCGCAATCTTATCTTTTCTTTTTGCTAGTTTGTGGGCAGCACTTACTCTGGGTGCCGGTGTTCTGCCTAATAGAGTCCGGCCATCCATATGTGTCCGCTCCGTACTGCGCATGCGCAGTACGGAGCAGACGAAGCTTCGGAAAATCTCCGAAGCTGAACGGCGCCTGCGCCGTGAGTGGAGGAGGTAGCCCCACTATCCAAGCGGACATAGGGTTTAGAATTTTAGAGGGCCCCTCGCGGGCGAGCTTCGCTCGCCACGCTTCGGGCTCGGCCTCGCTGCGCTCGGCTCTTTTTTATTCTAACTCTATGTCCACTTGGATAGTGGGGATAGAACCTGGACTCACGGCGCAGGCGCCGTTCGTCCTCGGCAATTTTCGGAATCTGTGCTCCTGTGTACTGCGCATGCGCAGTACGCAGAGGACAGCATCTGATGGAGGACCCTATTTGACAAGACACCGGCTTCCCCCTGCGCCTCCTCCCCCTGGGCTTCACAGCAGCTTCCCCTGCATCTCCTCCCTTCTCCTTGGCAGCCAATAGGATCGCTTCTCCTGTCTGCCAATCGGGTGACGGGTCTCATCCGCTTCCTGATTGGCCCGGGAGGAGAATCAGGAACATGACAATGACAGCGAATATTAATTTGCTATAGTCACACAACTGGGTGGGCTCAGTCCGCAGTCCCACCCACCCTTTTTTGAAGCCACTTAGAGACTCGGGCTCTAATCATGTGCTTGTAAAGAAAAAAAAAATAACCCTATTGCAATCCATGCATCCAGCACCCTGCATGTAGATTAGGGACTAGGCACATGAATTAGGAGGGCGGTGCCCCTGCACCCCATATGGATGGGCAGCCGCTTGTACCAAAAATATAGGAATGATGCAGCACATAGCATGCCGTGGCAGATTTTAGGTGTGGACAAAACTATGGTAACAGTGGGAGGGGCTTAAAGGAGTATGGTTAAATAAAACACAAGCCTTTGCTGCCATGGGTCAAGAGCGTGTAGTGCATAGAGTGCAGGGGTTAGACATAAGTAGCATACAGAGGTCAGGAGTAAGTAACAAGCAGAGGTCAGGAGTAATGCACGAAGTGCATGGGTCAAACATAAGTACTAGACAGAGTGCAGGGGTCAGGAGAAAGCAACACACAGATTGCAGGAGTCAGGAGAATGCAACAAACACAGATTGCAGGGGTCAGGAGAAAGAAACACACACACAGTGCAGGGGTCAGGAGAAAGCAACACACACATTGGAGGGGTCAGGAGAAAGCAACAAACACAGAGTGCAGGGGTCAGGAGAAAGCAACACTGATGGCAGGGGTCAGGAGAAAGCAACACAGATTGCAGGGGCCAGGAGAAGGCAACACACAGATTAGAGGGGTCAGGAGAAAGCAACAAACACAGAGTGCAGGGGTCAGGAGGAAGCAACACACAGATTGCAGGGGTCAGGGTTGAAGCAGAGCTCCTGGCTTCTTCAGAAAACATTTAAAGTCAGCAGCTACAAATACTGTAGCTGCTGACTTTTAATATTAGGGCACTTACCTGTAAATCCAAATCCAACAACAGTGTCCTCACTCGAGCCGATTTTTCAATCGGCCAATGGGTGCTCCTGCAGGCATCTTGGCTAAGGGAAAGAGCAGTAAAGCTTTGCGGCTTCACAGCCGGTTCCCTACTGTGCATAAGCGAAAAAAAATATTTTTTACTTTCTGCTTTAAAACATATCCAATAAAAAATTATCAAAAACTAATATTTCTTCATAAATTTTGGCCAAAATGTATTCTGCTACATGTGTTTGATAAAAACAATTCCCAATAAGTGTATATTTATTGTTTTTTCTTTGTTTCTTTTGCAAATAAATAATCTTTCTTCATAAAATTTAGGCCAAACTATATTCTGCTACATTTCTTTGGTGAAAATAACCCAAGTCCACAAGCTATGGTATATATATCTGAAAATTGATCAGTCCTGATGTACTGACTGCCCATCTCGTTTCTTGAGGCCAGAAAATGACAGGACAGTACAAATATCCCCCAAATGACCCCTTATTGCAAAGTAGACAGTCCAAGGTATTTAGTAAGAGGCTTGGCAAGTTTTTTGAAGTTGTAATTTTTTGTCACAACTTTTTGGAAAATTAATAAATAAAAAAAAAAAAAGTATTTTTCACAATTATTTTTTTTTATATAATGTCACTGGTATGGCTGTAATCAGGGACACTGACTGGTGTATTTTTTTTTTTTGTACAATTTTTTTTAACACACTGTGACCAGAGAAATACAGTGTTAGTAGGAAAGTAATCAGGATTTTTTGTTTCACATTATGATTGCTTATACCAGTGAGTTTCACTGTTATTGGCAAAATTTGTACTGAATGAAATCGATTTACCATTGTGGTTAGTTCTGATTGGCCACAGCTAATCACATGGTACAGATGGGCTGTGATGGGCCCTATCTGTATCACGTGATCATTGTGAACAATCACAGGGATCGACACAATTGTACATAATGGATGTCATGAATCAAAGTCATTCATTTTGTACAAATGTCATGTGATCTGCTATGATTGGTCACATCGATCAAATGGGATCATTAGCATCTGGGGCACTGATAATGCACTCGCTGTGTACGGTGGACACAGCAGGTGGCAGGTCGCTTAGCAGCGCGGCCCATGGGGTGCGCGCGAGGCATGTTCCAGGAGGACGCCATATGACGTCCACCTAGAACAGTAAATGTCCCGCCCGGCAGGCATTTGTCTAGAGGGTGGGCAAAAACTGGTTAACCTTACCCCTACTGAATTCCAGGATAAGCAAATAGTATCCATACTTGAATCTTGCTGCACTTTGTGTATAGCTACTAGATCAGTGCAGTAACCCAGTGTGAAACTTTGCCTCTGTGCAGGAGCTTCCTGTAATAAAGACCAGTCACTGCCGCTCTCACCTTGTGTAGGGTGACTGGTCTCGTCTCCACCCCTCCTGTAGTGTGGTGTAGTGGAGCTGATGGGTCCCTCCCACAGCTCTGCAGCATGTGCAACACAGTAATGATGTCACTGCTACTTTTACAATGTAATATCTGGGTTTGAAAAGACATTCATATCCCGTGTGGCTAATAAGGAATATATTGCAATGAGTTTTTTACTGATAGCAGAACACTGAATCATGACAGCAGCAACACCCACCCCCATTCTGCACGTGTTACATTCAGCTTTGTTTACATTTACTTATGCATTAACAATTCCACTCCAACTTCCACTTCTGTTAAATTACTTTATGGGTTTAGTTGATAACAAACTGCTGATTAAGCCTGAAATTTTCAAGTGTGTTTAAAAGCAGACATGCAGGCTTCTGCTGTTGTGCATACATAGTAACATTGGGAATGTGGAAGAGCGGGGGGACAGCACAGACGTAAGAGACGGCACACAAGTGGTCAGATTCCTACTAAAGTTACAAGGGTTACAGCATGGGAAAAACAAATTTTTTTTTGAAAGTTCAGAAAGAGCCCTTTAAAATATTTTGTATGAAATTGTTTTTTACGGTGTTTTTCTGACTCCTTGTAATGTCCCCCTTGAGCACCCGGACCTCTACTTTTTTCACCTCTCACTTCAATTTGCTTGAAATGAATGATACGTTAGTTGAGGTCATGTGCATTGCTCTAGGCACACTACAAATCCCATAGTCCATAGTCCATCTCAGGAGTGAGCAAGAGAGGCTGGCTACATTCCATACATACATTCTATAAAGTGGGACCATGGAGAACGAACGAACGCAGCCACCTTCCAACAGTAATGTCGCGTACACACTATCTGATTTCTCATCGGAAAAAGATATGGCGGCTTTTCCGTTGAGGGTTTCTGCTCAAGGTTGCCTTGCATATGCATGGTCACGCAAAAGTTCGCTGAAATTACGACCGTGACGTACAACACTACGATGAGTCGAGAAAATTAAGTTCAATGCTTCCGAGCATGTGTCAAATTGTTTCCGAGCATGCGTAGGAATTTTGCGCGTCGGAATTGGTACAGACGAATGGAATTTCTGATCAGGACTTTTCCCGACCGAAAAATTGAGAACATGCTCTCAATCTTTTGCTGGCTGGAATTCCGCCAGCAAAAGACCGATGGAGCATACACATGGTCGCATTTTCTGATGAAAAACTCTCATCCCTCTTTTGCGGGCCGAAATTCCGATCGTGTATACGCGGCATTAGTCAAAACACAGCAGCAAACATAGGAATTTGGAGGAGGCTGAGAGCAATAGGAGAGACTTTTCTGAAGTAAGAATACATACTTCAATATCATTTTTTTTAGCCCTTGTACACACGGTCAGACATTCTGACAACAAAATCCGTCGGATTTTGTCGGACGGATTTTGTCCGAAACTTGTGTTGCATACACACGGTCGGACAAAGTTGTCGGAAAATCCGATCGTGCGTAACGTGACGATATTATTTCGTTACGACGGGACTACGTTCAGGCTAGTAGCCAATAGCTTTGGTCTAGGAATTTGATCTGAGCATGCGCGGCACTATGTTTGATCGGAATTCTCTACACACAACGATGGAGCCCACACAAAGTCGCATTATCCGACAACATGGTCCGATCGGACATTTTCCGTCGGAATGTCCGACCGTGTGTGCAAGGGCTAAAACTACAGTTTAGTGTCAGTTAAAGTGGTTGTAAAGGCTGAAGGTGTTTTATCTTCATGCATTCTATGCATGATGGCAAAAAAAAAAAACTGAGGCTCCATGCACACTGGACATTAAAATAATGTTATAAAAACGCCAATGTCTTTCAACATTTTTTAATGTTTTTGCAATAGCGTTTATTAGCGTTTTTCCACATCAGCGGTTTATAGCATTTTATTTATTTATTTTAATTTTTTTTTCAATGGATCAAAAATGTTAAAAAATGCTGGTGAGCTGCGTTTATCTGCATTTATGAGCGTTTGGCGTTTTTTTGTGGTCAGAAAAACAACTCCTGAATGCAATATTATGGCATTCAGAAAACAGCCCATAAAATCCACTGCTGATAAACGTCCAAGGACAATAGGATAACATAGAGGGGACATATATGGGCTGTTAAAAAAAAATGCCCAAACAAAAACAGCTTTATCAGCTTCAGTGTGCATGGAGCCTTAGGGTCCGTTCACACAGGGGCAACTCAGATCCGACTTCAGGTCGCCCCTAGTCGCCTCAGGTCGGACAACATTTAAAAATCAATGTTAGTGAATGAGAGCCGTCTTAATGCACACTACTGAAGTCGCTCCGACTTCAGAAAAGGTTCCTGTACTACTTGAATCCGACTTGTAGGCGACCGGTACCCATTGATTTCAATGGAGGTCGCCTCCAAGTGGGATCTCCGTCTATACGGAGGCGACTCTGACAGAATTATCAGCTCTCAAGGGGGAACTCCATGCCAAATTTATGAAAAAAAATTTGGCGTGGGTTCCCCCTCCGAGAGCATACCAGGCCCTTAGGTCTGGTATGGATTTTAAGGGGAACCCCCTACGCCAAAAAAACGGCGTGGGGGCCCCCAGATCCATACCAGACCCTTATCCGAGCACGTTACCCGGCCGGCCAGGAAAGGGGGTGGGGACGAGCAAGCGCCCCCTCCTGAGCCATACCAGGCCAATAAACATGGGGTGGGTGCCTTGGGGAAGGGGGGGCTGCGCGGCCCCCCCACCCCAAAGCACCTTGTCCCCATGTTGATGAGGACAAGGGCCTCGTCCCGACAACCCTGGCCGTTGGTTGTCGGGGTCTGCGGGCTGGGGGCTTATCGGAATCTGGGAGCCCCCTTTAATAAGGGAATATGTGAATGAGTATGGGGTACAACGTACCCTTACCCATTCACCTGTGAAAAAAAAGTACAAAAAAAACACAACACAGGGTTAAAATAGTTTATTGCACAGCTCCGGGGGTCTTCTCGCCAGACTCCTCCGCTATCTTCTGCTAGCTCTTTTACTAGCGGAGGAACCCGGCATCACCGGATGATGTCCCCGCCCATTATGATGTCACATATAATGGGCGGGGACATCATCCGGTGATGTCCCTATATAAGTCGCCGCACGCCGCGTGTTCTATCATAGTCAGCGGAGACGGCGGCGAGGCAACATCTCCAGAAGAGAAGAACAGAAGGCGGCGGCAACGACAGAAGACCGGGCCACCGCCTGTAAAAGAGCTAGAAGAAGGCGCGGTGGCCCGGCAAGAAGAACCGAAGAGGGGGACAAGACCCCCAAAGTCGGAAGAAGAGAGCGGCGGCGAAGAAGAATGCCGGGCTCCTCCGCTAGTAAAAGAGCTAGCAGAAGATAGCGGAGGAGTCCGGCGAGAAGACCCCCGAAGACGGAAGACCCCGGGAGCTGTGCAATAAACTATTTTAACCCTGTGTTGTGTTTTTTTTGTACTTTTTTTTTCACAGGTGAATGGGTAGGGGTACATTGCACCCCATTACTCATTCACATAGGGTGGGGGGCCGGGATCTGGGGGCCCCCTTATTAAAGGGGGCTCCCGGATTCCGATAAGCCCCCCGCCCGCAGACCCCGACAACCAACGGCCAGGGTTGTCGGGAAAAGGCCCTTGTCCTCATCAACATGGGGACAAGGTGCTTTGGGAAGGGGGGGGCCGCGCCCCCCCCCCTTCCCCAAGGCACCCCCCCATGTTGAGGGCCTGGTATGGCTCAGGAGGGGGGGGGGGGCGCTCGCTCGTCCCTACCTCCTTTCCTGGCTGGCCGGCCGGGTAGCGTGCTCGGACAAGGGTCTGGTATGGATCTGGGGGGACCCCCACGCCGTTTTTTCGGCGTAGGGGGTTCCCCTTAAAATCCATACCAGATCTAAGGACCTGGTATGCTCTCGGAGGGGGAACCCATGCCAAAATTTTTTTCATAAATTTGGCGTGGAGTTTCCCCTTGAGAGCTCATTTTCTGATTGGCCGCGGCAAAAGTCTCCTGGCCTGGGGCGACTTAAAGTCATGTTGTAAGTCGCCCCAAGTTGTGTTCAGGTCGTGTACAAGTTGCCTCCAAAAGTCATGTTGAAAGTCGTGTTGCCCCTGTGTGAACGGACCCTTAGTGTGCTGCTTCTAGGGTTTCCACCTCCTCCCTTTAAGGGTCCATGCACACTGGACATTAACATAACCTTATAAAAATGTCAGTAGATTTGCAGTGAGTCTTTCAATGTTTTTTAACTTTCTTCCGCGTTAGCGTTTTTTTTTCAATGGATCAAAAGGGTTAAAAAGCCACGTTTTTGAGCGTTTATCAATGTTTATCAGCATTTATAAGCGTTTGGCTTTTTTGGTGGTCAGAAAAATGACTCCTGAATGCGATTTTATGGCATTCAGAAAACAGCCCATTGCTGATAAAAGTTCAAAGACGTCCATGTGTGCATGGACACATAGGATAACATTCAGTGGAGTTTATGGGCTGTTAAAAAAAACGCCCAAACTCCAAAAAACGTATGTTTATGAGCTCCATTGTGCATGGAGCCTAAACCCGAACACATAAATTACATGGGTTCTGAGGATAATTTAATGCAGATAAGCCACCAAGTGAGTTTAATTACCACTTTAATCAGCCACAGAACCCATGCAATTAATATGGGTTCGGGTTTAAAGGGATAGGTGGCAACTCTAGCTGCTCCCCCCCCCCCCCCCACAGAACCCCTAATACTCACAACGTGACCTAAAAAAAAGGAAAAAAGACCCATTTTGTGGTGCTTTTAGGGCGATTTGGAAGGGCTGCCCATTAATTTCACTGGGCAGGGGTTTTTTGGGAGCACTATTTATAGCCCTGGCTCTAATTAGATGCTTAAAAAAATGTATGTGCCCGGCATCCTGAAAGGGGCTGGATGCATGGATAGGGGGTGGCAACGGTGATTGAAAGAGGAGGTGGCATCTGTGCGCCCTTAATGGACGGGCCACCCCTGGTCAATAGATGTCCTCCCAGAACTGGACAACCGCACTGTAGCCATCATTTGGCTATAGCACGGCCGGCAAGTGGTAAAATGAAAATCGTACGATCTGGTATCGTACAAGATAATTTTTTCGCGTTTGTACTTTCTGATAATTTCTGACGAACTGTCGTGATCGGCTGTCGATAGCTGTATACTAACAATCAGATTATAATACAATCTCTTTGAAAGCGTTTTTTTTCCAACCACTTTTCTGATTGTGTGTAATAGGCTTAAGGGCTTGTTCAGACAGGCGATTAGTCCCGTCCTTTGTGCAGACTCACTGTCAGATGTGTGTGCATCCACCTTGGAGCTGCATGCAGGCAGCCCACAGAAGCAGATGCACATGCAGCGGCTGCACGGACACAATCACACGTCAAAGTTTGACATATGGACAGGAGTGGGTTCATGGATCTGAAAGCAGAGCTGTGTATTTAGATCTGTGCACCCGCTCCTGCCCACGTGCCAGATTTTCACATGCGATTGTGTCTGCAGCCGCTGAGTATGCATCTATTTCTATGGGCTGCCTGTATGCGGCTCCGAGGTGAATGCACACATATCTGCCAGTGGCTCTGCATGGAAGATAGGACTAATCACCCGTCTGAATGAGCCCTAAGTCTTCTGCTCAGTTTATTAAAATGACATACTGTACAGTATATGTGTTAGCACACTGCATGTAATTTCCTTTTTTTTTAAATTAAATCTAGAACATTGCGATTGTTAAAATTTATTCTATTAAAATTATCAGTAAATAGATTTTTTTACCCTCTTTGTGTCAGGGGTATTAGTATTCAGTAATATATTAACATTTTCACAAGGTGGCTGACAGTTGATGTCTTGTCTGTCACTCCTGCAGTTACTCCCTTGTGGGGAGAAGTGACAGGAATGGAACAATGGCAGTACAGAGACATCAGACAATGATGGAAGAGGAGCACTGTACAAATACACAGGTTTATACAGAGAATCAAAGAATGGTTATTTGTTAGATTTATCCTAAAATGCTACCTTAAAATGTATTTTTACTTTTGCAGTGAAATTTGGGTAACACCTACCTATCTTATATTTTTTACACAGTCCCATAACATAGCATAACAGCCCCAACCCAGGTCCGCACTCACCCCTCCAGGGTCATGACGCCACGGCTTCCCTGGCTTCTCCTCCAGGCTAACCCAGTCTTCTTTAGATCCGCCTCCTTTTTGGCTGAGAGAAGAATCCAGAAACCGACAGCGAAAATTAGTGGCGGCTGGTGCTCCATTTTTTTTGGGGGGGGGGCAGCAAACAAACCCCCCACCCTCTGTCAGCCACACTCGCAGGCGCGCTTGCCAGCCCTGCTCACCTGCTTGCCAGCCCTCTCACTTACCCCATCCAGGTCCCGGGTGGCCTTGGTGGCTTCACCAGCCTCTCCTCCTGGCCAATACGGTTGCTTCTTATCCCGGACAATCCGATCTTAGGACCAGCTTCTTGTCCTGATTGGCCAGGAGGAGAAGCAGGTAAACAATAGAAAATCTTGATTCGCTATTGTCCAAGTGGGTGGGATCAGGGCGCAGTGCTCTGCGCCCCGAGCCCACCCTTTTTGAAGCCAGTTAGAGCCCTTGCTCTAATCACATGCGTCACGAAGAAAAAAAAACCTGTAGAACTCTATGCGTCAGCTCCCTGCATGTAGATTAGGGGCCTGGTGCATAGAGATTAGGAGGGCGGCGCCTCGTATGGACAGCCCACCGCTGATTAATATTGATTCGCTAGTGTCTCAAGTGGGTGGGTTTGGGGCACAGTGCTCTGCGCCCCAAGCCCAAACTTTTTTCAAGCCAATTAGAGCCCCAGGCTCTAATCATGTGCTTAAAAAAAAACTCATAGAAAGCTATGAGTCCGGCGTCCTGCACGCAAATTAGGGGGGGCGGCACCCCTGCATTCATTATGGTCCGGCCTCCACTGCTTCTTAAGGGTAGATTTAGATATGCATCTAAATCTTTCTTGCCTCTGAAAGCACCCTAAAGACCACCGACAGGTGGTGAGGAAGCAGGAACCCCCTCCCCCAGTTGCCTGCTCGCTTGCTTGTCCTCTGGCCTCCCAGGCCCCCCCCGCCAGACCGGCACTCATGCCATGCAGGTCTGGGCTGCGGTGGCGACTTCCACCCCTCCATCTCCTTCGTGTCCTGGCCATTGCTTCTCTTCCCAGCCAATCGGGTCTTTGAACTCCCGGTCCAATGGGGTCTTAGGACTCCCGGTCAATGGGGTCTCAGGACCCACTTCCTGATTGGCAGGAAGGAGAAACAGGAAGACGTTAGCGAATATTTATTTGCTAATGACACACAACAGGGTGGGCTCAGGGCGCAGTGCTCTGCATGCTGAGCCCACCCTTTTTCAAAGCTAATTAGAGCCTCAGGCTCTAATCGTGTGCTTCCACAAAAAGAAAAAATCCATTGAAATCCATGAGTCAGGCGCCCTGCATGTATATTAGGGGCTGGATTCATGGATTGGGGGGGAGGCGCCTGTGAGCCACTAATGAGCGACCACCACTGTTGTCAGTAGTAATAGAATGTAAAAAAAAACAGACTGGATCAACCTGAGTACAATCAGTGTGACCATACATGGATCGAATCTCAGCTGGTCTCTGTAGGCAGGTGCAGTCTACTTTATCTACTGCAGGTGGCGCTCAACCACAGCGGCATTGCAGATGGAGAGGAAGTCAAAAGAAGCATATGGTTTCCTGGGTCACTGGGGCAGCTATCTGGTTGGATGCTGCCAATCCATGTGACTCTGGTGGCCATCTTGGGTCAGGCACAGTCTATTTAAGACCCTGGCTCCGAGGCTTGGAACACATTTCGCACATGGGTAGTGTAGGAACAGGTCACCCGTCTGTCAGGGACAGTATTAGCGGTAGGAAGAGATTCTAGACCAGTAGGGTAAGAGCAGGGACACGCTAACCTTCCTGGAAGCCGCTCCGTGTGGGCACAGACTGGCCAGGCCACATTCCATTACTCGAGACAGATGCTGTCGGAGCCTCTGAGACCTGCTGTTACATCACATCCTGTGAGTGCGCCCGGTCCGATTGACTTCCTGTTGGGTAGTTGTGCTTGCTTGAACCACAATTAAAATACAGTTTTGTTACCACATCTGAATGCTCATTGCCATCGCACCACGCCTCACATCACCACATGTGGAACTGCCCAAATTCCAATCATGTATGTCTGGCTTAAAATTCCTACCTAGCTCTCCCCTGCTATGTTATGTTACGGAGAGGGTTCTGAAGTAGCGTTTAAAAAAAAAAAAAAGTAAAAAACAGCACCTCCCATTTTCTTTATATGATGCTGTTTTTACAGCACCTCTGGTGCTCTTTAACATAATGTGTAGCACCCTCTAGTGTGGGCTGCTAGCGTGAGAGTAGGCAAAATGTATCCATGATTAAGACTGTAAGTCTGTAATTGAGTCAGGGTTATTAGAGTCCAGGGCAGCATGACTCATACAGACAGCTCTCTAGTGCCCCCTCCCCCCAGGTTCTAGAATGTTGGAGAATGTTCTGGAAACTAGAGGGTGGGGGCTAGGAGGGTCTGTTCTGCATATTTAGGAACCTTTAGCTAATCCCCAGGAGGTGAGCCTGGCAGGGGACTAAGTGAGTCCTTAAATAAACATGAGTCATGCTGGGAGAGCAGTCGGGTAGAAGATGGAGATTCAGTGCTGAGGAGGCTATCAGTGGCCCTCGAGGGACCCCTGCAGAGGTGGGATTTTCCAGGTGGGTGGCCTGGAAGGATCCTACCACAGGAGAAGTTGGAAGGAGGCTTTCTTGAGAGGCAAGGAGCAAGGAAAGGACAGTGTGAGTACTAACAGCACGGTGCAAGAACAGACAAAGGGAGAGACTGCAACATGTAGCAGGTCTCTCTTAAAGACAGCGGTGTGCTTAAGTCTTCATCAAACCTTGCCCTGGGAGATCTCCAGTGAGTCAGTCAGGTAGACCGGTGAAGAAGCAGCCAGGTGGGCTGGTAAAAAGGCACCCAGGTGGGCTAGCATTTCCTGCAGTTAGAACCAGGACCAGTGTCTACAAAGGAGTTGAAGGTACTCCCGGATGCGGTTCACAACATGTGCTGCTTTTCTCAAGGTCTCAGAGGTCCTAGCCTATGAGGAGTTGTTACTAAGCTAACAAGAGACTGATCATTTCTAAAAGAGTGAACCAAGCAGAGCTGTACGGAGGATCAAGTCACGTGGTGCAGGAGGATAAAGAGGAGCTGTATATAGGGAGGAAGTTGTCGCTGGTTTTGTCAATTTCAAGCTGGGCATCGCATAATTCCCACCCCCATCATAAACAAAGGACTGTTTTCTGTGTCTGGATGCAAGTTGAAGATGCTGAGTGACTGGCTGTGCAGCAGTGGGGAACCATGTTACTTGCAGCACCTGCGGGGGGGAGGGGGTAGTGCTACAAATGCATTATAGATATTTTTTGAAAATGCTTTATATTAAGCACTACATCCTGCATGGTGACTGCCATTTTTTGCACCTGATTAACATAAGTTACTTCAAGGGCATATAGAAAAAAAATGATTTGCACCGGAGCTCACCTGAAGTTACAGACTTGCATGTACTTTGCTGAATGTAGACATGTCAGACCACTGCAGAGAGACCACTGCATCCACACTGAAAGCAAGGGTGCTGCCATGCTGCTGGCAAGGGACAGTCTTTTCTTGTCAGGTTGTGGCTTTCTAATGAAAATGAATTGAATAAAAAATTTAAATGAATCGTACACACAATCTGATTGTTCGCCAACAAAATCGTGGAATTTTGTCTGAAGGGCGTTGGCCCAAACTTGTCTCGCATACACACGGCCACACAATTGTTGGCCAACGATTACGAATGTAGTGACGTACTACGTTGTTTTTCAGCTCTTTTTAGCGCCACCCTTTGGGCTCCTTCTGCTAGTTTCGTGTTAGTAGAAGTTTGGTGAGTGTTGATTCGCTCTTTTCATTTTGCACTTTTAATTTAGCGCTTTTCATTTTGTTTCTGAATTGCCGTTCGTCAACAAGCCATGTTGTGGAATCGGAGGAGATAACATGTTATTTATTATTGACCTTGGAGTTATTGCTTTGACATTATTTTTTTGGTTGAATAATGATTTGATTTGGTATATTTTCTATATTTTTGGATGCATAGAATTGACTTTTTGGTTAAGTTCTATTGGCAGATAGCATGTCTAATTTTATTTGTTTTCTTTTTTTAATGCACAATAAAAAAAATTGTGTAGAATAATACTTGGCTATGTGTTTTACTACAAATGATAGTTTGGGAGTAGGCAGGTACATTTAAAAAATACAATGTAAAATTAACAAGGGACACCAACATTGTTGTATCTTTGATATAAACAAACTACTGGATAATGGTGTTGTGGTAACTTGACCAAAAAAAAAAAAAAAAAAACATAATAATATTATTCTTGATATCACAAAAAAAAAAGCCGACCGTTTCTAGCTCGTCCTTGCTTCCGAACATGCGTGTTTGTACTTTGGACTTTTGTCCAACGGACTTGTGTACACACGCTCGGAAAATCCGACAACAGACATTTGTCCGCATAAAATTTGAAAACCTGCTATCCGTGGAAAGTCTGCCAACAATTGTTCGATGGAGCATACACACGGTCAGATATATCGACAACAGCCTGTCATCACGCATTTCCCGTCGGGAAAGTCCAATCGTGTGTACGAGGCTTAAGGCTTGGAGCAGCTTTTTGTTTTGATGCACCTGGAATGTATTCAGCTGATTGAACCTAAATTCACACTGGTGCCTTGCAGGGAACCGCATATGATTCGGACAGGATCACTATATTCCTGTTCAAATCACATGCGATTCTTTGCAGTACAAAATGAATGGGCTCAATTTGCACTGCACCTGCAGGAAAAAGGTACACGCCCCCTTTTTTTATCGCTGCACTGAAATCAGATCGCATTGGGCGTTCACACCCATGCTATCAGATTCTGCCAGAGTGTTTTGCGAACAGTTTTGGGGGTGCGAATCCAACATCACGGTTGGAGCTGGACTGGTCGAGGCAAGGCACCACAATTCATACACGTTGATAAATGAGCTTATTGCTGAATAGAAGATTTTGTTATCAATTGTCAAAAATTAGGTGACCTTTTGTTTCCATTTCATATATAAACCATCATGACAGGGCGAAGGATTTGACATTAGGCATGTCCAGGTTCTCTTTCTAATCACTGGAAGTCAATTAGGTTTCGCCATTCTGGGGACATACTGCTCACAGCCTGAAGCCCAATTTCCTTCCCTGTCTGGCTCCTTGTAATCGAAGATCTGCAGGTAATGGAGCCCCTTTATTGAGCTCTAAAGAAAAATGCCTGTAGTTTCTAATTACCGCTAAAATCTCTAGAACCCTGCTAACAGTTCTATGCAGCTTTCACTGCTAATCCTGATGTTTTTCCATGGCAAGGTTCCTCTAACACCCACCCTGTGACAGGTATAGAATGCGGTGACAAAGGAACAATAGTGCAAAAATGAAATGCAGGAGGGTGGATGTGAGCTACAGACAGCTAGAAATCAATGACAGCGCAATGGTTCTAGAAATACAAGAGCTCTCTCCAGTGGTGATCTGAGAGTATAACTTCTTCTCGTTCATCGTTCAAAATAAACTGAGTTCTGAGTGGACTTAACCACTTAAGGACCAGCCTCGTTTTGAGATATTGGTGTTTACATATTTAAAACAGGTTTTTTTTGCTAGAAAACTTAGAACCCCCAAACATTATATATTGTTTTTTTTTTTAACACCCTAGAGAATAAAATGGCGGTCGTTGCAATACTTTTTTTTCACACTGTATTTGCGCAGTGGTCTTACAAGTGCACTTTTTTTCGGGAAAAAATCCCTTTTTTGAATAAATAGAATAAGGCAGCAGTAAAATTAGCCCATTTTTTTATATTGTGAAAGATAATGTTATGCCAAGTAAATTGATACCCAACATGCCATGCTTCAAAATTGCGCCCGCTCGTGGAATGGTGACAAACGTTTACCCTTAAAATCTCCATACGCGACGTTTAAAAAACTCTACAGGTTGCATGTTTTGCAATACAGAGGAGGTCTAGAATTATTGCTCTTGCTCTAACGATTGCGGCGATATCTCACATGTGTGGTTTGAACACCGTCTTCATATGCGGACAGGTAAGTTAGTTTCATTGCAGAAGAGAAATATTATCTTCTGTGCATTAAGGGTTGAGCAGGTCTCTTTCTGGAGACCATTTTAAGTGAGGTCTAAAAATGGGATTTTTATATACAGCTTACCTGTAAAATCCTTTTCTTGAGAGTACATCACGGGACACAGGAGCTTCATTACATAGTGGGTTATATAGGCACCTCTGGTGATTGGACACTGGTTGACCCCAATTAAGGAGAATTCCTCCCCTATATAACCCCTCCCATATGGGAGGCACCTCAGTTTTGTAGCAAAGCAATAAGAAACCACGTAAAACCCAAGAGGGGCGGGAGCCCTGTGTCCCGTGATGTACTCTCAAGAAAAGGATTTTACAGGTAAGCTGTTTAATAAAAATCCCATTTTCTTGGGCCGAAATCTGCACCTTGATAGTGCTTATGGCCAAATTCATTTCTAGGCCTGACTGGAGAAAGGCCAAGATCCTGCTAATGACATACTTTCTAGGATGCCATTTCCTGAGTTCACACCAGGAAACATATGCCCTCCAGATTTTGTAATAAATAAGCCTGGAGGCCGGCTTTCTGGCATTGACCAGAGTAGAAAGGACTGGCCCTGAAAGGCCACGGTCTCTCAGAATGTGGGTCTCAGCAGCCAAACCGTCAAATTCAGACTGTGTAAAGCAGGATGGTAGATTGGACCCTGTGAGAGCAGATCTGGCCAGAGAGGGAGGATCCACGGCCTGCCTACTGCCAACTTCATGATCTCTGTGTACCACGGTCGCCTGGCTCAAGCCGGGGCTACCAAAAGGACCGACTTTGTCTCCCTCTTGACTCTTCCCAGGAACCGCGACAGAAGCGGGCTCGGGGGGAAGGCATAGATCAGATTGTACTGATCCCAGGGAACTGTCAGAGCATCTGACCCCTGAGCAAGTGTATCTCTTGTCCTTGACACAAAATTGTCCAGTTTCCTGTTGAACCTGGATGCAAACAGATCTACGTCTGGAGTACCCCACATGTGATATATGTTCCCGAAACACGTCGGGGTGCAGAGCACATTCTCCTGGGCACAACTGCTGGTGGCTCAGAAAATCCGCCTGCCAATTTTCCACTCCTGGAATGAAGACTGCAGAAAGACACGGAACATGCTTTTCTGCCCAGACAAGTATGCGATTCACCTCTTTTTGGGCAACCAGACTCCTGGTACCGCCCTGGTGATTGATATAAGCCAATGCTGTGGCATTGTCGGACTGAACCCGAACCGGGAGACCTGGTAGTCTGTAAGACCACTTTATGAGAGCCATATAAACTGCCCGGATCTCCAAGACATTTATGGGCAATAGCTTCTCGATCGCAGGCGATTTCCCCTGAGAGCACGTCTCCTCCAACACTGCTCCCGGTGTCTCCTCCAACACTGCTCCCCAGCCTGTCAGGCTGGCATCTGTCGTGATAATCTTCCATGGAAGAGGAAGAAAAGTTTTGCCGTTCAGCAAATTCTTGGTTCGTAACCACCAGACGAGACTCTTGCGTGTCCCTGGGGATAGACACATAGGAAGATCCAAGGATTGGGGCTTCCTGTTCCAAGCCGCAAGGATGCATCTTTGCAGAGGCCTTGAGTGGAACTGGGCGAATGGGACGGCCTCGAAGGAGGCGACCATTTTCCCTAACAGTCTCATGCACAATCGAATGGGGGAAGATCTCCTGCCCAGAATTAGGCGCACCAGATCCCCAATGGCCAAGGCCTTTGGCCTTGGAAGTAACACCTTGCCCTGAGCGGTGTCGATGACCATACCCAGGTATTCCAACCTGGTGGCAGGCTGTAGGGATGACTTTTCTATGTTTATGATCCAACCTAGGCGTTCCAGGTGTTCTAGCGTTCTGGTGACGCTGTGGTTTAGGAACGCTGCTGTTTTCTCCATGAGAAGCAAATCGTCTAGATAAGCCATGACGGCTATACCCTGAGCTCTTAGGTTTGCAAAGAGAGGGTCCAGAATCTTTGTGAAGACTCGAGGGGCCGTAGCAAACCCGAACGGCAAGGCCACAAATTGAAAATGGCGCCGCTCTACCGCGAACCTTAGAAATTTTTGGTGTGCGGGAAAAATTGGCACATGGAGATATGCATCATTGATATCTATTGATGCCATAAATTCTCCCCCTTGCAGGGAGGAGACCACAGTGTGGATTGACTGCATTCGGAAGGACCGGATGCGTAAAAACCGGTTCAGATCCTTCAGATCTAGGATAGGTCTGACACTTCCATTTGGCTTTGGAACGGTGAAGAGATTTGAGTAAAACCCTGAACCCTGTTCTTTTGGGTCCACATCTACTATCACCCCCTGGGATAGTAAGTGATCTAAGGCCAGAAATAGCGGTCTTTGCTTTACTGGGTCCCTGGGGATCCTTGACCTTAGAAAGCGAGAAGGTGGAATCTCCTGAAACTCTAGCCTGTAGCCCAGAGATACCGAAGAGATGACCCACTTGTCCCGGATCTCTTCCCGCCAGGCACCTGCAAACCGCAGGAGCCTTCCCCCCACTCGGCCGAGCGGGGGGCGCCCCTTCACAAGGAAGCCTTTGGGCTCTGCTTGGCAGGCTTTCGCCCCCAAGTCTTTTTCTGTCCCTGGGCTCGGCCTTGAGCCTTTCCTGTAGAGGAGGGTTGAGAAGGCCGTCGCCACTGCTTAGAGCTTGATGCTCCGGGAGAGAGAGCACGCCTAAATGAAGGACGCTTGCTCCTTTTGACTGGAAGGAGAGTAGAGTTACCTCCTGAAATTTTTTGGACGAATTTGTCTAATTCTTCTCCAAACAAACGTTCCCCTTTAAACGGGAACCCAATCAAATGCTTCTTGCATGACAGCTCAGCTGCCCAATTCTTTAACCATAGGGCCCTTCGCATGTGTACCAACATGAGGGACAAACGTGATGCTTGTTGGACAGAATCCAAAATCGCATCAATCATGAAACACAGAATATGAGGCAGTTCTGCATAGTTTTCTACTTCCTCACTGGGAAGGAGCCCAAGCATCTGCTTAACCTGTTCCTTGAGGAACTGACACAACCCCACGGCTGCGACTGTAGGTTGCACCACAGCGCCAGTCATGGAAAAGGAGGCTTTTAATAAGGTTTCCAGCTTCTTATCAGTTGGATCCTTAAATACCTGTGCATTATCCAAGGGACAAGTCAGGTTTTTATTCACGCAAGAAACAGCCGCATCAACAGATGGGACCCCCCATTTCTTGGTGAAACTTTCCTCCAGAGAATAATGCATAGAAAACCTTTTAGGAGGAGCAAACAGTTTATCGGGATGTCCCCAATCCTTATACAACAATTCATCCATTAAGGGATGAATTGGAAAGGAATAGGCAGTCTGTGGGGCTTTCCTGACTCCCAGGGAAGAAACAGAGGACGTAGCGACTTCAGCAGCAGGCATTCTGAATGTGGTACGCACCAATTCGGTATAATACTGCACCTGTTTTCTGAGCGCCTGGGAGGAGGGGACTCTCTCCTCTTCCTCTGATTCATCCGACTGCTCATGATCCCTGTCCCCAGACAGGGATCTCTCCTCATTTTCAGAAGAATCATCTGAGAGAGGAATTGCAGCAGAGGGAGAGGATCTACCCCTTTTCCTGCTATCTTTCAGGGAAGCAGAAATAAAATTCATTATTCTCCCTTCAAAACCCTCCAATGTAGCCCTAAGGGAGTCCTCAGTGACATAAACCGGGGCTGGGACATTAGGAGAGGCTGCAAAACCTGACAGGGGCACTGACTCATCTTGAGAGGCTGGCTCCAGTCTTGCAGGGGGGATGGTAACTTACAGGCACTTTTAGAACCCCTGGACCTAGGCGGTGATTTACCAGTGCCCTTGCTACCTCTCCCTGAGACCCTCTTACGGGGAGACATAGTCCTAAGCTACAAAGCAGAGGTACTAGTACAAGTGCAATCACTGTTGTGCTTAAAGTCTCATAATAAATATATATGCTTAAACTGCACAACCTGATGCTGAGTAGGTGTCTAAGGTTTGCCTGGATCCAATCCCCACGGATGCTTACTGCCCACAGCTCCTGTGTCTCCACTTACAACCCCCTGACGCTCTGACGCACGTGCACAAGGACCGCGGGATCCAGGGGGGGGAAAGGAGAACTCCACCGGAGCTGCGTGGGACCCCCAAACTACGTGGGACCCCTGTGTTACCTTGTTGTGGCAGGGATTGCAGTGGAGACGTGAGACAGCTGGAGAACCAGGCTTCACTGAGCGTGTGTACTGAAAGGCATGTAAGTATGCATCAGGCTGCTCTTACTCCCTCTAGTGGTGGAAACCAGGTAAGACATACAACTACTCACAATGAAGAAATCCATCATATAATTATATATATATATAGGATTAACTTCCCTTACCTGTCCCCGCCGCAGGAATTGCTGAACCAGACAAATTCCAGCCTTCACCCATCACAGCGGGTAGTGTTAGCCAACCTTCAGGTTTATCTGGGGCTCTTTCTCGGAAGAGCCTCCTACCTGGACCATGTAAAAGACTCTGCCAGAAACTTTCGTGCGCTCTGTGTAAACAGTACACCAAGTCTGGTTTTCCCAGAGCCCAGTCTTCCAATGGAGAGGACTTACAGGCCAAACCTTTCTTCGGCTGACGAGGCCTGGGTACCATACCACCTTGGGAGTCAAATATTGGCCCGGGGGATGGATCCGGTTTGTTGTAGCCCTTAGGCCCCTGCAGGGACCTGCACAGAGCTAAAGTTTTACGTGACCAACCACCATAGACACTGGCGAAAAAACTGAGGTGCCTCCCATATGGGAGGGGTTATATAGGGGAGGAATTCTCCTTAATTGGGGTCAACCAGTGTCCAATCACCAGAGGTGCCTATATAACCCACTATGTAATGAAGCTCCTGTGTCCTGTGATGTATGATCAAGAAAAGAGCATTTCTGAGTACCACATTTTACTATCTTTAACCACTTAACTACTTTCCACCCGCCACTTCATATATACGTAATTTCCTCCTTCTGAGTGGACGTCCCTGAATGTCGCTCAGAAGTAGCGCAAATGCGTGGCTGCGTGCCCACGTCCCCCAGACACAGCGCATCACCACTCAGCACGAGAGCTCTGTGATTGTCCCTCCTGATTACATGATGTCCAATCACAGCCATTGTATAATGAAAACACAGCCATTGTAACGGCGATAGGCTCAGCTTCTCCTCATACAAAGCCTGTCAGAGAGACGATCTGTGCTGCCAGTGAGTTTGAGCCATTGTTTACAACTTTTTATACTTTATACAATGATCACCCAGCTAGTGTCCCCAAAAAGCGTCCTGTCACACATGAAAAACACCTGTCACACATCTGTCCCAGTAAAAATATCTGTCCCAGTGATCATCTGCCACATCTGTCCCAGTGATCATCTGCCACATCTGCCCCAGTGATCATCTGCGCACATCTGTCTGTGATATTCTGCGCACATCTGTCCCAGTGATCATCTGCCACATCTGCCCCAGTGATCATCTGCCACATCTGTCCGTGATCATCTGCGCACATCTGTCCCAGTGATCATCTGCCACATCTGTCCGTGATCATCTGCGCACATCTGTCCGTGATAATCCACCAGCAGCGCAGGACACTTCCATGTAATAGGCAGACATCCACCAGTAGTTCAGCAAATCCTTGTGCAGTGGCAAGCACAAGCAGGGCAACATTCTCAGATGCTAGTAATGGGACATTCCAACCACAACAAAGAGGCAGCCTCCCAGATGCTAGTAACAGAGTATCCCATCCACAACAAAGAGGCTAGCCTCCCAGACATTCTGTTGTATCCTACATGGTTGCCCGCTACTTTGGCCGAACCTGTAATTCCCCCTTTTACAACGCAGCCAGGCCCTCAGATACAAACAGGAAATGTAACCCCAATTTATTATTTCCCTTTATCCTTCAGGGATGATCTGCTGAATTACATTGTAGAGCAGTGTAATCTGTACACCAGCCAACATATTGCCAGCGATCTCGATTCTTCCTATACCCATCTTTTTTTGAAAACCCTGTGGAAGAATTAAATATTTTCCTTGGACTAACCCTAAATGTGGGACCCACAAAAAAAAAAAAAAGAACTCTACCCCACTGGTCTACCCAACCTATCCATCATTTGCCAGTCTACTCTTCTTTGATGCCAAGAACCCGTTACGAAATGGTAATGAGATTTTTACATTTCAATATTAATGCCCAGTGCATTCCCTCAAAATCATCCTGATTAAGAAAAATTATGCAAAATTGGGCCCCATATCAATTTTCTTTGCTCAAGCTTCAAGCAATTGTTTACTCCCGAAATAAATATTTGTGTAGCTGAATCCCTAGTCCACTTCACTGGAAGAATTGGCATCAAGCAATACCTCTCTAGTAAACGGGCCAAATATGGGGTAAAATTTTACATGGTATGCGACAGGACCACGGGTTATAGGTATGATTTCAACATTTATGAGGAAAAGGACAGCCAGCTAAACTCTCCTGGATGCCCTAGGACAAGTGGCAATATTGTCTGGCTGCTGATAGAACCGCTGTTCGGGAAGGGTTACCACCTATCTGTAGATAATCTCTACACAAGTCTCCCACTTTTCTGCCATCTCTACCTCAAGAAGACTGTGGCCTGTGGGACAGCACGGATCAACTGCAAGGGCTTCCCACAGAGATTGGTCACCAAGTAATTACAACCAGGGCAAATGCCAGTATGTGGAATGAAGAGGTACTAGCCTTGAAGTGGAGAGATAAAAGAAATGTGTACATCCTTTCCACAATACATGATGACACCTGGCTGGAACTTTAGACAAGGTCCCGCCCAGAAGCCAAAATGTGTACAGGAATATAACCTATTCATGCCGGGTGGATATGAATGACCAGCTGATGCAGCCCTACTTGGCCACCAGGAGATCACTGTTTTGGTATAAGAAATTCGCCATTTATTTGATTCAACTAGCCCTGTTCAATTCATGTTATTTTTTTCAAGTGCACACAAAGATCCCTAACCTACCTAAAATTTCAAGAGGATGCTATTACAGCCCTTCTCTATCCACATGGCCATTCCCCTGAACAAATTTGCTCTGATGTATTAGCCATACTTCATGAAAGGCACTTCCTCAATATCCTCCCTCTTACCCAAACAGGCCACAAACCCCCCCCCCCCAAAAAAATTTGTGTATGTTCAAGTAAAAGAATTAGCAGTGACTCCCGATATTACTGTCCCCAATGTCCCTCCCAGCCAGGTCTCTGTATTGGAGAGTGCTATCGGATCTGTCACACTTCACAACAGTATTATTGAAGTACAGTGGTACCTGGGATTATGATTATATATAATATATATATATATATATATATATATATATATATATATAATAATTCGTTCCAGAAAATGGTTGTAATCCAAAGCGAGTTTCCCCATTGAAGATGGAAACTCAGATAATTCGTTCCACAGTGACTTCTATTGTATGCAGTACCGCATGTGGCTAGAGGTGGGGGGGGGCACCGGAGACACTTGGAAACACTCAGAGCTGCTCAGATGCACTCAGAAACACTCGGAGAGGCTTGGAAACACTCGCGAACCAAGTTATTTCTCAGAGGTATTACTGTATATGTGAAATGAAGACATTTTTCCAGTTTCCACTATCTGCTATTTCTGTGTATGACCCCCGAACTGTTTATCGACTGTGAAGTGAAGATATTTTTCCAGTTTCTGCTATTTCTGTGTATGACCCAGACGGTTTATCAACTATGCTTCTGCCCACCACGTTTCTGCCTTCCACTTAAATTGACCTCGGCCTGTTAAATGACTATGCTTTTTGCCTGCCTCCTGAACTGATCGTTTGCCCTGTCACTGTATTAGTGGGATTCAAGAAAACACAGGGGTCCCACATATGTGAGGGGCACCACAATAGATTTTCCAAGTAGAGAAAACTTTTTTTCTCTGGGTTTTTGTTTTCTCGGCTTAGGATCTGGAGACTCGGAGGCTTCAAAGAAATTTGGGTGGGAAGAAGCCTCTACCCCTGTCCTTAGGTCTTACCTGATCAAGGGGCCCTATAGTGCTGCCTGCTGCCACCTGAACTGGCCATGTCTCTCTGCCTGCCACCTGAACTGGCCATGCCTCTGCCTGCCACCTGAACTGGCCATGCCTCTGCCTGCCACCTGAACTGGCCATGCCTCTGCCTGCCACCTGAACTGGCCATGCCTCTGCCTGCCACCTGAACTGGCCATGCCTCTGCCTGCCACCTGAACTGGCCATGCCTCTGCATGCCACCTCCTGAACTGGCCATGCCTCTGCCTGCCACCTGAACTGGCCATGTGTCAGAAACCATGAATCAGACTGAGACAGAAGTACAATTAAATCACACTTGTTTATTAATAAAAATAAAAAGGTAAATAGAAAAAGCGTAGTCAAAGCATAGCCAGAGTCCAGTAACCGGATAGAGTAGTCAGCCAGACCAAAATTCAATAACCAGATCGGGTAGTCAGCCAGGCCAGAAGTCAGGGATCCAAGTAGAGCAATAGCAAGCAGGATAAGGAGCCAGAAGGGATGTCAGCAAGCCGGTCTTTAAATAAACTGCAGGAGATGGTTTCTTGTGATGTGACCAAGGCGAAGGCAGAAGTGAAGTGAGCTGGATGGCTTTAAGTAGGCAGGTCAGACGAGCATCATCAGGAACAGCTGGTAACTGTGGAGGGAGAAGAGAGCTGGCAATTAGCCGACAGCTGAGCAGCCAGCCCAGAGAAGGAAGGGCTAAGCCAGCCCTGACAGTACCCCCTCCTCAATGACCCCTCTCCCTCGGAGGCCACCGGGCTTGAGGGGAAACCGTCTATGGAACTCGTGGAGGAGGACCGGGGCATGTACGTCAGAGGATGAAACCCAGGAGCATTCCTCCAGACCGTACCCCTTCCAATGCACCAGGTACTGTATGCGCCCACTGTACCTATGGGAGTCAGCAATGGATTGTACCTCATACTCCTCATGGTTCTCAACCTGAATAGGGTGAGGACTTGGCACTGAGGTGGTAAAACGATTACAGACCAACGGTTTCAATAAGGAGACGTGAAACACATTTCAGATGTGCATACTAGGAGGAAGGTCCAACGCGTAAGCCACTGGGTTAATCCTGCGAAGGATACGGAAAGGCCCAATAAACCGAGGTGCAAACTTCAGTGAGGGAACACGAAGCTGGAGGTTGCGAGATGACAGCCAGACCCTGTCCCCAACCTGGTAGGAAGGTGCAGGCAGGTGTCTGCGGTCAGCATGGAGTCTGTACCTATCATTAGCATGACAAAAAGCCTCCTGGACTTGTACCCAAGTGGAACAAAGACCACGGAGATGCTCCTCTAATGCAGGAATACTCTGCGGAACAAACGAGTCAGGCAACATGGAAGGTTGAAAACCATAATTCGCCATAAAATGGAGACAATCGGGAGGCATAATTCAAGGCACTGTTGTGAGCAAACTCTGCCCAAGGTAATAGGTCTGACCAGTTGTTATGATGGTCAGAAATATAGCAACGTAGGAATTGCTCCAAGGACTGATTGGCTCGTTCTGCGGCCCCATTAGACTGCGGGTGATACGCAGAAGAGAACGCAAGCTTGATTCCCAACTGTGCACAAAAGGCTCGCCAGAACCAGGAGACAAACTGACTGCCCCTGTCCGAGACAATCACCTTGGGTAGCCCATGTAAGCGAATGATCTCCCAAGCAAAAATGGAAGCCAGTTCCATAGAGGTAGGCAACTTCTTAAGTGGAATACAATGACACATCTTTGAGAACCGGTCAACCGCCATAAGGATAACAGTGTTGCCTTGGGAGTTGGGCAACTCCACAATGAAATTCATAGACAGGTGAGTCCAGGGCCTCTCTCCATTGGGTATGGGTTGTAGGAGGCCCACTGGAAGGTGTCGTGGAGTCTTACTCTGAGCACACACGGGACAGGCAGCTACGAAGGCAGTAACATCAGCCCGTAGACTAGGCCACCAGAATTGTTAGGAAATGGCCCAAATTAGTTGATTCTTCCCAGGATGGCCAGCAGCCTTGGGAGAATGGTAAGTCTGGAGCACAGCAGTACAGAGACTCTCTGGGACAAAGCAGCGGTCACAAGGTTTATCAGGAGGAGTATGGACCTCAGCAGCAAGAATTTTGCCACCCAAAGGAGAAGTAAGACTGGTGCGAACCGTAGCCAAGATACGATCAGGAGGAATCATAGGAACCGGAACCGACTCCGACTTGGAAGTGGAGGAAAATTGTGGTGACAAGGCATCAGCCCTTACATTCTTAGTACCGGGTAAGAATGAGACCATGTAATTAAAGCTTGACAAGAAAAAAGCCCATCGCGCCCTTCTGGGACAGAGTCGCTTAGCCTCAGACAAGAATGTAAGATTCTTATGGTCAGTAAGAATAAGAACAGGCACAGTGGTACCTTCAAGGAGATGTCTCCATTCTTTCAGGACTAAAATGATCGCCAACAGCTCTCTGTCACCAATCTCATAATTGCACTCAGCAGGTGACAATTTCTTGGAAAAGTAGCCACACGGATGCATAACGCTCTCAGAGTTAGGACGTTGAGACAGAAGGCACCAACTCCAGTCTCAGAAGCATCAACTTCTAGGATAAAAGGCAACGTAAGATCAGGATGTGCCAACACAGGAGCAGAAATAAAGGCAGCCTTGAGAGTCTCAAAGGCCTTAATGGACTCCGGAGACCAACTCTGTGGGTTACAGTCCTTTCTGGTCATATCAGTCAGGAGCTTGACCAGAGACAAGAAGTTATGAATAAACTTCCAATAGTAGTTGGCAAAGCCCAGGAAACGCTGCAGAGGACGTAAACCCACGGGTCAAGGCCACTGTAGGACTGCTGAAAGTTTCTCTGGGTCCATCGAAAAACCAGCAGTGGAAATGACAGGAATGTAACCTGTTCACGATGGAACTCGCACTTCTCCAGTTTACAATAGAGATTGTTCTCTCTTAGTTTCTGAAGCACACGACAGACATCTGTGTGGTGGCTCTCCAGGGACTTGAAAAATATGAGGATATCATCGAGATAAACCACCACACATAACTGCAACAAATCTCGGAGGACATTGTTAATAAATTCCTGGGAAACTGCTGGGGCGTTACAAAGGTCAAAAGACATTCATAATGACCTGTTCTGGTATTAAACGCAGTTTTCCACTCGTCGCCCTCCTTAATGCGCACGAGATTGTATGCCCCTCTCAAGTCAAGCTTCGTGAAAACCGTTGTTCCCTTGAGGCGGTCAAATAACTCAGTAATCAATGGAATCGGGTAGGCATTCTTAATCGTGACACGATTGAGACCCCTATAATCTATACAAGGTCTCAGTTCACCGCTCTTCTTTTTCACAAAGAAGAAACCAGCACCAGCAGGAGACGAGGATTTGCAGATGAAACCTTGAGAAAGTGCGTCCGCAACATACTCCTCCATTGCCTTATCCTCCAAGACCGACAAAGGATAAACCCGGCCACGAGGAGGTATGGCACCAGTTTGAAGGTCAATTGCGCAATCATAATACCAGTGTGGAGGCAAACTACCAGCTTGACCTTTATCAAAGATCGTGGTACTCTTCCGGCAGGGAGGGGAGTGAAGAGGTGCAGGGGACCTTGGATACTTTCAGGAAGCATGTCTCACTGCATTGTGGTGACCAGGAGAGAACCTCAGTACGGAGCCAATCAAAAGAGGGGTTGTGCCTCTGTAACCAAGGATAACCAATAATCAGCGGAAACCTGGGCGAGGAAATAACTTGGAATTGGATTATCTCATGGTGAAGAGCCCCTACAGCCATGGACAACGGAACCGTCTCAGGAGTCACATGGGCAGGCTGTAAAGGTCTCCCGTCAAGAGCCTCAATGGCAAGTGGAGTGTCATGAAGCTGAACAGGCCTGCAGCCCCAGAGTCAATTAGAGCCTGTATCTCGATGGACGACTCAGCCCAAGGACAAGACTTAAAAAAGTGACCCGCCTGGCCACAATAAAGGCACAATCTCTCCCTCCTCCTAAAGGCTCTCTCATACGCAGAGAGGCGCGTGAAGCCCAGGTGCACGGGTTCATCTTCACTGACCAACTCGGTACCAGGAGGCATGGGAGGTGAGGGAGGCATGGGTGGGACTACAAAGCTCAGAGGCAAACGTACAGGAGGCTTCCGCAAGCGCTCCTTAAGAGAAAGTCTTTCTCTGAGTCTGGAGTCAATGAGGATGGCAAACGAGATCAAGCTCTCCAGCTCAGTGGGTATATCTCAGACTGCTATTTCATCCTTGATGGAATTTGAGAGACCATGAAAAAAAGCAGCCACAAGGGCCTCATTGTTCCAAGCAACCTCTGCTGCCAGAGTACGGAATTCAATGGAGTAGTCGGCAACAGTTCTCGTACTGTTTGATGGACATGAGGGACTTGGCAGCAGAAGTGGAGCGTGCGGGAACATCAAATACCCTTTTAAAGAAGGCCACAAACTGAGGGTAACTCAAGACAACAGGTTTTTGCATCTCCCATAGAGGGTTAGCCCAGGCTAAGGCTCTCTCAGAAAGCAAAGATATCACAAAACCTACTTTGCTTCTGTCCGTGGGAAACGCCTGGGGCAGCATCTCCAAGTATATCTCAACCTGATTGAGAAACCCTCTGCATTGAACTGGATAGCCCCCAAATCACTGGGGAAGCAGAGCAGAACCAGACATACCTCTTATAGAGGTAATACTTGAGGTGGGTGCCTGCACAGAGACTGGCACAGCTGCAGGGGCGGCCTGCGACTCAGGTTGTACCGGAGCAGCCGTTTTTTTACCTGCCTCTAAACTTCCCTGCATGTTACCCTATGGGGGGAGATTTACTAAAACTTGAGAGTGCAAAATCTGGTGCAGATCTGAATGGTAGCCAATCAGTTTCTAACTTCAGCTTGTTCAATTAAGCTTTAATAACAATAATAATAATAATAATAAAAAACAAAAAAAAAACCTAGAAGCTAATTGGTTTCTATTCAGAGCTGCGCCAGATTTTTTACTGTTTTGGTAAATCAACTTGTGTGTGTCAGCTTACAGAATTTATTGTCAAAGCCTAATTGAACAAGCTGAAGTTAGAAGCTGATTGGCTACCATGCACATGAGTCCTACACCCTGTTTGTATTGCAGTCCTGAACCCTGTACGTGGCATGCTTCTAAGCCCTGCACCCTGTACATAGTTTACTCCTGAGTCCTGCACCCTGTACATAGCATACTCCTGAGTCCTGCACCCTGTACATAGTGTACTCCTGAGTCCTGCATCCTGTACGTAGCATACTCCTGCATCCTGTATGTAACATACTCTTCAGTCCTGCACCCTGTACATAGTGTACTCTGAGTCCTGCACCCTGTACGTAGTGCATTGCTGAGTCCTACAATCTGTACATACCATACTCCAGAGTCATACACCCAGTACGTACTGCACTCCTGAGTCCTGAACCATGTACGTGGAGTGCCTCTAAGTCTTGCACCCTGTACATAGTGCACTCCTGAGCTCTGCACTCTGTACATAATGTACTCCTGAGTCCTGCATCCTGTACGTAGTGTACTCCTGAGTCCTGTACCCTGTACTCCTGAGTTCTGCACCCTGTATGTAGTATACTTCTGAGTCATGCACCATGTATGTAACATGCTCCTGAGTCCTGCACCCTGTATGTAGCATACTCCTGTACCATCTGTAGAATATTCCTGAGTACTTCACCCTGTACACTTACCTGTACCCTGTTCACCTCAGTAAGGCCCTCCCATTGTTAGTGCAATTTGGCCACACCCACCCTTTCATTCAGTGGTAAATCGCGCTTTACCAATGTTATAGCCGCACATTTTGGCCACTAGCGGGGTGCTTTTAACACCCGCTAGCGACTGAAGAATGGGTTAAAAGTATCCCTGTTGCGGCGCTGCCAAAGCGATTTGCAGATGCTTCGGCAGTGCTGCCCATTCATTTCAATGGGCAGGGAGTTTTGGGAGCGCCCCAAGGATGCTGCTTGCAGGACTTTTTTTCCCCATCCTGCAAGTGCACCGCCCCCCTGTGAAAAGTACTCTGGATTTCACACTGGGGAGGCAGAAAAAATGCTTGATGCTTGTAAATGCGTGTTTAGTGCAACAAATAAATTATTATTCTGGCCAATGAAATGAATTAATGCCCAAGCTCTTGATACCTGTAAACGCGTTAGACACTTTTACAAGCATCAGGCGTTTTTTTCTCCAAAATTGCTGCTTCCAGGAGGTAAGACTTCTAGTAGAGTTTTCAAAACGTCCCGTGTGCATGAGGCCTAAAGCTGAACTCCAGAAATGATCTTATTTATCCTAATCGTCTTAATCTTATTAATCATCTTATCTTAATCATACTTACACTGCTTCAGCTGAGCTCGATGTAAGTATTCATATCAGATATCAGCCACTGGGGATGCTGAAAATCACTCTAGTAGTTGGAGCTTCTACAGCGAGAGAGGCGATCATCCAGGTCTTATGTTAGTAGCTTCCCCCTCCCTACACACTGACCACAGGGGGTCACCCACTTGAAATTGCTGACATTCAGCAGCATTCTCTAATTAGATGAGTATAGATTGTGACATAATCCAGCCCTCCTTGTCCAATTAGAGAATGCCTTGTATTCACTGAAAAAAAATGTTTTCTTAAAATATATTTTGGAATTGCTGAGCAAGCCACCCACTGTGGTCAGTATGCAGAGGGGAAGCCACTGACACAAAACCCGCCTCTCCTGTATGTAGTAACAACCACTATACTGATTTAGCCCCGCTCACACCAGTGTGACTTGTGATGTGATTTGACAGTTCAAAATCACATGCCAAGTCACACCCTATTTGTGCCTATGGAACTACGCAAAGCTGTGCGACTGTAATTTTCACTGATTTAAAAAAGGTTTCTTTGAAATCACGCTGAAGTAGAGCAATTTCAAAGCCGTTATTAGATATGAATACTTAAAGTGGTTGTAAACCCTTACAAACCACTTTGACCTACAGGTAAGCCTAGATTAAGGCTTACCTGTAGGTCCAAGAAATATCTCCTAAACCTATATAGTTTAGGAGATATTTTCCCGAAAACATGCACCACTGTCTACGGCGCATGCGCTGTAGACAGCGGCGCGCAGGCGCACTGAGCGCGGCATTCTCAGCGATGGAGCTGCCGCGCGTTTCGGCTCCCGTGCGCATGCGCGGGAGTGACGTCATCGCGGCTTCGCCGAATGACAGTGGCGGAGCTGTGAGACCCCACCAACAAGATGGATGCGGCGGACTACAGGGGACAGCGGCGACTTCGCTGGCTCCTGTGTCAGGTAAGTGACACATAATGGGCTACTATGCGATGCATAGTAGTCCATTATGCTTTGCCTTTGCAGGGAATGAAAGAGGAAGTAAACTCATCAGGGTTTACTTCCTCTTTAAATCAAGCCAAGCTAGGCCAGTAGGAAAAAATATAATTCATGAAGTTCAATATTAAGCCTGGCACACACTATGAGTTTTTTTGGGGGGTTGAACAAATAAACCTGATAGCTCTGGTTGGAGCCACTGTACTATGTGAAATTAGTGAAGCGATCTCTCCGCTGGGCTGTTATGTTCTCACAGGGGGACGCCCCCCCCGCCATAACACTCCAATCAGCACTCTCTGCCATTGGCTGATAGTGCTGATCGGAAGTCGGTCGGCTTCTGGTTTTCCAGCATGCACATCTGACAGAAGTCGGCTAAACGGCAGGCTTCTGTTGGACAGACTGACATACACTGGGGCCAAATGTTGGCCGTTTTTTTTTTTTAACCGGTTGATGTCTCCTGACATTCAGTCTGTGTGTACGGGGCTTTAGGCCTCATTCATACCAGTGTACATAGGCCTGTGTTAGCCCACTCGGGGTGCACATGTGTTCTGTGCATCCCCGTTTAGGTAATACCTTTCATGTCAATTGAAATACAGCAGCTGCCTGGACACAGCCACTGCTTCCAATTAGACATGCTTGCTGGTAAGTGTCCCCAAAGCACAATGGGGTTTATTTACTAAAGATGGAGAGTGTAAAATCAGGCTCACTTCTGCATTGAAACCAATCAGCCTCTAACTTCAGCTTGTTCAATTAAGCTTTGGTAATAAAACCTGGATGCTGATTGGTTTCTATATAGAAGTGACCCTGATTTTGCAGTCTTCAGCTTTACTAAATAAATCCCAATGTCTGTGATTTTCGAAATCACCTGGCTGCCAGATTTGGAGCAGCGGGTGTGTCTGTGCAGCCGCTGCATCGCAAATGGCATGAATGGGACTACCTACATGGGAATGCACAGAGCATCTTTGCACCTCCGTTCCCCGTACTCTGGTGCTGGACTGTCTTTCGGCGTCCTCACATCGAATGCAGGGCCCTGGACCTGATGGCTTTGGGATCTTTTACCACTAGAGTGTGCAGACATTGTAGGGACGATCTACCTGTGGAGAGGAGCGAAGGATCGGTTAAGAATATCCCTTTTGTTTTTTCTCCAGACCTAAACCAGCAGTTAACCCTTGCAACACGGGCACAGTCACACCATGAGGGATCATCTTTTAGTTGACTGGAGTGGGACTTTAAGCTCCAAATTGATGATAAGACAGAACACACTCTGGTACTGCGATCATCAGATTATTTAAACACACACACAGATATATGGCTGTATATACAGTATCTCACAAAAATGAGTACACCCCTAACATTTGTGTAAATATCTTTTCATGTGACAACCCTGAAGAAATGACACTTTGCTACAATGTAAAGTAGTGAGTTTACAGCTTGTATAACAGTGTAAATTTGCTGTCCCCTCAAAATAACTCAACACACAGCCATTAATGTCTAAACCGCTGGCAACAAAAGTGAGTACACCCCTAAGTGAAAATGTCCAAATTGGGCCCAAACTGTCAATATTTTGTGTGGCCACCATTATTTTCCAGCACTGCCTTAACCCTCTTGGGCATGGAGTTCACCAGAGCTTCACAGGTAGCCACTGGAGTCCTCTTCCACTCCTCCTCCTCCTTCCATTTGAAGATGCCCCACAGATGCTCCATAGGGTTTAGGTCTGGAGACATAATAGTTATAAGTTATCCTCGCGCCACAATGATTAAACAACCAGAAAAAAAAAGGCTATGGTTGCAGCAAAACCCCGGCAGGGGTGCAAACCCTCCCCTAAACAGGTATGGTATTTGATTAATAAGTGGTGTTGCGCTCCACAATTAATTAACATAGATCAATAAGTGTATATGTCAATAAATAGTACACAGAATAGTTTATATAACTACATGCGACTACTAAAGCTAGTGATTTCAAATGTCCACCTCCTAAGGTGCATTAGTGCCAACTAAGCAATATCCAATCCCGTGCAATGTGACGATTGGATACTCTTAATTTAGGACAGTAAAGTGCATACAGTGACAATAAAAATACAATGGAATTCAGAATGTGACTCAATCCATAAAGTGCATACAGTGTAAAACAGTATAAATAAATAAAGAAAAATATATTGGCAAATATTTAGCAAAATACCAAATACCAAGGTTTGGAGACATGCTTGGCCAGTCCATCAACTTTACCCTCAGCTTCTTTGGCAAGGCAGTGGTCGTCTTGGAGGTGTGTTTGGGGTTGTTATGTTGGAATACTGCCCTGCTGGCCAGTCTCCGAAAGGAGGGGGATCATGCTCTGCTTCAGTATGTCACAGTACATGTTGGCATTCATGGTTCCCTCAATTAACTGTAGCTCCCCGGTGCCGACAGCACTCATGCAGCCCCACACCATGACACTTCCACCGCCATGCTTGACACCATCTGAACCAAATAAGTTTATCTTGGTCTCATCAGACCACGGGACATGGTTCCAGTAATCCCTGTACGTAGTCTGCTTGTCTTCAGCAAACAGTTGTTGGGCTTTCTTGTGCATCATCTTTAAAAGAGGCTTCCTTCCGGTACAACAGCCATGCAAATCAATTTGATGCAGCGTGCGGCGTATGGTCTAAGCACTGACAGGATGACCCCCCACCCCTTCAACCTCTGCAGCAATGCTGGCAGCACTCATACGTCTATTTCCCAAAGACAACCTCTGGATATGACACTGAGCACATGCACTCAACTTCTTTGATTGACCATGGCGAGGCCAGTTCTGAGTGGAATCTGTCCTGTTAAACCGCTGTATGGTCTTGGCCACCATGCTGCAGCTCCATTTCAGGGTCTTGGCAATCTTCTTATAGCCTAGGCCATCTTTATGTAGAGCAATAGTTCTTTTTTTTTCAGATCCTCAGAGAGTTCTTTGCCATGAGGTGCCATGTTGAACTTCTAGTGACCAGTATGAGAGAGTGAGAGTGATAACACCAAATTTAACACACCTGCTCTCCATTCACACCTGAGACCTTGTAACACTAACGAGTCACATGACACGGGCAGGGAAAAGGGCCCAATTTGGACATTTTCACTTAGGCGTGTACTCACTTTTGTTTCCAGCGGTTTAGACATTAATGGCTGTGTGTTGAGTTATTTTGAGGGGACAGCAAATTTACACTGTTGTACAAGCTGTACACTCACTACTTTACATTGTAGCAAAGTGTCATTTCTTCACTGTTGTCGCATGAAAAGATAGAATAAAACATTTACACAAATGTGAGGGGTGTACTCACTTTTGTGAGATACTGTAAATCTTGTATAATAATAAATATATACACTAAAGAAAAGCTGCCATTCAGGAATCACGGCTGGTGTTTGCAGACACAGAATGGTGAGCTCTATGTGGACATACAATGAGATTACAGGAGATGATATTCATTGTGATGATGATTCTCCTCCACAGTATACATGATGACATCTCACTCACAGCACACAATGCCCGGCCAGTCTCGTGTTATCAGCACCGCGCATGCGCACTGTCGGGTCCCCGTACTGGGCTCTGCACATGCGCGATAGCCTTTTGCCAGTTTAAAATCCCGGATGTCAGTGGGCGCCGGGGTACCGGTGCAGTGTGGGGAAAGGTGTCAGTCTGGTGGTGCAGGTCCGGTGTCCGGGCAGACTATGCGGGCGGGGTGTGTGTGAGCTCCGGACATGGCGTCTCCTGAGGTGTTGGAGGAGTTCAGCTCCGGGGAGGCCTGTTCAGGGGGGTGCGGGGATCTCGGGGACTTCCTGCTGGAGGGGGAGGAGCTCAGCGCTCACTTCGAGCAGGCCGCCAGACACGCCCAGAACCTGGCCCATGTGGCCACCACCGAGCAACTCCTCTACCTGTATGCCAGGTACAAGCAGGTAATGACACCTTCCATGTGTGGCTCCTCCCACGTGACACCTTCCATGTGTGGCTCCTCCCATGTGACACTTCCATGTGTGGCCCCTCCCACGTGGCACCTTCCATCCACGGCCCCTCCCATGCGACGTCCTCCCTCTTTGCAGCCCTTCCTACATGACCCCCTCCTACATTAACCCCCCATGTGTGGCCCCCTCCTACATGACACCTCCCCACGTGACGCCTTCCATGCGCGGCCCTTCCTACGTGACGCCTTCCATGCATGGCCCTTCCTATGTGACACTCTCCATGTGTAACCCCTCCTATGTTACACCCCCCCATGTGTGGCCCCCTCCTACATGACACCTCCCTACGCGACGCCCTCCGTGTGTGTCTGGGCCCCTCCTACGCGACGCCCTCCGTGTGTGTCTGGGCCCCTCCTACGCGACGCCCTCCGTGTGTGTCTGGGCCCCTCCTACGCGACGCCCTCCCTGTGTGTCTGGGCCCCTCCTACGCGACGCCCTCCCTGTGTGTCTGGGCCCCTCCTACGCGACGCCCTCCCTGTGTGTAGAGGCCCGATGCTATGTGTCCACCATGTGTGGGGGGAGGGGGCTTTGCTACGTGCTCCCTTCTGTGTGTGTGGGGGGGGGCCCTCGCTATGTGACACCTTCCTATGCTGTATGCCAGGTACAAGCAGGTAATGATCTCTCCCCCTATAGTCATCCTCCAGCTGCCCTCCCATCCATTATACGGTATGCCAAATGCAGGCAGGTAATGCCACCCCAGTGTCATCCTTATCCCCCATGTGACCTCCTTCCTCTTACCCCTATTATACTGTATGTCGGGTAATGAGCCAGACACCCAGCATCATCTTCATCCCTCATATGATCCTACACCAGTCATACCTCATGTCAGGGATAAGCAGGTAATGCCTCCCCACCTTGTCCTCGGTCCTGTGCCCCCACAACAGTTATCTTTTATGTCCAGGATAGGCAGGTAACAATTGTACATCCATCTTGTGTCCTCTGCCTCCTCCAGCCCTTGTATTCTGTATCTCCGACCATAGAAATACAGACCAAAACTGGATGGAAAAGTCCAATATCCATTTTAATTGCTGGCAAAAAAGTCTTAAACCACTCCCCTTCATCAGGGCTCAGCACATGCCTTTGGATGTAACCATGTGTTATGCTGAGCCCTGGTGAAGGGGGAGCGGCGGTGTTGTCCCTGAAACACATTGGCAGTGTTTTATAGGACTTTTTGTTTTAATCAACAACGCCTTGGACTCTTTCATCTGGTTTTGGTCTGGTGCTCCTTTCTGTATTTCTATGGTCTGATCTACAGTTGGGTGCCTATCAGGGAAGCCTCGCTGTGTGGGAGCCACCTCACCACAGCTATGGAGCTTGTCTATCGTGTCACCTCCTTGCTCTTCCACTTCCACTATCTTATGCCAAGCAGGTAATATAATGCACTCAAGTGCCGATGCCACCATCCTGCCTTATGGGTTAGTTCATAGCTGTTACATCCGGCATGCCTTGTATGCCAGCCACAAGCTGCTAAGATGGCACCACATTCTCAATACCATCTTATCTTTAAGTGGTTGTAAAGGCTGAAGGTGCCCCCTAATGCTCACCTGAGCTCCCTCTAAATCCAGCGATGTACACGAGAGCCTCGGCTATCTGGGGCTCCCTCTCCTCATTGGCTGAGACAGCAATGGGAGCCATTGGCAATCGCAGCCAGTGAGCCAATGAGGAGAGGGCGGGACCGGGCCAAGCCATGACTTGCTATGGGGGGCACTGGTCAAGGGGGAGGAGCCAGGAGGATCGGAACTTCTCTGTGCAAAACCACTGCACAGAGCAGGTAAGTATGACATGTCTTTTTTTTTTTTTTTTTTTAAACAAAAGCCGTACCTTTTTAATACTACTTTCATATATGGATTTTAAAGCAGAGTTAGGACTCCTGTATTTGTCTGAACATGTCATATGTGTGGTCGTTTTTAGTTTATGTAAAAAATATTTAATTACTAACCAGATCTCTGAAGCAGGCATGTTCCATGTTAGCTGTGGGCATCTGAAGTGCTCCTGTGTTCATTTCCATGCAGCTGGCTACCCAGCATGCACCTCTCGCGCCTGCGCAGTAATGTCACTGTGTGGCTCTCCCTCTTCCTAACAGGTTGCCAAAGCAATGTCAGAGGAAGGTAATGGAAGTCTTCCTGTTCAGGTCATTTCCAGTCTGCAAAAAATGTGAGATTACTTCAGTTGGTGATTCGCAAGGAATCCTGGAATGCATGACGCCGCTATCCCAGGAGCCCTTGTGAATCGTCTAGTGACCTAATCACCTAGGCGGCTGCTGCCGCAAGAGCAGCTGAAATAAGAATAAAAAGGTATTTACATAAAAAAAAAAAAAATAATTAATTGGGAAAAGCACACTCAAAGGGGACAACATAGCAAGTGTAAAAAATGGGTGGAACTCCACTTTAATCAGTCATACTTTCAGTGCTAGCTTCAATCATGCATTGCTGGGTCAGTGTTTAGCTCTTCTAGTATATGGTATATGGTACCATCTATTATGTGTCCATCTCTTCAATAGCTATACATCTCTATCTATCTCTCTTCTTGCTATAAGAAAGGAATGAGTCCCCGGTGCGCCCTCTTGACCATGTGCTCATTCTGCCTTTTCCTCCTGTGTTTAATACCAGATACATGCAGGTGATAAGAACCGCACAGAGACCCTGGTCTCATTTTAGGTCATTATGCATCTGCTTATAGTTTACACCAGTTGTTAAAGGACAACCAGATCTGATGCCCTGAGTCATTGGTTGAGTACATAGCAACGTTTAACAGTGTTTATCTTTCTTGGCAGGTGAAGGTTGGAAAGTGCAATACTTCGAAGCCAGGTTTCTTTGATTATGAAGGCAAACGCAAATGGTAAGAAATGTTGCATGATATAATCCAGCGTCTGCAGTAGGAGCCGGATGTTTTCTCAAAGAAGCTGCTTATATTCAAACTTGGAGAATGAACATTTTGAATGTGATTGGCTGATGTGTGATTGCTGTTGCCCGTTTCTTATATTTAATATCTCAAAGATCTGATGTGGGTTAAATGAGAGTTCTTTGACCAAGAGTGAAAGCTTTTACGCAATAAAACATTTTGGTAAGTAGTTGAAAGTCTCTCTAACACAACCATCTATCTATAGTCTACACTAAGGTAGAAAATATTAGGTTAAAATAAGAGAATTGCATGAAGGAATACAAAGTATATTCCTTAAAACATTAATCTACAAACGCAGTTAAAAGTAAAGGGCCGATCTTTCCTATAATTACCCGTTTGTTTCTCACCAAGGTTCCATTCTGATGGCTGCTCTCCCAGAAAGAGAGATCTTTCCCATCTAGTCTCTGTATATCAATACAGGCTGATGCCTCATTGGTTGGCATAGCGTGGCAATTGATTGGTGAGCTTCCCTATTGCTGGTTAAGGATTGCCTGCATCTCCAATCCCTAGACTTTGCATAAGTCAGCCCCCTTTATTGCAAATCCTTGTGACAATTCTGAGCAGGAGATCGACTTGCATTTTCCCGGGAATTTAAGTACTGATCATGGGTTGGCCTCCCTTCATTGCATATCCCAGTGTGGGATCCTTTGAAGTGAGTGTGTAAAACCGTGTGGTTTGAATCCCATTGTTTGTACACAAAAGCCTGGGCACTGTCTTTTCTGGAGCTATATGTGAAGATTACCGTATTTATCGGCGTATAACGCGCAGACCCAAGTTTAGGAGGGAAGTTTAAGGACAATAAAAAAATTACATGTAAATGGTCATCAATGCAGCCTTATCAGTGTCCACTGCAGCTTTCCCCCGAAACTTGCCGGTGTGGAGCGAACGCCGCAGAGATCGCAGGGTCTGGACGGAGCTGAGATGCACATAGCCGAGTGTACTTGGCTCTTCTCGGCTCCGCCCACAGTCACGCCCAGTCCCGCCCTATGATGGACATAACACAGGTCCAATGGCGTGACTGTGAGTGGAGCCGAGTACACTCGGCTATGTGTATCTCGGCGGCGATCGCTCCGTTCGCAATCAGCGGAGATTGAAGTATAACACGCACCCCAAGTTTAGGAGGGAGTTTTAAGGGGGGGGGGGGGAACTTCTTTTAGGAGGGAAGTTTAAGTAAAAAAAAAAACCTACGTTTTTAAATGTCCATCAATGCAACCTTGCCCCAGTGCAGCTTTGTCGGTGCAGCCTTGCCCCAGTTTCCATCGCAGCCTTGGATGAATTTAAAAAAGGGGAGACACCGAGATCGCCACCGAGACTTGCTGGAGCGGAGCGAAAACCGCTGAGATCGCAGGGATTGGGCAGAACCGAGATGCACATAGCCGAGTGTACTTGGCTCTTCTTGGCTCCGCTCAGTCACGCCCAGTCCTGCCCTATGATGGACATAACACAGGTCCAAAGGCAGGACTGGGCATGACTGTGATCGGCGTATAACATGCACCCATGATTTTTCCCCTGATTTTAAGCGGAAAAAAAAGTTTGTGTTATATGGTAATATGTTCTGGCCTGCATGGATACAAGCTAAATGATATTCCTAATTACAATATTTTACAGCTATTAATAAAGATTTCACATAAACTCATAAGGCAACATTGCATAGACAGTCTTTTAATCATACTTTGTTGTTTTGGCCTTGCATTACTGGAGGTCTGCTTTTAACATGCACTAGCCCTTATGTTGAGCATTATTACAAATATAATGACCATATAAACCTTTTTAAATAGGTTGTAAACCTCAGACATGAAATATGAACAAAGCATATAACTCTATAGCAGTTATGGTGAGCTTTGACGCCCCACATGTTTTAGAACTACATTTGCCATGATGCTCATGCACTCTGCAGTGTAGTTGAGCATCATGGCAATGTAGTTACAAAACATCTGGGTGGCCAAGGTTTGCAGTCACTGCTCTATGGTGTGTACCTGTCTCCATCCAGAGCACACAGTGTCTCATTTCTCTGCTATCAGCATGAATCACTTCTGAGGAATTTTCCTGACACCAAGAGAAAAAAGGGGTGACAGGGGAGGGTCCTCTATCAGATTGAAAACCTCCAGCTCTGTTGAATACATGTGTGTAGGCTTTTCTACGTTTCCACATCCCCATGCTGGAAAAACGTATCGGTGTGACAGGGGCTTAAGGGTTTACAACCTCTTTAAATCTATTAATAGGATTTTCTTTTCTATTTCAGCCTGCATCAAATGTCAGCTCTCTTGCAAGCATAGCATCAATCTTTAGTTTCCCCACCTGCTTGTGTAAAATGGCTCATTGTTTCAGAAGTATGTGAGGTCAAATTATAGGTAATTTTGTGCTGAATATGTGAAATATGGCATTGCTGACATCTTTCAATCTATTAAATCTTCTGCCCTTGTTTTAACTTTTGGCTAGTAAATTATTATTATTATTATTATTATTATTATTATATATTTTTCTGTCAGTAAATACCCTTTTATACAGCCTGTTTTTTTTGTTGGATATGCCAAGGCTATCTATCTCCCTCCCTCTCCCCAATGGGTGTCTGTAAATCCAGGAAGTGATCAGGCAGCAGCTTCAGCTGCCCACAGTTAAAATGGCTGCAGCCAGACTTGGTGGAGGGAGATTTCTGCAGCATATTTGGCAAGTACAGAATGACAGTATATGCAAAGTGGTTGGAGGGAAGCTTCAGAATGGCAAAGATGTTTTTTATTACAGATTATTTGAGCAGACTGCAGTTCCTCTTTAACCACTACAGATCCGCGCTATTGCCAAATGACGGCAACAGCGCGGACCTACATTTCCGGGACGACGTCTATTGACGTCGTCCCGGATACGAGCGGCCTGCGCGCCCCCTGAGGGGCGCGCGCGGCGCGCTCTGTGATCGGCGAGTCCGTGAGACTCGCCTGATCACCGATCCGTGCAAGGGGTCGATCCCGACCCCTTATCACGTGATCAGCTGTCAGCCAATGACAGCTGATCATGTGATAGAACGGAGCCGGTAATCGGCTATTATTCCTCCTCGCGCTGACAGCGCGAGGAGAAAAAAAAAAAGCCGATCACCGGCGGCCGTGATCGGGACATCAGTCCCGATCACGGCCATCAATACAAGGGACCACCTGCCACCTGCCAGTGCCCACCTGCCTCCCGCAGTGCCATCCTGAAGTAAAATAAAACGCAAAAGTAAGTGCCCCCCGTCAGTGCCCATAGTGCCCACAGTGCCACCCCACAGTGCCACCCCACAGTGCCACCCCACAGTGCCACCCAATCTGCCTCAAAGGTGCCGCCCATCAGTGCCGCCCATCAGTGCCGCCCATCAGTGCCGCCCATCAGTGCCGCCCATCAGTGCCACCTATCAGTGCCCATCAGTCCCATCTATCTGTGGTACCTATCAGTGCCCATCCGTGCCACCCATCCGTGCCATCTTATGTGCCCATCAGTGCCGCCTTATCTGTGCCTATTAGTGCCGCCTTAACTATGCCTATCAGTGCCCACCAGTGCCCACCAATGCAGCCCATCAGTGCCCACCAATGCAGCCCACCAATGCAGCCATCAGTGCCGCCTAATCAGCGCACTTCAATGAAGGAGAAAAATGACCCGTTTGCAAAATTTTATAACAAACTATTAAAACATGATTTTTTTTTTTTTTTTTTTTTTGCATCTTTTTTTGTTTGTTTAGCAAAAAATAAAACTCCGAGCTGTAACTAAATACCACCAAAAGAAAGCTCTATTTGTGGGAAAAAAATGATAAAAATTTCATTTGGGTACAGTGTTGTATGCCCGCGCAATTGTCATTCAAAGTGCATCAGCGCTGAAAGCTGAAAATTGGTCTGGGACTGAGGGGGGTTTAAGTGCCCAGTAAGCAAGTGGTTAAATACTTACCAGCTGACATAGGCCTGACCTGCAACACTTCTTCCCAGAGCCCTCAGCAGATGTTGTAGGAGTGATGATAAAAAAGCAGAGAACTCCATAATAATCTCTGTAGTTGTATTTGTGCCAGCTACCACATTATTCTAGCACAGATGCTGTGACCTCTGCTAGTGGTAGTACTAGAGCCCCCATAGTGTGGTGATCAGCGTTTTACTGCATTGTAAAGGCTGGTCACCGCAAGCACACCAAAAAGCAGTTTTTCTGTGTGTCCCATTCACACTGCAACACAGCCCAGCACTGCGATAAAATTAGGACATACTGCATTTTATTGCAGCACACTCTACAGGATCACGTCACCCATTGAGCTGTTGTACAGCGACATGAATGAACTGTACTTTTGTACGCTTCAAATAAAGTTGAGTGCGCTGTGGAAAAAAGGGAGCATTGTGTGCACTGAATAGCAAACCACACTACGCCTACCACAGCCAGAATGGACAGAGGAAACCACAGCAGTGTACTTATCCAGCAGCTGTACGTTGTGTTTGAACTGGCCTTTTAACCACTTAACAACCACCCATTGCCGATTAACTGCTTCAGGGCGGTTGTTTAACTCTGAGAGGCCGTTAATTAACGGCCTCCCAGAATTCTGCTCTCGCGTGCCCCCTGGGGCGCGCACACGAGAGCATCCGTGACCGCTGGGTCCAGTGGACCCGGCGCATCACGAATCACGGTAAACGGCCGCTCATCGCGGCCGTTTACCACGTGATGGCTCCGTCAAATGACGGAGTGATCACTTGTAAACAAGCCGGCGTCATGTTATGACGCCGGTTCCTCCCTCCCCCTCTCTGTACCGATCGGTACAGCGGAGGGGGAAGAGATCAGTGTCAGCAGCGATGTGGGCTGCATCTGCAGTGCCCACATCGCTGCTCACCGAAAATTAACCCCTCGATACTCTGCAATGCCCTGCCATTACTCTGCAATGCCCTGCCATTACTCTGCAATGCCCTGCAACACCTTGCAATACCCTGCAACACCTGCCAATACCCTGCAACACTCTGCAATGCTCTGCAACACCCGCCAATACCCTGCAACACTCTGCAATGCTCTGCAACACCCGCCAATACCCTGCAATGCTCTGCAACGCCATACTCTGAGATACCCAGCCATAGTCGGTGATACCCTGCAATACCCAGCCATAGACATCCCCCCCCCCCCTCCCGCCGCCCTCCGATGCTTCTACCGAATCGCTAATACGATCAAAGCCAGAATCTTTTTTTTTTTTTTTTTTTTTCAGGCTTCCCAGCTTAGAGGTGAGATGCGGGGTCTTATTGACCCCACATCTCACTGTAAAGAGGACCTGTCATGCCATATTCCTATTACAAGGGATGTTTACATTCCTTGTAATAGGAATAAAAGTGATCCAAAAAATTTTTTGGGGGGAAAAAAATGTCAAACTAAAATAAAGTAAAATGAACAATAAAAAAAATGTTTTTTTTTTTAAAGCGCCCCTGTCCCCATGTGCTCGCATGCAGAAGCGAACGCATACGTAAGTCCCGCCCACATATGAAAACGGTGTTCAAACCACACATGTGAGGTATCGCTGCGAACGTTAGAGCGAGAGCAATAATTCTAGCCCTAGACCTCCTCTGTAACTCAAAACATATAACCAGTAAAAAAAATTTAAATCGTCGCCTATGGGGATTTTTAAGTAGCGACGTTTGGCGCCATTCCACGAGCGTGTGCAATTTTGAAGAGTGACATATTAGGTACCGTATATACTCGAGTATAAGCCGAGATTTTCAGCCTCTTTTTTGAGGCTGAAAGTGCCCCCTCGGCTTATACTCGAGTCACCGCTGTCTGACTGCTCGATCAGCGTATCGAGCAGACAGACGGCGGACATTAAAATTCAAAAGCCGCGCCTCCTTCTCCGCCTCCGCCTGTGATAGGCGGAACACTGAATTTCCCAGCAGTCAGTGTTCCGCCTATCACGGACATCCGTTCATTCTCATACTACGGACGAGTATGAGAGGATGTCCGTGATAGGCGGAACACAGGCTGCTGGGAAATTGAGTGTTCCGCCTATCACAGGCGGAGGACGGAGGCGCAGCTTTTGAATCGTAGAATGGCCGCCGAGAAGAGCGGCGATCCATCGGCACGACACGGGACGGAGGAGGCACGGGACGGAGGAGGCACGGGACGGAGGAGGCACGGGACGGAGGAGGCACGGGACGGAGGAGGCACGGGACGGAGGAGGCTCGGGACGACGGCGGCTCGGGACGACGGCGGCTCGGGACGGAGGCTTGGGACACAGGTAGGCTGGACACACACACACACACACACACACACACACACACACACACACACACACACACACACACACACACACACACAGGGATGGATGGATGGATACACACACACACACACACACACAGGGATGGATGGATGAATACACACACACACACACAGGGATGGATGGATACACACACAGGGATGGATGGACGGACACACAGGGATGGATGGATGGATGGATGGGTGGACACACACACGGGGATGGATGGACGGACACACACACAGGGATGGACGGACACACAGGGATGGACAGCCATGTCTCACCCTCGGCTTATACACGAGTCAATAAGTTTTCCAGTTTTTTGGGGGTAAATTGGGGGCCTCGGCTTATATTCGGGTCGGCCTATACTCGAGTATATACGGTATCTATCATCTTTCACATTATGCAAAAATTGGGCTAACTTTACTGTGTTGTTTTTTTTTTTTTTTTGTTTTTTTTTTTTTAGCACAAAACTGTTTTTTTTTTCCAAAAAAAAGCATTCGAAAAATGACTGCGCAAATACTGTGCGAGATAAAAAGTTGCAAAGACCACCATTGTATTCTCCAGGGTGTTTGCTAAAAAACATATATAATGTTTTGGAGTTCTATGTAATTTTCTAGCAAATAAATGATGATTTTTACATGTAGGAGAGAAATGTCAGAATTGTCCTGGGGGCTCCAGAACACCTGATGGCGCTCCATGCATGTTGGGCCTCTGTATGTGGCCACACTGTGTAAAAGTCTCACACATGTGGTATCGCCATACTCGGGAGTAATAGCAGAATGTGTTTTGGGGTGTAATTTGTGGTATGCATATGCTGTGTGTGAGAAATAACCTGATAATATGACAATTTTGTGAAAAAAAAAAAAAAGTAAAAAGAATCTTGATTTTGCAAAGAATTGTGGGAAAAAATGACAACTTCAAAAAACTCATCATGCCTCTTACTAAATACCTTGGAATGTCTTCCTTCCAAAAAGGGGTCATTTGGGGGGTATTTGTACTTTTCTGGCATGTTAGGGTCTCAAGAATTGAAATAGGCCGTCAGTACTTCAGGTGTGATCAATTTTCAGATATTGGCACCATAGCTTGTGGACTCTATAACTTTCACAAAGACCAAATAATATCCACCAATTTGTACTTATTTTTACCAAAGATATGTAGTGGTATAAATTTTGGCCAAAATTTATGAAGAAAAAATTACTAATCTGCTAAATTTTCTAACAGAAACAAAGAAAAATTCATTTTTTTACAGAATTTTCGGTATTTTTTCTTTTATAGCACAAAAAATAAAAAAACCCAGCGGTGATTAAATAACACCAAAAGAAAGCTCTATTTGTGTGAAAAAAAGGACAAAAATTTCATATAGGTCCAGTGTTGCATGACTAATTGTCATTCAAAATGCGAGAGCACCGAAAGCTGAAAATTGGTCTGGTTATTAAGGGTGTTTAAGTGCCCAGTGGTCAAGTGGTTAAAGTGATTGTAAACCTAAAAAAAAACCCTGCAAGACAAAGGCATAAGCTAGTATGCATAGCATACTAACTCATTATAAAATAATCACCTTAGATTGAGGCCCCCACAGCGGTCCCAGTCCACCACTGGCCGGCAACATCACTCCCGGAGTTACTTCCGGGTATCACGGGCTACGGCGCTGTGATTGGCCGGAGCCGCCTGTAACGGTACACTAGCTGACGCAATGGCACGTTCAGTGTGCATGTGCCAATGATGTCAGCAAATGCTGATACAGGGGATATCTCCTAAACGGTGCAGGTTTAGGAGATATCAGGGGTAGCTACAGGTAAGCCTTATTATAGTAAATATAAAAAGTGCAGTGCTAAACGTGAAAATACACAATCATTGATGGTAGTGAATCCAAAAAAAGTCCATACACTTTGTGGTCCCAAGTAATGATAATCTATCACCCAAAAGGATCACCGCTGTGAAACTTCTGCCACCAAATGGAATATAAGGAGACTTACTGGAACGTATGGACCCTACTCCGTTTATACTAAATTGGTTAGACAGGCAGTGGTGTATCAACACCTAGTTAGAGACGGCTAGCTGCAATCTTCTCCAATTGATCTTATGGTAATTGGAAGGAATTCAGCCACTGAAGCCATTATAGTAAGGCACTTCATTGTCAAAGTCAAAATCCTCTCAACAGTACTCTGTTAGGACATAGATCCAAGGAGAAAGGATAGAAGACTCGACCTAGTGTAAAACCATATAAAAAAAATGTATTTAAAAAACACTCACATTTTGGTAACCATCAAAAGGCCTAGATTGAATGATGCTTCAAGTTATAATGGCATAGGCAGGACAATGGAATCAATGCATTTCGTCTGTCAGACCTCATCTGGGGTGTCCTGATGCCTGTGCCACCACAATATTTATAGATAATGTACCCCATCACCTGGATAATCGTGTTGCTTAATGCTGTGTCTAATCCGCCGATCGCTTCCGGGATTGACAGCAAGATGGCGCGGAGGCGAACATGTCAAGCCTTCATGTGGAAATGGAGAATCGTAGCGATGTGATAGCATGTCTCTCAGGCCTCGATCTGAAAGGCAGGACGCACGGGTCAAACCTCAAATGGAGACAACGGAATCCCAAATGCAGGTCAGGCCTTGCATCAAAGCGAAGGCTAAGACCAACCCTCTAGCTGTCATAAACAGGCCTATCACCTGACACTCAAGCCCCTAACTGGAGATATGAAGTAATGTAGCAAGCGCTATCTATAATAGCAGGCCAAGCCTCATATAAAAAGCGAGAACCAGCAATAGTAATGCCACTGTTATACATCTCGCTGTACAGTCTATCATAATATAACATACATGGACAATTAAATGATGATAAATTTTGAAATAAAAACAGAACAGATAAAATATTAAATTAAATGAAAAGCATATAATTCCAAAGAACACCCCTATACCATATATCAAGTAAATTCACGTAGCTAAATCATGCTTGGTTGATAAAGGAGTTAATGTCCCCCTCTATGTTCATCCTGAACAGGGAGTAGGAATGCAGATGGTAATTCCAGTCCAAGTCTTGAAACAAGTCTCAAGTCTTTAAACACACCTGTTGTAAGCCCCTCCACGCCAAGGTGGTATATAATCAAAAATTGAGTACCACTAGGATCCCGATTGTGGTATCTACAATGGTGTTTAGGAACACTGTGGTTGATTACTCCCTTTTTTTTATTTTTTTTTTATTTTTTTATTCTCTATGTGCTCATTGACTCTTTATGGAAAGGACGGATGGTTCTGCCTACATATTGTTTGCCACATGGGCAGGTAATCGGATATATGTTTGGAAGCGGTAAAGAATTGCTTCATATCATAGATCCGATTAGTGACTGTAGATTTAAATTGTTTTCACCTTACCGCTTGTATTGTGTAGGCATTGTTTTTTTTGTTTTTTTTTTTTTGTTTTTTTGCAGGGGTAATAACCCACAAGGTTATGAAAACAAAAGGGTTTTACTGGAGGAGTTATTATATTGGGGGCAATTTCACTTTGTAGGGATGGAGCACATCCGATCATTTTTTAATAAAATTACATTGTTTATATAGAATTAGTTTGATCTGTCTGTTGGATGGAGAATGTAGTAAACATGGGCCACTTAACCACAAGTGTGTGTGTGTGTGTGTGTGTGTGTATATATATATATTTTTTTTTTTTTTCTCTATCAATTTTCAAACACATGGTTTTTATTTTTTTGGGGGGGGGAGAAACATTAAAGTCCAATTCTTTTTGCTTAATGTGAAAGATGACGTTACGTCGGTCCTCTTTACAGTGAGGTATGGAGTCAATAAGACCCCACATCTCACCTCTAGGCTGCCGAGTCCCCACATCTCACCTCTAGGCTGGGAAGCCTGAAATCAAAAAAAAAAAAAAAAAAAAAAAAATGATCATGGCTTCCCAGCCGAGGCGTCGCCATTCGTTTTATTTTTTTTATTTATTCTTTATTTTCCAAATTTTTCAAGCTTTACAAATATAAACTATTCAGCATAATAATCAAAACAACAACATTTCTTTGCAAATACTCATCCTTATACCTCACCCGCCCCCCTCCCCCCCCTCACTCGGTCCTTACCCAGAGAGTTTTCCTAACATTCAAGCAGGTTCAAATAGCTTTCAGATTTTCGAAATTGTATCCAGGGTCGCCATTTATTCTGATATCTCTCTTCTAAATTATCCAATTTAAACATTGTCTCTTCAATCTTTCGTATACTTTCTAATCTTTCTACCCACTCTTTCATGAATGGAGGGTCGGGATTCCTCCACCTTCTCGGGATCAGAGCCTTAGCAGAGTTCAATAAGCCAGGGACCAGAGAATGCGCATACTCTCTCTCTCCTTTTTCCGGGTCGTGAAATAGACATACCCAGGGGTCTCTCCTAATCCCTTCTCCTGTTATTTCAAAAATCGCTTTTATGATTTTCTCCCAGAAAAGCTGGATCTTGGGGCACTCCCACCATAAATGAGCAAAAGTACCCACCACTGGACAGCCTCTCCAACACGTTGAGGGGGTCTCACTCCTAATTTTATTTCCTTGCTGTGGGGTTATATACCACCTTGTTAAAAGTTTATCTGACATCTCTCTGGTTTGTAAGTCTTTAGCTACCGAGTAGGTCCGTCTAATGATCCTATTTCTATGGAGGTCGTTATCTAAAGATCCAATTTCCCTTTCCCACTTCTCCAAATATGGGGGGTACTTTTGCTCACCTACATCTGTTAGGATTTCATATATTTTTGAGATCCTTTTTACCAGGCAATGACAGTTCTCTACCAACTTCTCTAGTGGTCTTAGGTGCTCCTTACCCCGTAGTGGTTGTGTTAAAGACTGAGTAAAATGGTGCAACTGTGAATATCTCCATTTGTCTAGTGGCTTGTGTCCCCACTTCCCTATAATTTCCTCATATGTGCACAACCTATTCCCTTCCATAACATCTTGTAGCTTAATATTGTCTTTTTTAGCCCAGCTACTATAATATACGTGTTCCTCTTGACCTGGTAAAAAAAATTTAGTGTCCAATAGTGGGATTAGTGGTGAGTTGTGTTCCCAGTTATGTCTCTTATTTATTGTGTCCCAAATTCGAAGTAAACCTTTTGTCAGTAAATTTGTGCTATTCCCTAATTCTCTATATTTTGCAGGTATCCATATTATCCCCCCTAATTCCCTTCTACTCAACTTTATTTCTAGTTCCACCCAATCCTTTCCCTTTTTATTATGTATCCAATCTGTGATTCAAGAAATTGCTATAGCCTCATAGTATCTTTTAAAATCGGACATTGCTAACCCTCCTCTATCTTTGCTTCTTGTCAGGATATTAAGAGCCACCCTCGCCGCTTTTTTTTTTCCATATGAATCTTTTAATCATAGTTCTTAATTTATTTAAATAGCCCTGTGGTAACAGTATCGGGACCATTTGACATGTGTATATAAACATTGGTAGAATAAACATTTTAACTACGTTTATTCTCCCTATCCATGATAGCGCTTTATATTGGATCTTATCCAAATGCTGTTTAATTTTATTTAATAAGGGGATATAATTGACCTCGAACAGATCGCCCAACGCTGCCGTCAGCCTTATTCCCAAATAGACTAGCTCCCTCCTACACCACCTAAAAGGGAATTTAGCTTGGAGAATTCTCTGCTCTTCTGCTGGTATATTTAAGTTTAAGATTTCAGATTTGGTTGCATTAACCTTAAAATTTGAGACTTTCCCAAATTTTAACAGTTCTTCCATAATCGCCGGTATGGAGGTTTCAGGGCTAGAAATATAAAGCAGGAGATCATCTGCAAAAGCAGCGGCCTTGTATTCCCTCCCTTCAACTCGTATTCCATGGATGTTTTGATTCTTCCTAATTGCCGACAGGAGGGGTTCTAATGACAATATGAATAATAGTGGGGAAAGCGGACAGCCCTGTCTTGTCCCATTGCACAATTCCAGGGGGCAGGACAGGGCCCCGTTTATTCTAATTTTCGCTTTAGGTTGAGTGTACAACGCTTCTATCCAGCCTCTCATCCTCTCCCCTATTCCATATCGTTCCAACACTTCAAATAGGAACCCCCAGCTAACCCTGTCAAATGCCTTTTCAGCATCTATAGACATGAGTATCGTGGGGGTGCCCTGCCTTATGGTTTCCTGGCTTAACATAATGGTCTTTAATACGTTGTCTCGCCCTTCTCTCCCTTGAATAAATCCAACCTGGTCCTGCTGTATCCACTCTGACACATGAGGTCTTAATCGTTCAGATATGATTTTTGCAAAAAGTTTAATATCTGAATTTAGCAAGGAAATTGGTCTATAACTTTCCACCGCGAGCGGATCCTTTGCCTCTTTCAGTATCAGGACCACATGTGCCAGTAATGTTTCATCTCGAAATTTTCCATCTCTCCCCACTGCATTAAAATAGTCGCATAATTTTGGGACCAGCTGTTTTTGAAATTGCTTATAGTATAAGATCGGGAAGCCGTCTGGTCCCGGGCAACCTCCCTTGGCTGTATTTTTAATCGCCCACTCAATTTCCGCCTTTGATATTGGGGCTTCTAATGCTTCCATTTCTATGTGTTTAGCCCTGGGGATGTCTATCCCTTTCAAGTAACCTTTTATGTTTTCCCTTACGCTATTCCCTATGTTGTCTTGTTGTTGAATATTATAAAGGGCCCTATAGTATGTATAGAACGTGTTCACTATGTCCTCAGGCATATTTTGTATATCCCCAATATCATTTCTCACTTTTGGGATAAAGGTTTTACTTTTTTTTTCCCTTCACCCTCCTGGCCAGCCATTTGCCTGATTTATTTCCCCATTGATATTTCTCTGTTCCCAGGATGTGGTAAGCGGCCTCCCTGTCCTGCTCTAGGCAATCTTCTAGTTCTCTTTTTTTTATTACTAAGTCCTGAGTATCTTTAAGTCCCCTTGGTCTACTACTCAATTCCAGTCTCTGGATTTCTTCGTACAGTAGGGTTTTCCTCCTCTCTCTCTCTCTCACGCTTTTTCCCCGCTCCAATCCCTATTAATATTCCTCTAATAACTGCTTTGTGCGTTTCCCATAATATAGGGCTGGAGATTCCTGGTGTGTCATTTAATCTAAAAAATTGTTCCAATTCTCTCTCAATCTTACTTACAGAGTCCTTGTCCTGTAACAGTGATTCATTCAATCTCCAGTTCATCCTCGGTCCCTGGTCCTCCCCTACCTCCAACTGAATCTTAACTGGCGCATGATCAGACACTGTTCTTATTTTTATTTCCGCTTTCTTAAGGGCCGTCAAAAATGAGTGTTCCAAAAAAATATAATCTATGCGAGAGTAGGAACCGTGGACCGAGGAGAAGCATGTATAATCCCTGTCCTTTGGGTGCAATACTCTCCAGGTATCCTGTAGCTGGAATGCAGCTAGGGCCCTTAAAAACATTCTCTGCTTATATTCAGATGTCCTAGAACCCCCTGCTGTGGTATCCATTTTAGGGTTCATACTCCAGTTGAAATCCCCAGCCAGGATTAATTTCCCCTCTTTAAAATCTTCTATTTTGTTCAATACTTTTTTCAAGAATGTACCAGCATTTTCATTTGGGGCATAAATATTGACAATTGTACATTTAAGATTAAACAGCATTCCTTTTAAACACAAGTATCGTCCCTCCGGGTCCACTAGTCGGTCCTCTAAATTAAACCTTGTTGTTTTACTAAAGCCTATAGCAACCCCTCTAGAATATGAGGATGGGGAATCCCCATAAATCCATACCGGAAAATTAACCGAATTCAGTCTAATCCTTGAGGTGCATGTTATATGCGTCTCTTGGAGACAAACAATGTTTGCTTCCATATGGTATAACTCGTCATTTACCCTGTATCTTTTCCTTTTTGTGTTTAAGCCCCTTACATTATAGGTGATAACATTGACTATCCCCATATCTTTTTCAATGACCATTCTCCCCACCGTTTTGGGGCGTCTAGTGAACCCGGTAGAGACTACCCTTGCTAACCCTGTGGGAGGACCGAGTGAGAGCCCAAAGAAAAAAAAAAAAAGAAAAAACCCCCCTCCCCCCTCCCCCCCTTGTCCTATAACAGAACGTCTCGTAAGACTGGGTAGGACTCCCCCTTTCCTGTTAAGCCTATGGGTCTGGCAGGCCATTATTTGTGGTCTCCTCTCCCCCATAGTATCCCTGGGGTTCACCCCTTGTGTCCATCCAGACCTCCCTCAAACCTCCCTCCAGCCCCCTCCCCCCCACTCCTGAAACATCCTTCTAGTCATCTTGGCTTCAAATAATTGGATTCTTTCGTCTCCAGGGGCTCGGGCCTTTCTGCCTCATACTCCTTTGAGTCCTGCTGCCCCCATCCCCTAGCTCTTCTTCACTATCCCATTCTATCTGTGGGGCGGGTTGGATTCCTAACCGCTCACAGAATTCTTGGAGATCTTCTGGGAAACGTAGAACAGCGGATCGTCCCTCTTTCTTCCCTATGAGACATGCCGGAAATCCCCATTGGTATGGGATATCGGCTGCTCTCAATAGTTCCGTTAGCGGTTTCAATCGTCTCCTTCTGCCCAACGTTTCTCCTGATAGATCGGAGTAGATCTGCAGTTCCACATCCCCGTAGCTCGCCCCTGGCTGTGTTCTAACTTTTCTCATTACCTGCATCCTCTCTGTTACATGGTGAAATCTCACTATGACGTCTCGTGGAGCTTCTGATCTGACTCCGAAAGATCGTGTCATCCTGTGTATTTTATCTAGCTTCAGTGGAGTTGAAACTTCCCTATCTAAGGGGTTAAAAATATGTTGGGCTATCTCTGTAAGGGCAGATCCGCTATATGACTCAGGGAGGCCTTTTATTCGTAGGTTCTTCTTTCTGCTTCTATTTTCCTGGTCTTCTAATTTATATCTAATTATTCTGTTTCCCCTACGAAGAGCTGTTACTTGCTCCAGTATTTCATCTATTCTATGCTCGTAGGACTCTACTCTATTTTCCAACTCCTCCACTCTCCCCAAGACCAGGCCAATATCCCCCCTTATAGCTGCTATATCTGCCCTTAGAGAGACCTCCATTCTCGTGAACATTTCTGAGAGCATCTCCCTAATTTGTGGGGGCTGGGGGGTTTCCCCTTGTGTATCCAAACCCGCCCCTCCTGCCTCCAGAGGTGCTAACCCCTCCTTTCCTTGAAGTTCGTTCTGGCTTATATCACTGTTTTGTAGGTTTGCACTATTTTTTATTTTTTTGCCTCGGTTGACTTAGTAGCTAAATTTTTTGCCCCCCTACTCTCCTCCCCCTTCTGTCTACTTGGACCTGAGCGGGGTGGTTTCTCTATCCTAGGGCTATCCACCTCATCCTCTACCCTTATACTGGTGTTCGCAGCCATATACCTTTGAATTCCAACTGGGCTTACAGCAGGGGTCAATGGCTTACCGTATATACTCGAGTATAAGCCGAGATTTTCAGCCTCTTTTTTGAGGCTGAAAGTGCCCCCCTCGGCTTATACTCGAGTCATCGCTGTCTGCCCGCTCGATCAGCGTGTCGAGCAGACAGCGGCCATTCTGATTAAAAAGCCGCTCCTCCGGCTCCGCCTTCGCCTGTGATAGGCGGAACACTGAATTTCCCAGCAGCCTGTGTTCCGCCTATCACGGGCATCCGCTCATCCTCGTACTACGGACGAGGATGATACGACGTCCGTGATAGGCGGAACACAGGCTGCTGGGAAATTCAGTGTTCCGCCTATCACAGGCGAAGGAGGAGGCGCGGCTTTTGAATTTTACAATGGCCGCCGACGAAGAGGGCACGGGACGGAGGCAAGGCAACGCACGGCACGGGACAGGACGGGACGGGACGGGACGAAGGCAAGGCACGACACGGGACGGAGGCTCGGGACAAAGGCTCGGGACACAGGTAGGCTGGACACACACACACACACACACACACACACACACACACACACACACACACACACACGGATGGATACACACACACACAGGGATGGATGGATGGATGGAGACACACACACACAGGGATGGATGGATGGATGGAGACACACACACACAGGGATGGATGGATGGATGGAGACACACACACAGGGATGGATGGATGGATGGATGGAGACACACACACACACAGGGATGGATGGATGGATGGACACACACACACACAGGGATGGATGGATGGACGGACACACAGGGATGGACGGACACACAGGGATGGACGGACACACACACAGGGATGGACAGGCATGTCTCACCCTCGGCTTATACACGAGTCAATAAGTTTGACAGTTTTTTTGGGGGTAAATTGGGGGCCTCGGCTTATATTCGGGTCGGCCTATACTCGAGTATATACGGTATTTATTTTACCTGCTTTCCCTCTCATCTTCGCCAAATAAATCTCCCTTCCTCCTACTCAGAAATCACTATGGATCTTTATAATACCCCCGTCGTAAGACCGTCTACCCCTAAAACAACATTCACAATGTTATTGCGGTTAATTTAAAGGGAATCAATACCGACCAATTGCATTACATTAACTCCAATATCTCAAAAAAAAAAAAAAAAAAAAGAGGGAGGGAAGGTAGATAAGGGGGAGAGAGAAATTTATTATTTGCTAACAAATAAGTCCACTTGTCTTGAATCCTCCGGCGTTATTCGCTTCCAAATAACCATACAACAGATTATTCATATCATATTAAGAAAGTGCAAGTAGTAAGAAAATGTTGTTTGTTGCCCTGCAGCCACCCTTCTATGTTGGTCAGCTGATAATTAATAGCATCTGTAAGGTATAGCAAATATGAGCACTCTTTAGGCCGTTAAAGGTGTTCCCCAGCAATCTCCAGATATCAGTAAAGTTCAGGTCTAGCAGTCAAGCAGTCGCAGCCAATAGCCTGGGCCCTTACAGCAATATATATGTTCCTCCTGCGTCTGCTATTTAGACATGGCCGATTTCCTCCTGCAGCTATTATTAGCTATATATATGTAGATGAAACTGACCCTTATAGTCAAGGGGACGGGGAGCAGATGGTGCACACTTCAGATAACAGTTCCTTTTTCTTTTCCTTTATTCCCTTTTATTCTCCTCTGATAGCATAGAGTACAACATCAATTCTAGCAGTGTTTTCAAAAAGGAATATTGTCCTTAAGGGAACTTCCTTCAAATCAGTTTGATCGTTTATAGAAGAGGTGGGTTGGGATCCAGCTTACTTACAGGGGATATATCCCCTTATCCAGCATACTGTCCGTGCCCCCATCCGATCTGCCAAGAACATCCCCTGCACCCCATCAAACAGCTTGTCTTACCGCTTGCGTAACTCACTGGGACAACCAGCCTCTCACTGTGGACCGGTGAGCTCAGGCAGGGATCTTTGCTTTCTGAGAGGGGGATGCAGCCCGGGTCTCGACCTGGCGTGTAGCAGCGTTCCGCGGTGCTCTGCCGCTGTTTTCCGAGGCGAATGCTGAGACTGGGATAGAAAAGCCCGCTGTCCTACGTTGCAGCTGCGTTGGTCGGAGGGGGTCAGCCCGGATCGTTGCAGGTAAGTGCAGCGGCGCAGAGCCTCGGCGAGCCGCTCTAGATGGCCCGCAGCCCAGCTGCGGATGTACGGAGGAGCATTGAGAAGGAGGGAGACAGAGCAAGGCCCTCAGGAGGTCCGGACGGACGGCTGTCTCCTACGTCATAGCTCCGCCCCCCAAGAAGCTTGCCTTATGACGGCGTCGCCATTCGTTTAAATGCAGAGCCCGTATGTGACAACATTGCGCTCGGCCTCGGAACAATCAGACTCCGGCGACCATCTGGTCCACTAGAAATCTCTATGATCGCCATCAGGGGTCGGCGGATATTGTATCCGACTCGCTGATGGAAGCGGTGAGTCTGTAGAAGCGTGGGGGGGGGGGGGGGTGTCGTCCTCTCTTGCCATCCATAAGAGCAATCAAGCGACGGACAGCCGCTATGATCATTCTTACAGTGTAAGGAATCGCTGGCACTAAAGGATAATATCTAAATGATGTCTGTAGCTGCAGGCATCATTCAGATATACCCCTGCAAATTCGAAAATTTTCCTGGATGTACCTTGGGCGGGAAGTGGTTAAAAGTGGTTGCATAGTAAAATCCTGTGTATCTGTGCAATCACTGCATAAGCCTTATTATAGGCTTGCCTGTAGTAAAAAGTGATTTATGTTTACAACCACTTGGATGTCCACCCGCCATGTTGCTAGTGCTGTATTTGCAAGATTACAGTGCTGCTAAGAAGAACCAGCTGTAGCAACAGTGCAGGCTGACCCGGGGCCTCGTATGGAATCTGTCAGTCAGCAAAAACATTCAAAAGGTGCCGAGTCTAACTTTAAAGCGACCTTGTTCTATAAGTGGAATCTCAAACAGATACTTGCAAAGCAGAGAGGAGAAACTTATCAGTCCCACTGTCAGTATCCATAAACTGTTTCTTTGGTGGAAACCGGTCCACTGAACGCTACTGAGAAACCATCACTTCTAGGGGTCAGTCTCATGACCTCCTATGTTACTGCTGTCTCCCCCCCGAAGCCCTTTGCTTGGCACCTCAATTCTTTTTTACAAATAAACAGAAGCAAAAATGTTGGCTTACAAAGGTCTATAGATTATGTTTTTAGTTAATTTTTGTCAAAGGAGTTCAGGCTTGCCTTGTTATGCACTGATGCTGCATTTGCTGATTTGTTGGCGCTGAAATCCATGCACAAGAGAAATGCTTTACTTTCAGTAAGTAATGTTCCCACTCAGTTTAGTTGTAGTGTCTTTGAAAAGGCCTGAATGTTGCATCTTGAATTAAAATCAATTAAAATGAAAATTCAAAAGGGTGACATGTTAAACACATACCAGTGAAGCACACACATGTTTTGGCATGAACATAAAGTAAAACTATCGGCAAAACCTTTTTTTATTTTTTGGATAGAGCAAAGGAGGGTAAGAACCCTTGTCAGACTTATTATTATTTTTTTTTTATTTTTTTTGACCATCTGCGTCACATTGTGGAGATTTCCCTTCATTTCCTGTCCCATATCCAAACGGGCAGTGAGAGGAAATCCCTGCAAATTAAGAGAATTCTTTGGGGGACCGCCAGGTCATCAGAGCTAGTGTCTCCATTTGAAGATTGCCTCTCTATTACTTTTCTGGGGACAACCTAAAATTTGGGATTTTTATTTTACAGTTAACTGGTAAACAGGACAAAAAGGTGAATTGCCCTTTTTAGTTTTACTTAAAGGGGTTGTAAAGAGTTTGTTTAAAAAAAAAAAAAAAAAAAAGTTATACTTGCCTCCACTGTGCAGCTCGTCTTGCACAGAGTGGCCCCGAACCTGGTCTTCTGGGGTCCCTCAATGGCTGTCTCCAACCCCCCGCAAGGACTTCTCACGTTCATGCAAGCTCCCTCGCATGGTGAGAAGTGCTTGCTGGCACACTCCCGTGATACAGCCGGCGGCCATAGCTGCTCACTGTATCACTCAGCTCTGTTCTGTCTGTTGGGATGTGCCTGTTTTTGTTTCCCTGCAAAGCAGGGAATAAAAACTGGCACAACCCTTGGTGTAACCAGCGCTGTAAACCCCTTCCCAGCCACTGCCAGTATAATGACAGATGTTTGTTTTTAGCACTGATCACTATTATTGCCACTGGTTCCCGCAAAGTGTCAATAGTAGTAGTGTTAGATTTAAGCCGCACCCCCCCCCCCCCATACTATTGCAGTGCCAAACAAGTGGCTGATTGCTGCCATTACTAGTATAAAAGATAAAAGAAATTCCAGTATATATCCCATAGTTGAATATAACTTTCACACAAACCATTCAATGCGCTTATTGGGATATTTATTTTATTCTTTTAATTTTTTTTTTTTTTGCCAAAAATATGTAGCAGAATACATATTGGCCTAAATTTATAAAGAAATTTTGATCTTAAATTTTTTTTTTTTTATTTAACTTTTTTTAAAATGTTGATCTTTTATAGCACAAAAAAACCCAGTGGTAATCAAATAAGGGAAGCTCTATTTTATTTATTTTTTTATTTTGCGGGGGGGAGCGCGGCAAATAAGAATATTATAGCATATGCAATTGCTACATAGGCCATATTCAAATTTTAAGGTTGAATATATTTTTATTTACGACAACCTTTTCAGAAAAGATTACAAAAGAGTCACTCGACATGAGCTGAAACAACTAGAAATGAGAAGTGGATAAGGGGGGTGTTTTATGTGGGGCTACCTTAATATTAGGTGACTCCTAAACAAGTCTCACCTAATATTAAGGTAGCGCCACATAAAACACCCCCCTTATCCATATCTGAGTGAGAACACTTTTTATGTGTGAGCAGCTTTCTAGAACACAAGATTAGGTTACATTTGGTGAGGTTGTGCGCAACAGTATTGTTAATTTGTATAGAAATGAAAAGTATTGATGAAACTGTAAATTAGTTGCACATAACAGATCCCAGAAGGGAATGGGGTCCACTACAAAATACTGTTTACTGAACGAAACCTCATAAAATGATAGAGGTCCAGAAGTTGAACTGCTGGAAGCAGTCACAAACATACAGAAAGGATCTCCTCCATATGAACCTCGACACATGCTTATATTGCAAAAAATGTTTGACCCCCCAAAAAAGCAAAAGGGGGGGGGGGGGGCTAGTGTGGTTTTTAACTCGTAAAGAGAGACAAAGGGGGTTATTTACGAAAGGCAAATCTACTTTGCACTGAAAGTGCACTTGGAAGGGCAGTCGCTTTAAATCTAAGTGGTAGATCTGCAGTGCAAAGTGGATTTTCCATTGGTAAATAACCCCCTATGTATAAAAAAGATGGAGAAAGAAAGGAAAGAGAGGGAAAGCTTGGTAGACATGGGTTCTCTTGAAGTGAAAATTAAAAAGACCTAGACTTGTTTCTTCAGTCTGTTGCCCAATTTCTAAGAGGTGGAATAATGTATCCAGATGTACCAAGGAGTGGTGAATTGTTCCCACTCGTCAAATTCTCTAGCTTGCATTTCCTCCATGAGCATAAGTCATTAATTTGTTTCAGCTGGCAGATAGTGAGGGAGTGGATGAAGGTAAAAAAACCTTCTCTGTGCACAGCAGCCTCCCCAATACTTACCCAAGTCCCATCTCAATCCAGCGATGTGCAGGAGAGCCTTGGCTCTCTGGGGACTCTCCCTTCTCATTGGTTGGTGTATAAAACTTCCCCAGAGATGACATTTTTTGCTTCTCTGATAGGTTTACTAGTTTTCTCAGAAGTTTGCACTAAAGATGCTTGTAAAATGTTTGTTAGGCTTTTGCTGCAATAGGAGTTATGTTTTTTGTGAGATACTCTCCTAAGGGTTAATTAATTCTAAAGGGATGCAGACACTGAAACTCCTCATTAGAACACTGAATCCTCATGCCCACTGGACATAAAAATGTTGCTTTTACAGGCATTTGGCATGTTTTTTATTTTTATTTTTTCTTCTTTTATTTCAGCCTGTAGAAGCATCTGTATGTTACCCTATGTGTCCATGCACATTTGGGTGTTTCCAAGCCTGTTTGTAGAGGACCATTTACAGACTGAAAAACCCCCATCACAAATGCGTTTTTGAGAGGTGCTTTTGGGTAGAAAAAACGTTTGACGTGCCTACATGCGGCATTTAGATACACCAAGCGTTTTAAAGAGGAAGTAATCTTCCACTGCTGACTTTTACCTATAGGTAAGACTTGCTTATAGGTAGTGTAAATATTTCCTAAACGTGTACGGTTTAGGAGATATTTACATTATATGCAACCAGTGACATCACTGGCGCATGCACTTTGAAGGAACGCCCACCGTTCCTTCCCAGCCCCGTGCCGTGAACAGCGTCTCCCACGCGCATGGTGACGTCATCGTGGCTCCGGCCAAGCTCAGTGCTAGAACATGTGAACCGGTAGAACTCCAGGGAAAATGTTAGCCGTCTCAGTGGTGTGTGGGCGCAACAGGAACAGCTTTGTTCTAAGGTAAGCATTTTATAACGGGCAAGTATGCATGCTAGCACATTATGCCTTTTGTTTTTGTACGTTGTCACACTGACAAATGATCAGTCTATAATTTTAATGTGAGACAGAATAACCTCCAAAAATATTCAGAAAAACGTATTTAAAAAAAGTTACCCATTGATTTGCATTTTAAGTATTTAACCTCTCTGCAAAACATGATTTAGTAAAACTCTGGTGGAAAAACCCTTGTTGGCAATTGCAGAGGTCAGACATTTCTTTTAGTTGTCCACCAGGTTTGTACATATCTCAGGAGGGATTTTGTCCCACTTCTCTTTGCAGATCCAAGTCATTAGGGTTTCGAGGCTGATAATTGGTAACTCGAACCTTCAGCTCCCTCCCCATATTTTATATGGGATCAAGGTCTGGAGACTGGCTCGGCCACTCCAGAACCTTAATGTGCTTCTTGAGCCACTTCTTTTGTTGCCTTGGCCGTGTGTTTTGGGTCATTTGTCATGCTGCAATACCCATTTTCAATGCCCTGGCTAAGGGAAGGAGGTTCTTGCCCAAGATTTGGATGGACATGACCCATTGTCCCTTTGATACAGTAAAGTTGTCCTGTCCCCTTAGCAGAAAAACGCCACCCAAAGCATAATGTTTTCACCTCCCATATTTGTGTGGGGATGGTGTTCTTGGGATCATAGGCAGCAGTCCTCCTCCAAACAGTGTGTTGAGTTGATGCCAAAGAGCTTGATTTTGGTCTTACTCTGACCACAATACTTTCACCCAGTTCTCGGAATCCTTCAAATGTTCATTAGCAAACATTAGATGGGCCTGTACATGTGCTTTCTTGAGCAGGGAGACCTTGCAGGATTTCAGTCCTTAACAGCGTAGGGTGTTACCAATTGTTTTCTTGGTAACTATGGTCCCAGCTGCCTTGAGATGATTGACAAGATTCTCCCATGTAGTTCTGGGGTGATTGCTCATGCTTGTCTTGTAGCCCATTCCATCCTTATGTAGGTGTACAATCTTGTCCCTGACATCTTTGGACAGCTCTTTGGTCTTGGCCATGGTGAGAGATTCCTCAGGGCCCGGCCAGTGCACGATTTGGCACTCCCACTTTTTGCCACTTCACTTTTGTGCGTGTTTTTTCATTGGATGAAGGGGGTGGGTCCTCGGGCTTACCCTGACATGTAGGGGGAGGATGTGTGGCCTTCTGGTTCCTTCCTCCCTGCCTCTGGGTGGGGGGGGGGGGTCTCTTAGGGAGAGCTCCCCTGACCTAGTATTTGGGGATGTCTTCGGCTGTCCTGGAAGAAAGGGGTTTGCCAGGCCTCCTGGCTAGGCAGACCATGTAAACCTATGTCCCCTAAGGAGCCTTGTGCCCTTGGGGTCAGGGTACGATTATCAGTTATTTTGGTGGTTCATTTCAGGATGTACGTTCATCTTGGAGCAAACTAATTTCAAAACTTTACTTTAGAAGTTCATTTATTGATGCTAAAACAAACTATGCAGTCAAGATGGAAAGATAATTGATTGGAAAAGTCGTGTGTATCGTGTGCTAAAATCTGCTTGAATGTGGCAAACATTCCAGTCACTTGCCTTCCAAATGTTGTGGATCTTCTGTGAAGATCCTTTTTAGGCCTTATCCATACAAGACATCTTGCAAACTCTCCTAGAAGCCGTCCTCCTGGCAATAAAAACACCTGACACTTGTAAAGGTGTATATCAAGTTTAGGTGTGTTTACAGGCTTCAAGCACTTGGGCGTTTAAATCTTTTCATTGGCCAGAATAATAATTTATTCTGGCCATTGAAATTATCCTGTATCATGCCGCCTCCTGCCATAGGTGGAGTGATAACAAATGCACTCTCCTTGAGACTGCAACAGTCGGCGATATTTGAATAGAAGATTGTTAACCACTTGACCACTGGGCACTTAAACACCCTTAATAACCAGACCAATTTTCAGCTTTCGGTGCTCTCGCATTTTGAATGACAATTACTCAGTCATGCAACACTGGACCTATATGAAATTTTTTTTCCTTTTTTTTCACACAAATAGAGCTTTCTTTTGGTGGTATTTAATCACCGCTGGGTTTTTTATTTTTTGTGCTATAAAAGAAAAAATACCAAATTCTGTAAAAAAATAAAAAATAAAAAATGAAGTTTTCTTTGTTTCTGTTTAGCAGATTAGTAATTTTTTCTTCATAAATTTTGGCCAAAATTTATACCACTACATATCTTTGGTAAAAATAAGTACAAATTGGTGGATATTATTTGGTCTTTGTGAGAGTCCACAAGCTATGGTGCCAATATCTGAAAATTGATCACACCTGAAGTACTGACGGCCTATTTGAATTCTTGAGACCTTAACATGCCAGAAAAGAACAAATACCCCCCAAATGACCCCTTTTTGGAAAGAAGACATTCCAAGGTATTTAGTAAGAGGCATGATGAGTTTTTTGAAGTTGTCATTTTTTCCCACAATTCTTTGCAAAATCAAGATTCTTTTTTACTTTTATTTTTTTTATTTTTTTCACAAAATTGTCATATTATCAGGTTATTTCTCACACACAGCATATGCATACCACAAATTACACCCCAAAACACATTCTGCTATTACTCCCGAGTATGGCGATACCACATGTGTGAGACTTTTACACAGTGTGTCCACATACAGAGGCCCAACATGCATGGAGCGCCATCAGGTGTTCTGGAGCACCCAGGACAATTCTGACATTTCTCTCCTACATGTAAAAATCATCATTTATTTGCTAGAAAATTACATAGAACTCCAAAACATTATATATGTTTTTTTAGCAAACACCCTGGAGAATACAATGGTGGTCTTTGCAACTTTTTATCTCGCACGGTATTTGCGCAGTAATTTTTCGAATGCTTTTTTTTGGAAAAAAAAAAGTTTTGTGCTTAAAAAAAAAAACGGTAAAGTTAGCCCAATTTTTGCAAAATGTGAAAGATGAAGTTACACCGAGTAAATAGATACCGTATATACTCGAGTATAGGCCGACCCGAATATAAGCCGAGGCCCCCAATTTACCCCCAAAAAAACTGGCAAACTTATTGACTCGTGTATAAGCCGAGGGTGAGACATGCCTGTCCATCCCTGTGTGTGTGTCCGTCCATCCCTGTGTGTCCGTCCATCCCTGTGTGTCCGTCCATCCCTGTGTGTCCGTCCATCCCTGTGTGTCCGTCCGTCCATCCCTGTGTGTCCGTCCGTCCATCCCTGTGTGTCCGTCCGTCCATCCCTGTGTGTCCGTCCGTCCATCCCTGTGTGTCCGTCCGTCCATCCCTGTGTGTCCGTCCGTCCATCCCTGTGTGTCCGTCCGTCCATCCCTGTGTGTCCGTCCGTCCATCCCTGTGTGTCCGTCCATCCATCCCTGTGTGTGTGTGTGTCCATCCGTGTGTCCATCCATCCATCCATCCATCCCTGTGTGTGTGTGTGTGTCTCCATCCATCCATCCCTGTGTGTGTCCGTGTGTGTGTGTGTGTGTGTGTGTGTGTGTGTGTGTGTGTCCAGCCTACCTGTGTCCCGAGCCTGTGTCCCTTGCCTCCGTCCCGTGCCTTGCCTCCTTGCCTCCGTCCCGTGCCGTGCCTTGCCTCCGTCCCGTGTCGTCCCGTGCCGTGCCTTGCCTTGCCTCCGTCCCGTGCCTTGCCAGGATCGCCGCTCTTCGTCGGCGCCTCGGCGGCCATTGTAAAATTCAAAAGCCGCGCCTCCGCCTTCGCCTGTGATAGGCGGAACACTGAATTTCCCAGCAGCCTGTGTTCCGCCTATCACGGACATCGTCTCATCCTCGTCCGTAGTACGAGGATGAGACGATGTCCGTGATAGGCGGAACACAGGCTGCTGGGAAATTCAGTGTTCCGCCTATCACAGGCGAAGGCGGAGCCGGAGGCGCGGCTTTTGAATTATAGAATGGCCGCTGTCTGTCTGCTCGACACGCTGATCGGGCAGGCAGACAGCGATGACTCGAGTATAAGCCGAGGGGGGCACTTTCAGCCTCAAAAAAGAGGCTGAAAATCTCGGCTTATACTCGAGTATATACGGTACCTAATATGTCACTCTTCAAAATTGCACACGCTCGTGGAATGGCGCCAAACGTCGCTACTTAAAAATCCCCATAGGCGACGATTTAATTTTTTTTACTGGTTATATGTTTTGAGTTACAGAGGAGGTCTAGGGCTAGAATTATTGCTCTCGCTCTAACGTTCGCAGCGATACCTCACATGTGTGGTTTGAACACCGTTTTCATATGTGGGCGGGACTTACGTATGCGTTCGCTTCTGCATGCGAAAAATTTTTTGATCACTTTTATTCCTATTACAAGGAATGTAAACATCCCTTGTAATAGGAATATGGCATGACAGGTCCTCTTTACAGTGAGATGTGGGGTCAATAAGACCCCGCATCTCACCTCTAAGCTGGGAAGCCTGGAAAAAAAAAAAAAAAGATTCTGGCTTTGATCGTATTAGCGATTCGGTAGAAGCACCGGAGGGCGGCGGGAGGGGGGGGGAAGGGATGTCTATGGCTGGGTATGGCTGGGTATCTCAGAGTATGGCTGGGTATCTCAGAGTATGGCGTTGCAGGGTGTTGCAGGGTGTTGCAGGGAATCGAGGGGTTAATTTTCGGTGAGCAGCGATGTGGGCACTGCAGATGCAGCCCACATCGCTGCTGACACCGATCTCTTCCTCCTCCGCTGTACCGATCAGTACAGAGAGGGGGAGGGAGGAACCGGCGTCATAACATGACTCCGGCTTGTTTAGAAGTGATCACTCCGTCATTTGACGGAGCGATCACGTGGTAAACGGCCGCGATGAGCGGCCGTTTACCGTGATTCGTGATGCGCTGGGTCCACTGGACTCAGCGGTCACGGATGCTCTCGAGTGCGCGCCCCAGGGGGTGCGCGAGAGCAGAATTCTGGGAGGCCGTTAATTAACGGCCTCTCAGAGTTAAACAACCGCCCTGAAGCTGTTAATCGGCAATGGCCGGTTGTTAAGTGGTTAATAAAGGTCAGTTTATTACTAAAATAAGTGTTTTATATGGACACATTTGTTCTGCAGTGGTTACTGGGCAGTGTTCAACGTGCATAAAAACTCACTGAAACACACGTAAATCGATTTAAATTTGTCTCTGCAAGTGAAATCTGCATGGTTTTTCCATCAATTTTTATGAATGTATGGTGTGAACAAGCAAGCATGTACAGCTCCTCTTCTTAATGCCAGCAATGTTTCTCCTAAATGTAATTAAGCCACACATGCACAGCTTGGTGTATGTTTTCCATGAGCTATGTCATCCTGGGCCAGCCCATTGAGATGGCTAAAATGCCAGACTGGGTTCAGATGTCTGCCCTAGTGACAGAGCTGGAGGGTGTCAGATCACTCGAGGGGAGGTAAGCATAGTGCAACTTGGGTATGCTTTAACCCTTTTGCTGCCAGAGCCATGTTGCAAACCTGTTTTTAAAAAAAAAATTGGGTCCAAAAGATTCTAAAGGCTTGTGTGGGGTGTTTTTTTTTTTTTTTTTTTTCCATCTCCATCCTTGCCTGCTTTGTGCAGTGGTTCTGCACAAAGCAGCTCAGATCTTGCTCCTTGGGCCCCTCACCAGCATGCCTGGCCCCTCACTCCTTTCCTAGTGCCCCCATGGCTAGCAGCTTGCTATGGGGGCACCCAAGTCGAGCTGCTGCTGTGTGTCCATTAAGACACCTGAGCGGTGGCTTAGCCCTGCCCCCCCTTTCTCCTTATTGGCTTGTTTAACAGAGGGAGCCAATGGTGCCCACTGCTCTCAGCCAATGAGGAGGGAGGGTCCCTCAACTTTGTGACTCTTGTGTAACATTGCTGGATCAAGATGGGGCTCAGGTAAGTATAAGGGTGCTGCACACCGGTTTTTGAATAAAGATAAACTTTTGCCTTTTTAACCACTTGGAGATTATTTTTAAATCTTCCAAAACATTATGGTGGTTCCAAATTTTGTATTTCTCTGTAATTCACCGTCCGACACAGCTCCTCTTAGCCATTGGGTTGTTTCGGTCGGTGAATTACAAAGAAAAGGATTTTATGGCGAGTACAAAAAATCCTATTATCCTGCAGTATAGAGGTGCATTGGAATTTCGGGGTCTTAAGCATTGTGCCAAAAAACAAGTGATTTTTGCCACGATTTTACTGTGCTAAAAAAGGCATCATAACATGGTGTCAGGAACCATAAATCGGACTGAGACAGAAGTGCAGGAAAAATCACACTAATATAATGGTAAAGTTATTAACGGAGCAAACTTACTGAAAACCTAGCCAGAGTTCGGTAACCGGAAAGAATAGTCAGACAAGCCAGGGATCAGAGTACTTCTGAACAAGCCAGGCAATCAGGAAACCAGAGATTGGCATAGTGGCACAGGATCAGGAACCAGAGGATCTGAACTGAGCAGCTTAAGAAGCCAACAGGACTGACTAGCAGGCTATCACCAGGTAAGTCACTGGCCCCTTTCACTCCAGTGTGGCTGCAGACCGCCGCTAAAATGACGGTAAAGTGCCGCTAAAAATAGCCGACGCCCGCACTGCCCCAGTGTGAAAGGGGCCTTATTGATGCGTTCTTGCAGTACAGGTCAGTGTGAAGACATTCATAGAATTTAAAGCAGGGGTTGACAAATTTGCTTGGAATCTAGGAGCCAGCTTAAAAAGTTAGGAGCCAGGTCCGTGATGGCGATCCGGACCTGTCCCTGGCCTGACATGGAGACGAGTGAGGGGAAGATAGCAGCGCCGTCGCCGCCCCCCCCCCCCCCCCGTCTCCAAGTCATTGCCCATAGCTCTTAGAGGGACATTTTATTTTTTTTTTTCAAATGACAATTTTTTTTTTCAATTGCATTTTAGTGTAAATATGAGATCCGAGGTCTCTCTGACCCCAGATCTCATATTTAAGAGGACCTGTCATGCTTTTTCTATTACAAGGGATTTTTACATTCCTTGTAATAAGAATAAAAGTGACACAACTTTTTTTTTTTTTTTTAAAAGAACAGTGGAAAAAAAAAAAGTTAAAATAAGCAGAAAAAATAATAATTTTTAAACGCGCCCTGTCCTGCTCGCATATAAAATCGGTGTTCGAACCACACATAGGAGGTAGCGCCGTGATCGGTAGAGCGAGAGCAATAATTCTAGCCCCAGACCTCCTCTGTAACTCAAAACGTGCAACCTGTAGAATTTTTTTAAACGTCGCCTATGGAGATTTTAAAGGGTAAAAGTTTGTCGCCATTCCATGAGCGGGTGCAATTTTAAAGCGTGACATGTTGGGTATCAATTTACTTGGCGTAACATTATCTTTCACAATATAAAAAATAATTGGGCTAACTTTACTGTTGTCTTATTTTTTTATTAACTAAATTATTTTTCCCAACAAAAGTGCGCTTGTAAGTCCACTGCACAAATACGGTGTGACAGACAGTATTGCAACAACCACCATTTTATTCTCTAGGGTGTTAGAATAAAAAATATATATAATGTTTAGGGGGTTCTAAATAAAGGGAAGAAGAGGCAGGTAATATAAAACAGGCAAAGGAAACTTTGCAGAGGAAATTAGCATTGCTGGTTTGTCATACCAACAGCGACCACAAGAGGGCGCCAGATTCCATAGGGAATCACAGGACCGCAGAAGGCCTCAAAGCCGCGGCCTAAATTTTCGGCCGCCGGCGGAACGGCCCGACGCGATCATGCTGGGGGGGTCCACAGAGACAGGATACCCCCAACTGTGCTGCCCCAGGCGCGAGGTCGCTATTTCTAGTCGCCAATGCGACCTGGCGCCCGGGTTTTGTCGAGCCCTGATTTAAAGGGATGTATTTTCCTTGAGCTTTTCTTGCACTAAAGGTGCAGATAATGGCATAAATTCATATTAACTTAAATTCATGATATTAAAAAGTTGAATATAATACAGTTCTTTGAATTTAAAAAATAAAACTGTCATTTTCAGTTTTGGTCAAGTGCATCCTGAATTTTTGGGTGACAAAGTGTTATATTATCCAATTTTTTCTAAGATATTAAAGGCCACGTTCACCTTTTTGAACATGTTACATGTTTCCCTGTTTTTAGGGTGGAACATGTAACACGATTGGGCACCTGCAGCCTTTCCCTGCTCAACCCTCCTTGTGACGACAGGCAGGGAATGAAGTGTGGTGGGGTTTTTTATTTTTCATCATATGGAGGTTTTTCTTTCTTCTCAGAAGTCCATTCCTTAGCTCAGCCCCTACCCTCCCGGAAAAATCATCATAGTGCTTTCCTCTTCTGGAAGTATCTAATTACTCCCTATGGCTCCTCCACCCCTTTTTATTACTTAATGCACCTGCCGGGGTAGGAAAGAAGAGAAATACTATAGTGTCACTTGGATGATGTCTTCTGGGGCTTCTGACCTCATAGCTCCCAGCAGCTGTTTTAGGCCTCTTTAGATGTCTCCCCAAAGGATGCCTTTACAGATAAATCGCATTCCAAATTTTTTTTTTTTAAATGTACATGTCTGCTTTCCAAACATTCACTGGTGGTGGCTCGATCACTCATTTAAATTGATACTTCAGACAGCGTGGTGTCTGAAGCAGGTGCCCTTCCCACAGACAACCCTGTGATGGCAGCCAGCTCTTCTGGGTCAGTGGTGCCCCTGGACGCTTTGTTGGCAGTCCTGGAGTGATTCGTTTCCAGGGTGGAAGTAGCATGCGGGCGCAAGGCGGTTAAAAACGTCCCTTTCCCCCTCCATCTTCCGAGACACTCTGATCTGGACTCGGGGGCCCACTGTAGTGGGTGGCCCCTGTCTTGACGGTTAGGATGAGGCAGTGCCTGACCTTTCGGAGTGAGGTGGAATCTTCTGCATCTGTTGCTGCACATGAGAAGGCGTTAGTGGGGGCACTTATCATGGTGGTGCAGGATACTTTGAAAATTGAGGCTACGGCTGGGGCATCCGCTGAGGTATTGGTCCCATTTTTGGGTCTCCCGAGCCGGTCCGCTCCGCTAACGTTTTTCCTTATCTGTCCTATTTTGATAAGTTCATTTACAAGGACTGGGAACGGTTGCAGCATTCTTTATCAGTTGCAAGGCAGTTTTTGGTGCGCTACCCCTTTGAGGAGAGTTTATTGAAAAACTTAATCCCAAATTAAGCATTTAACAATGTAATTTCTTGAGATAATTTTAGGGCGGGATTAGAAGTGGGTAGGGTTTGGGTGGGGCAACTGGTGGTGAGTAACTCCTAAGGCTTGGCTAGTAGCTCGGGACTTGAAATTTTGAGGTGTGTGAGATAATATATAGATCTCAACACACACACAAACATATATAAATTTTAATGTTATACTGGTAATAGCAATGATTAGCGACTTGTAGTGGGACTGTGATAGTGAGGTGGACGATCTGACGCTAACAGACCCTTGGTCGGAAGTACACTAATACAGTGATAAGATAATGACAGTGGCTGGGAAGGGGTTGACATCAAGGGGCAATCAAAGGATTAAGTGTGTCTCACAAGTGTAATATGTGCTGCTTTTACTTACAGATCTGGTTGATTTTTCTCCCTTAACAAAGGTGGATAACTGCACTGTAAATCCTATATAGTATTACATTTAGAAAGCAGAAACTCTGCTGTGAGATATGCACAGTCTCAAATAATAACTTGTATAGAATTGCTCTAAAAAATGCCAATAAAAAAATGTTGGAAAAAATAAGATATATTTAAAGTCCAAATGTGGTTAAAAAAAAAAAAATCTCCTTTTCAACTGTATCCACACCATCCATAACCATAAAGTGTGTGATCCTTTAAGTTACCACTTCCACCTTTTTAAAGAGTCTTTGCTTACCAGCTTGCACGGACCTCCTGTTATGGAAGGTCAGTGACGCTTGCGGTTCAAAACCCAGCCAGGGCCTTTATCCATCCAAGGGAACTTGTGGGGCATAAAGATTCCCCCTCAAGATGGCACGATCACAGGAAATCAATAAATAAAATGTATATTATTAAAAAAAAATTTGTGTCAAGAAAAAAATTGCACTTACATTAAGACTTTAAGATCGCATTTGTAATGCACAAGCCAGCCAGCTAAGTCATAACAGCCCATCCTTCCAGGATGCGAGAAGCTCAGTGACATCAGCACGCTGCTTCGTCCAATGCGTTTTGTCACACAATGACGTCCGGGGCACCCTGGGAGAAGAGACGGGCCAATCAGCAGGCCTCGGCTATAAATCTTTGGCCAGGACCTGCTGACAAAATCCTGCTGGAGCCAGTGACTGTGCGGGTTAGCAGGGGTGCACGCATATGGGACCCAAACCCAGAACAGGCTGGATGATTATGTACAGTGAGTGGCGGGCAAACAGAGGGTTGTAAAAATGAATCTCAACCATGTTTTTACCCCAACCGCAAGTGTAAAACTTGGCCTTAAAGCAGTGTTTCTCAACGGCAGTCCTCAAGACGCCCCAACAGGTCATGTTTTCAGAATTTCCCTCAGATGGAATGGCTGTGGTAATTTCTAAGGCAGTGAAACTGATCAAATCACCTTTTCAAAAATAATGGCAAGCCTGAAAACATGACCTGTTGGGATTCCTTAAGGACTGGCTTTGAGAAAAACTACCTTGGAGTATACATGTACTTTGCTGCCATGCTTTGAGTGTGTTCTTGGGAGTGTCTTAACCTACCTTTCCCCCCCCCAAAAATACAGATTTTTAGGAGTGACAGATTCACACTCATTGATGCATTGCACAGTCAATAGAGTTGCAGCAAGGTCCCTGACCTCGCACACAAGGATATTGCCACACATTGGACGCTGAATGCTGTCTTTGCGATTCAAATACTAAAGTAATATAATTTTCATAATCTATTCTATTTCATAATGTAAATTAATTTATTGTGACAGCCCCACTTGAAAGGGTAATTACTCATTCACCTTACATTATACTTTCCTTTAATTATTTTCCAGCACTAAAATTAATTTATTGGAACTTTTTATATCATATGCTCCATTTAGTCTGTATTGTTAAATTTTTCTGCTGTAATGGAGATAGCAGTCAGAAGTGGGGCTGGACAATTCCCAGGAGCTGGCTAGCCAGCGGGCCTAAAAAAAGTGTGTCTGGGTCTAACTTTATTTTCTATTGTAAGTAGAAGCTTTTATTCCCTGCTGTAAAAACAATGCATGCTGTTTTTTTGATTGGATTCCCTTATTCATTTGTTCTATTTTGGGCTAATAGACATATGCAGTATTAATCGGGTACCACTGATATTTAAATTGGAAAATTGAATCAAAAGCTGTTTCATAGCCAGGCATAGGTTACTCCCATTATTTCTTCATCAATTAAGCAGGTAAAAGGTGTGGAGTTGATTGTAAGTGTGGTATTTGCATTTGGAATCTATTGCTGTGAACCTACATCATGCATTCAAAGGAGCGGTCTATGCAAGTTAAACAGGTCATTGTAAAACTTCAAACAAATCCATCAGAGATGGCAGCAACATTAGGAGTGACCAAACCAAAGTTTGGTGGATTCTGAGGAAAGAACGCACTGGTGAGCTGAGCAACATAAAAAGGCCTGGACATCCACGGAAGACAACAGTGGTGGATGATCGCAGGATCCTCTCCGTGGTAAAGAGAAACCCATTCACAACATCCAGACAAGTGAAGGACACTCTCCAGGGAGTGGGCATATCATTGTCAAAGTCTACAATCAAGAGAAGACTCCGCAAGAGCAAATACAGAGGGTTCACCACAAGGTGCAAACCATTCATAAGCCTGAAGAATAGAAAAGCCAGATTAGACCTTGACAAAAAAAAGCCAGACCAATTCTGGAAAAGCATTGTTTGGGCGCATAACATTAATCTGTACCAGAATAACAGGTAGAAAAAAGTGTGGAGAAGGCTTGGAACTGCTCATGATCCAAAGCACACAATGTCCTCTATAAAACATGGTGGTGGCAGTGAAATGGCATGAGCATGCATGGCTTCCATTGGCACTGGGTCATTGATGTTTATTGATGTTGTGACAGAAGCGGCCGGATTAATTCTGCAGTATTTAGAGATCTGTCAGCCCAGATTGAGCCAAATGCAGCAAAGTTGATTGGATGGCGCTTCACAGTACAGATGGCCAATGAGCCAAAACACACGGCAAAAGCAACCCAGGAGCTTTTTGAAGGAAAAGTGGAATATTCTGCAATGGCCGAATCAATCACCTGATCTCAACTCAATTGAGCATGCATTTCACTTGCTGAAGGCAAAACTAAAGGCAAAAAGACCACAAACCACTGAAGACAGCTGCAGTTAGAGCCTGGCAAAGCATCAAAAGAGGAAACCCAATCTTTGGTAATGTCCATGGGTTCCAGACTTCAGGCAGTCATTGCCACGAAAGGATTCTCCACAAAATATTAAAAATTAACATTTTATTTATGATTCTATTCATTTGTTAAATTACATTTGAGCCCCTGAAAATGGGGGGACTGTATTTAAAAATAGTTTCAGTCCCTAAATTTGTTCTTGATATTTATGTTCAACCCTTTGAATTTAAAGATGAAAGTCTGCACTTCAAATATATATGACAGAACTGGACTCTGTCACTATCAAGTAAAGCTGCACGATTAATCGTCAAGAATTGTTTATAGTGATTTTTATTCCCCCCTCCATTTTTTTTTTTTTTTTTTTTTTCCCCCTGTTGGGATCAATCTTTCATGTACAGAGAATTTTTCTCTCTGCCTTCAAAAGTCAGTCTGGGCAGTCTGCCAAGTTTTAAAACATTCTATCAATGGAGTTCTATCAAGTCTAAACATTGTATCAATTTGTCTTTTATGTCAAAGGAGTGTATTTAAATTAGAAACATTTAACCATTTAAACACTAAACCTTTTTCTGACAGTTGTTGTGTTTTATCCCCCCCACATTAGAACCGCCAAAAAATAAGTGTGTGTGTGTGTGTGTGTGTATATATATATGTGTGTGTGTGTGTGTGTGTGTGTATATGTATATATATATATATATATATATATATATATATATATATATATATATATATATATATATATATATAAATTCATATTCTAGAAATCATAGAGAATAAAATGGTTGTTGCATTATTTTATGTCGCACAGTCTTTCAAATGCAATTTTGTTTTTTTTTAATTAAAAAACCAAAAACTAACCAGTAAAGTTTAGCCCAAATATTTTTTTTGTATAATGTGAAAACTTTTACGCCGCAAGAGTTGTGAGTGAATCGTGATCTTTATTCTAAGTAAAAAAAATAAAAATTGTGATTCTCATTGCCCAGAATTGTGCAGCTCTACTATAAAGGTGGTCAAAGGACAAAGGTTGTGCACATTGACTCTGTGCAGGACTACAGAGTGTAGCTGTGGACAGGCCCGTCTTTAATATTGATTGGGCCCTGGGCAAAACTGGTTGCCTGAGGTTACAGCACACATTATGGCTCACTGATTTGTTGCTAGAGGTTAAAGCACATCATCTCCTTATCACTGCACATCGTGGATTGGGGAGGTGAGCAGACCCATCAATAGAAAACTCCTATGGATCCTAGAACTCTTAGGATCAGTAGTAGTGCTGTGGGGGAGGGGGGGGGTGTGATGAATGGCAATGCTGATTTTTATTTCCCCCCCCCGACTACCAATATATATTTCAACACTGGCCACCAATGTAATAGGGGTTTACGCTGACCACTAATGGAATGGAAGCATTCACAGTAACCACCAATGTAAGGAGAGATATACACTGACCATTAATATAAGGGGAACATTCACACTGGCCACTAGTGTGAATGAAAGGATTCTGCACCAAGCACAAATTTAATGAGATTTACACTGACCACCAATGTAACAGACATTTAGCCTGTGTTCATATTTGTGTGTTGGGAACGCATGCAAAATCCCTTTCCTGACACCACAGAAACTTGCTGCCCTTTAGCAGATACACAGCAGTACCATCAGTGGTTAATGACACCCTAGCACATCTGCTGACATGTGCCTTGGCACCATATGGTTTTGAAAAAGGGTTAGTGACTTTCTTCAGCATTTGTAGCGCATAGAGCAGCCCATTGACATGAATGGGCTGCCCTACACACTGCCTACATCTTTATCCATCCTGTCAGTACACCTTTGCATCCTAAAACCCCCTGCTAACCTTTAACTCCAAACCTCCCTCATCTTCTACACTCCAATCCCCCTCCCCTTTAACTTGACCTGCCTCTTCTGCTCATCTTTGCACCCACCTTCCTAACCTCTACACATCCCTTGATCACCTGTGCACCCCAAACTGTAATGCCTTCTCTGCCTACATGCCTACCTCTCCACATCCCACACTACCCCCCCCCCCCTCCCAATTTGCTGGTGGATGTTGGGCTTAATGACCACGGTCATATACATATACATATGAATATGAATGCCTCCTCTATTTACATATGAATGCTGGTTTATTTACATGTAAATGCATGGTCTGCAGGTGAGTCACCCATACACAATGGGGCAGAGCTGGGCAGCATTAGTAGCGGCACTTCACACTGAGATATTGGGACACAGGACTAAAACTTCAATGGGCAAGGGAATTTAAACCAGGATAGTTGGCATGTATGAGGCACTACTTTTGGGCCCCACAACAATGACGGGGCCCCTTTTTCCCTGCCTTAAAGACGGCCCTGGCTGTGGAGTAGAGAAAACTGCTTGTGCAGCTTTCTCCAGATTTTGGTATACCTGAATGGTGCTCTGTAGTTTGGAGATTACATTAGTGTCTTGGGTGGGTCAGAATCTCCAACCCTGTGTCCAGGTTTTGTGGATGACCAGCAAGGTGTGCCCTCAGATGCATATGGGTCATAGGATGCAAATCCACTGCACAGAACAGGTATGTAGAACATGTTTGTTATTTTTAAAGGGGGGGGGGGGGGACTTTTTAGTATCACTTTTAATATATTGCAGATAAGGTGACTGCTATCCAGATGTTTGATCTCTGTGCTTGAATTAGGGCTGGTTCACACAAGGATGCAGTTGACCAGAGCACGTTCATTCCATGCTTACCTGCATGTTGTATTAGGTATTCTTCACCTCGTTGTGTGAAAAAATGGGTCATGCTGCATTTGCCTGCAGTGTATTGCAACGCACATTCCCTGGAATTCAGAGTGTCGTAATCGGTGGATTTCTTAAAACTGGAGCACTCAGAATCTGGTGCAGCTGTACATAGAGGCCTGATTGGCTAATAACGTCGGCTTGTTTAATTAAGCTTTGACAATACAACCTGGAAGCCGATTTGGTTTCTATGCAGAGCTTCACTAGATCTTTGCACTCTCCAGTTTTAGTAAATCAACCCCAGTGTGACAGATGGCAGAACTCCTTTATGTGCCGGTATGATGTATGTATATAAATTTTGCTGCAAGCATCTCTCCTGCAAACGGGAATTTCTAAGGCAGATAAGCTATTTGGAGAAGTTGGGAGAGAGGGAAATTTGTCAAATATCCATTACAGATGAGTGTAAAGACAAATTTAGTTGCAGAATTTTCCCAAAGATGTGACAGGAGTTGTAACCACACGTGTCAAAATCGACAATTTACTCCTAACATGAAAGGTCTTATTTTCCTCTACTTTCCTTGTCAATGCTATGGCGGTATTTCTTTATGAATTTGTTGCACCGTTGGCTGGTACCATACAGTGAACTTGTGAGGTGTCATATATTAATTACTTGATTTTGTTAGATGCATCGTTTAGAACAATGAAAAAGTTGCAGGGGTTTCATAATTTTTTTTCGTGCAAAGCTTACAAATGCCTTACTGTCACAAATGCCTTGTGCAACCCCCCCCCCATTGTGTGCTGGGTAAGGTGGCAGAAAAACTACCCTTTTTGTAATTCTCTGCTAGCTTTTGCCTCTGACAGTTGTATACACGTAGAAGAATTTAAAAAAAGCTACTTGTGACACTCCTCCCATAGCTAGTGAAGAATTCATAATCTGCATACTTGTAGGGGTAGGTAAACTGAGTGCCCAGCATCCAATTAGAAGTCAACACATTTTGGGGGGAGCAAATACCCCCCCCCCTTCAGGGCTGCTGCTGTATGTTAACTACTCCCCCCCCCCCCCCCCCCCCCCCAGGTACGTCATATGACGTCTTTGACTTTGTGGGGGTATATCTGAATGATGCCTGCAGCTACCGGCATCATTCAGATATCCTCAGCTTTTTCAGACGGCGATTCCCTGCACCATAAGAACGATCATAGCGGCTGTTCCCCAAACTTGAACGTTCTTACGCGTGGCCAGAGGGGACTTCTACTGACTCACCGCCGCTTCCATCGGTGAGTCAGACACAGGATCCGCCGGCCCCAGATGGTGACGATAGAGATTTCCAGTGGACCAGATGGTCGCCGGAGTCTCTAATTTGTTCAGAGGCCGGGTGTGACGTTATGACGTCATGCTCAATCTCTGTATTTAAACGGATGCCGCTGCCTCAACTGAGAAGCCGACATCATTTTTATTTCAGGCTTCCCAGCCTAAAGGTAAAATGTGGGGTCTTATTGACTATAAAGAGGACCGATCGTGCTATTTTGCTATTACAAGGGATGTTTAGATTCCTTGTCATCGGAATATAAGTGATTTATTATTAATTTTTTTTTTTTTTTTTTTTAAGTATCAAACTAAAAAAAAGAAAAGTAATATTTAACAATAATAAAAAACTATTTAAAGTGACCATGTTCCCATGTGCTTGCACTTAGAAGCAAATGCATATGTAAGTCCTACCAACATATGAAAACAGTGTTCAAACCACACAATAATTCTAGCTCTAGACTTCCTCTGTAACTCAAAACATGTAACCAGTAAAAAAAATTAAAGCTATGGGGATTTTTAAGTACAAAGTGCGTGTGCATTTTGAAGCGTGGCATGTTGGATATCTATTTACTTGCCGTAACTTCATATTTCACATTATGCAAAAAAATTGGGGTAACTTCTTCTTTTTTTTTTTTTTTTTTTTTTTTTTTATTTATTTTCCCCAAAAGAAACGTGTTTGAAAAATTGCTGCACAAATAACGTGCAAGATAAAAAGTTGCAACGACCGCCTTTTTATTCTCTATGGTCTTTGCTAAAAAAAAAATATATAGATAGATATATGTGTATATATGTATGTTTGGGGGTTCAATGTATTTTCTAGCAAACAAATTATGAATTTTACATGTAGGAGAGAAATGTCAGAATTGGCCTGGATGGGAAGTGGTTAATGGTGAGTGGGAATAGATCCCAAATTGGTCTGTCTGTGGGATAGTTGCTGGTTCCTTTGGTGGCAGCATAGTCTTCATACTTGTCACAGGTCCGTGTACAATTATTGCCTTTGGATCACTATAAAAGCCGGACAACTTGCATTTAAAAAAAAAAAAAAAAAAAAAAAAGTATTGAGGGAAATTTTGGTGCTGTTGTAATTTGCTTACATGTTTTGTGATTTTTCTATGTTTCCTGCAGGGACGCATGGAAGTCATTGGGCGATTACAGTCAGCAGCAGGCAATGCGTGAATATATAGAGACTATAAAAAAACTTGATCCAGACTGGAGCCCAAAGGTATGTGAAAGAGAAACTTTTGTAATCCTGTATGTAAGGTATTCTTTTAACTCCCGTTCCATGCTCTTCTAGTCTTATACACCTTCATCTGATTGGGATGTCATTGATTTCCTGTAAGCTTCTGTTTCTCTCACTTCTGTGTCTTCTGTAAGCATTACTTGCGACAGCTGGACAGCTATGGGCCAACCAAAGTACAGCACATAGCATTGGAAGTGCATGTTATCGCATGCTGCATCATCAGCAGGTTTGGTAAATGACAGACAAAGAAAATTTACTGGGCATGAGCAAACCTCCTATCGCCCATTGTCTTGGGTGAGATCTCTGCCACTTTGTAGCCAAACTAAACGCAGCAGGCAGGCCTCTAATCTGCACCTGCGTGGAGGGACTAGAATTGTGTCTACTAGGCCTAAGATGGCAAGGCACCCCTCTTCTCCTCCCTCCCTCCCTCCCTCTCCCTTCTCCGAGCTAACAGATTGACTGACTGGAGATTGCAATGACACACAGGTCCCAATGAGAAGTTCAGGGAAGCAGCACTGAGCAAGATGCCAGCAACATTGAAAGTTGTAAACTTTTGAGTCTCACTAGCTGTGGCAATCTGAGGAAGTTTATTCCCCCTGCATCTGAAAGCTGACTTAACCACTTCAATACAGGGCACTTAAACACCTTCCTGCCCAGACCAATTTTGAGCCTTCAGTGCTGTCGCACTTTGAATGACAATTGCGCGGTCATGCTACACTGTACCCAAATGAAATTTTTATCATTTTTTTCCCACAAATAGAGCTTTCTTTTGGTGGTATTTGATCACCTCTACGGTTTTTATTTTTTGCGCTACAAATAAAAAAATACCGAAAATTTTGAAAACAAAAAGGTTTTTTTTTGTTTCAGTTTCAAAACTTTGTAAATAAGTACGTTTTCTCCTTCACTGATGGGCACTGATGGGGCTACACTGATGGGCACTGATAAGGTGGCACTGATGGGCACCAATGTGGCACCAATGAAGTGGCACGGATGAGCGGCACGGATGAGCGACACGGATGGGCGACACGGATGGGCGACACGGATGGGCGACACGGACGGACACTGATAGGTGGCACAAATTGGCACTGATAGCTGGCACGGATGGGCGGCACAGGTGGGCATAGATAGGTGGCACAGGTGGGCATAGATAGGTGGCACAGGTGGGCACTCATAGGCGGCACAGGTGGGCACTCATAGGCGGCACAGGTGGGCACTCATAGGCGGCACAGGTGGGCACTCATAGGCGGCACAGGTGGGCACTCATAGGCGGCACAGGTGGGCACTCATAGGCGGCATCGGTGTTATAGTAATGGATGCCAATCAGTGCCAAACAATAATGCATGCCAATCAGTGATGCCCATTGTGGCCACTGATTGGCATCCATTATGGGCACTGATTGGCACCCATTGTGCTGACTGGCACCCTGGTGGTCTAGGGAGGATTATGGATTTTTATTACCTTTTCCCTGGTGGTCTAGTGGTGTCCCTGGTGGTCCAGTGTGGGCATCCTCGGGGGGGGGGCTGTGCTGATAATCGATCAGCACAGACCCCCCCCCTGTCAGAGGAGCAGCCGATCGGCTCTCCTCTACTCGCGTCTGACAGACGCGAGTGAGGGAAAGCCGATCACCGGCTCTTCCCATTTACACTGTGATCAGCCGTGATTGGACACGGCTGATCACATGGTAAAGAGTCTCCGTCGGAGACTCTTTACCGAGATCGTAGTTGCAGGGTGTCAGACTGACACCCCGCAACAACGATCGCCGCGATGCACGCCCCCGGGGGCGCGCAGCGGCTCATTATCCTAATCACGTCATATGACGTCAGGTTAGGATAATGAAACCACTTTGCCGCCGTCAATTTGTAATAGGGCGGGCGGCAAGTGGTTAAAGAATTGACCCAGGTGCCGACATTGCTGGATTTTTGGACAGGGGAGTGTCCTCCTATTAAGTCAGCAGCTACAGTATTTGTATTTCATTTTTTTTTTTTTTTTTGGTGGAGACTAGAGCTCCTCTTTAAGTAACACCGGTCTTATGAAAGGAAAAGTAGCACACCTATGAACTTCTGTGTCTGTCACACTGCTTTCTCCTACCAGCATGTCCTTTGTTGATTGATGCATAAGCACTGCAGCACAACTGAGTGGCAGCTTGTGCAGCTTATTCCTCTCCACCGTCTGAACTCTGCTCTACAGGATTTGTTCACTAGCTTAAATGCAGATACTTGCACTGCTTGCATTAATATAAAAATGAATTGCAAATTTTTATATGTATTAATATGAAGCATTTTTCTAAAGGCAAAAAAAAATTGCTGTATTCCCCCCCATTCTGTGCAATAGTTTTGCACAGAGCAGCCCTGAGCCTCCTCTTCTGGGCTCCCACTCTGGTGTTTCCTCTTCTGTGTCTGCCGCCAAAGCAAGCTGCTTGCTATGGGAGCAGATGTGCGGCTTACTCCGGAGCTGGGCTGTATGCAGCCATAGACACACAGAGACCTGCTTGGCCCTACCCCACCCACTCTCTGCTCACAGGATTTGACTGACCGCAGCAGAAGCCAGTGCCCCTCACTGCTCTTAGCAATGCCATTAAGGGCGGCGCAGAAGAGAAGGCAGAGAACTGCAGCTAGGCACACCGCTGGATCGATGTAGGAGTTGGGTAAGTGAATGCATTAAGGTAAAAAAAGTGTGTGTGTGTGTGAAATATAAATATATATATATATAATAATTATTCACATCTCTTTGTCCCGATTACCATTATCCTCGAAAGTGAGAGAAAATCACAAATTTTGGGTTCACTTCAGAAGACCAATAGAGGGGAAAAATGGAAAGGGGAGTTACAACCCTCCCTTATTCTATCCAAAATGGAGGAAGAAGTGGGGGTGTTTTGTTTTGGTTTTTTTTGTAATTTTTCTATGCAGTATGCAATTACTGTATTCAGAAGCAGGGCTGTACTTGAATTAGTGAACACATGGTCTGCATCTTTCCAGGCTTACACTGAAAATCCTTTACAAAATGAGTGCACCAGCTACTAAGAAATTTAGCCAAAAGCCATTTCAACAAATCAAATATTGAGAAGGAATTTGAACCGGCTACAGATATTTATTTATATTTCGGGTTCAGACAAGTCATAAATGTTTAATCTGTTTTGGTATTTGCCTTTTTTGTTTCAGCAAATTTTTCATGTTTGATTAGAGCAGTAATGTCCACATAGGGCTTGTTAACACCAGAATGCAGTGCAGGAAATCTGTTGTGTGCAATTTTCACACACTGCACTCAAAACACACTGCAGTGGCAATCTGCAGTGGGTGTCAGTGTTAACTTAATGACACCCCAAATGCAGGTCACAAACAGTGAGTTTTCCTGCACTGGATTGCATGGTACAGTAGTACCATGCGATCTGCTTGCCGTGCATTTTATAAAGTAGTGTATGCACCAAGTTTGCAGTCACTTGTAGTGGCTGGTGGGAACATGTCTCTAACTCACACCACCTGGGGCATCCCAAACAAATGGTAAAGGCACATTTCAAAATGCTAAAACTAAACTACATAATTACTTTTCCTTGCAGGTTCTTCTATCCCCATGTGTTTACTGAAATCCTGCAAGATTTTGTTATCAGTGCAGAGCTCTGTAGCTTCCTCTTTGCCCATGAGATGCCAGACATCCTCGAAGGGAAAAGGCATTTCCCTGGAAGGCACTGGTGACTTGGCCATCTGGGGGGTGGGTGGCAATTGTGGGGCCCTGACTACATTACTAATGTCTGTGGAGACCAGGTAGTTAAACCTACTGAAATGTAAATCTGTATGGAGAAAATTAAAGTAATTTGGCATTTAATAGCACAGTGCAGCTTTCGCCAAGTTGAATAATGGGTGTAGACCATTTACAGTATGTATCTTGTGAAGCCTTGGTGGAAAACTCATAGGCTGTTCCTTTGAGTCGCCTAGCTGTTACTGTTTCTCTTCACCATCACAGGAGTGAGCGCTTTTTCTTCAACCCTCCCCCCATAAATGCGTTTTTTAACCCTCTGGATTGGCTCAGGGCTTACTCCTGTGATGGATGTAAGAAGTAACAGCTAGGAATCCCTTGGCAACATTCTAGGAGTATTTCACCCAGGCATCATAAGATATGTAAATGAACTACACCTAGAGGAAGGGCATTGTTCAACTTTGGTCATAGCGGCATGGTTTGTTTTTATCCACAGACATCCCTTAACTACTTCCTGCCCGCATATGGCGTCCTGGGCTTTGAGTAGGAATATCTGAATGATGTCATTCAGGCATCATTTAGATATAACATTTTTCTGCCGGCGACTCCCTGCATCGTAAAAACAATCATAGCTGCTGTTCAGCCGCTTGATTGTTACAGGCGGTGAGAGGGGACAGTCCCGCTGCCCTCTGGGGTGCTTCTACCGGCTCGCTGTGTGATCAGTGAGCTGGAGAATGAATCTGCCGGCAGCCGCAGTTCACCATAGAGAATTCCGAGGACCAGATGGTCCAGGCAGTCTCTGACTCTCAGGGGCCCGGGTGCAACGTTATGATGTTAAATACAGCCTGGCAGTTGTGAACACTGTCGTGTACTCGACTGAAAATCCGAGATCCCCCCCCCCCTTTTTTTTTTTTAAATCTCTTTCCAGCCTGGAGGAGAGATGTGGGGTAGTATTAATGATAATAATATCTTGCGCATATTCGCAATTTATGAATGGATAAAAGCTATAGCAGGTCTGATCTGTCAGGACCCATCAGTTGCAGTCAATGCACACTTTACCATAATGTATGGCAATGCACCATACTCGCTTTAGCACAATGTCGCGTCATTTTTTTATTGGCACTTCAAAACACACACAGCTCACCCAAATTCATCACAGCTCATCTGTGTGTTGTGTTGCACTAAATCAGAAATGTGCTGGTTGGCAGTTGATTCACTTGAATGGTAATAGACCACCTATGTGTGAATGGGCCCCCAAATAGACAACTCTGCATTATAGATTTTATAGGGAGAGTGGCTTTCGCCAGTGTAAACTTTGGCACTCTGCATGGAGGACTGAGCAGAAAGAATGCTGACAGGCCATAGCTGACAGCGTAGCTTTGCCTATTTACACAGGGAGATCCCCTCTATCCCTGGGAAATCCACAGAAGCCAGCTATCATACTGGCTGTCATTTGACACGGCTCCCAGGTCTTTCCTCACAGGCCAAAGAGGGGCTGTCCTTTAGACCAGTGGTCATCAACCCTATCCTCAGGGCCCACTAACAGGCCAGGTTTTATGTATTACCTTGGCGAGATGCAGACTAGAATACTGCAATCACTGAGCAGCAAATGATATCACCTGTCATGTATTTCAGTTATCTTGCAAACCTGGCCTGTTAGTGGGCCCTGAGGACAGGGTTGATGACCACTGTTTTAGACCATTCTGTACAAGAACGTGCTCAGGAGATCCAGCAGGTTTGTTAACTTTGCATGTCATCTCAAAATAGTTTTGTCACATTGGTGGTTAACACAGAAAGGGAATTCTGAGTGGTGCCAGACTGCAGACGCTTCTGATCATTGGCGTTTCTGTTATTTTCAAGAAAGCTTTATGTCTGGCCAAAGCAGTTTTGAATTCCCTTGCTGTATTAACCTTTTGCCATCTTCTAGGAAGCTTTCCCATTAAGCCAACACTTAAATCTGCTGTGGTATTACCCTTTGATCTGCAATACCACCATCATCCACTGGGTGCTGCTGTGGGACCAGGAAAAATCGTTTTCATGCTACAAAAGCCAGTCTTGTATAGTTTTAAAATGAATCTGAGCCTTTAGCATATTTTTTTGGGGGGTATTCAAAGTAAATTTATCCTAGGAGAAACACAGAGGCTGCTATTACTGACCGCTCCTGAAATGCTAGCTGCCAGACTGACCCCTTTACCTTTTTACATTGCTACCAATTCCATTGGGACTTTATCAGCGCTTATTGTACACAATGTGCTATATCATAAAATCTGTAATTATAGTTTAATATATCATAAATATAATCGCATTACAACTGAAGTGTATTCATAAATTTTCATATAGCTTGATCTAATGCAGTATACTAAGAGGCAACTCAGAAGGGATCATGTAAATAACACTTTGTGATATGTATTTCTGTATGTATTTATCCAAACTGCAAAAAAGGCTTGGAGTACGCAATGTATTCCTCATGGGTGAGGTTTTACAATATTAAACCGGCCTGTTCAAAAATCACTGTGATGTTGTCCTGGCCATCCTTGTGAGCATATACATGGGTTCCAGCAGTGTCAGGTGTTGCCTGTGGGTGGCAGTAGTGTATTGTACAGTGATCACACATTTGTCGTATTTCAATAGGCTTTTCTCATTATTGACTGTGTAAATAGGTATGCAGAATTAATGGTGTCTAAACCTTGCACAATTTTCCTTTAAAATAAACACAACATGCAGGTTTTGAACAGGGTACCATATTGTCTGTGGTAGTGATCATTTGATTAGTCTTGAAATGTTCATTTAGTTTTTTTTATTCTTATTTTTATTATAAGTGCAGTTACATAGTGAGGTTGAATAAAGACACCAGTCCAACCTGAGTTAGTGTGGGTGTGTGTCTACAATTATCCCTATTTTTATTTAAGGTACCCATATAGCACTGTCAATTTACGCAGCACTCCACGTATACATCGCACACTCACATTGGTCTCTACCCTCAAGGAGCCCACAATCCAAGGTCCCCAACTCACATTCATGTTTCCTCCCACGCTGCAAAGACATGCTGGTAGGTTAATTGGCTTTTGTCCAAAAATTGGCCCAATTAATTTACCATTAGGTCTTTGGAGTGTGGGAGGAAACCGGAGTACCCGGAGGAAACCCACCCAGGCACAGGGAGAACATGCAAACTCCAGGCAGGTAGTGTCATGGTTGGGATTCTAACCAGTGACCTTTTTACTGCTAGGCGAGAGTGCTACCCACTACACAACTGTACTGCCCAGTTGGATGTATGTTCTAACAAGAAAACACAATTTCCATGACATATTTTAGCCACTGTCCCTAGAATCAGATGGAACCTTTTTTTTTTCTATAATTCTTTTTTTTTTTTTTATCTTTAACAGCACAATTCCAGGCAAACGGCTAAATCGTTATTCATACCTATTTACTGTTTTACTTGTAATATTGTACAACCATTCTTTTCATATATACGTTTGCCATACGGGTGATGCACTTGTTTGATGCATCAGCAATGCAGGATATCGCCTCTCTGCCTCCAGTGTGTTCATTTGAAATATATTAACATCATCACCTCTGTTAAAGAAAGCTACACCTGGAAATAGCTGAGTGAGATTCCTGTATGTCAGGCCTGGACCACAGCTAACCAAAATTGCAATATCTTTGTCAGCATAATGGATAAAATGCTTATATATTTACTTTTTACCATGAGTCAGAAAATTCCTTTGTCAGTAAAAACCTAGGTGTTAACTATTTCCTCATGTCAGTAAATATAGATATTTTAATTATGTTTGCACTTTCAGTGTTCTGTATTTTTGTTGGTAGGAAGACCTAACCCTGTAGCCTCAAAATTGCCTAGATTGTATTTTCTGGCTTATGAAATCTCTGTAGGTTTTTTTCCACCTTGCGTCATGTGGTCTGAAGCTTTTTTCAGATTGGGCACTTGCCTTGAAAACAATTTATCCCAAGCATACAATATATACTACAGCTCCCTGGTGCCAAATTAGGGGCTTTGTGCATGTCTTTGCACTTGTGTGATCCTCGGGGCTCCCGCAGACAATCGTCTTCCTTCCTTCCCTTTTTTGTTTTTACATTGGTGTTTGCTTAGGTCAGTGAAAGAATGCTTTAGGCTAGTTTTAAGCAATTCTTTCACACTTCTTTTTTTTTTTTTTTTTTTTTTTTTTTATGTGTTTATTTTTTTTCATGGCTCTAGTCTTTTTTTGTCATGGCTCTTGGTAAAATAAATATCAAATGTGGCACATGTCATTTTTTAAGGGGGCTGTAGAATGCACAAAGACTGTAACAGCAGTCTCGTATAACACGTCTATAGTCTGAGTGTTTCCAGAAGCATGTTATCAGTCTCTGTCAACTTCTGTAGCAGTCTTTGACCATCTCCTCCTGTAGCATACCTGTAGTCTGACCATCTCTTGTTGCATGTCTGCAGTCTTGATAGCCTTCTGTAGCCTTACACTCCATGAATAATATTATGTGCAGCCCTTTTAGTATTGCCACGGGCCTCACTTGGGGCCACCTTTCCAAGTAAGTTGGGGACCACTATTATAGCTAGACAAGCAGTCAGGTAGCCAGTGTTGCTCATTTATTTTTATTTTTTGTATTAAATATTTTTATGTTCTGATAAGTACATACTGTAATTACAGCTGGCCCCAATGATGGGGCGTTTTTTATTTTTATTTTTTATTTTATTTTTTTCCCTCAAATATCCTTCCAGTTGATTTAATTGTAGGCCTATGTTGCCTGGTTCACTTAGGATCCATGCAAACTAGACGCTCAGAAACCGATGAAAAAAACACTGGATAACCAAAGCTAATATTAAGCTTTTTTTTGCCAGCATCTTTGCAATGTTTAGGAGGGTTTACAAGTGTTTAGTAGTGTATTTGTTAAGGAGCGGGCGGCCATCTGCATCCTTAAACATTGAGTACCTGGTTGATAAGGAGTGTGCTGGGAAGCCAGCTGCTGTCCTTAACAGATGACATATCAGTTGTCAGCGGGGTTGCCAGCAATGAAGAAAAAAATTCAGCAAAAAAAGGGGGTCACCTTTCGTGTCTGGTGCTGAGTTTAAGGGGAAAATTGTGTCCCCACAGCCCCCCCCCCCCCCCTCAACCGATACCAGACCCATATCTGAGCATTTAGCCTGGTAGACCTGGAAAAGAGGGGTGTGGTGTGTGAGTGACTGTGGTCTGTCGCCATTCCATGAGCATGCGCAATTGTAAAGAGTGACATATTCTCTATTTACTTGGCTTAATATCAACTTTCATATTTTACAGAAAAAATGGGGTATGTTTTTTTTTTTTTTTTTCAAAAATTGCATTTTAAAAACCACTGTGCAAATACCATGTAACTAACGCTATTTTATTCCCTAGGGTCTCTGCTAAAAAAAAAAAGACAGAAAAAAAAGATAGATTATATTTATTATGAGAGAATCTCGGTTCTAAGTATACCTCCAGCTCTTCCATTACTAACAGTGGAGAGCAGCAGTTGGCTGTTTTTTTTTTTTTTTTTTTAGTTTTTTTTTATGGTCAACAAACGGAAAGCTGTTTATCAAAAATGCCCTATATATTCACAATTGAACAATCTCATATTTGTAGACCTTCCCAAACACTGTTCTCTTACATGAAATAACCACTTGAAGACCAAACCTTTTCTTGGACTTTGTTTAAAAGTTTAAATCCATATATATATATATATATATATATATATATATATATATTATAATTTTTTTCTTTTTTTTATGTATGGATTCCTTAGTGCTACTGACTCTCTCTCTTCTGAGACTGACAAGTCCTCTCTGCATTATCTAAACTTTTCTGTAACTTTCATAAAGTCGGAAAAGGTGACACGGCTTGTAATCTCTCTACACACCGCTCTGATGACACTGCTCTTTAATCTGGAAAATGATCCCACAAGACATGAAGCCATCTGCTTCTGCTCTGCCCCCTCCTCTTCCAGCTCCGATACTTCACGTGGGCTACCCAAGGGAGCAGTTTGTAAATTAATGTGTTATGGTTGCAGTGGGAGTTATTTGTCTCTCTGTGTTTTGTTAACTGCCCATCTCTGCTGTGTGCACATCATTTCCCAGGTCCCCTATGGGACAAGTAAAAACCAAAGAGGGTAAGTGGGCTGTCTGATTCCTCTATACCAGCCTTGTCGCTGCTCTTCTTGTTTGTCCCCCCCCCTCCACCACCAGCACACACTGTCATCATCTGACAAAGAAATGCAGGGATTTGGGCCAGGAGAATGCTACTCCTGGGGGATCCTCTCCTCTCCAACTAATTGAATTATGGGTTTGGTGTCAGTATGGTTGGAATACAAATCATATCCGAGAGGGAGGAGGAAGGAGTGATAAAGGATAGGGCTCAGTGGCCATTTAGGACTGTGCTGGCCATACGTTGCTTCAGATCATAAAACATCTAAATGTTTAGTTACAGGAAGATGCAGCTGTAGATTATTTTACACATTTACTGATCTGTTGGTCTGCCTTGTCAATTATTAGGCTCCATACCAGGTTGCTGGCAAAGGGATGCAAAACTCCTCACTGCATGTAGAATATATTCTGCCCATTAATCTTGCATATTGCATAGATCAAAATGTTATTATCCTTTAAAATGTATCTTCCCTTTTGCAGTCAAATTTAAGAAACCCCCACTATGTTTAGTATGTGTTCCTATTCACACAACATATTGAAAGTGTTAAGAATAGCCTTCATATGAAATTAGGGGACAGACTAAGGGACAAGGGTGTGTTTGTTTGTTTTTTCTTAAATATGTAGTGAATTAACAATTGGCACTTTTAAAGTGATTTGTAAAGGCAGACGGCCCCCCCCCCCCCATCTTTATGCATACCTTCTGTGTGCAGCAGTCCCCCCTTATACTTGCCTGAAGTTCAGTCTCTCAGCTGTCTGGGACTCTTCCTCCTGATTGGCTGAGACACAGCAGCAGAGCCACTGCTGTCAAAGTCAGTTAGCCAATCTGGAGAGAGTGGGCATGGTTGAACCGCAGTTCTGTGTCTGGACACGGAGCTGCAGCTCGGTTTGGGTGCCCCCATAGCAAGCTGCTTGCAGTGGGGGCACTCGACAGGAGGGAGGGACCAGTAGCTCAGAAGAGGAGGATCCAGGCTGCTCTGTGAAAATCCACTGCACAGAACAGGTGCAGAACAGTGGAGCATTTTTAAAGTCTTTATTTTTAAAATAAAGATCACTTTAACCCATTTCTAGGACCAAGGTGCATGTGAAGTTTAGAACTGATGCTATATGATAGCACAGTACAGACAGGTTTGATTATGGTAAAGAACTCAAATATGAGAGCTGCTTTCAGCCACCAAAGATTTTGATTTTGTCCATGCAGTTGCTAGAATTATTCAACCCTGCTAGACAGCACAACCAGGCCAGGGACCTGCTTTTAGTTAAGTAATACAGCCTGACTCCTTTCCCCACCTGCAGCCTGGGAAGGCATAGCAGCAGCCTGATAGGTTTGTCCCTCTGTTCTCCCCTTGTTTCAGCTTTGTCCTTGTCAGTATATTTACATACAGTACTCATGATGGGCTTCTAGTGATGTCCCTCTCCTCTACCAGTCTGACCTTTTGCTGTATTGGATTTTGCAAGAGACTGATATCAAATCAAATTCAGGTACTCATGTTGGCTGCATTAAGAAATAAATCTAATATAATATTTTTTTTCATGAGTACACACGACTATTTTGTTTTTTGCAGTTGGTTGTCATAAGTTCAGGTTTTGGGCAACCATGGCTTTGGTGTAGGATTTGTAAGTATTGAAGAAAACTTCCACTTCACTTATAGTGATTGTAAACGATCACCTTGTAAAACACATTCAGTTTAAAATAGAAATGAACGGTAAAGCATTTTTGTATAGATAATAATAATAATAATAATAATTTTTTTATTTATTTTTTTTATGTATTTTTTCCCCTTTTGGTTAGAAATGATCACATGCCCTCTGTTCTCAGCTGCTTAAAAGCTGGGGGGAGAAGAGGCAGCTGAGCTTCCCAGTGAATGGCTGTACAGTGGGGGTGTGTCAGGACAAGTCTGATCATTGGAGAGTCCACAGAGTTTCCAGTATAGCTAGAGAACTGTGCTCTCCTGCTTGGTGTGGTCAGTTTTAATAGGAAAGCAGAGGGACTGACAGGAACACCAGAGATTTCACCCAAAGGAAGCAATACAAACAGGATACTTTCTCTTAAAAGTACATGATACAGCAGGCACATATCAGGAATATGAAGCGTTTGGGTAAAAAAAAACTCTAACTTATAAATTACTATTCAGTTCCTTCAAGCTTTTGGCTTGGTAATCAACTTCTTATAGTCTGTCCTCCAGCCCTAACATCTAGAGCAGTGGTCATCAACCCAGTCCTCAGGGACCACGAAGGCTGGATTCACATCTATGCATTTTTAGTGCATTTTGCAGATTTGCACTACAGAACGTGTTCCATAGGAAACCATGTTAAATGTTCTGTAGTGCAAAATGCATAGGTGTGAATCCAGCCTAGCAGGCCAGGTTTTATATATTACCTTGGAGATGCAAACTAGAATACTGCAATCGTGGAGCAGCAATTGATATCACCTGTGATGTATTTCAGTTATCTTGTAAACCTGGCCTGTTAGTGGGCCCTGAGAACTTGGTTGATGGCCACTAAGCTAGAGTACCTGGGTCAAATCTTGGACACAGCCTAAATCGGAGTTTTCCTTCCTTAGGAAAAAGTTGTTTCCCTAAGGTCCTACATGAGGACCCTCATGTCAAAAGAGCATCCCTCAGCTCACTTCTGCAAGAGGGTTCTGGGCTTGAGGGTAGCCTCCATTTTGAGGCAATTCCCTTTGCCCACTTTCACTTTTGATCTTTTTAATCCAGCATGCTAGCAATGTGGTACAAGAAAATTTAGTCCTTCTGTCCAGCCAAAGATTTGCCTGAGATGGTGGTACTCCAATCCTGTCCTAGATTAAAGTGGATGTAAACCCAATGTCATCCTTATTAAACTACTGCCATAAGGGTTATGTAGAAGGATACACATGCCTCCTGCATGTATCTTTACCTGTCAAATATCTCCCCTCTGTCTGGTAGGAGTCCCAAAAAACTGCATATTCTGTAGGTGGGTCTGTTGTCTGGAGCTCGGTGGGTGGAGTCGTGATATCAGACTCCCCGTCCACCTCTACACTCTCCTTGTCAATATGCATATTCTCCTATGCATTTCTTACACTAAACTTCTGCTATGATCACTAACATCCAGTGAGAAGACAGGAAAGTAACCACATGACTTCAGCATGCCAAATCAAGAAAGGAGTGGGAGGGAATTAAAAAATAATGCATGTCTCTTAGGCTAGTGCACGAGATATGTAAATCACCCGTCACTCACAGCAAGGGGGAGGATATGACAAAGAAAAAAAAAAACAGTTTGTCAAGATTTATCTCGCTGAACAATAAAAGATGATTGCTCAGGGATGGAATAACTCTTTTTGGCAAGACAGGGCTCAAATGATAGGAAATCTTATACTCTACATTATGAAATAAAAAAAAACATTCTTCACATGCCCTGGAATGTGATCACAATGGATGTTGGCCTTTACAGGTTGGGGCAGTTTACAGTTCCCTGGTTGCCATAGGAGTTGATAATACCCATCAACATTCTGATACTGAAAACCATCAGATAATCTCTAAAGTGCTGGACCTCCCTTCTGCAGGAGAACCCACCCAGTACAGTTGGACAATGTCGCAGCCGCACTACATAAGCCATAAACTAGGCACAAGGACTCAAGCTGCCCCTAAAAGGAACAAGTCTTTCCTGGGCAGAAACTCACATTCTGGCTTTCCAGGCTGTTCACATCTCTGGAGTGGACAATTGTTCGTCAGACTTCCTATACCATCAATGCCTAGACCTGGGGGAATGGTCTTTGCACTCAGATCTTAAAAAGTGGGGGAAACCCAGATGTTGACATCCTAGTCTCCAGATTTGTAGCCAGGACCAGGGATGTCACCAAGGGATCTCAACCTGGTGTTCTCTGACCCATTTAGAACTATTCCATTAGATGTCCCCACTTGTTAAGTTGTCTTTCTAATAGCCATTACACCTGTTAGGTGTGTTTCTGAGTTGCCGACTCTTTCCTGTAAAGAGTCCTTTTGATATGCACAAGGACAAGATGGGTTTTAAGACCAAAACCATCCTACCTAATTTTTGTGGGTTTTTTTTTCCCCACCATAATGCAGACATTGTTCTTCCTTCTCTTTTTGTCCTGCCCCAAAACATGACCAAGTAAATTGTCCTACATTGCCTGGATGTGGTGGGGGTTTTTGGTCGACATAGCAGCATCAAAATTCTTCACAAGACTTAGGGCCATACTTACCAAAACTGGTGCAACTGCTTGGTAGCCAATCGGCATCTAACTTCACCTTGTTCAGTTAAGCTTCGGCAGTAAAACTTGGAAGTTGATTGGGTTTTTATGCAGAGCTGAACCAGATTTTGCACTTTCCAGGTTTTGGTGGTGCCTGTGGACCCTCATAGGACATCTTCCCACTTCACCATTGCTAGGTGGGTCAAGCAACTCCAGGGTATATGGAAAAGTTCCTCCTTTTCCCTATGGAGATCATTCCACCAGGGCTGTGGTGTCTCTTGGCCTTTTCCTCATCGATTATTTTCTTCCCAGGTTATCAAGGCCGCCACCTGTTCCTTCACACATTCTCTAGGTTGGGGGTCGGCAACCGATTGATCGCGATCTACCCATCGATTGCAAGAGGGTGACAGGTAGATCTTGTGTCTGCAGTGCCAACCCCACTGTCAACAATTTCTTCCCGATTTCCCGAGTAGAACAGCTCACACCAGCAGCCAGCTCTGCAGCACGGCTATGCTGACTCCTGTGTGAGCCTCCACTCACATCCGTCATTTTCTACATCAAATATAGGCACTCGGTGTAGCTGTGAAAGGAGGGGATGGAAAGCAGCATGTCTAAACAAGCAGGTAAAGAACCAATTTATTTATTTATTTTTTTGGGAAGGGCAAACAGTGAGTTGTATACTTCTGAATTGTGGTGCTGGGCGGTATACCCCTGACCTGTGATGCTGGGCGGTATACCCCTGACCTGTGATGCTGGGCGGTATACCCCTGACCTGTGATGCTGGGCGGTATACCCCTGACCTGTGATGCTGGGCTGTATACCCCTGACCTGTGATGCTGTGTTGTGAACTTTAGTTACTCCTGACATGGATAAGTTCATATATTTACATTTGTATTATATTTTTCTCAGGGCTGGTTCACACCAGAATGTGGTGCAGGAAACATGCATTCCATGTGCGTTTTGCGCACTGCCCGTGAGCACACTGCCTTTACAATCTGCATGCAGGTGCCAGTGTATTGGAAACAGCACCCCAAATGCAGATTGCAAATACAGTGCGTTTGTGGGCACCATATTGCGTGGTTTCAGCAGTATCATGCTCTTTGCTGCAGCGTGCTTTTAAAAGTAATGCATGCATTATTTTTTCTGCATTCCAGTGTGATCTGCAGCCCATTCAAATGAATGGGCTGTCAAAATGCACCACATGCACAGGAGATGCACAGGAGTGTGCCGCATTACTGTGTAATCCCAGAGTGAATTTTATTGGCCTTGCTAGATGAGCTCCCAAAAATAGTACCTTGTGCCTGGTGATCTTTGCTTTCACCCATGTTGTTCAGGTAGAGCCCCATCACTCTATGGTTGCCTACCCCAGCTCTAGGTTCTACCAGATCGATGTTCAGGCCTTGGTGGATGTGGTGCTTTTTGAAGCTGTTATCTGTTTTATTTGGGTTGTTTTTAAACCTTGTTTTCTTATGAGCCTGTTGGCCATTCTGTTCATATTTGTTGTTGCCCACCCCTCTGTTTATTGCTTGATTTACATTCCATTGCCTATGAATAAAGTTCTTTCCCTGTACAGTTAGGTTAATAGTAATTTACAACTACCTGTACGTTTTTTATCTTTGAGTACAGCACAGGACACAGACCCCTTCCCTCTGTATCTTGATCATTCCTTATTGCTTGCTACAAAAAAAACTGGAGTCTCGTGGAGTTATATAAAGTAGCAAAACCCGTGGTCTATGAATACAAGTCCTGTGTCTTGTACTGTACTCCAAGATGAGGCGCTTACAGGTAAGTTCTGTGTGTGTTGGTGTGGTCTTTTTTATTTATTTATTTATTTTTTTATTTTCTTCTTTCTTTGCCATGCTTATGGCAGTATAACAGATTGCTGATCACGTGACCTTAGTTGGAGGGGAGGAACAGGTCCTGGACTCATCTGTCAGCGACTGTGCTTGAACTCTCATTCCTCAGGCTATTGTTATAAATTTTACATTCAGAGATTGTATGCTGTTCAAACTTGTACCGAAAACTAGCTCAGTTCTACTTAAATGATGCTTTGCAAGATTAGTGCCATAGGTGCGCTCTGTTTTTTTTAAGAATGTTTATGTAGTAAAATAAAAATGATATATACAAATTTTCTAAAACGACCATTTAAAACAAATTCGCAAAAATGATTTCTCTTCTGAGCTTACGCATGGATTTTTTCCTTCTGGCAGATAAACAAAGCGACAGGGGAGTGAAGGGTTACTAAACCCTCAACAGTATAATCAGTCTGTATATGCAGTAAAGCATGCTTGTTATATTCACTGTGGAACCTAAAGGGTTACTTTGCATTGTGTAAAAAGGCTGTTTGATCCTTTCTTCTCTGATCCTCCCCTCCTTCCACTGACTCCTAATCATTTGCTGATCACACACAGTATATGGAGTCAGGCTGCACATGCCCAGTTTGTGTATTGCAAGAGGGTTTTTTTTTAATTTATTTTTATTTTTTGGTGCATGTGATCAGCACAAGGCCAATCGGCACTCTCCAGACAGAGGGACAGAGGTCTTGCAGTCTCATAGGTCAGTCAGAAAACTCCTATAAGCTTCCACCAGTGCATGGCTGGATACTAATAGATATCACAATACTGCTCTAACTGCTGCTGAGAAAAGGTATTTAGAAGTTTATATTAGGGATGCACCGAATGGGTTTTTTGGTGCCGAAACCGATACCGAAAATGAAAAATACACTAGGCCGAAAACCGAAACCGATACCGAAACAGCACCGATACCGAAAATGACTGTTTTCAAAAAATATTTTTATACAGGAGGTGGTCAGAGACTGGGGACATGGTACAGGAGGTGGTCAGAGGCTGGGGACATGGTACAGGAGGTGGTCAGAGGCTGGGGACACGGTACAGGAGGTGGTCAGAGACTGGCGACACGGTACAGGGGGTGGTCAGAGACTGGCGACACGGTACAGGGGGTGGTCAGAGACTGGCGACACGGTACAGGGGGTGGTCAGAGACTGGCGACACGGTACAGGGGGTGGTCAGAGACTGGCGACACGGTACAGGGGGTGGTCAGAGACTGGCGACACGGTACAGGGGGTGGTCAGAGACTGGCGACCTGATAAAAGAGAAAAGTGCAGCCAGTGTTGCCCCCAGTGATGCAGCCAGTGTTGCCCCCAGTGATGCAGCCAGTGTTGCCCCCAGTGATGCAGCCAGTGTTGCCCCCCTGTGATGCAGCCAGTGTTGCCCCCACCCCACCCCTGGTGCCTCCCATGATGGGGGTGAATAGCGCAGGACTGATGCAGCCAGCGATGTCCCTCTGCAGTGAAGAGAGCCGTTTGGTTGAATAGAGCGCCGGGAACATCACAGCTTTAATTTCAATAGCTGTGTGTTCCCCGTCGCGCGCCATCACACACAGCCCCTCCCCCTTGTCCAGGCACTTTGATAGACAGATCACCCGTCCAATCTGGACAGGTGCTCTATCAAAGTAACCCCGGACAAGGGGGAGGGGCTGTGTGTGATGGCGCACGACGGGGAACACACAGCTATTGAAATTAAAGCTGTGATGTTCCCGGCGCTCTATTCAACCAAACGGCTCTCTTCACTGCAGAGGGACATCGCTGGCTGCATCAGTCCTGCGCTATTCACCCCCATCATGGGAGGCACCAGGGGCGGGGCGGGGGCGGAGTTCTGCCCCAGGCCCCGCCCCATTTTCGGCTCAATTATCGGCCGTTTTTTCCTTTTCGGCAAATTGCCGAAAAGGGCATTTTCGGCCGATCTGTTTCGGCGGCCGAAATTTCGGTGCATCCCTAGTTTATATTAACTAAATTAATTGCATTTCCATGTTCTGTGTACTGTGGGAGACCAGATATTGTGAATGTAGGGTCCTAGGTTTAGTAGCACTTTAAAGTGGTGTGACCTGGGCGGTCATTAGCTCAGTTTGATAGATGCAATTTTGTGCAGTGAGTCCACATCAGACAGGCATTTATAGTTAAGGGCCTGGTAGCCCACATTTTATTAAACGGGGGAAAAACAAAACACAAAGTTCATTCAGGATTCCCATACAGGGGTTCAAGCTTCATTTAGCACTCAAAAATATTGAAAACATACCGAGCCACCTGGTTCTCTTGCCAGCAGTTCCTCTGCTTCTAACATACTTGATTCCTTCCAGCCTCTTAGACTCACTGGCTTCCTTTAGTCACCCAGACTCTCAGTGCTGCCAGCCTTTCCCAGTCCCAGGGCATGGAGTCCCCCTTACATGGGCTGCAGTCTCCCACACAGGGCAGACAGCTTCTTACACAGGTCTGCCTTCAGACAGCAGCAGCAAGCTACTCGCCCTCCACCCTCCTCCTCCTCCTCCTCCTCCTCCTCCTCTCACCTGCCCATTGTTGTATGGGCTGTGTGCACCTGGGCGCACACCCTGCTGGCTGTCCACAGGACCCAGACACAGGGTTGGAGATACCATCCAACCCAAGACTCTTGGGGATCTCCAAACTACAGAGCCCCATCAGGGGATAGCAAAATTGGGAGAAAACTGCCAGATCAGTTTTCTGCTCTACAAAACCTACGCTCTGTAGCTCTGCAGTTAGCAGACATGCAAACTCTGTGTCCACTTGCAATCTATTTCCGTAAGGACAGAGCCTCTGTCACAGTGGTTGTAAATTTCAGGAATGAAATATGAACAAAGCATTGGGGGTGGAGAAAAATCAATGATTTCCCAAAAATATGTGTATGTATTTATGTGTTATATATATATATATATATAATAATGTTTTTTTTTTTTTTTTTTTTTTTAATCACGTTTTATTTTAACCACTTGACCACTGGGCACTTAAACACCCTTAATAACCAGACCAATTTTCAGCTTTCGGTGCTCTCACATTTTGAATGACAATTACTCAGTCATGCAACACTGGACCTATATGAAATTTTTGTCCTTTTTTTCACACAAATGGAGCTTTCTTTTGGTGGTATTTAATCACCGCTGGGTTTTTTATTTTTTGTGCTATAAAAGAAAAAATACAGAAAATTCTGTAAAAAAATGAATTTTTCTTCATTTCTGTTATAAAATTTAGCAGATTAGTAATTTTTTCTTCATAAATTTTGGCCAAAATTTATACCACTACATATCTTTGGTAAAAATAAGTACAAATTGGTGGATATTATTTGGTCTTTGTGAAAGTTATAGAGTCCACAAGCTATGGTGCCAATATCTGAAAATTGATCACACCTGAAGTACTGACGGCCTATTTCAATTCTTGAGACCCTAACATGCCAGAAAAGTACAAATACCCCCCAAATGACCCCTTTTTGAAAAGAAGACATTCCAAGGTATTTAGTAAGAGGCATGATGAGTTTTTTGAAGTTGTCATTTTTTCCCACAATACTTTGCAAAATCAAGATTTTTTTTCCTTTTTTTTTTTTTTTTTCACAAAATTGTCATATTATCAGTTTATTTCTCACACAGCATATGCATACCACAAATTACACCCCAAAACACATTCTGCTATTACTCCCGAGTACGGCGATACCACATGTGTGAGACTTTTACACAGTGCGGCCACATACAGAGGCCCAACATGCAGGGAGCGCCATCAGGCGTTCTGGAGCACCCAGGACAATTCTGACATTTCTCTCCTACATGTAAAAATCATCATTTATTTGCTAGAAAATTACATCGAATCCCAAAACATTATATATGTTTTTTTAGCAAACACCCTGGAGAATACAATGGTGGTCCTTGCAACTTTTTATCTCACACGGTATTTGCGCAGCAATTTTTCGAATGCTTTTTTTGGGAAAAAAAACAGTTTTGTGCTTAAAAAAAAAAAAACACAGTAAAGTTAGCCCAATTTTTGCATAATGTGAAAGATGAAGTTACTCCGAGTAAATCGATACCTAACATGTCACTCTTCAAAATTGCACAGGCTCGTGGAATGGCGCCAAACGTCGCTACTTAAAAATCCCCATAGGCGATGATTTAATTTTTTTTTTACTGGTTATATGTTTTGAGTTACAGAGGAGGTCTAGGGCTAGAATTATTGCTCTCGCACCAACGTACGCAGCGATACCTCACATGTGTGGTTTGAACACCGTTTTCATATGTGGGCGGGACTTACGTATGCGTTCGCTTCTGCATGCGAGCACATGGGGACAGGGGCGCTTTAAAAAAAAAATATATATTTTATTGTTCATTTTACTTTATTTATTTTAGTTTGACATTTTTTTTCCCCAAAAATATATTTTTTGATCACTTTTATTCCTATTACAAGGAATGTAAACATCCCTTGTAATAGGAATATGGCATGACAGGTCCTCTTTACAGTGAGATGTGGGGTCAATAAGACCCCGCATCTCACCTCTAAGCTGGGAAGCCTGAAAAAAAAAAAAAAAAAAAAAAAAAAAAAAAGATTCTGGATTTGATAGTATTGGCGAGTCGGTAGAAGCACCGGAGGGCGGCGGGAGGGTGTCTATGGCTGGGTATTGCAGGGTATCACCGACTATGGCTGGGTATGGCTGGGTATATCAGAGTATGGCTGGGTATCTCAGAGTATGGCGTTGCAGAGCATTGCAGGATATTGGAGGGTGTTGCAGAGCATTGCAGAGTGTTGCACGGTATTGGCGGGTGTTGCAGAGCATTGCAGAGTGTTGCAGGGTATTGGCGGGTGTTGCAGAGCATTGCAGAGTGTTGCAGGGTATTGGCGGGTGTTGCAGAGCATTGCAGAGTGTTGCAGGGTATTGGCGGGTGTTGCAGGGTATTGGCGGGTGTTGCAGGGTATTGGCGGGTGTTGCAGGGTATTGGCGGGTGTTGCAGGGTATTGGCGGGTGTTGCAGGGTATTGGCGGGTGTTGCAGGGTATTGGCGGGTGTTGCAGGGTATTGGTGGGTGTTGCAGAGCATTGCAGAGTGTTGCAGGGCATTGGCGGGTGTTGCAGAGCGTTGCAGAGCATTGCAGGATATTGGAGGGTGTTGCAGAGCATTGCAGAGTGTTGCACGGTATTGGCGGGTGTTGCAGAGCATTGCAGAGTGTTGCAGGGTATTGGTGGGTGTTGCAGAGCATTGCAGAGTGTTGCAGGGTATTGCAGAGTAATGGCAGGGTATTGCAGGGTATTGCAGACTATTGCAGAGTAATGCAGACTATTGCAGAGTAATGCAGGGTATTGCAGAGTAATGCAGGGTATTGCAGAGTAATGCAGGGTATTGCAGAGTAATGCAGGGTATTGCAGAGTAATGCAGGGTATTGCAGAGTAATGCAGGGTATTGCAGAGTAATGCAGGGTATTGCAGAGTAATGCAGGGTATTGCAGAGTAATGCAGGGTATTGCAGAGTAATGCAGGGTATTGCAGAGTAATGCAGGGTATTGCAGAGTAATGCAGGGTATTGCAGAGTAATGCAGGGTATTGCAGAGTAATGCAGGGTATTGCAGAGTAATGCAGGGTATTGCAGAGTAATGCAGGGTATTGCAGAGTAATGCAGGGTATTGCAGAGTAATGCAGGGTATTGCAGAGTAATGCAGGGTATTGCAGAGTAATGCAGGGTATTGCAGAGTAATGCAGGGTATTGCAGAGTAATGCAGGGTATTGCAGAGTAATGCAGGGTATTGCAGAGTAATGCAGGGTATTGCAGAGTAATGCAGGGTATTGCAGAGTAATGCAGGGTATTGCAGAGTAATGCAGGGTATTGCAGAGTAATGCAGGGTATTGCAGAGTAATGCAGGGTATTGCAGAGTAATGCAAGGTATTGCAGAGTAATGCAAGGTATTGCAGAGTAATGCAGAGTAATGCAGAGTAATGCAGAGTAATGCAGAGTAATGCAGAGTAATGCAGAGTAATGCAGAGTAATGCAGGGTAATGCAGGGTAATGCAGGGTAATGCAGGGTAATGCAGGGTAATGCAGGGTAATGCAGGGTAATGCAGGGTAATGCAGGGTATTGCAGAGTAATGCAAGGTATTGCAGAGTAATGCAAGGTATTGCAGAGTAATGCAAGGTATTGCAGAGTAATGCAAGGTATTGCAGAGTAATGCAAGGTATTGCAGAGTAATGCAAGGTATTGCAGAGTAATGCAAGGTATTGCAGAGTAATGCAAGGTATTGCAGAGTATTTGCAGGGAATTGAGGGGTTAATTTCGGTGAGCAGCGATGTGGGCACTGCAGATGCAGCCCACATCGCTGCTGACACCGATCTCCTCCCCCTCCGCTGTTCCGATCGGTACAGAGAGGGGGAGGGAGGAACCGGCGTCATAACATGACGCCGGTTTGTTTACAAGTGATCACTCCGTCATTTGACGGAGCGATCACGTGGTAAACGGCCGCGACGAGCGGCCATTTACCGCGATCCGTGATGCGCCGGGTCCTGTGGACCCGGCGGTCATGGACGCTCTCGAGTGCGCGCCCCAGGGGGCGCGCGAGAGCGGAATTCTGGGAGGACGTCATATGACGGCCTCCCACAGTTAAGAAACCGCCCTAAAGCCGTCATTCGGCTATAGGGCGGTTATTAAGTGGTTAATAGATTTTTACTCCAAAAGCATTTTATCTAAAGATCATTCATTTTTAGCTTATTCTGCATGTTTAGTTATTTAGCATGAGGCTGCATATTCTGCAATATTTACATTTTTTGGTAAACTCATTCAATGACTGCAAGCTGGCCAAAAACTGCACATGATGTGCATACTGCCCAGAGCATGCACAGATTCCTAAGAGCAATGCTGCACATGCATCAGCCAGATACAACACCAGAACGTAAATAGCTCAGTGGCCCAAGCTGGCCGGAATTGTCATCATTGGTCCTGCTGCACTCCATGCACAGGGCACACTCCTGACTGGAGGTTCGGGAAAGATTGATGGAGGGACACAGGAAGCTATAAATAAAGACCTTAAAAAAAAAAAAAAAAAAAAAAAATAGAACTTTGGGGCGCTAAGTGCAAGTTCATTTTTAGGAAGGAAAAAAAAAATAAATGCACATGTTATTGCAGGTAAAAAAGTGTTATTAAAGCAGAGGTTCACCCTAAAGTGGAGCTTCCGCTCATTGGAACCCTCCTGTACAGTACAGGTATCTGCACCCACTTCCGGCCTAGATTCTGCAGAAGCTACGCCCCTTTCCGCAGAATCTACGCCCCTTTCCGAAGGTCTCCCGCTGCCTGCTGGGAAACACACGGATCCCAGAGACAGCGGGGACCATCCTTATTGCGTAGCGTGACTCGCGCATGCGCAGTAGGGAACCGGGAAATGAAGCCCCAAGGCTCCACTTCCTGATTCCCATACCCAAGATGGCCGCGGCAGCACCCGAGAGATGATCGAGAGATCGGCTTCGGGTGCCGACATCGCGGGCGCGTAAGTGTCATTATTTTAAGTCAGCAGCTGCAGTATTTATAGCTGCTGGCTTTTAAATAATAAAAAAAATAAATAAAAAAAAAACGGCGGACTCCTGCTTTAACCATTTGTGGACTGCCTCCTGTAGATAGACAGAGTGACCGAGTGATCTGCTTCTTCTGCCCTGGCTGTGCTGACGTTTGCTGCAGCACTGGCAAATGACACAGGAGAGCTCTGTGTTGGCAAACACAGAACTCTCTTCTGTCAGTGACGCTGTGCTGTGTGGTTGTTTTTTTTGTTTTGTTTTTTTCTCTCTCTTCCTCCCTGCTTTGCAGGGAGTAAAAAAATGGCACATCACTTAGTGAAAACATTACACAGCACACATAGTAGACTCCTTGTGAACCTTATTAGGCACACGGTTAAACCTTTGATTGCCTCTATATCAGGGGTGTCAAACTGGCGGCCCTCTGTTTGCGGAACTACAAGTCCTATCATGCTTGTATTTGTCAGCTTTGCAATGCTTAATGGGACTTGTAGTTTGGCAACAGCTGGGGGGGGGGCCAGTTTGACACCTGTGCCCTGAAAGGTTAACCCCTTCCAGTCAGTGTCATTAGTACAGTGATGCACATTTTTAGCATTTTTCACAGTTTTATATATAGATGATCTCTATCTCGACAGATGATCTCTATCTCGACAGATGATCTCTATCTCGACAGATGATCTCTATCTCGACAGATGATCTCTATCTCTCTAGCTCACAAACCAATTCATATACACTTATTACCATTGGTTAACCAGTTGAGATCTGCGCTATAGCCAAATGACGGCTACAGCGCGGACCTCCTTTGCCGGGACTACGTCTATTGACATCGTCCCGTGCACGAGCGGCCTGCGCGCCCCCTGAGGGGCGCGCGGCGCGCTCTGTGATCGGCGAGTCTAAGACTCGCCTGATCACGGATCCGAGCAAGGGGTCAATCCCGACCCCCCCCCCCCCCCCTTACCACGTGATCAGCTGTCAGCCAATGACAGCTGATCATGTGATACAACGATCCCAGCCAGCCCTGCCAGTGCCCACCTGTCCCCTGCCAGTGCCACCTCATCAATAAATAATTGCCCCGTCATTGCCCATAGTGCCATCCATCAGTGCCCACAGTGCCACCCATCAGTGCCCGCAATCTGCCTCAACAGTGCTGCACCCCAGTGCCACATATCCGTGCCCATCAGTGCCGTCCAGCAGTGCCCATCAGTCCATCTATCAGTGGTACCTATCAGTGCCCCTTAGTGCCACCCATCCGTGCCATCTTATCTGTGCCCATCAGTACTACCTTATCTGTGCCTATTGGTGCCACCTTAACTATGCCTATCAGTGCCGCCTCATCAGCGCACTTCAATGAAGGAGAAAAATGACCTGTTTGCCAAATTTTATAACAAACTATTAAACATGATTTTCTTCTTTTTTTTTTTTTTTTTTTTTTTTTTTTTTTGATTGTTTGTTTAGCAAAAAATAAAACTCCCAGCTATAATTAAATACCACCAAAAGAAAGCTCTATTTGTGGGAAAAAAATGATAAAAAATTTCATTTGGTACAGTGTTGTATGCCTGCGCAATTTGTCATTCAAATTGCATCAGCGCTGAAAGCTGAAAATTGGTCTGAGCATGAGGGGGGTTTAAGTGCCCAGTAAGCAAGTGGTTAAGTAAAAAGATGTTTTGCCTAAATTTATGACAAAATTATTTATTTTGTTTATTATATACACAAAAGCCTGTTAAGTATTGCACCTGTGATCAGTGGTTCACAGATACAATGTCAGGCTCTGCTTTCTGCCTATACCTCTGTAAGGGCTTTCATTTACTGAGGTGCAGGAAGTGTCCATGGACTAAGAGTACCCTAATCGGCTCACTTGTAGTCCGTTGAGGACCATAAATCTGCCGACAGACAGTACTTGTAGTTGGTTCATTCACAGATTCCTGTGACTCTGTAAAATCCGCTGTGCTGATTTTAACAGTGACACCAGCTTCAGGGGTGAGGAACACCCCACCTGCTGTCGGGAGAGGGCAGGCTCAGGGGTTGAGGGTTGGGGTGCTTAGCAGCATGTGACACCCTAAATATGGGTGTAACATGTTGCTAAAGGTGGAGATAGCCTTCAATAGAAAGTGAGAAGCTTTTGCTTTAAAGGCTTAATGTTACTTTAAGAAAACTTGTGCTGAGGGAAATGTGAAGGCAGACATTGCTGAACTGTGCATGAGCATGTTAATTGCCCTGTTGCCATAATTCTGAATTCATTACATTGCTGATCTGGAACAAGTATGTAGCCATTGAAGTCAGAGCCAAATAAGAGTCAATAAAACAAAGAAGCAACTAGCACTTTCTTTTAGGCTTGGTTCACACCTATGCAGTTTGCTATTGATCCATTTCTGAAGTGCATTTTGTGTTTTCGCACACTTGATGAGGCCTGGAAGATGAAACTCTGCAGGAGGTTTATTTAACAGGGTGTAGGTAAGGGAAAGTGTATGTGGTAGGACTCTGGATTCAGTACAGAATTCCTACAGTGTTGTGAGGGGTTGGCTATGGTCAGCAGGGGGCTGAATGAATCTCAGAAAGTGGCATAATTGAAGTGATCTCAGGAAGTCCAGGTTGAACGGGCCCGTGGGGGTCTGAGAATTCTGTAATTGTCTTCCTGCGTCCCCCCAAAACTAAACTGGGAGGCTTGGTAGAGGCCCACGTCGCCTAGACCCTGAAAAAATGCCTCATGCAAGCCTGGTGCAAATTGGAGGTTCCTGCAAAATATGGGGCATAAGGCTGAGTTCTGGGGAAAAAAGAAGCTTGGGATAGAAGGGCACAGATTTTTGTGGTGTTGGGGGATGGCGTTTGATGTTTTGGGGGAGGGCGGAATAGCACCACGGGGCTCTGAGGGGAATCTCGCTTTGGTACCAGCATCGCAAAACCAAACTTTGGCCTCAGCTAGAACAAGCCCAATATACCAGCCTGCCTAATTGTACCACGTGATGATAGGTGCGAATGTCCTGCATCGCTAGACCTTCGTGTTTAGGGAAGGCGAGTGTTTTGTTGTGCTGGGGTATTTTTTTGGGGCCCATATGAACTCTATGAATGCTGATTGTACTTGTTTAATGTATCCTGCAGGAATGTGGATGGGTAGGGCTTGTGCCGATACTTTATGTTGTGATTGATTTTATCGTAATTCCGGTGATATCTGGGTTCAATCTCACGTGGCACAGGAAGGGTTCTAGGGGTAGTGCAAAAAAGGAGGGGCAAAAAAGGGCATCCCTGTCGAGTCCTGTTGGTAATTGGGAATGAGTCAGATCGCACAATTTCTTGCCAAATTGTTATGTGTGTTTTTTCTTTTGCCTTTCATTTTTTTGGGCCAGTTTGTTGGATGGATTAAAAAAAAACGCACTACATGGTTTTCTGCAGCTTCTCCATTAAAGTCAGTTTAACCAAAAAGGCACAGTTTTTTTTATTTAAAAAAAAATCCCTGACCCTTTCCAAAGCATCAATGTGAACGTTTCCCATAGGAAACCATGTTAAATGAATTGTAGTGCGTTTCTGCAACTGTCAACTGAGCCTTGGAGATAACAATGGCTGTGCCAGCGCATTGGTTTCAGCACAGGTTCCTGACAGGTGTTCCTTTTTTATCCTAAAAATTGCAGTTGGTGCAAGATTCTGTATTGGTCTGCAAATCAAATGGGTAGTTGTGTTCAAATCGTTCAGTTTTTGAACACTTAAAAGAAAAAACAAGTCGTCCTGTGCCCAGTATCAGATTTGTCAAGCAAACTAAAATGCAGTTTTAGTGTTTGTTCTTTCTGCCTGGAGTTCAGCCCTAATTAGTTAAAACAGCAAGTGAAAAGCCTTCAGATGTGAATGGGCACACAGATTTAATTTACCAAACATTGGCTGGGTGTGAGGAACCTGTGACTCTCCAGCTGTCCTGTATCTACTGGCATCCAAGCAGTGTTGGGAATTGTAGTTTAGCAGTAGCGGGAGAATCGCAGGTTGTTGTTAGCCTCTTGAGTTTCACGCCGGTTCCTCTCTGCCCCCATATGGAACGCAATCTGCCTTGTAAACTCCTTGACAGCAGCATTTTCTTATGAAATAAATGCTGTTGCCATTCCCTGATTTGTCATCCTTAGATTGAAGATGTAAAGACTTGTTATGCTGGGGGGTTAGGATAACCTCTCACTGGTCTCTTCCATTAACAGATTGCAAAGCAGTCTTTACTGGCATTGACCGAAGTTTATAGGAATCATAACTGTCTGCAAAATGTCCTTGGCACATAAGGAGTTACTTCCCCCACCCCCCATGCAGTCTGCACATTGCAACCTGTGGCTATAATGCTGCATGCGGGTTTATTGCCAAGCTCTTAGCTGCTAGTATTCAGGTATGTAAATGAGAAACCAGAGCAGACGTACATTTGCATAAAATAACAGCACCATTTAGAAACATCTGTCACCAGGGAAGTCTGTAGAGACAGAGCTGCTTTATTGTTTATCAGAGCCACATCGGTCTCTTCAATCCATGTACCCATCCTTCTGCTCAGCTGGGGAAAGCACGTGCCAGGGGCAAACTGATTTGGTATAGGAGAGTGCAAATCTTGGCAATGAATCCTACTGCTAAATATGGACATTAGTTTGAGTGGCTATATCAGTTGCTAAGTGTGTGTGTGTGTGTGTGTTCAAAAACATGAAAACCTGTTTATGCCTGTTGCATTCTAATATACTGCTAATGTGTTCCCCAGCACTTTAGAGTACGTAGGGCCACCAATTGAGGTTGCTGCCCCAGAGGACTTCAGAGGATGTAGGGCAACTTCCTTAAGTCCCTTCCCAAGAGGAGCTTGCAGGGTTGTATTCCTATTGGTTTATGCATTTTAATATCTTTAGTCTCCATCTTCAACAGTCTCGCTTTTCTTGCAGAAGGCAATTGGACAAGTTGGAAAAATCTTTGTCCGGTTTCTTGTATTTTCTCTCAGACTTGCCTCTTCTTTTTTTTTTTTTTTGACACATCCTGCCTAAACATTGTTGGTAATTCAATACACCCCTTCATGGAACTGGTATTTACTGATGGCAGTGGCCTCTTTCAGTAGGATAATGCATAAAATGGTTCAAGAATGGTTTGAGGAACACAACGGTGAGTTCCAAATTCTCCAGATCTGTGGGATGTGTTGGAAAAACAACTTCATTCCATGGAGGCCCCACCTTACAACTTACAGGACTTAAAGGATCTGCTACTGGCAGCTTGGTGCCAAATACCACAGCATACCTTCAGAGATCTTATGACTTCTATGCCACAATAGGTCAGGGCTGTTTTGATGGCAAAATTTACTTTATGACAACAAGGGGACCTACTCAGTATTGGGTAGATCATCATCATAATGATATAGCTGATCCGTGTAGACTGAACACATTGGAGATTGTATAGTGATTTCTAAAGGGGACTGTAACAGTATTGGTGTCTTATTGCAACAACACAGTTGAGTACTGTCCATAACTGTTATTGTGAAAAAAAAATTGTGTACTATTCGACTATTGTGAAGCCTTTATGGCAGTAAGACATTATATGTCTTTGTCAGTAGAGCCTCTGAAAGATATAAGGCCAGCATGTAAGTTAGTTTTACCAGTATGCATGACAGACTGTAAACTCTTTCGGTGGAGTTTTCTTAAGGGCCGGTTCACACTGCGACGCGAGGCGACACGCCTCGCCTCGCTCCCGCAAGTCGCCCCCATTCTGTACAATGGAACCGTTCTGAGAGGAGCGACTCGAGTCGCTCCGACTCAGAAAAAAGGTTCCTGTACTACTTTGGGGCGACTTCGGGGGCGACTTGCATTGACTTCTATACAGAAGTCCTCTGCAAGTCGCCGCTGAGGTCCGTGCAGGTCGCGGCGAGGCAAGTCGGAGACGCCTCGCCGCGCATCGCTGTGTGAACCGGCCCTTAGCCCCATTGAATGGCCGAGTTGATACAAGTGCTGCAGAATAGGTTTTTATTTATAAATAAGTTTACGTGTAGCCAGCCTTGACGAGGGTGTTTTGTAAATGAGCTGCTTATGACTCTGCAATGTCCAGCTCAGAATGATTTGATCGGTAATCAAACATCTGAAAGAGTGGCTTATAATGTTCTTGCCATTTTGTAAAACTTGAGTGACCCCCAAGTTTATCTGTTTTTCTGCTCACGTAGCTTAGGTCAAGTCTTTTTATAGAACTGGCCATAAGCATCTAACCTAAACTCATGGTTGCAAGGCTAGATTTCTTAGTGTTTTGGGCACAGGTGTAAATCTCTTCTGGTTCAAACTCTGGAGATCTTGACTGGCATCTGTTGAGTATGTTATGTTTAAGGATGTATCGGTGTAGATTTATACTCTGAGCCAACCCAGACCTTCATACCCTAATATAGCCTAATACCAATTATCCAACTGGGAAGAGCAGGACTTAATAAGAGGTCCTGACTGATGGATTCCACAAAAGACATTGGAGCTTTTTTGCGGAAATCCTTGTCGCTCCAATTTGGCACACAAAGTGGTTGCCATTCTCCTACCAGATGCACAGAGAGTTCATGTCGCTAAAACTTCACATCTTTGCGATTTCTTGGAATCAGGTAGCAACCAGGAAAAAGTGAAGTTTATGGACTGAAGTAGTGCTTCTCCTTGTCAGCAACCATGATTCAGATGGAGACAGAAAATGCAGTAAAAATCACACCATGGTGGTAACATTTTTACAAATGGTAAACATAGTTAAAACATAGTCAGTCAGGGTTCGGTAATCAAAGCGAGTAGTCTGTACAAGCCAGGATATCGGGAAGCCAGAGATCAGCATAGACTGAGACAGCAATCCGGATCAGGAACCAGAAGGGACGTCAGGCAGGCGAGTCTTTAACAGGAACCAGTAGAGCATGTACAGATATGTTGACCAAGGCGAAGGCATGGGAGAAATGAACCAGGCAGTTTAAATTGCCAGAAGGGGCTGGGTGATGCAAAGGAAATGATCACCACTGTGGAACGATAAGTGCTGGCAATTGACCAACAGCTGAGTACTGAGAAGGGATGGCTGAGCCCAGCCCTGACACTCTTGCCTCTTAACCAAACAGGACTTTAAGAACATTTTGTGCAGGATGCATATCTTCCACTGCCAGATGGAGACATTTTAAGGACTGTAGTCTTGCAGTCTCTGACTATACAGTCAGAACTACAACAAACAAGCTCCAGACACTGTGGTTCCCACGTTTGACGACTCAGAGGACCGCTGTAGACAAAATGGCAATCACTTGATTGGCATCCCAGAAGCTATGGGCAAAGACCAGCTTCTACTGCTGGTCCAGGGGGTATTCAATCTTTTCTTGGGGAAACTCACTGACTGGCTTAATGGATGTCAATAGGGTCTAATGTACACCTACAGTGGGAGGGGATGGTATTTGATCCCCTACTGATTTTTGTACGTTTGCCCCCGACAAAGAAATGATTAGTCTATAATTTTATTGGTAGGTTTATTTTAACTGAGCAATCGAATAACCACAAAAATATCCAGAAAAACGTGTTTCAAAAATGTTTTATAAAATTGATTTGCATTTTAATAGCAGATTAAATACTTATTTCACTTATCAATCAGCAAAATTTCTGGCTCCCAGATGTCGTCTATACGGGTAATGATCTGAGATTAGGAGCACTCTCAAAGGGGATGCTCCTAATCTCAGCTTGTTACCTGTATAAAATACACCTGTCCACAGAAGCAATCAGTCAGTGTCCAGGCTGTCCACCATGGCCAAGACCAAAGAGCTGTCTAAGGATGTCAGGGACAAGATTGTAGACCTACACAAGACTGGAATGGACTAAAAGACCATCACCAATCGGCTTGGTGAGAGGGTGACTACAGTCGGTGTGATTATTCTCAAATGGAAGAAACGCAAAATAACTGTTAATCTCCCTTGGTCTTGGGCTTCATGCAAGATTTCGCCTTGTGGAGTTTCAATGATCATGAGAATGGTGAGGAATTGGTCCAGAACTAGAAGGGAGAAACTTATCAGTGATCTCAAGGCAGCTGGGACCATAGTCGCTAAGAAAACAATTGGCAAGACGCTACGCCGTGAAGGACTGAAATCCTGCAGCTCCTGCAAGGTCCCCCTGCTCATGAAAGCATAGGTACATGGCCATCTGAAGTTTGCCGATGAACATCTGAATGATTCAGAGGACTGTGTGAAAGCACATTAAGGTCCTGGAGTGGCCTAGCCAGTCTCCAGACCTTTAAAGTGATTGTTTCTGTTTTTTGTTTTGTTTTTCCCTCTATAAAAATAATAAACATGTTCTTACCTGCTCTGTTGCAGTGGATTTGCACAGAGCAGCCCCGATCCTCCCCTTCTCGGGTCCTTCTTGTGATCCTGGCCCCTCCCTGTTCAGTGACCCCCCCCCCCACAGCAATCAGATTGCTATTGGGGGCACCTGAGCCGAGTCAGCGCTCTGTATGTCCATTCAGACATGGTGCCCCGCACCCTCCCTCTCGATTGGCGGCAGCCAATGCCCCCGCTGCTGTCTCATCCAAACAGAAGAGAGAATCTCGGAAAGGCTGACACACTCATGGACATCTCTGGACAGAGCAGGATCTCAGGGAAGTGTGAGCAGGGGCTGCTGCACACGATAGGCTTGTTATCTTCATGTATAGAATGCATTAAGATAAAAAAAACGAATGCCTTTACAACCCCTTTAATCCCTTGGAAAATATGTGGAGGGAGCTGAAGGTTCGAGTTGTCAGACATCAGTCTCGAACCTTAAGGGTGCTTTCACACAAGGTGTCAGCGGTTTAGTGCCGTTATTTTTAGCAGCGCTATTTGGGTTCTAGCAGGGAGCTTTTAACCCCCGCTAGCGACCAAAAAAGGGTTAAAACCACCTGAAAAGCTCTGCTGCAGCGCTGCCCCATTGATTTCAATGGGCAGGGATGCTTTAGGAGCGGTGTATACACAGCTCCTACAGTGCTGCAAAGTTGCTGCTTGCAGGACTTTTTTTACCGTCCTGCAAGCGCACCACTCCAGTGTGAAAGCACTGGAGCGAGAGGAGAGGCTATATGCAGGTGCTATTTTTAACGCTGTAGCGCCTGTAAAGCACCTCAGTCTCCAAGTAATGAAGACTTCTTTCACACTATCTGTAAAGAGGAGTGGGACAAAATCTGTCCTGAGATGTGTGCAAACCCGGGTGGCCAACTACAAGAAACGTCTGACCTCTGATTTGCCAACAAGGGTTTTGCCGCCAAGTACTAAGTCTTGTTTTGCGAAGAGATCAAATGCTCATTTCACTCATTAAAATGCAAATCAATTTATAACTTTTTTGAAATGCGTTTTTCTGGACTTTATTGTTGTAATTCTGTCTCTCACTGTTAAAATAAACCTACAATTAAAATTCTAGACTGATCATGTCTGTCAGTGGGCAATTGTATAAAATTGGTAGGGGATCAAAACCTTTTTTCCCCTCGCTGTAGCTACTGGAACCTAAACATTGCTCAGCCATGAGATGTCCTGTTCAGAATGCACTTTTTCAAGAAGAGATCCTTCTCAAAGTTTGAAGAGCACCCTCAAATTCGATGACACACCCATTACTCTATTTCCAAGATTTCTCCAGGCAGACTAGCTAAAAGGCGTGCTTTACGCTCCTTGACACTGGCTTTGACTAAGACGAACATACCTTACCACTTTGGGATAATGAGAGTAGATTTATTGCCTTAAATAAGCGTTCGAACAGGTAGTTCACGTTAGTGAATATCTATTTACTGAACAAAGGACCACTATCTTTATTCGTAGGTTATATTTATAAGCTTATGAAGACTTTACGAAAGGAGTGACTTTATGATTTCATGAAAGGCGTGACAATTCTGGTAGGCAATTTAAACCTAATGTTAGATCCCTCCATAGATGCCACAACCACTATTCTACACATATTCTTTACTCAACTGAAAAGGTTGAAACAACATTTGCATAATTTTGCAATGGGTTGATCTATGGCGTATCCTACACCCCACCAGACAGGATTACAGATGCCACTCATGGACTCCTTCCTCTTAAGCAGACTGGACTATTTTTTGACAGCCTACTGTACACTCAGTAGTCTCCCTCATGTCCATATACTGTAGGTTTATTTTTATTTTTTCCTCCACAATCGCCCTACCTTATACGTCTAAACCATTCTCTTCCTGGCAAATTAGTGACTCTTACAGGAGTCAGTTAACTTGGTTATTATACAAGCCCTCTCAGAATTTCTGTTTACTCATGCCCAATACACTGTTGCTCTCCATATTGAGTGGGAAGCTCTTAAACGTACCCTACAAGGTGTATTTATTGCCCACGTGGCACACTTGGGGGGGGGGGGGGGGGGGAGGGATAAAGGTGCCTCCCTTGTAGTAATTCATATCGGACATAAAAGCACTAGGAAACAAACATAAACTACACCACAACCTGCTTGCCCTTCAAAGTCTAAAACAAAGAATGACGACTTGCACAGGTTGACTGATCAAACCTATCTTTACCATCACGATTGTATGATATGAGCCATATACAGCAATGACAATGACAGCAACACATCTCAAATTTGAAACCGGGCAACAAAAGGTTGGCAAAGTGGTACTAAGGAAGGAAGAGCTGGAAGAACGTTTTGCAACTAAATGGCTTATTTGGCAACAGGTCAGTAACCTGATATAGAAAGAATATCTTAGAGAGTCAGTCTCTCAGAAGTAAAGATTGGCAGAGGCTCACCAATCGGTGAGAAGCTACATCTAAAAATTGTCGAACAATTTCAGAATAATGTTCCTCAACATAAAATTGCAAATACTTTAAATATATCATCAAAAGATTCAGAGAATCTTGAGGAAATCTCTGTGCCCAAGGGACAAGGCCAAAATGCAATATTGGAAGTGAGGAAAATTTCCAATTCCAGAAGATGTTACAGTGGGGACACCTGTTCCAATACAATTGTCTAAGAGGATTTACCTTATTTTTGTCAGATTCCTTTCAGTTCATGTTGTGTCTACGGGACAGGAAAAGAAGGGAGATATTTTGAATTGTGCAGACCTACTATGAATTAAAGTGATTTTTAATTATTATTTTTTTCCCCTCTAAATATATATATACTTGCCTGCTCTGTGCAGTGGTTTTGCGCAGCCAGATCCTCCTCTCGGGTCCCTGGCTGGAGCTCCTGGCCCCCTCCCTCCTGTCATGGCTCGCTATGGGGGCACCCGAGCTGAGTCACAGCTCCCTGTGTCCATTCAGACATGAAGCCCCGGTTCAGCCCCGCCTCTCTCTCCTGATTGGCTCCTGCTGCTGTCAGTCAGTTGGCCAGTGGTGCCGCTGCTGTGTCTCAGCAAAACAGGAGGAAAGTCACGGACGGCTGAGGAACTTGTGGACAGAGATGGGGCTCAGGTAAGTATTAGGCGATGCTGGAGCGGCTGCTGCACACAGGTTTTTTTTATCTAAAAGTAAAAGTCCATGCAAAAACTAAAATCCCTGCATCTATAGCCACCAACATTCTAACACTAGCCTCTCTAGCTCTGTGATAAAGAAATGTATATACACGTACATTTTTGTTGCACTTAAAGTGTTGTAAGCCTTTACATATACCCAGTGAAGTGACTGACCTCAGGTGATACAGAGATGAATCTCAACCTCCTACATAAGTTGTACCTGTTTATTTGCAATTTCTCTTCCCTACATCTATTCAAAGTAATTTATAAAGCTTGTCTGAGCTCTCAGGAAAAAGGGGGCAGAGAGCAGAAATTACGCTGCAGCGCTGAGTAGTGAGGAGAGCTCTTAGCCCTTGTACACACGGTCGGAGAATCCGTCGGAATGTGTCCTATCGGACCATGTCGTCGGATAATCCAACTGTGTGTGGTAAGCATCGGACTGATTCCGTCGGACCCAATTTTCCAACATGTTGGAAATATTTCCCGACCAACTGGGCCGATCGGACATACTCCGATCATGTGTAGAGAATTTTGATCGGACCAAGTGCCACGCATGCTCAGATCAAATTCCTACATCAAAGCTATTGGCTACTAGCCTGAATGTAGTCCCATCGTAACGAAATTACGTCATCCCGTTCAGAAAGATCGGATTTTTCGCCAACTTTGTCCGACCGTGTGTATGCAACAGTTTAGGACAAGATCTGAAGGGCAAAATCCGACGGATTTGGTTGTGGAAATCTCCGACTGTGTGTACAGGGGCTTAGAGCTGATTGGAGGAAGGGACACACCCTGCTTTACACAGGAAAATAGCTGAGGCTGTCAATCACCTGGAGGTCCCTCCCCTGTCACTTATTTTTTATTTTATTTTTTCCTTCCGTTTCTTGACTTCAGAAAAACTTGTCAAAAGTGATTCAAACTAGGGATGCACCGAATGGGTTTTTTGGTGCCGAAACCGATACCGAAAATGAAAAATACACTAGGCCGAAAACCGATACCGAAGATGACTGTTTTCAAAAAATATTTTTATACAGGAGGTGGTCAGAGACTGGGGACACGGTACAGGAGGTGGTCAGAGACTGGCGACACGGTACAGGAGGTGGTCAGAGACTGGCGACACGGTACAGGAGGAGGTCAGAGACTGGCGACACGGTACAGGAGGTGGTCAGAGACTGGCGACATGGTACAGGAGGTGGTCAGAGACTGGCGACCTGATAAAAGAGATAAGTGCAGCCAGTGATGCAGCCAGTGTTGCCCCCAGTGATGCAGCCAGGAAATCAGTGAGTACTTACTGTCTTGGTGCATCCCCCAGTTGTAGGTGTAATTCTGGGAGGTGATCCTGTGTTTACTTAAAGGGAATGTCCGCTCTTATCAATAGTTTTCTTAGATTAACACATCAGTCTAATGTAAATAATCTTATCAATATGTGGCAATGCTGTGAAAATCTCCTTCCTCTGATGCAGCCAGCGATGCCCCTCTGCAGTGAAGAGAGCCGTCTGAATAGAGCGCCGGGAACATCACAGCTTTAATTTCAATAGCTGTGTGTTCCCCGTCGCGCGCCGTCACACACAGCCCCTCCCCCTTGTCCAGGCACTTTGATAGACAGATCACCCGTCCAATCTGGACAGGTGATCTGTCTATCAAAGTAACCCCGGACAAGGGGGAGGGGCTGTGTGTGACGGCGCGAGACGGGGAACACACAGCTATTGAAATTAAAGCTGTGATGTTCCCGGCGCTCTATTCAACCAGACGGCTCTCTTCACTGCAGAGGGGCATCGCTGGCTGCATCAGTCCTGCGCTATTCACCCCCATCATGGGAGGCACCAGGGGCGGGGCAGGGCGGAGTTCCGCCCAGGCCCCGCCCCATTTCCGGCTCAATTATCGGCCGTTTTTTCCTTTCGGCAAATTGCCGAAAAGGGCATTTTCGGCCGATATGTTTCGGCGGCCGAAATTTCGTTGCATCCCTAATTCAAACTGATAGCAGAGGAACAAGGCAGCAGGCAGGAATGACACTGAGTGCACTTAAGACCAGCACACACTGGTTTACAACCACTTTAACACCTAGTATGTGGCTGAAGTCCAGATTTCCACTTTAGTTCAGCTTTAAATGTATGTAAGGATATGTTGACTATATTTCTGTGATGGGTTAATAAAGGTTCATAGGAAACAAAATACAATTTCCTTTCCTGGATGGAGTTGTGAGGTTAATACTCTAGTAAAGTTTTATTGTTCTCTAATCCCTGTTGTGCAGAATGAGCCCCACTAAAAAAGTGACCATAAAGCCAAAATGTTAGGTTTGCCATTGAAATGTTCCATCAACTTTTATTTTAGCAGTGCGTCTCCATCATTAATAAACCCAATAACAAAAATTCTATGTTTTGCAGTTTACCAATCCTTACATGGAGTGGCTGCATTAGCTTTCTGGTCCTCCTTCCTTTTATTTTTTTTTTATTTATTTATTTATTTTTTTTCACCTGCTTACCTAGTTGGTAACGCTCTGAGATGGAGCAACAGAGACCACTTTGGATAGCCGCATTCTTGGTCTGGGGGGAAGGGAGTGTTGGATGAACTAGCAAATTTAGCTACACTAACAATTTGAGGCCAAACTCCAGCTAATAATTCTGTAAGCAGTTACAGAAGACCATTTTTTGATTCATTTTTAAGGTAAAGGTTTTGCATAAATCATTGTGAAGCCGCTTTAGAGTCTCGACTTTGACTGGGACATTCTAAAACATTTATGTTATTTTATTTATTTTAACCACACTAGGGTACAACCTTTTGATTTGTGTTTTGAGGTGGACCATTTAGTGATTTTGCTGCATAAATAAATTCCTGACATGTCACAATATAAAGCAGCGTTATAGTTTATTTTACGTATCTGTTTTTGGTAAAGAGAAACTATGGTCCTCCGTTTTAAGACAATATGTGCTACAGCAGTTTTCTCCAAACTATGGCCCTCCAGTTGTTCAGGGACTAAATTTCCCATAATGCCTAGTAATCTTTGGCGATCCCTGTGCTACAGCATCTAACTGCTTGCGCTGTCTATTGCATATAAATGGACGACGGCCCAATTTTGTAGAGGTTTATGGTCATGTTTGCCAAGTTTCAACTCAGGCCTTTTACAGCTCAATGTGCTTGCTATGTGGGAAAAGCTCCCACAATCTCTGGACCAGCCCATACGCATATGTCCCCGGGCCAGCATATCTCTGACCTGGTGGCTGACTAGCACTAGAATTGGAAAGTCCTTTCCTTTCTCCTTTTGACCTGAACAGTACTCACTACAGTCTGGTCCACCATCCTGGTGGTTGCTGGTTTTAACAGCTTGGGGAGTGAAGCCTATCTGATGCTGCTATTCCCATAGAATCTAACAAATGACACTTGGAAGGCTTACTTTGCGTGATGAGAAGCACAGAAATTTTACTCTTAGATCTGTGGTCTCCAAACTTTAGCTAAGGGCCAGTTTACTCTCCTTCGGACTTTTGAGGGGTCACAAGAAAAACGGAAATGGAAGGCGCGTACACACCTAGTGCATTACCAGAGATAATTTAATAAGACATTTTTTGTATAAAAGTGGGTACTCCCAAATTGCAACTGACAAAAGGCCATAAACACATGCACTCAGAGTAAATTTTTTTTTTTGCGATGAATTTTTCACAACAATGATTCCCCAATGTGTAACAATTAATGAAAAGTACCATGGAGCCATGGAGTACACGAAAGCCAACCCTACAAAAAAATTCTATAAAAGTTTGTTGCTATAGTAATAGCTAATCAATAGCTGCTAGTCGTTAAGAACAATGGTAGATTCAAGTAAAAATTGTAATAATATAAATATGAAAATAAAGATCAAAATGTACACAAATACTTGGCTGAAAAAAGTAATAAGAAACCAAAGAAACGGGACATATTTATATATAATGCACTCCTGGAAGGCCATCCACACAAAGGCAACAGCAGAAGGGGAAGAGGACCGGGGGGGTCGCATAAGAGTCTGAAAATCAAACCCCACATTCAGGCCCCTAGGGGATAAGGCTCCTAAGCGATGTATCCAAAAGGTTTCTCTTCAACAAAGTCTCCGAAAGCGACTGCCAGTATCTGTATCCTCACCCTTAATTTCCAAGCCAAGTAGCCTAAGACCAGATGGATAATGATCATGTTGATGCAAAAAATGTAATGGTAGTGAATGGTTGTCGACACTTTGAGTATATTCCTTGTATGCTTCCCAAACTGTGTGCGTAAAGCTCGGATGGTGCGACCCATGTAAAGAAGGCCACAGGGGCATTTCAGACAATATACTACAAATTGTGAACTACAATTGATGAATTTCCGAATGGCATGGGTTTGGCTATCACTACCTGTAACCTGCTTGTTCCTATGCCACATATGTTGGCATGCTCCACAGTTGGGGACACCACACTTAAAGCTTCCTCCTCCCCGCACAACTACTTCAGGCATGTAGGGGCGAGACATGGATTGACCCATTTATCAATCCTGCATCCCCTTTTTGCTTATGTGTTCCTACTCCAGTCTGACTAAATATAAGTGAATGTGATATATATATATATATATATATATATATATATATATATATATATTATACTAGCTCTGAGGATGCCCCTGAAATGCATTTTTAGCTGTACCACAAGTTCATGCATTATGTTTATGGCCTTCTGTCAGTTGCATTTTGTGAGCACCCACTTTTATACAAACATTTCTTTTTATTAAATTTATCTCTGGTAATGCACTAGGTGTTTGCGCCTTCCATTTCTGTTTTTCTTGTAGTTCCTTTCGGATTACCCCATTTTAAGGAAGGCCGCATCCACCCAGTTTTGGGATACCATATATACCTTTTTACACCACCATTTTATCTGACATCTTTTTCTCCACACCTTGGAAGACCTATTAGCGCTGGAAGGGACTGTGTTTTTTTTGTATCTCTTTTGAGGGGTCAGACTGTGGCCTGTGGGAGTAGAAAATGCCTGGGTGTTGGTGAGTAAACCATGCCCGATTCTTCGTACCTGTAGGAGAAATGAGGCCCCATCAATGGTCAGTGGGGAGGATTGCCCGACGGGCTGAATAAGGGCAAGCGAAGGGGCCACATCCAGCCCCCAGGTCGCAGGTTGGAGACCACTGCCTTGGTTGATTATTTGTAGGCTGTGTTTTGTCACCTCTTATTTGGGCTGGAGCAATATTTGACCTTGTGCACTATGAAAGAGCATCTTGGCATGGGCATTCTCTGAGACCTTCTCTCATATTTTGGCCTGGATTTGAATGGGGGGGGGGGGGGGTCTATATTTTTGTCTACAACTAAAGTCAAGAAGATGGGCATTTCTAATGTATCCTGTCAATAAAGGGAGAGCAAATGAGAACACAACAATAAAAAGGCAATTTACCACTTGGTTATTTCAAAAAAGACTATTGCACAAAGATATGTGATGGGCTTGCTTAGATTTCAGATTGGGCGATGTTATGGTGCTTTAAGCTATAGGAAAGCTATGTATTTATAAGCTGTGAAAGATACTTACTGTACATGTATAATATATGCAGCCTGGAAATCTTTCTCCCATACTTTGCTGGTTCATGTTTACTTGCCTGCTGCCTTTTAATGTCCTGCTCATTGGTAATTTACGGCTCTACAGCATTATTTATTACTCTTTCTGCTGCAGATGGACACTTGAAATACAGCTTTGGCTGTCACTGGAAATGTGTATGTTTTAAACGTAGTACTTTGCAAATTCTTGTTCTTGCACAGACTTTGCTGTTTTTTCAATATTTTAAGGAATTTGTGGGCTTGGGGTTCTATAGATGTCCATTAATGTTGGGTATGTTTTTAGAGAAAAAATCTAATCTAAACCTATTGTGACACATCAGCTGAGATGCGGCGTACGTGAGTGAGGAGAGGGGAGGGACCTGACAGCGGCGCTCACATGAGGAGATGGAGGAGGTCCCGCTATGTCTGCAGGAGTCGAGCGCGGTGAGAGAGCGTCTCACCCCGGAATGACATCAGCCTGTCCCCGCTGACCGCTGACCGTGTTCTCTAGCCCGCCCGTCCGTCTGTCCATTCATTCGTTCGCCTATCCGCCTGCCCGCCCGCCCGTCCATCCGCCAACCCGCCTGTCTGTCAGTATGCAGCTTACAAAGTAAGCACCCACAGCGCAGCCAGCGAGACCTGGAAAACGCCGCTTACGGCGGAGGAAACAGACCTGCTCCGGACGGGACCCCCCTCCCCCTGCACCCTTCTGCCATCCCAGTGGCACTCACTTCGAGAGTGACAGAAACGGAAGCAAGGAGCCTGAAGATAAGGTCAGATTGCACCTGCTATGATTTTACTGACTGTATAAATGTTACGAACTGTTGTGCTAATGGCCTAAATAAAATTAATAGATCCGAGGAGATCTCAGGATCAGGAAGCTGAACTGTGTATAGCCTGGAACCTGGAGTCTGGACCCAGGAAGAAGTGGTTCAAAAATCACAACAAGGTTTTGCATTCCTTCTTCCTTTTCTTTTTGGTTGTCTTTTTGGTTGTCTCTCTACCCCTGTGCAGTGGCACTCACTGAAGTTAACTAAAGGGATACTACCACTTTATCATAAAAAGCCACGCTTAAAAGGGCCAGCATTTTTGGATACACACCTAACATCCTAATAAAAAACCCCCTGAAATCATCTATGGTTATGGTCAAGGAAAAAAAAAAAAAAAAAAAAACTAAGAGGAATGTATGATATGCTGTATTGAGAATCCTGCAGAACTGAGTGACTTATTCTCTTACAAATAATATATCAACAGCAGGCCACAAAGTAGCAGATCTTAATGTGATGTAAAAGTGTAATCGCCCAGGATACAAAGGGTGGAATATTGAGCATAGAGTAACGGTAAATAGCGGGTGACACGCGCCGAGAAAACAGTTGAACATTCATTCGTATGTCTAGACGCAGGTGGAGAGGATTTTAGGAACTGATCCCCAAAGTTTTCTTTTTTTTTCTTCCACCTTCCTGGGAAGATACTTAGAAAAAGGATTAGCTCCGCCCCTTTCGCCCCTTCTGCCCTCTCCGGCCCTCTCCATCCCCAAATAAAAAGGGAATCCTGGGGAAGAGAAAAATAAAAGACAACATGAAGGGAAGAAACCCCAAAATGAATGACCCAAAAGCCTCGAGGGAGAGCTTAAATACAAGCACTATTCAGAAATATCTGAAGGAATCAAGTCAAAAAAGCCCCGGCTTAGAGAGAAATCAAAAAGGGGTGAGAGAGAAAAAGAAAGATACTGGAAAACCTGAAGGGGCACGGGGAGACTCCTCCGGAGAGGAGGCGGACTCAGACCGGGAGAACAGAGGAAGGGAGTTAAGGGACTCCTCTCAAATTCCAACAAAAAGCGAAATGCAAGACATGTTTTCGAAACTAGAAAACACTATCAAAGCTGAGATTTTAATAGTAAGGACGGACCTAGGGCATTTGTTGAGGCGAGTAGAGGAAGTAGAAGAGCAAACAGGAAGACAGGCCAAAGAAATATGGGACTTAAAAACGCAGGCAAAGAAAATGCAGGAGGCACACAGGGAGATCATATATAAGATGGAGGAACAGGAGAACCAAAATCGACGCCAAAACCTGAGAATTAGATCATTACCAGAACAACAGGGCGAAGACTTAGATGTAAAAATTAGAAAGATATTCAATCCCCTACTGGGAAGAGAAGAAGGCGCAGAAATAAAAATAGACCGGGCACATAGAGTGAGGAAACCCCCGGGGTTAAAGGAAGAGATACCGAGAGATGTGATAATTAAATTCCATCTGTACGAAGAGAAGGTCAAGATCTGGAGCAAACTTAGAGGACTACCATCAGTTCAGTATGAAGGGACAACGTTACAGGTTTTCATAGACCTGTCTCCGGGAACGTTGGCTCGGAGAAGAAAATTAAAACCTCTATTGGAACAATTGAGATGTGCAAATATCAGATATAGCTGGGGGTTCCCGGCTGCCCTCCTGGTTCAGAAAGAGGGAAGATCTATTAGGCTTAAGTTCCTAGATGAACTGGAGGACTTCTGCAATAAATTAGGAATTCCAACTCCCATGATTCCATTAGATCCATGGGATTTGTAATTTCAGGGGATAAAGAAGAAAAAGAAGACAGGGGGGAATGTATGATGTGCGATTCATGTATTTCTTTTCTTTCCTACAATGACGGAGGGGGGGGGTGGGGGGTGGCAGAGGGGGGGGATGGTCTGATGGAGGGACTGGGGGGGGATCGGGCTCTATCACTCATGGTTCGTAGAAGGATACTTCTGCTCCCCAAGGGGAAGGGGAGTGGGGGGGGGGGGGCGCCGCAGCCAGGGCCAATCCCTGGGAGAAAGGGCTTGCAGAAGGAGTAGAGCTCATTATGCAAAGCAAAGGCCAGGAATGGGCCAGAAGGGGGGGGAGGGAAGGGAGGGTAGAGAGGGAGGAAGTGGGAGGAAAAAGAGGGAAAAAATATTGCTGGCAGTTGAAAAAAAGGGAAGAGGGGGTTCATATGAGTTTTAGAAGGTGCAGATTAAATTTTTTTTTGTTCTTTTTTCGGGTAGTCTCGAATGACAGAAATAAAGTTTGTGTCGTATAATGTAAAGGGTCTAAATTCCTCCAAAAAGAGATACAAACTCTTAAAGGAATTACAGCAATATAAAGCAGAAGTGGTGTTTCTGCAAGAGACTCACTTAACGCTAGACACAAATGTTAAACTGTACTCCGATAACTACCCGAACTGGTTCTATGGAGATTCGCCAATAAGGAGGGCCAAGGGAGTGGCAATTGGGTTTGAGAAAGGCACAAAATTCAAGGTGACCGATAGGCTGACCGACCCGGAAGGGAGATATCTGTTCCTGAAAGGGAATCTCGGGGATAAGACCTTTACCCTAGCAAATGTGTATAGTCCAAACAAAAATCCAGTAAGATACCTTAAACAAATTTTGAGGAAACTGAAGGATTTTAAAATAGGAGACGTGATACTGGCGGGTGACTTTAATTTTTGTATGGATCCAGTACAGGATAGTACGTCCCGTGCCAAGGGGATAAGCGGGAAGAGCTTGAAAACAATTAAACTCCGTTTGAGACAAAGCCAACTGATAGACGTATGGAGGATACAACATGACAAAACTAAAGATTATACTTTTTTCTCCCCAGTGCACGGAACGTACTCTAGGCTGGACTATATAATGGTAGAACATAGATTGTTAGAGACTGTAGTGGAAACAAAGATAGGAATAGCATCCCTGTCAGATCATTCCCCGGTGATAATGAAGATGAGGTTACCCGGAATACAGAGGCACCCGTTTACTTGGCGACTAAATAAGGAGCTCTTACAGGACAATAAAAGTGCAGAAACAATACAGAAAGAAATAGAATTTTATTTCTCGACGAATGACACAGATGAGGTGACGGGCGCCTCCCTATGGGAGGGACATAAAGCTTATGTTAGAGGTATCCTCGTCTCCATGGGGGCAAGAAAAAAAAAGGAAAGAGCAGAGGAAAGGGAGAAATTGATGATAGAGGTCCATAGACTGGAGCAGGCGCATAAAGAACAAAGGGGCCGACAACAAGACCTCTTTCATCAACTGATCAACAAGAGGGAGGAACTGAAAGACATCTATGAACGGGAAGCAAGAAGGGCATTAGAGGGGAGAGCTAAAGAGAAATACTACGGGGAAAATAAAATGGGAAAATACTTAGCGAGACAGGTGAAAAGCAAGAGAGAAATCAATTATATTGATAAAATTCAGGACAGGAATGGGAAAATCGCCCACACCTCTAGGGAAACTGCGGAAGTATTTAAAAAATACTACGAAGCTCTGTATAATGTAGGACAGCAAGGGGAACAGGGTCTAGGGAAAAAGGAGAAAATTAAAGAATTTTTGTTTAAAGCTAATTTACCACGATTATCAGACAGCGACGGGCAGAATATGGATAGACCCATCACAGAAGAGGAAATTTATAACGCTTTAAAGGAGACGGCTTTAGATAAAAGCCCGGGCCCTGACGGGTTTACGATCTCCTACTATAAAAAATATAAGGAAATCCTAGTCCCCCAATTTTGCAAATACATAAATAGAGTAGGAACAAAATATGAAATAGGGGGAGATGCCTTGCGAGCCGCTATAACGCTGATCCCGAAGGAGGGCAAAGACCATACGCTCTGCTCTAATTATAGGCCGATAGCCTTACTAAACACAGATATAAAGTTATATGCCAAAGTGTTGGCGGCTAGATTAAAAGAAAAAATGACAGAGCTAGTGCACCCGGACCAAGTCGGATTTATACCCGAGAGAGAGGGTAGGGACAATGGGGTAAGGGCTTTGCTCCTTATCCAGGCATTGAAAAACAGTGGGTCCCCAGGTCTATTCCTGTCAATGGATGCTGAGAAAGCTTTTGACAGGGTAGACTGGGGACTCATGTTAGAAACCCTAGAAGTGATGGGGGTAGGTCCAAGGATGATCCAATGGATTAAAGCCTTATATAATAACCCACAGGCGGCGGTAAAGGTCAACGGAGAAACATCCACCCTGTTCCAAATGGGAAATGGCACTAGACAGGGGTGTCCATTATCACCCCTATTGTTTGCGTTATCTCTTGAACCGTTATTGGCCTCGATCCGAAACAATCCAGATATAAAGGGGATTAGGGTCGGAGAGGAGGAGCACAAACTCGCAGCATATGCGGACGATGTGCTCTTCTTCATTACAAACCCTAGGATAACAATCCCGAACTTGCTGAGGACGTTAGAAAAGTACGGTAAAATATCAAATTTGAAGATTAACCTCAGCAAGTCCGAGATTTTAAATATTAACATCAGCTATAAGGAAGAAGAGAGATTGCGAGCAGAATTTCACTTCCCCTGGTGTAAGGAGATTAAATATTTGGGAATTTTGCTCGCAAGCACTACCAGAAAAATATATTTGAAAAACTATATCCCATTAATAGAGGAAATAAAGAGAGAAATAAAAAAAATCTCATTTAGCCCTCTCTCGTGGTTAGGACGGATAAATGCGGTTAAAATGATTCTGGTCCCGAAGATTATATATAAGTTCCAAATGATGCCCATTTCACTCCCTGCGGCCTTCTTTGAAATACTAAGGAAATTAATTTCGAAGTTTATTTGGCAACATAAAAAGCCAAGGATAGCGTTTGCGGTGTTAAGAAGGGGGAAAAAACAGGGGGGACTGGCGGCCCCGGATTTGAAAAGATACTATAATGCAGTGGTTCTTTCACGGGTGGTAGAGTGGGCGAAAGAAGCAAACGATAAGAGATGGGTTAGCTTAGAAAATGCACAATGCGAAGCACAATTAGGGAGATTAATATGGAACCCGCCACAGTATAGGATAGTAGGCCCCAACACACATGAAATAACACAACACGCACTGAAAATTTGGGATCGCACTCATACACAAAATAAATGGGGGTACAATTCACCTTTAATTTTTTTAAAAGAAAATGAATATTTTCCCCCGGGAAAACAAGAAATAGGGGGGAATTGGATAATAAAAAATAATGCACAATTAAAAGATATACTAGTAAAAGATAATTTAAGCACATTTCAAGCACTAAGGGAGGAAACTGAACTCATGAGGATTGATGCTTGGCGGTTCCTCCAATTAAGTCAGTTTGTAGCAAAATTGCCCCAACCAATACGAGGCATAGAAGAATTAAGGCCCTTTGAACGGCTCTGTCAGAGACTAAAATCAAAGAACAACATAGGCCTAATTTATAAAATACTCTCAGAGGGGGACGAGTTGGAGGAACCGGCATTTATCAAAAAATGGGAAAATGAGTTGGGGTCACAATGTAGCACTCAAATTAGAATGAAAATATTTAAACTAATCCACTATGGGGGGGGGGGGAATAAACTGACAGAGACGAATTATAAATGTTTAGCAAGGTGGTACGTCACCCCCGACAGACTGAGTAAGTTCGGAGTCGATCAAAACTCGGAATGTTGGCGGGGATGTAAGAAAACGGGGAATATGGGTCACATTTGGTGGGACTGTCCCATCATTAAAGAATACTGGAGGAGGATTATTGACATAATAAAAGTAGTAACAAAAAAGGAAGTAAGAGAAGACCCATGGACTGTCTTATTTCATGGGACAGATGAGTCAATAAAACAATATAGATCTACGTTAATCCCCATACTACTTGACACCGCAAAAAGCTTAATACCGAAAAAATGGCGAGAGAAGGAGAGCCCAAAAATACAGGAATGGATCTCCCGAGTAAATGAGATACAATATTTGGAATGTTATGAGGAAGGGGGAGAGGATCCAATAGCAATAGAGGTCGGGAAGGGGAAGTGGGATCTCTGGAAAAATTTTAAAAAATCATGGCGATACGTGGAGGAAATAACACAATAGCACTAAGGACAAGCACCCTGGATTGAAATAGACAAATCATTTATGAATCCCACGAGAAACTGGCCAGGAAGGGGAGGGGGGGAGGGATGGGAGGGGGAAGATGGAAGGGTATTTAGGGTCAAGAGGGAGAGGGTATAGAATAAGAATGTAATAAGAAATGTGTGTAAATGCGTACAATGAATTTTTTGATAATTTTTATATTGATGGAAAAACTAATAAATAAAGATTTAAAAAAAAAATAAACCTATTGTGAATATTTACATGCTGGCAGGACTGCTGAGCACAGGTTCGCTTTAGGAGAAATCTCTCCTATTTTGTATGATTATAGTGGGGTACTATTAATAGAAAAGGACCTTTTTACAAATGGACGCCATTGCTATTTTGCCATTTCTTTCTTGGTAAAGTTTGGTTATGTCCAGTCCACCTATTTTCTCAAGCTTTGCTGGGTATTTTCACTAATTTCTGACAAAAGAGAACCTATACCAATAAAAGCAAACTGAAACCCTTAAAGTACTATATGTTAGCTTACCAGTCATTAAATATGATGGCTGCATTACGTTTTCTTTCTCAATTTTTTCTTTTTCTTTTTATCTGATAATTTTGCCAGTAACACATTACCAACCCTAGGATGACCATGTTCCCTCATCTTTCAGTATCCAGACAACATGTTCTTGTTTTCTATTTTTTTTTATCAAACATAATGACTAACATACAATGCTATATTTAACAAAACAAATGGGACCAAATAAGGTAATTTTTAGGGTTTAGAATTGGATACCCATGCTCAAATTTACAAACCTCAACACAGTAAATGAATTACAGGAGGGATGCCCTGCCCTGCTCTGTTTGGACAGACTTATTTATTTATTTTTTACCAGCAATGGTTGGAAAGCAAACTGTTTCTGCCATTTGATCTTTTTAGAAAACCCATAAATTGTGTGTAAAACAGATGGATACAAAGAAAAGATAAAGTATTTTTAATTTGCAATTTTAAGTTTAGAAACTTATAATGTAAAATAAAATTGAATCCGATATAGTGATCAATTTTTTTGATGGATGCATACGGGTTAAAACGCCTGCCAAAATGTTTTGCTTTTTGTGTCAAAATGAACTGGGAGGAAATCTGTGCAAAGATAAAAATGTTGCTTTTCCGATAGTTTTCCCTAGAACCCATCCCCGGTAGACAATTTAAACTCCTCTCTCCTTCTGGTGACAATGGTAAAATTTTGGATTTCTTATCACTTTCTTTTTCAGAGACCATGGTCGACAGGAAAAATAAGGTGAATCCACCAAGGACACAGACTGAATAAAACCTGAAACATTCTAACCATTTCTACTCTTGTCCAATGGAAAACATTTTTGGCTAAACATGCACTTTTAAGTTGAGTGTAGAGCTGAGGCAATGTTTTCCGACTAGCGAAAAGTAGCATGTTGAGGGGGGGGGGGGGGGTTGTTTGTTTGTTTTTTAGTCTTGTAGTTTTTTTCCAGAGTTTGATGTACCCAATATGTCTGTTTTTCAGTCATATGAGGATCCTGTTGAAGAGCACAAGGCCGGCTTTGGTGGAAGAGTGGTCAGCTGCCTTTACCAGGCGCAGGAAACACTTAGGTAATTCAAGGGAAATCCTCTCCCCTTTTTATCATCTTTCTATAAATGTGTAAACTTGTTGTCTCATCTTGTGATCTCCCATGACTATTTTTATACGACTTTTTTTATTCTGTTCACATAACAGGTTTCCCACATTCCGCTGCGCCTCTCGTCCCCCCCTCTTTTCTGTTCCATGAAGCTTTGCAGTAATCTATCAGAATTGAATTAATCCTTCTCTCTCGGGCAGCCATCTGTCCTCTCCTCTCTGCTCAGACCCGACTAGTTCCACCAGGGATGATTGATGGCCTCTGCAATTGATTAGTTACTCTTCTAGATAAATGGACTGTTTTGAGATTAAGTATCACAGGTCAGTCTGTGTGGCCAGGCAGATAGGCCTTTTGCTTTTACAGAGATGTGCACAGACTAGCAGAATTCATACTGGCCACTCATTGGATCACACAAGTGACTTGTGGTAACTGTCTGAGAAATGATGGAGAATGCAGAGCTTTATTAATGGAGACCATATTAAATAGGAGTAGAAATCGCAGCTAAGTTATATAACATAACATTACCTTATTTGACAAATGTAAACGTGGCAGGTACCATAACGCGTTTTATCTCCACGAACTGTATTGGCGTTGGTGATTTTTGTATACTGCTCTGCATCATGTGTCTCATGCTTGTGATACCCTATCGTGTTGGTACAAGTAGTAGTGCTAGGATGGGTGGAATAGTGGTTAGGGGGGCTTTTAATGAATTGAGATTCATCTATCCATAATTCATTACAAGTCACGCCATACTCAATGAAACAGTGTCAAAGTTGGATAAGAAATCACAAAATTTTGTTTTTCCAAGGGACACGCGTGACTAAAGTAATGTTAGTGCCCGTTCACACTACCGCGACTTGTCAGGCGACTTAGCCGCCTGACAAGTCGCGCTCCGTTCTGTACTATGGAACCGCTCTAATAGGAGCGACTCAAGTCGCTCCGACTTAGAAAAAGGTTCCTGTAGTATTTTCGGGGCGACTTCAGGCGACTTGCATTGACTTCTATACAGAAGTCATTTTGCAAGTCGCCGCTGAAGTCGTGTGCAGGTCGCGTCTGTGAGACGCGCTGCAAGTCGCGTCACCCCTGTGTGAACGGGCACTTACAACATTTCTAGGAGTCCATGTATCCTTTATAAAATAGTTTTAAATGTTTAAAATTTGCATTTGTCCATTTGCTTATATAACCTTGTGCAGTTTTTAGGTCGCCTAACTGTAACTGGTGACCGGGAATATCCCCCATATTTAGCTGTAAAGACTGGCATCTTATTCATTTGAAATCCCAAAACTAGCTCAGGAAAGAGGTTCTTTCCAGGCCACGTGTCCTATTTCCCATGTCTGGCCTAGTAGGTCTTTTGTTGTCATTCATGGAAGAGGGCCTTGTCAGTGATCAGCTTAGCTTGAACTGAGCGTGAAGTCATCTGCAGCTCTGTCCATTTACTAGCAGTATTAGATCTATATCCAGTTATCGGTTAGGAGTCTGAAGTCCTGCTGAGCTGCATATTCTGTCTACTTGGCTCATGGTGAATAAGAGTGTGCCCCATCCTCGAAGGCTGTTTTTCCCCCACCTCCTGCAATGTGCTCAGCACTGTGTTCATGCAGCCATGGAACTGATCAGCTGGTGTGAATAATTGCATGATTGCCCAGTGTGTGTATGCTGGGCACCCCAGGGATGGCAACCCCCCCTTTGCCCACATTACCCCATTCTTATGAAAATGATCACACTCGCACCACTGCTTTAATCACACTAAGCAATTAAAAGCTCACTGCGCTACCAGGGGCTGTGGACGCTGCTCTTAATGAGCTTTTGCTTCTATTGGTCCCTAAGAGGCGGTGAGCATTGGCTGATTAAAGACTAGAAATAATTACAGGTGATGTGATTCTGGTCCCCGGAGTACAAGGAGGAAGTTATATGAGGACCTTTTACACGCATCCTTTCCTTTTCTCTGTGCCTGCTTTATCAGTTAGAACTTACCTTATTTTGGATATTTTATTTTAGTTTTCTGAACTGCAACATGATTTTTTATGTAGATTAAACACAAGGCAACAAATCGGCGTGTTGGATGCTACTCCTTTTGGAACACATTGAAATGTGTTAAGTCCGAAATTCCAAATGATTTAACTTTGAAGTGAGCCTAAGGCTGCGAGTTGTTGTGCGACTTGACATGTGAAGTTGCATGACAAGTCAAAATTCATGTATTTCGATGGTCCCATTCTAATTGGGGCGACTCAAGTCGCAGCGACTTCAAAAAGTTTTTGCACTACTTTGTTCCGACTTCGGTGCGACTTGTTCTCACCAGTTGCATGACATTGCATCAAAAGTCGCATTGTAAATCACGTGACTTGGGGGTCACAATAGTGGAAACCTAGCCTAAAATGGAATAAAAGTACACCTAACCATTAGTGCCATTATATAGCAAGCACCTCCAGATGTGTGCCTGTAGGCCAGGTCCTATTTCTTATTCAGGGGCCTTGGTTTCCCAAATGCCCTGGCACGCTGGTGATACTTGGCTGATTCCATGCATAAGAGCCTTGTCCCACCTACCTGGTGTTATCGGCAGAATGGCAATAAGATAAAAGGTGCCGATAATGGCACTGAAATTGCGCCACAATTTTACCATGATTACTGTGCTCATGGTGTATGTTTCATAGGTCATGTAAATCAAAAACGTAACACGGGTGCGTCAATGAGGAGTTCTTCCTGCTATAAGAAGATTGCCAAGACCCTGAAACTGAGATGCAGCACGGTGGCCAGTCCATCACCTTAACCCTCAGATTCTTTAGCAAGGGAGTGGTTGTCTTGTATGTCACAGTTCAGGTTGACATTTTATGGTTCCCTCAATGAACTGTAGCTCCCCAGTGCTGGCAGCACTCATGCAGCCCCAGACCATGACACTCCCACCACCATGCTTGACTGTAGGAGACACACTTGTCTTTTTTACTCCTCACCTGGTTGCCACCACACACGCTTGACACCATCTGAACCAAATAAGTTTATCTTGGTCTCATCAGAGCACAGGACATTGTTCCAGTAACCCATGTTCTTAGTCTGCTTGTCTTCAAATTGTTTGCAGGCTTTCTTGTGCATCATCTTTAGAAGAGGATTCCTTATGGGACGACGGCCATGCAGACCAATTTGATGCAGTGTATGATCTGAGCACTGACGGGCTGACCCCCACCCCTTCAACCTCTGCAGCAATGCTGGCAGCACTCATACGTCTATTTCCCAAAGACCTGTGGATATGACGCTGAGCACGTGTACTCAACTTCTTTGGTCGACCATGGCGAGGCCTGTTCTGAGTAGACCCTGTCCTGTTAAACAGCTGTATGGTCTTGGCCACCATGCTGCAGCTCAGTTTCAGGGACTTGGCAAACTTCTTATAGCCTAGGCCATCTTTATGTAGAGCACCAATTCTTTTTTTCCAGATCCTCAGAGTTTTGCCATGAGGTGCCATGTTAAACTTCCAGTGACCAGTATGAGAGAGTGGGAGCGATAACACCAAATTTAACACACCTGCTCCCTATTCACACCTGAGACCTTGTAACACTAATGAGTCACATGACACCGAAAGGGAAAATGGCTAAGTGGGCCCAATTTGGACATTTTCACTTTGGGGTATACTCCCTTTTATTGCCAGCGGTTTAAACATTAATGGCTGTGTGAGTTATTTTGAGGGGACAGCAAATGTACACTGTTATACAAGCTGTACACTCACTACTTTACATTGTAGCAAAGTGTCATTTGTTCAGTGTTGTCACATAAGATATATAATAAAAAAAAAAAAAAAAAAATGTGTGTGTATAGAGTTAACCTTTTTTTTTTTTTTTTTTTTTTTTTTTTTTTTTTTTTTCCCCCTACCATCCTCCACTACCGAGTTATGGGGTTAAAACATAACAAACAAATATATACACACCTTTATTAAAATAGATTATTTTATAGCCCCCTGCCATCCCACCCACCCCTAGTAATAACTGCATTCATCACCAGACACTTTTTTTTTTTCTCTTTTTAGGACCGGTTCTTACCATGCCCATACAGGAATGAGCTGCGTGATTCACATGTTTTTGTGTGGTACGATTTCAGCCTATTCATTTTAAGGGCCGGCTCACACCATGCCCGCACAAGAATTACACAGAAATTCCTGCAGCAGCTGTCAATAGTTAACTACACTCCAAATACAGGTTGCAAATGCATTTTGTTTTCCCACACTGGGTCGCATGCTACCATGCAATCTGGTTTCAGTGCGGTTTAAAAAGTAGCGCATGCACTACTTTTGATGCAGTGTTTATCACATTTAAAATGAATAGGCTGAAATCGCACAGGAACATTCCTGTGTGATTTTTGTGTGGGCATTTTATGACCCAGCCATGAATGGGTTAAAATCGCACAACAATGCACTACTTTTTAAACAGCACAGCAACCGGATCGCCTGGTGCAAAGTTACCATGCAATCCAGTGCGGGCATATGCACTTCGTTTGCAACCTGCATTTGGGGTGTCATTAACTTTCTATTAACACCCGCTGCAGATCGCAAATGGAGTGGGTTTTGCATATGGCCTGAATTGCACAGAAACTCAGTGCATTTGTGTGGTTCATGTGTAGGAATGGCCCTTGTGCCGCGTACACACGATCAGACTATCCGGCGGACAACCCCCCGGACCTTGCAGAGGAGCGCCGCCCGACTTGACGAACGCACCTGCCCACACACGACTGGACTTTTCCGGCGGACAAGCCGCAGGAATATGGCGGGAGTCCGCCGGACTTTTGAAATGAACGGACTTGCCCACACACAGAGTAAAGCCCATAGCAGGGGGAAAAGTGTACATAAAAAAACACAACACAGGTTTTTAAAATTCTTTGAGACAGCTCCGGGGGTCTTTTTCCCGTCTTCGGGGGTCTTCTCACATGACTCCTCCGCTATCTTCTGCTAGCTCTTTTACTAGCGGAGGAGCACGGCTTTCGCTGCCATCCGGGGTCTTGTCTGGTTCTTCTTGCCGGGCCTCTGCTTTCTTCCTTCTTTCCTTCTTTTCTTCTTTCTTAGTTCGTCTTTCTTTTTCTTTTAAAAGAGCAGAAGATAGCGGAGGAGTCCCGCGAGAAGACCCCCGGAGCTGTCTAATAAAGTATTTTAAAAACCTGTGTTGTGTTTTTTTTTTTTTTTTTTTTTTTTTTTTTTAATGTACATTCCCCCCCCCCCCCCGGTGAATGGGTAGGGGTACATCGTACCCCATACTCATTCACATAGGGTAGGGGCCCCCCTTATTAAAGGGGGCTCCCGGATTCTGATAAGCCCCCCGCCTGCAGGCCCCGACAACCAAGGGCCAGGGTTGTCGGGAAGAGGCCCTTGTCCTCATCAACATGGTGCTTTGGGGTGGGGGGGCCGCAGGTCCCCCCCTTCCCCAAAGCACCCCCCCATGTTGAGGGCACGTGGCCTGGTGGGGGGAGGGGGTGTTCGCTCATCCCCTCCCCTTTCCTGACCGGCCGGGCTGCATGCTCGGATAAGGGTCTGCTTTGGACATTGGGGGGGGACCACCATGCCGTTTTTTCGGCGTAGGCGATTCCCTTTAAATCCATACCAGGTAACGGGGCTAGCGAGGTGTCAATCTCGCCGATGGAGGCAGCGACATTGACTTCCTTCGCTAGTTCTGTCTACCTGGAGCCACGTTCAAAATAAATGGACTTTTCTCAGTGTGTGGGCAAGTCTGTTCATTTCAAAAGTCCGGCAGACTAGCACACAGACAGGCGGATTGTCCGCCGCACTCGGCGGACAATTTTGAGTCAAGACTTCTTCTTTCTAAGTCCACCAGACTTTTGGGAAGAAAAAGTCAGCCGGAGCCCACACACGGGCGGATTGTCCGCCGTATAATCTGATCATGTGTACGCGGCATTAGAGTACATAGACGTGCTAAGGCTGGTCATACATTAGTGCCTGTTCACACTGCTGCCATGTGGGAACCCTACGAATTCACGCATCGCGTGTCTCCCGGCAGCAGTTCACACTGCCCTATGTGAACCCCCTGGGAGTGTCAATTAAAAGTCAATGACCCCCAAATCATTTCAAATTTGGACAGGAATCGGATTGCATGGGTGTGAACACCCATGTGATCCGATTCTGCTGCGGACCAAAAAGTGTCCTGTGCGAGTTTGGTCTCTGTATGGCTGAAATTGCATCACACCGAGATCGCATGTGATTTGCACTGCAGTGTGGTGCTAATCACATCCGATCTCTGACATCACAGCAGTGTGAACTGGCACTTAATCATACATTTTATGTTCATTCATTTTATTTGTTTTATTTTTTTTTCATTTGTTCAACCAGTGAGTTTACTTGATTAACCCATCCTCACACTCAATGTATGTGGATGGGGAATCCTTTCCGCTGAACTATATTGTGATCTGACAGCAGGGGGACTTCCCCTCTGAATACTGATCAGTACTGTAGGCTATAGCTGGCAGCACTAAGGCTCACACCTGAGTGATCTGGTTGCGGGTGGAGTTGCCGCAATTTTGCCTGCGATGTCAAATCATGACAAATTGCGGGATGCTTGTGCGATGTCATTACTTTTTAATCGCACCCCAATCATGCCGCGATTTTCTGCGATTGGCGCTTGATAAACCACGCTGCAATTGCGGCGAATGACAATGCTTGTCACTCAAAGAAACAGGAGCTTCTTTTGAGCGTCGTGCGTTGCGATTTGCCGCAATTGTAGCACAGTTTATTGAGCGACAATCACAGCAAAATCACTTTGCTATTGGGGTTCCATTAGAAAGTAATGGCATTGCACAAGCATCCCGTGATTTGGAATCATGGGCAGAATTTGCAGCAGAAGTATTTATTCTTCTTCGGTTTTATTTTAAACTGTTAAATCAAGTAGACCCAGATTGAGCAGGCTTCCCATAGGAACGTCTAGTCAGGTCTGCAGCCTCCTGTTGAATATTTTTGTACTTTGCAAACCCATTTATTCTCGTGTGTATGGGCCAGATGTTGTGAAAGCCCAAACAAAATGTTTGTATACTAATTGGATTTCTATTCATTTTCTTTAAAAAATTTAAATTGTATGTTTTTATTATTGGCAACATGGATCATTTTTAGGTTTTCATGAATCAAACTAGGAGTTCACGTTCCTACTGATGTATCTGTGTCAAAATGTGTGTCATTGGTGAGATTCTTATGTTCAAGTCTTTGTTCCCCCAGGGATGAAGATAAAGACATCTTTGACTACTGCCGGGAGAATGACGTCGCACATATATCACAGGCCCTGGCTACAGGGGCAATTGATGTGAATGTGGCAGATGATGAGGTATGAGGCATTAGTGACAGTCTTTTCATTTAATCCCATTCGGACCTGGACTTTTTAGTAATTTTTGGTAAAATGCATGTTCCACAGTGTCATACGTTTTTAGAATGGTACTCAAACCAATACACCGGAATGAGCAACACACCATGGCTACAGTGCACCGCCATATAAAATAAAAGGGGGCAGGGCTAAGGCTGTGGGGTTTTTTTTTTTTTTTTGTTTCGTTTTTCCGTTCCTCTGTCACAAGAAAACAGCGGGGGCTGCTGTTTTTTTCACGAAAATGGCTGTGTTTGACTTCATAGACCTAGAACATGCATGCTCTAAATGAATGCCAGAAAAGTGTTAGGCCTCCTTGGCTATATACAGGTTTCAGGTCAGAAATTCGAAGCATAATTGCAAAGGCCAGAGAATTTGCATCCCCCAAAAATAGAGGTCAGCATTGGCAGCCCCAATAATCACAACAGATTTCCTTTTAGAATTTTGGGCTGAATTCGTTCCTGAAATGGACCAAAATGCACCAGACCTGCTGCGGAGATATGTGAACCAACTCCATAGAGAGCTGGTGAAAATCTCCTGCTATTGTGAATTGGGTGTGGGGATCCTGCATCCAAGTCGCAATGGTGTGAACCCAGCCTTGAGTGCACTGCCAATCAAAATGAATAGTCTGCCATTCAGTTTAAAGGGGGTTTAAGGTGCTGCAACCTGATAAACAAGTTCCAGGCTAAGACTTAAACTTCATTGTGCCGGACCAGCAGTCTCCATCTGTTTGTGTCTACACCTCTAAATCAGTGGTCCCCAACCTTTTTGGCACCGAGGACCGGCTGCGTGGAAGAAAATTGTGGCAAGGCCTGGGAGTGGTAAACAAATTTTGCGGGCAATTTATCAGGGCAATAGCTGGTGTTCTGCTGTTACTTCAATCATCACAGCACCATGGTTGGTATGTTGTCAGAATGATTGAAGCACATTATTTCTTATATTACATTGTAATATAAATTAAATGGTTCAACTCACCATAATGCAGAATCAGTGGGAGCCCTGAGTGTCACTTTCCATGTCGCCTGCCACCAGATGAGGAATGCCACTCTGCCTACCACCAAAAGAATGCTGCTTGCCACGTTGCCTGTCTGCCACCAGATGAGGAATGCCACTTGCCACGTTGCCTGCGCCACCAGATGAGGAATGCCACTTGCCACGTTGCCTGTCTGTGCCACCAGATGAGGAATGCCACTTGCCAAGCTGCCTGCCACCAAATGATGAATGCCATTTGGCATGTCTCCTGTCTGTGCTAACAGATGAGGAATGCCACGCTTGCCTGCCACCAGTTGAGGAATACCACTTGCCACGCTGCCTGCCACTAAATGAGGAATGCCAGTTTCCATGTCACCTGCCTGTGCCACCAGATGACTGTCACTTGCCACATCACCTGCCTGTGCCACCAGATGAGGAATGCCACTTGCCAAGCTGCCTGCCACCAGATGAGGAATGCCACTTGCCATGTCACCTCTGTGCCACCAGATGAGGAATGCCACGCTTGCCTGCCACCAGTTGAGGAATACCACTTGCCATGCTGCCTGCCACTAAATGAGGAATGCCACTTTCCACGTCACCTGCCTGTGCCACCAGATGAGGAATGCTACTTTCCACGTCACCTGCCTATGCCACCAGATGAGGAATGCTACTTTCCACGTCACCTGCCTATGCCACTTGCCATGTCACCTGTCTGTGCCACCAGATAAGGAATGCCACTTGCCACGCTTTCCTGCCACCAGTTGAGGCATGCCACTTGCCATGCTGCCTGCCACTAAATGAGGAATGCCACTTTCCACATCACCTGTCTGTGCTACCAGATGAGGAATGCCACTTGCCATGTCACCTGCCTGTGCCACCAGATGAGGAATGCCACTTGCCATGCTTGCCTGCCACCAGTTGAGGAATGCCACTTGCCACGCTGCCTACCACCAAATTAGGAACACCACTTTCCGCGTCCCCTGCCTGTGCCACCAGATGAGAAATGCCACTTGCCAAGCTGCCTGCCACCAAATGAGGAATGCCACTTGTCATGTCGCCTGTCTGTGCCACCAGATGAGGAATGCCACTTGCAATGCTTGCCTACCACCAGATGAGTATTGTGACTTGCCACGCTGCCTGCCACCAGTTGAGGAATGCCACTTGCCATGCTGAGTACCGCCAAATGAGGAATGCCACTTTCCACGTCACCTCCCTGTGCCACCAGATGAGGAATGCCACTTGCCAAGCTGCCTGCCACCAAATGAGGACTTCCACTTGCCGAATCACCTGCCTGTGCCACCAGATGAGGATTGTCACTGCATTGGTGACACTGGTTTAGTGGTTGTCCTTGAGTGAGGGTAGGAGAGCAGAGATGCGGGGTGGGTGATGAGAGATGTCATCTCTCTGCTTCCCGCCGCACCTCCAACATTCTGTAAGCTGTGAGGGCAGAAGAACGGTGATGCTAGGTGGGCGGAGAGAGATGTCATCTCTGCTCGCCAGCCAGCTTTCCTCTCTGATCCACCAGTGCCTTTCAATGCAAAGACGCTGCGGCCTGGGGGTTGACGACCCCTGGTGTAAAGAGTCCCCTGGGATTGAAAGGGAAATATTGCATTTTCCGTTTTTAGCAAGATAATAATGAATCTGTGTAAAAAGCGCCTTATAATTGCTTCAGATGGTATACTGATCAACTGAGGCAGAAAATAAATAGCCTATTAAAACCTTTTGGTATGGTGTACTTCTATGGTCAGGTATGTGTGTGTTTTGTATTTCAAAGTGAACCATTGGAAATTACTATTAACCCCTTTCACCACTAAGGATAAAACAAATCTAAATGCCTAAGCTCGATTTTGCAATATGTTGGTAAAACCATACATATCATCACAACTACCTGTGGATTATGCCTAATTTTAGCTGTATTTCTTATTTCCAATAACCTACCACCAAAGAACACCCCTAAATAAATTCTCCTACTCCTGATGATCACAGAAATATCACATATGGGTATGTTTTGTTGTTTTTACCTGTAATACAGCCCAGAAGCAATAGTGCATATTTAGCCTAATAAATATATATATATATATATATATATATATTTCCCCAAGCAGACATCGATGAGCCCTTCTATGTATTCCACTTATAGGACATAATTGACCCACTTCCTAAATAGTAGCTGAAACCGTTTACTGTTTGGGTGTATATTTTATGGTTTAGGTTATATTATGCTGTATCCATTTCATTTTTTTCTACTTTCAGCAGTTCCTGCATATGTTCTCTTTTCAGTCTGGGCCGCAATTATCAATTCATGGCCTGAGACACAGGGAATTAATGAGGATTGGGAGGGGTTACTGTGTGCTTACCATTTTATATGAATCTCCCTGAGGTATTAGTGATATGATCTAGACTTTCACATTAAGCAGCCCACTGGTTGCATATTTTATCCATTTGTGATGTGAAGTCATTTTACCTAAAGACTATCGGATCATTCATGCTTGCGATATCATTTTGCTATTAATCTAGTAAGTAGACATTGCAGTGAATTTTTTTTTCAAAGTAGCTATGTGTAAATCTCCGTCTAATTACATGGTTTATAAATGTGCTGTTCGTTCATTCATTGTATTAGAGAACTACAAAATGGTTTGGCAATCATAGTTGCCTTTGAGACAAAGTCTAAACAAGAATTGTGGGATTATTTGGGCAGTGGGCTTTCCATCTTTTTTGCTTAAAGTCACTCGAATACGCGGGGCTTCAGACTGCAATTTCATAGCGCTAAATGGCCCGGCATATGCATTAAGTTGCATGCCACTCCATACTCAGAAGTGCACAATATTTCCTTCAACTCCTAGCATTGAATGGAGTGGCGAGGAGCAAAGAAAAGGCTAGTATATGAGGCTTTAAAGCAAGCCAACCAATTTCTTTGCCCTTTTTAAAGTGATTGTAAAGGGGGGTGTGTTTTTATAAAAAAAAAAAAAAACCCATCTTCTCTGGAGTTCCCCATCGGCACTTTGTTCCCCAAGTGCCCCCATCGCAAGCTGCTTGCGATGGGGGCTCTTGTGCTGGCTCGATCCTAGGCCGGGCTGTATGCATCTGGTGAGGTGGGGGAGGGGGAGAGAAGCTTTTGACGGGGGGGGGGGGGGTTTTTTTTTTTTTTTTTTTTTTTTTTTTTTTTTTTTCTACCTTCATGTAGAGAATGCATAAAGGTAAAAACTTTTTTGCCCTTACAACCACTTGGTACGTTAAGACCTTTTTCTGTGCTTCCCAAGCCGTGAAACTACACTGCTGGAGACTGCCTTCTTCTTCTTTTTTTTTTTTTTTTTTTATTTGTGTATTGCATTGGTATACAAAATATAAATCTCACGTCATACAAGCTTTAACCAGGCACAAAGTCACAAGACTGCTCTAACTGCTGATGATTAAGGCCCCTTTCACACGCTCCGCTGATCCCCACCGAGCAGGCGGACGACAGGTCCCTCTATATTCCTTTTGTGCAGAGCGGACACAGTCCCACTCTCATCTATGGGATAATCGGGTGAAAACAGACCACCTATCCGTTTTTTCACCTGATCATATTTGATCTGCCAGACGAATAGAAAATAGGACCACCATCTGTCTGGATTTGGCGGACAGGATCAGAACAGATAGCGGCGGGTGTCAACACCCGCCGCTCCATAGGGGTGAATGGAGGGTCCGATCGGGTCCTCCTGAAAAGCTGACAGGCGGACCTGATCAGACAGCCTGAGTGAAAGGGCCCTAAAGGTATTTATCAGTTTAGGTTTACTAAAACTATTGCATTTCCATGTACTGTGGGAGACCATATATAGTGAACATGGGGTCCTTGGTTTAGTAACACTGTTCCTGTTCCCTTAAAGCATGAAGTGCTGTGTATGTGCTGTGTATTTTGGCCACCTTTATCGCCTCAAAATACCTGGTTAATCATGCCAGTTTCTACTGGTCAGCTGTATGCTGACCATGATTCATGAGCTGACCATGGTCATCATGGTCAGCTGTATGCTGACCATGATGACCATCAATCATGGTCAGCTGTATGCTGACCATGATTTATCAGGGCTACCGAGCCCTGACATCGTGGTCAGTGTACGTGCCTGCGTCATCCACTGTTATCTGCAGCCCTCCTTTCCCCCTCTGTCCAGTTCCTTCCCCCCCCTCCCTGCCTGTCTGCTCTCATGAGCACTGATCTGCTCCTCTCCCCGCTGCTTCAAAACTAACTGATCATTATATCATCCCCTTTGTCACATAAAAAAGCTGTATCCTAGTGCCTGTGTTTTTATTTAAAAAAAAAAAATTTTGGTTTTAACAATGTCTTCCAGCGATTACGCGTATCCAGGTTCTCTGCTCCTCTCCTCCCTGGCTGACATCGGCAGAGGAATCTTGGCCCCGCCTGCTGGAGATATCAGATGGGGAGAGCTGTGAGCCTGGAGTTGTGATCGCTGGAAGACGCTGTTAAATAAATCTGCTTTTATTTTTTTATCTTTTATTTTTATAAAGCACAGGCACTAGGATATAGCTTTTTATGTGACAGAGGGGATGCTATAATGATCAGTTAGTGGCTTAACAACCACTTCAAGCTTCGACAATAAAACCTGGAAGCTGGTTGGCAAAGCTGCACTAGACTGTGTACCAGTTTTAGTAAATCTCCCTTTATGAGACTTTGCTTATTTCTGTGACCTTTAGTAGACTTCAGAAGGAGCATGGTGATGCTGATTAGATTGTTTGCCTAATCTTTTAACTGCTTCAGTACTGGGTACAGGCCAATTTTCAGATTTCAGCGATTTCACACTTTGAATGACAATTGCACGGTCATGTAATATATGTAATCAGTGGCGGAACTACCGCCATAGCGGCACATGCAGCCGCTATGGGGCCCGCAGCTGACAGGGGCCCGTGGGAAGGATGAGGAATGCATACTGTGGAGGGGGGCATCACCTCCCGCATGTTCCCCCAGCCAGCGGAAGCGAGGAGAGGAAGAGGCAAGCTGTCTGTACGAGCAGAGAGCTGTAATAGCTTTCATTTGAATGTCCTGTGTTCCCGGGGCTCACCGTCACATAGCCCCACCTCTTGGCCCGGCGTCTTTGATAGACAGAACACCGGTCCAATGCGGGACATGTGACATCATCAAAGGCTGCAGGCCAAGAGGTGGGGCTGTGTGACGGTGAGCCCCGGGAACACAGGACATTCAAATGAAAGCTATTACAGCTCTCTGCTCGTACAGACAGCTTGCCTCTTCCTCTCCTCGCTTCCCCTGGCTGGGGGACCGTGCGGACGGTGCTCGCCCCCCCCCCCCCCCCCCCCCACTCTGAGTCAGCCCCACACTTGCCCGCAGCCATTTGAGGGCTCCATACTGGACTGCACTCCACATCCTCCCCGGTAGTTCTGCCACTGGCTCGCCTCTTCCTCTGCACAGGTGAGGCTGCAATTGTGACTGCACATTCATTCAGCATTTCTCTAGTTGTTCTAATTCTAACATTAGTCATTGGTTACATAAAGGAAAATTACAAATGCTGATCTTTTAATTCGTGTTATATGGTAATTTTTTGAATTGGCAAAGGAAACTAATGTTTGAAAAAAAATTTATGTCTAAAGAACATGTAATGTACAGTGCATTTTTGCATGTAGGAATTATCTTTACTACATATTTCTGATTTTTTTTTTTTTTTTTTTTACAGCTATAAAGTTAACAGTATTAGTGTTTGCATTTTTAACCACTTTCAGACCGGACCAATTTGCTGGTCAAAGACCAGACCACTTTTTGCGATTCGGCACTGCGTCGCTTTAACTGACAATTACGCGGTCGTGCGACGTGGCTCCCAAACAAAATTGACGTCCTTTTTTTCCCACAAATAGAGCTTTCTTTTGGTGGTATTTGATCACCCCTGTGGTTTTTATTTTTTGCGCTATAAACAAAAATAGAGCGACAATTTTGAAAAAAACGCATTCTTTTTTACTTTTTGTTATAATAAATATCCCCCAAAAATATATAAAAAAACATATATTTTTTTCCCTCAATTTAGGCCGATACGTATTCTTGTACATATTTTTGGTAAAAAAAAATCGCAATAAGCGATTATTGATTGGTTTGCGCAAAAGTTATAGCGTTTACAAAATAGGGATAGTTTTATAGCATTTTTATTAATTTTTTATTATTTTTTTTTTTACTAGTAATGGCGGCGATCTGCGATTTTTATTGTGACTGCGACATTGTCGGGGACCCATCGGACATTTTTGGGACCATTGTCATTTATACAGTAATCACTGCTATATAAATGCAGTGATTCCTGTGTAAATGACACTGGCAGTAAAAAGGGTTAACCAGTGGGTGGCAGTGTAGGGGTTAAGTGTTCCTAGAGGTGTGTTACTAACTGTGGGGGGGTTGGGCTTTCATTTAGTGTACACTGATCTCTGCTCCAATCACATGGAGCAGAGATCAGCGTCACTAGTTGCTAGGCAGAATGGGAAAATGTTGTTTATACAGCATTTCCTCCATTCGGCCGCTCCGTGAGACGATCGCGGGGATGCCCGCGGCGATCGAGTCCGCGGGTCCCGCGACCGGACTCACGGGGGTCCCGACCAGCGCGGTCAGCACGTCCTGAGTAAAGTCATTCAGGAGGGATCCAGGCCAGGTGTCGGTGAGTGGAAATCACAGTGGAAAGCCCTGGAAGAGACATGCCAGGAGTTGGATGTAGAGCCAGAGCCCCCCCACTGTGAGGCAGCCCCACACTTGCCAGCAGCCATTTGAGGGCTCCAGTATGCATTCCTCATCCTCCCCGGTAGTTCCGCCACTGGCTCGCCTCTCCCTCTGCACAGGTGAGGCTGCATTGTGCTCGGGTCACGCTGCATTGGGCACAGGTGAGGCTGTATTGGGCATGGGTCACGATGCATTGGGCATAGGGGAGGCTGCATTGGGCACAGGTGAGGCTGTATTGGGCACAGGCAGGCCACGCTGCATTGGGCACAGGTGAGACCACATTGGGCACAGGGGAGGGTGCTTTGGGCACAGGCCACACTGCATTGGGCATAGGTAAGGCTGTATTGGGCACTGGACAGGCTGCATTGGGCACAAGTGGGCACAGGTGAGGCAGTATTGGGCATGGGCAGGCCACGCTGCATTGGGAACAGGCAGGCCACATTGGGTACAGGTGAGGATTATTGAAGCGCTAACACCAGCTGTTTGGAGTATCTTTATCTGTTGATTGTTAAATGTTCTGGAATATGTATATTGCTATTGTGGTGTAGGATCTGGGCCTGTTGTCCCTCCATCCCTTTGCTTCCTTCCTTCTTTCCTCCTTCATCTCAGACTCGAACCACACCCCCTTTGAGCCACGCATTTTAAACCACGCCCACTATTTAATTTAAGCCCCGCCATTTTTTTGTGGGGGGGGGGGGCTGTTTGAGGGGGGGGCCCCATACAATATTTTGCTATGGGGCCCTGTGACTTCTAGTTACGCCCCTGTATGTAATGTACCCAAATGACATTTTTATAATTGTTTTTCACACAAATAGAGCTTTCTTTTGGTGTTTTTTTTTTTTTTTGTTGTTTTAGCAAAAAAATTAAAAAATGGACTGAAAATTTTGAAATAGATTTGATTTATTTTATAGTTTTCTATAAGAATATTTGGTAAATAAGTTATTTTTTTCATTCACTGTTATGCACTGATGAGATGGCACGAATATGTAGCACTGATGGGCTGCACTAAAAGGTGGCGCTGACGGGCACAGATTGGCCTCACTAATAGGCACTGTTGGGGCTTCACTGATCAGTGCCCTGATTATCTGTACAGGTCTCCCCTGTGAGGAAATGCAGCTGATCGGCTCTCCTTTTCTCACTCTGTCAGTGTGAGACGAGGAGAGCTGATAACCAGCATTTCCTTGTTTCCATGAACTCAGCTGTGATTGGACACAGCTGATCACATTGATAAAGAGCATCATCGGCTCTTTACCGAGATCAGGGTCACGCCGTCCCAGTGGGCAAGCAAGCGTGGTGAGACTGGAGCGGCATCATATAATGTTGTCCCAGAGCATCCCACCTGCCGTCATTTGTTTATACGGCGGGTGGCAGGTAGTCAAAGAAGGGATGAATTTGAGCAAGTTTAGGATCTGTAGTAGAGACTTCTTCCTTTTTTAGGCAGGTTGAAGAGTTTTCATGATCTTTACTTGGAAAACATAATGCATCCCTTCGGTTTGGCTCTAAAGCTGGCCACATGTGGTTCAAAATTTGAGCAGTTCAGTAGGAGAGCTCTGTCTTTGTATTCTAAAAAAAAAAAAAAAAAAGAAAATTGCAGAATTTTCCCATCCACCTCAAATGCGTGACAGGGCAAATCTGCTCAGTTTTTTTAGTTAAGCCAGCTGGCTGAAGGCAAAAAAAATTGAGTAATGTATGGGCAGCTTTATTCTTTTGGTGATTCTACACAACTGAGTAAAGGGTATGTTCGCAGCTGAACTCGCACAATCTCAAACCTGCATTTCAGTGCGAGTTTGGGGGCGATCTGAAAGACATCTTGTCAGGTTCATGCACAGTTGTCTATTGAAATCACCCCAGAAGTAGTGCAGGAACTACTTTTGGAAATTGGTGCAGCTCCGCAAAGTTGGTGTCGCACCGATTGGGACAGTGCTGTTACCGGCAATAGGCTGCAATTTGGCATGCTGATGTGAACGAGGCTAAAGCTTGGAAATCAGTTTTTATGCTTCATGGCCAATTGTACTGTGTACAGAAGCAAGAGGGTTTTTTTTTTGTGTGTATTGTGCTCTTGGGAACTGTCAGTGCAGCAAAATTTATTTTTTTGTAGCCTTGCTGTAATCCTGTCTCTGAGCTCTGCAGGCAGTTCCTTTCACCTCTTGGCTTTTGCTCTGATACAGTATGCATTGTCAGCTATGAGGCCTTTTATAGAGAGGTGTGTGTGCCTTTCCAAATCATGTCCAATCAATTTAATTGGCCACAGGTGGCTTTTAATAAAGGTGTAGAAACCTCTCAGCAATGATCACGAGAAATTGAAGGCATCTGAGCTAAATTTCAAGGGGCCTGAAAACTTAGACACCTTTCACACTGAGGCAGTTTTCAGATGTTTTAGCGCTACGAGTAGCACCTGTAAAGCACCTGAAAGCATGGCTCCCATGTCGCCTGAATGTGAAAGCTCGAGTGATTTCACACTGGGGCGGTGTGCTTGCGGAACGTTAGAAAAAAGTCCTGCAAGCAGCATCTTTGAGGCGGTCAGTTCTCCCAAAATGCCCCTGCCCATTGCATTGAATGGGCAGCTATTCGGAAGCCCCGCACCAGTGTTTTTAGCTCGCTCTTCACCCGCTAGCGGGGGTTAAAAGTGGCCCGAAAAGCGCAGCTAAAACGAGCGGGGCTTTACTGCTAACGCACTGGCAGCCCCAGTGTGAAAGGGGTCTGCCAATGTGATTTCAGTTTTTTTTTCCTTTTTCATACATTCACACACATTTCTAAACACTCATTATAAACAGATTTAGACCACCTATTGAACATAAAGGTTAAAAGAAGGAAATATTCAATTTGTACAATACAAAATGTTGTTTTTTACACTTGGAGGGCTTGTGTACAGGATCAGTCGGGAGTCACGTTTATTTATAAAGTCCTGTATAACTGCTGTTCAATTTCTTTTCTTTTTCTTACAGGGTCGCTGCCTTCTCCACTGGGCCTGTGACAGAGGACATACAGAGCTAGTGTCTAAACTTCTCTTCCATAATGCTCACATAAACCTGCAGGTAAGCATTTCATGCTGGGGCTCATTTTACAAAAGCAGTATTGCCAAAAAAAAGTTCCTTTCCGAAGAAAAGAGCAATTTTTTCCTTCTGTCCTATGGCTCTAGTTCACACTAGTGAGCTACGTTGGTGTGCATTGAAAAAGCAGGACATTTTGCATTTTATTTGTGCAATATTTGCACAATAACGCACGCTGTGTGAAAGGGCCATTGCTGTAAGTTGGAACTTAAAATTTTGCCTGCATCTCCGTCTCCTGGTGAAATCTAAAACTGCATTGTGACATACAGCTGGAGTGGTGCTCTATGGATATCCTTGTATTGTAGCAGTTGGACTTTAGTTTTAGGTTACAAAGATCCAACCACTGTTTGTTAAATGAAGAGGGACACTAAACACTGACATTGTTGTCCAGTGTTCTCCATTTTCCACCGGTGTCCAGTGTTCTTCATTAGGTATGACTTCCCTTCAGACCATTTGTGGTTTTAGTTCTCTGTAGAACCTGCTTCTGCCTGTTACAGCCCCTTCTTGTCCTATTGGTAATAACCGGCTGGACAGCGGGGAATGTGGACCCATCTCTTTTTACATCAGTGTGATAATCCTCAGAGGAGATTCCCTTTAAGCCCCTTTGGAACACCTGAAGAGGCTTCTTATGTTCCAGTGTTCTGTACTATTCTGTAATGTTCTTGTTTGTACAGGGAGACGTGTGAATCGCGTAGACTATTCCGTTCTCCACAATCTAATTGGCAAGTGCCACACATGCTCAGAAAAAATTTGGAGACTAAACCTATTGGCCTCTACATAGTCCCGTCGTACGTTTTGCACGTCCCCTCGTTCTGAACGTTTGGATTTTCCAACAACTTTCTGCAAGACAAGCTTCGGAAAAAATCAGATGGATTTTGTGGTCGGAATGTCCGACCCTGTGTATGGGGCATTACACTCTTCAGTCCAGACAAGTAGTCCTCGTGTGCTATTGATGAGATGTGAGTTCCTGATCCGGGTAGCAGGTAGCCAGAACTAATCGCCTACTGCCGAAGTCATTTATTTTATTTTTTTTTCTCGGTTTTAGTCCAAGCCGTAAGTGCTTTTTTGTTGTATTGCACTGCAGCTTTGTTCTGTAACCTTTTCAGGCAACACTGAACATTTTTGGGGGCTGGGAAGCAACCTGTGAACTAGTTTTATAGGAAAGCCCCTTTAAATTCAACCTCCTTGCCGTACAAGACTGGGATGGTAGAAGAAGTGGTTATAAATAAATGGTGCTGTAGGGATGGGGGATGAAACAAGTAGCAGGGTGGGGGTCTTTTTGAAGCTTTCAGAGGAAGACAATCCAGAGATAATAAATAGCAGAGTGAGCGTCTCCACGGGGAGAGATTCTCACAAACAACATTATTATTGAGCGCTCAATCCATTGCCAAATCCATCTCATTACTGACAACAACCTGCAGCCCAGACATCCTGAGAGCACAGAGGTTCTCCTGCTTCCAGGTCTTGGTGGATAGATTTCCATTCCCTATATAATAAAATAACTGGATCACATTTACAGTTTCAGCTTATAATGAAATATTCTTAGTAGAACACACAGTAGAACCCTTTATGTATATTTAACAATAAAATTCATAAATTGTATGACCGTGAGGCATCAAATATTTGCATGTCAGCAAAAATGTATTAATATTGGTACTTGTATAGCGCTGACAATTTACACAGTGCTTTACATATATATTGCACATTCACATCAGTCCCTGTTCTCAAGGAGCTCACAATCTAAGGTCCCTAACTGACATTCATGCATACACACACATACTAGGGCCAATTTAGACAGGAGCCAGTTAATCTACCAGCATGTCTTTGCAATGTGGGAGGAAATCCACACAGGCACAGAGAGAACATGCAAGCTCCAGGCAGGTAGTGGTTGGGATTCGAAGCAACAGCCCTAGTGCTGCCAGGTGGGCAGTGCTAACCACTTTTCCATTGTGCTGCCCAAAATATTGCTTTGTTGAAAAGACCTAAATGGATACTAAATGATATCCTTATTCTCCAAAAGTAATCCATAAACATCTATTACATAATGGCCCTGTAATCCATTTTTCATGATATTGACGCTTACTGTGTTTTTTTATTTTTTATTTTTATTTTTTTTCTGCCTCCTTGTAACATTGTCTGCGCTCCCTCTCCTGTGGATGCTCCATTCTCAAGCAATTGTCAATTCTCAAGCATCTCGTGGTCCATAGTTCCTTGTCCATCTCTGGAGCGAGCAAGAGAGTGTGGCTATGTTCCTACCTACAGCAAAGCCATCCTCCCAACAAAAAGTTGGGTCACAGCAGCAAAAAAAAAAATTTAAATTAAAAATTTGGAGGAATCTGAGAGCAATTAAAGGTACATTTTTGAATAAAAAAATAACAACTTGAATATTATTTTCAGAGTTTAGTATAAATGTCAGTACAAATTTGGCTAAAAAAAAATTAGAAGCGGTGTGACTATTCCTCCATCCCAGCTGCCAGTAGTGACTGAAAGCACAGACACAGCATTGCTCCCACCATAGTCTGATAGACACAGTAAACAAAGGCGTTTGGGTGTCTGGTGTAGGAAAAATGCAAGGCTATCCTGTTTCTACTACACTGTACAGAGCTATAACAGTTGGACTCTAAAGCCCCTTTCACACTTGTATGACCTGAAAGTCATGCGACTTTGACGTGACTTGAAGCAATGCCTATGTTATCTTGAGGTCTATGGACATCAATTTGCATCAAAGTCAGAGCAAAGTAGTGCAGGGGCTACTTTGAAGTCGCACAGATATTAACGGTACTCATTGGAAATCATGGGGTACGACTTGCCCTGTGACTTTGCAGTCGCAGGACAAGTCACACAAGTATGAAAGGGGCCTAAAGGTTTCTACCTTGCGCAGTCACAAAGCATGATACTAAAATCATAAATGTCAGCCAAACAGAACAGTTGTGATGTTGAAAGAGAAGGCCGCAGATGACTGGTATAACTACCCTTTTTTTTTTGTTTTTGAAAACGCAATCCTCTCCAAGTTTATTACCTACAGGTTTTTTCTCCCTAAACATTTTAGGAAAACCTCTTTGTACATGCTGTTTCTCTATTGGAAGTGTGAACATGTGTATTAAACATTTTTACTTCCTGGGTGCTAAGTGGGAGAGGAGGGTGGATGGTGTCCTCTATTCTCCACCTCATCCAATCAGAATGGTTTGTATTGTGCTGTGTTCAGTGTACAGGGGGAAGCTACTGAATTGGCATTTGGAAGATCACAGCTATCGCTACTATGTACTACCACAGTGATTTTTTTTTTAATCCCCAGTGGCCTCTTAGATATCAGACATGGATAACTACAATCAGTCAAGCTGGACCAATATAAGTTTGCAAAAAAGGGATGAGACAAGCCAGACTGTCAGGGGTGCTTGCAATGATTTGTTTTATTTCTTGATGTAAACCTATTATCCCAGAAGGAGAAAAACTATTTGCTATAACTGCTTAAAAGTATTAGCTGGCGTTCAACTTAAGTTTTTTTAGTGTATTTACATTTTTTATTCTTTTTATTTTCTGCTGTTGAATGTGCCCCCTGTGCCCTTTCATCCAGAGTGTGGGCACTCTAAGGGGCTCATGCACAATGCAGCTCAAAGGAGTTCAAAGAAGAAGGCTTTTGAGGTCTTATTTCTTTTCTGCCTAGAAACTCCCCTCCCCCTATGTTAGCCAATGTGTCCATGCACACAAGGTTTTTCAGGCATATCTTACAGGCAGAAACCCCCCCCCCCCCCATCAAACTTGCGTTTTTGAGAGGAGCTAAAACACAGGGAAAACGCGTAAATAAAAGAATGCAGCCACTACATCTAATAATTGGTAAGCTGAAATAAGCTGTATTACATTGTTGGTTTTGAGTTTAATACCACTTTAAGGCATTCTATGCATTGCAATAAAAAAGACCTGTGTGCAGCAGCCCCCAATAACTTGAGCCCCATCGAGATCCAGTGATGTGCACGAGAGCCTCGGCTCTCCAGGAACTCCAGGGGAGTTGGGCTGAGCCACGGCTCTGTGTGAATGTATACACAGAGCTGGGGCCCTCGCAGCATGCTGCTTTCTTTGGGAGCACTTAGGAGGGAGGGGCCAGGAGTGCCATTGGGGAACCGAAGAAGAGGAGGATCAGGGCTGCTCCTCTGTCCAAAGCCACTGCAAAGCAGGTAATTATGATATGCTTATTGTGTGTGTTTTTTTGTTAAACGCCAAGCTTTTAATATCACGTTAACCACTTACAGACCGGAATATTTTGCTGTTTAACGACCAGGCCATACTGCGCTGCGTCACTTTAACTGACAATTGTGTGGTTGTGCGATAAAGCATATCAGGGCTTGTTTGGGTGCAATATCGCACAACCACACAATCCTCCAGGGCTGAAGTGGTTAAATGTGTTCCCTAGTTAGTGTTTCTAACTGTATGGGGATAGGACTGACTGGAGGAGGAGACGTATATCGTTGTTTCTACTTAGTAGGGGCACACGATATGTCTCCTCTCCCCTGACAGAACAGGGATTTGTGTGTTTACACACACAAATTCCCGTTCCATCTCTCGTTCCCACAATCACGGGTGGCCGGCGGTGATCGCGTCTGCTGGCCACACACACATCGGGTCTTCCTCCTCTGGTGTCTCTTAAAGGGGAAGAAGTACGTCTATTCGCGGGAACGTGGCACTTTGCCGACGTATATCTATGTCTGCAAGTGGTTAATCTTAAGCCTCATACACACGATCGGACTTTGTACAAAGGGCGTTAGCCGTAACTTTGTATTGCATACACACTCCAGCGCCACCTTTGGTCAACTTCTGGGGGTCCCCAGATACCGGCATCCCACCCTATGTGAATGAGTATGGGGCACAATGTACTCCTACCCATTCACCTGGGGAAAGGTGTAAATAACAAAACACAACACAAGTTTTTAAAATTTATTAAACAGCTCCGGGGGTCTTCCGTCTTGGGGTGGGGGGGACTGGTCATCAACATGGGGACAAGGTGCTTTGGGGTGGGGGGGCAAATAAGCACCCCCCCATGTTGAGGGCACGCGGCCTGGTACGTCTGGGGGGGTGGGGGCACTTGCTCGTCCCCACCCCCTTTCCTGACCGGCCAGGCTGCATGCTCGGATAAGGGTCTGCTATGGACTTTGGGGGGGACCCCACGCCGTTTTTTCAGCTTGGAGGTTCCCCTTTAAATCCATACCAGGTGACGGGGCTAGCAAGGTGTCCGTCTCGCCGATGGAGGCGGCGACATTCACTTCCCTCGCTAATCTCAGCTACCTGGAGCCACATTCAAAATGAACGGACTTTACCGTGTGTGTGTGTGTGTGTGTGTGTGTGGGGGGCGTGGGGGCAAGTCCGTTCATTTCAAAAGTCCGGCAGACTAGCACACAGATGGGCGGACAATTTTGAGTCAAAACTTCTTTCTAAGTCCGCCGGACTTTGGGGGACAAAAAGTCCGCCGGAGCCCACACACGAGCGGATTGTCCGGCGGACTCTGGTCTGCCGGATAGTCTGATCGTGTGTACGCGGCATTACAAGTACATGGTACAGCAAGCACCTAACAGGAATATGAAGCAACAAATGCTTTAAGACTAAAATGGGTGGCAAAACATCAAGTATCCCTTAAATACAAACTAACCCCTTTTATCCATCCATATAGAAGGAAAAATACTTAAACTGTGTGTGTGTGTGTGTGTGTGTGTGTGTGTGTGTGTGTGTCTGTGTTGCCCATACAATCCAGTCTGATACAAGACTGGTTTCTAAAGGTGTAACACATCTGTTTCTTCATATTTTTATGTGTACGTCAATTGAAACTTGATTCTTTAAGAGTCCATGGTAGAAAGAACATGGTCTCCCCCCTCCTCCATCATCCTTGTCCAGCTGGCAGCTTAATATATACGTGATGCCATAGTGGTTTGGTCAATTGTTATTGGCAGTGAGTGAGTGATGTCACAGGCCGGCTATCAGTCAGGCTCTCAGTCTGCTCGTAGGATCAGGTCCGGGAGGGGTAAAGAGGTCTCGGTAACTGTAATGAGCACAGGCAGAGCGAGGCACGAGGTCAGCGCTCCGGCTGTATTGGATTCAGATTCATAAGTTAATTGAGGGCAGAGTCCTCCCTCCTTACTGCTCTCACCACAGATCAATAACCATAAATATCTCTCCCTAAGGACACCACTCCACCTCCCATCTGTACCTTCCCAGCATACAACGAAAGCCTGACCTACAGGTGTAAGACTAGTCACGCCAGTAAAATACACTTACCAGCACACCAAGCTTATAATGCGGTCAGTGTGCCTATTACTTAGTGTCAGTATTGGTTACAGTTGTGTTAACGATTTTATGTGCTACATTTAAAACTGCTGATCTGTTTCACATTGCTCTTGCCTCTTACCTAAAAGTCTGAGACTATGGGAAAGTCTGAATGTGACTGTGCTACTATGTAATAGTGTTTTGGGGGTTGCCTCATGATTTGGATGGGGTGAAGGACACCCAGGGATTAGTGTGCGCAGGCATGATTCCTTCCCTTCCTGATTGGCAAGGTTACTGCTGAGAGACTGCAGCTTTCCCAGCTGATTTGATTAGACCTCCAGCTTTATCCTTTACCCAGCCCCCTCCAGCCAGCACCTCCTGATCCTTTTAGCACAGACCCTCACTCCAATAACCATTGCAGCATCTTGTGCTCTCTTTTCAAACTCAATTCTGACATCTCACAAGGCAGATTAGGAAACTCTCAGAGAGGATTAGCAGGCGATAGCAAAACATGCACCGTGACACTCCCTCTGAGCCTCTTAAAACCCCTTACCATTCTTTTATATTTCCAAATCCCAGGGGAGGCCAATATTGTTATTGCATGTAGTACAGAAATGGCTCTTGAGTTGTAGCTTGGTCCTGCATTCTACTTGCTGCTTGAATTAACTTTTGCTCTCCTGGCACTCTTGTAAGTCATGGTATTTAACTTTCGTTAGTGAGGATTAGTATCCACAAGCAGCCCAGAAAATAAAATTGGAAGATGACTTCTGCTTAAAGGAAACTTGTCTTTCAGCTATTGCCTTGCAGGACCAAGATTTTAACCCCAACACAGTAAACTGGCATTGCTAAAAAGCGGTGCTTGTTCCAGGGCAGGTATATCAAGGTACATGGTGCTGTAGAAATGTGCTATGCCCCTCCAGTTCTATTGACCTGGCATAAAAGTTGCCTAAGGCATCCTAAGGTAAGTTCTGAAGTACAGGTACATTGTGGTGCCAGAATGTACCTGAATTTGCCTTGAAATTGATTTCTGGACACTTTGGGACATGAAGAGTAAGCCCCATCCCTTGCAGTTCATCTATTTAATTCAGAAGCCTCAGTGAAAAGTAGAGATTTTGGTATGTGACTGGGGAAGAATAGAGGGGAGCTTTTGGCCTTGATGATGTGTTCTTGATCTTGACCTTTTTTAGATTCATTGAGAGGCTTCATCTGTTATGAGCCTAGGATGCAAGAGGCTGTTAGAAACACCCAAGACCAACACAGATACTTGAAGCTATTACAGAGTACCCATTTTTGGTCAAGTCCATTCAGTTGCACACTTGGAGAACCCACACATGACCCAGACTTTGCAAACTATGTGCCTGACTCAAGCATTGCTTGTAATGATTGCCTAATGTTGAGCTTGCCTCAGGGACTATAAAGAAGGCTTACAGGCTTTAAGGATATCCTCAACACACAGTGATGGGAATGTATCCGACCTGGAGCTGCTGTGCATGGCAGCCAATCCACTTTTATCTCCAGCTTGTTCATCTTGGCTTTGAAAATTGAAACGTAGAAGCTGATTTGTTACCATGCACAGCTGCTCCAGATTCTGTCTGCTCCAGTTTTGATATTCACCTGCCCCCAAAGCTCGCCCCACCCCCCCTGCCCACTGTTACCTTTCACTCCAAGACTGTCCTTGGAGTACAGCAGTTTGATTGGCAGGAAGGAGTCTAATGAGCATTGTCTAATCCCCCGATACACGTTCCGATTATCGAACCACAAAAGTCGCTTTCGGACAGATCGTTCAATAATCTGATCGTTGGTGCGCAGCTTTCGACAGTCCGTCCAATCAAATCCGAAGGGACAAACGGGAAAACTTTGGTCGGATAACAGCCCATTGTATGACAATTGTGTAATCAGTACAGTATGCGTCCGATAAAAGTCGTTCGACAAACACCACGCATGCTTGGAAACATGAAAATAAACCAGAAGGACACCGGGGTCACATGTATTTGACTTAATTTAAAATGCGTATCTACGCACAACGCAAGATTTTTACAGAATCGTACGACAAAAATCTTACACACATTTTGCACTGTTGTATTCGATTGTATTCTTGGTTGTATGCAACAAAATGTGAACGATCTGGCTTACGATAATCGGAACGTGTGTACGGGGCACGAGTTATGCCTGTTAGTGATAAGCTTCAGCCTTTATTGGCAAATCTACTTTTAGTTGTTAATATCATCCTGAGATCTTTCCTGGCTTTGCCTGATGTTGTTAACACAGGCATTATCTTAACTGATGCAATAGATAATAGTATTGCTTATCACTACCAGGCCAGGTTTTGATTAATTTCTAAGAGATGAAGAGCAGTAGTGAGCATTAGAAATACTTATTACCTGTATAGATTTTCTATGGAAAATATGCTTTCATGGTTAATCCACCAATAAAAACAAAGGACAAGTTGAGAAGAACCTTGTAGGGACACGCATATAAACGATGTTCTGTGTTTCATGGATTTAGTTGCCAGCCTTTAACAGCAGCTTAAAGTGGTTGTAAACCCCATTCATAAAATTTGAACTAAGCTCATATACATATAGTGTTTACTTGTCTTCTCCAAAGCTTCAAGTGTCGTTTCTCTCTGCTGCTTTGTTCCTCTGTTATTAGCATGAGTCACTTCTGACAAGTTCTCCGACACATGAGCTAACATGAGCTCACAATTTGTGTCGGGGAGGGAGCTTAGAGAGAGATTAGCAATGAGCTTTTCTACTCAGAATACAGCTCTGCATGTCCCTTTGTTCCTAAATGGAGGGGGGGTGTACCTTTTCCTGTAATCAGCTTTCACACAGTGTAAATACAGTCTCCCCACCCACCCCTATGTGCTGCTGAAAGATGAAAGATTTTTAACATGATCTGCACTTTTCAAAGGGTGTAGACTGGGGAAGACAGATCTAGATTGTAAGCTCTAACGAGCAGGGCCCTCTGATCCCTCCTGTATTGAATTGTATTGTAACTGTACTATCTGCTCCCATGTTGTAAAGCGTCGTGCAAACTGTTAGCGCTATACAAATCCTGTAGTATTATAATATACAAGTAAAATGTATGTAGGAGGATTTGTTTAATCTCTGTGTATCATCTGAGGCTATTCATTTCACTGGATATACAGTGAGGGGAAAAAGTATTTGATCCCCTGCTGATTTTGTACGTTTGTCCACTGACAAAGAAATGATCAGTCTATAATTTTAATGGTAGGTTTATTTTAACAGCAAGACAGACTAACAACAAAAAATCCAGAAAAACGCATTTCAAAAAAGTTATAAATTAGTGAAATAAGTAATTGACCCTTCACAAAACATGACTTCGTACTTTGTGGCAAAACCATTGTTGCCAATCACAGGGATTAGACGTTTCTTGTAGTTGGCCACCAGGTTTGCACACATCTCAGGAGGGATTTTGTCCATCTCCTCTTTGCAGATTCTCTAGTCATTAAGGTTTCAAGGCTGGCGTTTGAGAAAAACGCAAAACTTTAGCACCCTTCACATAATTTCTATGGGATTGAGGTCTGGAGACTGGCTAGGCTAATGTGCTTCTTCCAGAGCCACTCCTTTGTTGCCTTGGTAGTGTTTTAGGTCATTATCATGCTGAAATACCCATCCGTGACCCATTTTCAATGCCCTGGCTGAGGAAAGGAGGTTCTCACCCAAGATTTGACAGTACATGGCCCCGTCCATTGTCCCTTTGATGCAGTGAAGTTGTCCTGTCCCCTTAGCAGAACAACTCTCCACCCCCCCCCCCCCCCCATAGCATAATGTTTCCACCTCCATATTTTATGGTGGGTAAGGTTTTCTTGGGGTTATAGGCAGCATGCCTCCTCCTCCAAACACGGCGAGTTGAGTTAATGCCAAAAAGCTTGATTTTGGTCTCATCTGACCACAACACTTTCACCCAGTTCTCCTCTGAATCTTTCAGGTGTTAATTGGCAAACTTCAGATGGGCTTGTACATGTGCTTTCTTGAGCAACCATTCCCGAGCCCTTGAGCAACCATTCTACATACCCCAGATCAATAGATCACAGCCTTTTTGACCCCAGACTGGTTTCATATTGATTTGTATGGCACCAGTCACTATGACACTGAATTGTTTAGATTGATATATTCTGCCAGCGCTGTTTCATATTCTACTATTGCTTGTCAAGGTTATAGCACCTTTGCATAGCTGCTGCAGTTTTTCCATTTTATTTTTATTATGCTTTAGTACCTTGGCGCAAGTTTTTGAATAGCTTTAATATATCCTTGTCATTTGGTTCTGTTTTCAGAACCATCTTCAGGTTTTTAGTAGGCATTTCTCACACCTAAGCTGACCATAATTTTTAATTTTATAGAAACTATTTTTGAATAAGGAACTTGGACCAATAGATGCTTCCAATCTGCAATTCACATCTCATTTGTGAAGATGCAATAGTGGGGGCTGATACAGTCAGTCATTCTCGGCAATCTTTTATTCTGCTGCAGTCTACTTTAATTTGCATATTATCAGCCCTCCTATTTTTAAAAGTGGATAGCAGTAACTGGATATATGTAGAGCCTTAAACGCTTCTGCCAGAAACTATGTCAAAGTTCTTGTTTGGAGTTCTTTAAGGCACGAGTGGTATTCAGTGAGTGTGACAGGTTTGCTGGGGGCCCAGCACTTAGCCAGAGCAAGGAGGGGGAAGTAATGGAACTGCTCTTGCAATGTCCCTGGTAATAGGATAAATACAGTGCTTTACTTCAGGATGGTAAATGGGCGCAATCCAATTTCCATGATTCCATCTGCAGAAGCTGAGCACTCTCAGCTGCCACAGGATGAAAGTTATTCTCTGCTGACCCCTCAACCTGCTGCTGAGCCTGACCAGGAGGAGATGGGTTTGTTCATGCTACATGTGGACTTGCATACCTTGCTACCCCATCAGCTTCTTCATCTCCCTTTTTTTTTTTTTTTTTTTTTTTTTTTTTTTTTTTTTACGAATGTGATGCTGCTTGGGTCACCTGGTGCTCTCGTCACTTGCTACACTACAGCACAACCTCATTCCTAATATATGTCTCTAATAGGCCTCCCTGCCTTTCTCCAGGCTTTGTTAATCCTCCCTACACCCTTATCCCCCCTCCTGTTGTGCTCCCGCCTCTGATATGGCACAGCCGGTCTTGAGCTGCGATTGTGCTGGCTTTATGCTTCAGATTATACAAAGCAGATTAACCCTTCTAAACCCCTTAGATTTTAATTATTTCTGTATGTATTTGTAAAAGCTGCAGTCTGCTCCCAGCAGTTCCCACCTGTCCCCTCCTTCCATCTTCCTCTTGCCCCCGTTTTGTGTCCTGGATTCAGGGCTGAGGAGAGCAGATTATTTGGGGTGAAATCATGCTGGTGGTTTCTCCATCATGGCCATCAAAATAGTTTTTACAACCTCATTGGATTGCTGATGAGGTAATAGACTTTTGTGGGGGATTCAGCTTCTTATGGAAAAAATTTCAAGTAAAACACAGAAATTATGGCCCAGCCAAATTTTCGTTTATTTTTTTTTTCTGACATGTAAATTTGTGTAGTTGCATTGGCAGCCAATTGCCAAAAGTTGCTGGCACCCTGGTTCTGAATGGCATATGTGTAAAGCTTCATACAATGAGGTCGCTTTTGCACCCACTGCAAGCTCGCACATTGGCATATGGGGAATAGAAACCTAGATGCTCTGGGAGAACCCTACTGATCTGTCTACATGAAACCGTACAAAACTGAAGCTGCCCTAGAAAACCTGTAAGCACCTACGTTTTATCCCTGTTAAGCAAGTGAGTACAGATTTGCCTCATTCTAAGGCAGCTGCTAGTATGAACCAGCTCTTAAACATGAAATGTAGTGCTCTTTTTTTTTTTTTTTGTACAGGACACAGGCAGGGCATTCATACATCATGGGTTATGGATGTGTAGCTCCAGGTTATTGGACACTGGCAAAGCTTTAGATGACCCTACTCTATGCTGTGAGTCCTCAGTTTCGTTCTAGCGTCCTGGAGGTGATGGACATTTTCTCCTTCATGGAGAATATCACCTATAGATTACTTTATGTATGGTTTTTTATTTTTATTTATTTTTTTACAACTGCTGTGTGTGTGTGTGTGTGTGTGTGTGTGTGTGTGTGTATGTGTATATATATATGTGTGTGTGTGTGTGTGTGTGTGTATGTGTATATGTGTGTATATATATATATATATATATATATATATATATATATATATATATATATATATATATATATATAATATGGGGTGACTTGTAAATATTTTATCTTTTCATGTGCAAACACTGAAGAAATGAAACTTTACATTGTAGCAGAGAGTGTACAGCTTGTATAACAGTGTAAATTTGTTGTCCCCTCAAAATAACTCGACACACAGCCATTAATGTCTAAACCACTGGCAACAAAAGTGAGTACACACCTAAGTGAAAATTTCCACATTGGGCCCAATTGGCCATTTTCCCTCCCTGCTGTCATATGACTCGTTAGTGTTACAAGGTCTCCGGTGTGAATGGGGAGCAGGTGTGTTAAATGTGGTGTTATCGCTCTCACGCTCATCTCATGGCAAAGAACTGAGGATCTGAAAAAAAAAAAACCTTACTCTACATAAAGATGGCCTAGGCTATAAGACTAGTGCCAAGACCCTGAAACTGAGCTTCAGCATGGTGGCCAAGACCATACAGTGGTTTAACAGGACAGGTTTCACTCAGAACAGGCCTTGCCATGGTCGACCAGAGAAGTTGAGTGTATGTGCTTGGTATCCTATCCAGAGGTTTTCTTTGGGAAATAGACATGCGAGTGATGCCAGCATTGCTGCAGAGGTTGGGGGGGAGGGGGGGTCAGCCCGTCAGTGCTCAGACCATACACTGCATACTGCATCAAATTGGTCTGCATGGCTGTTGTCCCGGAAGGAAGCCTCTTCTAAAGATGATGCACAAGAGAGCCCGCAAACAGTTTGCTGAGACAAGCAGACTAACTGTGGTCTGATGAGACCACAATAAACGTATTTGGTTCAGATGGTGTCAAGCGTGTGTGGTGGCAACTAGGTGAGGAGTACAAAGACAAGTGTATCTTGCCTACAGTCAAGCATGGTGGTGGGAGTGTCATGGTCTGGGGCTGCATGAGTGCTGCCAACACTGGGGAGCTACAGTTCATTGAGGGAACCATGAATGCCAACATGTACTGTGACATACTGAAGAGCATGATCCTCTCCCTTCGGAGACTGGGCCGCAGGGCAGTATTCCAACATAACAACTCCAAACACACCTTCAAGATGACCACTGCCTTGCTAAAGAAGCTGAGGGTAAAGGTGATGGACTGGCCAAGCATGTCTCCAGGCCTAAAGCCTATTGAGCATCTGTGGGGCATCCTCAAATGGAAAGTGGAGGAGCGCAAGGTGTCTAACATCCACCATCTCTGTGATTTTGTCATGGAGGAGTGGAAGAGGAATCCAGTGGCACCCTGTGAAGCTCTGGTGAACTCCAAGCCCAAGAGGGTTAAGGCAGTGCTGCAAAATAACGTTGGCAACACAAAATATTAACAATTTGGGCCCAATTTGGACATTTTTCACTTAGGGGTGTACTCACATTTGTTGCCAGCGGTTTAGACATTAATTGCTGCGTAAGTTATTTTGAGGGGACAGCAAATTTACACTGTTATACAAGCTGTACGCTTACTACTTTACATTGTAGCAAAGTGTCATTTCTTCAGGGTTGTCACATGAAAGGATAAAAATCTAATAAAAGATCTAAATACTGCCAATAACACTCAAAAATACAATATAAATCATAACCTAAAGTCCAGTAGTGTATTGTCTGAAATTTGCTCCACAATGTATCTCTTCAAAACACTCCACGATTTCACTAAAGTGTTCCCTCCTCCACACTCAGGGAATGCACTTCCAGAAAGTGCATACCTATCCTGCAACAAATTAGAAAACTTTTGTGCCCTTTTGGGTGTGTGATATGGTGGAAGCATGTAGGCTGAGGCTTCTCCTTATGGTTTGTTTACCTGGGGTAGTTGGGAGTAACGGCCATCTTTACATTTACATTTACTAGCCCTTTGGATTGGTATCAGGACAAGCCTGCACCCCGTGTTCTGGGTCATAGGGGTATACATTCACTTCTACTTTGAGCAGAGCCAAAAGCAATACAACAGATTTTTTAATATTGTAGAAAAGGTGGGGGGGGGGATAATAAATATTTACAGAAAAGGTATCGCACAACCTAGCTAATCGTCAGTAATATAAAGGTTTAAAAATTAAAGATGCCTCTTAGAGTCCATCCGGTCTTTGGTACAGTGCAGAGTTTGGATAACTTAAAGCCTATTTTCAGGTTCGCTTTCACTTTAAATAGTTTAGACCAGGCTGTTCTACATGTAAGCAATGTATAGACTGTAGCTTCAGCTACATACAGTACACACTACTGGGTTCCGGCTATGAGACAGGAACTTCCCGTCTCACACTTGAAACAAAAAAGTCGGTCGGAGAGAAACTCAGCCATTCATAGGCAGCTTTGTATTCTGTGAATGAATACAAAGCTGCCTCTGGCTGAGGCAGGCTGATGACGTCACACAGGGTTGAATAAGGAACCATCAGTGGGGCTTATGCAAAATAGCACCTGCACTAATTTTTGCAAAGCATGTAATGCAGTGCACTGTGCAGTATATTTGCATTGGGTGCAAATATGAATGGATGGCAGTACACAGAAGAGTGTGTTTGCTATGTGTTGGAAGATTGCAAGTTAAAACTTGCATTATAACACACATTACTGTATGCACTGTGGTGTGAATAAGCCTGTCTCAGTTATTCCAAACCATTGCAGGTCAAGAAATATGACATAAATATAGGTAAATGCTGGAGATTTTATTTAAAATGAGCTATAGCCGGGGAAAAAACAGTCTGTATAACCTCTGTTTCCAGACGGAGCACCAGTCCAATTTGTAGTGATTAGTATAAGCAGGTCAGGGTTAAACCAGGCATGGCATCTAATGCTTTGCAGGCACTTGCTTGCTTTTCGTTTGGAGGGAATGTTTTGTCTACCATGTTATATAGCTACTTGGATGAGGGCATTTCTATATTTAGAAATTAGAATATAATGTTTATATGGCATAACTGAAAGGAAATGATAATCAACTGAAATAACAATAGAAATGCCAAATATCTATACTAACTAAATAGAATATCACAAAGAAAAACTATAAGGAAAGTAATTCTACTGAAATGAATTACACCAAGTTACAATGTGTATCATCCAGTGTAAGAAAATTAGGAATTCTGTTGATATACCCAGTTTCATAGCTGGCAGGTAAGACATCAATCAAATATAAATTAAGATTTTATTGAGATTATATGAAAAATGTAAATGTGCTTTGTGACTCAAACCCCCACCCCCCTTATCTTTGCTAGGTAGTCCACAAGGCACATACTTGCATGCCCAGCACTCAGTGATATTCTGTTGGTATTCCCTACTGTACAGCGGGTACAGAAAGGAATTGCCTTCCTTTTTTGTTGCCGTGGTCATTTTGATTAGCTCAGTGTGAAAATAACTTTCCTGGGGCATTTCAGTCCCTGGTAATGCAACTGAAGCAAACCAACTATGTGTGGCAAGGCACTGTCAAAAGATCTCTGGGATAAAGTTGTGGACAGGCACAAGTCCAGGAAATGGATACAAAATAAAAGTCAAAGGCTTTATCAATGCCTAGAAGCACAGTGAAGTGGAAGGTTTTTGGTACAACACAGATGCTCCCTGGATCAGGACATCATTTCATAATGGATGAAACACCCAGGAGGAAACTAGTCTGCCTACCAAGAGGTCTACAGCAAATTTGAAACAGTTGCAGGGGTTTATTTACAAAGAATGCTCATTGTGTGCATGTGACCACAATACCACAGATGTGGCTTGTATGGGAAGGTTAAAGAAAAAAGCCACTCCTCAAAGGCCACATGCAGTCACAACTGAGCTTTGCCAAAATGTACCTTGAAGATTCTGAGGCCACATGGAAAAAAGTGTTCTGGTCAGATGAGACTAAAATTGAATTATTTGGCCTCAACACCAAACTATATGTCTGGCGTATATCCCATACAATTCGCCATCCAAATAACACCATTCCTACAGGAAAGCATGGAGGTAGTAATATCCTGTTATGGGGGTGTTTCTCTGCAGCAGAGACTGGACTGGTCAGGATAGAAGGAAAAATGGATGGGGCAAAATGCCGTAAAATTCTTGAGGAAAATCTGTTGCCCTCTGCCAGAAAGTTTTCAATGAGGAGGTTTACCTTCCAACACAATGACCCAAAGCACATAGCAAAAATGACCACACAGTGGTTGAAGGAGAAAAAGGTGAATGTCCTTGCATGGCCTAGTCAGAGCCCAGACTTAAACCCCATTGAAAATATGTGAAATGTGAAATTTTCCGGGAACACTAATGTCAGTTCCGGTTGTTTGGAATGCACGTTTGGAACACGCGACACTTACGATGGTTTCATATGATCTGTTCCATGCTTAATGGTTGTTAATCCCTTCGTTTTGTCAGTACCCATCTTTTGTTCAAATAGTTTTTTGATGGTACTTCACTATTAGTTCCCCCTTTTTTTTTACTTCTGGGTACATGTTTGTCTGGCTTAAACTCTTCATTGAGGAACCCTGGATCTGCTGACCTGGCTTTCCACATACCATCATAAAGACACCTATACCAAGTCTGAATTCACCTTCCAGACTGAAAAGCTGGGGGTCATATGGCTCTGGTGAGTGGGGACTCTCAAGGGGGTGTTGTGCACCTGAAGTTTTTATTCACTTTGGATTGGAGCACTTTCAGAGTTTTTTGGACTTTATGTTGGTTCACTTTTATATTTAATTTTTTCACATGTATTTGTTTGCGAGTGCTGTATTTATATATTTTGTTCAAGTGGTTAGCACCTTGTGTATAGCAGCTGCAATTGCTTTTTCACAGTATTGATTTTGTTCTTGTATCATCAGCGCGAGTTTATATTTAGTTTATATATATTTTTCAAGAAGCTACAGTCTGTCTTGGCTATCAATTGTTTCCAACCACAAAGATGGCCGTGGTCGGCATGTACAGCATCGTGATGTCAGAGCTCCACCCATCATGTACACTGCTGCTGGTAAATGGACATTTTAGGAGCAGCTGGGCGTGTTTTTTTTTTTTATTTATTTTTTTTCAGCTGCCCCTGAACTCTACTCTAGCTTATCAGTAGGGTCGTTTATAGTCGTTTCTAAGCAGTTGTAAAATGCACTAACTTGCGTTTAGCTGCGTTTCTTTTACAGGCGTTTTTCGCATTTGGCTATTTGAAAAATGCTTCTAAATGTGATCATACCTAGATAGGCTGATCCACAAATGGGCATGACAACAATACCAGAAATGTACGTTTTAGAAGTAAAAAGCTTGTGTAGTGTGCTTCTTCTTGTGTAATGACTAAGGTTGGCTTATAGAAATTGTTGATGATGGTTTATACATTGTATGTGCGACTATTCCCCATTACTGCAAGTGCCAAAGGTGAGGATTTGTGTCAAAAAACCATAACATGGAACTCCTAAGTGGTTCTGCTGTGACAGGAGAATGTTCTGTATATGGAGGGCTTTTTTTTCAGTGGGAACACAGGTCCGGCACCTCTAGCGCTGAATATATGTAATGGCAAGAGGTGCTGGGGTGTGCTAGAGGGTCTATTGATGCTGGCTGCTGCTGGATCTTTTGCTGCTTGGGGGCGGCTGCATATTGTTGGTGGGGAGATCTATTGTTGCTAGGAGATCTACTGTTGCGTGAGGGGTTTATGGTTGCTAGTTGGAGGGGAGATTTTGTTGCTCAGGGCCTATTGTTGTTGGGGGGAGATATATTGCTAAATTGTGAATTGTGACGGGGGGTGGTATTTTGCTGCTTTTGGGTTTATTGTTGCAGGGATATTGTTTCTAAAGAAACTATAGTTGCTGGGGAGGAAGGGGGGATCTATTGTTGCTGGCTGCAGGAAATCCATTTCACTCCTTTTTTTCTTTTTATCATGAACACATTAGAAAACAATTTTATTTAGCACCAGAGGTGCTGAATTAGAAGGGGTGATTTCCTGCAACTTTTCACTTGCCAAGTTCTTATGTTGTAGAAATTTGGATTGCCTTACATTGGTTGGTTCACACAAATAGTGTTTAGCATGCCTGGACATTGCATGCCTGTGGCCACCTTTTTACATGTAGAGGTAATATGTGTCTCTCCTGTTATGAGGCCAGTGTGTGGGGTAGAAGTCTAAGGAAAAAATTTGGTTATTTGGATCGGCCATTCCTGCACTATAGATTATCTGAGATAACAATTCTAGAATGTAACTGATAAGGTAATATTACTTCTATAGGCCATACACTGTGTAGCAGTCTATTCTATGATCTCATGCTACTTTATGTAATTCTCCAACTCAATTTGTTTCTTGGGAATGGGAGATTCTTGTATTTTATTTTTCTCTTGGAGGGAATGATAAAATTGCTGGTCTTGTGGTTTCTGGAAAAATGGACATAATGTCATTTAAAGATGGATGAAAAGCTGCATTCCCTTTTTGAAATTGAACTACTTACACATTTATTATAGTAGAAAGTCAAATATCCACAATTTTTTTTTTTTTTTATGTTTTACTAAAATGGATTGGTCTACTGAAATGTTTTTTGTCCAAGTAACAAAAGGGACATACGGCGGTTCTTCCAAGAGACGCGTCTTGAGATTGAGAAACCTCGGTTTCTAGCATTTCAGTGTTTAAGTTTTCATAATTGGCAAAGTAACATACAAACGTGTGTGTGTGCCCTGATGCTAATCTAAAATGCTCTTTCTAATAAACATTAATCAAAAACTTTATAATTTTTGGATAAACAACTTTCCAGCAACAGGATTGCTAACCGATCTCTCACCAGTTTCTATTGGGTTGCTCCATTGCTACCGAGACAATTGGATGTCGCTTCCGCATTAGAAAAATTTGTCATTGTCCCAGTGGCTTTCTCTGTTTGATTCTGCTGCTGCCTATGTTTTGCCAGAAACAAGCCTCAGTCATCAGCTGACCCACAAGTTGAACGAAAAAAAATTGAACAAATTCCTCCATCTGTGCTATACAGCATGAATGGAGGAATCTCTTGCTGGTGGCCATTCTATTTTTACAGTTAGCACTCAGTGGCTGCAATAGATTGAATGCAGCTTCTTTTAAGCCAACAAGGTTCTGTCCTGCTATGTCGATATTTCAAAAAAAGAATATTGGGTGGGAGGATGGTGACCAGGTTATCCTGGGAGAGAATTTTGGCTAGTTTATCACACACCAGCCAAAATTGTCATGGCCAGCTTTAGGGGTGTAACTTGACAGCAGAACATTCTTCAGATTTTCTTCTCGCACTGCCTGGCTTTGTTTGTCAGGCTCCTTCACACCATGTTGAGCGACCATGTATTTTTTCTGCACTGGTTTTCATACCACAACTGACATTTTTGCTTAACCACTTCCACACCATCGCACGTCGATATACATCCAAACTTTGAAGAGGAATATCGTTGTTATGGCAGCAGTTATCTGCCATAGCCCCGGTATCCTCTTCTTTGGCCTGTGGTCCCGTTTTCAATAATAGTAGTCTCTGCAGCGGATCCCCCCCCCCCCCCCCCCCGCTTTGCTCCAGTGCCCGCCTCCTCTTACCAGAGGCAAACTGATCCTCCTTCCTTGCTGGGTATGGAGACAAGTGAGGGGAAGGTGGCCCCCACCCGTCTCCATACCATTGCAGGCCGGAAGCGATGTCAAAACAGGCTCTTAAAGGGACATTTATTTAAATGACTTTTTATTTTATTTTTTATTTATTTATTTTTAATTATTGCATTTTAGTGTAAATGTGAGATCTGAGGTCTTGACCCCAGATCTCATATTTAAGGTCCTGTCATGCTTTTTTTTTTTCTATGACCAGGAATGTTTATATTCCTTGTAATAGGAATAAAAGTGACACACAATTTTTTTTATTTCATTTTTTTAAAAGAGTGGTGTAAAAATATAAAAAAAATAAAAGGTAAAATAAATGTTAAAAAAAGTCCCACCGAGCTCGTGTGCAGAAGCGATCGCATAAGTGAGCAGCGCCGGCATATGAAAACTGTGTTCAAACCACACATGTGAGGTATCGCCCGCAATCGTTGGAATGAGTGCAATAATTCTAGCCCTAGACCTCCTCTAACTCAAAACGTGCAACCTGTAGAATTTTTTTTTTAAACGTCGCCTATGGAGATTTTTAACGTTTATCGCCATTCCACGAGCAGGCGCAATTTTGAAGCGTGACTTGTTGGGTATCAGTTTACTCATGTAACATTATCTTTAACTTTTAACTTTACTGTTGCCTTATTTTTTTTTATTAAAAAAAGTGAATTTTTTCCAAAAAAAGTGCGCTCGTAAGACCACTGCGCAAATATGGTGTGACCAAGTATTGCAACGACCGCCATTTTATTCTCTAGGGTGTTGGGGAAAAAAAATTATGTTTGGGGTTCTAAGTAATTTTCGAGCAAAAAAATATTCACTTGTAAGCAACATGCTTAAAATGCATGCATTTTAAAGTGCAGTATGGTGTGAAAGGACAGTTTAAGGTTCGACAATAAGCTGATGCTTCCCCCTTCTTTATACATGTTTCAGTTGCCTACTATCTTTGCAGGTGGTAAAGCTGGCAGGAAATTACTCTAGCAATTCAGATATTTGGATAGTTCCACTAAGGCTCCATTCACATTGATGCGTTTCCAAAGTCGCACAATTTCCAGTGTGACTTGGATCCATTGAGTGTAAAGTCGGAACAAAGTCTTATCAAAAGTCACACCAAAGTAGTGCAGGCACCTTTTCAAAGTCACTGCGACCTTAAGTCGCACAAAAATAGGATGTGACTTTTATGTCCAAATTGGCTTGACAAATTGCACAGGTGTGAATGGAGCCCAACAATTGGAGAAACAAGGTTGGTTAATGGAAATATACTGACAAAACTGTTAAAAATGTGTCCAATATAATGGATGATCTCCTCTGCAAAACTGTTCCCTGACCATGGTATAGTAAACCACCTAATCCAAAACCTTCTCTACTAATTCCGTCTTATTTACAATTCTCTTTTTAAATATGACCGTTTTTATTAAGATTTAAATTGACCCAGAAAATCCAGCATTTCAGGTTTGGGGTGTGTACAAGGGATGTTTTTAAGGTCAGAATCTGTTTAATACAAATGCAGTCTATAGGCAATGAAAGACCTAAACCCTTCTGGAATTCACTATTGTATCATGCCACTTTCATTATATAAACTATTTTTGTTTTTTAAACAAGTTAAATTTATACTAAGAGTGTAGGCTTAAGTTTTACATGAGTTGTGTTTTTGGCACATTCGCTATAGAATCATAGACAATTTGGACATTTTTATTTTTTTTTTTTTAGCTGCAATTCCCATGCCATATGCACAGTAGATGATGGGACAAGACCTTTGTTACCTCCTGTGATCCCTTCAGACACACTCTTCGTCTGTCGGGAGCTAAGATGTTAATCCAATCAGGAACGCGTGGCAAGCTTCAGATGTTTGGCTGTTTAAGGGCTGGCACGAGTCTTCTGTCCTATCCTCCCACCCACATCATCTGTCCCCTAGTCTGTCTCCCCCTCCGCCTGGGTCAGGTGGAATTCACAAGCACTGTGCAGCTTTGTGTATCGTTGTATTCATTAACCTCTGTGATCATGCTCTTGGGAGGACCTATTAAAGCGGCTGTCAGTTTAATTTAACCACTGCGATACTGGGTGGTCTGCAGTCCATCAGTATTTTTAATGTCACACTTCTACTTACACAAAGCATTTGTTACACAATGGATCTTTAGCATTTTATGTGTGGCGCTTTTTTTTTTTTTTGTATCCCTACATATATTTGTTTGTAAAGAAACCATACTGTATATATTTTCTTTCTAGGGGATACGAGAGTCTTAAAAAAAAAAAAAAAAAAAAAATCGGCAAATTGTGTCACTGCAAGCTTCAAGAATATCTACAAATATGAAAAGATTACAGAATTCTCCTTTTTACAGTGGATATCTCTAAAAGATGTGAGCTGAGATTAAGTACACATTTCGAGTGCATTCCTATAGAGGTTAATAAGAACAGTATAATTTGGGGATACAGTGTAGAAAGGGGCAAAACGAAGCCAGCAAAAATACCGTCCATAACTCATTTGTTTCTTTAAAGTTGATCTCCAGCTTTTAGTGAAGTTTACACCTTGTGCACACGAGACATTTGGCCGTCTTTTTCCTTGATGCCTTTCTTCCTGGCAAGTGTTTTGGCAGAAAAAACACTTGTAAACCCATGTAATGTGTGTAGGCAAGTAAAACGCTTGGGTGTTAATTTATTATAATGCCCAGAATAACCATTTATTCCGGCTATTGAAATGAATCGGCGCTAAACGTGCCTAGCATTAAAGCGGAGTTCCACCCAAAAGCTTTACTCACTCCTTGCCCCCTTACTTGCCACATTTGGCATGTGTTTTTTTTTGGGGGGGGGGGGGTACCTTGTTTTGAAGGGGACTTCCTGTCCCACTTCGGTCTCTTGGCCTCCTAGGCAGCGACTCCTCCCCCCTAGACAGCCCCTCCCTCTTTCACATTCTGGGACACGTCACAGGTCCCAGAAGATTTCCTGGTTACTAGCAAAGTGCAGAGCGACTCGTGCAGTGCGTGCCCAGCCCTGAAGTAGTAAGCTGTCATGGCTGGGTGCCCACAGTTGCTATGACGGTGCCACGGAGAGGTGGGGGGGGGGGGGAGTCAGTCTCTGTACAGCCGTTGGACAGGTGAGTATGTTTATTAAAAGTCAGTACCTACACTTTTTTTACTTACCTGCTCTGTGCAGTGGTTTTGCACAGAGCAGCCCAGATCCTCCTCTTCTCGGGTCCCACGCCGGTGCGTCCAGGCTCCTCGCTGCTGCCAGGAGCCCCCACAACAAGCAGCTTGCTTTGGGGCCACCCAAGCAGACACATTCGCCTTTGTGTGTCCATTCTTGTGAACATCGCTGGATTGAAAGGGAGCTCAGGTAAGTGTTTGGGGGGCTGCTGCACACAGGTTTTTTTTTACCTTCATGCAAATCATGCATTAAGCAAAAGTACATTGTGCATTTGCAACCACTTTTAAATAATTTGGACAAGGCTGGTTCAAGCAAACAATCTACTTCACGAAGAGTTGCAGCAGGTGGGAGCGCTGTATAAACTGTATGTAGCCTCCGCAAAATACAGTATACAATGCTTTGTTCCGGGAGCAGGACAAGACCTTCTTTCCTGCTCCAAGAACAAAACTGAGTTGGGCTGAGTACTACTGCCATTCAGCAGAACCTTCGTATTCTATGACAGAGGTGGGCTGATAATGTCATGAATTCCACCTCGGCCAGTCGGTGGAAGCTTTGGCTTCTTTTTTGGAATTGAAAGCCTCCTCTAAAGGGCTGAGCAGATTGAAAGTTTAAACACTTGCACTCATTGGTGTGAAGTGTGATTTTACTTCTGTGGGTCACTCTTCAGTTGAAGGGTAGCGCCACCTTCCTCTTTCTCACACCTTTACAATTTATTTGCTCCAATTTTTGGAGTTTTCCAGAGGAGGCCGCCCAACATAATCCTAAATGCAGAATTTCATTGTATATGAATTCAACCTCAGCCAGTCGGTGGAAGCTTTGGCTTCTTTAATCAGAATTAAAAGCCTCCTCTGGAGGGCTGAGCAGCTCTCAGCCTGACTTAATTTTGTTCTGGGAACGAGATGGAAAGTCCCCGTCCTGCTCCCAGAACATAGTGCAGAATACTGTATGTAGCTGAGACTACATACTGGGTATACAACGCTCCCAGCCACTGCAGCCATTAGTTTGGATCAGCTTGGTCCAAAGTAACAATTTTGAGGGTTCTTTCACACCTAATGCAACTGTAAAGTCTGGATCAATCCAGCTCCTGAATCGGCTGAGTGACTTTAGCTGACTTTTGCCTACTGTTGGCTGAAAACTGGTCACCGGAGTGCAGAATGAACTGCACTCCTCTGATCCATAGGAGAAGTACATCGGAAACACATTGCCCATACTTCTCCTTTTTTAAACTTTAGTGAGACCTGAAGATCAGCTTTAACACATACATGACCCTCTAAATCCTTACGCTTTTACTTATGTTTTTGAGTAGTTGAATATAAATACTCCTATCAGTACTACTAATGCATATTGCTTTTATTATTTTTTCCCCGTCATTGCTACTCTGATTTAATCAGGTTATCCTGATTTAAAACACACACCATAAGTAATTTTGTATTCAATTTCAGCACTTGTTTGTAGGTATGCAGAATATATCTGTCCTAATGTAAAGATAGATAGTAAAGGGATAATCCCCAAATGTTTGTATGTAATGCAATCATTGGAATATAGAAAAGTAATTCTGTAAAAATTGCGCATGTTGCACTCACTGCACAAAATGTGTTCACGGGAAATCAAAATTTTTTTTTTTTTTTTTACATGTGCCTCAAGGTCCGCTTTAATATACATTTGTGAATTTCCAGTAACCAAGAATGTAACAAAGATCAGGCTATCAGCAGCACAGTTATAGTAAAACAATGTGGAATTGTGGATCACAGTAGGCAGTGATGCACAGATGTTAAAATGGTTAAACCATTCTCAAAGGGGACCTTTCCCTTTTTAAAATCAAGGTCTGCTTATTGATCAGAGCCCCCATACACTTGTGGAGAAATAGTAAATATACTTAGCTTACCCCTGGCTTCCACCTTTAGGTAGATGGAGAGGGGCTGTGACCAAGGGCCACACTTACAGAAAAAGTGGAGGTTTGCATAGAACTCTTGATGCCTGCATCTGTGGATCTGCTAGTTTTTCATGTGTGGTTTATTCACTGAAGGTAGCTTTTTCTTATGTAATTTCTCATTGTATGCTGTTTAAATTGTCCAGATTTGTGGCAGGTCAATTCTTTGTCTTTGTGCCCTGTCCTGTGATGACACTAGGAGAGAGGAGCAGGCATAATGTACTTAAAAACTGATCAGAACACCCCCCCCCCCCCCCATAGCTGCTGCTGAGTGCTTATCTGATTATATGTAAGCTAAAACCCTTTGTCATGCAGGAGGTAAATGGGAATTATTTGGAACTTTTGTTTGCATGTTAGCAGTTTCCACATGCAGGATTTAAAGGAGAAGTACAGCCAAAGCTTGTTTGGCTGTACTTTTTCCTATGGATCACAAGAGTGCAGTTTATTTTGCACTCCTGTAGCCCATTTTCAGCAGAGAGCAGGCTGAAGTCCACTCTCTGCTGACGTCAGTCAGTCTAGGCTTGGCCTAATCCTGACCCAGATCCCTGGACTGACACCCTTCTCAGCCTCTCAGCGAGCCGCTGAGAGGCTGAACCAGCTTTTCCTGCCCCCTCCACAGTCTGGAGCTCCAGTGAGCAAGGAGGGGGCAGAGCCAGAGAGCTGTGACTGACAGTCACCAGCTCTCTGCTCCAGGAGCTGTGAGAACCGAGTGATCTGCGGTGTTGGATCGCTCACATCTCAGTGTTGGAGGCGCTGGGGACAGATGCTGCATCCACCTAGGTAAATATGAATAAAAAAAATACCCATACTTCTTTAATAATGTCTGTGTAAAGACAACTGTCCTCCCTGTCCATGGTGTCGCTGCTCTCTAGATTTCTTTTATCGGAGGTAAAGAAAGGGGGGGGGGGGGGTTGTTATCTTTGGTAAAATGTGTATTTGGAGCCAGTGTCTGACAGGTTTTGATGTACAGATGGATATTACTATGTTCATATTTGATAACAAGCCTAATGTGGTAGTACAATTAAGTAGAAGTTTCATTGATTTAAAATATAGTTACCTTTTTCATAAAATGTTTGTAGCTTATTTAGGAAAGGGCTTCAGAATATATCAGTCTAATGTATCATTCTCCAAACTGGGGAACCAGAATACGTTAATGCATTCCTGGCCTCTGATGTGACATTTTATCAATAAGCATTGAACCTGGTCAACTCTTATAGGGATCTTTAGGAGTTTTGCCAATCCATTTAGCACAACTATACTTAAATTTGTACACACAATTGATCCGTGTATATTTTTCTCTTTCAGGATTCAGAAGGGCAGACACCTCTGCATTATGGTAAGTAAGGTCTATTTATTCAGTCTAATTTGTTCTTTTGCTTTTTTTATCTGTAATTAAAATGAGGCAAAAGCTTAAAGTGGCTGTAAACCCTCACATATACCCAGTGAAGTGAACAGCCTCAGATGATACACAGAGATTAAACAAATCTCCCTACATAAGTTTTACATGTATATCTGCTGTTGTCATCTTTATATACTGTTTAGAACGTGCACATTGTGTTAGATTTTCTCTTCCTGGTTAGCACTGCAGTGAAGTCTGGGCATACAGCCAAGACAGCTGATTGGAGGAAAGGCGCGCACACACCCCCTCTCCTTATAGGTAGAGACTTTCAGCTCTGTTGAATCCTTTAGCTCAGTGCTAATCTATTTATAGCATCCTCCCCAACCGGAAACTCAGCCTGGTTTTATCTCAGCTGACTGGGAACTTGTCAGGTGTTCTCAGGCTGATAAATTAATGGAGCAGGAGAAAGCTATGGGACATAGTGCTTTGAAGAGAGATAACAAAACACTATATATATATATATATATATATATGTGTGTGTGTATGTGTGTATGTGTGTATGTGTGTATGTGTGTATGTGTGTATGTGTGTATGTGTGTATGTGTGTATGTGTGTGTGTGTGTGTGTGTGTGTATGTGTGTATATATGTATGTGTGTGTGTGTGTGTGTGTGTGTATATATGTGTATATATGTATGTATATGTATATGTGTGTGTGTGTGGCTCTAATTTCATGAATCAGGTTTATATCCATTTTAAAGATGGAAATCAGGTGGGTGTTGTCATGTCTATTGCTCATTTAAGTCCTAGTGGAAACCCTTTGCTGATCACTCTGAGATGAGTTGTCTGTTATTCTTTCCTCCATATGTGAGGCTTGTTCATAGAGATCTTCACCTTATTACCTGCTCATGTAAATCAGACCTCTGCCACGCTGCACAGCCAGGGAAGTGACACCACTTTTTTTCCTTGTTTAGCATTCCTTGCTCACCAGGCAATGAAACCGTCCTCACCTATAGTGTAGATTTCAGGAAGAGAGGTTACACAGACAAAAATGCCACAGTTAATCGTCTGTAATATCGTAGAACTGGTGTAGGTGAGAATGCAGCAATCTGCAGCATCTTGTGTACGATGATGACTTTATTTTTTATTTTTTTGGGCATGTGTAGCACTTACAAAGTCTGGAGCTAGTTAAAGACCTTATTTTGAACTCTTTATTTGGATCTGCAAAACTAATCCATACAATGTGTCCCCAATAGTTTTCTCATTTGCCTATTACGACTCTTCGTAACTTTGCAGGCATTGTCAAAAAAATAAGTATTCAGTGCTTCCAGAAGTGTTGTCCGATTCTGATACCCCTCGATGTAAAACACTGCTTGCACAGTGCTCTGGAGAAACTGAGGGTTCAGTTCATGCCTATGCTAGTGGCACCAACACCTAGCAAAGCCTCAAGGTGATACTGACAGCAGGACATCTAGCTGTAAATAAAGCTTTGCCATCATGGAGCTCTGACTTCATTCTTAATTCTCCTATTTTATTTAACCACTTGACCACTGGGCACTTAAACACCCTTAATAACCAGACCAATTTTCAGCTTTTGGTGCTCTCACATTTTGAATAACAATTACGTGCAACGCTGGACCTATATGAAATTTTTGTCCTTTTTTTCACACAAATAGAGCTTTCTTTTGGTGCTATTTAATCACCTCTGTTTTTTATTTTTTGTGCTATTAAAGAAAAAAGACCGAAAATTCGGCGAAAAAATGAATTTTTCTTCGTTTCTGTTATAAAATTTAGCAGATTAGTAATTTTTTCTTCATACATTTTGGCCAAAATTTATACTACTACATATCTTTGGTAAAAAGAAGTACAAATTGGTGGATATTATTTGGTCTTTTGTGAGAGTCCACAAGCTATGGTGCCAATATCTGAAAATTGATCACACCTGAAGTGTGTGAAATTTCTTTTTTTTCAAATAACTTTTTCTTTATTTGTTTAATACAATGCGATACAAGTCAGACTGTACACTGTAGCATTTCTGATGGCCTATTTCAATTCTTGAGACCCTAACATGCCAGAAAAGTACAAATACCCCCCAAATGACCCTTTTTTTGGAAAGAAGACATTCCAATGTATTTAGTAAGAGGCATGATGAGTTTTTTGAAGTTGTCATTTTTTCCCACAATTCTTTGCAAAATCAAGATTTTTTTTTCCCTTATTTTTTTATTTTTTTTTTCCACAAAATTGTCATATCAGGTTATTTCTCACACACAGCATATGCATACCACAAATTACACCCCAAAATACATTCTGCTTTTACTCCCGAGTACAGCGATACCACATGTGTGAGACTTTTACACAGTGTGGCCACATACAGAGGCCCAACATGCAGGGAGCGCCATCAGGCGTTCTGGAGCACCCAGGACAATTCTGACATTTCTCTCCTACATGTAAAAATCATCATTTATTTGCTAGAAAATTACAGAGAACCCCAAAACATTATATATATTTTTTTTTTAGCAAAGACCCTGGAGAATACAATGGTGGTCGGTGAAAATTTTTCTCACACGGTATTTGCGCAGCGATTTTTTTCGAACGCGTTTTTTTGGGGGGAAAAAACAGTTTTGTGCTTAAAAAAAACAGTAAAGTTAGCCCAATTTTTGCATAAAGTGAAAGATGAAGTTATGCTGAGTAAATAGATATTGAACATGTCACTCTTCAAAATTGCACATGCCCGTGGAATGGCGCCAAACGTCGCTACTTAAAAAATCCCCATAGGTGATGCTTGAATTTTTTTTTACTGGTTACATGTTTTGAGTTGCAGAGGAGGTCTAGGGCTAGAATTATTGCTCTCGCTCTAACGTTCGCGGCGATACCTCACATGTGTGGTTTGAACACCGTTTTCATATGTGGGCAGGGCTTACCTATGCGTTTGCTTCTGCATGCGAGCACATGGGGACAGGGGCGCTTTATATTTTATTTTTTTTATTGTTCATTTTACTTTATTTTAGTTTGACATTTTTTTCCCCAAAAATAAATTTTTGATCACTTTTATTCCTATTACAAGGAATGTAAACATCCCTTGTAATAGGAATATGGGGTGACAGGTCCTCTTTACAGTGAAATCTGGGGGTCAATATGACCCCACATCTCACCTCTAGGCTGGGAAGCCTGAAATAAAAAAAAAAAATAAAAAAAATATTCTGGCTTTGATCGTACTGACGAGTTGGTAGAAGCACCGGAGGGGTGGGGGGGCGTCTATGGCTGGGTATTGCAGGGTATCACCGAGTATTGGCGGGGTACTGCCGAGTATTGGCGGGGTACTGCCGAGTATTGCAGAGTATTGGCAGGGAATTGAGGGGTTAAATTCGGTGAGCAGCGATGTGGACACTGCAGATGCAGCCCACAGCGCTGCTAACACCGATCTCTTTCCCCTCCGCTGTACCGATCGGTACAGAGAGGGGGAGGGAGGAACCGGCGTCATAACATGACGCCGGTTTGTTTACAAGTGATCACTCCGTCATTTGACGGAGCGATCACGTGGTAAACGGGCGCGACGAGCGGCCGTTTTCCGTGATGCGCCGGGTCCACTGGACCCGGCGGTCACGGATGATCTCGTGTGCGCGCCCCAGGGGGCGCGCGAGAGCAGAATTCTGGGAGGCTGTTAATATCAGCACTCGTCGGCAAAAAAAGGGCATCGCTGCAACCCTAGAAACTATATTTGATACACAAATGTGTTCTTTTTGCAGTTTTGAATAAAGGGTTCAAATAGAGAAGTATATCTAATGGTGCGTACACACGACCGTTTTTTCCGAAGGAGTTCCGCTGATAAGGACTTGCCTACACATGATCACACCAAAGTCTGATCGTTTAGAACATGGTGACATACGACGGGACTAGAAAAAGGAAGTTCAATAGCCAGTAGCTGCCCTTGCGTCGTTTTTGATCCGTCAGAACAGCATACAGACTAACGGTTTCCTGATGGGAATTCATGCCGTTGGAAAGATTTAAAAAATGTTCTATTTCTAATTCCTTCAGAATTTTCAAAAAAAATAAATAACGTCTGCTGAAGCCCACACACGATCAGAATGTCCGATGACCGTGTGTACACGGCATAAGTGACAGGTTATCTTTTGAAGATTTACTACAGAGTCAGTGTTATACTTAAAGTGAGAATGCCACATTCTTTTATAGTACTTCTTAAGATCTCTATGGAGAAGATTATTTTGGGTTTTTTGGGTAGCATTGAGCATACCTCTTTCTGCAGTGGCCTGTTGCTCAGAATCTAAGGTCTTTGTACAGCAGGACCTTGAAGTAACATCTGCCTGTCCCTAAACTCTTTATGTGCTGGGCAGCTCCGCTCTCATGAGTTATCTGCAACCTGACAGCAAGTGGTAATCGCAAAGGTCAGGCACCCCATAAAATGCTTGTAAATCCATCTTCCCTGCTTATGACTATCCAAGGTCAGCATGGAGTTCTCCTCCCTCCAGTTGCCGCCTCTATTCTGGAAATGCCCTGGAATAGGGGTATGAAATACTATTTCCCTGATCTCCCAGTGGAAATCAGCATTCTCTGGAAGCCACAGAGCTGATATCAGACCAGTACCCATCTGGTATGGGGAGGAGGCAATATACATCTCTCCTGTCATCACTGTGAAAAGAAGTGCAATCCGGATTTTAAAGCAGCTGCATTGCTTACAACCTTCTATTCCAAAGAATATTTGCAATAGTATTTGAGCAGCCTTTGGAGATGTCATCCAGTGAGCATCATACATTACCAACAGTGCTGGTACATCTATATATAGCTGTTGAAGATGCAGAAATGAAAGACAACAGTGCTGCAACCAGATGCATATTGTTAAATGTATGTAGAATGGATATATACATACCGTCTATTCTACATAGCCTGGCAATCAATGGTCAAGACAAAATTTTATTCTCTGAGCTGAGCTGTTAGAATTCCATGTAGATACTGAAAGACTGGCTTGCCCTTTTACTCTCCAAAATACTTGCATTTTTATGCGTTTTCAAGCTTATTGTTTTTTTTTAATGCATGTTATACATGCAATAACATGCATGCATATTCATAAATATTTGCATGTTTGCCAGGTTGACAATATTTCCTGGATCAAAATGCTTATTTGTTTTTTTGCAGTCTGTCACTATGAGAATGCATTTTGTTAACATTCTGCATACATAGTTGCATAGTTAGCTAGGTTGAAAACAAGACACAAGTCCAACCTGTGTGTGTGATTATATGTCATAATTACATTGTATATCCCTGTATGTTGTGGTCGTTCGGGTGCTTCTCCAATAGTTTTTTTGAAACTCTCTGCTCCCCCGCTGATACCACCACCTGTGGAAGGGAATTCCACATCCTTGCCGCACTTGCAGTAAAGAACCCTCTACGTAGTTTAAGGTTAAACCTCCTCCTTTTTTTCTTATTTTAATGAGTGGCCACGAGTCTTGTTAAACTCCCTTCTGCAAAAAAAGTTTTTTATCCCTATTGTGGGGTCACCAGTATGGTATTTGTAAATTGAAATCCTATCGCCTCTCAAGCGTCTTTTCCAGAAAGAATAAGTTCAGTGCTTGCAACCTTTCCTCAAGTACTCCCTATTTATCACCACCCTCTGAACTCGCCCTTGTAGCCTGTTTTCAATCCATGTACTCACCCTATGGTCCATGCCAACGGATCTTATTTTGTACAGTAAACGTTTTATGGGGAACTGTGTCAAATGCTTTTGTAAAATCCAGGTACACCATGTCTACGGGCCTTGCTTTATCTAGATGGCAACTCGCCTCCTCATAGAAGATTAACAGATTGGTTTGACAAGAACATTTCATCATGAATCCATGCTGATTACTGCTAATGATACCCTTCTCATTACTAAAATATTGTATATAGTCCCGTATCCCCTCTAAGAGCTTGCATACTATTGATGTTTGGCTAACTGGTCTGTAATACCCAGGGATGTATTTTGGGCCCTTTTTAACCACTTACCGACCGGCTCATGTAGATATCCATCTTCAAACTGCCGATGTATATCTCAGTAATGGCAGCAGCTTCTACCACAACCAAGGTATCCATCTTTAGGGCCAGCGGTTCTGTGTACGATAATGGTGGTCTCTGCGGCGGAATTCGCAGCAAGATCAGTTATCGGCGGCGGAAGAGGTGCCACCCGCCACTTACGGGAGCCATCGGGAGCGGTGGAGGCAATCGAGACCTTTCCATGTCTGTGTATGGAGACAAGTGAGGCTAAGATTGCCCCCACCTGTCTCCATACCATAGTAGGGCAGAAGTGACGTCAAAACGTCACTTCTGCCCATACATCTTAAAGGCACATTTTTCTGTTGTCATTTTTTCAAATTACTTTTTCTTTCCTTACATCAGGGGACACAGAGCCATAGTAAGAACTGTGGGTTATATTGGCGTATCAGGTGCTGGACACTGGCACGCCCCTTAAGCCGTGAACTTCCCCCATAACCCCTCCCAATACTGGGAGTCCTCAGATTTTTCACCAGTGTCTAATGTGTTGGGCAGTAATCCATTGATGAGAGCCAGCCATCCTGACCGGATCCTTTCTGATGTCTCCCTAATGGACTAAATGAACGGTACCCGGGCCTCGTCATCCGAAGATACGAGGTTTTGCTTGCAAATGCTTTTAAAGCTGGGCCCTGGGATCGAGTACTTGTTTAGTAGTAAGGTCAATAAAAGTTTATTGGCAGGGTCTTCTCGCAGGTCCAGGATTTCAGGATTACCTGAGTGTACCCCTGTTCCTGAAGGTTTACTTTCAAGGTCTCGGGGCCTACCGCGAAGGGCGAAGATTGATATATATATTTTTTTTTTTATCTCTGACAAACCCTGCTGCGAGGAAAGGTAGGGGAGATAATCTCTCCTTCCATGTATTGTGTTGTCATGTCATGTCTGTGTCACCACTGGAGGCTGTATTGAGCACTCGCCATTCTGACACTGGAAACAGCAGAAGCTAAACTTTCCTCTCCATTCAAGCCAGCTCAGACCCTCAGATATGAAGGGGGGGGGGGGGGGGTCTGATCACTTCCTGGGCCCCCAGATTGGCGATTTTGATCTATTTGGATGTCAGCCAACTGCCTCTTTTTCCTTTAAAAAAAGGAAACGTTTTTTTGGGCAAGTCACGGACGCTCGCCGAGTGGAGGATTTAACCCCCCCGCCATGATGCTGGTGCTCACGTGGGAGATTCGCTTCCCTGTTTGAAACCGGAAGAGAGGGGCGTTTTCACGTGGTGGTGTGGCTAAATGGCGTCAGATGCCAGCCACACTTGTAGGAAGTAGTTAGAGCTCTGCAAGAGAAGCTGCTGCCTGGCAGTGGAGGGACAGAGCAGAGTGGTTGCTGATCAGGTTTGGTGACACAGGCATGTTCCTTTTGGCAACATTATACTGTATAGCTAGGATTAATAGCAGTTATTGTACTGTACTATAGCCTAGCAAGTGTAACATTCTTTTGCTGGTACTGCCTCTGCTTTGTACTGTAAGCTATGAGTGACAAAGGGACCAGGAACCCTTCTAAGGGGTTAATGGTATACAACAAACTAAAAACCCTTCCAAAAGAATGTCTTCGTCCCCGAGAGGTAAAAAGAAAAATACGGCCAGTCAGATGAAGCCGTCAAGGGTAGAACACTTCTGTCCCTGTGTATTTCATACAAACAGGTTTTTCTTCTTCCATTTAAAAGATTATTGCTATGATGTCTCTCCATAGTAGGACTAAACCTAGCAGATTCCCATCTAGTCCTCTGGGCCCTTTTGTTGAGGTGCAGGAGGCTGGGGATCAGGTAGATCTTCCCAAATATTGGAAGATACTTATTTTTCCTCTTCAGAGGATCCTAACAGGGAGGTAGTAGCCACACAAGTCGGGTGTTTATCTACTCCCTTACTTAACCCTTTTGTTGCCTGCCATAGGCTCTTGAGGTATCTGCCTCAAATAGGGTTCATTTGAACCTCCCCAACCTGGGGATGTTTTTTCCTATTCATGCATAGCTTATGTATTCTGAATGGGAACATTTCTATGAAAGAAATGGGGGGGTTCCAGCTATTAATGCTGCAATCACCCCAGTGAGCAGAGTCTCACATGTCCAGTGGATAATGCACTGATGTTAAAGGATCCAGCAAGATGAGGTTGGATTTACCTTTTAAAGACCAGATGTCTTTTGCAGTTCTGGCTGCAATTGGAGTAGCTCAGTCCATTAACCCTTTAACGTCTGCGCCACTATTGTGGTGGAGCACATTTTGAGTCACCACAGTGCATTGGAATGTGGACTCCAAAGGGTTAAGGAACAGGTCTGAGATATCTGAAAGTTCTGCCTGATCAGCAGGCCCGGCAAGGGGCTGGTGTATTTGACGCACTGTGTCTCACAGATGCTATGAAGGACTCGATCGTTTAAGCCCTATGGCTATAAGGGCAGTTGAAATCCTTTGGACTCTGCCATTATAGCCAGACCTTCTTGCGTAGGGTCCGGTATTTCATCCTACTTTACGGACAAGGAGTTTAACAAGTTTGACTGTTGAATCCCACTCTAAAAGATCGTGGGTGATCTCGTTCAGTAGTGTCTACTTTGACTAATGCCAGGAAGCCGGCTTCCAGAATCGCTTACTATAGAATCTGGAAGGCATAGGTTTCTTGGTATGGATCCAGGGGTTGGCACCTCAGGAAGTATGTTAATAGGCAGGATTCCTGCATATGGGATCTGAAATTAAGCTGGCCTTGACCTTTCAAGGCCAGCTCCTCCCATTAATCTGTTCATCGGATCTGTGATATGCCAAACCCCGAGCGCCTAATACACAACATTCAGTTCGGGTCTTTGTTACAGATTGCCCTCTGTCCTAAGAATTGAGTCCCCTACCACCAGAATCTGTCTTTTCCCTTCACTTTACCCCCACTCTCACTGGAGGAGTTCTTCCCCTGGCAGCTAGAGGAGTGCCTCAGCTCCAGCAGGGCTGGTCCCTGACTGGTTTCACCAGTGTCACTCAATGGAGTGTACTTATTGTGGTGATCCAGCCCTGGATCGGCCTCCCTCGCACTTCCCCTCTATCCTTCCTGACTGTCACCTATCTACTCTTTTCTAGTGCCTGCACCTGTCTCCAGCTGCCTCTGTGCTGGCCCATGCTCACACCTGCACGATCCCGGCTCTCCTTTAGTATGAAGGGTCTTCTCAGTGCTGGCAGTTGCTTCCCCAGATTCATAACCTGGGCTTCCAGAGGAACAATGTGCTTGCGTGTGCACAGCAGTATTCGCCCTCGGTCAGATGATCAGGAAACACATACATGCCGCAATATCTACACCGAGTTGCATCCCAACACCTGTCGAGCATCGTATCTACTAATTTAATGGATTGGGGATTATACCCTGTCCAAATTGCCTAACAACTAGATTCCTAACACTAATGCTCAACAAGACAATACACAGGTACTCACAGACCCACATGCACTCGCAGATCAACGTGCACACACAATACACAAGTACTAGCGATCCATCATCCTACTCACACAACACTCAGGTACTCACAGTACACTGGTGCTACCTGACACTAATACTCATTACAGCCCACATGTACTCCCAGCACTCGTACTTTCAATACACACTCACACTACACGGTTACTTTGAACCCTCCAAGTCCAAAGCAAAACTTGTTCACACTCTCCACTTGAGGTCCCCACGGTTTAGCTTCCAACCAGCAGTCAAAATTTCTTCAGACTTTTTCCTTTTATTTTTCTCCTGGTGATCTGGCCAACAACACACCAAGGGTGGTTACTTTCTAGGTGGAGAACCAACAAAGACTCCTTTTTAAGCAACAGTGTTGTCAGTGTGTAGGGAGAGGGTATTGTTGGATTCATTAGCAAATTTAGATGGACTTGGCTATCAAATTTAGTCTGAACTCCAGCTAACACTCTTCAAGCACAAAGATTTTTTTCTTTTCTTTTGGTGAAAAAGGTTTTACATAAAGAAGTTTGTGATTGTAAACAATCGCCTTGTAAAACAACCCATTTATTTTAAAATAAAAAAAGGGATAAAAAAGGTATTTTATATTCTTTTAGAACTATAAAAAAAAAAATGTTTTGCCGTTCGTTTCTACAAGTGATCACATTCCCTCTGTTCTCAGCCGCATAAAAGCTGGGGGTAAGGAAAAGCAGCAGCACACCAGTGAATGTCTGTGCAGCGGGAGCGTGTCAGGACAGGTCTGATCATTGGAGGAGAGCACACAGGGTTCCCAGCATAGCTAGAGAACTGACCATGCTGTGCTCTCCTGCTTAGTGTAGTCTGTTTTTAATAAGAAAGCAGAGGGACTAGCAAGGAATACTAGGGATTTCACACAAAGTAAGCAATGCAAAGAACAAGCTGCCTTCTCATACAAGGATATGGTACACCAGGCATGTATCAGGAATATTAAGTGTTGGGGTAAAAAACTATTTATCTAGTGTAAGCATTCTTGTTAATGCTAAATCATTTGTCTGAAACTTCCAACCTCCGCTTTTGCTGGACAGCTTGGTCTGTTGAATTACTAGCAGGATTAACTGGAGAAAATAGAGAAAAAATAAAACAAACAAATGCAGCCAACACATCTAAGAATTGGTAAGCTGCAATATAATTAATACTGTTTCAAATATAACCATGCAGATTATTTTTCTTTCTCCCTTCTTCCTTTCTCCCTTCTTCCTTTCTCCCTTCTTCTTCGTCGCAATGGTATTGCACGGAGTGGCCCTGATCCTCCTCTTCTTGGATCACCGACTGGCGCTCCTGCCTCCTCCTCTTCCTGGATGTGTCACCATAGGATGCTGCTTCTTATTATGGCACACCTATGGGCTTAATCCCAAGCCATGCTGATGGTCTTCATAGAGAAACGGTGTGGCTTGGCCCTGCCCCCTACACCCTCATCACAGGATTTGACTGACTGCAGGAAGAGCCATTGGCTTCCCCTGCTCTCAGCCAATCCTGTGAAAGCGGGAAGGGAGTAGAGAGCCGCTACAGAAAGGTGCAGCTCTGGATCCAGTGAGGGCTCAAGTATATGGGGGGGCATACTGCTACCTAAACATTTTGCACGTTAATGCAGGGAAGGCCCTAAAGTGAAGAATGTTTAGGCTTTAGAACCATTTTAAGTGCCCCAAAAATTCAAAGCTGTAAACCATCTCTTCGCTTTCACAAAATGTGCACCAAATACAATATTGGTGGATGTCAGCACTCTTCTATTACCATTTTATGTCAAGCACAACTATTGGCACTCAAAGTCGCCTATAGAAATATCAAAAGAGGAGAGGCACATAGAGTGGTGGTATAATTTGCATCGAAGAATATAGGAAGCGCCTAATGTACTGACACAGGGAGATCACATTAATATCCCCAAAGTCAGACTAAAGTACATATCTTTTGAGGTGCAGGCTGTTCTGATGACTTAATCCAATCAAGAACCCCCAATGTAAAGTAACCCCGACCACTAGATGTACACTTTTCTCAATTGAATGGCCATGGTCTTCAGGAAACTTTTTTTTTTTTTCTTTCCCTGGCCACACCTGAGCAGTTGATCCCTACTTCTATCTGGAGACATACCCTAGTCTGTAGGGAACACCTGCAGCCAGCAGGAGGTAGAAGATTTATGTTTGGCACTCGGAAGTTTGCTGCAGATGAGGTCTTGCTCATCATACTTTTATTCTTGTATTGTCACATAAACTGTCCAACAGGGAAAGTGAGAAACTGTTATTGTCCAGGGGCTCAGCATGACTGATGGGCAAATAGTATTTTCAGAAGGTCAGTCTACATACAGTGCATTCCTGAAGTATTCGGACCTTCACTTTTTCAATTTTGTTATTTTGCAGCCTGATGCTACAGTTGTTTAAATTTAATTTATTTGGCTAATTAATCAACACTCAGTACCCAATTAATTACAAATTTAAGAAATGTCTGAATTTATTACAAAGAAAAAAATGAAATATCACATGGGGTTAAGTATTCAGACCCTTTACACAGTGCATTGTTGAAGCACCTTTTGGCAGCAATTACACCCTCAAGTCTTTTGGGTATGACATGACCAACTTTGCACACCTGGATTGGAGGAGTTTCTGCCATTCTTTGAAAATCCTCTCAAGCTCAGTCAGGTTGGATGGGGACCGTGGACAGCCATTTTCGGGTCTCTCCAGAGATGTTCAAGTCGGGGCTCTGGCTGGGCCACTCTAGGACAGTTGTCCCTAAGCCACTTTGTTGTCTTGGTTATGTTGTCATGTTGGAAGGTGAACCTTTGGCCCAGTCTGAGATCCTGAACTGTGAAACCGGTTTTCATTAACTATAGCTCTACTTTGCTCCATTCAGCTTTCCTTCAACCCTGACCATTCTTCCAGTCCCTGCTGCTCAAAAACACCCTCACAGAATGATGCTGCCACCACCATGCTTCACTGTTGGGACAGGTGTCTGATTTCCTCCAGACTGAACATTTAGAATGGAGGCCAAACCATTCAAGGTTGGTTTCATCGGACCAAAGAATCCTGTTCCTCGAGTCCTTCAGGTGCTTTTTTTTTTTTTTTTTGCCCTTCCAAGCAGAATTTTATGTGTTGCACAGAGGAAAGCTTTAGTCTAGCCACTCCACTATAATGTCTAGTTTGGTTAAGGGTTGCAGTGATGGTTGTCATGTTTGGAACTTTGTCCCATCTCCACACAGGATCTCTGGAGCTCAGAGTGACCATTGGGTTCTTGGCCATCTCTTACTAAGGCCCTTCAACCCGATTGCTTAGTTTGAAGAGGTGCCAGCTCTTGGGAGAGTCCTGGTTGTGCCAAGCTTCTTCCATTTGAGAATTCTAGAGATCACTGTGCTCTTGGGAAGCTTCAGTGCAGAATAATTTTTTTTTTTTTTTTGAGCCTTTCCCAGATTTGTGCCTTGCAACAATCCTGTCTCTGAGCTCTGCAGGCAGTTCCCTTTAACCTCATGGCTCTTGCTCTGATGCAGTATGCAGTTAGCTGTGAGGCCTTTTATAGAAAGGTCAGTGGTGTATTTTGGTTTTATACTGCTTGTGACAGCAATAGGCAGTGACAGGTACTCTTTATGGAGAGATCCGGGGTCTAGAAGAGCCCAAATTCCTTCTCCTGTACTTTAAAAGCATTTAAAACACCAAGATCTGCGTTTGAATGCTTTAGAGTTTTAAAAACTGCCACCGATTTGGTTCCCAAGTAAACATGAAGTGATGTTATCACTTCCAGTGTACTGTTAGGAACATCCCTGCTTTTCTTGGCTGTCTGGTCAATCAGCAGACATGCCGGCTGGTCGCTCGGGTCTGTCGGATGGGAGAGCCTGGAGGGGTCGCCCCTCCTACTGCTTATAACTGCAATTGAGCGGTTAATAAGAGTCAACCGCTGGCTCTAAACAAAACTAATCCTGGGGTGATGCATCACGCCGGTACAGACTCCGCCCGCCTGAAAAATGCCACCCCAGGCAAACTTCTTGTTTGCCTCTCGGTAGATACACCCCTGAGAAAGGTGTGTGTGTGTGTGTGTGTGTGTGTGTGTGTGTGTGTGTGTGTGTGTGTGTACCTTTTTCCAAATCGTGTCCAATCATTTTATGTAATTTACCCCTGGTGGACTCCAATCAATGTGTAGAAACATCTCAACCATGATCAAGAGAAATGGAAGGCACCTGAGCTAAATTTCAAATGTTGCAAAGGGTCTGAATACTTATGCCAATGTGATATTTCAGCTTTTCCTTTTTTATACATTTGCAAACCTTTCTAAAATTTTGTTTTTCATTTTGTTTTTATGGGGTACGGAGTGTAGATTAATAAGGAAAAAAAATGAATTTAAACAACTGTAGTATCAGGCTGCAACATAACAAAATAGAAAAATGAAGGGGGCCTGAATACTTTATGAATGCACTGTATTTTAGATGAGTGTTCGCAATAATGGCCTCCCTTTAAATTGATGTGTATTTTTGGGACTCTATCAGCTATTAGAGGTCCCCATTATGGTTTCCATCTGTTCAAACTGGTAGATTCCATGTTGTGCTGTTTTTTCTTTAAATCCTATTGCTCTTTGTGATGATGTAAACTGTTGTGTGTCTTGCAGCCGCTGCTTGTGAGTTTGCTGAAATAGTGGACCTTCTCCTGGACCATGGTGCTGACCCCTCTCTTGTGGACAATGATGGATTTCAGCCACACGAGGCAACAGACAGCAAGCCAATTTCAGATATGCTAAAGCAACATGCCACATTTGGGGAACATGACAAGCCCCCAAGCCTTGTTGAAATTCCAAAATAAAGCTGACATGCAAGTCTATACTCTGCCGTAGTTTCTAGTGTGATGTTTTTATTGCTCAGTATGAACCTTATGTGTCTGACCTGTCAATGGTCTCCATTCATATTTTGTGTGTATTACTTTTATACATTCAGGATCAAATTATGAATATTAAAGGAAGTGTCTTCAAAACGATATGTGTTTTATTCATTTGGAACTACACAAACTTGTTAGTGGGAAGATTTACATAGTTTACACCCTTTTAAGTATTTTTGCAAATTGAAAACCTGCATATAATATCCACAAAGTTATGCAATCGATATAATGTAAACCCATAGTAAATTACTCTACACAGCTTCCATGTAATGTAAATGTGTACCCAAGCAGGTTTATTATCCAATAACCTTTCTAATATCTTTAGAGGTACCGTATATACTCGAGTATAGGCCGACCCGAATATAAGCCGAGGCCCCCAATTTACCCCCAAAAAAACTGGCAAACTTATTGACTCGTGTATAAGCCGAGGGTAAGACATGCCTGTCCATCCCTGTGTGTGTGTCCGTCCATCCCTGTGTGTCCGTCCATCCCTGTGTGTCCGTCCATCCCTGTGTGTCCGTCCATCCCTGTGTGTGTGTGTCTCCATCCATCCATCCATCCCTGTGTGTGTGTGTGTATCCGTGTGTGTGTGTGTGTGTGTGTGTGTGTGTCCAGCCTACCTGTGTCCTGAGCCTTTGTCCCGAGCCTCCGTCCCGTGCCGAGCCTCCTTGCCTCCGTGCCTCGCCGCCGTGCCTCGCCGCCGTGCCTTGCCTCCGGTCCCGTCCCGTCCCGTCCCGTGCCGTGCCGTCCTGTGCCTTGCCTCCGTCCCGTGCCCTCTTCGTTCGTCGGCGGCCATTGTAAAATTCAAAAGCTGCGCCGCCGCCTTCGCCTGTGATAGGCGGAACACTGAATTTCCCAGCAGCCTGTGTTCCGCCTATCACAGACGTCGTATCATCCTCGTCCGTAGTACGAGGATGATACGAAGTCCGTGATAGGCGGAACACAGGCTGCTGGGAAATTCAGTGTTCCGCCTATCACAGGCGAAGGGGGAGCCGGAGGCGCGGCTTTTGAATCAGAATGGCCGCTGTCTGTCTGCTCGACACGCTGATCGAGCGGGCAGACAGCGATGACTCGAGTATAAGCCGAGGGGGGCACTTTCAGCCTCAAAAAAGAGGCTGAAAATCTCGGCTTATACTCGAGTATATACGGTAATCATTGCAAACAACTGTAGCCCTCGATACTTCTGTACCTGCCAAGTATGTTGGCCCACTCTTCCTGGGCAAGCTTCTCCGGCTGTCTCAGGTTTGCATGTTTCAGCTCTTTTCATAGATGTTCAGTAGGCTTCAATTATTTTTTCTTCTGTGAACATAGAGCTGACATAACTTGCCAGGAAGCTCCAGTTTTGTCTAATCTGTCCAGAAGACATTCTCCCGGCAGCCTTATGGCATGACCATGTGCAATTTAGCAAATTCCAGTCTGAATTTTATTCATTTCAGCAGTTAGGTTGTTTTGGGTTGTCTTGCTTGGAGCCCCGTCACTCAAAAAGCAACGGATGGTGGGGTTAGGCACTGATGTAGATTGGCCTTGACGTTCCGATTGGATCTCTTTTGAAGCTTTCCTTAGCCCTTTGTCTAGAATTTGCAGTATCCTTCTGTTCAATCTGAGGTTGTGTTTTTGTTTTTTTTTCTCTGATGGCCACGTCCAGAGAGGTTGACTGCTCTCCCATGGACCTTAAAGTGGTATTGCGGCAAAAAGCAAACCTTTGTTATAATGCATCTTACCAGTTCTTGGGTGTGATGGCTGCATTTGTTTTCTGGGTTTTTTTTTTTTAGGCCTGCTTGCTTCTATTGTCACCTGGTGATCCAGTCAGTAAGAAGGTTTTTTTTTAAAGCACAAATTCTCCAGCAGAATGTATGTTGGAGATGAGACAAACCATTTACCACTAGGAGGGTGCTTAGAATATTCCGCCTTCATTTTATTTATGTAAAACCTTTATCCCCAAATAAAACACACCGCAATAACTGCTTCTAAAGTATTAGCTGGAATTTGGCTTCAATTTGTACTAGCAGATTTAGATACATGAACACTCCCCTCAGACTGACAATGTTGCTGTTCAAAGGTGCCCCCTGTGCTCATTTAGTGAGGGCACTCTAATACAGGAGGTGTGTTACTGGCCAAATCACCAGGTGAAAACGGAGGGGGGAAAGGAAACTAATGCAGCCACTATATCTAATGATTGGTAAGCTGAAATCTAATACATTTTTGGTTTTGGGTTTAATACCACTTTAAACATTTTTCTACCAATTTAAAAAATTTTTTCGCACATTTTAAAATTTCAGTTTTTTACAGTCGCACGTGAGAGAACGTGTTTAAAAAAAAAAACTAAACATTTTAGGACTAAGGATTTCTGAAATACCCAAAACCTCTTTTTTGTTTTCAGAAAGCAGACATCCAGGAGAATAAACTGGTGGTAGTTCCAATTTTTTAAGTCGCCCAAATGCAATATATTATGCAATTTTATAGTACATTTTGATGAGGTTGTGTTGCGTAAATGGCTACCTAACATATCAAGCTATACAATTCTGTTCAGCAACAAACTTTAGTACCCTGAATTTTTCATGGGCAACACTTTATAAACACCCCTACAGGTCCTCTGTTTAGAGTTGACCATGAATAATTGTCCTAGAATCATTGCTCTGACTCCTGCCTGTTCAGGGACAGACATGCACAAAAACAATTGTGCTACACATTACTTGTTGCTGATGTGTGTTTGCACTTGTATGTAGGGGTGGAGGGAGCTCAAAAATGTTGGTTGGTTCAGATACAGCAGTGGGAGCCATTAGCTCCTGTTGCTGTCGATCACAGCCAGTGACAAGGAGGGGGCCAAGCCCTGCTTTGTGTGTCTCATGAACACAGTGGGGCTCTGGAGTGAGCACGCACAAGTGCCCCCATAGCAAGCTGTTTGCTATCTGGGCACTCGGCGGGGGGGGGGGGGGGGGGGAGAGCCAGGACTACTAGTGAGGAAGCGGAGAAGAGGAGGATCAGGGCTATTCTGTGCAAAACAATTGCACATAGCAGGTAATTCTGGGTTTGCTGTTTTAATAAAAACAAACCTTTAATATCTGTAATCAGTTGCTGACTGCACACTGTACATCATCTGTGACAGAGCTCTAGGGTGTGCGCGGTTTGTGTTGTGATTAGTCTCACCCATTGATCAGCAAAGAGAAAGGCAGAACAGAGCTCTATGTAAACAAGACAGAGCTCTGTTTGGTCAGTGGTGATTGGCTTGATTTTGTTTCAGTGAAAGCATTACACAAACACTGATTAGGCACACGTTTAACCCTTTGATCTCCATAAATGTTTAACTCCATCCCAGCCAGTGTCATTAGTACAGTGGCAGTGTATATTTTTTAGCACTGATCGCTGTATTGGTGTCACTGGTTCCAACAAAGTGTCAGTTAGTGTCAGATTCTCGGCCGCAATATCGCAAATCCGCTGGAAGTCTCTGATCGCCACCGTAAGGCTCGGTTCACACAGGGGCGACTCAGATCCGACTTCAGGTCGCCCCTAGTCGCCTCAGGTCGGACAACATTTAAAAATCAATGTAAGTGAATGAGAGCCGTCTTAATGCACGCTACTGAAGTCGCTCCGACTTCAAAAGAAGTTACTGTACTACTTCAATCCGACTTGTAGGCGACTTGTACCCATTGATTTCAATGGAGGTCGCCTCCAAGTCTGATCTCTGTCTCTACGGAGGCGACTTTGACAGAATTATTGGCTCTGAAGGGGGAACTCCACGCCAAATTTACGAAAAAAAAATTGGTGTGGGTTCCCCCTCCGAGAGCATACCAGGCCCTTAGGTCTGGTATGGATTCCAAGGGGAACCCCCTATGCTGAAAAAACGGCATGGGGGTCCCCCCAGATCCACACCAGACCCTTATCCGAGCACGCTACCCGGCCGGCCAGGAAAGGGGGTGGAGACGAGCGGCCGCCCCCCCCCCCACCTGAGCCGTACCAGGCCGCGTGCCCTCAACATGGGGGGGGTGCCTTGGGGGAGGGGGGCGTGCGGCCCCCCACCCCAAAGCACCTTGTCCCCATGTTGATGAGGACAAGGGCCTCTTCCCGACAACCCTGGCCGTTGGTTTTCTGGGTCTGCGGGCGGGGGGCTTATCGGAATCCGGGGATACCGGCCCCCCACCCTATGTGAATGAGTATGGGGTACAATGTACCCCTACCCATTCACCTGTAAAATAAAGTAAAAAAACAACACAGGGTTAAAATAGTTTATTGCACAGCTCCGGGGGTCTTCAGTCTTCGGGGGTCTTCTCGCCGGACTCCTCCTCTATCTTCTGCTAGCTCTTCTGCTAGCGGAGGAGCCCGGCTTTCTTCCTCGCCGCCGGCCTCTTCTTCCGACTTCGGGGGTCTTGTCCCCCCTCTGCGGTTCTTCTGCTGGGCCACTGCTTCTTCTTATAGCTCTTTTACAGGTGGTGGCCCGGTCTTCTGTCGTCTTCCTGGCCGGCCGGGTAGCGTGCTCGGATAAGGGTCTGGTGTGGATCTGGGGGGACCCCCACGCCGTTTTTTCGGCGTAGGGGGTTCCCCTTGGAATCCATACCAGACCTAAGGGCCTGGTATGCTCTCAGAGAGGGAACCCACGCCAAATTTTTTTCATAAATTTGGCGTGGAGTTCCCCCTTCAGAGCTCATTCTCTGATTGGCCATGGCAAAAGTCGCCTGGCCTGGGGCGACTTAAAGTTGTGTTGTAAGTCGCCCCAGGTCGTGTCTAAGTCATGTTCAAGTCGTCTCCAAGTTGCCTCACAAAGTCGTCCTGAAGTCGTGTCGCCCCTGTGTGAACCGAGCCTTACTAGTATTAAAAAATAAATTAAAAATCCAGTGTATATATGCCATAGTTTGTAGACGCTATAGCTTTTGTGCCAACCTATCAATATACAGTGGTGTGAAAAAGTGTTTGCCCCCTTCCTCATTTCCTGTTCCTTTGCATGTTTGTCACACTTAAGTGTTTCGGAACATTAAACCAATTTAAACAATAGTCAAGGACAACACAAGTAAACACAAAATGCAATTTGTAAATGAAGGTGTTTATTATTAAAGGTGAAAAAAAATCCAAACTATCGTGGCCCTGTGTGAAAAAGTGATTGCCCCCTAAACCTAATAACTGGTTGGGCCACCCTTAGCAGCAACAACTGCAACCAAGCGTTTGCGATAACGTGCAATGAGGCTTTTACAGTGTCCTGGAGGAATTTTGGCCCACTCATCTTTGCAGAATTGTCCTAATTCAGTTACATTAGAGGGTTTTCGAGCATGAACGGCCTTTTTAAGGTCATACCACAACATCTCAATAGGATTCAGGTCAGGACTTTGGCTAGGCCACTCCAAAGTCTTCATTTTGTTTTTCTTCAGCCATTCGGTGGTGGACTTGCTGGTGTGTTTAGGATCATTGTCCTGCTGCAGAACCCAAGTTCGTTTCAGCTTGAGTACACGAACAGATGGTCGGACATTCTCCTTCAGGATCTCTTGGTAGACAGCAGAATTCATAGTTCCTTTTATCACGGCAAGTCTTCCAGGTCCTGAAGCAGCAAAACAGCCCCAGACCATCACACTACCACCACCATATTTTACTGTTGGTATAATGTTCTTTTTATGAAATGCAGTGTTCCTTCTACGCCAGATATACTTGGACACACACCTTCCAAAGAGTTCCACTTTTGTCTCATCGGTCCACAGAATGTTGTCCCAAAAGTCTTGGGGATCATCAAGATGTGTTGTGGAGAAATTGAGACGAGCTTTGATGTTTTTTTTGCTCAGCAGTGGTTTTCTCCTTGGAACTCTGCCATGCAGGCCATTTTTGCCCAGTCTTTTCCTGATGGTGGAGGCATGAACGCTGACCTTAACTGAGGCAAGTGAGGCCTGCAGTTCCTTGGACGTTGTTGTGAGGTCTTTTGTGACCTCTTGGATGAGTCGTCGCTGCGCTCTTGGGGTAATTTTGGGCGGCCGGCCACTCCTGGGAAGGTTCACCACTGTTCCATGTCTTCGCCATTTGTGGATAATGGCTCTCACTGTGGTTCGCTGGATTCCCAAAGCTTTGGAAATGGCTTTATAACCCTTTCCAGACTGATAGATCTCAATTACTTTCTTTCTCAATTGTTCCTGAATTTCTTTGGGTCTCGGCATGATGTGTAGCTTTTAAGGATCTTCTGGTGGACCTTACTGTGTCAAGCAGCTCCTATTTAAGTGATGCCTTGATTGTGAATAGGTGTGGCAATAATCAGGCCTGGGTGTGGCTAGAGAAATTGAAATCAGGTGTGGACAACCACAGTTATAGTATGTTTTAACAAGGGGGGCAATCACTTTTTCACACAGGGCCATGATGGTTTGGATTTTTTTTCACCTTTAATAATAAACACCTTAATTTACAAATTGCATTTTGTGTTTACTTGTGTTGTCCTTGACTATTGTTTAAATTGGTTTGATGTTCCGAAACACTTAAGTGTGACAAACATGCAAAGGAACAGGAAATGAGGAAGGGGGCAAACACTTTTTCACACCACTGTACACTTATTGTGATTTTATTTATTTTTTGATCAAACGTATGTAGCAGAATACATATTGGCCTGAATTTTATGAAGAGTTTTTTTCTCTTTTTACATTGACTCTTTTGAATTTTTTTTTTTGCGCTATAAAAAAAAAAAAAAAATGGTGATCAAATGCCACCAAAAGAAAGTTCTATTTGTGTATGGAGGAAAAAAGGGACAGAAATGTATTTTATGTACATTGTTGCATGGCTGCGCAATTGGGTTGGACTGGACAGAGTGCAATCATGTGCAAAGATACCAGTAATATTAAACTTGTTTTTTTCTCCCCAATGCCATTTTTTTTGTCTGCCTTCAATTTTGGAAGACCTCTTAAATATGAGATCTGGGCAAACAAGGGAAGTTAAGCTTGCCATCAGTGCAGCGGGCCCAAGTTCTATTTTTAGAGAGAATTATTTTACACTGCCACCTTGCAAAACGGGTACTGATCAGGGGTCAGCAGAGAGAAGCATGAAGGGGCACTAATAAGCTGCATTGATGGGACCCCCTTACCAGGGTGTTCCTCTGACCCCCAATGTAAGCAGCACAGGGATGGTGGGATATGACCTTACAGGCAGGTCAAATTGCACAGGAATTTTGGCTTAAAATCTAACAATAACCCCTAGTTCAGGCACTAAAGAGCATGGCATCCTGTACAGAGCAAACGATTTTACCCCAGTAATCAGGTTTATACTATGGCTCATAATCTTAGGCGGAGCAAGCCTTCATGCTTGCATTGTCCAGCAATTTGGTCCTCAGAGGAACTGCAGTCTGCTCACATAATTTGTAATTAAAAACATCTTTGCCATTCTGAAGCTTCCCTCCAACAACGCTGCATATTTTATATATACTGTGATTCCGTACTTGCCAAATATGCTGCAGAAATCTCCCTCTACTAAGTCTGGCTGAAGCTGCTGCCTGTTCACTTCCTAGATTTATACAGACACACTGAGGCACACCTCCAGCTCTGCAGCTCTCAGTGGCCCTCTTATGACTCATCCCCCCCTTCCTGGCAAACTTTCACAAGAGAGCGAAAGCTGAGCCTAGGCTAATGACCAGACAAACAGGAAGTGGGCTGTATAAGGTATTTACTGGGAGAAAAAAAAAAATGTTTTAATATCCAAAGTTAAAGCAACAAGGGCAGAAGATTTGTAGATGGAAAGTTGAAAATAAATACTGAAGATCCTTTTTAACAAGCAGATCAGCTTTTACAGTCATGATAGCAGTAAATCCGTGAAACATCCTTCCAAAGGATGAGAACTAAACTACATCTGACTACAAAGTTTCAGTGAGCTACAATGATACTTTGTTAGTAAACCAACATTTACTGGGGAGTTGGAGGAATTTTCAATACTAGCCAGTGATGTTGTCTTAGGCTGGATTCACACCTATGCAATTTTAGTGCAGTTTGCAGATTTGCGCTACAGAACGTGTTCCATAGGAAACCATGTTAATGGAATGTAGTGCAAATCTTCAAACTGCAGAAAGCACTAAAACCGCATAGGTGCGAATCCAGCCTTAGGCCTCTTTCACGTGGGACAGATCAGTGATGATCCGCCCCGTGGACATCCGCTTGCAGGAAGATGACAGGTCTGTCTCTGCACACTGCGCAGGGACGGGCCTGTCAGAGCGCCGCTCTCCCCTATGGTGATCAGGTGACGACGGACCGCAGAGTCGGATCGGTCATGTGAAAGAGCCCTTAGGCTTGGTTCACACCTATGCATTTTTTTTTTTTTTTTTTAGTGCATTTTCAGTTCTGCAGAAACGCACACTACAGTCCATTTAACATGGTTCCCTATGGATATAGTTCACATCTGTGCATTTTATGAAAAGGGCCAGGGACTTTTTTCTGGTTTTTGGTTCCATAGACTTCAATGGATCAAAAGTGTGTATTGAAAAACACAAAATGCACCCTCAATATGCAAACTGCAACCTGCATAGGTGTGAACCAGGACATAGGCCTGGTTCACACCTATGTGTTTTTAGTGCATTTTTCAGATTTGTACTACAGTCCATTTAACATGGTTTACTTACGGAACATGTTCTGGAGTGCAAAAAAATCCATAGGTGTGAGCCAGGCCTTATAGATCATAGGCAATATGCCAAATTGGTGGCCTGTAATGTACTGTATACAATAATATTGTATGTACAAGGCCTTCTATACACACACAATTATGTGCATTTAACCGCTTGCTGACCAGCCGTCACCACCAAAAGAAAGCTTTATTTGTAGGGGAAAAAAAGGAAGTCAATTTTGTTTGGGTGCAGTGTCGCACAAACGCACAATTGTCAGTTAAAGCGACGCAGTGCTGAATCGCAAAAAATGGCCTGGTCGTTCAGCAGCCATATCTTCCGGGGCTGAAGTCATTAAAAAGACACCTGCGTGTTCTTAATTTTTTTTTTTTTCTATATGAAGCATGCAGGTTCTTGTAGTTGAAGTCAAAATGAAAAAAAAAAAAACACCCTTCAGAAGATATAGAGAAACACATCTGTGCCTTTTTCTGTCTGCCCAGCATATTATACCCAGTTGGATTGGGTAATGGAGCTGGATCGAAGGACCTCTCAGTTCACGTTTTAGTGGATCTCAAAATCTATTAACTTGTACAGTTTTTTTTTTTTTCTTTTATTTTGTTGCTCGTTGGCCCTGGTGGGGGAAATTGGTGGAAGCCTAGTGAAATGACTTGGCTACTAACCTCCATTAAAAACAAACTGTCACTTTATCCACCTATACTACCATATATTATCTACCATATCTACCATATATGATACCCAAAAAGGCTTTGTTCAACCCAGAGCTGAACAGGGGCCATTTCCATGCAGCAAGGCCAGTTGAGGATCATTTTTTTTTCCACATCCCATTTTCCCAATTCTTAGCGAAGGCTCCTTGTGCATTTTAACATAAAGCATCTGCTCACTTGATGCATAAGCCTAATATTAAACAATTTCTAAAGCATTGCTTAGACTGCAACTTCACTGCCAGCAAACCTTCCCACAAGTGGTTGCCCTTTCAAGAATGGCTTTTAATTCACCTTGGTGCAGTGCTTTTAAATTTGACTTTGGCACTTTGCATTGAGTAATTTCCTCTGTTGCATAAAACACGGGTAGTCCAAAAATCCCAGACGTGCAGAAAAAAAAAAGATATATATATCTTTTGTTTGTTTCTGTGCTGGTACCTGCCATGAAGGGGTTAATCTTCCTCATGAGCCATATGCATGCAGCTTGTGAGCTGCCCTCACCATTGCAAATGCTGCAGCATAATCTGCTTTACAGTGGAGCTCTCTGCAAACATCTATACACCGACACGCACACATGCTCAGCTGTAATCCCTCTCCTTTCCCTTAACTACCGCTAACCAAAGTGCTTAATGCACAATTTAAGCTGGATCCACTCTAAAAACACTTTAATTGAGGAGCATTAAATGTTAAAATGATTAAAAAAGATGATATAAATAAAACCCAAAGAGAGGCCGGGACCAGCATCTGCAGTGATATGGGAGGGAGGAGGGGAAGTGTTGAATCTCTCCAGAGGCTTATGAGGCTCCTGACATGAAACTGCCTACTGCCCCGCTGCTCGTAATTATTTGGTGGACAAAAAAGACAAATTTTTCGTTAAATTTAGCAAAGCACCTGTATAGGTAGATGTAATGCACTGTATCATTCTCAATTTAAAATCTATAACTCCAAAAAGCCTATATGTGAAATCTTAAAGATTGATTCTGAATATACACTCACTGGCCATTTTATTACAGCTGTTCAATTGCTAATCAACCAATCACATGGCAGAAACTCAATGCATTTAGGAATCTAGACATATTGAAGATGACTCGTTGAAGTTCAAACCAAGCATCAAAATTTGGAGGAAAGGGGATTTAAGTGGCCTTCAACGTGGTATGGTTGTTGGTGGCAGACGGGCTGGTCTGAGTATTTAAAAAAAAAAAAACTGGGTTTACAGGGAATGGTCCAAAAAATAGAAAATATCCAGTGAGCGGCAGTTTTGTGGCGGAAAAAGCCTTGTTGATGTCAGAGGAGAATGGGCAGACTGGTTTGAGATGTTAGAAAGGCAACAGTAACTCAAATAACCGCTCGTTACAACCAAGGTATGCAAAATACTATCTCTGAACACACAACACATCGGACCTTGAAGCAGGTGGGCTACAACAGCAGAAGACCACATCAGGTGCCACTCCTGTAGCCTCGGTTTCCTGTTCTTGGCTGACAATTTGGAAACGCTGACCAAAATTGGACAATGGGAGATTGGAAAAACATTGCCTGGTCTGATAAATCTCATTCAGATAGTAGGATCAGAATTTGGTGTAAACAACATGAAAGCATAGATCCATCCTGCCTTGTATCAACGGTTCAGGCTGCTGATGGTGTGGGGCACACTTTGGCCCCTTAGTACCAATTGAGCATCATTTAAACGCCACGGCCTACTTGTGTTTTGTTGCTGACCATGTCCATCCCCTTATGACTACAGTGTACCCATCTTCTGATGGCTACTTCCAGCAGGATAATGCACCATGTCACAAAGCTCAGATAATCTCATCACTGGTTTCTTGAACATGACAATGAGGTCACTGTACTCCAATGGCCTCCACAGTCGCAAGATCTCAATCCAATAGAGCACCTTTGGGATGTGGTGGAATGGGAGATAGGCATCATGGATGTGCATCCGACAAATCTGTAGCAACTGCATGATGCTATCATGTGACTATGGACCAAAATCTCTGAGGAATGTTTCCAATATCTTGTTGAACCTATGACATGAAGAATTAAGGCAAAAGGTGGTCCAACCTGGTACTAGCAAGGTGCACCTAATAAAGTGGCTGGTGAGTGTATATTAAATTCAATTCATTATGTGTGTTTTGTACTGTGCATGCACGTCCAAAACCAGTCCTATTTTGAGGGTGCAGTAGCTCTGAAGCAGGCCACATCAATTACCCCCTGTGAATAATCCACAATAGTTTCTGCTAAGATTAAACTGTGCTCATAGAAATATATACAGTATCTCACATAAGTGAGTATACCCCTCACATTTTTGTAAATATTTTATTATATCTTTTCATGTGACAACACTGACAAAATTACACTTTTCTACAATGTAAAGTAGAGAGCGTGCAGCTTGTATAACAGTGTAAATTTGCTGTCCCCTCAAAATAAGTCAACACAGCCATCGATGTCTAAACCGCTGGTAACAAAAGTGAGTAGACCCCTAAGTGAAATTGTCCAAATTGGGCCCAATTAGCAATTTTCCCTGTCATATAACTCATTAGTGTTACAAGGTCTCAGGTGTGAATGGGGAGTCGGTGTGTTAAATATGGTGTTATCACTCTCACTCGCTCATACTGGTCACTGGAAGTTCAACATGGTACCTCATGGCAAAGAACTCCCTGAAAAAAAGAATTGTTGCTCTACATAAATGGCCTAGGCTATAAGAAGATTGCCAAGACCCTGAAACTGAGCTGCAGCATGGTGGCCAAGACCATACAGCGGTTTAACAGGACAGGTTCCACTCAGAACAGGCCTCGCCATGGTCGACCAAAGACGCTAAGTGCATGTGCTCAGCGTCATTTTCAGAGGTTGTCTTTTGAAAATAGACATATGAGTGCTTCCAGCATTTCTGCAGAGATTGAAGGGGTGTGGGGGGGGGGAGGGGGGTATTCTGTCAGTGCTCAGACCATTTACCGCACACTGCATCAAATTGGTCTGCATGACTGTCATCCCAGAAGGAAGCCTTTTCTAAAGATGATGCACAAGAAAGCCCGCAGTTTGCTGAAGACAAGCAGACTAAGCACATGGATTACTGGAATCATGTTCTGTGGTCTGATGAGACCAAGATAAACTAATTGGGTTCAGATGGTGTCAAGCGTGTGTGGCGTCAACCAGGTGAGGAGTACAAAGACAAGAATGTCTTGCCTACAGTCAAGCATGGTGGTGGGAGTGTCATGATCTGGGGCTGCATGAGTGCTGCCAGCACTGGGGAGCTACAGTTCATTGAGGGAACCACGAATGCCAACATGTACTGTGACATACCGAAGCAGAGCATGATCTCCTCCCTTCAGAGACTGGGCCGTAGGGCAGTATTCCAACATGATAACGACCCCAAACACCTTCAAGACGGCCACTGTCTTGCTAAAGAAGCTGAGGATAGAGGTGGTGGACTGGCCAAGCATGTCTCCAGACCTAAACCCTATTGAGCATCTGTGGGGCATCCTCAAACAGAAGCTGGAGGAGCGCAAGGTCTCTAACATCCACCAGCTTTGTGATGTTGTCATAGAGGAGTGGAAGAGGACTCCAGTAGCAACCTGTGAAACTCTGGTGAACTCCATGCCCAAGCGGGTTAAGGCAGTGCTTGAAAATAATGGTGGCCACACAAAATATTGACACTTTGGGCCCAGTTTGGACATTTTCACATAGGGGTGTACTCTGTACTTCTGTTGCCAGCGATTTAAATATGAATGGTTGTGTGCTGAGTTATTTAAGGGGACAGTAAATTTACACTGTTATATAAATTGTACACTCACTACTTTACATTGTAGCAAAGTGTCATAATAAAATATTTTAAAAAATGTGAGGGGTGTTCTCACTTTTGTGACATACTGTATGGTTGCTCAATGTAGTCATCATAATTTAAATCTGGCTAATACCTTCAAGAAAATCCAGCAACAAATGAAACATATCAATGAGCTACTGATGTTATTTAGCAATCACTAGAACTGCGATTAAATCAAAAAATACTGGCAATTTTCCTTAATTTTACTTTTGTGTAAATTGCAGCCTTACTGCTAGGAGCACCTTACGGGGTTACTGGGATGGTACTGGGAAAACCAATCACAATCACAATTTCCACTGCAAGTCTGAACCTTATTCAATTGTCTGTAGTGATAAAAAGTGGGACTGCCAAGAGTGTGTTTGATTATAACTTTCCTGCATCACAAGATCACCAACAAAATTGTCTAGATTGTACTGGTGTGCTACAGCAATAACTAGATGAAAAACTCAAGAAGTGAGTAGGTAGTCTGTGCTCCTTGCATGCATATGAGTGTTTAATTTTCCGTTTTTACCAGAGTTTACGTTTAAAGCTGACCTAAACTTAAAATTTTACTCTATTTCAGGAACTTACTGAGTCATTAAGAAGGCAGGGTGAGGTGTAAAAAAATACCATCATTTGGAAACAGCAGGTCTCTTTGGTGCTTCCGATGTGTCATGTGTCCTGGAAAATGCAGAACGTCAGGAAAGACTTTAAAGTGGTCCTAAAGGTTAGTTGTTTTTTTTAATGCCATGCATTCTATGCATAAAAGTAAAAAAAACCTTTATTATGCAGCCCCCTTAATAATTACCCGAGTCTGATCGCGATCCAGTGATGTGTATGAGAGTGGGGGCTCTCCCTGGTCTCTGCCTCCTCATTGGCTCACAGACAGCAGTAGAAACAATGGCTCCCACTGTTGCCAATCACAGCCAGTGGGGCGGGGCCGAGCCCCATTGTGTGTGTCTCGTGGACAAACTGGGTGGGGCTCGGGAGCAAGGGGCACAAGTGTCCCCATAGCAAGTGGTTTGCTATGGGGTCACTCAGAGAAGAGAGGGAGCCAAGAGCACCAGCGTGGGGGCCTGAGAAGAGGAGGGTTGGGGCTGCTCTGTGCAAAACCATTGCACAGAGCAGGGAAATATAACATGTTTGTTACTAAAAAAAATGAATAACAACTTTTAATATCACTTTAAGTAGTATTAGTGGTATTACAGAAAAATGTTAGCTGGTTACCTGGTTGTCATGCTACGCACTGGCTACTTTAAATCACTTCTTGGCCATTTGGCTAAGATCAAGTGTAGTATCTGTTCTTATCAGTTACCAGGAGGTGGCGCTTGCTTCCGTCCCTGTTCTATGGCGCGGTGGACCAGGAGGTGCGGTGGCTATGCAAAACCTGCTGGTGTAAAGGTAACCTGGAGCGATTCGTAGCCGAAAGGGAAGCCTTCTGATGAGGATGGAGAACCACTGGGTCTGGCTGAAGGGTCGGGTCCCTAGCCTTCTGACTTAGATTTGGTGCAGTCCCTAGACCCACCAGTTTTTCGGGAGAGAACACCGGCCCCGCTTGTAGAGGGGGGTTTCGTTGGTTCTTCCTGAATGTAATTAGGTGGGAGTAATGGGAGCGAGGGGGGAGTATAGTGAAGAGTGCTCTCCCTAAGCTTTTAGCGCTCTATACCTTTCTGGTGGGGAAGGGGGCTGTATCAGTCTGGGCTGTTGGTCAGGGTTGTGACGAAAAGCCTGTGGTGAATGTGCCCCTGGAGTGGCAGTCCAGGGGTGCCATAGCTTGCACAAGTGTTTGGGGGGCAGTTCACTACACACACTTTTTTTTCACACCTGCCTCTAGGGCCGAGCCTTTTGGCTAGGACCAGAGGAATTTTTAATTCCTGGCCGAAGGGCTGGCCATTGTATTACACAATGGCCACTTTTCACTTCTTCCACTTCCTTCTTCCCCACTTTTTTTATTTATCCCTATGTTTGTCACTTTTATGTATTTTTTTGTTTGGTGTTCACGTTTGTCACAGTGTGATGAGTAGGATGTGGGTCCTTGGGCCAACTCTAAAAGTCTTGGGGGGGGGGGAGACATAGGCCTTCTTGCTTGGTTCGCCTTCTCTTATGGGGTCTCCCTTTGGGGGAGCCCCACCTAGTACTTGGGTGGGTCTGTTTCAGAAGACCCTACAGAGAAAGGGGGACCGCCTGGTTTTGGCCAGATGGTCCCATGTGAAGTACCTCAGTCCCCGTCTGGAGCCTAACGCCTGGGGGATCAGGGTAAGGTCCTTCCCTAGTGGAGGACAGTGTAACACCCATTGCATGTTTTGTGTTTCAGTCTTTATGTGTGTCCCATTTTTTTGGCACCGGGTGGAGTTCTTGGGTGTGTTTCACACAGTGCTTATAGTGTTCATAGTAAACAAAAATGTACCAACTTTAGGAGCCAGTTTTAAGAAAATAGGCAGCCATAATACAAAACTCCATAATGGTAGTCTACTGGCAACTTTAAATATCCCCTCTAAAAATTGGTGATAACAGAACATTTATGTTGGACTAAGTGTGCTGTTTTGCATACTTGTAGCTCTTCAATAAGTATTGTTTTTTAGTGCATATGGTAACTGTAGTCCTCTACCAGTGCAATCAGGGTTATGGACAAGAAAGGCAAAGCTTGATAAGAAGACTGTGTTTTATTTACATGGATTAGACGCATATGGTACTTTCTCAGACACATAGCAATAAATACATCACAAGACTTTCACTGCATGGACTGTACAGTATATACACATTAAGGAAAGCTGACACTTTGTGCAACCTGGTCAATGTCCTGGACATCAAGAAGACACATTAGAGAAGGCAGATAACTGCTGAATGTGCCTTAGTGCATGTGGATGGAGCACATCAGTACCCACTGCTCAAGAGAGAAAGAATCCTTCCTACTGTGATGTATCTACAAATCAAAGTGTTATAAATATAACCTTTTTTTATATTCCCAGGGCTCTCTTTAAACCAAAAATAAAAATCTTTTTCAGCATTTTTAATGCAAGTGTTATCGGACAGGGGGCAGCACTGTGCAGAAGAAGCTGTATTATGTGGGTAGTTGTGCGAACAGACAAAATTGTGCTAGGTCAGGATTGGGATGTGCACTTTGAAATTGTATTTGGAATGGGTGTGGAAATGTGCTATTAAGAGACTGAAATGAATCGATAAGATGGAGAAGGTGATGCTGACAAATGTATATTCATAAACTGCAGTATGGGACCCTGCTACGTAATGTGGCTACATTGTAGTAAACTTTCTCTTCATTGACCAGCATCTACCTGAAACCTTAAAATGCATAGCGCATGTGAGGAGGAAATATTAAATCCTACACATGTTAAATTATTTGTCTCTAGCTCTGTAGTTTTGCTTCCAAAAAAACCTTAAAGGGATTCCCTAATGCATATAAAGTAGATCCTTCTCATGCTTTTGTTTTCACTCCTAAGGGTTCATGAAACATCCAGTTGCCCCCAGGCCAGAGCAATCCATAATCTCATAAAGTTCTCGTAAAGCTCTGCATTATTTAAAGTTTATGTGCATGGAGAGGGAGGAGGCCAGAAGCAGAAAACCATCACCAGCCTAAACCATCACCAGCCTATCAGCAGGGGAAATAGCTATTAGAGGGGTTTTCTAACTTTACAGACATCCCCCTCCAGCAAAAAGAGCCAAACCATCATCTCATCATCTCATGGGTATCTTATACCTGACTGTAACGAGAGAGATGTCTCACCGAAAACTAGGGGATCCCCGTAATCACATGTATACCCTAAAAGGCCACCGCTGCAATCATCTCTCAGTTGACACACACTAACAAAAATGCTTGTTCTCATTACTGCATTGAAAAGGTTTGAAAATGTGTGTGATGAGGAGCATTTCATATGGTTGGAATCACTTGTTATCTCCCATTTGTGACTTCTCGCACAGCCTGATCTTTGCCCAGCCATCACAAAAATGCTTGAACTGGGTACATCTCAACCTTAAATCTACAATTGCATTCACAAACAAATTGACAAGTCACAGTGTCAATGTTCATCTAGATGGAAAAAAAAAAAGTGCTGGGGTGCCAGAGGTGGCTGTGAAAACTTCTGAAGTCTACTTTCAGTACATTTTGGACAGCCTCTATACTGTAAGACTATTTGAAAGCGCAAAGCTGTAATGTTTTCAATCATAATGGAAAAAAACCCACCAGAAAATGATGTATTGTCTTAGGAAATCAAAGCATTGAAAACTATAATAGGCATAGAACCATAAATAATGATTCATGTACAGATGTGTAATAAATGCACCCCAAAAAAGAAACAGGGTTTGGTGGTGCTCATTTTTGGAAAAGTAATGATTATGCTTGATGATAAAAGATTTGATATTGGTTTAGTTTTAGATGAGTTAACCCATTTAAATAGTGTACAGTTCTGTCAATGTATCATGCAGAAATCTGACCTTCCAACAAGTAACTGAGATTGAGTGATCCTACAATGTATTATGCAAATATCTGACCTTCCAACAACTAACAAAGACTGGGTGATCCTACAATGTATTATACAGATATCTGACCTTCTTCCAACAAGTAACTGAGATTGGGCGATAGGATCACTGTTAGCTGTTTAACATTAGAAGTCTCTATACTGTTCTAAGACCCTCAAAGGAAACAGGTGCCAAATAGCAGCTGTAGACCCAAATGAAAATGTGTTGCAGGTTTGTTCAGTGAACAATGAGGTGCTATATTGAAACATATTCCTCTACGTCATTTATTTTGAACGATAAGATCCTAGCCCACAACAGATGCTGCATTAAAATGGGTAAAGATTGTCGGCTGCATGTCAAAACTAATGGTCTATGCCATTTAGGAAGACCAGCAGTATTGTCCAGGATACCCATCAGCTATATTCATGTGGCATGATGGTGTATATACTCATGAGCACAGTATAACGTGGCCCCTAGAGACTCGAGAAGAGTGGGAAGATATGTCTCTTGAAATCTCCCAGGATTAGGTAGGGAGATCTTGACCCACAAAAGTGCAAACATTCCATTTCAGTGTTATCACCTTGTGTTTCCAACTATTGTCTCTGAAGGCTCCTCCAACTTGCTTGTACAACTCCATTTTCAACATGATGGATTTGGTGCAGTTTGCATCAGTTTGATAGTATTGTTCTTAAGAAGGAGCTTGTGGTTGTATTTGATAGTTTTCTGAAGGCAGAGTATGGTGTCTGCAGAGTTTGGCAAACTCAGTGATCGTCTATAAGGTCTGACCTCAATTCTTTAATTTATTTTAAAATGGAGGATGATCCATCTCATCTAACCAGGAACCTGGGCTAGTAGGAAAATCTGGATAGCCCATGCTGCTTTCTGTGGAAATATCGGATGTGGGTGCAGCTGGTAGTGCTCGTAAAGGAGCGTGGGGTAAAAGCCCCCCTGAATTGTCCATGCTGTATGGCAATCCATGTGATGGAAGGGAGGAGATAGATGAGGGTGACTGAGGAATGTCATATGGACTACCATCATGAAGATCTTGGTAGGACTGTCCAGTGGCATCTATCGTGAAGCCTCCATTGGTCAGTGGCACATTTACAAGGTCCCCTCCTGCACTGTAAATGCCTCCTGTAGATCCCAGCTCAGACAAAATTTGGTCATCTGTTGTTGAAAAAATACAATGGTTAAATGAGTTACTATCATATACATATTTATTGTATTTAAAAATTACTGAAAATGTATTTTTCAATTGCTTGCTAGGCTAAAAGATAAATATCAGCTTCAATAGAACTAAGGACATCTATTGGTCTTTATCACTATCATCTGCACTGCAGAAAATGCTACAAACTTGACACCTTGCGGCCTCTTTTAGCCATGAAATAACAGTGAAGCCATGAAGAGAAAGATATCCTGGGAGGTCCGAGATATCGAGATATAGAGCATCATCGGGTGCTTTAACCTATCAGTGTCCACCAAGCATTAAAGTAAACTTATCATGAAAGGTATCATTGCTGATCTCCTGAAAAAGCTAATTGTCTGGCTGTCATACTGACCTATTGGCTTTAGCTCTTTCTGAGTCACTAATGAAAAAAAATGAAACACGTATGCAGGTCAGGAAAATCAGAGTAAAGTCAGAGCTCCATATCTGAATACTTGTTCTGTTTTAGGGAATCTGTACTAAAGCAAGATAATTAGCATGCCAGTCAGGCTACCAGCATTTTTAGAATGAAAAGTGAGCAATGGACGCTTCATTTTTTCCTCATGATAGGTTTATTTTAAAATATCAGGTCTTTACAGAAAAGGGACAGCTATTTGTAAAAATAAGCCAATAAAAGGGATTTTCCAAAGCCAACAAATTGCTCATGCTAAGTTGTGTTGCATTTCAATGTAGCCTTAGTGTGCCATTAAACATGACAAGTCCTCCTTTAAAGTTCTTCTTTATAGAACTCTAAAACATAGATATAATGAAGAAATTAGTCTGATATCAAATAATAGGCAGGCAGTTTGAATTATAAGCTGCTTATTATTCCACACACACCAAAATCATCATAAACCAGTTGATGGCTGAACTAGAGGTATGATTAATGCCGCTTCGCCGTTCTTATTTATTTGATCAATTGCCTAGTTCACGGCCGTGTTTGACAAATGGACTGCAGGGAATACTACTCAGGTATTTACTGGAGATGGAGAGGAAGCTGTAACTACCGATGGCTGTCAGCCCTGTCGTACCTACAACTTTCTAGCAGCCCAGCAAACCAGCTGACAAATACAAAGTTCATTACAATGCACTATATTTCATAACAACACAGCATGCACTTCCATAATTCACTGTAACTTTCCGCCTTGGTGAATTGCTTTGCACTTTTTTTAAATGAAGGGCTGTGTTCTGCATTCCGGCTGTTGCAGATCTCGATTTTTAGCCAACCACAAGCATTATGGGAGAATGGAGTGCCCAGTTTAATGTTATACATGTCATATCATAATCTAATGAGCAAAGAAATTCAAGTTGTATCTAGCCATGTATGACAGTCCTAGAAACCAGACTTTTTTAGGCTTCCCAATGTTTTGATCCATGGTCAAGATTCCAGTGTAAAGCTCATCACAAATGGTAAACTTTGTGCAACCACTTTGCATTTACCAATAACTATGTAGTGTGATGCCCTACCTTACTGGATATAAATAAAATTACTTTAAGGTAAGTTCTCTACACATTTGTTGGTAAGTTTTAAAGCCGAACTCTAGACCTTGTACAGGCTACTACTGCTTTTCTAGAACCCAACTAAAAACATAGGGATTAATCACAAACGGTATTCCACTTTACCTAAATTCAAGGTGTGGTTCCAGCGGTCAACGAACCCATAGCAACTACAAAAATATGTCAAGGTATAGGCACCAAGAACCAAAAAGTAACCACTCTAATAAGGCCCCTGTGGCTTGTACTGCATACAGTTTAAATTAAAAAAACTACACGGAGATCAAGGGCACCACATGCCTATATATGAAATAATCAAGAAAAAACTTTGGGATTTTAAAGGTGGCAACAGAATATTACAAATTATTTGTATAAAATCAATTTTATTTTAATTAATAACTAAAAACATTTAAAACATTACATTTCCTTGAAACAACACCATTCTATCCATATGGTCCAAGTCATGCAGTCATTTCATCCCTACATGTTTCGCCATCACTGGCTTCTTCAGTAGATTTTTAAGTGCTACATAAGCCACTAAAATTTAAATAATACAATTACCATGACATTAATCTCTTGACGCCAACCACATGAATATATTCGGCTGCTTGGCAGGTGGGCCTCAAACCCGAGTGGCTGCATATATGTAGTCCTTTGTAAACCACTTACCATGCTGAGAGCGCGCTCCCTGCGTGCTTTCAACACAGTAGCCAGTGGGGATCAGTAAGCTCCTGATGCATACTTGCAATCGGGAGCTTTCTGATCATGTGACCGCTGTGGCAGCCAATCACAGCAATCATATGACCTGAATGCCTGCCTCCGCCTTCTGGCTTTTAGAACTGTTAAAGAGCCGGGAGGCGGTCGGCATGAGGGGAGTTAATCAAAATAAGAAAAATCATAAAAAAGCTTTACACTTGTAGACCTTATCAAAACACCTCAAAAAAACATGAGATAAAAAAAAAGATTTTTAGTTCTGGTGGAGGACAAATAATTTGTATTAATCTGTTGGCTCCTTAAAAATCCTAAAGTTATTTTCTTGATTATTTAAATGAAAAAAATCTTTTCAAATTTGCGTTTATTAATTTAAAGTAAAAAAATGTATAAATATAAATACCAACACCCTTCACCATATCCCAAATAAAAAAGACAACATTGTCTTAATCACATCAGTATGTCCAGACATCACACTGATTACTGTGTATAAACAACGCAACCCTCAGCCAACAAAGCCTAGCTGAACTGCTTGCTTGGTAAGCTGCTTTATGTTTTATGGCATCTCTGCGCTCATGCCCGCACTGCTTTCATGTTATATGCAGTCCATTGTGTACAATTGTCATGTGATCTGCCGGTACAGTGATTTGCCATCGACTGTGTCTGGTAGACACGGCGGGTGACAGATCGTGCTGCAGCGCAGCCCATGGGGTCCTTGTAAAGTGCAATCTGGGAAGGACATCATATGATATCCACCCAAATCTAGAGAGGTCCCGCCTGACCATCATTTGACTATAGGCCGAGTAGTAACTGGTTAGGAACCAGAGCCTTCTGGACCTATATTAGATCTATGGGTGGCCTGATGTAAACTGACTTGTGTCCATTTACATCAAACTGTTGGATAAAAATAAAAAAGCATGAAGACCCTTTTTCATTTTCTTTCTAGACTTACATGGAGCTTTCCATCAGGCCTGCCTGAAAAAGCGGCAGGCACACTTGATTAAACCAACTGTGTGAAGGGGGCCCCAAATCTCTTATACAAAGTGGAGGGTTCAAAACATTGTGATCTGTAATGGCAAGTTTGTTGTCCACAACACACAGCCATGTTGTTTCCTAAAATATTCCTAAGTCCCAACTTTATAACTCCAGGATATTGAAAACCCCCCCCCCCCGATACACACAAATCCCTATAACTACCCACTGGTATGAAAAAAGAAATATCCAGTTGCCCATTTCACTTAGACTGCAGATGAAGGAGAACTCACAGGGGCAGTGAGGGGAGTAACTGTGATTTTGGTCCATCTAAATTGTATTTTTGCCTGGAGTTGGGCTTCAGTTCTAAAAACATATGCAAAGGCATTCTTCTTGAATATGTTTGATCCACATGTAGTCCTCTTTGCAGCACCAAGGACATTAGATACGTCCTTGGTGCATTTAACATGTGGGACTAATTTAAGGGTTGTAGGATGTGTATGTTTATGTGGTTACTAAATATAAAGATTGTACAGAGATTTTAACATATGTGGACAACTAAAGCGTTTTAGTGTGCAGTAGTCTAGTGTAGTATTCGAAGATCTATTTATAAAGCAATGACGATGCGCACAATACAGAACCTATAACAATTTCCATTTCAGCTTGCTGCACTCAGATCGGTTAAAGGATTAGTTCCGCTTGCCATGGATTACATTTTCTTGGAAAGCCTTGTAGCTTCTAAGGACAAACAAAGCTGTCCTAACAATGGGTCACCATATAGCTCCATAAATAAGGAATGACTTCATAGTTACCTCTGTAGCTTAATTCACTGTCACTAATGCCACAATCTTCTGCAGAGCTTTCCTTCCCAGGCTTCCCTACACGGGATTTCCTGACGCTCTTATAGAATTGCCCCCAGCGCTGCCGCCCTGCGTCTTTTTTCAGCCGCTTCTCTTTTGCACGTCTGTTTTGGAACCAAACCTGAAATGAGAGGTAGAGTGAATTTTCTGTCTACAGTATAATACGTATTTTTTACTAGGGACAAGTACTGATCCTTTTTTTTTAGTACTCGCCGGTACCAATTACCAATAGCTACCGCAACTGTTTTGTTTTAACTTCAGCTATCAGCAATGGTACAAAGCATTGAAAATGTATTTACAAACAAAATAAATAGATTTTTGTTTAATTCAGCGCATTTTCAATGTGAAATGTGTAAATATATGTTAATATATATGTGTAAAAATATTCACTAACAAAGCGAACAAATAAAAAGTTTTAATTGTTAATCGTTTATAAAATAGACATGAACAAAAGAAAAAAAGCAGGAAAATAATAATTAAATGGAGGAGAATAGGGAGTTAAGTAAGGCTGATTAGAGTAAATTAAGGGTTATGAGGGGTTAAACAGAGGAACATTTGTTCATCCCTTTGATCTGCAGATGAACAAACAGAAATATACAAAAAGAAACAATGTTTATTTTTATTTTAGTGTTTCAGGGCTGAGAAATGTTGTTAAAAAACATTGCTGGCTGCTTTTTTTTTTTTTTTGACAGCTCCAATTACCAGACTTCTTTAACACCGGGGAGACCCACTGACAGTTTAAAGAACTGAGCCTGAAAGTAGGGGTTTCAGGTATCGGTGCATTTGCACACGTACCGATACTTGTCCAAATACTTGGTATCGGTACCAATACTAGTATCGATGCAACCATAATTTTTACATAGCCCTCTGTGACCCCTACCATTCAACCATATATGATTTTGGGTTGATGGACTGTTAAATAGGACTATCCTTTTTACTTTTACTGTACTCCAGCCTTACTTCTAGTTCTCTTGTACAGGCATCACTCCTGTACTGTAATTGCTTACTCTGATATCACTGCTCACTGTAAGCTTATCTGAGTGCACATTAGAAGCTGCAGCAACTTAGATAGAGCCCCCCTCATTTGATGCCTGGAGACATCCGGCTTCAAATAATATTTGCCTCTCCAGCCTGCCTATCATTTTGCTGTAATTTTTATTCAAATGGATTTCCGTTCTTTGGAGCCTCAACATCATGTAGACACTACCAAGGCAGGTTGCATGCAAATTCAATCTGCCTAGGAACTTCCACTTCTACAGAATAACATTCACCCATCAAAGCCTTTAGATATTTGCTTTCATCAGACCTAAGGGGTCTTATGAGGTGTACTGAGGTGGGGTCCTGTGATGTTTTCTATGTACAGTAACCTACCAGGTCTTCCCACCAGCCAGGTTCTTTCTGCCTTAAATAGGGAAGCACAGAAGCCCAGTAATGACATCAATGGGTCTAAAATAGGATATGCAATAACCATGGAAAGATTGTATTTAAAAGCAAGCCAGCGAAGGCAAAATCTAAGCTGATAAAACTTCAGATTTAGGCTGGGTTTACACTGGAGCGGCTACGAGAACCGGATGTGATTTGCACCGCACTGCAGTGCAAATCACATGCAATCTCTGTGCGATGCGGGTTCAGCCATACAGATAGTATGGCTGAATTCGCATCGCACCCACCACAAACTCGCACAGGACCCTTTTTTTGGTCCACAGCAGAATCGGATCCGATTCCTGTCCGAGTTTGCAGATCGCACTGCGATATGCGAACTGATCTGGGGGTGTCATTAAGGTTTCACTGACACTCCCAGCAGTCCGCATAGGGCAGTGTGAACTGCCGGCGGGAGGCATGCGATGCGGGGACCCGCCGTGGATTCACGGCGTTCCCGCATCGCTTCAGTGTGAACCTAGCCTTAAAGAGTAGTTCGACTCAGCACTATTTTTGCTTAACGAGTCAACAAAACATACTTTTAGTGCATCTTCAGGTAAATTTACATCTAACAGACAAAAGATATGTTGAGGAATTTAAAAAGTTAGGACCCTTGTGTGGCCCCTCCTGATCGTCAGGATCTCACAGGTACCATGATGTCATAGGAGTTTCCCTTATTCTGCCCTTATAAGCAGTCATGTGAAGTAAAATAAAAAGCTTAATAGAAAGCTTTAAGAATATGTTACCCCAACATTTCATATTCCTGATGTGTGTCTGTTGTACCCTGTACTTGTGTAAAAAGTATCCTATTCTCTTTGCATTGCTTCCTTTGTGTGAAATCCCTGGTGTTCTTGCTAGTCCCCGTTTTCCTATTTCAAGCCAACCACGCTGGCCTTGAGAGCATATCTATAGATGGCCATACATGTATCGAAATTCGGCCCGTTCAGCAGGGTCTGACCAAATTTCGAGCCATGTATGGGCAGGCTGCTTGTACAGAAGTCAGTCTACCAATTGGCTTCTGTACAACCAAACTGTTGGGTTTTTCCCGAACAATCAAAGCTGCTTGCTATAGCTGGCAACTTTGATCAGTGTGTTCTAACAACAGGTAAGACTACCTGCTGTCAGAACACAATAGCGCAGCAGGAGTGATTCTCCCATCCACTTCAAATGAATGGATGGGAGAAACGGGTAATTTTTTTGGTTCAGACTGCTGTTTGAAGGAAAAAAAATGATTAATATATGGCCAATTAATCTCAGTGTGGTCAGTTTTTTGGCTGTTCTGGTAACACAGCCTGCCTGTCCTTCAATTATCAGATTTCTGCTGATACCTCCTCCACCACAGCCAATTACTGGGAAGATCAGTGCGCTGCCGTTTTTTCCTCTTCCACCTCTCTAAGCCCCTTATGCAGCTGAGAACAAAGATTATGTGATAATCACTTATAATAAATAGTATTTATATTTTTTTATATATATGTACACAAACCTTTGCCTTTCATTTCTATTTCAAATCGAAGGGCTATATTACAAGATGGGGGTTCACAGATACTTTAAAACAGACACATTAGAGTGTCTAAAAAATGTTGTGAACATGATAAAATTGTGGCGAGATACAAAAGCATTAATAATGACATAAAGTGGAGATATGGCTGAAAATTGTCTTTGCAGCTTACGGGGGAAAGCAGAAAGCAGTATTTGCAGTGGCAAGAAAAAGTATGTTAACCTATTGAAATTAAATGGTTTTCTGCAGTAATATGCCATAAAATGTGATCTGATCCTCATCCATCACAACAATAGATAAACAACAATGTGCTTAAGCTGATAGCACACAAACAACTCTAATTTCTCATGTCTTAATTGAACACACCCATTAAACATTTACAGTGCTAGAGGTAAAAGTAAGTGAACCCATAGAGCAGGGATGTTACCCCCAAATTCATTGCGGGCCGCATCAGCATTATGGTTGCCCTCAAAGGGCCAGTTGTATCCTTAATATTAGATCCAGAGCACCCCCACACCCACTTACACCCTTACATCAGATGTCAAGAGCCTCCAACCATCAGAAGTCAAGAGTCACCCACCCTCCCTTATATCACAAGGCATCCCCCTCACCTTGTGCTGCTGCTGAGAAGAAGCTGCGGGTGGATTTGGGAAGCAGGGTTTGTTAACATGCCTAGGGAACCACCTGGCTCAGACCTGCCTTAATACCTTTGTTGCCACCTAGCCCCTTCAGGTTTTAGAAGGATTCCACCATATTTTATCCACACTTTACCAACAAGGATTACCAATCATTTGTATATAGACAGAGTTCTAAAAGTTCCCCCTTTTTCCTCATTGACGAATTGGTGCCAGTCCTTGCGGTCCTGATCTGGGTGACCCCAATGGGCTTGGGAGTTTCTTTGGGCCCCTGTGGGCATAGTGAACACCACCTCCTCCTCCCCCCCCCTTCACATAACAACTACAGTGGGAATCCCTTATGCCGAGTACACACGATCTGAGTTTTTGTCTGGAAAATCTTGGATGGTTTTTCCGACGGAATTCCGCTCAAGCTTGGTTTGCATACAAACGGTCACACAAAAGTTTTCTAAACTTTTGACCGTCAAGAACGCGGTGACATACAACCCCACGATAAGCTGAGAAAATTAAGTTCAACGCTTCCGAGCATCTGTCGAATTGTTTCCAAGCATGCGTAGGAATTTTGCGCGTCAGAACTTTTTCCATCGGAAAAATACAGAACCTGCTCTCAATCTTTTGCTGGCGGAAATTTCGCCAGCAAAAGTCCGATGGAGCATACACATGGTCAGAATTTCCGACCAAAAGCTCTCATCTGACTTTTGCTGGAGGGATTTCCGATTGTGAGACAAGACAGCAGCAAGTCTTTTTGTGCCATATCTTTATGAAAGCAGTTTCGTATCATATACAAAAAGGAATAATTACACTGTGAATGTCTGTACTCCTGAAGAAGAATCCAAAAGTATTGTCATTCGAAACACAGACCCATCTTGACAGAACCAGCAGCCATTATATCTATGTAACTCTGGAATTTGGTATATATGTATCGACCAAACCAATGCTTTTAGCTTCCTTTGTATTTTGTCTAATTTTGTATAAATAAAGTTTTGTTACTTTTATAAACACAGTTTTCATCCAATTGTCTGTCCAGTACAGTCCCATTTAAGGGGGTGCTGATGTTGTTGTATATCATTTAGGGATGTGGGCACAATTTCCATATTCCAATTTAACTAACAATTTTATTAGAAAACTTTTTTACTATCAGTTTGCCTAAGTTCACTACCGCTTTAAGGTAGAAAATGCATGAAGCTCGGTTCACACTGGAACTGGCTGAGGATCGCACAGGAACGCTGTGCATCCCTGTTCCCCGTTTCAGGGATGAATCAGGGCCGAATCTTTGCCTGAATTCAGCCCTGAAACAGAGCCAAAGATACACAGCATTTCTGTGCAGTGCGCTCCGCAGCCGCCCCGGAGATATGTGAACCGACTCTCTAGAAAGCTGGTCACATTCTCCTTCTATGCGAATTGGATGCGGTGAAAAACCCACATTCAATTCACATAGGTGTGAACCAAGCCTTAAAGTAAAAAATGTTTTACCATTGTTTTACTTTAAAGCTTTCATCCCAAAAGTGGTACTTCCACTCATCTTATTCCTACGTATGCGTGGTAGGGTTCCCGGCGTGAAGCCGAAAGGTTACACTGCCAGGTACCCTTACCTGCAATGGCGGTGGCAGCACCCGACAGCTGATGGAAACTTCAGCTGCGGTGTCAGCATCGCTGGACTCCAGGACAGGTAAGTGTCCGATTATTAAAAGCCAGCAGCTGCAGTATGTGTAGCTGCTGGTTTTTATTTTTTTTATTTTTTTGGGGTAGACCTTCGCTTTAAGCACATTGTGTTTGTTTTTTGTTGTCACTTAGATGAGGATCAGATCATTTCAAGGGGGTCCCATGCTTTTTCTTTCCACTTTAAAAAAAATCCTTTCTATCCTAGGTCTCTAAGCATTTTAGTCTTTTGCTAGCCAAGCATTCTTAATCAACAATAATCATACAGAATTAGAATTAAAGCAATTTTAAAAACACACACACACAAACACATACATATGTACATACATGTGTGTGTGTGTGTGTGTGTGTGTGTGTACACACACACACACACACACACACACACATACATACATACATACATACATACATATATATATATATATATATATATATATATATATATATATATATATATTATATTTAAATACCACTCACACAGATCTCTTGTATAAAACTTATGTGTTGGCTATGTATATATTGTTCTTTTTTTGTTAACAGGTATTCAATATATCCTCATCCATGCTTCCAGAGTCATGTGACACAACAGGGTGCAATATAACTGCTAAATGTGTCTGATTGTTGGCAAAAGGCAACAAAATATCTTTCTAATCACAATGTTGCAAATCTCTGCTAACAGTAATGGCACATAACTAAGCTCTCTTCAGATACTGGCTTTATGTTTGAACTGTCATCAGAATCTGCCAGTTTCATCAATGCCAGAAAATGTCTATATTTCTTGGCCCTCCTCATTTGGCCTGAGACTGACGTTTTATGGAATCTGCAATATGTCTGTAAATCTAACAAGCAACACATGACTCTAATGGGTTTTTATAACTTTCTGTAATCCTGCAGATACAGGCTGCGAAATAGTAAAGACGGTGTTAGGCTGATGACGCACCGGCGATTTTCTTGAAGCGATCACTATACCTCCCACCCCAATCATTTTCTATGGGATCGCTATCAGTGACATTTTTAAAGTGATTTGCCACACTGTGGATTAGTGATCGAGGTTGATCGGCACTTCAGTTTAGTGGTAAAATCACTAGTGGTGTCCGCTCTTAATGCGTTTCGTGAAATGCAATCGATATTCTTAGCTACAAATTGCTGAAAACGATTGACTAATGGCAGAGTACTTCCTTTATCCATTCACAGAACACTTTGGGGGGGATTTACTAAAACTGTTGCACAGACAATCTAGTGCAGCTGTGCAAAGCAACCAATCAGCTTCTACATTCAAATTGTCCAAATGAGCTTTGACAAAAAAACCTGGAAGCTGATTGGTTGCTATGCACAGCTGCACCAGATTCTGTGTGCACCGTTTTTTTTTTTAAATCTCCCCCAAGACTTTTTGTAAATGGAATAGAGAAGCAGAGGACGCTTCTCTCTTCTGGCCACGGCCATGCCACACGATCCCTGCACTATAGGAGAGCTGATCAGCACTTAGTTGCAGTGCTGGAAGAAGATCTCTGACTCTAGTATCTGGTATCACTAGAGCTATCATTTTTACACTACACAGTAGAGCTGCATGATTCTGGCTAAAATGAGAATCGCAATTTTTTTGCCTAGAAGATAAATCACAATTCTCGCGGCATAACATCATCTTTCACATTAAAACAACAAAATTGGGCTAACTTTACTTTTTTTTTTTTTTTATTCATTGAAGTGTATTTTTCTCAAAAAATTGCGTTTGAAAGACCGCTGGGCAGATACAGTGTGACATAAAATATTGCAGCAATTGACATTTTATTCCCTAGGGTCTGTGCTAAAATATATATAATGTTTGGGGGTTCCAAGTAATTTTCTAGCAAAAAATATTGATTTTAACTTAAGAAACAAGTGTCAGAAAAAGATTCAGACTTTAAGTGGTTAAACTTCCTGCATGTACACATTGTTTAAAAACGTCGACTGCCTGTATTTTTTTTTTTCACACAGAAATGTAACCCTTTGATCTAAGAAGGAAGAGTTGGTTACAATGTTACATTTTAAAAACTTGGTAGACTACCCGGATGTTTTCTTTTGACAGCTGAGTGAGTAGATAAGTCTCTCCACTTGTTATATGAAAGAATCGGCAAAGCGGGGTAGAATAAAGTTCGCAATTTTTTAACGATTAATTGTGCAGCTCTACTACACAGCAGCAAGCAGGGCCTAGGATTAGGATTACCATCATTAGAGGTAACTTCTTCGTGATAATTCTGATTAGCCTAGCTCTAAGGAAGGGGGTGTGCCCCCCGAAACGTGTCAGATATGCCCTGTGGTATGGTCTTGCACATGTCCACACACTGTGTGATATTTTTGGCTCAATTTAGAGTTGCCTTTTGTGAGTACCTCCTTTTTACGATTTTATCACTCATTAAATTGTCAGTCGTAATGCACAAGGGGTGCGCGCCTTCCATTTTGACTTTTTAGAGGTAACTTCTTAGTACAGAGCAGAATTGAAAAAAAAATCCTGGTATTCTGAAATATAACCCATAAAATAAAATAAAAATATTAAAAATAATTATTATAAGCTGAAAACTCAAAATTTACCATTTTTAACATTTTTGCCTAGTCAGCTTATAAGAAGACACCTGACCCAAGTATGAATTAAACAATATACAAAAAAAAAGCATCTATGTCCTTAAAAATATGTGGGTACTCATAGAGCTATAAGCAGGTGGAGGCTTACAGAAGCTGCTAAACTTGGCCTGGACATCGATGACCCCCCAGTAACATGAGGGTTAAACAGGGGGGCTGAGTTATAGCAGCAATTAACAGAGTTCCCTCTAGTGGCTAATCTATAAATCTGTACATTTAAAATACAAAGTGCCTGCCTTTCATTTATGAGACAGTTTAGCAGCATACACTAGTGACAGGTGTAATTTAAAGTGGAGCTATTATTAAAATTTACACTAGTCAGTAGGGCACATGCCAGCATTACCCAATCACAAATATTATTTTGAGTGAAAAAGTCCTTGCCATGGATATAAGGAGCTGCTGTGCTCCCAGCCTAGATCACATTGCCGCACATGGTCTATCAATCTTTACTGCAGTCTATAGTTTTCAATCAACTCTAAGATAAAAAGAATGCTACAACAATTACAATCTATGCAAAGTCGCAATGTTTTTAGTATTTTACCACACATTCATTTTGTTAACATTAATATGATTAACATTTTATAAATATCTAAAAAACTAAAAAATAGAGTAAGGATTTCTCAGATTTTGCAGATTCCCATGGGAGATATACTTTGAATACTGGCATCACAGGTGTTCCGATCATCGGCTACTGCTCAGCCTGTACAACTGAATGGCAGGCTGTAAGCATGTATCAGCAGGTATCTGCGCATCCAACTGTTACCTGTGCTTAGGGATAGATGTCTGCCCCTGGATGCAATCTATCTGCATTTTCCTTTTAGTCATATTGAAAAACACTGGCTATGGATTATCTCGGGGTACAACCTCAGTAAAAAACACAATACTAATTACCTGCCCCCCCCCCCAAGAAATATCTTCTTTTAGGTGGCAGCTAATGCAAAAGACTTGAGAATGTGACTTGACCTTGGAGAACACAGTTTTCTGTCTGGCTTATTTGTAGACAAACCCATAAGCTTAGGCCGGTGTTCTGTCGAGAAATGTCCCCCAACGGATAGTGTCCCCCCCTATACTGCGCTTGCGCAATATGGAGGACAAAGGAGACACCAAAAGTCTCAGAAGAGGAAGAGCTGATCCTCAGCTCTACACGGCGCCTGCGCACTTAAAGAGGAAGTAAACCCTGATGGGTTTACTTCCTCTTTGATTCCCTGCAAAGGTAAAGCATAATGGACTACTATGCATCGCATAGTAGTCCATTATGTGTCACTTACCTGACACAGGAGCCAGCGAAGTCACCGCTGTCCCTTGTAGTTCCGAGCATCCATTTTCTTGGTGGGTCTCCGTGGGTCTCGCTGCTCCGGCGCTGTGATTCGCCGGAGCAGCGATGATGTCACTCATGCGCATGGGAGCCGACACTCGCGGCATATCGCCATGATCTGCGGCTTACCCAGTGCGCCTGCGCACCGCTGTCTACGGCGCATGCGCCATAGACAGCGGTGGCTGTCTTCAGGTAAATATCTCCTAAACCGTATAGGTTTAGGAGATATTTCTTGGACCTACAGGTAAGCCTTAATCTAGGATTACCTGTAGGTCAAAGTGGTTTGTAAGGGTTTACAACCACTTTAATACTACATTCTACCCTGAGTCCAGGTTCAAGCCCCACCATCCAAGTGGACATAGAGTTAGATTATAATTATGCCGAGCGAAGGGGCCCTATTACAAAGTGGTGTCTTACAACATCTGGAGCGTGTGACAGAATGTACTATTAAGTGTGCAGGTGCCGTGTAGAGCTGATGATCAGCTGTTCATCTTTGGAGACTTTCAACGTCTCCTTTGTCCTCCGTACTGCGCAAGTGCAGTATAGGGGGGACACTATCCGATAGGGGGACCTTTCCCGTCAGAACACTGGCCATACACGGTTCGAATTTTGACCAGTTCAGCAGGAACTGGACTACATTTGAACCATGTATGGTTCAATCAATAAACTTGGGTAAAACCAGTCTGCCGGATTCACTTGTGATTATCGCTAGTGGCTGCTATAGACATTAGCAATAATCACTGTCTTCTCCCAACACTGACGGCTTCCCCCACCCCATCGCCAGGAGCAGGCAATTGCTCTGCAGGAGGAATTCCCTGTCAGTACTGTCTGTGTTGATGGGGTAATCATGTAAATTTCTTTCCTGCAAGCCATGTGTGCAGGAAGGACATTTTCCTTGTGTATGGCCTGTCTTATGAAATCCAGCCTCTCTCTGCAGAGGTTCAACACATCCCCTGCTGATCCAATCAACAAAGCTCAACGCTTTCTGCTGATTGGAGAGTTCTAGCTCTTCTTGCCCAGGCACATGTTGGACCTCTGCAAAGAGACCAATGATTCCAAACAAAGAGAAGGGTCCTTCACTGCAGAATACTGGCAGGGGACAGGTCATTCTACTTAGGATGTGGTTGCTTTTTAAAGGAAACAAATGGTAAGACTTTGAATACCTTTCATTTTGGAATGTATTTAGCTTATTTTAACTGAACGTTCAATTGGGCTTTAAAGTGGAAGTAAACATTAAACTAGTAAACCTTCCAGCAGAAAGGATCTTTTGGTTGAAGAGAATTTATAAATCTCTTCTGCCACAAATCTTCTTTATTTAAGTGTTAGCAATTTTTGTTGAGCACTTGCCAACCAGCCGCCGCCATTGTGGCAGGTCGACTCCCGCAAATCACCGTAGGTGTACGTTGGCTCTTTTAAGAGCTATAGCAGCTGCAGGGAGCTGATGCGCATGGCCAGAGGCCGCGATATCCACCAGCCACCAGCGATCGCTCCACAGAGAGCCAGAATGGGGATCTGTCAATGTAAACAAACAGATCCCCTTTCTGACAGGGGAGTAAAGAGTGATCGTCTGTTCCTAGTGATCAGGAACAGCGATCTCTTTCCTCCTCCAGTCAGTACACATGCACACAGTTATAAACACCTCCTAGGGAACACATTTAACCCCTTGATCAACACTAGTGTTAACCCCTAATCTGCCAGTGTCATTTATACCATAATCAGTGCATTTTTATAGCAATGACCACTGTATCCACTGTATATGTCATTGGTCCCAAAAAAGGGTCAAATGTGCCCGTCTGTCTGCCGCATTTCGTAGTCCCACTAAAAATTGCTGATCACCGCCATTACTAGTAAAAAAAGGATAAAAAAATATGCTTAATTCGATTTTTTTTAACAAAAATATGTAGAAGAATAAATATTGGCCTAAACTGATGAAAACATTTTTTTGTTTTTTTGGGGGATATTTATTATATCAAAAATTAAAAAATATTGTTTTTTTTTTTGTTTTGTTTTTTTTAATCGTCAGCCTTTTTTTGTTTATGGCGCAAAAAATAGGTGATCAAATGCCACAAAAAGAAAGCTCTATTTGTGGGGAAAAATTTTTGTTCAGGTACAGCTTTACACGACTGCGCAATTGTCAGTTAAAGCGACGCAATGCCATATCGCAAAAAATGGCCTGTCTTAATGGGAAAAATCTTCCGGTCCTTAAGTGGTTAATCTATATGATGACTGCCGCACATGCACAGTACAATGTACAGCCCCATTCCTGGGATCTTACAGATGCTGTGAATGGAGTCGGGCACCAAGATAATGTAAATGCAGTTCACATGTTACATTATTACTTCCTGCCCAGTGGGCAAAGCAAGAATACAGCAGACTCAGAAGAAGAACAGGAAAATAATATGGCACCAGTGGTCTGCTGGAGCTCAGACCTCAGGTCCTTCGAGGAGAGTAGACCCAAAAGTAAGTATACGCTACATGCATATTATGGCAAATGCTGGCTGCTCCCTCCACAATATAATTTCTTTAAAGTGACATGGCAGGTAAGAATTCTGCACTTTAAGGAGGAAGGGTACAAAAAGATACCCCCTTAATGGGACTTTAACTGTACCACCAATACCACCAACATTGAACCCTGGGTTTGGGACATTAATGAGAGTATTAGTGGTTCTCTGTATAGATGTCTTTTCTATGTATATTTGTTTGATTGTATTTTATTGGAGATACTTGGTGTCTGGGTGTCCTTTTTATTTTTTGTAAAACAAATTTAAATAAAAGATTTTATCTTCAATGTTGGTGGTATTGGTGGTCCAGTTAAAGTCCCATTAAGGGGGTATCTTTTTGTACATTTGATGTAGGGATAGGAGCGCCATGCCATATTGTCCGACACAGCGACAGCCCCGTACTTGTTTGTCTTTTTAAGGAGGAAGGGGGAGATTAATAGGAAAGGGTACCACCAAGTATGTGGGGTGTTCATTACATAATTTATGAAGTGCCATATTTCTGTAACAGTGTGCACCCAGTGTAATAAAAACTGTAATTAAAAAAAACCCAGTGTAATAAAGTCAGAAAGGCCCTTCATATATAAAAACTTCAGTTTGGTTCTAAATTACATAACATTACCAACTGGTCCAATGACCCTGGTGCTACCACTGTCCAGCAATCTCTTACACAGCACATTGTACATCCCTGGGTTATTCACAGCATAGAACAAGCTCCATTATACACAAACAGTTGACCATCAGCCAAATGGAACAGTTCCAATGAGTAATTGTAAGCATAATCACAAAGAGAAATATGTATTCTTCACATTGATAATTAAGTAGAGAATTCAGCTTTGATGTTGCCTATCCATGTTTGCCGTACCTGCACAACACGCATGTCTAGGCCCGTCTCTGAGGACAGCTGCTCCCTCACATGCCGGGCTGGTTTTGGTGAGTTCTTGTAGGCATTCTTTAATGTCTCCAGCTGTTTGGCCGTTATTGTGGTACGAGGCCTCTTTGCGCCTCCCTCTGAGTCATCTGGATAAAAGAAGACCACATTGCAAATTCAGCATCTTAGGTAAAACTTAATTTTTAGTTTTAGATTTAATGTTGTGTATAAATATGTAAAGGTTTCACAACAGCAGAATGGAAAGCTTAAAATTCAGCCAGGGAGCATTTTCTTTCAAGATCTAGTTGACCTCCTCTCCAGTAATCAAGTAAAACTGTTATTTTGATGCCTCCGTATGCCACAAATGGCATATTTTTACAAATGCTAAAATGCACATTTTCTTTTTAAATGAAACCTCACTTAAACCCCCAAAACATTATTCATTTTCTGAAAGCAGAAGAACCATAAAATATAAAGATGCTAGTTCCTTTTTTGTTATATCTTATCATGTTGGCGCAACTGTTTATCATCTATATTTTTAGCAAAAATACACTCACATTATTGTTAATGCACACAAACAACATAACATCTCCACATTTTCTATAAAACAAAAAAGATGAGACAGATTTATGTAAATATAGATACCAAACATGTCAGGACTCAAATTTGTAGGTGGATGCAAAATGGTAACTTCGATGATCAAAATTTTTCATAGGTAACACTTTATTAACCTTTATAACTCATCGGTATGGAGTTAACCACAGATAATGGCCTTGGAATCATTCCTCTCACTTTGGCGTGCACAACATTACCTAATTCTTGGGGTGGAGTCCTGACCTCAACCTGATAGAACACCTTGGGGATGAATTGGAGCGGAGACTGCGAGCCAGGCCTTCTCATCTAATATCAGTGCCTGACCTCACAAATGCACTTCTGGAAGAATGGTCAAACATTCTCATAGACACACTCCTAAACCTTGTGAACAGCCTTCCCAGAAGAGTTGAAGCTGTTATAGCTGCAAAAGGTAGGCCAACTCTATATTGAACCCTAAGGACGAAGACTGGGATGCCATTAAAGTTCATGTGCATGTAAAGGCAGGTGTCCAAATACTTTTGGCAATATAGTGTATATGGAGTGACAAGTTCTCTTTACAGAGACATCAAAAGCCCCTTGAACTACTCTGCACTTCTCCCAACCAACTGAGGACAAATAGTGCTTGATCGCCTGTTTCCTCTACTGCACTAGCTGCAATCTGACAACTCTGAACCTGGAAGTAGTAGTTAGAGTTGAGCGCTTCTGGGTTCATTGCTCCTAGTGGAGATTGAGAAATTAATGGTTCTCATCTCCTCGCCACTCTCCATTCTGACATCGCCAATAGACATCCTGGTCTCACAGCCCAGAACACATACATGGGGTATGGGGGAACACCATTTACAGCTAATAGAGGTGATTAAATGAAATCACTTCCATTGCAGAGTCTGAAGCCAGCTCTACAACATGTATATAAAATGCATCTGTTAGTGAAGCTGCAAGTTTGTTACATCCTGATACTGATGCATTATAAAATATATGGCAGCCTCAGTAAAAGGGTGAAAGGATGTTTAAATCCAAGAACAAAAATGAAATATATGGGAGCCTAGCAATCTTTGAATGTGGTGACTGCATTTTTTTTTTTCAGGCTAAGAACATTTTCAGCAAGTAAAGAAAAAAAACCTGTTGATCTTGAAAGGAATGCACTGTCCTTTTCACTTACAGTACTGTGAGCTGAACTGAAAGTACAAATATTCTTGTCCGCCTTCCAAGCTATCTTTTGTAAACTACTAATTCCCCTATTTCCCCCATGTAATAAAGATGAATAGCAAACAACATATTGGAAGTCCAGATCAGGAGAGCAGCCTTGGTTACAACCATCCACCCAGGGACAGTGTGTTATTTTTAGGATAACCAGGTCACCAGAAAGTTAAGGAAAAAAAGCCTTTAAAGAAAACTAACACAGCCATCACAAGGACTCAAAAGTTGCAATATTTATTAAATTTTTTTGGGTGTGTAAAAATTCCCGAGATTTCTCTCTTACATGCAAAAATTATTGTTTTTTTGCCACAAAAATACCCAAACCCCAAACATTAGATATACAGTATATATATACTGTAAACTGTATATATATCATTATATAGATATAGAATTTTTTTTATTTGTTTTATTTATTTTTTTACACTGTCCCTTTCATTTATTTTTTTTAAAATCACTTTTATTCCTATCACAAGAAATGTAAACATCCATTGTGATAGAAATAAGACAAATAGGTCCTCTTTATGGAGGCATCTTGGGTCTATAAAACCCAGATATCTCCTCTATCCTGGAAAGCATGAGATAAAAAACAAAACAAAAAACATTGCTCTCTGATTTTCAGAAAAAAAAGAAAAAGGCAGTGTTTACATCTGCCAGAGGCAGAGGTGGTGTCATGATATCGCTTCCAACCTTCAAGGATCATAGAGATGGCCAGTGACTATCTGGTCTTTGGCCAGCTCTGTGGTAACCTGGCATCGCTGCCGCATCAGATCCCGGGCTCTCCCTTGTGAGAGGCACCGATGGGTGGCAGGAGGAGGGGGACATCCCCTCCCACTGCCTGTAAAAGTAATCCAGCATCTAATCAGTCACTAGGATGGCTTTTACATTAGAGGGAATCGCCGGCTGAAAAGACAGCTGCAGGCATCATTCAGATATCTTTACTTCAAGTCCAGGATGTCATATGATGTCCTACGGGTGGGAAGTGGTTAAATATGAATTTGAGGTATGTTTTTACACAGTTAAATTTGGTCCACCTTGGGCCAATGTAACTATGTATATCATATCTGGCCAATGCCCCTGGAAGCTGGAAATCACTGAAGTAGCAGCATTCACTTGCTTCTAGGTCCTGTGCTAAATGGCCAGCCTGCTGAATTGGAAACACAGGAGGTTGGACACTCGGCACTGCTGCCATTCAAAGAATGCTTTGCATTTTCTGAATAAATTCAAAGCATTCTCTGATTGGAGAAGGTGAAGAGATGGGATGGCGATGTCATATATACTTTTCCTCTTTGGTTTAGTATTACATTTAAGGCGTATCTATGGTAAAAAAATAAAAAATAAAAAATGATGTAGGAGAATTACTCATTAAGCCGCAGAGTAGACTGAATAGAACAGGAGCATTTGTAGCATGGTGCAACACTCAAAAGGCACTAAGGCAAAAGACAATCAGGCAACTAGAATTTTCCAAGATGAGTTCAGCATTTTCAGCCCCCATAATATTTTTAGTATAGGTTTTCTTTTATTTTCAATGTTGCCTGGAATGCATCTTTCATTAAGATTGGTCCTATATGTGTATTTTAAAAAACATGTTTTATTCAAAAGTAGAATTTCAGTCAAAACGTTCCTAATTTATATTGTGTAAAGTTAGAACCTCTGTCAAGTTCTCATCATTGTCTACAGTGCTTTAAAAAAGTTTCCATAACCCTTGATATTTTTCACATTTTGTCATGTTACAATCAAAAATGTAAATATTTTAGTATTTTATTGGGATTTTATGTGGTCAACACAAAGTGGCACATAAACACAAAGTGGCACATAATTATGAAGTGGAAGGAAAATGATAAATGGTTTTCAACTTCTTTTTACAAATAAGTATGTGAAAAATGGGGCATGCATTTGTATTCAGCCCCCTTTACTCTGATACCCCTAACTAAAATCGAATGGAACCAATTGCCTTCAGAAGTCACCTAATTAGTAAATAGAGTCCACTGTTGTTAGAGAACCTTATTGAACAAACCTCATCATGAAGGCCAAGGAACACATCAGACAGGTCAGGGATAAAATTGTAGAGAAGTTTAAAACAGGGTTAGGTTATAAAAAAATATCCCAAGCTTTGAACATCTCACAGAGCACTGTTCAATCCATCATCCGAAAATGGAAAGAGTATGGCACAACTGCAAACCTACCAAGACATAGCCGTCCACCTAAACTGACAGGCCGGGCAAGGAGAGCATTAATCAGAGAAGCAGCGAAGAGGCCCATGGGAACTCTGGAGGAGCTGCAGAGATCCTCAGCTCAGGTGGGAGAATCTGTCCCCAGGACAACTATTAGTCGTGCACTTCACAAATCTGGCCTTTACGGAGGAGTGGCAAGAAGAAAGCCATTGTTGAAAGAAAGCTATAAGAATTTCCATTTGCAGTTTGCGAGAAAACATGTGGGGGACACAGCAAACACGTGGAAGAAGGTGCTCTGGTCAGATGAGACCAATATTTAACTTTTTATTCTAAAAGCAAAACGTTATGTGTGGCAGAAAACTAACACTACACATCACCCTGAACACACCAGCATCATCATGTTGTGGGGATGCTTTTCTTCAGCAGGGACAGGGAAGCAGGTCAGAGTTGATGGCAGGATGGATGGAGCCAAATATAGGGCAATCTTAGAGGAAAACCTGTTAGAGTCTGCAAAAGACTTGAGACCGGGGAGGAGGTTCACCTTCCAGCAGGACAACAACCCTAAACACACAACCAGAGCTACAATGGTTTAGATCAAAGCAAATTCATGTGTTAGAATGGCCCAGTCAAAGTTCAGATCTAAATCCAATTGAGACTCTGGCAGGATTTGAAAATTGCACAGACACTCTTCATCCAATCTGACAAAGCTTGAGCTATTTTGCAAAGAAGAATGGGCAACTATTTCACTAGATGTGCAAAGCTGGTAGAGACATATCCAAAATAACTTGCAGCTGTAAATGCATGGAAAGGTGGTTCTATAAAGTATTGACTCGGGGGGACTGAATACAAATGCACGCTACACTTTTCAGATATTTATTTGTAAAACATTTTGAAATAATTATCATACATTTTTGGTTTTATGACAAAATGTGGAAAATTTCAATGGGTATGAATACTTTTGAAAGGCACTGTATGTCCTCTTGGGAGACCTACTTTCACAATATATCCTGTTGGCTATTGTCACTAAGACATCAATGGTAAATCCAAAAATGTTGTCACCATAACAGGAGGTGAGGATAAAGCCCCATTGAACACTAGGTGTATGAGGCCTAACTCTTTTAATGTTTAATTTTTTTTCCAGTCATAACTGTTAAAGGTGTGATCTCCATTCACATACATTTGCATATGGAAGTTCCAGATTAAAGGTGATAGTGGGTATGGTTAGTGATCAAAATATTGATCAAAAGAGGAGAGATTGTAAAGGAAATTTGTACATTTTGTATAAAATTGTGTTCTATTGCTTTGGCTATGTGTTGTACCCTGCACTCATTGCGCGCAAAGGCATTAATAATGATTTGATTCTTTCAAGTCCTGATTAGAATTTAGCCTGCCTTTGTTACGCCCCTCGTTACCATAAAAGTACAATTGTAATATTAATGTGATACCTACGTAGTCATGCGTATAAAAAAATTCTATTGCGTCGAATAAACAGAACTGTTATTTTGGAAAGATGCTGAGTGTATGTTTTTGTGTCTGTTCCCTACTGTAGTAGTTATTATTAATTTGGAACCATGAATGAATCTGGGGATAGGAGTTGCCTATCTATAAAATTTCCAGTACAGCACTATAATAATCCTATATAATGAATGTTCTAAACCTGTGGTCTCCAAACTGTAGCCCACGGCCGGATGCAGCTCTTTGCTTGCATTTATCCAGCCCTTGGAGCACTATTCCTCCCACTGATCTGAGGCACTAGTTCTCCTACTGACAACAATGATGAGGTACTAATCCTTCCACTAACACTAACAGTGGGGTATAATACCTCCCACTGACGCCAACGATAGGGTACTATTCCTCCCACTGACACCAACAGTGGGGTACTATTCCTTTCACTGATGCCAACGATGGGGTACTTTTCCCCGCACTGACGCCAACGATGGGGTACCATTCCTCCCACTGATGCCAAAAGTGGGGTACTATTCCTCTCACTGACACCAACAATGGGGTACTATTCCTCTCACTGACACCAACAATGGGGTACTATTCCTCCCACTGATGCCAACAATGGTGAACTATTCCTCCCATTGACGCCAATGATGGGGTACTATTCCTCCCACTGATGCCAACAATGGTGAACTATTCCTCCCACTGACGCCAACGATGGGGTACTAATCCTCCCATTGACGCCAATGATGGGGTACTATTCCTCCCACTGATGCCAACAATGGGGTACTATTCCTCCCATTGATGCCAACGATGGTGAATTATTTCTCCCACTGACACCAAAAAGTGACACTATTCATGGCCACAGTTAGGTACCCCTTAAATTCTGAAGGACAGTTAACTGGCCTTTTGGTTACAAAGTTTGGAGACACCTGTGCTAAACAATCAATGGAAATATGTTCACACATTTATTAAAGCAATCACATTACCGTTAGTGCAAATGCAAAGTTTCAGAGTCATGTAGGACATCCTCATTACGGATGAGATTAGTACAAGGTGCATGGAGTTTGGGTATCTCAAAAATTGCTTTAATAAATGTTTGGATTATATGTTATGGATGCTTGGTTTGCAAGTGACTATGGTGACCCCAGTTACCCAGCTGGTTGTGCTACAATGCCCTCCTTACCTAGGCTCTTCCCAGAAAGGAGTGTGACACATTTGGTTGGAGCTCTGCATTGATTTAAAATGTTTCTCATTGTACAGTATAAGAGACATGGAAGATATAGGCAGACACTTCATACAGGAACAGGATTTCTATGACATGATATCAATGATGTCATGAAAATCTAACAACATTATATTTTGGTTCAATAAAAACAGCTCAGCTTTAGTTTAATACATCGCTGTATGCTCTATAGAGAATACACCAAAAATCCAAGCAAAAATAAAAGATGATTCATACAACAAATCTAAAGAAATGTACTAACATTGATAAATGAGTTGCTTAAAGACTGGAGTCTGTACTGTAAATTAGAAAATAAAACCGGACATTATAAGCATTAATGATTTTCGTAATTTAACTTAATGCAAGATAAAAAATTGACCATTGAGAAAATTTTTAAAAGTATTACAAACTAGTCACAATATAATGTTTCATTTAAATGACTGCAATTATTCAGACTAACCACAAGGCCACCTGACCATTCCAAGTCTAGATCTATTCATCAGTATTAAATAAAACTAAAGACTTAAAGGAAAACGCTACTTTCAATAACAAAAAAAATTATACAATCTTTAAAATTGCTATAAAAGCCATTTTGTACTTTAGCATTAAAGCCCGTCTCCAGCCCAAACTTGTTTTTGTAGTTTTTGAGTGATTAGCAACAAACATTGCAGTTATTCTAGCCCTTCTCTACCCTGAAAAAAACAAACTGCCTTTGTTGCAGTCTCTGTCCCCATCAAAGATACACTATATTATCAAAAGTATTGGGACGCCTGCCTTTAAGTGCACATAAACTTTAATGGCATCCCAGTCTTACTCTGTAGGGTTCAATATTGAGTTGGCCCACCCTTTGCAGCTATAACTCTTCTGGGAAGGCTTTGCACCAAGTTTAGGAATGTGTCTATTGGGAATGTTTGACCATTTCTCGTTGAAGCGCATCTGTGAGGCCAGGCACTGATCTTGTATGAGAAGGCTTGGCTTGCAGTCTCCACTCTAATTCATCCCAAAGGTGTTCTATCGGGTTGAGGTCAGGATTCTGTGCAGGCCAATCAGGTTTCTACACCACAAACTTTCTCACCCATATCTTTATGGACCTTGCTTTGTACATTGGTCCAATTCATTTGGTGGAGGGGTGCATTATGGCGTGGGGCTGTTTTCCAGGGATTGGGCTTCTCCCCTTAGTTCCAGTGAAGCGAACTCTTAAGGTGTCAGAATGGCAAGAGATTTTAGACCATTTCATGCTGCCAACTTTTTGGGAATGGGGATGGCCCCTTCCAGTTCCAACATGACTGTGCACCAGTGCACAAAGCAAGGTCCATAAATTCATGGATGAGGGAGTTTGGGATGGAGGAACTTGACTGACCTGCACAGAGTCCTGACCTCAACCTGACAAAACACCTTTGGGATGAATTAGAGTGGAGCCTGTGAGTCAGGCCTTCTTGTCCACATCAGTGCCTGACCTCACAAATGCGCTTCTGGAACAATGGTCAAACATTCCCATAGACACATTCCTAAACCTTGTGGACAGTTTTCCAGAAGAGTTGAAATGGTTATAGCTGCAAAGGGTGGGCTAACTTAACATTGAACCCTACAGACTAAGACTAGGATGCTATTAAAGTTCATGTGTAAAGGCAGACGCCCCAATACTTTTGGTAATATAGTCTATATGTTGCCATTTCCTGTCCTTGTAACCCATTGTTACTGATACAGGTAAACCTTCTCCACTGGGAAACACAGCAATTAAAATCTGACAGATGTTTTCAACCTTACCCACTCTGACAAACCTATAAAAAATGTACTTGGGTTTGGCCTACTTTGATCTGTAGCAAGCTGTAATTGTTTTAATAAATCCAGCTATCCAGCTATGGCTTTTGTAACATAAGAGTGGGTATGTCCGGTGCTCTATTTTTATACACGTCAAGAAATGCTATTTCTTGCTTGTGTGAATTGGTTGGGTGGTTTTCCAAGCAGCCCTTCTCTGATAACAATACTGGGACCGAAAATATCAATTTAGCAGGCAAGTCCCCTTCTTCATCAACAGTCAGGAATATGGAACTGACTTTTTTAACACAGCAGTTAATGTTAGCCTAGTAAACAAGTAGCTAGGAACTTTAGCTGTTAACTGGAATTAGTAATATAAAATGTATGCATTTATATTTAACCAAATAAAAACTGAAAAATATGTATAAAAATATTATCAATTCATTCTAAACATAAATAAACGTAGAAAACAAATACAAAACACTATACATTCTCTTTTTTTATGAAGCCACTGCAGTGCATTGACATGGTTTGTACAGATATTTGTCCTCATGTATTAAAATATTTCTGAAAATATTATATCGGTTTATGTTGACCTTAGTCAACCCGATTCTCACTTTCTACTTTCATACTGCAACAAGAGAATGCAATTGCTTATCTTAGAAAACGGTAAACTACTTAATGTTTATAACTTGCTTTAAAATAGAGGGCCGTGTTCTCATCTGTATCCTTGCCAGTCACTATCCAGTAGAAGAGTTTAAGTAGGTCCTCACCATTCTGCTTCGCAGTCTCATAATCCTCTTTGCAAACCAGCCGACCATCCTCCATGAGGTAGAACTCATCACCAGTAGCCAGTTGTCGACTACAAATAACGCAAGAAAAGCAGTGCAGGTGATATACAAAGTCCTGGGCTTTCCGTACCACTTGAGTTGGAGGGATTCCTTGCTGACATGCTGTACACTTGGTGCCAAATCTCCTGGAAAATACAGAAATTAGGCTGTAACACTGGGCAGGTATAGTCAGTATGCTGAATTATTGAGAAACAATAGATAGATAACATGCTTTTATCAATCACAGTGTAAGCATTGCATTATAGCATGGGGAGTACAGCGGCTTGGTGGTTAGCACATCTGCCTTTCGGTATTGGTTCCGCAGGTTAAATTCTGGTCAGGACTCTATCTGCAAATAGTTTGCATATTCTCCCTGTGCTTGCAGTCTTAGTATGTGTGTGTGTGTATTTATGTGAAATAGGGGCCTTAGATTGTGAGCTCCTCAAGGGCAGACACTGATGTGAATGTACAGTATGCTAAGTACTGTGCAAATTGTCAGTGTTATAAATGCATAATTGCATATCATAAATCAATACATGCACATCCATTTGATTCTCTTTTCTGGACCTAGATGTCATCTCTGACCTATGAAGACATTATGCTGTAAACTAGTTAGCAGAAAAATTCAGTTAGTATAAAGCCGGGCACACACGGGCCCAATGTTGGTAGACAACAGCTGGTTAAAAAAACAAACATCTGACATTCGGCCCGTGTGTATGTTGGACGTGCATGCTGGAAAACCAGCATCCGTCTGACTCCCGATCAGCGCTTTCAGCCAATGTCAGAGAGAGCTAATTTGAGTGTTTTCCCTGTCAGAATGCAACAGCTCATCAGGGGAGATCACTGAACTAACCTTGCATGGTTAATACAGCAGCTCCGACCGGAGCTGACAGTTTTTTTTTTCGTTCAACCCACTGGTGTACCTGGCTTTAGGCTGGCCATAGATGTAATGAATTTCTTTCCTGCCAACCAGTGTTGACAGGGGAATCCCTCTTGCCAGAGCCATTGTGTGTTTTCCCGGCAGGGGGGAGGGGGAAGCCATCCCCACCAGGACACACAGTGATTATTGCTAGTGGCTGTGGCAGCCACTGGCAATAATTGCATGTAAAATGGAAGGATCGATCACTTTGGGTACATTCAGCCTGCCCATATATGGTTAGAATCTTGGCCAGTTCCTGCTGAACCAGCCAAGATTTGAACTGTCTATGGCTGGCTTAAGATCACACTTGTGTTTCCAAAGCTCTGGTCAGGTATATAGCATCATCCCAACCTTCCTAATGTGAATCGTAAATCATAAAAAGTTCCCACCTACATGGCTACAACATTGCTTTAGCTGTACTACATCCTACTGCACCTACCGTCTCCTTCAAAATTTCAACCACAAATTAACAATATTTTTTGCCTCCCCACAGGTTACTTGCATACATTCCAAAATGGCAAGTGCTCTACTTTCTCTGAGGATGTGTGTTCTTTCAGTCGGTTGTCACTTGACCATTCTTTCTCAAAGACCACCGATCGCTCAGCTCTCGGTCCTCAGCCTGCAGAGAGCTAGTAACTGTCATTCGCTCTCTGCTCTGCCCCTCCAGCGCTTACAGGTGTCCTGGGCTGTGGAGGGGGTGGGAACAGCTGGCAGCCTGCTGAGATGCATCGCTAGTTGACAGACAGGCATCTGGGTGGATCCTGACACTAAAGTCGGGATTGATCCAGGAGCCTCGACCGGCAGAGTGATGTCAGCAGACAGCGGGCTTCAGGCCACTGTTGGCTGAAAATGGGCCACAGGAGTGCAGAACAAAGTATACTCCTGTGACCAATAGGAGACCTATAGCCAAAAAGTGCTTTGGCCATACTTCTCATTTAAGGATGTTGCCATCACCAACATGGCCACTTTAAGAGAGGAAATGTTCCAAAGATGAGGGCTTCTCTCCAAGACTTAAATTGGGGGTATTGTCATCGAAGAACACAGAACAGATATGGGAATGCTTCAAATCAACTATGTGCGAACACACTGTAAAATATATTCCCATAAACAATATGTTTAAAAGGCTAAACATATGTTTAAAAGGGTATAAATAATAATAAAAGAGTATTTAAAAATGTTAACCACCAAGGAACACTATCATCACTTAAATGATACAAAGAATATAACACAATATATAAAATAGAAATCAAGGCCACAAAAATTCAAAACAAATGACAGGTTGCAAAGAAAGGTAATACACACCCCCAAAAAATCTTCAAATGTATTAACAGTAAAAAGGTCAGGTCTCAGTATGTAGGCCGTTTACTAAATGAATTAGAGTTGATGACTGGGGACGGCAAATTTAATAAATGATTAACTAAAAAGAAAAGCCAGGTTCTAGGTAGTAGCAATTGGACCAATATTTTATGAAGAGCTAGGTGCCGAGCCATGTGTAGGGGTAGTTCTCCAGCAGCACATACAAAGGAGCATGGGCAAGCTCAAGTCCATGGGGATAGTACTGACACAACCCCAAATGATCCACAATGACTCAAAATTGATATGGTCCAGAAATATTTAGACAGAATATGGAAGAATAAAGCATCTGAACCAGTTGGCAGACACCCACGTGTCTGAAAAGAATTGAGCTCTGCTATTTCAAAGCCATCATTTCTAATTTATTAGGGACTCCTAAATTACTGGAATATTACCACTGGCGTAAGGCCAATGTGGTGCCTATATTTAAAATAGGATCAACATTTTTACCAAGTAATTACCGACTGGTTGGTTTAACTTCTATAGTTGGGAAGATACTGTGGAGTTTATTAGAGACCTCATGATTGGGTTTCCTTGATTAAAAAAATATATATTTTAAGCAATAGTCAGCATGGCTTCACAAAAGATAGACATTGTCAAACATATATAATTTCTTTTTATGAGGCGCTAAGTAATATCAATATTAAAAGGAGGTAAGGTAAACCTTAGATAAAGGAGTGGCTGTGGATATACTTTACTTGGATTTTGCATAAGCATTTGACACAGTTCCCCACACACAGCTAATGTGTAATTTAAAGTCTTCATGCTTGGAAAATTCACTTTGCAAATGGATAGAAAACTGGCTAAAAGACTGAATTCAGAGAGTAGTGATTCATGATTAATACTCAGAATGGTTTAAATGGTTTTAGTGGTGTACCCCAAGGTTCATAGATGGGACCCTTATGTTTCAATTATTATACTATTTTTAAATATTTACAAATTATAAAGTGTTTGGAATTAAAAAAGACCATTTCAGTCTTTGCAGATGACACCAAGCTATTCAGTCGAATAACATCCTTACAGGATGTCTCCAACTTACAAGCCGACCTCAATGCACTGATTAATTGGGTGACTATGTAGCAAATGAGGTTTAAGGTTGATCTAAAGTTATGCACTGGGGGGCTAAAAATATGCATTCATCATACATACTAGAAGAAGAACAACTGGAGGAATCAATGGTGGAGAAGGATCTGGGTGTTCTTGTAGATTATAAGCTTAATAAAGCACGCAATGCCAAACTGTAGTTTCTAAAAGAAGTAAAATCCTCTCTTGTATTAAAAGAGGTATAGACTAAAGAGAGATATAATTTTGCTCTTGTACAAATCATTAGTAAGGTCTCATCTAGAATATGTAGTTCAGTTTAGTTTTGGGCACCAGTTCAGAAAAAGGATATTGGAGAACTGGGGAAAGTGCAGAGAAGGGCAACCAAACTGAGAAGAGGCATGGAGGAACTCAGCTACGAGAAAAGATTAGAGGAACTGAATGTATCTTCTGTTGAGGAGATTAAGAGGGTATCTGATCAACATATATAAATATAGTGGTCCATATAGTGAACTTGTGGTATTGGTTTTATTAAAGGAAAATAAATGTAGCCTTCTATACAAAAAAGGCTTCATCACAGCAAGAGCTGTGAAAATGTGGTTCTGGCCAGCTCAGTGGATTGTTTTTTTTTAAAAAGGCCTCATTCCTAAATACACAAAATAGAACTGAAAGGAAGATTTAAAAAAATGCATTTTGACATGATTTGTTGATGGAAGTCGGCAGAACTTCACCTTATTCGGTAAACTAAGGGAAACTCTCATCCACAGTGAAAATTCCCTTACTAAATGAACAGCATGTTTGTCTTTGGTAAATTAACCCCTAGAGGTCTGCACGTTTAACATTAGTCCAGCATGTGTTCTTGCACAATTTAATTCTACACATTCTGTAAATCCCAAACGTTACTGAGATCCAAGGCCTAGTGTCACCAGTGGTACATAGCCCACACCAGCAGAAAAAAACGCTAAGAAGGACTAATGATAAGGCTAAACTATGCAAGGAGGATGAGGATTACAAAAGAATATAAAAATATACATTAATGACATCAGCTATAGAAAACATAATACAATTAAGAAAATGTGTCCTATTAATATAGCAACCACATTCAGCGTCATCATGTTGACCATCTTTAGGGTCCTTTCTGTTTGTTTCATCAGTTCAGTCACATTTTTTTTTAAATGTTTCTCAGCAGCTTTTTATCAATTTCCTATCAGTTTGTTATCAGTTTCTTAGCAGTTTCCTATCAGTTTCTTATCAGCTTCTCATCGGGTTCTTATCAGTTTTACATCAGTTTTTTTACATCCACTACCAATGCAAAATCGGATGCAAAAGGGACCTTTGTCTGTTTACATCTGTTTTTCATTTGTTACGTTTTTTTAACTGAAAAAAAAAATTGTTAATGGAACACCCATGTGAAAGGGGCCTTAACCATATTGTATGCTGCATATTATATTAATCCCTTTACAAATTTTTTGTTATGTGCTGCTACACAGACATAAGTACATGATGTTATTGATCAAGGTTATTTGGTGGATGCCCCTTAAAAAATGCTGTGTTTCATTATTATCATTATGCCAAATTTGGGTCTACCATCGAACAGGTGCAGTGGGAACCAAGATTCAATCAAGTGATTATTTTCTAGTCCAGATGTTGTCAGGGCTGAGCTCAGCCCTTTCTCCTCTGGGCTGGCCGCTTAGCTGTCGGCTAATTACCAGCTCCTATCTCTCCACAGTGACTCACCTGTTGATGATATCCTGCTCATCAGTCCTGCCTACTTAAGCCGTTCAGTCCAGATGATCTCTGCCTTCGCCTTGGTCACATCTCTAGAGATGTTCTCCTGTGTTCCTGTTAAAGATTTGCTTGGCTGACATTCCTTCTGGCTCCAGACCCCGCTTTCTGTTTGTTCTACTATGCTGTTCTCTGGCTCCCTGACATTTTGGCTTGTCTGACTATCCATTCCAGTTCCTGAACTTTGGCTATGTTTTGAATACGTTTACTCTGTTTACCTTTTTATTATTATTAAACAAGTGTGATTTAACTGTACTTCTGTCTCAGTCTAATTCATGGTTTCTGACAGAAGTAATGTCTGAGAGCCTACTACAAATACTGTTAAGCTGGGTACACAGGGGCCGAAAATTGACTGAGAGCAGTCTGTTCGGCAGGAACCAGCCAACTTTCGGCTTAAGTGTACAGCTCCTCTTCCAACAGAGGCTGGTCTCACGACCAGCTTCTGACGAACGAGCATGGTGAAAAACCATGGGCTGCAAGCACTGATCATTATCTGGCGGGGGGGGGGGGCAGACCCCCTGTCAGAAGACAATAGCTCAACAAGGAGATCACTGCACTAACATCGGACCTGTTAGTATGGCGATCTGTACGTTTTTTTTTCGTTCAGTCCGCTAGGTTGAAAGAAAAAAAACTTCCCGTGTCTACCCAACATTACTGGTATACAAAACAAAGTGTCCTGTAAAAAGCTCTAATACACCATACAACCAAAAGTGCAACACAAATTGAGAACTAAACTGAAGTCCTAATTATAATGTTAAGGTCTGTACTGTGAACTGGCAATTTGCCATATGGACATTGTTCTCTACACCACAAGAATATTCTAGAGAAAAATCACTATAAAGGAGACACTTAACAGAGACAACCAGAGTAACACAATATCTTAAAATCCATGCAGATTTGTCCCCTGAGAAGTGTTCACCCATTACACAAAAGGGCAAACAAATAACTGAGCATTCCAAACAATTAATCAAATACTTTCACTTAGTGTAGGTTGGATCTGGCTGGAGGCCATCTAGAAAACATTTACACCAATTAAGACAAAATCATATTGCCTAGCCAGCAATGCCAAATGTTATGTATACAGTCTGGTTGGATCCCACCCCATCATTTAAAAGGAGGTTGTGGAGATAATCACATTTACAGGATCAAGTGTATTTCAAGTGTCTGAAATGAAAAAGTCTATTTAGTAATAGGAATCAGATTTTCCTTTCTTCTCCCAGCCCACTCAAGCAAAATGACAGATTTGATATGGTTTGACATTGGTTGCAAAATTCAATATCTAGACACTTCTTTTACAGACATTCAACTAAGAAAGTAAATCTGGGTATGGACAAATAACGTTTGACTGGTTCAGCAGAGATGAATGTTGATCTGTGTGTTGCCTATCTGCTTTGACAGAAGTCAATTGTTAGATTGACTTCACTTGAAGGGACAGGCTGGAAAACTTTTTCTGATCATCAACTGTTGAGCAGTGTATTCTGAGAGCAGCAGGAGCTACTTTCAGAATACCAGTCCTGGCTTGGGGTTCCTCATCCACGATGCTTGCATGGATGGAGGAATCTGGCTGAATTAAAAAAAAAACTGTCAATGCCCAGCTTAAGCCTGAGTTCACAAATATGCGGCCCTGGTTTCAGTGCGGGAGTCCACTGCGGATCTGTTCACTGGCTCAGGTGCGATTCAGGTATCAAATTTTTACCTGAAATCCCACCTGAACCAGACCCAAAATTGCACAGGATTCTTTTTAAAACCGCCCCGCAGTCACCCGACTGCATTGAGAAGGGCTCTGGCTCACATGTTATGCAAATTGGATGCCGTTCAAAACGCATCTGATTTGCATATATGGGAACCGAGTCTGAATTCTGGAAGCTAATACCAAAACAAGGAAGGCCTACTCTAGAGGACAGTATCAGACCATTACCCAGGGGTGGACTGACCATTCGGGCACTGACCGAGGGCCCCATGCCACTAAGGGGCCCCATCAGGGTTGCCAGCCTCAATAAAACCAGGGACAGTATGTAAAAATGTTTTTTTTTAAATCCCGTTTACAGCTGCCCCGCCTCTCCAGTACCCTTTCATTCTTTTTTCTTTGTATTCTGTGTGTGTATACTGTATGTGTGTGTGTGTATACTGTGTGGCCCCATGATCTATTGCCTGGGGGCCCCATAATCTATTGCCTGGGGGCCCCATAATCTCCTATTTCCCAGGGGCTCCATAATCTTTTCCTATTGCCCGGGGGCCCCATAATCTCTTATTGCCCGGGGGCCCCATGAGTTGTTAGTCCGCCCCTGCCATTACCGCTAGAGTTCGGAAGGAGCGCAGGGCAGAACTTACCAGAGTGGAAGCTGAGGCGACTAGACAGGAGGCCCTATATATCAGAACCCGGGAGCCCCAATATTATGACGGCTTACAATCTCTGACTAAGGAGGTCCTTCTCCTAACGACAGCCCTGACGCAAAAGAAAATGCTTCAAACACCACGCAGGTGGTGGCGGACACTTTAACAGAGATATATGGAATTGATATGCCAACGGATCCTTTGATCCTACTGAGTTATCTTCAGGACATAGAGGGGGACAGATATACCAAACTATGCATCACTTTCACCTTATTTTATGCCAGGAGAGAAATCTTGCTATGGTGGAAGGGGAAGGAGCTTCCTTTGAGAAGCTCTTGGCAAAACACGATTAATAAGGTGTTACCACTGTACAAAATCACATATGAGAACAGGAACTGCCCGGCAAAGTTTGACAAAATCTGGTGAAACTGGATTGACGCATGTGGCTGAGTCCCGTCAATTTACGAAGACACCAAATACAGACATGCATGTATTCAGAGTTGGTGGCCCTGGGCCCTCCCCCCCTTTTCCTCTCCCCCCTTTTCCTCTCCCCCCTCTATACTTCCTAGTTGTTCACTTCCAGATATCAGGTGGTAATGCAGCCTCGCTGCTTCTAATCCTACTTCAATCCTGCTTCTGCATGTTTTGTACCCTTTCTTTGATGCTTTATTTGCTAAAAAAAAAAAGTATTTGCTGAGATAATTTCAGTCTTGTGCTATCACTGTGATGTTCATCATAACAAATCTTCACTGTTGAGTGCAGATCGAGTGTGAAGAGTTTTGACTAGCAACTTATGGTAGTGTAGTGGCTAAGTGGTAGCTCTTCTGCTTGGCAGCACTAGGGTCATTGGTTCAAATCTCAACCATGGCACTACCTGCTTGGAGTTTGCATGTTCTCCCTGTGCCTATGTGGGTTTCCTCCCACACTCCAAATACATGCTGGCAGGTTATTTGGCTGCTGTGTAAGTTGGCTCCAGTCTATGCATCTGAGTTTGGGACCTTAGATTGTAAGCTCCTTGAGGGCATGGACCAATATGAATGCACAATATATATGTAAAGCATGGCGCTATATAGGTACCTGTAATCAATAAACTAATGATATTCAACTCTTGTTCTCCACCTTTTATCTGCCAGTGCAGAGCTGAATTGTATTGGTTGCTAAGGGATATTTCAGGCAGTTCTTCACTCACACTGTATGATATATAAGACTGATTGTTGTCTGGGTACACAGATTAAAATGTTGAGGTGCCGATAGGATACCATAATGACCACTTTGGGTCAGATTTAAAGTGGTAGTAAACCCAAAAAACAAAAATATAATATTTTGCAGATTACCAATCACTAGATGTGGGGCAGCATTATTATTTTTTTCCCTTTATTTTCACCTGGTGATCTGGCTAGTAACACACCTCCTCTATTAGCGTGCCCCCAATCTGGATGAAGGAGCACAGGGGGCAAAGCAGACAGAAGCATTGTCAGTGTTGGGGTTGGGTAGTGTTACATGAACTGGCAGATTGGGAGCCAAACTCCAGCTCACATTTACAGCAAACAGTTATTTTCCTTTTGGAATAAAAATTTTACATGAATAAATACAAGCTGATCATTTTAAGCACCCCTGTCAGTTAAATGGTTTGTCTCAACCTTGTAAACTGATACGTCTGGAATAGTGCTTGTTCTTTTGGGAAACAACAGACTTACTGGCTGGACCACCAGATGAAAATAGAAGAAAGCAAGTCTAAAAAAGAAAACAAATGCAACCATCACATCTAAGAGTTGTTAAGCTGAAATATGTTAATTGTTTGTTTAATATTGCTTTAGGCTGGGTTCACACCTCCGACAGATGTGGCTTGCAGCAGGGGTCCGGTGCGTCCCTGTTCTCCGTTTCAGGGATGAATCAGGGCCAAATCAGGGCCGAATTTTTGCCTGAATTCTGCCCTGAAACTGAGCCAAAAATGCCCAGCGCTCCTGTGCAAGCCGCTCCGCAGCCACAACAGAGATATGTGATCCGGCTCCATAGAGAGCTGGTCACAATCTCCTGTCATGCGAATTGGATGCGGCGAAACCTGCATCCAATTCGCATAGGTGTGAACCCAGCCTTAAACAAATATATATTTTTAACTGAATTACAATAAATTGGATTAAGGACCCTTTTACACTAATGAAGTCCGCCAGCGAATCTGATCACTCAGCAGGGATCTCTCCGCTGATCCCTGATGAGCAGGTGGTTGACAGGTCCGTGTCCCCTCTGCTATGCAGAACGGACACAGACCGCCATCTTTTATGGGCTGTTGAATGGAAACAGACCACCTGTCTGTTTCTATCCAACTGTCATCTGGTCCAATCCACCAGAAAGAACGGATCCCCACACACCTGTTTTTAGTGGACACATGTCCATTGACATCCACCACTCCATAGAGAGCAATCAGACAGGCAGATCAGATCGGTCTGTCAGTGTGAAAAAGGTCTAAGTGAAACAGTAATGTCACATTGGGGGTTATTTACTAAAGGCAAATCCACTTTGCACTGCAAAGTGCAGTCGCTGTAAATGAATGAATGAATGAATTAAATACTTGTATAGCGCACAATGTGAACTGAGTCGCCTCTAGGCTCTGTGGCGAGCTTCATCTGCTAAAAGAGGAAGGTCTTGAGTTTTTTCCTAAAAGCCAGGTGATTTTCTTCCAGGCGGATGTTGATTGGTAGAGCATTCCATAGCCGAGGCCCTTGGACAGCGAATCTCCGATTCCCCTTGGATTTATAAATTTGAGGGGTAGATCTGAAATGTGGGGAAGCTCTGCTGATTTTATCATCCAATCATGTGCAAGCTAAAATGCTGTTTTTTATTTTCCTTGCAAGTCGCCCTCGGATCTTTCAGTGCAAAGTGGATTTTCCTTTAGTAAATAACCCCCATTATGTTAACAACATCAATAATAGATGGATTGGAAAATTAAAATATACAATGTTTCAAAACTGTATATTGCATAGAATGTATCATGTCCATATCTCAAAGGAGACTTGGGGGCAGACAATAGAAGACCTGGGACGTGCCATGGGTTCCAGGATTTTGCAATGCCTTTGGTTGTTACATAATCAAAGCCAAGAATACTGATGTAAAATCCCCAGCTGTCAGTTTCCTGATGTTTTAGAGCTCCATAAATATACCAACTAAAGCCCAACACAATAAACAAAAGTAAATGCTGACTCTGCCCTACAGTTGCTCATCTCTAATATGGAAGTTATGGATTAAAGAAAAAAAACATTCTAATGGGAGTTTTAGCCTTTCACCCACATACAAAGACAGAACATTGAATGGCACAGTTCACAGGATCAGTTAAAGCCCAGCTGTGCTCTATGACACAGAATATTTAATGCAATCTTCACCAAACATCCTCCACTGGCGCCCCTCCCTCCCCGATGGTCACCCTAACCTCCACAATCACTGCCATGGAGCCTCAGATAGCTGTCTTGTATAAATCGGATATTTGTGTTATATACCCTGATAGACTAGATTTGTGAGTCACGGAAATTATTAAACGCAGCCTTGAAAATGCAATCCCAGCAATGCAGCCTTTATCCTTGGAAGTCAAGAGAGATAGCTGGAAGCCAGCACAGTCACGCTGCTTAGAATTTCAAGAAGGATTCAGAGAGGGGAGCCAAGTTTTATAGTCAGGACCATTATATTGGGGTTAGAGTTAATTATACATAAAGTGGACCTGCCTCCCTAAATTGACATTTTCTGAACCCATTGTACCATTTTTTTTCTTTTTCGGTTTAGTTGCACCATGGTTAAAGCTACTTATTAAAAGCCACTCATTTTATGTGGCTCCATATTTGATATTAAATCAGGCTTTTTTTTTTTTTTTTTTTTTTAATGCAACTAGTGTAAATACCTGAATTTGATTTGATATAAGCCTCCTGAGGGAGACAGGGCTTTGCTATCTTATCATAGAAAAAATATAAAAAAAAAGGTATTTAAAGCAGAGTTCCACCCAAAAATTGAACTTCCAGTGATTGTATCCCCCCCCCCCCCTCTGGTGTCACATTTGGCACCTTTCAGGGGGAGGGGGGGGGGGGGTAGATACCTGTCTAATACAGGTATTTGCTCCCACTTCTGGCAATAGACCGGCAAATAATCTGCGGCTATTTACGCCATGTCTGGCCCCTCCTCTGTCCCTCCCGCTGTCTTCTGGGACCAGTCAGGATGTGCAGTGCAACTCGCGCATGCGCAGTGGATACCCAGGCTGTGAAGCTGCAAGACATCACTTCCTGATTCCCTTACTGAAGATGCCGATGCCTCCACCCAGGAGCCAAAAGACAGGTCAGCTTCAGGTGAGGACATTGCGGGCCCCCTGGACAGGTAAGTGTCCTTATTTTAAAAGTCAGCAGCTGCAGTATTTGTAGCTGCTGACTTTAAATTTTTTATTTTTTTGGCAGAACTCCGCTTCAAAAGAAAAATATGAGAATTCGTTTTTTGTGGAATCATGCTGCATCTGTCCCCCGACTGAGAACCGAGTAATCAAACATCACCGATTGCTTGGTTCTTACAGCTCCCTGAGCAGAGAGCTGGTAACGGTCAGTCACCGGTTCTCTGCCCTGCTCTGCCCCCCCACACTCACTGAAGCACTGGGCTGTGGAGGGGGCGGGAGTGAGCTGCCGAAAGCTTGAACTGGGTGCCGGTCCAGGCATGTGGGCGGTTCCAGACCATATGGTCCTGATCTTTCCCCACCCTGGATTGGCTTTGTGGCGTCAGCTGACCGCAGGATTCAGCCCGCTGCCTGCTGAAAACAGGTCACAGGAATGCAGAACAAACTGCACTCCTGTGATCCATAGGAGAAGTACAGCCCAATGAGCTTTGGCTGTACTTCTCCTTTTAAACTGGGTCATGTGCTTAACTGTATGAAGCGCAATGTGGACAGTGGGAGTGGCAGCATTTAAAACGTTGGTGTTAGAGAGCCTAAAGTATTTGTGGGTCAGAAAAACTGAACAAATTCCCCCATCCACACAAGTGAGGTGTATAGAGGAATCCCCCTGGTGTGTTACTGTGTTCTGATGATGTATAAAAAAGAAATATTGTTTTATTCCTAGCCGGCCTGTAAAGTCTACCGGGGACTCATCCACACATATATTCTGATCAGGGGCATAAAGTTCTGCAAATCTATTTGAATTCTTTTTTATAAGTGGGAGAATTTTATATAATTTATCATAGTTTGGATAATCTCAGGAAGGAAACTGGTTGATGTCGCTGAAGTGAAGGAAGCGCATAATCAGATCAGGACCTGGGCATTACGGAAGAATAAATGGGCATCCAGGTTCGACAACAAGCTACAGCAGTATGTGTCCCGAACAAGGTATACTCTGGCAATTGGGGCAGATGCTCTGGTAGTTCTATGGAGCCGGTACTCCCTGGTTTATGCTTTCCCCTGATCCCTCTCCGTCCACATATGTTACGCAGGATTTGGGGAGAGGGGGTTCCAGTCATTCTGGTGGCACCAGCCTGACCCAGAAGGCCCTTGTTCCCAGAGATTGTAAGACTGACAATAGAGGGGCCATGGAAGCTTCTATGTCGCCCCGATCTACTGTCTCAGGGTCCTATATTCCCCCCCAATTTACAGTCTCTAAATTTGACGGCATGGCTATTGAAGCCAGGGTGTTGAAGGACCGTGGATCTCGGGACCAGTGGTGTCTACCCTAGTGAATGCTAGAAAAGCTGTCACTAGGAATATCTATCATAAGGTCTGGAAGACTTATATTGCTTGGTGTGAAGCCAGCAAATGGCATCCTTGGAAATACGTGATTGTAAGAATTCTCTCTTTTCTACAGTCGGCTATGGAAATCAGATTGGCTTTGAGTACATTCAGAGGTCAGATTTCTCCCTGTCAGTATTCTTCCAAAGGCCTTTAGCCTCCCATTCGCTGGTCTGAACCTTTATGCAGGGGGCAACTTGTTTGCTTTCCCCCATTAGGTCAACTATGTGTCCTTGGGACTTGAACTTGGTACCGTCTATGTTACAGAAACAACCATTTGAGCCTATCAAGGAAATTCCATTAGACTTGCTGTCACCCAAGCTAGCCTTCCTGATGGCCATCACCTCGGCTAGAAGGGTTTTGGAGTTAACGGCAGGGAACCATACTTGACCCTGCACCTCGATAGGGTCGTGTTACCATCTGTTCCATCCTTTTTGCCAAAAGTGATGTCAGCCTTTCATTTAAATCAGGACATTATTTTGCCTTATTGTTTGGTGGAAGAGATGTGACTGCATTCCTTGGACGTTGTCTAGGCAGTCAAGGTTTATTTATCTAGATCTGCGGAGATCTGAGGACCAGACTCCTTTTTTGTTTTACCAAAAGGACCCAGGAAGGAGCAGGCAGCTTCTAAAGCTTCCATTGCCAGTTGGGTCTGTCAATTGGTCATTCAGGCCTATGGTCTGAATTGTAAAGCTCCTCCTTTTAGGGTGAGAACCCATTCTACCAGGGGTGTAGGAACCTCCTGGGTTTTTTGCTATCAGGTATCTGTGGCTCAGATTTGTAAGGCTGCTACCTGGTCTTCAGTGCATACGTTGAGAAAATTTTCTCAAGCCCTACTCAGCCCTACTTGGCGACAAGGAAGTCTGGTTTCTGATATAAGAAAGTTGTGATTCATCTTTTTCATTTGGCCATTTACAATGCATATGTTACCTACACCAAATCCACAGAAAGCCCCACCCCCTGCCTAAAATTCATATGAGAAATAGTGACGTCCCTCATCGATCAGTGAAGCCCCCCGGAAAACCTTTGCTCTGATGCTCTTAGCCGACTTAATGAGCGCCACTTCCCGGACAGCATTTCACCATCTGAAGCAGGCCGAAGACGCCAAAAAAGATGCCGTGTATGCAGCAAAAGAGGATTTGGAAGAGATACCAGCTACCATTGTCCCCAGTGTCCCTCCCAACCCGGCCTATACATTGGAGAATGCTTTCAACGTTAGCATACATCCCTAAAATATTAGTCCATATTTTCAACTATTCCCCCATTTTTATCATCTGTGCTGACCATTTTCCATGCTTGCTCAAATAACCATGCCACTGGCTTCCATGTGAACTGGCCCTGGCCTGTTGTTCGACTATGCTTCTGCCTACCATCTGAATTGTTGATCCACCATGTTTCTGCCTTTTACGTGAACTGATCCCGGCCTGTTTTATCGACTATGCTTCTGTCTACCGCTTGGGCTGCTTCCACGTGAACTGAACATGGCTTGTTTTATTGAAAATGCTTCTGCCTACCGCTTGGATTGATCTGTTGCCCTGCTACTGAAGTACACAGGGGTCTCACATATATGAGGGGCTCCAGAATAGTTTTTCCGGATGGAGAAAACAAATTTTGGGGTTTTCTCTGCTGCTGGTCCTCTGTGGACAACTGCACTACTAAAACCACAGGTAATATATTTTTTTACCCCTTTCCTCAATAGAATTCATTTTGGAGTGTAATTCTTGGTATGTACATGCTATGTGTTAAAAAATATGAAGGGCCTTCAAAAGTGTGATAGGGCGTCATGACATTAAATGTGTAATTTATGCCTGTAGGTGCTACTTGAATGTTGGGCCTCTGTATGTGGCCAGACTGTGTAAAAGTCTCACACATGTGGTATCACCATGTATTTTGGGTTGCAATTTTTGCTATGTTCATGCTACATGTTAGAAGTATTGTATAAATGGACAACTCTGTGTAAAAAAAAATGCCTTTTAATTTTCCTTCCACATTTTCCAAAAACTTGTGGGAAAAAAATTACATGTTCAAAAGACTCATTATGCCTCATAGAATATACGTTGGGGTTTGCTTTCTAAAATGGGGTCATTTTGTGGACATTTCCATTGTCCTGGTGCTCTAGGGCCTTCAAAATTGTGATAGGTCCTCATGACATTAGATGTGTAATTTATGCTCCTAGAATGCCTGAAGGTGATACTTAAATGTTGGTCATCTGTATGTGGCCAGGTTGTGTAAAAGTCTCACACATGTGGTATCGCCATGCTCAGGAGGAGTAGCAGAATGTATTCTGGGGTGTAACTTTTGCTATGTAAATGCTATGTGTTACAAATATTGCATAAATGGACAACTTTGTGTAAAAGAAATGGGTTTTGATTTTATTTCCACATTTTCCAAAAACTTGTGGGAAAAAAATTACATGTTCAAAGAGCTCATTATGCCTCGTAGAATATATGTTGGGATGTTTTCTTTCCAAAATGGCAAAATGGGGTAATTCTGTGGACGTTTCCATTGTCCTGGTGCCCCAGGGATTTCAAAAGTGGGATAGGTTGTCATGACATTTAAATGTGTAATTTATGCTCTTAGAACGCTTAAACTGTTACTTGAATGTTGGGCCTCTATATGTGGCCAGGCTACATAAAAGTATCACATATGTGGTATCACCATACTCAGGAGGAATAGCAGAATGTTAATATGAGAATTTTGTAAAAAAAAAATCTTTTCAAAGAATTGTGGGAAAAAATGTACAACTTCAAAAAACTCACCTCACCATGCATCTTACTAAATACCTTGGAATATCTACTTTCCAAAAAGGGGTAATTTGGGGGGTATTTGTACTATCCTGGCTTGTTAGGGTCTCAAGAAATTAGATATGCCATCAGCACATCAGGGATGATAAGGTGTGATCAATTTTCAATGATTGGCACAAAAACTTGTAGACTCTATAACTTTCACAAAGACCAAATAATAGACACTGATTTGGGTTATTTTTTACCAAAGATATGTAGCAGTACAAATTTTGGGCAACATTTATGAAGAAAAATTACTACTTTGCAACATTTTATAACGGAAACAAAGAAAAATGTGTTTTTTCACAAAATGTTCTGTCTTTTTTAATTTATAGCACAAAAAATAAAAAACTCAGTAGTGATTAAATACCACCAAAATATAGCTCTATGTATGTGAAAAAGGTCACAAATTTCATGTGGGTACAGCGTTGCATAACCGGCAATTGTTATTTGAAGTGTGAGAGCATTGTAAGCTGAAAATTGGCATGGGCAGGAAGGGGGTGAAAGTGTCCAGTAGGCATGTGGTAAAGCTGAATTCCAGAATGACCATGAATTTCGATGTTAAACTTCTGTTCCCAATGGTAAATCAAATTGCCAAAAAATAATATAAATTACTCACAGCATTCCCAAGGTAATTTTTTTTAAGTTCCTGTGACATCAGTTAAGCTCCTCACCCATTAATCAATGTCCAGCAGCCTGGAGGAGGGATCTTTGATGTCATTACCTCCGCCGCTCCAACCACCCTGGTGGACCTAGCTAGAAGTGCTTTTTCCATGATTCATGGGAAATGCAATGTAGACAGAGCTGTGGGTGGTGTCCGGGCTGTTCCATGATCACAATAAACCACTCACATGTTCCCTATGATGTGCTGTACTACTATTGTATCACTACCTACATACCTAGTGCATTAGGATGCTAGTTTAAAGGAATGACCACCCACTCATCTAAGTGATGTGATTTAATATGACTGGGGGGTACACTTGTCAAATGGTAACGCAGTTGTCCTAAGGCGAGAAACCTCCCGTGGAGCAGTAGTAAGACAAGATAAAAAAAAGTCTTTAACTGCACATTACTACAACAAAATATTGTGAAGCCAGCCTTAATATTACTGACAGGTTCACTTTAAGATCATATCAGTTCTTTCTGGACAATAATGGATTCATTTTGGTGACTTTGTAGAAAATGTCCAGTATGCTGCAAGAATAAGGTAATTTTCAATGTATTTCTGTACATTTGTTAGAGATATCATGGTCTGTGCTCAGATGTTTGGTGCTTACTGCTTTGACTGGTGAGTTTCTCCATGTGCGGATAGCAGCATTGAGCACCCTTTAACAGAAGTAGTAAAGTAGGGGGACTCACTTGAAGAAGTCATCTTTGCAGTATACATTCCCAGCTCGGGAAAAGCAGCGCTCAGCCAAGGGCACCTGGCACTCACAGCACTTGAGGCATGCACTATGCCAGTGACGATCCAGAACCTTCAGGATGAATTTATCCAAAATGTGCTCATTACATCCGGAGCAACGTGGGATCTCTGTAAAAAGACAAAACAGATATAAATTATATCATTAACAGAAAGTTATTATAGCCCTCATCATTTCCCTGCTTCTTATTATAGTTGGTGGGGAGTCACGGTAATCCCTTTCATTACTGACACCAATGATTATGACACAGTCCAAGTCATGCACTATATTTAAAAGTGGAACCTGCATAACCTAAACTGGACACACACAGAATTAGATTTTGTTCTGCCAGACCAAGAATCCATTCAAATTATAGCCAGGCTATAAAATAGAACTGCACACACAGTGCTTAGTAAATGATGTATATCAGACAGACCAAATCCAACAATAAATCTGGCTGTGTTTGATGATCATTATATTGTTTATCTTGACAAAACGAAAGGAAGGAAGGAAATAATGTATGGAAATTATCATACGACAAAGGTTTTTTTTTTCAAGTTTATTGATTCTGATCATGCACAGTCCTTCGTTTCTGGTTTTTCTCATACAAAAATCGTACGAAAACTAGACATATTAAACAAAAATCACGTATGAGAAAAAAATTTGGAGTTTGTCCCGTTTGCAGTCTGAATTGGATGAAGAAAATTGTGTACACACTATACATAAATCTAACGATCGTGCCTTGTCTGGAATTTTTCTTCTGATTTTCTCATAGTATGTATCCCACTTTAAGCTCCATCTCTGGACAATGTCTGTAAACTGTCCTAATCTGAGCCATGGCTGGCCCCGCCAACACCACCTGGCTTGAAAAACTTTGACTGAGAAATCTTCGGAGCAGGATAGAAAAAAAGTCAGCCAATCAGCTCCAGTCACTGTTTGGTTAATCTAGCAGCTGCAGGTGTGTAAAAGACTGTAAAGTCTAGTAAACACTAGTATTTTTTCCCCTTAACCCAGCAGGGCTGAATGAAAAAAAACTGACAGCTCAGGAGGAGCCGTTGTACTAACTATCCAACATTAGTGCAGTGATCTCCCCTTCTGTTCTATTGTGTTCTGACAGGGGGACGGCTCCCTGCCACAACACTCGGGTCATCGCTGTCAGCCAATGGCTGAGAGCCCTAACTGGTTGCCGATCGGCAGACCTTTTTTTCGGTCATTCCCCTTCGACAGAAGGCCGGCTTCTGTTAGACCGACTCCAGTACACACGGGTCAAATGTCAGCCTGTTTCTATTGAACCGCCCGAATCTGCTCTACATTTGGCCCGTGTGTACTAGGCTTAAGAATACAATAGCCAGCAGTGGGAGATTTGGTCTCGCTATTTAGTTTGGATGGAGGATTTGAGCAGTGTTCTCTTGTTCATCCTGAGGGTCTAACAAGGAAAACTAAACGTGTATAATTCTGGATAGTGTTTGGAAGTTTTGAAAAGCCTTTTGGGTTTTTATTTTTAAATTTTTTTAATAATCTTTCATTTACCTTTTTACAAAGCAGCATATACAAAAAAGTTCACCAAAACAGTATGATTTCATAAGGACAGTCTGTAGCGAACAAAATGCAGATTTTCATTGTACATGGTACAAAGGGTCAGGAATAATATTATTGGAAGATATTTCAAGAAAGACCAAAATTGTTCATCATGAATACCAAACAAATGGCCGATATGCCACAAAGTACAACCATCTGTCCCACAATGCCATAATAAACCAGAGTGGGCAAGGGAAGAAAGGAAGGGAAAAGGAACATGTGAAGGGAGAAGTGATAAGGTTTGGGGGGAATAAAAGTAAAAAAAGAAGATACCCCTTTTAAGTCTAGCAATGGAACCTGGTATTGCAGAAATAAGGGTCACTTCTGGGGTCTCTGGCCATGTTTGACCTGTGATCTGGTGGCATAGCTTAAAAATCATGGTCCAGAAAGGCCTGTTTCGAGAACAAGGCCACCACAATGCATTAGGGTACCCTGGGTCAAGCGTGAATAATGCCTTGAAAGGCCGTAATTCTGTTCCATTCTATAGAGCATCCCCAGTGTGGAAAGCCTGGAGTAGAAATGTTTTAATTAAAGATATTGAAGCCAGCTTGAAGGAGACTGCTGCGGAAATAAGTGTAGACAAAGGTTTGAGCCCAGTGGAACCTATCGCCAGTTTGATCAGGGGATCAGGCTTTTAGCCACGTTCAATAGATGGTGGGTGAGTGAACACATTCTTCTTATATCCCATAATAAATAGAAAGCGTTTAGCAGACAAAAAAACTGGGTCATCCTGAAATGGGACAGTAGTGATATCTGAAATCAGTTTTCTCATCTCAATCCAGAATGGTCTAATTTTGGGACAAGCCCACCATATGTGTAGTTAGGAACCCTGTAAACTAGAACCCTTTCAACATCTGTCCGAAATGGAAGGATAAAATAATGCCAATGTTTTAGGGACCCTATACCATTTTGTTACTAGTTTATAGTTAACTTCTTGAGTTCTTACATTTTGAGCACATGGTAGAGGTATGAATTAAATAGATAGTTTCTGGGAATCAGTTAGAGAACATTCCACCTCAGTCCCCCGTTTCCTAATAAAACAGAAGTCCAAATTCCTCCAAAGGGAGCAATTAACCATTAAAAAGAAATTTAAGGCAGCTCGCATCACAATCGACTGCCCAATTCTTGAAAAAGAATAAAGACTAACCTGGGGAGAACCACAAGAATTCTCCCAGCTGAAGAAGGGGAGAAATGGGGGGGGGGGGGGGCTTTGCTAACTCACCATCCTTATTGATAGCGTCCCAAAGTTGCAAAGTGTGAATAGTAAGGAACAAGGTGTTCTCCCAGAGACCTCTATTACCAAGAGTATTGGGACGCCTGCCTTTACACGCACATGAACTTTAATGGCAGCCCAGTCTAAAGGCTCGTACACTTGATCATTGCATTTCCGTGTCACGGATGTTAATCCTCCAATTACGAACGCTAGTTTACAAGACTGACCGCTTCCAGCTCATCATTGCTTCCGAGCATGCATGTCTGTACTTTGGACTTTTGGCAGACGGACTTCTGTACATATGCTCTGAAAATCCAACAACAGACATTTGTCCGCGGAAAATTTTAAAGCCAACATTTGTCCACGGAAAATTCGACAACAATTGTCTGATGGAGCACACAAACAGTTGGATTTTCCGCCAACAGTCTGTCATCACACAATTCCGTCTGAAAATCCAATCGTGTGTATGAGGCTTTAGTCTGTAATCCTTGTGCACATGGCTTCCCAGACTACCCACCAGTGGCGGCTCGTGCATTGTGGGCGCACGGGCCGCCACCCCCCATCCATGCACCCGGCTCCTTTCAGGATGCTGGATGCATTGGATATCTATGGTGGGTGGGAGGGGGTGGTATATTTTGAAGCACCTGATTAGAGTATGAGGCTCTAATAGGCTTCAAAATAGGTCTCGGGGTGCAGAGAATGCACCCTGATCCCATCCAATTGTGTGACCATAGAGAATTAATTTCCCGATTTTCAGACTAACCTTCCTCCCCACCAATCAGGAGGCAGGATGTCAGACCTGCTTCCTGATTGGCCAAAGCACCAGGCCCCCCATTGTATGCTTGGGGGGGTGGGGGGTGCCGGAGTTGTGATCTGTGCGGGGGGGGGGGGGGGGGTCGGTGGGCACAGGTGGCTGCATTTGATGGACAAGTGGCTGCATATGATGGGCACAATGGCTGCATATGATGGGCACAAGTGGCTGCGTTTGATGGGTACAATGGCTGCATTTGATGGGCAAAAGTGGCTATATTTGATGGGCAAAAGTGGCTGCATTTGATTGGCAAAAGTGGCTGCATTTGATGGGCACAGGTGGCTGCATATGATGGGCACCAGTGGCTGCATATGGTGGGCACAAGTGGCTGCATTTGATGGGCACAAGTGGCTGCATATGATGGGCACAAGTGGCAGCATTTGTTGGGCACAAGTGGCAGCATTTGTTGGGCACAAGTGACTGCATTTGATGGGCACGGGTGACTACATATGATGAGCACAGGTGGCTGCATATGATGGGCACACTCCAGGCCTCGCCTAGCCTAACCAGGATACATCCCTCTATCAAGCCAACACTCTAGGCTATCATGAGAACGTCTCTCAAAGCAGACAGAATTGAAGAGGAATAACAGCAAACCAGGCCAAACACCATATTTAACACTATATTAAACCAAAATGTAAACTGTATTCAGAGGTCTTCAGTGGAACATCATATACCTGAGATAGCTGCTACTTCACAGGCAAATCTGAAGGCACATAAGGTACATTTACACAGTAAATGTAAACATCCAGTCCTACAGGAGAGTCATAATGATATTGCTGGGCTATAGTCCAGTCCCTTTCTTCTCCTAAGTGAGCAATCCCTATACCTCCCCCTTCTTGGTGGGAGACCCATTCACCAAACAGTGGAAGAACTTACATGGCCCTATCTACTGGCCCACCATGGGAGACTTCCTTCTACACATCTGCTGACTGCCATGGGATCCAAATTTAAAGGGCTTCTATCCCCATACAATACTATGTGACAACTCCACCATCTGCAGGCTCCACAAAACATCAATGCTTGCAGGTACCTTCTATGACTATAAGAACAAAGGGGAGAAGAATAAGCATTTCTCTTTCCTGTTGTCTATATCTGTTAACAAAGGCATCTCATTTACTGGCTTTCGTTGGATTGGTAATTAATAGTTATGTCTTGCTTTACACTACTTCTACTGATGTTTAATGCCCTATACACAGGACCGATTTTCCTGTCGGAATAAACTCAGACGGAATTCCGCTCAAGCTGTCTTGCATACACACGATCACACCAAAGTCCGACCATCAAGAATGTGGTGACGTACAACACATACGATGGGACTAGAAAACGGAAGTTCAGTAGCCAATAGCTTCCATCTCATACTTGCTTCAGAGCATGCGTCGTTTTTGGTCCGTCGGAACAGCATACAGACGTGCAGTTTTCCCAATACGAGTTGGTTCCGTCGGAAATATTTAGAACATGTTCTATTTCTAGGTCCAACAGAATTTTCAACATAAAAAGTCCAATGGGGCATACACACGCTTGTGATATATACGATGAAAAGCTCCTGTCTGACTTTTTCTGTCGCACATTCCACTCATGTCCACGCAGCATAATTCTACTATGTCTGAGGTCCCCCAACCAACAATCTCCTCCTCTCTATGCCTGCATTACCGTTTTCTGTCTCATCCCCACTGGCTATGAAATATTTTTACTTGCTCAAGCCCAGAGATTTAGCCATGATAGAAGCATACCTGTACATACTAGATCCCTAATAAACCACAACTGACAAATAGACAGTGTTCTTTAAATGGCCAAAAAAAGCACCATAATGAGCAATATTTGACATATCTATTTTCTACTACATATGTCACCTTTATAAAGTTGGTCATGAATCAACAGGCCAGAAAATAAAAACTGATCTGCCAGACTCAAACCGTGCCACAATTCCTAACAACATCTCCATATTCTGTGTGTTTTAAAGTGCAAGTAAACACAATCGCTATATACTCATATAAGCTTTGACACTTTTCGTTTCCAATCATTTTTATTGGTAATTTCCAGGTGGTGCATATCACACAAATCTAAATCTAATATAGAGAATGATTATCCATCAAGATCAACCAATGATAATATTCAAAACAGGAAGAGGCCTGAGAATAGGCCTTTATGACTACCCCCTCTCCCCCCTTAAAAAGAAGAATCCCCAGGCTCCAGCTAACCAGACTGGGGGTGCAGTCGAGGCAGAAGACATTTGGGGATTCAGTTTCTTAAAAAAATTCACTATCAGAGATCAGGCTGACATCATAAACAGCACAACTCTCTTTTTTCTCAATTTTGGAGTTATTGCCACCGTAGTGTCCAAATTTTCAAGTTTAATACTGTAACAATTCAAATATTTGTATCTAATATGGTTATTCCTATCACGTGCACTCCAGATATGAATAAAAATACGAGATAAGATGAGTCAGTTACAGTATATGCCCTTTCTGGGCTTCAATAAAAAAAGTGCTGCCAGTTTAATATTGATGATTGATCACATACAAGACTAGTTGGGTTATTCTGAAATATATTTTTCCACTTGCGATCTGTTAGATGACTGTTTAGTTTTCTTTCATATTAGTAACAAGGTAGTAAGGGCATTTACTCATCTCTTATGACATTACGTATTCAAGCAATGGTCAATCCAACTGAGTGTATATCAATATTCTTTATTTATTTGATTTATCCTCCAAAAGTGGTGGTCCTGGTTAAATCGATGAGGGTGCTAGCAAATTTTTTTTTGGGGGTCTTTAGTACCTCCAAGCACCCACCTGGCTCCACCCCTGGATAGGTGTAAGCTATTTTATTAGCAGATAAGGAAAGTTAACCGAATCAGTGCTTACAATGCCAAAATATGGGTCCTGCATTGTAAAGGCCATTGTATTAACTGTTTATAAGCCTTCTCTGATGATGCAGAGTCCTACATGGATGAAAGTATTGTTGGGCTGCACAAATAAATGTTGGCAAATTACCTTCACCTATACCAGCAGCTGCCATTATCTTTAAAGCATCAAAGGTACTCTTTGTATGTTGATTTTCAACATGGATTGGTATCATGTATTCTACATACTTCCAATATATCCTTCATTCAGCTATGCATGTGTACTTCGTATGGAACCCTTAAGGCCTGTAGCCAGATTTTCCAATTGTAAGTATTATACTATACACATACTGTCACAGGAGTTAATGCTGATTGAATACTAAAATTATGTTTTCCTATGATAAATATGCAATGTTATATAAATGTGTTCTTTTTTGGAGATATATTGTTATATAAATATTTTATATGTATATTTTCATAATCTTTATAATGATGTCTATGTGTGCATGTAAACATATTCATGCGCACACACTGGCATCAATTCTCCATGTGTAGATATGGCAACATATTGCTGCATCATTTGATGGATCAGGTTTCTTGTGCACCATATTATTGTTTTTACATGTTTCCTTTTACCAAGTTTTTTTTATCTTCCTTGTATTTGCACTATATTTGCGTAATGTTTTTGCAAGACCAGAACTCCTGCTGATTAGGACTGCAATATATGCCTGATTTTATGCTCCCTTTGTGAGTACCGTATATACTCGAGTATAGGCCGACCCGAATATAAGCCGAGGCCCCCAATTTACCCCCAAAAAAACTGGCAAACTTATTGACTCGTGTATAAGCCGAGGGTGAGACATGCCTGTCCATCCCTGTGTGTGTGTCCGTCCATCCCTGTGTGTCCGTCCATCCCTGTGTGTCCGTCCATCCCTGTGTGTCCGTCCATCCCTGTGTGTCCGTCCATCCATCCCTGTGTGTGTGTGTGTCCATCCATCCATCCATCCCTGTGTGTGTGTGTCTCCATCCATCCATCCATCCATCCCTGTGTGTGTGTGTCTCCATCCATCCATCCATCCATCCATCCCTGTGTGTGTGTGTCTCCATCCATCCATCCATCCATCCCTGTGTGTGTCTCCATCCGTGTGTGTGTGTGTGTGTGTGTGTGTGTGTGTGTGTGTGTGTGTGTGTGTGTGTGTCCAGCCTACCTTTGTCCCGAGCCTCCGTCCCGTGCCTTGCCTCCTTGCCTCCGTCCCGTGCCGTGCCTTGCCTCCTTGTATCCGTCCCGTGTCGTGCCTTGCCTTGCCCCCGTCCCGTCCCGTCCCGTGCCGTGCCGTCCCGTGCCCTCTTCGTCGGCGGCCATTGTAAAGTTCAAAAGCTGCGCCGCCGCCTTCGCCTGTGATAGGCGGAACACTGAATTTCCCAGCAGCCTGTGTTCCGCCTATCACAGACGTCGTATCATCCTCGTCCGTAGTACGAGGATGATACGACGTCCGTGATAGGCGGAACACAGGCTGCTGGGAAATTCAGTGTTCCGCCTATCACAGGCGAAGGCGGAGCCGGAGGCGCGGCTTTTGAATAGAATGGCCGCTGTCTGTCTGCTCGACACGCTGATCGAGCGGGCAGACAGCGATGACTCGAGTATAAGCCGAGGGGGGCACTTTCAGCCTCAAAAAAGAGGCTGAAAATCTCGGCTTATACTCGAGTATATACGGTAATATTTTTTGCCCTCTATTAAAATGACTCTTAGTGCTACACTTAGCCCACGTACACACGGTCGGAGATTTTGCCAACCAAATCCGTCGGATTTTGCCCGTCGGATTTAGTCCGAAACTGTTGCATACACACTGTCGGGCCAAGTTGGCGAAAAATCCGATCTTTCAGAACGTGATGACGTAATTTCGTTACGATGGGACTACATTCAGGCTAGTAGCCAATAGCTTTGATGTAAGAATTTGATCTGAGCATGCGTGGCACTTGGTCCGATGAAAATGCTCTACACATGATCGGATTAGGTCCGTCCGGCCCAGTTGGTCGGGAAATATTTCCAACATGTTGGAAAATTGGGTCGGATGGAGATTCGGACGGAATCAGTCCGATGCATACCACACATAGTCGGATTATCTGATGACACGGTCCGATAAGAATCATTCCGACAGATTCTCCGACCGTGTGTACAAGGGCTTAGTGGCGCTTGTGTCTCCTTTCTCCTTATATATATACAGAGTTACTTCTTGCCTCTAGACTGAGCTGCCACAAAAGTGAGCCACATCACATACATGCTTGCTTATTGGACTTACTGCCCATTGCTAACCTCTACCCAAGGCTGGCGCTCCCACTAGGTGATCTAGGCAGCCGCCTAGGGTGCACTGCTGCCTAGGGTGCGCAGCCATGGCCTCTGACTTCCGTACTAGCCTAGCCAGGGAACACGAGGGGCTGAACATTGCAACCCTACACAGCTGGGACACTGACTGACTCTCTTCTGGCCAATCCAGAGAAAGCAGCAGCCATGGAGGACACCCGTCATGGCTGCTGTGGAGGAGGTTAGCAGCAGCTCAGCCTGTAAGAAGGGCAACACGGAGCCCTCTCTTGGTACACTAATCAGTGCCAATTATTTACCTGTGTCTGTTCTGTCTACCAAGAAGCTTGATTGCGCTGCACTTAGGGTCATTGGACGTTCACGGTTCTGCAGCTTTTTAGAATATCCATTATTGCTAATAATACCTGTATTTGTGTATACTGATATTTTATCTACATATATGTGTTGAACATTTTTGGTGTATTGATAAGTCATCTCCCCCATGGAACTTATACATGACATTGAATCTGCCAAATATGAGAGTTTTTAAAGAATGATATAACTCTTTTTCCCCTTTGCTCTTTATAGAGGATTATTCCTTGCCCAAGACTTTTTACAAAGAATGCTGTTTTAAGTTCAGGAAAATAGAACAACTTATTAGTCCAGCTAACCACCAATGGTGGGACAAACTCTTTTTTGTCCTACTAAATATCCCATACCATTTCCTACATTTGTCCTACTAAATATCCCATACCATTTCCTACATTTGTCCTACTGTATATCCCATACCATTTCCCCCAGGAGTTTGAGGATATTGAAGACATGTCCTATCAAGGACTTAGGAATGGTTTCAAATATCTGAGTTCTGCACACGCAAATTGATGCAAACAATATTTAAACAGTGAGAACAGAAGTTTCTCGACCTCTAACATCACATACAATTCTTGGTTACAGAGTTTCTCAGCTAACACCCCATTTACCCTCTCAATGTTTTTTTTAACAAAAAAAGGAATGAAGACCAACTTATTTAAACCAAACTAGGTAAAATCCAGAGAGATTTGGATGATTACAATTACAACAGAGTGTTTAATTGGAAGAAATCACTTAGGGCCCTTCCCTCATCTAGCACAGCACACACTGCCACTCCACCCATATCTCTTGGCTTTTTGCCCAGTACTTAGCTCTCAGAACCCACCAGGCATGATTAGACCTTAGTCTTTTGGTCATTTCAACACAGCGCCACCTACTGTGTCCACAGTATCCTGTACTAACATGCGGGTTCCTATAACTCTCACCGAATCAAATTCCCACCAAACTTTTCAGAGTGTACCCCCTCCAAAGCCCAGTATGGAAAAAAGAAAGTACCATAGGAGGAATCATCAGGTTCATCCTAATGTAGAATCCTCTGCTATCATCTGTTCCATACCAGATAATGGTCCATTAGTGTCCAACTCCATCAGTATCTCTACCACTTCTGTCCCTCTGATCTCATCCAGGTCCAATTCCTCAGTTACCACCTCACAAGTTGATATAGTTCCTCCTACAACCTTGAGAGAACATACTAAGAGTGCATACTTTTTCATCTAACAGTTTGCCCAGGGCTCCAACCCTAGAACTTATTGCACCGTCTGTCTGTTCTCTTCATTGCCCTATAACTTCTATACAACTCAGTCCCAGTACAGATTCACCGTCTTTTTTAGAGTCCCCCCCCCCTTCACAATCTTTAAGGATCTCAGTCAGTTTATTCAAAATCTTACCATATAGCGATACTGTAACGGATCCCGTTGCACTCCACTTGAGTGCTTCAGTCAGTACATAGCTTCCTCCCAGTCTAAATATAGATATCAGATATTCCGACCGTTGACAAAACACAAACAAGACAATACTCATCTGGTTGAACTGTTTTATAAAAAACACAGGTACACAGGTAATACTCGGAACAACCACCCCCTTTGCATTCCGGACAGGGTAGACTGTCCAATCAACAGGAAAAGCTGTTGGAGGAATCCCCCTCCCTCCTCATAGCAAACATACTTGCACATCCCATAATATCCAAGGCAGACAGACACAATAGAATAGAATACAGCCACACCCCAAATGACCCCGAAAACAGTACACAACAAAATGAGACAATATACTATATATATATATATATATATATATATATATATACACGCACACAACATTCCAGTGTGGTTGTACAGTGAGTCCGATTAGTACAGATCAGACTGGGGTTCTTGATCACCCTGTGCCCCTATTAGAGACACAGGGTGACTTAGGCCGCGTACACACGGGCGGATTGTCTGGCCAACTAAGTTCGTCAGACAATCCGACAGACAGTCCGTTCAAAATTTGCATGAACGGACTTGACCACACACGATGAGCAGACAGTCCGCTGAAAGCTTGCGCGATGACGTGTACAGCACGTACGACGGGACTAGAAAAACGACGTCCTATACACTGCAATGCAACCTTCGGCCGTGTAAATCCTTTCTGAGCATGCGCCATACTTAGTCCGTCCAACTTGCCTACACACGAGCGGACTGTCTGCTGAAACCAAGTTTGGACGGACAAAACCAAGTTTGAACGGACTGTCTTACGGAAATTCCGTAAGACTTTGTTCGTCAGATTGTCCGCTGAAAAAGTCCGCTGAAGCCCACACATGAGCTGATTGTCCGCTGAAACACGGTTCAGCGGACTAAGTTGGACAGACAATCCGCCCGTGTGTACGCGGCCTTAGACATAGGAGATGCATGGGGAGCTGAAACAAGGGTTTCCCAATCTCCCCAAGGGACTCTGGGTTCAACGTATCCTCTGGTCACAGATACTATAGTATCAAATCTTCACCCAAAATTTTAACCAATTAGTATTTAGTATTACATTTTCCAATGACCTTGAGGTTCCAGAGTACATTGACCCTGTGGTCTTGGGACTATTGGAAGAGTTAGGCATGGATGAAGAGGATTGAAGATTTAGCTCTCTTCACCCAGCATCCATCCTTCTCCCTTCCTGTCCAACATACATCTTTTATACCCAAGTCAGTGTTTCTTCCAGTACATGCCATACCTGCAAACTTTTTATCAGGCAGTTTATTCTGAAATTTTAAAGATGTGCAATCAAACCAAGACAGCTCATCATAAATATTCCAACCTAATTTCTGGTGAATTGCAAGCTCTTAATGACCTCTCCTATAACAACTACCTCATTATAAAATAAGCAGATAAATGTAAGGGTGGTGTAGTGGTCCAAGAGAGGGTGGACTATTTCACATAAGGTCACCACCTACTCTCTGACCCTCAGGCATATCACAAATTACATAATAATCCATTACTCAAATTTACAGCCGAAGCACAATCCCTTGCCAAAAAAGCACATGAGGTAGGAGTCATCGATAAACAATAATTTGCCTTTTTCATTAGGGAGTTTTATTCCACCCCTTACTTTTATCACCTACCCAAAGTCCACTAAAACTCCCAGAATCCCCTAGGCAGGCCAGTAGTTGCAGCCACGGACAGCATCACCAGTTCATTTTCCCTCTATATAGATCCATTCCTACAGCCTCTTGCACAAAACCTTCCATCATATATCAGAGATGGGGTAAATCTTCTGGAGATGCTAGCTGACTACACTTGGGAGCAAACATACATCTGTTCATTCCTAGACACAGATTCCCTCCCTACCTTGATTCCACACGAGGTTGGCCTCCGGAAAAGGGGGTCACACATTTCCTTATGAAAGACCCCCTACTCAATTCTAGACAGGCCCAATTCATAGTGGAAGGCACAGAATTCTGTTTGACTCATAACTATTTTGAGTTTGATGGAGACTATTTTTTACAGGTTACAGGGACTACTATGGGGACAAATTTTGCCCCCAGTTATGCAAATCTCATCATGGGGCTCTGAAAATCCAATTTTATCTGATGCAATAACCCTTTAATTTCTAATATCGTTTTCTATGGATAGATGACATTATTGTCATCTGGAATGGCCCAGAGCCCCATTTTGAAGAATTCGTCCACCATTTCAATACCAATCCGTATAGTTTGACATTCACTTCCATTAAAGATGCCAACATCCTAGCTTTTTTGGACCTTGAATTTTACCACCACAAAGGTGAGATCAAAAAAATTATTTTAAACCTACAGCTGGGATTTCTTATTTTTACATTTCAACAGTTGCCTCACCCTAGGTAGATATCTAGAATTCCCAAAAGCCAATTCTGTTGTCTGCAAAAAATACATACCCAGACAAACTGATTATGTAACCCAGAGTGAATTTCTCAAACAAAAATTTGCCAACAAAGGTTATCATCCCATGACCCTGATAGAGCAAGCATATTCTCCGTACTTTCTGATAACCCAATAGATTCCAACAATCCCCGGACACCTATCTCACAAGCCATCAGATCTACCACACAGTTTCATGCTAAGTTCAAAAAAATGGAACAGATATCCAAAAAGCATTGGCCCATTCTTTTGGAAGACCCACATCTCAAATCATGTCTTTCCTCAAAACCCAAATTTTTGAACAGAAAACCCAGAATGTTAAAAACTCAGTGACCCCCTAGCTCCAAGTCCTATAACTGTCCGTTAATAGTCCGTTAACTGTATTCCCATTGAAAGGCATGTACCAATGTGGCAAAGCCCTATGCCTGACTTGTAATAATGTCACCCACGGACAAAAAAAACAGTTAAGAACAAGACGTATCCCATCAATAACTTCTAGAACTGTTCTACAGAATTTGTTGTATATTGTCTATCCTTCCCTTGCAGGCTGTTCTACGTTGTGAGAACTATTAGGACCTGTAAGAGAACTATTAGTTCCCGTCTGGTGCGCACTCACGCATGCGTGCGCTCAAAGATGCCTGTGCGCGTCAATGTGTGTGCGAGGCGGACTGTGTGCACATGCAGGAGTGTGCCTATGGCGCCAATTGGCTCCAGATGGCCTATTTAAAGAAGTGCTCTGACCCCAGACGGTTGCTGACTGATCTTCAGCTTGTCCTGATACCTGAATCCTGCTGTTCTCCTGCTTGATACCTATTGACGAACCTGGCTTGCCTTGACCCTGCTTCTGGATCCTGTTCTTGCTCTGACCACCGGTTTCTGATCCTGGCTATCCACTGGACTCTGCTTCTGCCCGCTGCTTGGTACTGCACCGCCTGCTCGTTACCCAACCCAGCTATCCTTGGGACCTTGCTTCTGCCTGTTGCCTTGTACCTCACTGCCCACCTGTTACTGAATCTGGCTTCCCTCAAGACCTTGCTCCCGCTTCTGATCATTCTGCAAATGTCTGCTAACACGGTCCTGCAACCCACTACGATCTCCTGCTGCAAGTCTATCAGGGACTTAATATCAGCTAACGTTCCAGTGCCACTGTTCCAGCGGAGTTCCTCTTTAAGCCCAGCTGATCTTTGGTGCAAGACGACCCATCCTGAACTGACGGTTCTCCTGCCTGTCTAAGATCGCTTCCTCTGCTGCAAGGCTCCAGGTCTACAGTTGCGGGCACTCGTGTTCTTCCTGGCCCTTGGTTCCCTCTGCTCCACTTCCAGTGGGACCCGGGCAGGAGATACAAGAGAGGGCGACCTCATCAATTCAGTCTCCACCCAGGTACGTGACAGGACCCTTAGTAAAAGGTTTGGTGAGTATCATTGTTTTGTTGTGGAGTGTGCTGACAAGCACAGCATCCCTAGACATTTTCTAGAGTTCCATAATAAGTCATCCAGAGGCCTGACAGTATGGGTAATCAAATCCATTACAAATACTTTCCCAGAGGCAGAGCATTTTAAACATCTTTGCCAAAGGGAAACCTTTTGGTTCTACACCATGGACACTTTGACACCTAGTGGCCTCAAAGAGTAATTGGAGATTAATACCCTCCTCTAATCCACCCATGTTGTGCTTTTTGCAAATAAGCCCCTTGGCACAGCTGTACATTATGTCCACTAATTATCGTACATTGTCCCTGTACTCTCTCCTTATTTGGATGTAACAGCCCACCGCATATATGTTATTCATCAGACTATCTTATAGTTTGTATGCATGTATTCACATAACTTTCATTATCGTGATTTTTACATACTTCCAATATATCTTTAATTCAGGTATATATGTATACTTTGTATGGGTACCTTAAGGTCTGTAGCCAGGTTTTCCAATTGTAAGTATTATACTATTCACATAGCGGGAGATATGTTGATTGAATATTGAAATTATGTTTTCCTGTGATAAATATGCAATGTTATTTGATTTTTTTCTTTTTTTGCAGATAGATTTTTATAAAGATACTTATAAAATGTTCTATATATTTTTTTTTTGATCTTTATAAAGGTGTCTATGTGTGCATGTGTGCATATTCATGCACACACACTGGCATAAATTCTGCATGTGTAAATATGTCAACATATTGCTGCATCATGTGATGGATACAGGTTCTTATATGACTCAGGTTTCTTATGCACCATATTATTGTTTTTATTTGTTTTGTTTACCAATTTTTTTTATCTTCCTTTTATTTGCACCATATTTGCTTAAAGTTGTCTTAATCTAGTGCTTTTTGGCCGCTGCTGGCCTCTCGTAGGCCGCCGACGCCTGACTGCCCTGATCTAATATGGCATACACATGGCCTGAAGAAGGAGCACATGCTTCGCAAACACATTGCCAGCTATGTCCTTCATGATGTCCGGTCCTGACATCACATCCGCTGGGTTGTGCACTCCATGGAGCAGGAAGCACAGGGAGCCTCCGGCGCCCCTGTGAGTTGTGAACCCCATGCTTCCACTCCACCTGGACGCAGACCGGAACTCCTACCGACTAGGACTGGTCCTACTACGCTATATGCCTAATTTATGCTTCCTTTGTGAGTAATATTTTTTACCCTCTATTAAAATTACTCCTATTGCTACACTTAATAGGCGCTTGTGTCTCCTTTCTCCTTATATCTATACAGAGTTACCGTACTTCTTGCCTGTAGACCGAGCTGCCACAAAAGTGAGCCACATCACATAAGGACTTGCTTAATGGACTTTTCCTGTTTATGGATATACTGGCTAATGTGAACCTCTACCCCCTCTTGGTACCCTATTTAGAGCCAATCATTTACCGGTGTCGATCATGTATTTTATAGGCTCCAGAGGTCAGCAAGATACAGTGCAATAAACATGAAATTAAGGGCCAATATGTTTTCCATTTTCATAAGATAGCCCTGGCTTAAATTGAAATCAGGGCAGGATGGGTAGGTTTGTATTTTTTATGGGCAGACCGGTAGATTTGTATTATTTATGGGCAGACTGGTAGGTTTTTTTTTTTTTATGGGCAGACTGGTAGGTTTGTATTTAGAATTCTCAGGTTCCACAAAGTCAACTTGTATAGAGTAAAACTAAAGTATATTGACTTATCTCACAAAGTGCTCTATTTCAGCACCAGAACCCACCCCCCCTCAAAAAATTCCTGGTAGTTCTAGTTATGGAGTACACAGGAGCACCTAAAATTCAAGTGCTAACTTCCAGAGCAGGCAATCTCCAGACATCAATGACATAACATGGTAATGGACGGGGTGTGTTTAGTTACATGCAAACTTTACTTTTCTGAAAGGCACAACTTACAGAGGGATTTTGGGGGGTTCACAGTCCAGAGCAGCAAGAGAGCTTTGTTAATGTAAATGCAGGCAATCTTATGACTTACATTATTGCTTTCCTGTGATGGTTAATTGTAAGAGATTCATTTACATAGAACTCTAGCAAAAAGCTTTTATAGTTTAGGCTAAGAAGCAAAGTGTTGGAACCATTATCAGGTTTGTATTGCTATATATGTCCCCACTGTGAAGATCTACCCTCACTATATATTATGCTGACTACCATCATCGGGGAAAAAAAAAAAGGAGATTCCAAAGTTTTACTTCCAATGGGTACACTTGTTTGAGTGCCAGCTGTCAATGGCAGGAATTCCTCTTATGTTTGGATTTCCATTAAATTCCTGTGGTGTCTGGTTTTAAGAAGTGTGGGGTGATCTCAATGATGGGGATGTAAACAGCACTAAAAATTAGGATTAAAGTTTTTCCTACTTTTGTCAAAATGTAAATAAAAAAAAAAGGTTGTGGCTGCAATTACAATAAGGTAGTGGGATGTATGACACCATAGATATTAACCATAGTTTCTTATAATTTACTACAAACCTGGAACTGGTATTCCTATAAAATTCTACTTGCAGTTGCCAGCCCAGATCTGTTTTCTGTCATCATCCAGCGGCTGAAGGTAATGAGATTGAGTTTAGAAGCACACAGAGTGATGGTTGTCTGTGTCATCTTTCAAGGTTTGTAGAATTTATGCTGGCAAGAGTAAAGATGAAATTTTATGACAATAAATCAATGATAAAGAGTTCAAGAAGCTTCCTATGATAATCTCATTGATCAAAAAGCTTTACCTTTCTCAAACTGTTAAGCAACATCCCCTTATCCTTCCCACATAAATGCACTGTTCATATGCCCAATCAATCTGTATTGACAGCAGCTCTACCAACATGTTGCAGTGCAGCTGTTGTGAAGCCACAGATCCCAGCATGCACTTCAAGTACAGGATACTGGAAATGGCTCTAGCTCTAAAAAACCTAGAGCTTGTTAAACTAGTAAGTAATTTTTTTATTTTAAATAGGTCACATAAAGGGTTTATTCAACAAGCAATGTAGAAGTGTGCAAAGCGGAGCAACACGAATCAGAATTCATGCAACCATCTCCATTATATCAAAGATCGGTACCATTGAGGCGTGGACTCCACTAGACCGCTGAAGGTATGCTTTGGTATCTGGCACCAAGCCATCAGTAGCAGATACTTAAGTCCTGTAAGTTGCAAGGTGGGCCCTCCATGTACTGGACTTGTTTTTCCAGCACATTCCACAGATGCTCAATTGGATAGAGATCTGGAGAATTTTTAGGCCAAGTCAACACCTCAAACTCGCTATTGTTTTCCTCACATCATTCTTGAACTCATCAGACCAGACCACCTTCTTCCATTGCTCCGTGGTCCAGTTCTGATGCTCACCTGCCAATTGTATTCATTTTCAGCTGTGGACACAGGTCAGCATAGGCACTATGACCTGTCTGCAGCTACACAGCCTCATATGCAAATAAATATATCAATATATATATAAATATACACTGTATATATATTAAAAGCCAAAGGAATAATGAAAATGCAATCACATTCAACAAGAGCTAAAATAATATTTCATGAAAATGAAAGGAACAACTGTAAAATGTTGCATTTGCCACTGTCAGCAAGATGACTATGTCACAATTGTTGGCTTTAGGTACACTTTGAAGCACATTATTAAAGCAATGAATGTTATAATCCCCAAACATTTGCTGCAGTCACTGTAATTTAGAAACACATTGCAGTGAATGTTTGGTGAAGGCTCAGTAGCAAAACTTTCTGATGACTTTATACTACTATATAACTACTATATAGGGACATATAGACCTAACACACACAGGCAGTCTTGGAGCCATGTAGTACTACATAATGCAGCAGGTATTATTGGATAGTACTTCATGTTAGTTGGGTTGACTACCTCTATTCTATTCATTGGACTTCCTCTCCGTACAACATAGTTTATGAAAGTAATGACTACAACATAAGAAAGGGACATTGCTGAATGTTTTTGGATGTATGTTATTCTAAAATAACAGTTGACAAGTGAGGGGTTAAATCCCTCAGGATGACACATTGTCAGGGATTTCATGCAGGTCCCCAGGGCAGTGGTGGATTAGGATTAAGGTCAGATCAAAATCTCACACACCAAGATCTTCTGCAAAGAATTAGTGGCAAATCTTTCAGGCAGTGAAGAACACCAAACAGAAATACATCTTAAGAAAATGCTGCTGTTTATCTGTAAATAGGATTTCACTTGGCTTTAAGTACCCAGCAATAAGCATATACTTTCTATGAAAGGCTGCAATATGCTAATGGATTGCAAGATTGCTGTACATCTGGTTGGATGACAGTAGAGCAAGGCCTGTGCTTACAGTACATGGCAGCTAGTCATATGCCTAGGTCATATACTGTCTTCTGTATACCTGGCCAGTGGCCAGGGGGATATCCATAGGTCTACAGGTACCAAAAAACTGGTAAGAGCTGACTGTACTGCTTTCTTAATTAATTACTTCTTGACTAATGTGCGTATATACAGTGGGGAAAATAATTATTTGATCCCCTGCAGATTATGTAAGTTTGCCCACTTACAAAGAAATTAAGGATCTCTAATTGTTATCATATGTGTATTTTAAATGACAGAGACAGAATATTGACCAAAAATCCAGATAAAAACACATCAAACAAGTGCTATAAATTAAGTTCAGTAAGTAAAATAAGTATTTGATCCCTAAGCAAAACATGAATTAGTCCTTGGTGGAGAAACTCTTGGTGGCAAGCACAGAGGTAAGACAATTCTTGTAGTTGAGGGCCAGGTTTGCACACATTTCCAGAGGGATTTTAGTCAATTCTTCTCTACAGATGTTCTCTAAATCCTTAAGGTTTCTTAGTTGTCGCTTGGCAACGTGACGTTTCAGCTCCCTCCATAAATGTTTGAAAGGATGAAGGTCTGTAGACTGACTAGGCCACTCCATGACCTTATGTGCTTCTTCTTGAGCCACTCCTTTGTTGCTTTGGCGGTATGTTTTGGGTCATCGTCATGCTGGAAAACTCATCCATGACCCATCTTCAGTGTTCTAGCTGAAGGAAGAAGGTTCTCATCCAAGATTTTACAATACATGGCCTCATCCATTGGCCCCTCAATGTGGTCCCTCATAGTCTGTACCTTTAGAAGGGAAACAGCCCCCAAGGCATCATGTTTCCATCTCTGTGCTTGACTGTAGGGATGGTGTTCTTAGGGTCATAGTCAACATTTTTATTCCTCCAAACATGGCAAGTCAAGTTAAAGCCAAAGAGCTAAATTTTGGTCTCATCTCACCCCAGCACTTTCTTCCAATCCCTCTCTGAATCATTTAGATGTTCATTAGCATGACTGTACATGTGTCTTCTTGAGCAGGAGGACTTGCGGTGTTTAAAGGAAGAAAAATGCTGACTATGACCCCAAGAACACCTAGCCTACAGTCAAGCACGGAGGTGGAAATATTATGCTTTGGGGCTGTTTCTCTGCTAAAGATACAGACTGACTTTTCCGCATTGAGGGGCCAATGGATGGGGCAATGTATTTTAAAATCTTGGATGAGAACCTTCTTCCCTCAGCCTGTACACTGCAGATGGGTCATGGATGGGTTTCTCAGTATGACAATGACCAAAAGTATACCACCAAGGCAACAAAGGAGTGGCTCAAGAAGAAGCACATTAAGGTCATGGAGTGGCCTAGCCAGTCTCCGTCTTTATTCCTATAGAAGATTTATGGAGGGAGCTGAAAATTCAAGTCACCAAGCAACAGCTAAAAAACCTTAAGGATTTAGAAAAGATATGTAGAGAAGAGTGGACCAAAATCCCTCCTCAGATGTGTGCAAACCTGGCAACCAACTATAAGAAATGTCTTACCTCTGTGCTTGCCAACAGCGGTTTCTCCACCAAATACTAAATCATGTTTTTCTTGAGGATCAAACACTTATTTTACTCACTGAACTATAACTCAATTTATAACATTTGTATTGTGTTTTTTGGGGATTTTGGTTGATATTCTGTCTCTATACCCTTTGTTTCTTTGTGAGTGGGCAAACTTACAAAATCTGCAGGGTATGAAACAATTATTTTTCCCACAGTATATACAGTGGGGACAGAAAGTATTCAGACCCCCTTAAATTTTCCACTCTTTGTTATATTGCAGCCATTTGCTAAAATCATTTAAGTTCATTTTTCCCCTCATTAATGTACACACAGCACCCCATATTGACAGAAAAACACAGAATTGTTGACATTTTTGTAGATTTATTAAAAAAGAAAAACTGAAATATCACATGGTCCTAAGTATTCAGACCCTTTGCTCAGTATTTAGTAGAAGCCCCCTTTTGATCTAATACAGCCATGAGTCTTTTTGGGAAAGATGCAACAAGTTTTTCACACCTGGATTTGGGGATCCTCTGCCATTCCTCCTTGCAGATCCTCTCCAGTTCTGTCAGGTTGGATAGTACACGTTGGTAGACAGCCATTTTTAGGTCTCTCCAGAGATGCTCAATTGGGTTTAAGTCAGGGCTCTGGCTGGGCCATTCAAGAACCGTCACGGAGTTGTTGTGAAGCCACTCCTTCATTATTTTAGCTGCGTGCTTAGGGTCATTGTCTTGTTGGAAGGTAAACCTTCGGCCCAGTCTGATGTCCTGAGTACTCTGGAGAAAGTTTTCATCCAGGATATCCCTGTACTTGGCCACATTCATCTTTCCCTCAATTGCAACCAGTCATCCTGTCCCTGCAGCTAAAAAACACCCCCACAGCATGATGCTGCCACCACCATGCTTCATTGTTGGGACTGTATTGGACAGGTGATGAGCAGTGCCTGGTTTTCTCCACACATACTGCTTAGAATTAAGGCCAAAAAGTTCTATTTTGGTCTCATCAGACCAGAGAATCTTACTTCTCACCATCTTGAGAGTCCTTCAGGTGTTTTTAGCAAACTCCATGTGTCTTGCACTGAGGAATGGCTTCCGTCGGGCCATAAAGCCCCGACTGGTGGAGGGCTGCAGTGATGGTTGACTTTCTACAACTTTCTCCCATCTCTCAACTGCATCTCTGGAGCTCAGCCACAGTGATCTTTGGGTTCTTCTTTACCTCTCTCACCAAGGCTCTTCTCCCCCAATAGCTCAGTTTGGCTGGACAGCCAGTTTTAGGAAGGGTTCTGGTCCTCCCAAACGTCTTCCATTAAAGGATTATGGAGGCCAGTGTGCTCTTAGGAACCTTAAGTGCAGCATAATTTTTTTTTAACCTTGGCAAGATCTGTGCCTTGCCACAATTCTGTTTCTGAGCTCTTTAGGCAGTTCCTTTGACCTTATGATTCTCATTTGCTCTGACATGCACTGTGAGGTAAGGTCTTTTATAGACAGGTGTGTGGCTTTTCTAATCAAATCCAATCAGTATAATCAAACACAGCTGGACTCAAATGAAGGTGTAGAACCATCTCAAGGATGATCAGAAGAAATGGACAGCACCTGAGTTAAATATATGAGTGTCACAGCAAAGGGTCTGAATACTTAGGACCATGTGATATTTAAGTTTTTCTTTTTTTATAAATCTGCAAAAATGTCAACAATTCTGTGTTTTTCTGTCAATATGGGGTGCTGTGTGTACTTTTAATGAGGAAAAAATGAACTTAAATGATTTTAGCAAATGGCTGCAATATAACAAAGAGTGAAAAATTTAAGGGGGTCTGAATACTTTCCGCCCCCACTGTATGTCCTTGGGAAGTGCTGGTGATGCAGCCATGATCCAGATATCATTCTTTTCTGCTGGCAATGCCCTTTCTTGTAAAAGTGATCCAAGCAGCCAAACAGCCACCCAATTACTTTCACAAGCAGCTGAAGCGGTCCCAACCCCGCTGCGCACCACTGTTTCTGGTTTCTCTTGTCCCACCAGGGAACCCAGAGCCGCTGTGAGTGGTCATGCCAGGTGACCACAGAGACAAAGGAGGGACTCACATTCCCCAATTATCTCTATGGTATTTAAAATCAGAAGGATTTTGTCACTTCTGGTCTTGGTTTTTTGTTTACTGGCTAGTACCTGCTAGTAAAGCAGTCTTTAAAACGGATCCTGGTTTGATCAGCTGCTTTGCAGGGCAGAGGAGAGATCTGGGCTTTAAAGACCCCAGATCTCTGAATAAAGAGAACCTGTCATTGCCTTGCTATCAGAAGGGATGGTGGTCATCCTTTGTGATAACAATAAAGCTGTTAAAAAAAATAAACAGATAAATACAGTGTCAAAAATACATTTAGGTAAAATAAATAATAAAATAAAAAAATAATTTAAATTGCCCTGTCCCCCCATGCTTACGCGCAAATGCGAAAACTGCATGTTGATTTATGCATATGTAATTTGTACGCATATGTAAATGGTGATCGCACCACATGTGAGGTAACGTTGCGATGTCAGGGGGAGAGCACCAATTATTGTGCCAGAACTCCTGTGTAACTCTAAAGTAACCTGTAAAGGCTTTTAAATTGGCGCCTATTTAGATTTTTAGGTACTGCAGCTTGCCGGCATTTTACAGGTGTATGTAATTTAAAACCTTGACATGTTAGGTATGTATTTACTAGGCATATAATCATATTTTATATTTCACAAAAAAAAAGTGGGTATTAAATTGTGTTTGTGTGCACTAAAATTAATTTAAGTGTTTGCATTTGCTAAACTGCTCCGGAAATATTGTGTGACATAAAAGATTACAACACCCACCATTTTATTCTCCGGGGACATTCAGAAAATATATATTTTGGGGGGTTCTAAGTCATTTTCTAGCAAAAAAAATGCAGATTTTTTTTACGCGTATGTGAGAAATGTCAGATTTGGCCTGGTTTTGAAGTGTTTAAAGTGGAGGTCCACACAAATTTGTAAGTTAACCTCCATCGCATTCTTGCCTTGCATACATTGTGAATTTTTTTTTTCAGAGGGGGTACCTGTATATCAATGTTTTCTTGGTTGCTTCCTGTCTCTGACCCCCGCGGGTATGGGGGTATAGTCGTCATATCCTGCGACACACTGTCTCCTGGGAGCTATGTCTCATTCCCAGGAGTCAGTGCAAATGGCCTCCACTAATTCTTGTGAGATTTGGAAACCGGTTTATCTTCATTGCCATCACATCAGGGAGGGAACTTCCGCCACCGCCGCCGCCCGTTGTGATGGCAACATGGAGGTTTATGGTACTCCGCAACATACAAACTGAGCATGCGCTGGAACAAGCAGTGAATGCTGGTAGCTCAGCATCACCATATCCAGGACATTTATGCTTGTGGGCTTCACATGCCCACAAGCAAGATGAAACTTGCCATTACTAATTTTTATAAGTACGTTTTATGTACGAAACCGGACATTGGGGGATTTCATAAAACAAGTGTAACATTTACATATTAACTTATGAATTGTTAAAAAAATAAAATAAAGTACTTCCTGGAAGTGACATTATTTACAATTATACTCTAACATCTCCAAATGCCATTTTAAATATGTACCAGTCAAATATTATATTACGGTATATTATCCTGTAAATTCAGCTAAAAGTTTATGTAAAAAATTCAAAGTTTGTAAAGTAGAAAGCTCTTTATCTTTAATGTGTATAGTGCTTTATATTTTCCCTCTTTACTGTTCAACATACATGTTGATCCTGCCTGTTTCTGTTTCAATGTTTTTTATTACGTTTTTTTGGTTTACAAGATATAAAAGAAATACAAAATTTATTAACAACAGTAATTTGCTAAAGTAACATACACAGCAGCATTGGTACACATAAGGCAACAAGGAACAAAGTTGGACAGCTCATTATTTCAAATAAAGTTCCAGGTAGTTGATCCTGTCTGTTTCAATGTGCCAAGAGCTCTTCCTGTTGCAGGGTGACAACATTGTATCAGTAGTTACAAATTTTACCCAGGGTTGTCACCCTCTCCTCAGCCCCAATGCTGCTAGACTACAAGACTGAATGCTGACATAGCTTTTTCATGGTGGGTAACAACATTTTCGCCTGGGAGGAAGAGGCTGGCCACAATAACACGAGTAGGTCATGTCTGGTAACACCTCCCCTCCCAGGTGACAGTCAGTAGCTCCCTCTTGCTGCTTAAGAGACGTAGTGACCAGGGGCATTAATCACCCCTCTCATTCTGCACACAGAAGTACAATGTCATGCAACAGCTGCTGGTAGTTGAAGTCCAGTGGTCCATTGTAGTATAGACAGAAGAGAAACAGCACCACCAATACTCTCTACCTACACAACAGTCCTTGCACAGTGTCAGAGGCAATAACTGTCATTTAATTGCAGATACAAATGTAAAAGTCATACAATGTTAACAGGGGATCTTTTAGGGTGGTGGAAGGGTCACAGATTTTTGTTTTTGGCATTTGGCATTGTCTAAAGACAATAAATTGTGTGAATATTGCCACATCACATGAAAAGCAAATTCCTGCGCACTTTAAATACTCAGTCATATTCAGATTAAATGAGTAATCGGGAATTTGCATTTCATGTGATTGAATAATTAAAAATAAATTCCACGCAATTTATTGTTTCAAGATTGTTAAATTCTTTAGTAAATCAGCTTCCGTACATCTAATTTATCCCTCTCTTTTTACAAAAAATGAGCGAAGAAACTAAAAGTAGAAAAGCTGAAATCAGCTGGACAAATATGCCAACACTTCTGCTGTATGAGTTCAGCTTTTAACATAGAAGACACTAAAGTCTGGTAATGTTGATGATCTTCTAACTCAGAAAGAATGTGACAAAAATTAGAAATACTTTTAAAAACACCAGTCTTAATGATTAACCTAATGGTACCTTCTTTTAAATGTGTAAGACCATTAGATCAAAGTAATACGAGGAGTTGGTCTGAACACTGCTTAGGGTCTGTGACAGTTTTCATCCATTTATTTTTTTATCAGGAGCCTCCATGACATATATTTAAATGTCCACTATCACCAAGTTGTATTAAGCCCCGTACACACTATCAGATTGTCTGCTGAGTTTTTCCTTCAGATTTACCAAAACCATATAATATGAGGTCAAACCTTAGGAGTTTCAATGTGTATGCAATCAGGCAGAACCTTCTACTACATGGTTTTGGTAAATCCGAAGGAAAAACTCAGCAGACAATCTGATAGTGTGTACGGGGCTTTATGATAACTGCATTCATTTTATAGATACTATTCAGATACTATCCAGTAAATTTTTTTATTTTTTATTTTTTATTTCACTGGCCCTTATTTATGTTTAATCTCTAGGAAATAAGATAAGCAGTGATGTAGTGTAGTGCTCATTCCTCAATTATACCAGTGACATAATCATGTGCACAGTAAATATACAGATATACAAATATCATCACAACATTAGTAACATGTGCTAATTGCTAATGTGCAAAAATAGTGTGAATTATGAAGTGCAAACAATGCATACTAAAGTGCAAATAATAAAAATTTTGCAAAATATATACAGATACATTGTATTCAATCAAAATCAATATTATATATGTTAATAATGTTGTGATGAGACTCGTATACCTGTATACTTACTGTGTTAGTTTTAACACACATTGCACATGATTGTTATGTCACTGGTATAATTGAGGAATGAGCAACTACAGGCCAGCACTGCTTACATTTTTTCCTATATATATATTTCTTTTGTGTTCACCAAAATCTGAGCAGCAGCAGTTTGTTTGTTCTTTTGCCATATAGAAAATAGTATTTTATGGTCCCCTAATACAGTGGTTCTCAACCCTGTCCTCAAGTACCCCCAGCAGGCCATGTTTTGGGAATTTCTCTTGGAAAAAATAGCTGTCCAAGATACCAAGCCATTGACTCTGATTTAAAGCACCTGTGCAAGATAATAAGGAAAAGCTGCAAACATGGCTTGTCGGGGGTACTCAAGGGCAGGGTTGAGAACCACTGCCCTAATATTCCTTGTGGCGCTGTTGTTTTTAATTATAATTTTTACTTATGTCTAATCTCTGTTTATTCAAGTTTTTTTGGGAATGTACAGGGACAGTACAAATGTTATATATATATATATATATATATATATATATATATATATATATATATATATATATATATATAGTTTGAAAGTGTCATATGCATTTAAAAAAGCAAATACACATAAATCAAAGGACTGGTGTAATATCAATAAACGAAAATAACGGCATATAATCCTAACTAGACACCTTGATTACATACTGCCAAAATAGGTAAACATATGGTTACGTTTCTGTCATGTGTTTCCCCATAGTCCTGTGAGTAATCTAAAAATCAGGACGATGTTATGGTAGTTCCTATAATCTTAAGAGAAACTGCATGTATCACTGGCCTTTAGATTTCCCCTGCATTTATATGTAGACCAAGCTGTCCAGCAAACATGACATTGACAGAGTTGGGACATATTATGACACTGCTGATGTGATTTTATTTCCATGTAATGGTTTAAAGCTTCCTAAAAACAATTACTACTGCAATTCTCAGTAGCTAAATGAATAATCTAGCATTACCTGTATACAGAGCCAGGGCAAGGGGCGGGTAGGAGGAGCGGCTACCCTGGGCACTGTGGTGTCATGTGAGGAGGGGGGCAGCTTGAGGAGATTTGGAGGGGGGTTGGGGGAGTGGCAGGGGGTAAGAATTGTGCTAGGAGAGGACGTTTGGGGAAGTGTGATAGGAGTTGTGATTTGGGGGTATTTGTGCTAGGAGGGGAGATCTTTTTTTTTGGGGGGGGAGATTATATGTGCTGGGAGGGGGGATTGGAGGAGGGGGATTTGTGCTGGGTGGGATGTATATGGAGTGGGAGAGGAGAGGATTTGTGCTTGTACTTGGAGGGGAAATTTGAGGGGTAGAGGATTTGTGCTAAGAGGGGGAAAAATGTTTGGGGGGGGGGGGGTTGTGCTGGGGGCATATGAGGAGAGAGAGAATTTGAGCTTGGGTTTTTCCTGGGATGGGGATTTAAGTAGGGGGGAGGAGGGGAATAGGATGCATTAAGGTGAAAAAACATGAGGGTTTACAACCCCTTAAGTCTCTCTACATGCTGACAGGAAGAATGAATGAACTACCACAGTGCTCACAGTGCCATAGTAGTTCATTGAAAATGACAAGCCGCAAAGGCTGATGGACCTTGTAGTTTTCCATTAACAGAGTGCTGTGAATGAGTGATGTGGCTAGGTGGGAGGAGCCTCGCACTGCCATGTTTTTTTTTTTTTTTTGACAGCTAGCGGGTGGAGATGATCCCCTGCTAGCTGGCACAGCGGGGGAGCGGGAGGTGCGGGGGCTTGTGCATTCATAGCATGTTACACCTGAATATGAGTGTAACATGTAACATGTTATGAAAGTTGAACGTATCCTTTCATTTTGAAAATAATTTTGTAATAGAGAGCTGAGAGTCACAAAATAATCTGCTCTGGGTGTCAAATAGACTAGGAAAATGATTATGGTAATGTAACATGAGCTGTAGATGTCATAACTTAGCAGGGGTTCCCTGGCACATGAAAATAATTTCAAGGATTTCTCTGTGATAAAAATGTTGAGTAAAGCTGCTTAAACTCCCAGGCGGTATGATTATTTCAGATTTTTGATGCTCAAAGTGGTACATTCTTTTGCATGGAAATTTGCCATTTTATATTGCAGGCCTGTAATTCTTAGGAAAAACTCGCTTAAAGCGGGAGTCCGCCGTTTTTTTTTTTAAAGGCCAGCACCTACAAATACTGCAGCCGCTGACTTTTAAAATAATGACACTTACACTCCCAGCGCGCCCACGATGTCGGCACCCAAAGCCGATCTCTCGATCATCTCTCGGGTGCTGCCGCCGCCATCTTGGGTATGGGAATCAGGAAGTGGAGCCTTGTGGCTTCATTTCCCGGTTCCCTACTGCGCATGCGCGAGTCACGCTGTGCAATAAGGATGGTCCCCGCTGTCTCTGGGATCCGTGTGTTTCCCAGCAGGCAGCGGGGGACCTTCGGAAAGGGGCGTAGATTCTGCGGAAAGGAGCGTTCCTTCTGCAGAATCTACGCCGGAATTGGGTGCAGATACCTGTACTGTACAGGTACCTGCACCCCCCTCCCCCCTGAAAGGTGCCAATTGTGGTGCCGGAGGGGGGGAGGGTTCCAATGAGCGGAAGCTCTTTAGGGTGGACCTCCGCTTTAAATCTGTCCAAACCAGATTCTAGTAGACATCCCGGGTATGATAAAGTTTGAAACATGAAATCATAAATTATAATATCATAAATAACTATAAATAATTATAACAAATAATAATATAATAATAATAAAAATCATTTAATAATGTAATAAAATCAAAAACACTGAAATTTTGCTCAGTTGCAGAATTATCACTGTCGTTACTTTCAGTGTTTGATGACGAATTTCCCCACAAATCACTATCTCTCAATTCTGCAAGTGTTCTAATTTACTATTGCTGTTTTTTAGCTGGTCTTAAACTGCTTTTTATGTAAAGGGACAATTTTGGTTGCTATGGACAATCTCCAGTTTCCAGGCAGAAAGAACAGTATTTATAATATAAAACTGCATGCAGGTCACTGGAGAAACCACTAGGGACAAAACGGATGTGAAATTATTTGATACAGTAATGTAATCTGTAAGATTACAGTGTACTGTATATATAGTGTGTGCTTCACTTTTTGAATTTGGCATTGTGCTCCGTCCCTTGCAGGGAATGGCGCTGTGATACATCGAGTGGAGACACAGCCGCCGCACACAGCAGGGAGACATTGCAGGATCCTGAGGACAAGATATGTAACTGTACCTGGATCCTGCGATGAGATCCTGAGTGTGGCTCGGGGTTACCGCTTTCGGTACTGAAAATCCACCCCGAGCCACACTCGGAAATACCGCCAGGGAGATTAATGAGTAGCTTCAGGCTTTTCTCCCAACTATGGCGTCTAATGGTCTTTTGATGTGACTAATTAAACCCAGATGCTGTAAAATTATTTAACAAAAATGATCAGGAAAAAAAAATTTTTATCCCTTCCTGCTAGAAGTATGCATATATGTGACAGCACAGAGGTGGGCCTTTTCCCTGCAGCCACAAATATGTATAGCTCTAATTTGCTGGGACTGCACTGTCACTGACTTTATAAATATAGAATTATAGAAAGGGCTCTCAATCGTGTGATTACTTTGACAACCAATCACAGTAGAGCAAAGAACAGACTTGCAGAGAAAGAAGAAGTACAAGAAGCCAGTCAGTTATGCTGCAGTTCTTAATTTTTAATAAGGGCCACATTGACAGGAGGAGAAAACAGTGTGACAAAAAATGAACTCATCGGTTTGCTGCTTCTTTTTTTTTTTTTATTCTCCAGTCACAGGTCTTCTGCCCCACCAGGGCTGTGCTCTCTGAAAGAGCTGTGTAAATACCAGGACTGGATAGACATATAGGGGTTGATTTACCAAAGGTAAATAGACTGTGCACTTTGGAAAGTGCAGTTGCCCTAGAGCTTAGTGAATGAGGGAAATTTTCAGTTTGCAAAAAATACCCAATCACATGCAAAGAAAATTTTAAAAACAGCATTTTTGCTTGCACATGATTGGATTATGGAAGTAAGCAGAACTTCTACTAATTTACTAAGCCCTGGAGCAACTGCAAAACTGAACAGTCTATTTGCATTTAGTAAATCAACCCCATAATTGGCATATGGCCATTAGGACATATTGATCATATAGCAGGTAAAACCACTCCTATATGTATGTATTTTATCTGTGCAGCTTTGTTGGGTAATTGGGATCACCAATTTTCTCATTGTTGCCATCCAAAGAAGAATACAGTTTACATACCCAATGAGTTCCTTTGGGTGGCCAGCATCTAGACAACTCTTCTTATCTACAGTTGTGTGGAACTCTAGGGAACCTCCAGAGGTTGCTTGGGGTTCCTTGAGCAATGAACAACTTCTGCTCTCGGATAAGTAACCACAGACATAAATGATCTTATCTAGCTACCTGTAAGGAAAATGGATGATTCCTCCCAATGATCACAGATCTCAGGAGCAGTTTTCCCCTTCCCACTGACCAATATGCTAATATACCATAAACTATAGCTATAGTAATTATTGCCAGGGATTACCTGAGATCAGAAAGTTATTTCAAGGGTTCCTCCATGTTAGAAAAGCTGATAAAGGCTAGACTATACAGTTTGTCTCAAAGGAGAACAAATATTATAAACAAGCTGAAATACTTAAACCTATTTTTATCTATATTGTATTAAAATTTATATTTTTTATATAATATGGTGTCATTGCGCTTTAAAAGTCCCTTTTAGAAACCTTATATTTTTTATATAGTTTGTCTGTGCATAATACATTTTCTGTCACCAAGATTGTGACTAAACTGGGCCTTATAATTAAAAGCAATGCAAAGAAAAGTGAAGTTGTTATATAAGAACAACACATTTGATTTGATACAGTTTTTTAAAGCATAGTAAAAAATGAAAAATGGCTTGGTAAAACCAGCCATAAATTTGCAATCATGTACTAAGAATTAATCAAACTACTAAAACAACTCCCCTATCTTACAGAAATATAAACATGCATAGTCATATTCCATGAGAGAGGACAACACATTGCCAGCTGGAAAATGCCAATATAACCAACAGCATTTACCTTAATGAAAATATGATAGGGGTTTTCTGCAACGGTGGCAATTACTGCATATCTAGCCTGAGCATTAACCAGTCTTGATGATATATTTAACTCTTAAAAAAATAAAAGGACAAAACCACCTTTTTCTGCAATATTCATTGATTTCCCTTACAGTACTTATTTCCAACTAGATATCCTCAGTCTGATGATCAACATCAGTAAACCTACTTCCTTTGAGCCCAGATCATCCTAGAACCACCCTTTCCTGTTATTGGACAGTGAAGGAAGCAGCACAGTGATGAGCTTGTCTTGGTCACTTGGTTTGGCTTCCTCTCCTCCTATCAGCATGCTTCTTGTCAGCGCATGAGCTGATTGGCTTTTTGTGCTGTTTCTTCCTTTAACACACCAGCCCTTCTGTAGTGGAATTCAGAAATCGAATGCCAAGTCAAATTCATTTACTTATACTGCTTGCATTTAAAAAATACATTTCATGATTTATTAATGACTACATAGACACGTTACATCAAAAGACATGTGTCTTTTATGTACGCTTTGAGTTGTTTTATGTCATTCTGGTACCTAATAGGACAGATGATGAAGATGATTTCAAAAAGGAATATGGGAATATATTTGGAAATTCACTGGAGGGGACTGTAATTGTAAAAGATTAAGAACCCCTATCTAAGGTTGTCTATACCTTTCCAGAGATAAAATACCAGAGAATAGAGATAAATTGGTGCTGTAGGGTACTACTTCCAGGGACAGATACTGTAAATGTTATTGATGTCCTAGGCCACAGCTAACATGACTTCTAAATAATATAAGATGAGTGTATTTCTAGTGATAATGGGTATAAATGTGTTCAGACTTGGTCTGGCTTATCCATCCATTCCGGATCTCTTGCTGCCCAAACTACATTTTTTGGACAACCTAAGTTGACTGGTTGGATAATTCTTACTTTGGCCCCAAGGAACCATGGAGGAATGTCCCTGAGAGGTCCTGCCTGGGTATAAAGCCAAAAGCACTGTCAACCTTTTTCTAACAAAGGTCCATTCTTATTGGTAAGCAGCCAATTTTACTGTACCAAGGTGGTGGTGTCTTTTGTAGATCTTTTTGCATATGGTGATAGATGGTGTCACATATGAGGAGGACTTTACTTTATTTCTTTGCAACATTCCTTGGAAATATATATTTGGAAACATTTTAACACGTTATGTGACCTCATTTGCGTTTTTCATACTAAAAATTGCTAACTGTTCGCATGACTCGGTCTATATGAATATGTAAAAATGTTTAATTAATAACTTTACAAGGAAAAGCTGCCTCCTTGCATACCTGTCACCTGTTGGCTCATACCTGCCTTGCTTAAAGGTAAATCTATCCCTGGATACTTCATAGGCTTTATTAGATAGATCACCTGACATGCAAAGTGGATGTGCGGAGATTGGGGGGAATCCGAATATCAAATGCATGGCCACCTTAAAGTTGAACTCACAGCCTCCCACAGTGCTTGGACAGCAGAACTCATACTGTGGGAGGGAGGAATCACATAAGGAGTCAATCAGTTGTGCTGCACTGCAAGACTCATGCTGATAGGAAGAGAGAGCAGAGTGACAGCAAGATGAGCTGATCTACTGCTTTTTGTTTCACTGTCCAGTCACAAGCTTGGGGAGGAACAAGACCTGTAAATGCAACTGAACTGCAGCAGAGAAAAATCTCCTCCCATATCTGACAGGGCTGCATGGTGTGGCAGAGCTGTGTAAATCTCAGGACACAAGACTGTTTTAGCTGACCATCGGCAGGTAAAACAGCTGGTGTGTATGTATTCCATGTGTGTATTTTTCTATTTAGCTGGAGTTTGGCTTCAATGGCAGTAACATTATTTTAATTTTCATTCACACTCTTCAAATACTGACATTCATCAAAATAGATTGACCAGTGGTATCAGTTGGGAATTGCACTCAGTTTTTCATCAGTCACATCTGCCTATTTGCCGTGCAGAAACAGCTTTTACTAGGAACCTTCATAATCTTAAAATGTTTTGTACACTGAAGAAGATTTCAAACTTCCATTGTCCTTTGGCAGATTGCAGTATATATTGCAGCTTACCAATGCTTAAATGTAGTGCCTGCATTCATTTCTTATATTCTGGCTTTTTCCCTAAAGCTTTACCTGCCTGGTGTACCTGCCAGTAACACACTTTAATGATTTACTAAAATTGGAGAGTGCAAAATGTGGTGCAGCTGTGCATGGTAGCCAATCAGCTTCAAACTTCAGCTTGTTCAATTAAGCTTTGACAAAGAAAAAAACTGAAGCTGATTGGTTTCTATGCAGAGCTCTAACAGATTTTGCACTCTTCATGTACTAAGATGACAACACTTACACACTGAACTGTATCCAAGGATGGGCCCTGTTATTATCCTAGGGCACATGTGTCAAACACAAGGCCCACAGGCCCAATCTGACCCACCAGGCTATTTCATGTGGCTCTTGCACCACTCAACCCACGTCTTCGCCCCAACCTTGTCTCAGCAATTAATAATTCCTCCTACAGATCCTGCACTTCTATGTGCAGCTGCACCACACCCTTATTTCCACCTCCCCTGGTCTCAGCATTCAATAGACTCAGGCAGTTGACTCCAGCCCTCCTCTGGTCCTCCTTCAGACCCTGTACTTTCCTCTTTCCAGCTCTGCCCCCAGCTTCTTCCTGGCAGCAGCAAAAGATAAGGGGGGTGCACTATGACGTAAGGGAGGGGGTCTCTTGACTTCTGATGGTGGGGTGTTCTGGACATCTACTCTTACAGATAGGAGCTGGCCCTTTGAGGGCAACCATAATGTTGATGCAACCCCCAATGAAATTGAGTTTAACACCCTTGTCCTATGGTAAAAAGTGTGTTGGGACTACTGCACACCCCTCTACTGATCTCCATGACATATTAGGTTGTTCTATAGTTCACAGAGAGACCTGGGAACATTACTAACTGATAGCAGTGCAGCAGAGTCAGAGAGAACAGTAAGTTAGGAGCTCACTGGCTTTCTGGCAGCACCGACAGATGTTATTTCACAGTTACCAGGCAGATATAATAAAACACTTTAAACAATATAAAGAAGGAAGCCAATAAGAGAAGTTAATTGTTACATACACTCTAAAGCAGGGATATGCAATTAGCAGACCTCCAGCTGTTGCAAAACTACAAGTCCCATCATGCCTCTGCCTCTCGGTGTCATGCTTGTGGCTGTCAAAGTGTTGCTATGCCTCATGGGACTTGTAGTTCTGCAACAGCTGGAGGTCCGCTAATTGCATATCCCTGCTCTAAAGGAACCCTGCATTGAGACATTGTGGAGGCTTCCATTGCTGGACTATCTTTTTGAAAGTGCCAGTTTCTTGGCTATCTCACAGATCCAGCTGCTTCAATAAACTCTAAATCACTACCAAGAGGAAGTATGCATCTAATCTACATTTTTGTTTCAGGTCAGTGAAAATTTGGAAGCATGAGACAGACAATCAGTATTCTTAGATGAAAGCAAGAAGATAGTCCAAAAATGTTCTCAGTAAAGTTTTCCTATTAGGTCTCATACATATGAATGGTAAGAGGATGAAAATATGCCCAGTGCAACATTCCAGGCATTTCCTTTGCTGGGTGAGCTGTGGGAGCCACATACAGCCTGACATACAAATTAATACATGGCCTTATTCTTGTAAATGCTGGTGCATGTTTCCCAAATGCAGAAGATATACGTTTGGTAGATATAATGTCGGTGCATGTGCAGGTACACACTAACACACAAAAGCATAGTTGTATACAAGATTACTGCCACATTCAGTCACACAGGCTGTATGCAGCACCTGCGACTCCCCAGTCACCAGGAAAAGCCTGTAATTTTACTATGGGCATATTTTCAGCCCCTCACTGTCCATGTGCATAAGGCCTAAAATTAAAATGTATACAGAAATGGTATGATTACAAATAATTAGTAAAAGGCATACACCAGTGAAAACAAAATGTTCAGATGTGATCTCCCTTAATTTTTTATTTCTATGTGATGCTTGGCCAGTGTTGTGTGATTAAACTGGCTGGTTTGTTTGGTGATATTTATGCAGTCATATGAATCTTTTCTATAACAATTCTCAAGTCTGTTTGGATCCTAAAATTGTTCTGTTGTGTCTATACCCAGCTAATCATGAGCCAGCAATGGCCTAACAACCCACATGTCAGTGCCAAATCAAAACTGGGACTCAAGTAAAAGTGAATGATTGAAAATGAGTGCCACGGAAAAAGGGCGGGCCACAACGTCTCTTGGATCACCTGCTCCTGATATTAGGAGGAAACCATAGCAAAAAAAAAAACAAGGTTAACTATAGTAAATGAATAGATGACCGCACTAAGTGATAGCAATAATAATCCTAAAAAGAAAATAAAACACATAAAAAAGTCCTTTGCAGTCCCAACATGTGTTGCGTGCATAAGTGCTTGTGCTAAATAAAGGGTTAATCCGTGCTTCTTAGACTTATGCTCAAACTGGGTGCCCCACATGGATGTGCACTCACTATTATGTCCCATACACACGGTCGGATTTTCCAATGGAAAATGTGTGATCAGATCATGTTTTCAGAAAATCCGACCGTGTGTTGGCTCCATCTGACTTTTTCCGTCTGATTTTCCGACGCACGAAGTTTGAGAGCAGGATCTAAAATTTTCAGACAACAAAATCCGATCGCATAAATTCCGATCGTATGTAGACAATTCCAAAGTGCCATGCATGCTCAGAATAAACTAAGAGACAAAATGTATTGGCTACTGGCCCGTTTATAGTCCCGGCGTACGTGTATGACATAACGTCGTTCAGAATGATCGGAAATTCCAACAACTTTGTGCGACCGTGTGTATGCAAGACAAGTTTGGGCCAAAATCCATCTGAAAAAATCAGACGGATTTTGTGGTCGGAATGTCCGACTGTGTTTAAGGGGCATTAGATGTTGACCAACTATCTCTAGTATTATCAGTTAAGCATGTGGGGAAACTCCTGGATGGATCCGTTGTTGGCACCTCATGTAGTGGATGGACCTCACATGGATAGGTAAAAATAACAGAGGGAGAACCTCATAGAGTAAAACCATTTGAAATTTATTGGTAAAAACAATAGAATGGAATTACACTTATATTATATGGTGCCTAGCATCCTGGCACCCGGTGTGTAAAGCATGTGATTTTTTTAGGGAAAATCAGCCTGCAAATGCTGAAAGACCACTGCTCATGGATTGGCTCGATTCCCAGAAGTGGCGTAGGCGGACGTGTTGCAATGACGCAATCAAGCCTCGATGCGAAGCTCCTGGTGATGGCCCATTGATTGGTTGAAATGCATTGAGGCTTAATCACGTCATTGAGACACGTCCGCCTATGCCACTGAAAGCTAGTCTGAAAACTACATCACGAACAATCATAATGATAATGTCCGTGGGCGAATTAAGTGGCAGGTGACATTTATATATGTATGTATATATATATATATATATATATGTATGTGTATATATATATATATATATATATATATATATATATATATATATATATATCATACATGATTCTTTCCCCCGTTACTTGCCAAATCAAGTTATTTTGTGTGTGTCATGCACGGCGCCTCACCATACTCCTTGGACATGTTGCATACCCACTAAAGACCGATGCAGACCCAGTCACACAACCATTGTCATGGGTATGATTTGTTACCATCTTTTGTCATGTCAATTCATAGCCACTCGCAGTGTTGCCCATACCATGTGTTCGGATCCCGCAGTGGAACTTACGAATCGTTCATACGCGGTTCTTCCCCCCATTAATTGCCAAAACAAATTATCTTGTGTGCGTCATGCATGGTGTCACACCACTTTTTTCGGATACATTGCATATCCACTTTGGACAGATACGGACCCAGTCACACAGACATTCGTTACCATGTTGTCGTGTCAATTCGTAGCCACGCGCAGTGTCACCCATACCATGTCTTCAGATCCCGTAGTGGAACTTAGGAATCATTAGCACTTTTCTCATTCTATTTTCCACAGCAAATTTTGTTGTTTTGCCTCATACAAAGTATTACGCCACACCTTCCCGCCACATTCCGCCACACTCCGCCACAAACCACTCGCATGGCTCACTGTCGCAGATAAAGATTTTTCACCACTCTCTTGATGTTGTACCTATGTCCCCCAGGTCATTCGTTATCTCCCCCTATGGAACCTACGAATCGGACGGATGTTGTCCTTATTCCTTGTACTAACCACTTAGGCGTCCGGTAAAACCGTCAAACAAGCCAGGTGTTTCTATCATTTTCTCACCAACCCAACTCCCTTTTGTTGAGTCCCTGCATCCTCGCAAAACCGTATCAACAGCCTGTCACTCTTGTTGAGACCCTTGCAAATGCAATATCATCTCAGCTACCTCTCACTCATAAAAAAAATTAAAATATATAATATATAAACACAGGCATTTTATGCATTTTCCATTTACTTTTATGGATGTTTGGTTTTGAAGTTTCTCTAAAAATTTAGGCTGGTATACTCACCCGAATACATTAATCTTTCGACCACTTTATAACGAGTCATCTATACGACGCCAGTAGGCCACGATTTTTTCATCAATTGTAATTGGAATATACTGGATCTTATATGTAAATGTTTGGCACCTCCTCCCCCCTTTCTTTTTGTCTATTTATTCATTTGTGCTTTTGATCTCCAGGCATCTCTCTGTGCATCTCCCGAAGAAGCGAGACTCCTCTCGTGAAATGCGTCGAGACTTAGCGCAGCTATCCTAGACTATTGACAGTCATTTCCATGACATATCCAGGTCTCATGGAAAATTAAAAAAAATACCAATATGTTGATGCTTAATATATTGTCTTTTTTCTGTATTACATATTGTTAAAAGTCCCATGGGCGATTTTGTTGTGTGCATACTCCACCCATCTCATACCAGCTCTATTTTTCTTTGTAATATAATATATAAACCCCCCTTTGCCACCACACAGTCTCGGCCCAACAACCTGACACTCGTACGAGACCCTTGGAAATGCAATACCGTCTCAACAGCCTGACACTCGCAGTGACCCATGCGACCACACAATATCGTCTTGAGACAACCTCATACTCGGCACAAAGAGTAAACCGCGCTATTCAAACAAAAAAAAATTTTTTTAAATATCCTATAAGCAGCAACCCTAATCGTAATACTCCGATATCAAACTAAATAAGTGAACAAAGTGAGCTGCGCTAAAAACAAAAAATATATTACTAAAACCTAATCAAAAACCATATCAATAACCATGAGAAAAAAAGCAATATTTTGTGACAAAAATGCAAGTAATGAAATTCAAATAATAAAATTATATATGTGAATAATATCTTGTCATCATATAAGTGAAAAAGATGTATACTAAATCAAAACCAATAATGAAATTAGCATAAATAGTATTCGAAAACAACAAAGGATTTATATATATTGAAACAAAAATTGTCCAAAGAATAGTGTTAGTTCTTCCAAGGTGATATTAAGGTGTAAACACCCACAAATTCCTGTGTGAAAAATAATCCAAACAATCCTCCACCAGTGAGAAGAGGGGCCGCTTACCAGAGTTATAGATCTCAGTGTTAATGAGATCAGCAAAGCAACAGCACAGAAGTTCTGGATGAACCGTCACAGGCACCACACTGCTTCTATCTCCAATACGAAGCCTCCAGTCAGGAAACGAGGGTATCGTGGATCATATAAAAAAATTCAAAAGGCACTCGCATAGCGTAAAACCACTTAGTTTAATGGAATAAAATATAAATTATTACACTCACATGTGTATAGAAGAAAACGATCGTATAAAAAACGAGCCGGCCGGACTCGTGTGCCGCCCGCACTTCCTAGTTGGGCGTAGAACGCGGAGACGTCAGAACGCCTACCTCCCTACGCGCGTTTCGTCACGAACGGACATGTTCACGGGATGCGGGACGACGTTCTGACGCACCGCCTATATACCAAATCATAAACAGACAGCCTCGGTCTGAGCTCCATGTTGTCTCTCAGTCCACCATATTAGATGAGGGAAAAAGGACTGGAATGCCCATATTGTCACCTAGTCCACCATTTTACATGAGGGAAAAAAATGAAAATTGCCCTACTACTACGTAAAACCAGACCTATACCCATAACCATCGAAGTTATCTGAGAACCATGGACTAAAAACACAAAAATATCATAAAAATTCATTGAATATGAAAATTCAATGAATATACCAAAAAAAAGGGGGGGAAAAAAGGGGGTAGGAAAACCATCCCCAAAAATTAATATTAAAAAAAAAATTTAACAATATTAATTAAAATAATATTGATATAAAATAATATTAGATGTGAATAGACACAGGCATAACGATCCAGGTGAGTGGACAAGGGGGCTTATATGGCCAGGATGTATAATGTTTTATATGTCCGAATATTGATACATTATTAATTAAAAAATGTCAGCACAATAGAAAAAATATATGAAGGTACCCCAGATACAGAAACAAAAAATCCCTTATCGGAGACACATGGAACTCACACCAAGTTTACAATCCTAAAAAACAACAGGAAGCCTAAGCTATATAAGCTATTCCAACCAATAATATATTGTTCAAGCATTGTCAATAAACGCATTTACGTCTACTTCAATATTAAGGCCATGAGGGATATAACTTTTTAATTTATGTATCCACATCATTTCAAGCTTTGAAATGCTTCTCACCAAATGGGTTCCCCTCCAATGGGGATTGAACTTGTCAATTCCCAAAAAAATTGTGTTGGTAGGGTCTCTGTTATGTGCCAACAGGTAATGTTTGGAGACCGAATGTTGGGTATACCCCCTACGGATATTCCCAATGTGTTCATTCAAACGCACATGTAAGGCACGTTTGGTCCGCCCTACATACTGGAGGCCACAAGGGCACTCCAGCATGTAGACCACCGCCTCCGAACAACAGGTGATGAAAGGCTCTATGGTGTAAGACTTAGAAGTAACAGTAGATCTAAAGGTGGTACTTCTCCTAGACCGACAGCCATTTATGCTACATACTCGTTGAGACCCTTGCAATCATGCAAAATTGTCCCAGCAGCAGGACACTCATTGGGACCCTTGCGGCCACACAATACCATCTTAAAAACTAAAATCACACATATTGAGACCCTGACGACCATGGAATATCGTCTCAGCAAACCAGACTGAGGCCCTTGCGACCATGCAATATTGTCGCAGCACACCAGATTGAGACCCTTGCAATCACGCAATTTCATTGCAGCAGCCTAAAAGTGACCTTCGCAACCACGTAAATGTCAGCCTATCTCCAGTCAAAACATTCCAGGCACAAACCAGATTACAAACACAACATGGGGGGGCACCCAATCAGCCTCGCATACACGTAGCAACATCCAGTCAAATTACTATTTCCCAAAGACAACCTCTGGATATGACGCTGAGCACATGCACTCAACTCCTTTGGTAGAACATGGAGAGGCCTGTTCTGAGTGGAACCAGTCCTGTTAAACCACTGTATGGTCTTGGTCACTGTGCTGCAGCTCAGTTTCAGGGTCTTGGCAATCTTCTTGTAGCCTAGGCCATCTTTATGTAGAGCAACAATTCTTTGTTATATACATATACTCACATCTGCCCCCCCCTTTTAACAGAGAGACTTAATATATATATTGTCCCTACCACACTTGAGCCAACTTTGGAAAGAAGCCAGGTACCCAAGTTAATCTATCAGACTGATTTGGGCTGTTGAAACCTGTACAGGGAGAGGACATACTATTACATACAGAGAGTGTCCCAGGAAGGTTTCAAATCCATGGCACAGCTAAGTTGTAAACCACAGCATGGTACAACAGCTAACAGCTTAACTACTGTTCTGACTAAATGGAATGACAGTGGAATGTCAGATATCACTCATTGCTTATACAAAATTGTAATTATTACAGTCAATAAATCTTATTCCAAAGCCCAAAATTGCTATATACAGAAGAACATACAGTGTATATTTTTACCTTAAGGCAGTATGTGAAGCCATTTTTCAAATGTTAGTTTTGCAATGGATATGAAATGATTAGGACCTCTTTGTTGTCTGTGTCTTTACATTCTTCCCTAAAAACACAACAGGAAGAAAGTGGAAATCTCCACAAGGCAGGGGAAAATCCCCTCATAGGCAGTTGTCACAAGAAAAGGTGACCCCCATTGGAATATCACTTCCTGTACCAAAGTCAATAGTCATAAAGACAAACTGAGGGGGTGATTCTGCCCAGAGTGGACACAGATGGCAATAAAAATGGAAAGGGGGCTGTTCTCATTCTTTTCACAATTAAAAAGAAAAGTTATGACTTTATGTACACTTTAATTTTGACCCACAAAGATCAGTTTCAACAATAATCAATAAATCATATTTAGTAAAATCATATTTTGCCTTTAAAAATGTTTGCAATTATATTAAGCTACACTTATAATTTGCAGACTCCTATCAAACTCAATATAAATGTCAGGTGTGCAAGAACAAGTGGGATGGTAAAGTGTACATAAACCCTTATTTTTTCTCCCTTTTTGGTCTTATAAAATTGTTTGCTATATGAGTTCTAAAAGTGCAATAAATGCCTGTTAATCCTGCTAGAAATCATGTGAACAAATATCTGAGTTCCCTGCCTGCACTGCACAGTCCATTGGCATTGTTCCCACTATAGAATGTCTACTATCTATGTTATGGAGACAAGAAGAGAGGTTCTGTAGTCCTTAATACTTATTTGAGGGTGATAATGCTGCAACACCAGAAAGTTGTTGCTGGCAGGATCACCAGGTGAAAATAAAGGGGAACAAAAATTATTCTAGCAATCTTTAAGACATAACAATATCATGTGTGTAATGATTTTTAAAGCAGACAATAAATAACACTGGATTTTTTTTTGCCTACAGTTTTTCTTTAATTGCAGTTTTTGAACATCAAAAATCGTTGCACAAAAAGCATATAAATAGTAGTAGTAATAATAATAATAATAATATTCCACTTTACTAGTACTACTATGATTATTTCTATTACTTCTACTATAAGAATAATAATAACAATATTCCACTTTACTAGTACTACTATTGCTGCTACTACTACTACTACAATAATTGTAATAATAATAATGCATTTTACTAGCACTACTATTATTATTATTACTATTACTACAATAATAATAATAATAACAGATTGAACTGTCAGTATTCTATGCCATCTATTATATTGGTGGTGGAGCAGCAGGTTAAACCTTTGGCATTGTCAGACACTGAAGAGATCAAGAAATCACATTTCAGCCCTGGGGTCCCTGAGGAAAGGTTAGCCTTTGCCTTATCTAGAGAGCAACCAATCAGATTCTAGCTATCATTTTTTCCTGTGCAGAAAATGAAAGCTTCTATCCAACAATAAAGCTGGTGCAAAGAAAACAGGAGCAACCAAAAGCTATAGTAAATAGCACAGATTATTTAGAGCTCCTACAATTTACTTCGTTTATTTTATATTATTCTGTCCCCCTACCATGAGGTCTCTTCCTCCCACTTTTACCAAAAATTCTCAATCACTTCTCTTTGAGATTTTAACTACCTTCTCCTGCCATTTATCTGGAGTATTTGATAAGAGAACCTGTCCACTATACTATTAAAATGTATTATTTTTTTGTTGATGTTTATTGTATGCACGCTTGACTTCCAGTATAATTCACTAACAACAGTACACTTATTATGATGTTATATATCACTGTATCATGTATCAGAAAGGAAACAATTATTATATTAAAAAATTGTGTGTGTGTTTGTTATTTTTTTCTAGCACATTAGCCCCTATTTTGCCCCCATATTCTGCTCGCTTATTTACTGCATTCTAGTTTCGTCGAATCATGCTGTTTATAATACAACTTGTCAAAGAGAGGAGATCGGGGGTGTATAAGACTATCAGAAATTTGTTTTAATTAAAATATACTTGCATTTGTGAAATGGGACAAACAAGCGAAGTCTGATATTGTCCAGCAAAGATTATTCCAATAACAACATTTACTAAAACCACCGCAGATTATCGCCCCTTTCTCGTTTCTCAGATAACTGTTATGAATGAAAAATAAGGCCAATATATATATATATATATATATATATATATATATATATATATATATATATATATATATATATATATATATAAAACAGTGCACGTTACAGTATACAGTGTGTTCCACTATAACAACCACCAGATATCAGTAATAACTTATATAAAATAATATTTAATAGTACCCATTTTATATATATATTTATATATATATATATATATATATATATATATATATATATATATATATATATATATATATATATATATATATATATATATATATATTATACAATATTCTTGATACGGCTGCTGTTAATCTGGGAATCGTATTCCTGTAGGTGTGTAAACATATGGTTGGGAAATTATTTTGATTATAATGTTTTTCATAAAATGAATAAATTATAATCATGGAGAGGTCAGTTTCTGCCTAGGAAAAGTCATCTAGACTAGTGGATCTATATCAAACCATACATAAATAA